>NC_136068.1:1401899021-1403256392 GCF_964261635.1 Lissotriton helveticus | reverse complement strand
GAAAAGCAGAACTTTGGAATGTGGCATGTTACCAGCAATGAGAGTGGCATGCTCTAAAAAAATGACAATTCAAAGTAATATAATTCATCTAATTGAAAATAACAATTAAAAAAACTACTAATTGTGACTTACCACCATGCACCCTCACCTCAAGCTCAATGTGATTAAGAAGACCCGTCTACTGACATACATGATCTGCCAATTAGTATGCTACCTGGTGTTGGGAGCCTGCAATCCCATTTTACAGGAGCACGCTATGTGCATGCCCCACATTGAAGCACTCTTCGTGAGAGGATAGATGTTAGACCTGAAATGCTTGAAATGGTAGTCCCTCAGATGTTTTGCCTTCACCCCCTATATTTGCTGAATTTGTTTCTGTTAGAACTCTGCGCTTAACCCTGCTAACCAGTGCTGAAGTGCTTTTGCTCTCTCCCTAATGATGGTCATTCAAACTACTTATATCTCCTTAGTCAATGACAGTACCTGCAACCTGAGCAGGTAAACTGAATGCTACTGGTGAGCTGCTACACTCTGCGCCACCCACTAAAGTAGCACCATAACATGTGTCTTATGCAAGCCACTGCAGCATATAGTGTAGTTTTAAATTGCCATTTTGACCTAGCAAAAGAAACCTTTTGTCAGGCCTAAACCTTCCTTTTTTAATATTTACAAGTCACCCATAAGATAGGCCCTAAACAGTCCTAGGGAAGGGTGCATGGTATTTAAAAAGTAGGATTTTTGAAACTAAGTTATAGATGTCCTAGAAATGACAAACTCTTGAGTCATTTTTTCCTGCTGTAAGACTATCTCTCCTATAAATGAACACTGGATTAACTTATTACACTTAAATACCTGAAGCCTTTCTCCCAAAGGGAGCCCTAATCATTACCCAACCACGAACTTTCACAGAAGTAATTTTTACAGATTTCCTACAATCAAAGTTAATTTTGCGAGCTTCAATCTTCTCGGCTTTCCTTGCTTTCCATCGCCCATCAGACAAAAGCATTCCTTTCTTTGACTCTGCATCATTCACCCAATGTGGTGCCAATAAAGTGTTGGGATACCTTCCTCTAAACAACTCAAACGATGTTATGCCTGTGATGGCATAGGGAGAGACCCTATTTTAACACACGGTTGAAGAGTTCTACCATAACATTCGTCTGTGGATGATTTAAGAACACCTCTTATGTTTGGTAGCGCATTTACCTAAAGATTTGTCCATCTCTTTAGAGTCTAGTTGGACTCCATTATCGGTTAGTAAAACACCGGGTTACCCCTCCCTCCCAAACTCTTCCTTCAGAAATGATATAACATATCTCGTCTCAATGCCCGAGAAATTTTAAATTCTGTCCATCTTGAATACATATCAATCAAGACTAGGCGGCATACTTCGCTCTGTTCACAGAGTTTGCGGAGTTTTCTGCACTCCACACTCCGCGAAGCTCGCAGAGTGCAGAAAACTCTGCTTCGCAATGTGCAGCAGAATTTTTTCCCAGCTCGTGATCGTAAATGGTAAGTTCGAGAGCGCAAGCTGCCTCTTGGGTAGAATATCTACCTGAGCGGCAGAAACACCATCACAACCTGCAGTTTGCACTGCACTCCGCCACTGGTGGAACTTCACGGAGTATTTTTGTAACATTGCGGAGTTCCGTGTAGCAAAACTCTGTCAACTATGCCCAGGCCTGATCAAGACCAAGACATAGACTTCATATCCATTTCCTTGCACAGGCCCTATTATGTTAAGGGCTACTTCATCCCATGTTTATTTGGACGATCTCTGACCACCATGGGCTGTACTTTGGGTTTCACGCTCTTCTCACTCATGACACACGCAACATATTCTCTCACCAAACATTCAACTTGAAGATCCATACCAGGCCACCAGTAGGTCAATCTGAGTCTCTCTTTGGTCGTGGACATGCCTTGGTGTCCTGTATGAGACAAATTTAATAATTCTTGTCAAAGGGAAACAAGAGGAATATGTCTGGTAACTCTAAAGAAAAGTTCATTATTTTCAGAGAGCTGATTTCTAACATTCCAATATTTCTAGCCATCAACTTTAACATTGGCATGCCAACCTTATCTCAGAAAAAGCATAACTTCTTGTATTTCCTTGTCCATAGCACATTCCTCACACCACCTGCTTTCCTTCAGACTATCACACTCTATGTTGTATATCCATCTATCTTTCTCATTATCGTCATGATCCTCTTCTCCTTCAGTACTTTGCACTAATCTTGAGAGTGTGTCAGCAACCTCATTGTTAACACCAGGTAAATATTTCATCTGAAAATCATATTCCTGCAGGGCAACCATCCATTTAGGTACTCTACCAGATACAGCATCCATACCTTTTTAAAAAAAAATCTCACATAGAGGTTTATGGGTCTGTGTGTACCTCAAACTTTGTGCCCCACAGTGGATTCTTAAGTTTTTCAACAGCCCAGTGGACTGCCAGAGCCTCTCTCTTGATAACGCAGTTCTGCCACCTCATAGAATCCGCAAGAGATACAGAATTACATTCTCAGAACCTTCACACTTTTACTGTAATACTGCACCTAAGCCTTTCATGCTTGGAACTGGGATCAAGACCGAATTTCCAGAAGGGTTAAAACTTCTTAATTTAGGGGTCTTCCTCAGCATTTCTTTAATTTCTTTAAATTCTTTTTCACACATTTCTGTCTATATAAATTCAACACCTTTGCGTCGCAAAGCCTTCATGTTAACACATCCCTCAGCAAACCCTTTTACAAATTTACTGTAGTATTCTGCCACATCAAGGAATTTCATACATTCCTCCTTATTGGTAGGGGATGCTAACTCCTGTAAGCATTAACTAAATAATTTTTGGGTGTTACTTCTTCATCAGAAATTGTGTGGCCTAAGTAATCTATCGAAGATTTCTTAAATTTACACTTGTCCAATCTAAAGGTGGGATTAAATTGACCAAAGCTTTGTAATACCTGTCTGAATCTCATATCTGTTCTTCCCCGTCTTTTCCAAAAATAAAAATATCATCTTGGTAAATCTTTGCACCCTTCTGACCCTTCAAAACTTTCTCAAGGGCTCTTTGAAAGAACAAGGCTGCTGACACCAGCCCAAATGGTAATCTGATAAACCTGTCTATCCCGAAAGGTTTTATGAAGGTGGTATGCTCTCTGGATTCATCATCAAGCATTATCTGCTTAGAATCAGATTTAAGTAGAAAAGACCCTGGCACCCTTTAGTAGCATAAGCATTTCAAAAATCTTTGAAAGAAGGTATTTATCAACTACAACTTGTTTATTTAACTCTCTTAAGTCAACGCATAGGCGCCAACTACCATTCACCTTCCTAGCAGCCACACCTGGGACCAACCATTGTGTTCCTTCTACGTCTTCAATGATTCCCTCAGCTTTAAGTTTCTCTAATTCCAACTTCATCTCATCCCTTACAGCAAATCGTACTCTGCGTACCTTTCAAGAGACTGGTTTGGCCCGAGTGACCTGTCTTATACTGTAAACATAGTCATGAAGACATCCTAATTCATTCCTACACACCCTAGGAAAATCCTTTTTTAACATTATAGCATAAATATAATCAGTATCTTCTTCAAACTTCACCTCTTTATTTGAAAATTCTCTTTTAAAATGATGGATGAATTATTATTGGGATCAAGGATCACTCCAAGATCTCTCTGGTGAAACCAACTCAGAATGCTGTCACCCTTTTGAGATACATAAATTGTCCCAGAAATATACCTTTCTTTATATTCTAATAAACACCATAAATAACTCAGAAGTTTAATGGGTTCTCCGCCATAAGCACTGGGCCTGACGTCAGGCTTTAACCCCTTGGCTGCTGGGGCTATTCCCCTGCTGTGCTGGGGGGCACTCATGACGAGCTCAGCTGGCCATGAGCCACGGTGCTCCAGTGCTCATGACGAGATGAGCTCGTCACGACCACGCCCGTTTAATGGAACGCTCAGCACAGCATGGGAATTAGCCCAGCGTACAAGCGTTCCACGGGCCATGACGAGCTCAGCTTGTCATGAGCACTGGAGCACCGTGGCTCATGATGAGCTGAGCTCGTCATGGGCATGGGAGGGTTTAATATTTTGATTCTGCCTTTGAGATCACACAAATAAAATTCTTTGGAGACAATTTTAATTTTAGGTCCTGAATCAAATAAAACATTAGTTTCATTCCCTTCCACCATTATCTCATCCAGGGGAAATTTCTTACTATTAGAAGTCACATGTGAAAAAATTTGACCACAATCAAAATCAGAACATTCCTCACCGTCACTATCACATTCCTGACAGATTGCAATTACCTTTCCCCTGTAAGTCTTGGCTTTACAAACAGCAGCAAAATGCCCCTTTTTTTTTCAATTTGAGCATGTAGATTTGAGGGCAGGGCACTTCTTGTTATTGGCAAGATGATCAATTTTCCTACATCTGTAGTATCTGGGAAGAAAACTACTATTCTTTTCAATCTTATTATTATTTGTTTTCTTTAGATTTTTTTCCTTCGAGGAATTTTGCACTAAATGAACTATATCCCCCTTAGATCCTTGTTTTGTGATGACCTCTACACATTTTAGAGAGTGCTTAATCTGTTTTGCCGTTATAAGTACTTCATCTAATGAGGGATCATCTCTTTGCCATAAATCATCTCTCACATTTTCAAAGTTACAACCAAGAATGAATTGGTCCCTCATTCTTTCTTCTATTAAAGCACCAAACTTTTAGGATGATCCTAACTTTCTGAAAGCAGTGACATAATTTTCTACTGACTCTCAAAATGATAGCACTCCAAAATGGTGCTGACTTTAGGTGAGTAATGTCCATCAAGTTTCAACATACATTTTTTATATTCATTCAGATTTTCTCCCTCTATCTTTTGTAAGTGATCAAACCCTCCCTGCCCTTCCGAACCCAGACAGTGTGGCAGAAGAGCTTTTTCCTCTCAGCACTCAGAGAGGTACCACAAACTTTTGCATATCGTTCGAACACTTTTATCCATTTTTGCCATTTCATGGTTGGTTCTCCTGGACAAGTTAGAAAAATGGAGGCACAGTAACGTTTTGCATGGTAAAGTAAACAAGTTAAAATGTAAAATTATGAAGCAAAGCTTAAGAATGATAGGCAATTAAATGTTCCAAAATGCAATAACTTGATCCTACATAAAAATCAAAGAGTACTTCCTCAGTTGAAAACTGTCTTAAATAAAATAAGCATTCACTTCCACAAAGAGCGTGCGCATCACTGAAATTGAATAAGAATGCACAATATAGAAAAGTGTGCACATCACTGAGCTAAAACTGAATGTAGAGTAAATAAGTTCAAATTTTAAAAAGGATATGCAACATGAAGAAGTGTTTGCGTCGCTGAAATTCATGAAGGATGCCCAATGTAACAAAAAGTGTGCGCATCACTGTAACTTGATGGATTATAACTGTACGATGACTAAGGTGGATACAACCTTCGTTTATATTTGATGTAGGGGCCTGTGGATACATTCAGATCCAAGATGGTGTGACAATGTGTATACCGTAAGTTTCCACCTTCTAAACAACTGAAAGCACTCTTTACTAAGCATGCAAGGTGTGCATGTCACCGCAGACAAACAATTCACAGGTGAATGAGGCTTAACCAAAATGGCAGCTGCGTTGAGAACATTGTGTGCTTAGTATGTAGACATCACTCACTCACCTAATGCTGATCCATAGAAGAAGACACAGCAGTGCGCGTCATGAAGACTGCACCAATTGAAAGAATGAGACTTGCGCTGTTAATGTCTCGTGAGGTGAGTGAAGGCCAATGCGCATCAATTGAAAGCATGAGACTCGCGCTGTTAATGTCTCATGAGGTGAGTGAAGACCAATACGCCCAACCGTGTTTGAGCTTGAAATACAACTTGTGGATGAGCCCGCGCCGAAACCTCCCAAGCCCTATAAATATAAAAAATTTGGGGTGAGTTTTCTCGCCGAGTTATCCCAATCCCTGAAACAACAAATCCCACCAATTTTCTCAAATAAGTCAAAGGAAATCAAATTGACTAAAAAAAGTTCATAGAGATAGAATGGCAAGAGTAACAAAGTCAAAACAAAACTCACATTGGATGTTATGATATATGATTTCCAGTGCGGGCATGTGAAGTGAAGTTCTCCAGTGCAGGTCTTTGTGGTTCTCTGCTGTGGATGGTACTGATGTCAAGACCCTGAACCTTTTTAAACAAAAATAAACACTGGAGTAGTATCCCTCCCTCGTCGCCAGTGTAGAATTGAAGATTCTTAATAAATTAGGAGTCCAGAGTTGTATAAAGGTGCAATATTTATTCCAGGTTCAAGGGTCCTATCCATCCCCCAAGGCTGCCTTGCATTAACTATTTCTGACTTAAAAAATCACCATGGTATTGCTCAAGTATAAACATCATCTCGAGAGAAATACCTCAACACCACACTACCTGGCCTACAAAGAAATGGACCCAAATGTTACTGTTTGTCACTACCATCACAACTAAAACTTTGCCCAACGCTTAATATTTGTCCGCACTTCTAGTGCTACTCAATTTCACATATTAAAACACTCAAAAATCAATAGCATTTTTTTCAACTAATGTATCCCAGCTTTGTCTTTCACTAAGTGTAGTCAGTCTAGTATCATAACTATCAATGTGATACACACAAATCAGTGGGTTATACTAAGAGCCAGATACTGTTCTGTCCATAAAACCATTGTGCAAATTTTTCACTTTTAGTAGAAAGGCCACCATTTTTATAACAGAATACTAACCCTTCTAATTTTTGATTACACAGCACCACCCCGAGTTGTTATTTTCTATGACAACCTCCCTTTAATGTTCTTGACTCATATTAACTTTGATGAGGTTCCAGCAATAATGTAAGATAGGTGTTAACTTCTGTGTGGCACTGTAGTTTTTATTTTTAGGGTATTATTAAGACCATGCCCATCCCAACATACTCTTTTTATCTGATCCAACACTTTTCATTTCACTATGATACAGAGGATCCTTTAATCCCTGTAATTAAACCTTTCACTAATGTTCGTATTAAGTTCTAGTTGAGGCATCACTAGTCGTAGCTAATAGGAAAATGCCACAGCTGTTCAACTGTAATACCTTCTGAGTGATTTTCCTGAAATATTCTGTCATTATCATAAAGGAGCCAAAAAAGACTGTATGCTTAATTTTGACCTAGATCTATTAAATACAGTAAAACAGTAATCTATTGGCTCTTTGACCCATCAGCCTTTGTTTGAGTGGTTGTCCCCACACTGTTTGCTTTTCTCCTCCATTTTTACTGACCGAGTTTTTGCTTGTCTTAGGCCCCTGTGCACTTTACTTCTACAAACCAGTGCTTTGCTTTAGTTTTAGAAAGTTGCCATTTTCTTGCCTTAGACATTTAGTGCCTATAGGCTGTACCTGGGTCACATGACTAGGTGTAGCTGACAGATGAGCATTGAGTATTACTTATAGACATCCACACACAATAAGGAGCTTCGGTGTTTCTGGACAGGACATCATTAGTAAGATGGGAGGGAGAAGCTGGACACAAAGGGATGTATATACCCTGTAGTTAGATTGGAGCCAGGACAGGGAGGACAAGAGGCCTGGGTACTTCAAATTAAACCATCCAGAAGCTTCCCCCCTAATCCAAAGGCTCAACTGAGTATAAATTCTGGACCTTAGATACCATCTCTTCAGTACACTTCTGTGGATTTTCTTGTCAGGAAGAAGGACTGCTGTGCTGCTACAAGGACTGACACTGCTTGACTGCCATTCTGAAGGACCTGCTTCCCTACTGTTCTGACCTGCTGCCTGCTGACTTCTTGCCTGGAGAGGAAGAACTGTGCCAGCAACGTCAAATTGAGCACAGGACCCCAGAGTGAATCCAAGGGCTAGTCTGCTGGCTTCCTGATCCGAGCCCACAGGACATAACAGGCTCCCCAACCAGCTCCTAGACCCAAAAACAGTGAGTTCTTTAACCCCAAGTGGTGCCTCTTAAGACCTGGATCCTTGCTGTGGGTCACATATTCCTAAATCAAGCTTATGGGTTCTTTATGACTGTGAGTTTGTGCCTTTGCACTAGACTGTGCTGATTGCACTAAAATCCAGCACATGTTGCCGCCAGCCTGTCTCTTCACACAGCAGGATCACAGCCCATGTGGCACCACCATCACTAAGCTCCAGCCCACCGGTCTGCAGTGGCAGGCCTTCTCTTTGCGACATGCAGACAACCACTGTGACTCTCTTTAGCTACCTGCGACCATCTCCAATATGAAAAGGAATCTTGCCACAAAACTTGAGAAGGCAAACCTTCAGCTGAACTATTCTGGGACTCTATCCGACCTGCACCCCATCATCGTCAGCATAAACTCCTAACTTTGGCCCGGTCCACTTTAACTAGATAGCCGTGGTTGGTGGTTTCTGCTTCTAAGTGCTATTCTATAGTTTATTTAAACATTCATAACTCTGGCTCTTTTGATTGGATTTCCACCGATTTGGCCTTGTTTTGCTTTGTCAAATGCAGCTCTATTTTTCTAACATAATGTGGGATACTTTTTGTGTTGTGGTGTGACCCTTTTACTGTTTGAAGTGCTGAACAAATGATTTACATAATGCCTCTAAGTTAAGACTGACTACTCTGTACCAAGTAACCAGGAGGCTGAGCACATGTTAATTTGGGCTTTGTTTTTGCCTTACTCTAACAAGGATTGTGGTTGCTGCTTGACCAGGGCTCACACCCCATTCAACCAACAATTTGGTTTCTTACAGAGACCTACATTAAACTACACTTAATAAGAGTTTGCAACAAATTACTTCTTGAAACTGCTGTGAGTGTAATTTTGTACTACATAGTGCCTATTTATTCTATATTTCTGCAGCTATACTCTTTATCTGAAGGAGAAAGAGGCCAAGGATGTATGTTTTGGGGAAGAAGGTACTAGTGAGACCTATGTATTACAGTGTATAACATAGGTTTTGTCCTATGATAAAACGATTTTGGAAGCTGCCATGACCTTATAAGGGAGCTAATCCTTACATCTTGTTTCTGTATTTGGACATGAAATTCCTTGTCGGCGTGCAATATCCACATCATGTAGGGCAGGAAATACATTACCTCAATTGCTGGTTCATTAGAGGAGTCATCAAATGACCAAAAGAAGTATTGCTACTGCACCTAAAATATACATATGTTCCTTAATCTCTATAACCACTTAAAGCATTATAAACCCCTGAAATCCTACCCAACAAAGTAATAAACAAGAAATGATGTGCATGTAGACCCCCATTAGCAAAAAACTGACCGAGATGCTTTTAGATGTTCTATTATACTGTAGTGTTGTGTTATTTTATGTTATGTTATTTTATTATATTATGTTATGCTAAGTTATGTTATTTTATGGTATGTTCAGGAGACTTTCACCCCTGCTATACAAGTGGATCACTCCACTTTCAGAAATAAAGTTTTAAAAACAATATATGACACATACCTGTCATTTCGCGGGGCTGGTGCACAATGTGCTGCCCAGCACCAACACAGGCACCCTTGCATCATGGTGCAAGGGTGCCTGTGTTTGTGCAAGGGTGCCTGTGTTGTAAGCAGGATTGTATGTGTTCTGGTAGGGACACCTTACTGCACAAAAACAAAGCCCCGAGGAAGAGGTGTGGCGCCGCGGCCAGGGCAACTGACTCCGTAATCTGGGGATCACGGTTCGATTGCCGGTGGCAGATTAGCCCAGCACCATGTGACTCTGGGCAATAGCTTGCTTAATCTTCCCAACGGCCCCCAGCGCCTAGAGACCCTTAGGGGTGATTGTTCGCGCTTTCCAAATGTGGATTATTATTATTATGTTGTCCTCTTTCTAGGTGTGCCGCACAATTCAGCACACATAAATAGAAAAAACCGAAAAGCAATAAACTTAGTTTTATTTCTCCTCATTATTCCTCCCCTGGGAAGGTGAGGCATTTTGACACATTTACAGATTTACCATTGTTGGTAAATCTGGGAATGGGACAAAATTCATGGGTGGGTGTGTAGGAACACCCACGCTCCACCCTTGGAATGCCTCTCTGGGTCAGTGTAACGCAAAACAGTGTTTTGACCTGCACTGCATAACTCTGGCTTTATCAAGCCATGCAGGACCACACAAGGTGGCCTTATGTGCTTGATAAAATTGATTTAACTTTTGCAAAGCCCTTACAAGGTGCAATTGCGATGCAGCACTGTGATAAATATGTCCCTTCGTGTTTGTGAAACGAGGTGATACTGAAGAAGACATGCAGAGTGTTCCACAGAGGGGGATCGATTACAGAGAACTTATGTTTACCAGTTCTACAATTCCAGAAGCAAGGGATGTGAAGGGGTCAATGGCAGCAGATTAAAAGTTTCATGCATACAAAGCACTTACTATGGAAATGAGGGGCTTGGTGATAAAGGCACTTGGGAATATGTCAGGAAGCATTAAAGTTCACACTAACTAAAATATGCAGCCAGAGAAGGGATTTAAGGAGAGATGTGGCCATGCATTGCTTTGCTGCTCCCAGCATATGCCTGACAGCACTGTTTTTAAGTTCTGCAGATGGGAATTTTGTATGTAGGTGATTCCTAAATATATAAAATGTTCATAGTCAAAGCAGAAACCAAAAGTGATTGCATCGGTAAGGCAATTGCTTTCAGAGGTAAAGTGCATAGCTTTGTGGAGACTTTCGAAGCTTTTGGATGCAGAATGAGACTACAGTGGACATCATAGTGGGAAGGGAGAGCCGTCTGTCAAATTTAAAACTGAGGAGTATATTCACAAGAAAGACTGATAACTACCGCAAGAGTAGCGTAACGCAACTTTCAACATCACAGCCTATAGTGGGAAAATAACTCCATGGCAACATGGAATTCTCAAGACAGCGGTATAATGCGATAGTCTGCCTAAACCGTGGACAATGTCCGCGATACAACCACCTCGATGGAGACCAAAATACAAACCACAACACCAAAAAACCTGAGATGGGCCAAAGCGCAATGAAGAAATCAGTGATAAGCAGCATCAGGCCAGCAACACACACCTGGCAGGCGGGAAAAATCCCCAAAAAAGTAGAAAAACACCCAAAAACAAACCGACCAACACCAAAGCAACATGGAGGCAGCTGGAGCAGCTGCAGTGGATGAGCGCAACCCCACAAGCACCCTGGACGACCTGGCCGGGGCGTCGAGAACAGGGAAGGTTAAGGACAAGAAGAAGAGAAAGACGAAGTTCAGTCCACAAGCGAACATGATCATAGTCACGGAGGTGATGGAACACCATCAACAACTGTCCATCACCTCCAACGTGTCATTGGGCACCAAAAATGGAATCTGGCAGGACATCGTTGACAAGGTGAATGCTGTCGGTGTGTACAAGCGGACAATGGATGAG
Organism: Lissotriton helveticus; assembly: GCF_964261635.1. Classification (NCBI taxonomy): domain Eukaryota; kingdom Metazoa; phylum Chordata; class Amphibia; order Caudata; family Salamandridae; genus Lissotriton; species Lissotriton helveticus. The sequence goes on along the minus strand of NC_136068.1, from coordinate 1,403,244,973 downwards.
GTCAAGTTGCGATTGAATGACATCAAGCAGAGGCCCACGAAGAATCTCCCAGCTAACCAGAAGGCAGCAACGCAGACTGGAGGTGGGGATCCATCACCACAGCTCGAGCTAGATGACATGGAGGAGCTGGTGTCGACAGTCAACTGTGTGAAGACTGTGGCCGGAGTCGGGGGATCAGACACTGCTCGACAGACACAAGACAACCGCAACAGGGTGAGTGACCAACAGGTACTGGGGGGGATGGGTGAAGATGGGCACAATGGCACACATGCACAAATAAGCAGAGCACAGTGCACACCCACAATGACTCTGGATCCTTGCCCAGATCTACAGACTGTCACAATGTACAATGCATGTTGTCTGAATGTCAACATGTACCATGTGGCTACATGCATGTGGACACATTATAATACACCATCTCCACTTCACATTGCTGAGGCACCGTCAACACCTCCTGCAGAGCAGTCTCAGCCACTCTTAACTGATGACGAGGAGGACAACACCAGCATCGACACCCAAACCATCCACGACACATTGACCTCATATGCCACTCACCTCCAGGATCAGGGAAGCCCAGCAACATTGAGGAGACCCCACCCACTACCCAAAGCACCCAGCAGGATGCACCAACAGCCCCGCACTCCCCCAAGTCCCCCAGGAAGAACAAATGCCCTTCCAACACCGTGTGCTGGAGTGCCAGATGGAGATCGCTGAGCAGGTGCAGTTGGGCTTCGGCATCATGGCAACCAAACTTGATGCCATCCTTGGGTGTGTCGGCCCACTCCATGGTCTCCAACGAGCCCTGACTGACATTGCTGGAGTCATGATGCAGAGAGAAGAACACCTGTCCGCTCAGAGTGGCTCCAGCGAACCAGCCCTGAGCTGGCACACATGCAGAGGCTCATGGAGGACATGGTGCGGATAGAGGCCGAAAGGATGGCAGCCACCGCTGCACATCAGTGGAATGTAGATGTGATCTACCATGCCCTGCAGATCCTCATCAAGGCATTGCTACCATGAGGCGCGGCGATGATGAATGCTGCTGTCCCCACACCATCCACATCTCCGCCCCCTGGTGTGTCTCTGCCTCCTAGTGCGGCAGGCCTTACCACTCCGGCACCGATGTGTCAGTGGCACACAGTGCACCTGACAATCCACCTCTGGCCCCTGAAGTGTCAGGGGCACACCGTGCCACAGCCGTTACAGCAACACCCCCAGATGGGGCAGAGCACACATCTGGGGACAAGCACGTGGATGTGCCTGTGATCAGAAGGACTCAGTAGCATGTATTTCCGCCACCTGGCCTGTTTCTACTTGGTCCCACACATGGCCTCATGACCTTCCACTGACCCCCGATTCACACAGATGCACTCCCCTTGGGCAATGACATGGACTGCCACATCCTGTTTGATGATCAATGACACGGCAACCAGACTTCAAACTACACCCCTCCGCTTCTGCAGTACTTGTCATCCTCAGATGGACTCTGGCTGGCCCTTCACGGGCCCATATTGTGTAGTATGTTCGGCATAGCCCTGTACCGCTCCAGCTGCAGAACTGCACTGGATGTGCAATAAACATCCAGTGACGCACTGTTGTGTCATGTCTTTCATCGTTCATGTACGTATGTGTGGATGAATGTAGGGACAGTGATTTCCCTTGCGTCAATGATGCTCATCCTCTAAAATACCAGTCAGAGGGTGCTACATAGCAATTTGTGTTACAGGTCCTGTGGACACCACAACAGGGACAAAAGCATCAGCCACTTTCTTGTCCGGATATGGACGGAACCACACCCAGAGCCCCTGAGTCATTGTTGCAGGCCCTGTGCTGGTACGGCATATGCCTGGTCAGCCCACTCCACTTACGCTCTGATGGGGGGCCTCATTGCTACCCGTTGCAAGTGTACTTGCTGGTGGTGTGCAGGTCACTGGGCTAATTGTCAGCATGTCACAGCCACTCCCTGAGGGCAGGTTTGCATACACACCACACCCATTCTGCACAGGCATCACAGGCCATGTGACCCCGTAAATATAAGGGGCCGACAACATCACATACCCCTCTGACGTTGGTGACCGTATGACAGACCTGATGCCTTGAGGCCGGATTGTGGCCGGCACAGGCACCCCGCCACGGGCGGAGACTGGGGTTGAACAGGGTTTGTTTCACATAGTGCATTGAGGATGGCACAGTTACACTGCCACGGGATGGTGACTGGGGTTGAACAGCATTTGTGGCACACGCTGCATTGCGGCCAGCACAGACACCCTGCCACGGGTCGGTGACTGAGATTGAACAGTGTTTGTGGCACATGCTGCATCGCGGTCAGCACAGGCACCCCGCCACGGGACGGTGACTTTGGGTGCACTAAGTCATTAGCACCTTAAGCTGCTGAGCGGGTGTGCAGCCTGTGATGATGCCCCGTCCCGCGGGGTACGGGCTGCTCCGGATTTGTGTGCCTTGCTGGACAGCAGTGTAGTGTCATGGGGCTGAGCCTTGCATTTACACTGTGTTAAGTTGGCATGAGCTCATTAGAAGTTTAAACGCCATTTTTCCTTTCTGATGCCTGTGCACATGGCACACATTATTATAAATGTTTAGAGTTTAGCAGAGTGTTTTGCTTCACATGAGAATAATATGTTTTTCTATATTAGCAGCCTTGCTTGGTAAGCTTTGTCTGAACAGTGAGTGCCGAGGCCTTCAAGGTTATTTCAACACAGTGGTTGTTGTTCGGACTGATCAGTGCACATTCTGGACATGAGATATATGCAGCTGTGGCCACCTCTGATTTTGGTGTGTTTAATAAGTCACTGCGTGGGCATGATCACACACACTTGGAGAACATTTTCATGCAGAGATTTGGTGCAGAAACTGATGTGATCCATTTCTGCTAGGACCAGAGGTAAGGGGACACCCTTGTAATCCCAAGAGACCTATTGTAGATATAAAATAACCTACTAGCTAGGGAGGGTGAGGTATAGGTGAATTCTAACCTGTTTCCATTTAGCATTGTAACAGGCTTTGTCCCTTTGTATTTGGAATAGTAGCTATGCTGATAATCTTGTTGATTATAATATGTCTGCTTGTATTAGCTAAAATACTGTGCATGAGAACACGGCATTAGAAATAAATATTTCAAACTTGAACGTGTCTCCCTGTTTTGGACTGGTGTGAGAGTATAACGAAAGAGTGTTCATGTGTTCCAAATTGCCTGAGGTATTCTAAGTTCCATGTTCTGGGTTGTCTAATCATTGGAGTTATGGAAGAACCAATGAGACACTGATTGCTAGTCTGGTAGGGGATTTTGGCTACTAAGGTGAGTTTTGGCACACCCTAATTCACTGAGGCTCCAAGTCTCTATGCACAGTTCTGTGTAGGAGCAGAATCCCTGCTACAGTAGGCCAAGCCAGCGGGCTGTGCAGGCCTACCGCCACATGGTCTCGCTTCCAGGATCACAGAGTTAGTGGCACCCTTTGGGCTGAGTGGCTGTGCAGGCTGCGATGTTGCAGAGTGCCATGGTGTAATCAAGACCCAGCACCATACTTGAGACCTGGTGGCCTGTGCATCGTGGCTGTATGGTGTGGAGGGTGCCATGTCCGTGGGCCCCCGGCTTGTGGCATGCAGAGGCACGTGGTTTGACCTGCTGTCTACACACCGGTGGTGGAAGGTGAGCAGTGAGGCCCGGGTATGCATGGGCGGGCATGCTCCAATGGGAGGCGGGAGGGGCTGGGATGCCCCTGCCTGGGTGTCCATGGGCCGGCGGGCGATGTTGTCTTGTGCAAGTGTGTGTACTGTGCCAGTCATGTATTTGGACTCTGTTTCAGATGACGACTCTGACTCTGATGTGTGACCTGGTGTAGTGCTATACATACCAGCAAGTGGTTAGAGACACACCGGTGGCAGCAGGTGAGCAGTGTGGCATGGGTGCGCAGGGGCGGCACTCTCTCTCTCTCTCTCCCTCTCTTCTCTCTCTTTCTCTACCCCTCTCTTCTTCTCTCTCTCTCTCCCCTCTCTTCTTCTCTCTCTCTCTCGCCCTCTCTTCTTCTCTCTCTCTCCCACCTCTTCTTCTACCTCTCTCCCCCCCTCTCTTCTTCTCTCTCTTCCCCTCTCTTCTTCTCTCTCACTACCCCTCTCTTCTTTTCTCTCTCTCATTCGCTCTCTCTCTGTCCTATGATGTGCGCAGGACACACCTTCTCATCATGTTCTTTGTCTTGCAGGCTGTGACCTACTGATTGTCGTGAGTGAAGCCGCCATGTGTCTTCATTTCATTTCAGTGTTGATTTCAATAAAGTTTCATTGGTTGCTTCGAAAGTGAATGTGTGATGCTAATTTATGTGACGGCACATGCATGTCACCAGTTGTGATTGTGCGACATAAGGCAGATTATTTCATACATGTTTAGGTGTAGCTGATGAGGCATGTCTTTGGTCAGGGGGGTGCCAGGGAGGAGTAATCCTGGGTATGGTGTTGGTGGGTGTTGTGGCCCTCTTGGGTCTCCGTGCTGCATGTTCAGTTGCTCCATGGCACTGTTTGTCTTCAGGTGTAGCTGTGGGCAGGGCTCACATTTGTGGTGCAGGCAGAGATTCGACTTTACACCAGGTCAGAGCAGGTATTAATTTCCTGCTGCTAACATGCCTTTTTTTTTTTTTTTTTTAAGTTCAAGAAAATTTTTATTGAAATTAATAAGAAATAAAGCCAGGTGTCAAAGCAAAATACAATATGATATCAAGGAAAAAACTCGGAGCAGAACAATGCAATTATACAAATACAATCCTTATAATGAAAGAATCTGGGTACAAGATAAGAGAAAGGAAAGAGGTAAAGGGAAAATATACTAAGCATAAAATATGAAAACCATGAAAACATCAGAAAGAATTAAAAGAATAATGGTACAATGGAGAATAAATAGAATGTATCGGGCGTTTAAGGAGGTTTAGAGACTTCCTGTTGCAGAGGCGGAGGGTGAAACAAGCGTTTACTACATGAGTCCAGATGAAGTGTGACGGGAGTCCATAAGTCCATGCGTTTAGTAGCCATACTCGCCGGGAAGACATGAGCGGTGTCAAGTCTATGGTTATGGCATACATTAAACCACCACGCTTTGAATGAAATCTTGGAGAAATCCTTCCAGTTAACCGTTATCTGTTGGAAGGCGGCGGCAAGTAATAGGTCTACAATTTGAGGTTTGAGATCAACAGCATCCCAGCAAGGGGAGAGACTGCCCATAAAAATGTGTGTGTAAGAAAGTGGGATAGTAGTGTGGAAGATTAAATTAAGTTGAGCCCACACCTGCAGCCAAAATTTACGAACATGAGTGCATAGAAATAACATATGAAACAAAACATGCCTTAAAGCGTGTTTTGTGTTCTTATCGCCGATTTGGCTGGTCGTTGTGAATGTTGAGGTGTCATGTTGTTGTGGCTTTTTGCACGGGAGCGCCTACTCTGCAACTCATTAACGAAAGTTACGGGGGTCCTCTATGGCAATGTTTTTTGCGGCTGCTATCGCTGGAAAATTGCTGTTGTGGGCTGTTAGCACAAGTTTGTAAATGGGGAGGGTAAATTAATCACAACTTTGGTTGCGATAAAGTGCCGTTAATTTGGCGATAGCTCCTTGTGAATATGCCCCTGAGTTTCTTCAACATATTTCCAGGACTAGGACAGGAACATTTGGCGTGAGGCGAGAGGAGTCATTCATAGGCCTGTGCTCCCAATCCCATTATCTCTGTTTCAGAAGTGATTAGTGTGAACCACTTACTGCTTATCCACTCCCAGATCTCTGATGTGCATAGGTAGAAATCCACTGCCAATGATACAGTCATGGGCAGGAATCAGGGTCAGCTGGGATAAAAAATAGGCCAGACACCAAAATAAAAGCGGCCCCGATTAATTAATTAGATAGCTAAGCAGGGGGTCCATGTTTGCAAAGCAGGACAGCTTTGAACTTGTATAGAAACACTCTATAGTGTTTACAAGCTATGAAAGATTGCATGGATGTGACCTTGTTGCTTCGGTTCACTTCCAAATACATTGCCACTCTATTCATAGTTTATATTGTTGGAGCATGGCTGGCTGTACTCTTAGTCCACTGTTTATCTTTTGTACACACCTTTAAACCGGTGGACGAGTTGGCATCTTGTTTCTGTGCATTGGGCGCTGTATGACACCCGAGGACTGACAGTAGCATACGGGTAGGACTTAGACTTAGTTTTTGCTATGACTGCAATGTCTTATTGATAATTTATGCGCAACTTAGTTTGACACATACAAGCCTATCGGATGCCGGACAACACTGCAGGACTGATTGTGGCATACAGGCAGGACTGAGACCTGTTTTTGTTATAATTACACCGTTTTTTATATAGTCTAAACATAACTTGGTTTGATACTATCATTTACATGTGCGTAACTACAGGTAGTGGCTTATTATGGATCCTAAACCACGCGCCTATAAATATTGAACGAGTTGTTTCCTAACTGCAATGAGACAACGTTCTTGACAGTAAAAAGTAAAAATACACCTCATAGTTTATAAAAAAGCAATTCATGCAGCTAAGACATCATAAAATTGAAAAACAGTTCAAATTGATAAAACTGTAAGGGACAACACTGTACACACCCTCGCGCTAAAAGAACTTTACCAGTACAGGCCACACCGTTTTAGTCAATTCTAGAAAGCCTGTAAGCGGCTCGTAAAAAAACGTATCACTGCACACAGTGTGAAGGGGTAAAGTAACAACTGTAAGTGCCTGCTTAAACGTCATACTTTTTGACAAGGGCCGGAGGAAGCGTTTTCTAGGCAATGAGAAAAATGTACACAGTAGTACAAAATGTAACGAGTCAAGAGGAAATCGAAGATCGTAGCCTCAGGGTTCTCTTTGGATCCAGCCGCAAATGGAAAAAGATTATGAAGCTGATTGAATCTGAAACGTGAAATTAAGAATCTATCGTGAGCACTAGTATGAACTGAAAGGTATGGTTCGATACCTGAAACCGACTTTAAATTTACATAGGCTCTCACTGAGGGTTTACAAAGCTCAGTGTTTTCACGATTCACAGTAAAATATTTTGCTCCTACCTACTCTAAGGGAGTCCGACTGGAGTGTTACACACAACTTGGGCTGCTCCTAGTGAGTTGGTGGTCTAAAGGTGCTTAGAGATGCGTAATTAGTGTGGACATCTCACAAAAAGTGAAAGACTGGCCTCACACACCGGCTGGTGTCATGCTTCATCATAGGCCGTCCTTTCCTCTAAAAACTTGGTTTGATAAGGGCGGGCATACACCTGACGGCAGGGATGCACTTCTAAACTAAGTAGGGGCCTGCGGGTAGTGAAAGTGATCTAAAAACCATTACAGTTGTCATAAAGACTAATTTTAATAAACTATGCAGCTGTATGGTGTTAAAAGAAGTGTGCGGTGACTTAGGGAAATGATTATCCCTTCACCGTGATATGTGTGATCAACATGTTTCTGCCTAGTTTCCCTTCAGGGTACGCGTCATTCATCAGGACCTGTCTTCTAATGGGCTCCGTCTTTATAAATAAATAATAAAGATCAACCACTCGGTGGAGTGTGAATTATATGGAGTGACAAAAGGGCAGCCTCAAGGCCATTAATATAAACCGAGAATAAAAAAAGGAGCTAATATACAGCCTTGGCACACTACCCGCATTTAATTTAAATGATTAGCAAGGTCTCCCTCATGGGAGAATCTCACTGCTGCTGTCGTGTGGGCATGGTGTGATATGAGTAGGTGGACAATGCAGGGATCCACTCCCAAACAGGCTAGTATGTCCCTCAACTTAGGCCAGTTTACTCGGTCGAAAGCAGACGTAAGGTCCATAAAAGCTAAATACAGAGCGCCACTGTGTATTTAAATATCAGGAGATAAATGTTAAGGCATTGGTCCATAGTTGACAAGCCTTTCTTGAAAACAATATTGGCCTTCTGATAAAATCTGATTATCTGTGGCCCACAAAGACAATCTGGATAAAACTACCCGGCCAAAAACCTTGACTGCGGCAACAATGAGGGAGATTGGGCAGTAAGATTGCAGCTTATCCTTATCTCCTTTTTTAAAAAATGGTACTATAATAGCAGAGGACCAGGAGGGCAATGTTCCCTTCATGGCCGCCACATTTAAGACTTGGGTGAATATAGGGGCCCAAAGCTCGATGCTATCATGGAAGAGGTCCGGAAGTATATCACCAGGGCCTGGGGCTTTATTTAGTGGCAACAACTTGATGCTAGAATGTACCTCTTCCAGGGAAAATCTAATGGGGTAGACCGCCAGACTGGGAGGTATCTCTACGCATCGCTCACCCTGACAGTCTATGACCTATCTAATTGGATGACAAACCGATATTTTTAAGTTAGTGTTTTAATCATGATATCATTATATAATTTTTGGCATGCACACTATTTGGACTTTAGATACAATGTCGGTGACATTGACTTTTGGTCTCTACTTTACGCTTGGTCAACAGACCACTTTAAATTTGATATCTGGACTATAATCATTTTGGATCTCTATTTCTTTCACATTATTTTGTATTTCAAGGCTACATTATTCTTGGACTATTCTGGTCTGTCATGGTGTATTTCCCCTTTTTCCCAAACTTCACTTGTATAACATGATATCTTACATCACCTTTGTTGTTTGGCTTATTTCATCTAATTCTCAAATATTGTAAGAATTGTAAAATGTGTGGATTATTTCAGTATATGGTAATTTTATACATTTACAATCTTGAAATAGTCACTGCTTGTGACGAAGCACGTGTTGGCTTTTGATCCGATGACATATTCATAATGATCATTGAATTTGCTGCTCCTCAATAAATACCTTTAATTGGATTTTCTACATACCCTACTTTGTTGACTTCTATTAGGAGAGTGTTAGACCCGAGATCCCTGATTGGCTGTGGTAGGTTCCTTAGGCAAAATAGGGACCTGCGTTTCCACATCAGGGAAAGGAAGGACCCCTTCTGAGATAGCCCGCTCACCCTCTTGGTAGCTTGGCACGAGCAGCCAGGCTTATCTTCAAGGCCAACGTGTAAAGTATTTGTAACCAAACTCACAGCAACCCAAAGATGACACCACAAATAGACTCCACACGAGTTTATTAAAAACGAGTATAAACTTTATATAAAAAGATATACGATAAGATTGCGCAATATATTCCAACATATGCGTATTTGTAATATGCCTCCTCGCCTGTTGTTAGGCCAGCCAGCCCTTGTAAGTTCTGGCGATATTAATGAAAGCTTCTAAACATTCCACTGTAATCCTTATATCATGTTATGCAGTTTATAATGCTAGAATCAGGCACTTCGCAATGTAAATATAAGGCAATACGGAACACAACAATCAGGCACTTTGCAATGTAAAAATAATGCAATGCATAACACAACAATCAGGAACTTTGCCATGTAAAAATAATGTAATGCGTAATATAGCCCCCAGGTAGTTTGTTATACAGAAATAAGGCAATGCAGAATACGCTAACCAGGTAGTTTGTTAATGAAGAACAATGTAATGCATCATACGACAATCAGGTAGTTCGTTATGCAGAAATAATGCCATGCTTCATACACTAATCAGGTAGTTTGTTATGCAGGAATACTGCAATGTGTAATACAACAATCAGGTACTCCGTTGTGCAGAAATCGAGTCATCCGCAATACACTCCGGCAACGATCACGGCGCCTTAGGCGGTCTCTGCGCCACTCGTGCTGACTCACAGGTAGCCTCTAACAACAGTTGCCCCCCACACAGGATTTATATAACACAAAAAGTGCAGCTCCACTCTCCGACCGTAGTACTGCCACTCCCTTGACAATACGGTCCACGATACTAGCTGAAGCGGAGACTCATGCTGCTGAAATGAGAGAAAGGCCGAGAGTGTCTCCCTCTGTGCGTGCTCCCTACCCCAGGATTGGACACACGTTAACTGGGGGACACAAACTCACTCTCCTTTCCTTGTCCAGCGACTTGGGACTCTGATGCAATCTTTGGGACTTGGCAAAGGCTGGCTTGGGCCAGCTGCTCAGCTCCTCCGGGGCTGCCGGTCCGGGCCGCTACTGCTACGAAGATCTCAAACTGCAACAGGGCACACACACACAGCGTTGCTGAGACGCCCTTGAACTTTGGGTGCACGATCACCGAGCACTCCACACGAATGTCTCAGGATGCATAAAGAACAGGCACGCAGTGTCACTGAGACTCACTTTAACTCTGGGTGCATGTTAACAAGGCAATCCTCACAAAGGTCTCCGGCTGCACAAAGCACATGCACACAGCGTCGTGGAGCCTCACTTGCATTCCAGGTGCACGATACAAGGCAATCCTCACGAAGGTCTCACGCTGCACAAAGCACACACACACAGCATCATGAGACTCACTTGGATTCCGGGTGCATGATAAAAAGGCAATTCTCATGTAGGTCTCATGCTCCACAAAGCACACACACACAGCGTCGTTAGACTCACTTGGATTCCGGTACACACAATAACTGGACAATCCTCACAAAAGTTTCAAGCTGCAAAAAGCCGATCCTCGCTTGGACTCCAGGTGCCCACGATCACAGGGCAATGCTTACGAGGGTCTCAGGCTGCAACAAGCATGCGCACACAACGCCACTGAGACTCTCCTGGAAACTTTTGTGTTCCTGAGTTTCCACAACAGGGAGCCAGCTACCCTCGGGCACTTGGGGATAAATTACTTCAGGGCACAACACAGCAAAGTCATTTCAAGCAGGGGGACACAGCAATGTCCCTTTAGCCTTTCCTTGGTTAAAACAGCAAACTACAGCCCAGTCCCAGAACACACAGCAAGGGTCAGTCCTTTCCCTCAGTCTATTCAGTTGTTTATTCCTTGGCAAAGTTTCCACTTCACCACGAAGTAGCTCCAGTCTTGTTCAATCTTGATCAAGCCATTCTCCAAAGTTCTCAATCACTCAGCAGGAGATGGGACAATTGTTTTATAGCAGCAACCCAGGCCTCTTCACCTCTAGGGGCTACTCCTACCCCTACACTCCAGATACATGTCAGCCTGTTGCTGTCTCACCTCCTCCCCTGGGTCAAGACAATCCCCAGATCCTATCGCTTTCAAATCCAGACAGTCAATCCACAACCAGGCAGAGACACACAGAAATGTTAGAGCACATAAACCCAGCCACTACTAAAAGAGTGGCTTATGAACACACAATACAAAATCCACCTTCATAAAAAGATGTATTACATTGTGAGTTCGGGCATATTAAACTTCACCTCTCCATTTTAAGCTTTTGGAAAGAAAGGCTGGAAAACATACTAAAGAGCCTTCCAATTCTATCATATGGGCAAGATGGCCTTTCCACAGTAAAAAACAAAATGGAGATTGTTTCACTGTCAGGACATGGCACACACCTTGGTACATGTCCTACCTTTCATATGCACTGCACCCTGCCCAGGGGGTGCCCTGGACCTACCATACAGGTGTCTGATGTGCTTAGAAAGGGAAGGGTAAAGTCTGGCAAGTGAGTGAACTTGTCAGAACAACATGGCAGTTTAGCAAACTGAGCGCCGGCACTGCAACAGCAGGCATGAGTTCCCTTTTTAAGGCAACTTGTGTGGATGGCACAATTAGTGCTGCAGGCCCACTAGTAGCATTTGCATTACCAGCCCTGGCACACACAGTGCACTTTACTAGGGACTTTACTAGTAAGGCAAACATACCAATCATGTACAACCATTTACCATTACACTTTATACAGGGAGCACTTGCACTTTGACAGTGTTTAGCAGTGGCAAAGTGTCAAAAGCCTCTAAGTTGGTAAAAGAAAATCTATCAGAGTACCAAAAAAAGAGGAGGTAGAGGCAAGAAGTCAGGGGTAATCACGCCAAGAAATGCCAGGTCTAACAGAGTGCTTTGTTATCTTTGTATATTTTCAATGTTTAGAATGTTGACCTTATCCTGACATGCCTTTATTGAATGCTTCACATCGTATTGCAGAAAGATCCTGATTGACAATAACGCTTGAAATGTTTTGTTAGATACACTTTATTGTTAAATAAAGCAAATTCTATTTTTTCACATACTAAATACAATGTATGAATAGAAAACTTAGGGGCATATTATCAAGGGGGTTTATCTCCGCTTTTTTGGCTTTATAAGCCAAGAAAGCGGAGATAAAATGATCTCCCTATTACCTAGCTCTCGCTAACACCAGTTAGCGACAGCTAGTAGGAGATAGCGACCATCTTGAGCCCCGCTTTGCATGTCAGTGATATTTATCACTAATGACATGCAAAGTGGGCGTGCCAAGATGTTAGCGACTGGAAACAGTCGCTAACATCGCTATCTCCTATTACCAACTTTTGGAGATATTCGCGCTAAGCGCGAATATCTCCAAAAGCTAACACCTGCCACTGAGCAGTTCTTAGCCATGTTATCCAATGGTAGGTGGATAACATGGCTAAGAGCATTAGCTCGGTAATGCATGAATATCGCTGACTTTTCAGTGATATTCATGCATTTCGGCCGATTTCTATCGCTTAGGAGATAAACCTTGATAATATCAAGTCTCCTAAGCGATAAAAATCGCCGCAGCTCGGCGATAAAAATGTCGCCGCTAAACCAACATAGCGATAATTATCGCTAGTTGTTGGTAATATGCCCCTTAGTTCTTTTAACATAATTTTCTAATTTTATATTGAAGAAATGTGATGCTGAAAAATGTTTGTTGCAGCTGATGTTTCTATTCCACATAGCCTATTGTTGAGCTAACATACAATTTATTTCATTAGAAGGTTAAGAATGTGCTCAGACCCATGGGAAAGGAGGTATAAGAATCGAAAGACCTCATACATTGATATAGTTTTAAGGAATGTTTTGTAGTTCATGATAATTCCTTGTAAGCCCTTTGTTTGGAATGGTGAGAAAGGACAAGAAAAGTCTTTTCTCAGACAAACACAGAAAGGTGGTGGAATAAGAAGCGAAGAAGATACTGCAACATTTCCTTTGACAGTTTACATTAGTGTGTGTTCCTAGAGTAGGTTAATGACTTTTTTCCAGACCCCGCTTCATACACTTCCCAATTTTGTAGCTGGATGCTAATGGATTAATGCTGAAGGCTGCACGCTTGTTTGCCAATCCCTTTTCCCACCTGATTGCTAATTGCAGTTGCTTTTGCAACGGCATGACTATTTTTGGTTTATTGCTGACACTCTAATGAGTTTGGTGAACCTCTTTATGAAAAAGTTGGCTGTTACTGATTGAATTTCTAAGCTTTAAGCTCTATTTCACTCCCCTCTCAAACTTGGACTCTTTATGGGTTCCAGCTAACACTATTTTCACCTCGTTCTTTAGAATAGGGAAATCTTTCTTTGTGGAACACACTTGATGCATTATTTGTTATGATTTGCTCTAACCATTATTTTATCATCAATTCTGTAATTTGACTGATACTTTAACTAACTGAAAAAAATGAAAAAGAAAAAATATTAAACCTTTTTAATGAAAATAAAACACTTATTATTGACTGAACTTAGTAATAATATTGTGATATGATTTTAGTGTTGCTTAGTCTCTGATCTTCTCATAGATGACAGCAAAGACCCGTCACAGGGACGTGATTAAAAACACCCAGAGCGGAGATCAACCCTGTTGGGGTAGGCTAGAATTGTTAAAACCATTGTATTAAAATGGATTCCTGCTTGAGCAAGATCATAAACAGTCATACAAACAGCCCAAAAACTAACCCACACATTGACATGTCAGACCAGTCCATCGAACACTGCCTGATTGCCATATAGACCAGTCAGGCTGTGGCATGAACTGGGGATTGTGCCGGTTATACTTTTTTCAGTAAGAGGAATAAAGCAGGGTAATAAACTCTTTCTTTTCTTTCTGTAGTTTCCACTCCTACTCTAACCTCTCCAGTGCATCCAAGTGGCATTTGAGTAACCCTGGGCGAAGTACTATGCTACGCTCGCGTAGTTTGCGAAGTTTGCGCTACTTCACACTACGCAAATTGCACGTAGCACAGTACAAACACCTGTAGGTTAGCGCCCATTTTTTGCTTGCTCGCGGTCCTCAACGTCAAGTTGGTGACCGCGAGCCAGCAAAATGACATACCGGTGAGACATTTTCTTTGTTCGCGATCAGCAACATCAAGTTGCCGATCGCGAGTGTGGAAAATAAACCTCCCAGTGAGATTCTCAACTCGGGGAGGTCAGGTTTATCATTGCGTGTGGTCGTGTATGCTCGCGATCGCTCGCGATGCGAAACTACCCGTCCACGGTGAGAAAGCTGCCGCTCAAGTCAAGTAGAAATCTACTGGAGCGGCAGAAAACGACCGTTTGCACTCTGCAAGATACGGTTGCACTGATTGCACAGAGCGGACAAGCATCCGGCACTGTGCAATCAGCGCGAATCGCTTTTTTCACAGTGCACTACGCAGTTCGTGTAGCTACACATAGCTCGCGCAGTGCGTAGTGCACTTCGCGTAGCTACGCGTAGTGCTACTACGCGAACTACGCCCAGGGTTACATTTGAGGCCATGAGGATAGCCATCAAAGCGTCTCTTCTGTATTTTGGTAAATCAATGTGCAAGCAAGTATCCTGGTGACTTGTAGCAGCTATTTACTGATCTCAGTAAGACCTGAAATTATTTATTATGGCAGCACGATTCAAGCAATGTGTTATCTAATTGGGATTATTAATTTGCTGCATAAACCCAGAAGAAACCCAGTAGATGTATTTAAGCTTATATGAAAAATATGCAAATTAGAGCATTTGAGTGTCAAATCACAACCAAACATTTCAACCTATGTGTGATTAAGCACATCATTGAATTATTATTGGCTTTTCACTGTCACCACTCGAGGGTCTATCGTAAGCCTTGGAAGTTGGGGTGTTACAGCTAACCCAGAAATATTCATGCTATATTTCAGATGGCTCATAAGCAATGAAGATGATTTTAAATATTGTGTTTAACTTGTCTCATTTGTTGAGTGTTCAAAAACAATGGTCAAATATCAGGCTAAGTCTTCTGACAAGTTGCTCCTTATTCTGAAATGGGAGAGTACTTTTATTTCCCTGACTGCAAAGTGAGAGGATTTTGTAAAAGTGATGCTGGTTGAAAACCCTCATGGAGTACAGAAAACGAAGGAAAGGTGGGAGAGCGCCAGGACTATCTAAATATTGGGAAATGAACCATGCATGTATTGAAAATGTTACCACCAATAAGGAAAGCACAAATTAAACACTTTTTAAAAAAATTCTGAAGTGTGTTGGAAACAAAGATTTTAATAGAATCAAAACAAATCATGACACTTTAATAATATTAACAATAATCATTTCTATTTGTAAAGCATAAAGATATCACCCTTAAGGGTTTCAAGGAGCAAGGGGCCGTCTGGGAGATTTGCTATTGCCCATAGTCCCATGATGCTGATCTGAGCTGCCGCTAAAGATTGAACCATGACCCCCGCATTCCAGTGTCAGCCGCTCTGGCCACTGCGCCATCCCTCTCCCTCTGGTTCTCTCTTGATTGGTTTTGAGAAATTGAGATACACTGAAGCCCGATTTCCACACATTATCGATTTTGTGCTATATAGGTGTACCAGCAAAACTGTATGTCTATGCAAATTTAGTGGCTCTTTCAACAAAAAAGTGTTGTCTGTAAATGACACTATGCTACCACATCAGTGATCCAAAATGCACTTCCAGCTACATATCACACCCGTACCCCTCTCCTGCTGAATTGGCATGGCACATTGGCTACACTTGTTTTATTGCATGATGTTTGGATTTTTCACAGACCGTATGACTTCAGGGATATAACATTAATGGCAGCACCCCCACTTTGAAAATTGTCCAGCACGACCGGGGCTATTGATCAGTGAGCCTGGAATAGGGCAATGACATAAGGGAGAGAGAGCAAAATCCACTGACAAGGAATGGTGACAGACTAAAGCAGTACATTATATGCTTCAAAATAACAACACTCTTTGGGCCACATGCATCATTGTTGGTATTTGCGATTCCTAAATTGTGAAAATTAAGGAATCGCAATTTAGAAATCGCAAATACCTATGCATGAAAAATTCACAATTTTTTTTGCATTTTCTTATTTTTCCTTATTTGCGAATCTCAATTTTGCGAATCGTAAATAAGGAATCCCTTTACATTGATTCCTATCGGCCTAAAGGCCCATAGGAATAAATGGGAAGGCATTCTCATTTTGCAATTCGCAATTAAGGAATTGCAAAATGAGAATGCAATTTCAAGGGTGCAGGGGGGGTCCTAGGGACCCCCCCTGCACCCCTGAAATGTAACATAAAGTCCATTTTTCACACATACATGCCCCAAGGGCATGTGTGTGTGTAAAATGAAAGTTTCAAAAATGCACCTTTGTGCATTTTTGAAACTTTTCACAAATTACCATGAAGGTTGACTTCATGGTAATTTACCACTTCTAATTTGCGAATTCGCAATTTCTTTTACATGATGCATTGCATTTAAGAAATTGCAAAATTGTGATTTCTTAAATGCAATCGCAATTTAAGAAATCGCAAAAAAATTGTGATTTCCTAAATTGGATTTGCATTCGCAAACGGCCGAATTTTGCGATTCGCACCGTTTGTGAATGCAAAAACCAATGATGCATGTGCCCCTTTGTCATTACAAACCCAAACCCTCAATATTAGTAATATTTAGTGCAATATTTTATTGTGAAGAAGTTTCAATATAAAATGAATCACACATAACCTTAGGTAACGTCAAGATGGAAAATGCATTCCTAATGTTGCATTCTCCTACTCAACATGCACACTTTTTTATCTGTAGACATTTCATATTTTGAAATCTGCCTAGGTAATTGTATTAAACAACTTTAATCTGATAATTACTGTAGTTGATGATAGTCTGAGTAGGAGAGCTAATGCAATCATATCCCTGTGAGACATATTAAGTGTATCAAATTGGACAATCGCCTTCAAGTTCTTTTTCATATAACAAGCATATTATATATTTTACTGCATCAACGATTACATATCATCCATCAAATGATAATGGTTTATGTGGGCACCGCTAGAACAAAAAATACATTAAAATGTATTTGCTCTAATAAAAAGAATAGTGCTAAGCTGGATACAGTGTTGTATTTTATAGATAATTGTGACCAGGTTTATATTGATGAGGCAGATAATAAGAAAAAGGACAAACTTGAATCAGCTTATGGGTGAATGCTCAATCCTTTTTGTCAAGCTATTATAATTATACTAGATGTCCTTAACTAGTTTCCTTCATGGGCCACAATTCACATTTGATCTGGATGTAATATGAGCATACATTATCATCAAACAAATGCACGAGTCAGTGGTTGGCAAATGTTTTGCTTCAGCTGTTCTCTTGAACCTACACTGGTATACCTATGGTGGTTTGGAGTAAAATGTTAGAGGCAATGATATTATAAGACTCAGAGATAGCATACCTTATTCCTTGGATATTAGTAAGAGTGTGATCAAGATTTGTCATGATTACAACCAATAAACATGCTGTGCTAGTTTATTAGTATGTATAAAATGTGTTCTGGGTTCTCTCAAAGTGTCCCAATTTTGTAAGATTTTCTAATATATCTTCCAATACCTTAGCCAGTAGAGGATGAGCTACAGAATGTTTGACAATATGTGCTTAACCTAAATGAGCAATCATGCAGCAGTGCCTAGTTGTGTTGAGGTTACTCCCAGTGTCACGTCTGTCATAAGCTAGATCACTGTCGATCTTTGTCCAAATTGTGTCTTGACCCCTAAAAGCTTGTCAAATTGGTTAAAAATCCTAATTTGCACATTTAGGTTACCTTTAACTTCCTAGTGTATGGTAGGCCTTTGCCGGAGTTCACAGATTAGTGCTAAGCAGAACTCCACAAAGTGGTCATGGAACTCTGCCGCACCACGCGGAGTTCCGCGAGCATGCTGAGTTGCCCAGCACACCTGTTTGCATTTCATTTCTAAGTCAAACGCGATGTGAGTGCGTCTTTGTGTTGGAAATCACATGTAAATGGCTCTGTGCGCTTTGCGTGGGCATGACCATCTTGTTTTCTTTGTGCTGTTCATGGTCTTGGGCCTATTTTTGAATCTGATGTTCATTTTTGAATCCCCCATCCTCCTACTTAATCTCCCCCTGATTTGTATTTGTTATATTAGTGTGTGTTTTTGTGTCTATGTATGTTGCATTTCTTTCAATGTTGTCATGTGGTGTTTGTGACTTGTTTATACTTTTTGACTTGTCCTTTCTTCCCTTTGTATTTATTCCCCTTCCTTTCCTCCTTCCTCTCTTTTTTCCTTCCTTGCTTCCTTCCTTCTTTTCTTCCTTTGTTCGTTAAATTCGTTCCTTCCTCTCTTCCCCTGTTTTTCTCCACCCTTCCAGCGTCATGTCAGACAAAGGCAAAATGGACAACCATGGCACCAGGCTGCCCCAAAATGCAAGCAACTGCCTACCCTGCGAACATCAGCGCCACCATGGTGCGCAGCCATGGGCTATTTTTAGTCAGGTGGAGGTGGCAGCACATGTTATTTTCATGCAACACCATCTCCCCTCTATCCTGGCAGGTGGCAGCAGGCCTGGCAGTGGGTAACCCCTGCGGAAGCATCAGGTGAGCTGGGGGAGGATGTGCCGGTGTGAGCAGCATACCAGACAGGTTCAGCACACCATTGAGCAGCTCACACACCACTGGGTGGATATCGTGTATGGGATCAAGACCTGCTCGGCATCGAGAACCCAGGTCTCAGTGAGTATTAATTATTTGTTCTGTTTGTGTTCTACAATGCTAACATTTTATTTCTGAATAGCATGCCTGTTCACACTCAGTGATAATGACATTTAGTTTCCGTTTGTAATCTTATAACTATGTGATCTAGTTTTAGCTAGGCAGGTGCTTGGCACTACCTAATCATACTCATTGGCGCTCATACTTTGACTGAATAATTAGGAAGCCATTGTCCTCCTGTCACCATAGTAAAACCATGATATCAATTAGTTAGCATTCTCTGTGACTTTCTTTCTGTAGCTGAGCTATTTCACAGTGATGAGTAGTATGCATCTATGCATTACAAAAAAAGGGAGACTGAGTTGGACCATGAAGAGGGGAGAGAAATGAGAATAGAATGAAAGATCATTCACTGCAATGTATTAGTTCCAAATGTAGTTCTTGTAAAGGACATTTGTAATAGGAATTATAGGATTAGTATGTCAAACGCAATGATAGTCGATAGACTTGATACTAGTACTGTAGGCCATCTGTTTTATGTTAGTACAAATTGACTGCATTTGCCGGTCATAATACTTTTGTGGAGATTACATGTACCACTAACTTATTTATTTTATTTTTTTAATTTCTTACATCAGCATCCAAGGGCCAATGTGAGGGACAGTGCAGAGGTAAGTCAGGGAAGAGCTGGGGAGCAGACGCCGACCACCAGTGTCGCTGTTGAGGGTTCTGCTAAGTCTAGTAAATCCTATTATTTATTAATATTATTTCTCTAGTGTAGGGTATTATGATTGTTGTGGGCTTAGGGTAGAATGTTAGGTTATTTGAATGTTGGTGCTGGGTTCCAGGACGGGAGTTGGTGCCTGGAGCCTGGCGTTGCTGGTGAGAAATAAAGTTGCTACGTGTCAATGAGGATGGGATACGAACCCACACAGGCAAAGCACAATGATTTAGCTCTTTTACCTCTTCCTACAATGCTACTTTTACATTTTGCTTGTTTATTGTTCCATAACATCTCCTTTTTTCCAACTCCCCTATCTAGTTTGTGTTACATTCCTGTTATCTCTGCATTATCTTTTTATTCCCTTATTTCATGTTTTTTTGGGGTAGCTGACTTTATCCGGTCTGTATTAGTCTCTAGTTCACTTATCTTCTGCTTGGTTGGTAATCTTTCCCTCTCCCCGATATATCTTGGGTACTGTAAGATTTTTGGTACTCTACATTCTATTGTGGAGATTGCAGGCCTAAGTAAGTTAGTGTGATATATAAAATTCACCATGTATGTTTGTTGAGAAAGCTTTATTTTTCTTGTTCATGCTATAACAGTTAACACGGCATGTGGCCTTGGTCAAGGACCACACCTCCTCCATTGTGCTGTGTAAATAATTCATTTATGGAGTCTACCAGCAGTGTCCATGACATTGCAGCATGGCTGCAAAGAATGAGGCCCCATTGCATTTGCCAACCAACACCATATGTCTTTCATTGACCATTATTCCACTCCTTCATTGTGCTTCAATGACTCAGAGTCATCATGATCATCATAGACTCAAGCTCTGCCCCTTGATGATGAAACATTTTTAGTTGGCTTCACTACCTAGCTTTCCTAACATTTTTAATTGAAGAAAGTCCACCCGTACTTCAAAAGTAACTATCCTTCCAGTAGTCTTATTTTATTTTAAGGAAAACAATAAGTTTTCTTAAAATAACCCTAACCTACCAAAATGTCCCTTGGTGATATGCTTAATCGGGTTCTTACCGCCCGCTGAGGAATGGGGCGTGCTACGACCGACGAAGAATCGGGAGCACTTTTTAAGGTTTGGGTTATATAACGATGTGAGAGTGGAAGGGTCAAGAAACTGGATTAAAAAATACCTGGCTACGTGGAGCCTACATTTGATTAATTCCTGTAGCTTGTGTTGTTTCAAACGGGGGAAGTGTGGGAGTAATACACTATTATGAGTGTGTGTCTCCCAGTCTACGTGTTAAAAGCCTTTCCTCTAAGGCTTTTCTTCCGGACCAAACTAAATTATCCATTTTGCCACTCCTAAACAACCTATTTGGTCTACTTATTTATTATTAAGGTGAAGTGCAAATGTTGCCATGCAAAATTAAATACCTAATCAGCATATTTCTTTTAAACGACCTGGAAAGATAGGATATTGTCACATCATTAACTTGTCAATAAAGTTATATTGATAAAACACATCACCAACTTGTGGAAATAAAGTGATATATTTTTCACTTGTGTACGACTAGTCCTTTACTACAAATTGTGTGTGTTGTGCTGCCCTTTCAAAAAATTAACAAGACAATAAGAAACATGTAACATAAATCACACACTCTATGATGTAAATTCCATATTCTGAAAGGAACTGCTCCTCATGCATCGATAGTCTGGCCATATCCTGACTGAAAAAGTGAATTTGTAAAATAGTTTATGTAAGAAAATACGTTACGTGTTGTTTCAACATGCATGTATGGTGCCTAATTAGGCCCCATGAGCTCAGCATGAGAGGAAGGGGTGCTTGTAGTCACAAACTGCTAGCAAAATGATTGAGAGTTTTAATTTCCTCTGAATATTCATTGTAGATCTTTAGGGAATGCTCGTTGCCCAAGGGGGTCAGCTATGCCATACTTACGTCGTCAAAGGTGCACCCTCGCTCTGCATACTATGCCTGCCTATGGCTCTGAGGTAAATGTCAGGTGGTCTCTCGCTTGTGTCCTTGTGTCAGCGGTGACTAGACCGCTAATTTCACAAAATGGCTACCAGGTAGTCCTGGCACGACTTCCTGTATTGTGTGTGTATTCTACTCCTGTGATGGTTCATGGCTCCAAGCTGGTGGATGGAAAAAACTCGGTGATTTGAAATGTGAAAATTATTTTGGATTGATTGAAATATGAGTTCCACTTTAGCAATGGGAACCGTATTGTACCTCAACCACTTTTATCTCCTTTTTCTCCTTTACAAAAATAAATGGGGAATTTTGAAACAGAGTTTGTAAAAACAATGATTTCATAACTTATGAAAGAATTTTTTTTTCATCTACTCAGATTTATTTTAAATATAATTTCATATTTTGAAATCACAAAATAACCTCGTTTTTTCCAGCTATCAGGCACGAGCCAGCATAGGCGTAGAATGCACACAGACTACCTGGCAGCCATTTTGTGAAGTCAGCGGTCTAGTCACCGCTGACAAGAGGACACGAGCGAGAGACTGTCTGACATTTTATGGGACAGTCCTGGCACGTCAGTTACCTTCGCCTAAACAACCTACTTGGTCTTCTTAGTTATTAGTAAGGTGAAAAATAAATCTTGTCATGCAAAATGCAAAACCTAATTGGTATATTTTTTTCAAAACGATCTGGAAAGGTAGGATATTATCACAGTGTTAGCTGAAATAGCCACTGTCTGCCTTGGCCTTGACTATGTCACTGCTATTGTACGTGGTCACAAATACAATTCTGAGACTTCTGGGTCACAGCCATTCAGACACCTTGCTGTTAAGCTCATCCAAGATGTTTGTAGCTGTATGTGATTTCTCCATGGCAAACATGGCCACTTTTGTATGCCGCCAAACGCTCTCAAAAGTTCTTCAGATACAAGACATGCAGATATAATTTGCTTAATACCTGCGAAAGAGTTCAAGTGTGCAGTGATGCTCATATAATCAGTTGCCTGACAAACTTTGCTGCAAAGCTTGTCCAACCAATTGTAGCACATCATGATGCAGCGCTGAAACAGCAACTCTAGCAAAATAGGTGTGATTTGGAACCTTCCATTTTGGGCAGATGGCTGCCACAAATTCTAAGGAGCCCCTTCCTTCCACAAAAGAAAAAGGGAGCAGTTCCAGTAAGATCATTTTTGACAGCTTTCAATTGGACAAACGTGCCGTTGGGGGGGGTTTCGGTCATAGGCCGTACTTAATTTGTGCCGGTGCTTTCTGGTGCTTAGCACCGGCACTTAATTATAAGGGCCGGGTCTACACGCAATTCTGCACATCATTGTTTATAGCGCCACTGCACAGTTACTGTTACGGTTCAGTTGCTTTTATTTTGTCATGAAACTTGAAGTAACATGGACTACACACCAGGAAGGGTGCCACTTGGAAGGCAGCCCTATGTGTCATGACTCATGACTCGGGAAAAGTCAGTTTGCTCACTCACTGCTCCTTGAGTTGAAACTGAAACTGAATGGACACAGGATCGTCAGTCATTTCTAAGGGGGAGAGGTGGGTTACTCTGAAGTGCCAGGAAGAGCGTACTGACTGTAAGATCATGAACAGAGTGCCTGCGTAGCGCGGACACCGCCTAGGTGCTGCTAGAGCAGTGTTCTGGTGTGCCACCCGGTGGGCCCGGGAAACTTAGAAAATGTCCAGGAAGGCACCAGGCGGGAAGCATCACTCTGGTAAGTTTAATGTCTGTCTGCACATGCTGCGCTGTTACCTGGCAGTGTGGAGGAGAAAGAGAGAGATAAGTTAGGTGCCCGTGTCCCGCTTCTCATCTGCAGTGTCTGCAGTGCAGTCACTGTCTGACTCTGACAGTGAGTCTGCTGAGCTGAACTCGACTGTCTGTCTCCAGCAGTGGTCAGTGAATGATTCAGTCGAGTCCACCACGCACGGTCGGCCACAGTCATATGTTTACGGCGTGGTGGCCGCGTGTGGCTCTTAACAGCGTTTCCGGCCGGTGGGCGGAATTAGGCTGGATTTTAGTTGTGCAAGGGTTGGGGCTGTGCAGCAGGAGGGAACGTGCGCAGATTTAAGATTGCGCCTCCATTGCCATGCCCCAGCATACCCGCACGTCCGCACCCCACCACTGAGTAATAGTGGTTCATTCAACAGGCAGCCAGCCAGCCTTCAATTCAGTCACTCTGAGTGCCAGCCAGCGCGACCCACACCACAACGACGTTGGTGTTCAAGAGACTTACTGGCAGTGGCAGCAGAGCAGTAGGTAGTAGCCCTCACCGCCCGGCGGCCAACAGCACCCAGGTGAGGCAAGCCGCAGGCAAGATCAGTGGCACTGTGGCACACACCTGGCACTAGGCCCCGCTGTCCCCAATTAGTTAATAAAGCTTACAGCGCAGCAGCCTAAAGCAGTGGCAGTGCTGTGCACTGACTCTGCAGTCAGCAGTTTAGCACTTTCGGCGGGCCCAGCCCACCATGAACGAACTGCTGCGCCGCCAGGATTAAGCCAATGAGTTAAGCTGAGCACAGACACAGTAGAAGTAACTTTAACAGTTAACTACTAGTAGCGTAATAGGTAGCAGCAATGCACCCGCCCCATAATTCCATGATCATCAATCATGATGCCAAGAGGAGAATGGAGATTTATGATGCTGAATGAATCTCTTCTCACTTTGATATGTTGATGGCTTTGCGGCCCCGGCCCTTAGTTTGGTTTTGCTGGCCCGGTGGGCGAGTCGGGAGGGCCACTGGTTTGGGCTGGGTTTTTGTTCTGCAGGGGTTGGGGTTGTATGCAGTAGGCAGCGTGGCGTGCGCAGTTTCATTTTTTCTGATTGCGCCTTTGTCACACCCCACCATACCCTCACGGCCGGCCGCACCCCACCACATAGAGTCATCTTACTGAGTCTGACACCAGCCAACCAGCACTACTGGACGATGACGTTGAAGAGTCCAGTCCTGGCAGCAGCAATAGTAGTAGTAGTACTGTTAGTACTACGGTATCGCTGGTAACAGTACCAGGTGAGGCAGGCAGTGACAGGCAGGCGGCAGGCCTAATGATGCCCTAAGCAGCAGCCTAAGACAGTGCTGCACTATCTGCACTGTGTTAGTGTGTCTCAGCCTAGCACGAACGCACCACTAAGTTTAAGTTAATAATAGACAGCAGTAGTGTTAAGCAGTACTGAAGATAAGAAGTTAACTTAGTTAAGAAACATAACTAGTAGCTCAGTAGCCACCTTGCGCCCATACCATGAATGATCATAATGATGCCAATAACGGGCCTGCCATGCAAACCAACGCTGCTGTTTATGGGGGAGCACGGCGGTCACTGTGTGGTAGTAAGGTCTCTCTGTGTAGCATGCTGCATGATTGAATGATGAGATCAGTGCACTGCACTGCCTGTCCAGCAGCCGCCTAGTACTAGGCCAGCCTCCTCCGGCCGTACACAGGCACACAGGTTCTTTATGGTTTAAATCTTTTATTATTTTCATCAAAACAGAAAAAACAAAGAGACCACATTCGACATTTGGTACATCAGTGCTGAGCCGCATGCACGGAACCCCCATCATGTGTGAGGCAGTAGAAATATGATCAGTGTCTGTTGGATAGCGTTCCAGCTGCGGGGGAAATATGTCTCGAATTCTCGCCTCCTCCTCCCCCTCCCCGTCCCTCCCTCGCCCCCTCCTTGTCCATTTAGGCAAAGCAAGAAGAAAGAAAAACAATGTGCGATACGACAGCCCTCGGTCCCAGATGTGAGGATGCACGTCAAACCTCAGGTCGGGGTTTTCGCTTGCGCGGCTGAGCTTTGGGTTCTTCAATTGGGGTGTCTGCTAGGCGCAGTAAGCGCAGGTACCGGGGGCAGCTTAGTTCCCTGAATTCTCCCGTGAGTAGGGTCAGAAACGGCCGCCAAAGTGCAGCAAACTCCTCTCCTCATCCCGCCTTTGCCAGTGACAACTTCTCCATCCCTAGTATCATCCACAATCTATGCAACCAGCCGGAGTATGGGGGGCGCTGCGTGGTCCTCCAGTGCGCCACAATGTTCTGGACAGTTCCCCCTAATGCTATTGCTATAAGTCTTCCCCTCCTGGATTTTAAGGGATACATTAGTGTGTTGGGGAGCCCGAGGAGAACATAGACTGGGAATCTGGGAAGTTGAGTGTCTAAGTGGGAGTCTATCTCATCCAGGATGGAATTCCAGTAGGGCTGCAGGCGGTCACAACTCCATAACAAGTGTTCTAACGTGCCGACTTCTCCACATCCCCTCCAGCAACGGTCACTGATGCGGGGATCCCAGTGGTGTAAGCGTTCTGGTGTGTGGTACCAGTAGGTGGTCACCTTGGTCAAGGTCTTGGTGAGCCCGGTGTGATAGGCCGAGTGCCTGGCCCTGTGGTATATGCCTCCCCATTCTTTATGTGTAAGGTGTCTCCCCAAGTCTCTCTCCCACCTGACCCTCCCTGCGTTGTATGTGTATTTATTGGTGAGGAGGAGTTGTTGGTATAAATCTGAAATCAGTTTCTTATCCGAGGTGCGCGTCAATAACCACTTTTCGCATGGGGTGCGAAAGCGTTGTGCGCCTGGTCTGATTGTTGGCTGTAAAGCCCAGTGTCGCGCTTGCAGGTAGGGTAGGCGATCCGCTTCCGATATGCCATAGTTCTCCTTCACTTTCTGAAAGGAAAGGATCCCGTTCAGGTTGAACAGGTGTCCCAAGTCCCTGCAGGGCGTGCGCCTCCAGGCTGCAAACGCCCTAGGGTCCAGGCCTGGGGAAAAATCGGGGTTGTCGAAGAGCAGGGTCATCGGGGAGGGGAACGAAGTAAGGCCATGTTTGACCGCCGCCCTGTCCCACACCTCCAGGACCGTGCTTGTGATTTGCGACGCGTATAGGTTGGGGAGCCTATAGCAACGAGGCAAGAACGGGATTCCCGGAGGGGTCTGGCAGTCACTGCCTGATCTTGAAAGAGCCAATTTTTACCCGACTCTAGCTGATGCCATTCCACCAGGGTACGAATTTGCGTTGTTTGGTAATATAAAGTAAGATCAGGTACCCCTACCCCGCCGTGTTCGGGGGGAGTATTGCTATTGCATGCCTGAAGTGCGGACGGCGACCGTTCCAGACGAAGCATGCCAAATCCGACTGCGCTTGTTGGAGCCAACCCAGTGGGGGGCGCAGTGGGAGGGTCTAGAACACGTAAAGGAATTGTGGCAGCAGGGTCATCTTGACGGCAGCAATCCGCCCTAGCCAGGAGAGCGAATGCCGCTTCCATCTCCTGAGGTCCTCCTTGAGGCGGGAGCAGAGCCTAGCATAGTTGGCGTCTGCGGTAGCCTGCAAGGTCGGGGCTAATAGGACTCCCAGGTAGGGGATCGTGGAGTCGGACCATTTCAGATCAAACTCACCCTTGGCTTTGGCAAGCACCTCAGCTGACAAAGATAGGTTCAGGGCCTCTGATTTCTCTTTATTAATTTTAAACCCGGATGCTGTCGCGAAGGCATGGAGCTCAGTAAAGAGGGCCCTAAGGGATTGCATCGGTTCTGTCAGGGAGAGCAGAATGTCATCCGCATACAAGCTAATCTTGTGTATGTCTCCCCCGAATTTGATCCTTTTAATGAGGTCATGATGCCGGATCCGCTGCGCCAACGGCTCCATGTAGAGCGCAAACAAGATTGGGGAGAGAGGACACCCTTGTCTGGTGCCCATGCCTATTGGAAAACGCGGGGAGGTGTGCCCGTTAACCCAACCGTGGCGTTAATCTGGCGATAGCAATTCAGTATGCGGTTGCATAGAGTCTCCCCCACACCGAATCTCTGCAACACGAGTTTTAGATAGGGCCAGTGTACCCTATCAAAGGCCTTCTCGGCATCGATGGTGAGCAACATGCAGCCTGGCCTCGTCCGAGACCCTACCTCTATGAGATGGAGGACTCGTTTGGTGTTGTCGCTGGTCTGTTGATGTGGGATGAAGCCCGCCTGGTCAGGTTCCACTAACTGCTGCATGTACGATGCCAGTCTGTTCGCCAGGATTCCACTATAGAGCTTAAGATCAATATTTAGAAGGGAGATCGGTCTGTAGGAGCTACACTGGGTGTGGTCACGGCCCGGTTTAGGTAGAACCGATATCGCTGCTTCCAATAGGTCTGCAGGGATTGCACCGGGTTGGTCAAAGGTGTTGAAGAGATCTCGTAGAATCGGGGCCACCTGGTGTCAGAAGATTTTGTAGAAGGCTGCTGAGAAGCCATCAGGGCCTGGCGATTTCCCTAGTTTGAGGCGGGATATCGCCGATATCACCTCATCTAGCCCAATAGGCCGGTCGAGGAACTCTGCTTGCGCCTTGTTTAGGGACAGATGGGGCGCACTCTCCAAATATGCCTGGCTTGCTAGTGCGTCAAGAGTGTCCGCCGCATATAAGTTGGCGTAGAAGTCTCCGAATGTCGCGGCAACAGATGCATCGTCCGTGATCTGCTCACCGCGATTGGACCTAATAGTGCAAATGCCCTGCCTTTGGCGTTGCTCACGAAGTTTACACGCCAAAAGCTTCCCGCACCGGTCTCCCCCAGTATAGTAGGCATGCCGGAGGCGTATGGCGGCCTACTCTGCCACGTCCTGGTCTATGGCAGCCAGCATTTTCCTCTCTGTCCAGAGTTGGCGAAATGTCCGAGCCGCTCCCGTGCGCTGGTGCATCTGCTCAAGCTCTGTGACACGTTGGGTTATTTCTGCTCTTTTCTGAGCACGTTCTCTGTTGTTAGCCGACGCTATGGAGATGAATTCTCCCCGGAGGACTGCCTTGAGCGCGGCCCATTGGGTGGCTTTAGTAGTATCCATGTTGGCGTTGTGAGTGAGAAAATGAGTATAGTAGGGCTCTGGAGCAGAGTGTCACGTAGGCGCCAATGCCATTGCGGACCGGGCATACTCGGGAAGAGGAAAGAAGCCAGCATTGGTGAATGATCCGACAGGGAGGTCGGGAGGATGTCCACGTCCTGTGCACGGAGGACTAACTGCGGGGAGCATAGAAAATAATCAAGCCGTGCATAAGACTTATGTGCTGCTGAGTAGTGGGTGTATGCTGTGGCTTGTGGATAAAGATGTCTCCATAGGTCAGTCAGGCCGAGGTCTGAGAGATGAGTGTGGCCTGCCTTAGAAAGTGCCCCTACTTGCCCGTAACGTTGGTTATTGCGGTCTTCCGTGTTGGGGAACACTATGTTGAGATCCCCTCCCAGGAGCAGGTGTGGGTGAGTGTTGGCTGTGGCTGTATCTAGTGCGGTGTGAAGTAATTTCTCCTGCTTCTCATTAGGTGCGTAAATGGAACCCACTAGTAGTGTGTATCCCCCTACCAAGAAGCGGTGTACGAGCAGCCTGCCTTTAATCTCTGCTTCCTTCTGGAAGGCCTGTCCCTGAAAGGATTTGGATACTAAGATTGCTACTCCTGCCACCTTCTTTGCTGCCGAGGAAAAAAATTGCAGGGGGAAGGACCGAGATTTGTGACGGTGATGATCCTTTGGCAGCAAATGTGTCTCCTGTAGGAGGCATATATCAGCTGCGGTATGTTCCAGGAGGGAGAGTTTCGCCCTGCGCTTATTGGGATTGTTAAGCCCTCGCACATTGAGGGAAAGAATTTTCAGTGGACGGGACATCTTAAGCGGGTAATCGGGCCTGTGCTACGCGGCGCTCCTTGTGTGGCAGTACGTAGGTCTACAAAAGAAAAGGACCTTGGACAAGGAGGGCCCCACCTACCCCCCTCCCTCCCCCCTTCCTCCCCAACACCCAAACTCCCAATTCAACTTCCCCTAACCAAGACCCAAAAATCGTCAGACCTGGAGGGTCGACACCCCCCACCCACCCCCCATTCCCCAACCCCAAAACCAGAAGAACACATAGTCCCAGTCCTGTCAGTCCACACAGGGCTGTGGTAGAGTTACTTACGAGGGTCATATCCGATTGCGGCCACCACGGCCCCCCACCCGGCTTCCCCCCAGCCCATGGGCAAGGTACGTGCTATGAACAATCTCCCTATCAGGTGAAAGGATCATTTAGAGGATCATTTAGAGGGTGAAGTCTTTCTGGCTACTTCTGCCACTGCTGTTGCCCTCTCCTGTGTCATGATGTGGGCGTCGGGTTTTAATCGTTATGGTGGGGACCGTTTGCCAGTCACCCCTGGAGGACACCTGCGAGAGTTTCACCGTTGGGGCATCCTCCTCTAGATCAAGTCCCAGAAGGGCATAAGTGTCTTTGAGCGAGCGCATTTGGTGTAAGGCCCCGTTCCACTGAAATTTCAACCTAAACGGGTGGCCCCATGAATATGGAACCTCTTGCTGTCGGAGAAAATCTGTCGCAACCTTGAACACCTTCCGCTTGTGTAGTGTGATGGCTGAAAGGTCTTGGTATAGGGCGATGGAGTGGCCTTGAAACTGAAGAGGCTGTGCCCATCTAGCCTCCCGAAGAATCCTTTCTTTTAGCGGGAAGTCAGGGAGAAAAGCCAAGATGTCCGGCGGTGGGGCGGAAGTGCGTCTGGGAAGCCCAACTCTGAGGGCCCTATCAATGCGGATGGTGAAGTCGGCAGGCTCTCCCAAGATGATCCGGAATAGGTCCTGCAGATAACTAGTGACATCCGCCCCCTCTGCTTTCTGAGGGACCCCCGGACCCATATGTTGTTGCGACGGGAGCGATTTACAAGGTCCTCCGTGTGGGCCTGGAGGTCCAGGTGTTGGTCTTGGAGTCGCAGGACTTCCTGTTGGAGCTGTTCGATTTCGTCACTTCTAGCCTGATCTGCCTCTTCAATGGCGACCACTCGTTCCCTGAGGCCCTCCACATCTCGCTTGAGTTCTCGGACCTCGCCAGCCACTTCCTGCTTCAAGGTTTTGAAATCATCCCTAAGAGAATTAAAAAGTGTGTCCAGAAAGGACCTAGTGATGGGTGCTTGGTCGCCAGAGGGCTCCGGCGGTGATCTTGCTATCTCTGGGGAAGGTGGGTCCTTGCCGGCTCTATGTTGGGATTTTGCCACCAGCTCTGGGAGAGTCTGGGTCATTTCCCCCCCCCCCCCGGAGACCCGCCATGTCGCAGTTGGCCACTGGGTTAGTCCGCCAGATGGACCGCAGGAGGCCGGGGGCGCGCTCAGAGGCTCAGCAGCCCCAAGGATAGAGGCGGTCTGCGTTGTGGGGAGGGTGATGTCCTCCGTGCTGCTGCGTCGGGGTCCCAACGGAGAGTGAAGCAGCCAAGCCGCTGCGTCGATGACGGCCCGGGCCCCACCCCTCTCTGCTTGGTCAGAGTTCCACGGATCGGCCAGGGTCTTGGGTCAAGAACGCGGTGGGGGCTCCCGTATCACCAAAGGGCAACCCAGCAGCGGGTGGCCCCGCCAAGGAGCCAGCCCCGAGACCACCAGCAGGCAGGCCGACGTAAGCAGGCAGGTCGCGCACCGGGGCAGGGCTTCTTCCCCAGCTCTCCACACCAGTCCCGGGTGCATATAGGTATCGGTGGCAAAAAGTGGATTGGGTCCGAGTGTCCTGCGATGCCAATGGGAGTCGCGCTGTCTCACCCTCGCTGCGCCGGCCTAGCGCGGCCTTCAGGCCCAACTTAATCCCCCTCTGGGGGATCGATTGTGCCCCCGAGCATCGTCTAGAGTGCCCACCACCGCTCTCCTCACCTCAGCTCGCAGGTCTGGTTACACAGGTTCTTTAGGTGTGCTGGTCTCAGTGTGGAAGTGGAACCCCAGCTTGCAATGGGCCAGGACTGCTGATGCTTACTGAGGATAGCTCTGTGTTTAAATCCAGGCTGCAAAGATTGGTTCACAAGAGATCTGAGGGTCAGTGAGGGTCATAGGTTCAGGCTAGGACAGGTCCATGCTGGAGGACTGCAAGACTCCCATGTTTGTAAGGGGAGGCTCAGGCTGATATGACTGTGTGCATTGGCATGCCATCAGCGCGGTACTGCCATTCATAGGGAGGCAAGTGGCAACTGCAGGAGATTCTCCACTCAGTGCTGTGTGCAGCATGGTAGTGCTTATGAGAACCTGTATCACTAAGATGTAACCACATGTCTCTTTGGGACTTTTTAGATTCCCTGCTAAATGTGGGTGCATCTCCCTCCATATAAGATGCAACCACATGTCTCTTTGCCAGTAGAGGAAGTGAGTGCAGCCAGAGAAAAGTAGGTCTGGCCTCCGCCAAAGATTTGAGCACCTGCACTTCATATTTTACAAATTAAGCACTGGTCATAGGGTCCGGTCATAGGGTCCCTCCTGCCTAATCATGCCTGTAAAAGTAGCCTGTTTCTTCTTTTCTGGGGCCTCTGACAAAGATGACTTTTGAGACGTAGGTGGTGGTAGACTCAGCGTGCATAGTAATGGGGAGTCACTGTATGTCTCCATCTGACTCTGAGTCTTGTGCCGTTGTGAAGTTGCTGAGGTGGGTGATTCTGCTTGTGCACTGTTAGGGACAGGGCTGCTTTGCCCGAGGATGCCATCCACTTCTTCCTCATCATCACCTCCCACCACAATTGGACCTGTAGCTGATGTTGCCCGACTCTCGTCACCTTCACCACCGCAACCACGTTCAGCACATTTTTTAAGGTGCTTCTCCCAATGGATTGCATGGTGGGGTTTTTTTATGGCCCGTTTGGCCTCTAGTACCAGGCTTACCTCAACTAACATTGGTGTTGCATATGCTGTCTGCTGCAATGTGATCCCCTGTGTGCCTACAGTACAAATAAGTCCCAAACTGGGGAGAAGTACTTGTTTAATGTAGCACTGCTAAAGCCTGAAGAAGAACTGGAGGTAGGTGGGCATGCCACCGGTTGCCTCTCTGCCGTGCATACTTCTACTGAGGTAGTACTTAGTATAGGTCTCAGCTGGGGCTTTGCAAATATGGGAGCTAGGTGTGCTACCTGTGCCACATCCAAGTTGAATATCAATGTTGGAGTCCTATGTGTCACCTTCCACAATACTTAGCTCATTTTCATCAACCTCCTCATCAATTCTGAGGAGTTCAGGTACTTTTCTTTTCTCTGGCATCTCCTGGTGTCTCACGGACTCTGGTGGGGTCTATGCCACATCCCTATCATCATCAGAAGTGGGGCATGAATAAGATGGTGGAGTAATGCCCTTACTTTTCCTTTCTGGAGATCTGGGAGCCAGTGATTCTAAAGGAGCAGGTTCTTGCTCAGCAGGAAGCTCAAACTCCAGTTCTGCTCCAACATCAGGAAGATGTACTATTGCTGGCTGCGGTTGCTGTCCACTTTGCTCTGTTTCCTGCAATGATAGGGTATTACTTTACGAAAGGGACAAATCCAATTCAACATCACTGCTCATCGGCTTAGGTTGAGTTGGTGTTGTTGATGCGGAGTGCTACTTCCAGCTTGCCCCCATGAAGCTGGGTGGAGCAGGCACACAACATTGTCCGCCAAACGTTTTGTATGACACACCACTGATTGACAGCAGCTTCTTGTCATTGACTACTTTCTTGGGAGTAACTTTCGTTGGGGTCACCTTAAAGCTCTCAGTTGTCAGTGGCACTAAGCTGCATAAGCAGAAAAGATTGGAGGACTGACATGTGATGTCACTGTACAGACCTTCTGTTTGGCAGTACTGCGGGTGCTGTCTCTTCTTCTCTTGTGCATCTAAACTCAAACAAGCAAGAAAAACATTGAGTGAAACTTGGCATTGTTGCAGTTTGAATTATACAGACAAAGGCAATATTAGTGTGGCTGGTTACTCAGGTAATAACCACTTTTTTTTTTTTGCTCAAACCACACCATCATACCATGAAATGTAATTCCCAATCAGGATAACAAGATATGCAGCTAGATGTCTTTCATCTTTGTTTATATCTTCTAAAGGAGACACCTGTGGCACTCAGGGAACTGCATGGGTAAATGGAATAATAATCTTCTAAAAATTGGAGGTTAGTGTGCGCCTATGGCAGGCAATTTCGTCTAGGCAGAAATTGAATATTCATTAAAAAAATGAAGGATGCTGATGTGTCTGCAGGGCACTGCTGCCAGGGTGTTCAGGAGGAGATGGAATTATAACAAATAATACTGAATGTTGTTTCATGGCTGTGCGCCTATGATGAATGAATGGCTTGCTGGATGGAGAAATGGATCAACTGAGGCAAAATGAAAAAATTTCTTACATTTTTATATTTTTTTATTCATTTTTTTATTTAAAAAAGTTTTACAAATGTAAAAATAAAAAATAAATTAAGTGAATAAAATTAAAATAAAGATAAAATACAATTAAATATTCAAATAAAATGTAATATGTAAGCACTGTTCATCAAAATGATATTCTTAATATATGTACTACAATGATCCTCAAACATTTTATTAAACTGATATCACATCCATCCATACAGGCCTACGACAAAGGCACACTAGCTGGATACACAAAATGGCTGCCAGCCAGTGCCACATGGTCAAAAAACAACAGCAAGCAGGTAGGCATAGGGAACAAAGAAAACATGCAAGCATATGGCAAAGGCACAGTGGCTCAAGGCACAAAAGCCAGTGCCGCATGGTAAAACGGCAACAGTAAGCAAGGAGGCATAGGGAACAGAAAACCCATGCAAGCCTATGGCAAAGATACACTGGCTGGATGCACAGAATGGCTGCCATCCATTGACACCTGGTCAAACAACAACAGCAAGCAAGGAGGCATGGGGAAGAAAGAAAATATGCATGCCTATGGCAAAGGTACACTGGCTCGATGTGCAAAATGGCTGCCAACCACATGGCCAAACAACAACAGCAAGCAAGGAGGCATAGGTAACAAAGAAACTATGCACGCCTATGGCAAAGGCACTCTGTCTGGAAGTACATAATGGCTGCCAGCCTCATGGCCAAATAGCAAAAGCAAGCATGGAGACGTGGGGAACAAAGAGAACATATGCAGGCCTATGGGCAGAGATTCCACAAAATGGCCCCAGCCACATGGGATGGAGAACAAAGACAAATCAATGGAAGCCTATGAAAAACACACACACACATACTGGACAGACAAAAGAGGCATGGTAACTCTGAAGAAAACAATACCATTAATTCAGCAATGCCAAAACTGAAAAGTAATTTGGCCAATAACATTTTTACACAATCCTCCTAAGGCATCAAGGCATCACATATTATCCCACATTTTATTGTTCACAAAAATCATAAAATACAACAACAAAAAACACATTTTTAATTTAATTCAATGCCATACTGGCTCTAAAGGCTTTTTATAGCAAAACATACCACAAAAACTGTTGTTTCATGCACCCATGACTTGCACTGGCCTGGGCCTACTGAATTGCCCCCTGACATACTAGGCCACCTAGTAAAATTAATAACTATTGCAAAATTTTACAAACATGGAGAAAATGTACTGAACTGTGCAACAATTTTCCTTTACAAAAGAAGAAGAATTAGATGCAAAAATATGACCAGGCCAATACTGAAAATGCAGGCCACCCACCACAATACCTTTGAAAATTTGAATAAAAGTACAATTACTGGTGCATGCCCTCTATCAAACAACACACTGATATAAGACTTTCTGAACTTACTTGGGAAATCACAAATACAAAGTCCTTACATATAATGATATATATACGACAGACAAGGAGAGTGATTCTTCCAGCTCCAAATCCAAATGAAAAGTGTCCCGGAGATTGACAAAGCACTGGGAGAAGCTGGACTATATTTGCGCTATTGTGGCAGGAAGTCACATGTGCTTGTTAGTGGCCCAAGAATGTGGTGGTATGAGCAAAGCAGCAAAACAAATCCCAAGCGCCCAAACAGAAAAAAAACTCTGCACTCTGCAAACTCCACAAGCAGAGCGGAGTTCACCACCCAGGTGTAGTGTATGATACCAAGTGTATCCAGGCCCTGCAAGTTAAATGTCACTTGTGGGATACTGCAGCTCCTTTTGTGCCACCACTAAAGTTACAATGTATAGTATGTCTTCAGGCGATCATAGTTCAAAGCTGTACAACTCCAAATGCGATTGGCAAATAAACCTTTTGCCAACCTTAAACCTTCTTTTTTAATACTTGTAAGGCACCCTTAAGTTTGGTCTAAAATGTCCATGGGGCAGGGTGCATGTTATTTCATTTTATGGCATATGTACTTAAGTTTTACATGTCTGGGCAGGGAAGAATCTCCAAAAGTCGGTTTCACTGTTGCAAGGCTAGTTCACCCATAGAAAAGCACTGGGTTACATTACAAAACATTAAATCGCTGAAATCAGGATCCCCAATTGACCTTTGTCCAGCAGAGCCCTGGGGGGAGGGGGGTGGCGGCTGAGGCAGTCTATTTAGAGGCAGCATCTATCATCAGCCTCTCTCTTCAGTCCGCCACCGTCCCTCGGCAATCGTAACAGGCCAAACCATTACCCCTCCTTAAAAACCTTCGGCTGACCCTTCTATACCCACCAACTATCGTCCTATTTCTCTTTTACCTGCCTTGGCTAAGGTCTGTGATAAGGTGATTTTTCGAGGCCTCGGGTGCTCTTCATCCTGCCCAATCCGGGTTTAGGGCGGTCTACAGCACTGAGACAGCGCTGGTTGAGATGACAGAGGCGATCAGGGAGTGATTGGACGCAGGTGGCAGGGCGGCTCTGATTTTATTGGACCTCTCTGCCACCTTCGATACGGTGCCCACCAGCAACTTCTCGCCTGACTGTCTTCCATTGATATTTCTGGCCCAGCTTGGGGCTGGATAAAGTCTTTTTTGTAAGACCACACCCAGCAGGTCTGGTTTACATCATCGATCAGGAAATTATCTACTGGGGTTCCACAGGGCTCCACACTGAGCCCTCTGCTCTTCAATATTTATCTGACCCCCCTGATCTTCTTAGCTGAGGAGCTGGGTGCTAAAATAATAGCCTATGCTGATGACACGCAGCTCCTATTCACCTGGATGGACTCCGACTTGCGAATTGACACCGCCCAAAAATGTCTTTCGTCTGTATTCAACTGGCTAGCACATGCACAACTCAAGTCCAATGAAGATAAGTCAGAGGTGCTCCTGTATGGCCAGTTTCCCCTTGCCTTCAGAGAAACTTTATGGCCCCCTGACTTCCCGTGCCCTAACCCAGAGGGAGGCTTAGCGAAGAACTTAGGGGTATGGTTTGGGGAAGCTCTCCGGGCTTTGGATCAAATTAAGAAATTTACTGGAGTTTGTTTCAGCACCTTCAAAGCTCTAAGGAGATTCCTCCCCCTGTTACCGAGGCCAGCCAAGGAAATGTTTCCCGGGTGCTTATCCTCTCCCGCCTCGACTATGACAATGCTTTCTATACTGGCATCCCGGACTATCTATTAAAAAAACTTCATACCATCCAGAATGCCATGGCCAGACTCCTGTTTAATATCTCTAGGAGAACTAGCGTCCAGCAGCATTTGCGTGACCTACATGGGCTTCCTGTGGCCCAGCGGGTGCAATTCAAAGTGCTTACCGCGATCACCGCCAGAACCCCATCCGGCCTGCCATCGAGCAAGACCTCTCACACATTCCATTTGGAAGCCCGGCAGCACCGCGTTCCAGATCTAGGAGCTTATTTTATCAATTTCCGGTAAATTCCCCGTGCTGACCAACCTGAAATGCCATGCAAATATCCCGCGGCCCCCTGACTTAAAAAACGGCTATTATAATCAGCCCATAACTGCAACACGGCTATCGTATTCAGCCCTTCCAGTGGTTATGTAACATATGTAAAATAATCTCAAGACAAACATGGCTTAATAGTTTTGTCCTGAAGATGATGCATGTATCTTTGAATTGCATCGAAACGTCGTCGACTTTAAAAGCACCATATGTTGTTATGAATTTACAGAAATGTTGCTAACAATGGGTTGCTCAAAATGAATCTTAGTCTGTTATACTGAGTAATAGTACAGACCGCCTTGTGCGCTTTCTACATGAAATCTTGTCACTTGTTTTGTCTTGTCTCCTGTGGGTCACAGGTTGTGCCCACTTTTGTATGAATGTTGAAAAATCTGAACCATTACAAAAAATCTAAATAATAAATTCCTGTCCGGCTGGACAGAGGTTATATACTATTTAGTATATGTCTATTCCTTTACATGATCCTAAATAACTAGGGTCCACTGTCTTGTACAATATACCATGTCTCACAGAGCCCTTCATGGCTCTGGACCATCCTACATTAGAACACATTTTGCGTTCTATGCCGCCAGATGACCTTTGCGCTCAGCCTCCCAATGTCGGATGGTGATCCCGAGGTTCCACAGGACGCGGATGGGGGGCCAGTCTCTCTTTGTCAAAGCAGCTATTGCGTGGAATTCTCTTCCTGCGGATCTTAAGCATACCCACGATTTCCGTATTTTTAAAAAACAACTCAAAACGTTTCTTTTCAATCAGTCATCCTAAAAATCATTGCTCCTCTCTGCCACAGTCTATCTGCACGCCAGGACACTCTAGAGTATTTGAGCACTAAATAAATTCCTTTATAACATAACATAACATAAAGCTTAACTTCAGTTTGAGAATAGCTAGAACAATGATTCAAGGACTCAGATTAACCGAAGTAGTAATTTAAAATCCAATCTAATGGTCCAGTCAGATTTTAAAATGCTATTTTGAAAATGTAACTTTTAAAAAATTGACCTCTTCCTGCTTAAGCCAAATGTGCCTTTCTGCAAATCTTCAGTGTCACCTGACTATTAATGGCTCTCCTGCGGTAAGATGTGTATTGCTCCCAGACAGTGGAAAAAGGGATGGGTTTGGGGACATGTATTCTCCCTTGACAGAATGGTCATGTGGACCGTGCCAGGAACTTAAATACATTTTCAAAGTTTACCTTCTGTGTAACAAGCAGATGTAATTCAAACCTAAGCCTGACCCTTCATTGTCCTGATAGCCAACTAGACGTTTAAAGTCCGTAATCCATACATTACTACCCCCCACCCTGCCCCTCCCCCTCCCCACGTCACCGCCCGGACGGTACTCCCACTACCGGCCGCGGCTGAGAGAATGCATTCTGCAGAAGACTCTTGGGTGTGCCTGATGACTCGCAGTGTCATGGGTAACTAGAGATGAGTTATATTGAGGACTGTATCAAGACTGAATGCTGTTACTGTAGATATCAATCTGGTCTAATCCAGTAGTAGTGCTTAATTATCGCAAACTGTACATACTTAGATGGAAAAAGCTAAATACCCTGTCTTAATTGTATTAGTAAACTGTGTCTAGAGATGATTGGACCTGGAAGATTCACAAACGAGATACATGCACTATGGGTCATGGACTCATGCGCAACAGATGAGTCTGGTTAGGGCAACACGACAATTACAAAGATCTTCAGTAAACACCAACTCTTGCATAGAACCCTATACATTGCTTGTTACTAGTACATATGACTGTTCTGGACCCAGTTTCGTTGGGAATATATATTGTGCAAGTCATCTTTCTCTAAATGCTGGTTTACTTTTCACCACTCAAACCAATGCTCATGTGAATGACAATCAGTTCAAACTGTAATACATTCTAATTTTTTTCCTGTCACTTTTAAGGGCACCAGGGCAGGGTCAGTTACCAGCCCATTATTAGTCATACCCTGAAAGCCCACTTAGAAATGAAAAATTACCTGATGGATTGGTAATTATGAGCACAATTTCCCAGGTTATTCTTCTATTCACACCAAGGGGCATATTTATTGGAGGCCTGCATCTTGTTTACACCAAACAATGTGGCCCATGTGCAATACAAACCTCTAAGTTAGATTCATGAAGCCACTCAAAGTCCATGTGCTTGAATCTGAATTGCCTCATTGATCTAGAGTAGTGCTACATGGCGCAAATCACTGTGTTGCACTGCTATGCCCTGGGTAAGCATTTCATTGGTGTTGCAGTGGGTGCTTCCACACAACACCCATGGATTTTGACACATTCCCAGATTTACAAAGACTTGAAACCTGGGAAAGCACCAAAATCTCACACCTTCCTAGGAGAGGCATAACAAGGGAAAATATATCTATTTATCCTCATTTGTTCCACTTCCCATATGTGATGCATTCTGTAGTACACATAAAAAGAGAAAAACACCTCTCAGGATTGTTAACAAAACAGACACACTTGCACCATGGTTCGAGGGTGTCTCTGTCATTGCTAGATTGCCAAAACATCACGAGCGCAAGGGAAAAGGACAGGAATGTGTACTATTGGATAAATACAACACATTCCTGCCCTTTCCCAGTGATGCAGGGCAGCAGAGCAAGGTAACTCACTGTGCCGCCCTGCTTCACAATAGTCATTAATATGCCCCCAGGTATTGTGCCCCTTAGTACCTTGAAAATGTTGCCAACTGTAAACTTTTCCACTCACCAATCTTGACGTATCTTAGACCCTAAATTTTGCTAATTACCCAATGATTGAGGTAGAGGCCCCACTTACAGTCCCATGGCCAGCCCATCGTCTCGTGGCCTTTTCTGTGCCCCTCCGCAGGACCTTTCCTACTAAGCCGAGCAAGCCAATTACCCATAGGAAGTGGGCTAAGTTTAACTCTGAAACCTTCTCCCAGACTCTCTTAAATACTTGCATCAAACTGCAGGAGGATATTAACAAGGCAAATTGGAATGATGAAAATTGGATTTCAGAAGCACTAGATGAAATAGCACCTTGGACCACACAGAACGTACATAGTTAAATGATTCTTTCTGGCAAAAAAAGTGTAAACATCTAGAACGTAGGTGGAGGAAGGACTATTGTGCTATTAGCAGAGATAGCTATAAAAAGGAGCTCAAACAATATCATGCGCTAATTAGGAAAACATGCTGTGACGTCTACACTGAAAAAATTCAAAAGGTGAATAACTCATCTAAATAACTTTTCTCCATTCTTTTTTTTTTTTTTTTTTTTTTTTTGGTGTTCAAACTACTTTTATTGAAAATTAGTACAGACAATACACGGCTTCTTACGCCTACAACCCGGAGGCCGGCAGCATGACAAGCAACTCAGTGATCAAGTCGTAGTAGTTATAACACAGCTGTGAAGCCGGCATCCCTGGGGCCCGGCAGCGGCAATTAAAAAGGCCGTATAGGAGACTGTGAGTTAACACCGGAGGCTGAATCAGCAGGATCTTGCATAGCAGAACAAGTACGTTTTTGGTTTGTCATGTAATGCGTAACTCGAACTAACAATCCCCAACTTGAAACAGAACAGTGAGGTCTTACAGACACATGAAGATGTGAAACACTAGGTCAATGTGAGTAGTCGTACCTATTCAGGGACGTGGAGGATGATATAGTGTCAGGCGAAAGATATAGTGGTATTCGTTAAACGGAAGGATTAAGGGTTGGTATATCGCTTTAGAGCAAAAGCCTGGCCTGACCGTAAGTGGTGTGATAAGGTGAGAGGGCTGCGCGCCAGGCGAGAGTTTAATGATAATGTCTACGTATGTAATGTCTACAAACAATAAGCAGGAAGGAGCAATAACTATGTGTGATCAGTGGAGCAACCCGCAGGAGAGTGCGCGAGGTGGTGCGAAAGGAGTGATGGGAGCACCTACTAGGAGCTATTTGTGTCTCTGAAGACCCATAAATCAACTAAGTATCACCGTGTCCTCCCTCAGGAGTATCAGATTCATCCGCCTGGGCGAGTAGATAATCAACCAACGGGCTCCAGATGTCTTTGGGTCGGCTAGAAAGCGGTAGCAGATCAGCAAAGGTGAGGTGCTGTTCCTGGTAGTAGGTTACGTCTGCTAGCCAGTCCTTGAATTTAGGGGCTCTGCCTCTGCCCCAGCGACACGCAACCCTTCGCTTCGCTAAGAGCAATGCTATGTCGACGAATTTTCTGTTGGCTCTTGAGATATGGGGCGTGTGACCTAGTAAAGCGATCAGCGGTTCGGCCGCTATAGGTTCTTTAGTCATTGCAGCGAGAGCGTCCATCACCCGCTGCCAGTACGAATGGACTGGAGGACATTCCCAGGCCAGGTGGAGGAAGCCTGCGTGTTCTGCGTGACTCCGGTCGCATCGGTCGTCATCAGCTAGGCGGAATCTGTGCTTTTTGACTGGGGTATAGTACAGTTGATGTAAGAATTTATAATGGAGTAACTTAAATCCGCTACTGGCTGATATTCGAGCCGTCAAGGTACAGCAGTATTGCCAGTGTTCGTCAGTGAGTTCTGTGGCTAGATCCGAACTCCAGCGAGCCCGAGCTCGCACGTCGGGCGGTGCAGCGACAGATCTGAGTTGGCGATAAAGCCCAGCAACGAGGTGCTTCCCGTCCTGTGAACATAGCAGAAAGTGGAGGGGGAGAAAGGTTTCAGGCTCCTTGGGGAATTCCGGAAGGATGTCTTTCATGCCCTGACGGAGGCGCAAATTGTAGAAGACATCCAACGGGGTGCGTTCGTGATTGACAAAGAAGATTTCAGCAGTCCTGAACGTTCCGTCCCCGAATAGGTCACCCCATGAGGTGATCCTCAGTTGGTTGCATAACCGCCGGAACCCTTGCTCCTGTAATAGGGCGAGGTCAGGGTGCAACGTCAAGGGCAGTCTAGGGGAGTTCGGCAGTCTGCAGGACATCCTCTTCGCTATGCGGCGCCAGGCATCCTGGGTGCATGAGACCGAGGTGTTGGGAGTCTGTATTAGTGACTCCGGGCAGAGTAGCAGACCGTTAAGCGGGATAGGATGTACTATCCAATCTTCCACAGCTAGTTGTAGCATGAACGGGGTCGGGGCCAGCCAGTGATAGGCGTAATGCGCTTGGCGCATAGGTAATAGGCCTCGAAATCAGGGACGTCAAAGCCTCCGACCTCGCACGGCATGGTCAATGTGGACCATTTCAATCGTGGATTTTTGCCACCCCAGAATAATCTACAGAGATCAGCCTTTAAGGACTTAAAGAAGAACGTGCCCGGATAGTACGGGATGTTGAGAAAAAGATACAAGAACTGGGGTAAGATCACCATTTTGATGAGGGACGCGCGACCCGCCATGGAGAGCGGCAGGGTGACCCAACGGTCTACGGTGGCTGCAAGTTTTGTAATCGCCACTCCATAGTTGGCCCTGATCGTCTCGTCCCTGTCGCGTGATATCATGATACCGAGGTACCGGAGGTCAGTCCGACACCACTCAAGTGGATAGTCAAGAGGAAAGTCGGATACCGCTTCAGTCAAGGGAAAGAATTGTGATTTGGACCAATTAATATGTATCCCCGACATCCCGCCAAAGACTACAAATTCACGTAGTAAAGGATTGGGGTGAAGATCCGGGTGCTTTACATAAAGGGTAATATCATCGGCGTACAGGGACACATCAATTTGTCGCTGGAGACACTGTACTGCACCTGCACGGTGTAGCTGGCGCAGTCTACAGGCTAGTGGCTCAACCGCTATGGCAAAGAGGAGGGGGGAGAGAGGACACCCCTGACGCGTACCCGTAGTGATGGTTATAGAGTGTGATAGATGACCGTTAATAAGGACCTTAGCGGTAGGTTGCGTATAAAGGAGTTGGACCCAGGAGATGAATAAGCTAGGAAACCCCAAGCTCGCAAGGACTGAAAACAGGTAGGGCCATTCGACAGAGTCAAATGCCTTGGTGGCGTCTAGGAAAACTGCCGCCACCGGTAAGTCAGGATGAACCGTGCGAAGCAGGGAGAGCAGGGTACGTAGGTTATGGGAGGTGGAGCGACCCGGAACAAATCCTGCCTGATCGGGCAAAACAATCCTGGTCATAAGGAGGGACAATCGAGTGGCCAAGACCTTCGCTAGAATCTTCACATCGCAGTTGAGGAGGGAGAGCGGACGGTATGAGCCACGAGAGGTAGGGTCTTTGCCAGGCTTTAATAGCGAGGCAATGACAACTTCCCGCATAGAGCGGGGAAGGATGCCGTCTGCCAGCGACTCCTCATACACCTCGCGATGGACGGGGGCCATGATGTCGATATAGGCTTTGTAGAATTCGGCAGGGATGCCATCCAGTCCGGGCGCCTTCCCGTTTCCTAAGGACATGATGGCATCACAAATCTCGTCAGTGTCGAACGGGGCGGCAAGGAAGGCCCGATCCCCGTCACTGAGCCAGCAGAGTGCCACATCTCCCAGGTATTCGGCATATGGTGTCTCAGCCGAGGTGTCGGAAGTGTAGAGTGCACGGTAATGATTTGTAAAGGCCTCGAGTATGACATCCGAGTCTCTAAGGACCTGGTCATGGTCGTCCTTAATTTCAAGGATAGTATTGTGGTCCCGAGGGACACGCGTAAGGACCGCAAGCGTTCTCCCCGGCCTATCTCCCTCACAGTATTGTCTGGCTCGCCAATGTTTCCCCCGGAATTTAACCTCTCTATTAGCCTCCTCCTCATATTTCGATAGTTTGTCTCGGAAGTTTGCATGAAGTTCAGGACTATCGTCCTCGATCATACGAAGCTCCAGCGCCCTAAGTTCCCCATGCA
The DNA here is from genome assembly GCF_964261635.1 of Lissotriton helveticus. Taxonomy (NCBI): domain Eukaryota; kingdom Metazoa; phylum Chordata; class Amphibia; order Caudata; family Salamandridae; genus Lissotriton; species Lissotriton helveticus. The sequence continues at coordinate 1,403,201,178 of NC_136068.1, read as the reverse complement.
GTGACTGGATAGTGTTCTGTATGTCTCGAAGGACCCCAAAACTTTTAGAAATATAATACCCCCGTATGGTGACTTTGAAAGCTTCCCAGACACATTCTACGGATTCAACCGATCCCTTGTTCCTGGGGAAGAAAGCGTCAATTTCCTCCCCCAGCTCTGTGCGGAACAGACTATCTAGCAGCGCCGCAGGTTGCAGTCTCCATTGTGGCCTAGGGTTGTCCCACCCAGGGATACGTGTGTGTAACAAAACGGGACTGTGATCCGAATAAGTCCTCGGCAAATGCGTAACCCCTAGGATCCCTGAGGTGGTCCCTTTAGTGAGTAGAAAATAATCCAACCTTGCCCATGTGCCCGTGTGCGATACAAAGTGTGTACCCTCTCTATGGGACGAGTGCAGGTGTCTCCAGGCATCCACTAGTGCGCCTTCAGTTATGATACCTTCCAGTGCCTCCCTGGCCCTCGCTTTGTAGTGATGAACTCCATCCGAACGATCCAAGTAGGGCGTTAGGGCCAGATTAAAGTCTCCCCCCCAGATGACATGACGGGAGCCCACATCAACAACCCTGCCCCAGAGTGTGGTAAAGAAAGAGGGTACATCAGAGTTGGGGGCGTAGCAATTGATGAAAGTGACCGTATCATGGCCCATGCGTCCCCACAATAGAGCATAGCGCCCCTCTCTGTCCAGTAAGCGCCCTAATTCGTGAAAGGGTACTGCGCGCTTAACAAGGATGGTTACCCCTCTAGCATAAGTAGAATAGGAAGAGAATAAGCGAAGCCCAGCCCATTTGCTAGCAAAAGTGGTTGAGACCAATGGAGAGAGATGAGTCTCCTGTAGCATGGCAATGTGAACATTATGTCTATTTAGATAAGCAATTACATCCCGACATGTGCGCGCATTATTCAGCCCCCTGACATTCCACGTCATACAGTTCAATTGTGCACCCGACATTAAGTCTGCCATAAGCAGCTACTCGGTAGCATAGTCCAGCGCAAATATAATGAGACATAGTGTATTGTACCACGTGTAATAGAGAGTTGACCATGATTTCGTGTAAGCAGAGTATCACTTCCATGTGCAATCTGGTTTACCTCGAACAGTCCCACCCCACCTCCCACTACTGCATCCCAATCATGCCAGCAGCCACCCATACCCAACCCCTTCCCCCCCACCCCCCCAACCCCCCTTCAGAAACTTGAACCCCCCACAGAAATGCATGGGGAACACCCGAAAGGGAAACAGCAACAAGGGCGCACAGCCACTATTCCCGCCAGACGACCTCTCGTTCTGTACCGCCCTCGGGAGAGGTCGTGGCAGAGAGAGTGGTCCTTGAGGTACGTTACCATCAACGAGTGAAGACAGTCCGAGTCCATAGTGCAGCGTCAGGGGCCCACGCCCCCCCTGGCAGGTATGAATGGACATTATGCCGAACAAATGATCACTGCTCCTCCGCCGCTGATGACGGAACATCGTCCACCTCATCCTCAGCAGCACCGCGATCAGCATGCCGAGCATTGTTAATTAATTTCAGTAAATCTTCCGCCTTCTGGGGGTTGGTGAAAAAGCGATGCTTCCCCCGGTGAGTGATACGCAATCTTGCCGGGTAGAGAAGGGCGTATTCCAGCTGAGCATCTCTCAACTTTTTCTTGATAGGAAGGAACTTTCGTCTTTCTGCTTGTACCAAGGGGGTAAAGTCTGGATAGATGGAGAATGTTACTCCGTTATATTGCAGTGTGTGTTGAGTCCGGGCTGCACAGAGCGCGACATCACGGTCGCGATAGTTTAGCAGTTTAGCAATGATCGGTCTAGGCAGCAATCCGGGCTTGGGGACAGGTCCCAATGACCTGTGCGCTCTTTCTACTATGAATTGCGACGAGAAAGCTTCTTCCCCTATCGAAGTTTTGAGGAGTTTCTCAATATATATCTCCATAGTACCAGTGTTTGTGGATTCCGGCACGCCCGTGACGCGTATGTTGTTGCGTCGGCTGCGGGCTTCTAAGTCCTCATTCTTGGCCGCAATGACTCGAAGCAAGTTGTCCATGCGGGCCAGTTGTGTGGAGTGAGATGATGTGATGTCGTCGTTATCAGATATCCGCTGCTCTGTGACCGCAAGTCTTTCCTCATGCCGATCCACTTTATGAACGAGGGCATCCAGTCTTGAAGTCATACCATCAACCTTTTCGACCACCGTGGCGAACCCCTGCCTCATCTCCTGGAACAGGTTGTGTATATCGATGTCTCTGGTGGAGGAGGCAGTGGCCGAGGATGGAACGTCCAGGGGACCCGAGTCGGCCGGCGCCGTCTTGGCATTTTTCTTGGTGGTGTCAAAGTTGAGTTTAGGTTGGCGTTGGTCAGAGCGCCCCATCGTGACCGCAGAGCGTGTCCGCTCCACCGCCCCGAGCGCCTCCGCACCGACCCGTGTGGGGGTGGGGCCGTTGGATAAGTCGCCGGTCGAAGCTCAGTGACCTCAGGAGTTAGAATCGCAGGGCACTCTTGTCCAGTGGGTAACGGCACCCAGAGAGGATGCTCCAATCCTCACTCGAGAGGTAGGGAAGGATCATGCAGAGGTATGTAGCAGACAGTGTCCCCCTGCTATGCGCGCCTGCCCAAAGGTCCCTCGATGGGCGGTGGTGACTGGCTGTGGTTAGGACTCCGCAGGTGAGGTGTTTGTTGTGCAGGATGCAGGGCAGGATGAGCACCTAGGCGAGGTCGTGATGGGCAGGCCCAAAGTCGCAGGGACGTGCTCAGTCCCAGTCGCGCCACAGGCAGAACATGGTGCGTGACGTGTCCAAGTAGCAATGCCCCTTACCTCCCAGATGGTGCAGATTGGGACGGCGGCGATGTGCTCGCGGTCAGCAACGGAGGCTCGGCTGAAGCGTGGGCGCGAAGAGCCAGGCGCGCAACGGCCGTGACATGCAGCAGACAGTGTCCCCCCACCGCATGCACCAGTCCGATAGTCCCTCGGTGGGCGGCGGCAGCAGGCTTCAGGTAGTGCTCCGCAAATGAGGTGCCTGCGGCGCTGGGGGCGATGCAAGATGGACACCTAGGCGAGGCAGTGGCGGGCAGGCCCAGAGTCACTCGGACGTGCACTGCCGCCCACCCGATGGCGAGGTCCCGGCAGCGCCGCAGGTAGTGAATGGTGTGTAGCACGTCCAATCAGTAATGCCTCTTACCCCACAGGCGGTGCAGAGAGGCGCGATGGGCGTCCAGCTCCTCCCGGAGGCTAGCGTGGCGGCAACTCGGTGAAAATACTCGTTGTTGATAGCAGATAAATTCAGGATTATGCAGTAAGGAGCGGGAGCTGCGTGACTAGGCAGCCATTCCGCTTGCGCGCCCTCTAGCGCCCCAACTTTTCTCCATTCTTAAATCCCTGTCCTCGCTTGAACGCACAAGGGCCCCATCTTCCATATTGTTGGTGAACTGCAACACTATTGCCAACTTCTTTGAATTTAAAATACCTAAAATCTATGACACGTTTCCATCCGAATATTGTAATGGTTAAAGTCCTGATATCTCACCTGCAGTTACTTTTAAAGGTAAGACCCTGAGTGAATTTAAGACACTGACATTGGAAGATCCGGAGAGCATGGCCAGGAGTAATAAATCATGACCCACGCAACCTAAAATTCTGAAGCAAGGAATGAACATCATTCTCCCTCACGTCCAACAGTTAGTAGCTCAGTCTTTCAGCTCACGAAAAATTCCTTTGAAATTGAAGCAAGCGATAGTACTTCCTTTACAGAAAAAAATAAATAGCAGACCCAATGCAGTTGCAAAATTTAGACCCAAACTTGCTGCTACCATTTTTCGCAAAAAGTGCGGAAAAAATTGTGAACATCCAACTTGTGAATCATATCAAATCAAATGATAGATTTCATCCTTCACATTTTGGTTTTAGAGATCCCACTCCACAGAGGCAGCACTACTCCCTGCAACCGAAACTTTAAGGAAATGTGCAGATGAAGGACAAACTCCAGCACTGGCCTTACTATACCTTAGCGCAGCATTTGATACAGTATCACATAATGTACTGCTCAAAAGATTAAATAGCTGTGGGATCAGGGGCCTTTCTCTATGCTGAATGACATATTTCTTACCATCTTGGAGTTTTCAAGTCGCCCAGCACCTGTTTATGTCACAGAGCATTCTACTTATACAAAGGGTCCCACAGGGCTCTATTTTGAGTCTTACTCTGTTCAGTCTCTACATTAGCCAACTTGCAGAACTTGTAGAAAAAAAAAAAATAACAATTGTATCATAGGAAGATGATACACAACTGATCAGTACATCTCAGGACTCCTCAAAAGCCGCAGCTCAGTTCTCTCTATGCTTAGAGGAACTAGCCTCATGGCTATCTAACCACTGCTTAAAACTTAATGGAAATAAAACCAAAATAATGGTAGTTGGGAAAGCATCGCTAAATGGTCATCTGTCTGGTGGCCTGAGGCTTGGGGAGGAAACCCCTGTTTCAAAAGCAGAAGTCAAAAATCTGGGGGTCTGGCTGGACCCCAAACTCACATTTGAGAGCCAAATCAGGAAGAGAGTAGGGAAATCCTTTGGGACTGTTAAAGTCCTAGGGAAACTCCTGGATCTATTACAAGTCAATTCCAGGATGTATATAAATCCATTTTCAAATGCCTTAACATGAAGAAATCATGTTGTGCAACTGATAAATATTTGTATGTTAAATGTGCTTATAAATTATGCCTTTCCACATGTAGGTAAATACATTAGTTGAGAGTGCATTTATGTTATGTGAATTCGTAAAGATTATATAATGCTTTTCTTATGGTAACTGAAATTCGTAGGCCTGAAATGCAAGTCCCTGAAAACTTTCGCTTTAGAATTAACATGTGTTCTGTGGAATCTGTTATTTGTCTTGTTTTGTGTTGCAGGTGAAGAAGCGCTTTCTTAGGAAGAATAATGTCTTCATTTTACTAGTTAGGCAGGGAAAGAAGAAGTTACAATGGTACTGCTTGAATCGATACAGGAAAATTGTTGCGTTTCACAAAGGAGAAGGCTTAGGAACCAAGACAAATTGTAGCAAGGAAGGCACACCGACAACATCGTGGAAAATTACCTTCAGGACTGTAACCATGGTGGATGGTGTGATTCGAACTTGACCATGGGAGTGTAGATAATTGGGTGTTGGAATTAGGGGTAGGCGCCAATTGCCTTCAGAGAGAGTGCATCCTATGACAAGCTCTGTCTTTGGTAGCTTAATCCTGCTTGACCCATTGGTTGTGGAGCAACTTCTTAAGGGAACTCCACGTGCTAAAACCTTTTATCTACCCTTCTGAAAATGCTTATTTAGGGATGTCACCCTAGTGCTTAGGTAGGGATAGATTTAATGATTTTAACTCATCAACCCTCAATACAGGGGTATTTGGACTCATGTGTCCTGATTTTCTGTATCCTACTTCTTGAAATATTGAGGTTGTTTATGCTGCACCATCTAAACCGGATCCTCAGATTTAGCTTCATACTAATTCCTTTGCATCTCTATAGCCTTGTGTTGAGGTGTCTCTATGTTAAGTTATTTTTGGCTTTGTAATAAACTAACAAACCTTAAGTAGTTGTCCGTGGGTTAATATGTATCCAAGAGAAGTATTGGTTATTTGGTTAATTGATTATTTTCCTAACAAATCTTCTCTCCTTTACTCTTCCATGCTGCAAAAAAGAACCATCAGAGTGTGACTCTAGAACAGGTCTAGAACGTATGGGCCTATGGACCTTTCATTTGTATAAAACCCCTGACACACACCAACCTACTTTAAGAAATGAAGTTGATATCAGTAGAGAACTTGGGGGCATTTTAGCAAGAACCTCGTTAAAATGATCACCGTTTTAGCGGCAGAAAACTGCGGCTAAGACAGCGTAATGGGCTTGCTAATATGCGTTATAGAATTCCAATAGAAGCCCAGGTTAGATGTCCTGCACATTTAACCTGGGCTTCTATTGGAATTCTATAACGCATAGTAGCGAGCCCATTATTGCCGTTTTAGCTCCAGTTTCCTGCCGCTAAAACAGAAATAATTTAAACGAGGTTCTTGCTATTATGCCCCTGAGTACTGTAAACTGTAAACTCTATAGAGAGAGTTAATTCTGTACCACCTCTTTGCAAACACTGAAACTCTTATGAGAAATACACCTCAGAGTAGTGAAAAGAATCTACTAAGAACAGTGTACACTCTATGCAACACTTGTCAAAAAAGACACTATTTGCTAAAAATAGCCGAGGTCTGAAGGTGCTAAAGATCATACTACCTGCATCCTCCATACTGTGGTGAAACCTTTACAGATAGCCCATCTTCTGAAGCAAAATAAGCACACACACATAGGTTAGTGTCTGGTGCACACATTCTTCTATGTTAAGTATAAAATGTCATGTGGACGCGATTCTTTCTAATAACTCAAGCCTTACAAAAGTTTGTATCTACTACAGAGAATCTTTCTCCTGTTAGAAACTTTTTCTGGAGAACCAAGAAGTTCTGTCAAAAATAATTAAAACAAGTCAACTGTCACTTGCAAACAAGGTTACTCTTGGATACAAACGTTTTAATGTGTTCAGTACCTCTACACATCTAAGATGCATAAGGAGCACGTCAATTTTGTATACACTTACACCCACTAGCTAGCCCCAAGCAGTATATTATTATGAAGAAAGGTAACATGGTAGTTACCCGCCCCTATGTAAACTGTAAAACAAAATAACACACTAATTGGACAATGTCATGGATGATGTCATTTGAGATGTCCGCAGGATGTCATAATGAGTGATGTCATAAGTGAGGTCATAAGCAGTGCATGGCGGTGGCGCAAGTGAGTTTCTGTGTTTGTTTTAATTCAAAACTTTAATGTTACTTTAAACTTTGAGTTGTATATTGTGTGAACCTCAGCTAAAGACAGTGGAGTAGGGTACATGCTCAAAGTCCACCTGAAGTCCTACCTCTCAACATTGCTAGGTTACACCCAACACTTAAAGCTGCTGGTGAATTTTAGCAAAGTAAAAAAAGCAGCACATTATTGCGAGTCAAAAGCACTCAATTCTTGAAGATTCAAGACACGCCCTCAGACTTGAAAGGCCACACTGATTGGTAAATCAAATTGATTTCTACTATGCAGCTTGTCTTATAGCAAACTGAGCTGCACATTTGCTTTTCTGATACACAGGGCTCGAGTCGGGGTACCACGCGGGTGGGCGGCGTCCCCCAACTTATTTTACCGGGAGCTCGATAACAAACTACTGCCAGAGTCTAATGTGCGTGTGACACCTCCTTTGATCTGTAAAATACAGTACAGATGAAGTGTCTCAGCTGTATGTCACGCGCTCGCTTCTCTGATGGAAATTGCATCTCAGGGGTGAGCAAGGGAGGCAATGAGTCTGATGGTGCAAGCCACCTTTCCTGACTTCACTTCCGGCTGTGACGTGAGCGTCCCCCACTTCTTTTTTTAGGACTTGTGCCCGTCTGATACATGATGTCACTCATGAAGTACCGACACATGACGCCCTTTACTGCGCATTCAAAATAGATAAATATATAAATGTGTTTCCTGGAGTAAATTTACTTTCTAGCACACTGCAAACTCTTTTCTGTGCAATAGAAAAATGTTGCTTACCTCGATGTCTATGAATATTTTTTTTTCATATAATGTTACTCTACGTGTCCCTGCTTCTTTAAAAATTTAAATGCTCAAATTGATGTTTTTCTCTCCAGCTGGCCGTTCCGGGAGGTTCACTTTGAATTTATTTGTAAGAACAATTTCCTTGCAACGGTGATCTTTATGTATTCTGCCAGAAATCTATCATCCTCGGTGTTTTATCAGCAGAATTCAACAAAACAGATGTACAAGACATCTTGGCAGATAACAAGTTTCTGTTGTACAAGAGCTAGAGGATAACGTTATCACCTAACAAAAGCCAGCTTGGGTTTGGAATCACTGTACATGGAAAAAAGCTACAACAATCAATGATACATTCTGCAACAATGCTGCACCTCCGCAATAAAGACGGCTGTATTATGCAGGAACCAATGAATCACCCTTGCTCGTATGCTATTCATTAATTTTGTGTCCCAATTTCACTCCTCTTATCCATGTGGTTAACAGTATGACTTCTTCATAAAGAGGATTAAAGAGTTCGATCCCAGTTATCTCCATTTTGAATATGTAAGTGATATACTTATGTTTCCAGTAACCGTAGAGTACACAGTGCCATACTCAACTATGAATCAGGGTGGGTTAATGTCATGAAAGAACTAAACGCATTACACATATGTGTGTAGACAAAGCTAAGGAGCGCCTAAACAGCATCTACACATGCCCATAGGCATGCAGTATCAATAAAGCACAGTACAATATAATAGTTTGTCTGATAACCTACAGGTCGTATAAACTATATCAAAGGGGAGTAAACCCTTTAAAATGTATTGAATCAATACATAACTTACACCTCATTAAAATGTTAGCAAATACAATACCCTGGATTAGCTGTGAAAATATTTTCCTGTTGTGAACCAAACCCAATTGCCATTTCCTGCTCCCACTGGAAAAAAACTCAGGGGCAGATTTACAAGCCCCATGCGCCTCCTTGCGTCACCATTACGTCACTTTTTTTGATGCAACGGCGTAGCAAACAATGTGGCCTATTTACAACGTGACGCATCACATTATACCTGGGTCACATATAATATATATAGGGTGGGTGTTCCCATGTAGGAAGGCCTCGTAAAAGGGCCGCAGTGAAATCTATAAGATTTCACTGCGTCACTTTTAGGATGCCACTGCATCAAAACCTTATGCCGGCTTGAAGTAGGAGTAAGGAGTGACACAGTACAGTAAGTATAGGCCTCCAAACACATTGCAGGAGGTGTGTTGCCCTTTGACATACCTGTAGCAATGTGTGACTTTTGGGCCATCAGATGCATCAGAATTTCTGACACATCTGTTAATCTTTTCGGCATGGAGCAGTGTATTGTAAATACAGCACATCCTTGGTGGCGCAAGAACATTTGACGCTGGCGCAAGGAAACTGACGCATCTATGCAGGTGCGTCAGTTCCTTGTAACTCTGCCCCTCAGTCTCTGTGGGAAAAAAAAACATTGGGGGAAATTTGCGAGAAACTGACACACTGCGTGCCGCAAGCCATTTGGCTGTGCCACACTGAGTCACTTTCAATTGTTGCATCTCTGTGCTTCTACCTGCACTGGCGCACAAACTGCTGCCATGCGCTGGCACCCTTGCACCATGGTACAAGGATGCCTGCGTCTTAGGGAGATTGTTTTTGTTCAGGAAAGGTTCCCTTACTGCACAAAAGCAATCTAAAATGCACTTTTTCAACTTCTATGTGTGCTGCATTAGCACACATAGAAGATGAAAAACGTTGTTGTTTCAATGATTTTTTATGTGCAGGAAGGGGCACCTTCTTGTACATAAACAATCATTTGAAGTGATTTCCTCTTTCTATGTGTGCTGCAGAACGCAGCACGCATAGAAAGAGAAAAAAAAAATGAGGAGAAATGAATACATTTCTCCTCGTTGCGCCTCCCTATGCCTCCCCTGGGAAGGCGTAGCAATCACACACTTTTCCAGATTTGAGCAAAGTGCTGCGAGCAAAGGGGCCATATTTACAAGGACAGTAAAAGCCACGCAGTGTGGCTTTTCCTGTCCTAGTAAATATGGAAGAGTAAAAGGCGCCACCAGTGCGCACAAAAAATGATGCACCGGTAGCGCAAGGGGCTTGTAAATCTGAACTATTGTACTTCTTCATGATACAAAGGGCAAGTCAACATTATTGGACTGAGTCACAAAAGCAATTATGAGTGCGGGAAGCAGTATTAAATATAGGAGTACTCTTTACATGCTTACCTGCCTTTGTGAATCAGCCCTAAAGCATCCTACACTATTAGTAAAGGTATAAAGAGGGCACACTTATTTCTTTTTATGCTTGTTGTAAAGGCTATTCCCTGAATATTCCTATTTAGTCCTATTAGTCCTATTTTATGTATTTTAGTGTATTCACAAAAAAAGAGTACAATGGCACTACTACTTTAATGACTCAAAAACGCCTTTGTGGAACGGACCCAACATGTCAAACTGTTTACAGGACATTGTTCCACATGAGCAGGTCTTTCCTTCAAATCTTTCTAGCCCACACCATTTGCTTATAACCTCTCTCAGTATTATCTGACCTAGCTTAGTACCATGAATTTACAGAGCAAAGTCTTGTTCTCAGAATGCAAATAATTGTGTATAGACATTCCATGGCTCAGTAGGTAATCTTAATTACCAGCATTTTAATTAATTTTATTAGGGCTTACAATTAGCAGTCACATTTATTTTTAATGTAATGTTGCTCAAACCAACCAGGCTATGAGCTTTGGTGCTCACCACAATCTCTTCTTGTGATGTGAGACTGAGCAATAGTCTATTTCCATTCATGATTATGAATCTAATCCATTATTATCAATTCCCTTGAGACTGACCTAGAATTCATCAAAACTTTCCTTTTTGCATCAACGCAGTTGCTACCAAATCATTTTTTTCCCTACCATTTTACTACAGGGAAAGCAAGATCCCTTGGAATTCCTATTAACGAATTTATTGTAAGCCTTTGGAACCAGTCCTTCTAGCTACTATTGGAATGATATTGCTCTTGCCTCATCCATTTCAAACGTGGGTGTTATAATTACATCTCCCACATGTTCAGCAGTCCTGAAGTGTCATGACCGCATTTTTAGAACTGACGTCTGCACTGCTGCCATTGTTGTTTGTTTAGCTCTAACATTTCCTTGAAATGATCATTGTCAGCTTTTCCACAATGCAAAGACAAGGAGATCATGGACAGAGTACTGAAACTTTTCTGACACTCACCCCCAGTCACATATCTGTGTTGAATCCATCATCGTTCATTAGCTCACTTCGCCACCCCAGTTCAGACACAGCTATATGCAAGTCAGTCTTGACCCTGTGCCTCATGGGAACAGTCCAGCCTGAACTGCCAAGCCATGTCTTCCCTGGACTGGAAACAAGCATCCTGGGACCGGTTTCGGGCTAACAGCCCTCATCAGCCAGGCTAGCTTGAATCCAGTGGCAAAGTGAGGAAGGGACCCACGTTTGGGCATACCTTGCCGAAGTAGTGCAAACAAAGCAAGCACAATGAGATGCTTTTGCACAATCACAGAATCTCTTTTTTAATATCATAATATAGAGGAAGAAAAAGTAAAGACTAGGTTGCCTAAGAATATAGCCATCTTCATTTGTGGTACCTGTGCCAAGACATCTGATCTCTTGTTAAAAAGGAAGACAGTGTTAACAAATGTTTATAACAACCTTGTTAACTCCCCACTATTGTACCCAACTTTAAGAAGGGGAATCCCTATCACCTGAGATGCTACTGGCTCATCTCCCATATGGACACATCTGTTAGCATTTTAGGAAGGGTGTTTGTTAGAAATGAAGGTCTCTAGTTGGCAGAGGTAGGTACTTTTGTCCAAATAGGGACCCTTGCTTCTAGTCAGGGTAAGGGGGATACACTCCTAAAATAACCCCTGCTCACCCACTTGGTAGCTTGACATGAGCAGACAGGCTTATCTCAGAGGCAGTGTGTAAAGAATTTGTAAACACATACAGTAATATGGTGAAAACACTGCAAATGGACACCACACCAGTTTAGAAAAATAAGCAATCTTTATCTAAACCAAACAAGACCAAATGACAAAAATCTACTATGCAGTTATCAAGATATCCTTAAAAATAGATTATTCACTCAAATAAAGTTTGTGGCAACAAATAACTCCACCTCCAAAGTACGGTGCCGACCATGAAGTGTGTGGCGTCAGGCGCGGAGTCAAGCAGAACCCCAAAGAACAGTTCCTTGGAAACGATGAAAGCAAAGACAGTGCATGGCATTGGGAAGGTGTTGTTTCGTTGGCACCGGGCGGCATCGGTTCCTTACTACCCTAGGGGAGGTGAAGCCTTGGTTCCTTATTGCGATGCAAGGGAGGTGAGATGTCGGTTCCTTACTGTGTTGGTGAGGTGACGCCATGGTGGTGGCAAGGCGTCTGTTCCTTTTGACGGTTTAGTGTCGATGGATTTGGGAGTCCCCCATGTCGCTTATCGGATCCACGTTGATGAAGCACCAACGTCGGTGAAGTCGGGGCTGCTGTGCGAGTGGGGACGGTGCGTCGTGCTCTTCATGAGCTGTGTCCTCGGCTCCGGTGCAACAGTTGCCTCGGTGACGGCTTCGGAGTCGATGAGGCATGGCATCAGCAGGCATTGGGCCTACGGGGTGGTGCTCTGTGCTCTTCATGAGCAGTGCCCAAGGCTTTGGCATTGCTCACTGGCGTCGGTGTTGCAATTTCCTTCTGTGGCAGCTGAAACAGCAGTTCCTGATGCAGAAAGACAGAATAAATTAAGTCTTTGGGTCCCTGAGACTACAGAATAGGAGGCAAACTCTCTTTCAAACCCTCAGAGAACTTCGCCAAACAGGGGACACAACAAACAGCAACGTCCGTCTCCTTTCCTTGGAAGCAAGTAGCCACTGCAGGCCTACCGCAGACAGTAAAACAACACATGGGCAGTATTCCTCCTCAGCTTCTATGGCTCCTCTCCTTGGCAAAGGTTCCTCTTTTTTCCCAGAAGTGATCTAAAGTTCTTTGTATAGGTACTAACAGTTAAAGATGCACCAGCACTATTTCCTATTTTGAGGTCACCTTTGCTGCTTCTGGGTCCTGGATGCCGCATATCTTTCAGTCTTGGTCTAAGTTGTCTAGGGCGGTTGGCTCACAATGTAATCTACCCCTGCTACCAGGAGGAGGCGCTCATGGCCCTTTGTTGCATGTTTACAATCTCAGGGCACTCCTTTCACAACATACGGAGCTGGGATATAGGTTATCTCCAACTGTGGTGCCATACAGATCATAGAAAATAGGTTCTGCAGAAAGATGTGGTTTGTCCCCTATGTGATCTGCTATGAACAACTGGGCTTACCATATATAAAAGATTACATTAGAGCATGCCCTGCATTACTTTGGCTAGCAGTGTGGAAAAATGCAAAAGCCCTCTAACCAGGGATCTTATTAGGGACTGTCTTGGGTGTGAAAGGAGACATCAAATCCCATGGTTAGCAGCTGTGGAGTCTATTTTTCGGAAGATTGGTTTTCAGCAGGTTTTCACAGACCTTGAAAATATTGTGAATGTAAATAAGAAATGTGTGCAGCTAACGCTGTTTAATTTTGAGCGTATCACTAGATTGAACATGGATGGGGGAATTCAACAGTGACAGCTTATATAAACTTGGCTGTAGACAGCCCTCCTACCAGATGCCTCTTTACAGCAGAGGACTCTGGGAACATTTCGGTTTAGGGCTGGCACATTAAAATGCTTATTATGTTTTCCCCAGGGTTTTCAAACAAACCTTGATGCATGTCCTTGCCCCTGTGATGGGAGTTCTAGTTAGTCCATGCAGCCCTTTGAACTTTTTTGTACAGTTTTTGTAGTGATTATACATGCCACCAGAGGTTGGTTTTTATTTTGCTGTCCAATGAATTGTGGTTATTGGCCAAAATGCTTCCCGATCAAGATTGCCCTGTCGAAATTGTAGTATTTTTATATGCCACTTTTATGTGTGATGAAGTGTGTTTTTTCCATATATTATACTTTATAAGTTTTTATGTGGTCTTAAAGCATATTTTCTTTTACAGATATTTGATTATCCGAATAAAGATTTTTTTTGACTGACTGACTGGCTGATATCTGATCTCTTTCTACCATGTTTGCCTATCAAACCATACCTTGCAAACTATAATAACAACCATCACTCAGGTGTATTTACCTTAAGGTATGTCCACACAAGAATGGAATATATACAGAGGTGTCCAAGTTGGGAACTCCTTCACTAGTCTCTTCTACTTTGGCATTTCCAACTCCTGACAAGATTTTTGGGACACTTGGTTAGTCATTGCTCTGAGTAACTTATTATGGCTGCTGATGTGTTTGCATAAGCCTCTGAGACGGACAAGACTCAACAAAGCGGGTCTGAATGGAATGAGTTATTCCAATTACAAGGATGAACATGTTTAGCTGGTGCCAACAATGTATAGATATTAATTCTAACCCCTAAGCAACGCTATTTTAGCTCCTTCATACTGCTTCAGATGTCGGAAAATTTGGATTTAAATTTGGAGGAAGAGTTGGATTTTTTAGTGGAGGAAAGACTCCAGAAATTGAGACCGCGACAACAACTAAAAAATCAAACAAAACCCAGAGAAACAAAAAAAGACAAGAAAGAAGATGCAAGTGCATTAAAAAAGCCACAGCAAAAAAATAAGCCAAATGCAACGTGGCAGAGAAAGAGGAAATAGTGGATATGTCAGTTATCAACTTTCTGATATAATTCTGACCAAGGCTGAACAACAATTGCTATCGCTAGGTCTGAATTATTGCCCAAAACCATCATTCAACTAAGCAGCCACCCGCACAGACGTCCTTTGCTTCATAAGGAATCTTAAACTTAAAAAGTTTTTCTCCATACAAAAATTGAAAGAAACAAATGAGTCGGAATCTGCACCTGTTACTACTATCACAGAGGGTGAGCCAGCTATTACGTTGGGGAATGTAAGCACTCTATTATCTCTACACGATCTGCATGATGCGACAGATTCACAGCCAAGCGGTCCTGATATCAATCTGAGCACTCAAGCTAGACTCAGTAAAATCAACGGACTGCAAAAAGTAGCGCGGTTATCCCCATTCAAAAGTAAATCAAGCTTTGTCCCTCTTCTCACAAAGGATGCGATAGACACGTTCCACGACTGTATGTCTAATGAGATTAAACAACTATACAGGACTACCAGAACTAAGTCAAAGACCAAATATAATCGTCAGTAAGCAGAATACACCACCCTTATGAAAAAGCTGAGCGCTAATACAGAAATAGTGATAAAAACATTGGCTAAAAGTGGTAATGTTGTTATTTGGCCTAAAAAGGATTACACCACAGAAGCGTATGGACAGTTGCAGGATGTGGATTGCTACGTAAAAACCACTAACAAAGAATATGTTACTGCCAAAGAGACTCTCCTCAAGTTACTACATAAGTGGCGCAGAGAGGGCCTGATTTCCATGGAGGAATTCAAATTTATGAACAATGAATTCCCTGTCCTCCCAGTGTTCTATTTAATCCCCAAGGTCCATAAGAACATTAGTCCTACGCCGGGAAGACCATTCGTCTCGGCCATCAGAAGTGTCAGCGAACAAGTAGGCCAGTATATCGATTTTTTCTTGCAAGATATGGTAAAAGCCTTGCCAAGCTTTGTTAAAGATACACGTGATTTCTTGCAAAAAATTGGGGATTTGTAATGGAGCACTGATATGATTTTGATTACTTTAGATGTGGAGTCTCTGTACACGAGCATAGCACATACAAATGGTTTAAAAGCGATGGCACATTTCTTAGGAAAACGCGCTGTGGAATTCTATGAGCACAATTAGGTAATCATTAGCCTTATTGATTGGTGCCTACATAACAACTTTTTCATGTTTGGTAAAGATGTGTGGAAACAACTCAGGGGCGTTGCGATGGGATCCTGTTTCTCCTCCAGCTATGCGTGTTTACACGTGGGCTGGTGGGAGGAACAGGTTCTTATGGTTCAACATAGAACCTGGCTCAATGAGAAGATTGTGAGGTATCTACGTTATATTGATGACGTGTTCATTCTTTGGCTAGGAGATGAGGAGAAAGCTGAAATGTTCGTTAAAGAAACTAATAACAATTCCCTCAATCTCAATTTCACTTCTAAAATGAGTAAGTTGGAAATCGAGTTTTTGGATGTGAAAGTACATGTCAAGGATGATAGAATAGAAACCACTCTTTTCAGAAAACCCTCGGCAGGTAAAACGACATTGCACGCAACCAGCCTACATCCTAAACATACTATAAG
The DNA here is from genome assembly GCF_964261635.1 of Lissotriton helveticus. Taxonomy (NCBI): domain Eukaryota; kingdom Metazoa; phylum Chordata; class Amphibia; order Caudata; family Salamandridae; genus Lissotriton; species Lissotriton helveticus. Next base: position 1,403,185,239 of record NC_136068.1, on the reverse strand, counting down.
TAGTATTCCATATGGCGAGATCTTACGACTGAAATGTATCTGTAGTTCCTCTGGTGATTTCGACAAGTGTGTATCAGAAATGAATGCTAGACTTAGGGCACGGGGCTACTCTGCTTCCATGTTACACCAAGCATTGATGAAAGCCAATACTCACCCTAGGGAAAGCCTTTTTCAATCCAAGTCTTTGAGTGAAACTGAAATAGACAATAGTCAGGTGCTTGCAACAGAAACTAATGACTGCCCTAGATTAATAACGGCTTTCAGCAATGAGGACAATAAAATTAAGACCATTGTTAAAAAGAACTGGCCTATGTTGTTAACTGATTCAATATTAGGACCGCAACTACCAAAGGGCAAAAAATATGGGGGCGGTTCCAGATAGAAGCAGCCCAGAAACGAGACAAAAAGGCATGTGGTTGCAACCTGCTTCAGGGTTTCGAAAATGTTCCTCTTGCAGGGCATGTCAATTTGGAATCAATAAAACCCATTACCAAACTCCTTTTGGTTCAAAGGATATTCCGATTGTAGGAAGCTTTAATTGCAAAACTGAGTTTGCTGTGTATGTCCTGACGTGCACCTGTGGCCTGAATTACATAGGCAGTACGAAATTACAGGTGCACGTCAGGATACTGCAGCACCTCAGAGCCATCCTGCATAGCGATCCTGCTTACCCAGTAGCACGACATTTTAAGAACAAACACAAGAACGATGTAGCTTGTTTGTCGTACTTTGTAGTAGGATCGGTCCCGAAATCACGCAGGGGTGGTAATAGAGAATTAAAATTAAGGCAATAAGAAACGACCATGATTTTAGAATTCAACACCAAATGGCCTCAATAATTCGGAGGATATGTACAACTTCCTCTAGTGCTGTCTTGAATGGGTATTTCATTTCTATAGTTGCCAGCCAAATACATTCGATTTAAGACCTTCTTATGCACGTACTCAGTGGACAGATAGTCCTATCAGTACAGGTAGTCAGGTTCCCTGTTACATTGTACTTGTAAATAATCTTGTTATGATCTGATACACACTTTCCTAAAGAAACTTTGGTAAAGTAGCAGGTAGTCAGGTTCCCTGTTGCCTCATTAGATGCTTCATTACTTTACGATCCTCCTTTAAAGAATATGTAATTTTGTCCTCTCTATTTAAGTCTTTTAGTGGGTACGCACGTTTTTTATATGATGATTTTAAGGGTATTAAGTGAAATGTGATATTATGGTGTTTTTAACAATGAAATAAGGCAATGACCGAATTTGTATTGTTATTTATATGTATATATATTTAACTGCGATTTAATCATCGTTCACATAGCACTTTATGATATATAAATTACACTTTATTGTTGCACAGATTTTTTGCACAGTATGTAGAGGTGGTATTGAAAAAATGCCCAAAAAAATGTGTTTGATATAAAAAAAATATAGTATGCACTTTATGATTCCCCCTGATACTTGGTCTGTACCAGCTGATGAAGATAGTCAATATGCCAATCAATGTATACATTTGATTTTACTATATAGCAAGCAGGTTTCAGCCTGATATACATCTTTTTAACCTGTAGTGAGTTGTTATATTGCTCTAGGATTTGAGGTAGATTTACAAATAGTTTACAGGCATTGATGCGGCAATATACTACCTGTGTTGTAAAGATGTGAAAATATTCCTTTTGAAATGTCGAACTTTCATAATCATGCTGCTTTTTATACACTGGCTAATTGAAAATTATGCATTCATGCATTGTATATGTGAAATAAATTATGTGTACATTATCGAAGCGTACAGACAGTATTTTCTCCATTTCTATGGTCATGTGACCTAGGAGGAGTGAGGTTTCAGGTGGGCGTGGAATTGTTGCACAGCATAAAAACTTGTAAAAAATGTTACCACTCTGCATGTGATCAAGGGCCCACGAGCCCGAAACGCGTCATTGCTGTAGTGGTTGACCTGCGCCAGTAATAACCATCTGTGGCCAGATCCTGTGGTCCGTCTCCTTTGTAGCTTCGCCGGTCAGCGTGATTGGAGGTGGCTTCGGGAGTGTTCTTTTGCATATATTACCTACTGGCGGTCGCCAGTAGGTAGTTATAGTTAGGATTGATTTCCATAGGGAAATCGCAACATTCTATTGGGAATAACTTTGGCGCCGGTTGAGGAATCTGCCTGAATTTTTCAGCAACTTTGCCTCGCGGCGCTCCGCTCCTTCTCCGAAAGTTTGGGGGGGATTCGTCAAGCTGGGGCCGAGATAAGACGGGGGTCCCAAAACGTTTTTTCCCCATGTTAATTTCCATAGGGCGGTCGGTCGCACTTTTAGCTCGAACGGCTGAATGGATTTTCACCAAACTTGGCAAAATTGTAGGGACTGGTAGCCCGATGTGCCTTTACTATGTCTCAAGATATGTGCTCCAGAGTATTTTGAGTAATTTAGGTTCCAAAAAATGTATATATCTATAGCAGCGCCCCGGGGAGCGCTCCGGGAGTGCTACGCGACTTGCGCACAGCAAGCTGATTGGTTCTCGGGTGTCTGTAAACATTCGAAACAGTCCGCAGCGGCCGCCATCTTGTGTCTCGGTAGGATCGAGACACAAGAGGTGGCAAAAAACAAAGGGGGAAATGACCAAAAGGGGGCAGGGTAGACCCCCCTGACCCTCTAGGTTTGATGTGGGGGCCATAAAAGGGTGCCGCGGGGTGAAAAAAAAAGATTTTTTTTCGATTTTCGCGGGGGGAGCGCCCGGTACGCGCACCGGGGAGCGGACCGGGGAGCGTACTACGGGGAAAACAGAGTGAAACAGGAAAATAATAATTCAAAGTGATTAGAGGTAGGGTAGCTCTGCATAGAGTTGTTGTGTTGTTTGGGTGTTTTAAGTACCAACATGTAGGTACCAATGTTGAGTCTTACATTTAATGTACACCGTTTCCTCTGTAGATATCTTGCATGTTGTTACAGAAGTTATTGTGCTATATGGAATCCATATCATAGTCTGTCAGGAAAGCAGAAAGAACATGGAGGCAGGAGATGAAAAAGAGATGTCATATACACATTGGAGATAATATAGTGGGAGAAAGGAAGTATCTATGAGCAAAATTACTATGTAACACAAAAAAGTTGCACAGTATACTATAAGTCTGACTTTACATTATAATCAATTTGGTACTAGTTTAAGAATTACATATAAAAATGAATATTGTCTCAAACAATTTTCGAATTATTAAATATAAATTTATTTTTGAGATTCATTTTCCAAATTAAATATAACGTCTAACATTTGACTGTCCGAAATGTCCTCATTTTGAAGGAGGAAATCCACAGATTCTACACATTGTAGAAGTTCATGGTCTCGTCATTTGTCCATGAATTCAATGTCATTTGGTTAAATGTTTTCTTCATTGTTTTTTGCAAGGACAATTTCAAATGAAACTTTTTGTTCTCCTTCCATTTTGGCTGAAATTTGCATAAAAATATATATATATCAGTAGAGAAAGGGCACTGTTGGGTTTAAGTTCAGATAGGTAGTTTTTAACAGTGAATTTATCTTTGGGCAGTGTATGGTATCAGACTGGAAGTAGAAATATAAAAAAGTGTATGTGATGAAACCTAAGTAAATTCATAATTATACAAGACAAGCCTAAATCCATCCATAACTATAACAGAGAAGTCTATCTAAATCTATAACTATTACAGAGGGATAGTATATAACTATCAGAAAAAGTTTTCCATATTAACTTAAAGTGCACAATATACTTCAGTTTTCAAAATAACAACTTACCTTTAAAAAGAAGTTGAAGTTATTAGTGAAAATCCTTTTGAAATGTACACCAGGAAGTAGTAGTCAAAATGGCTGTGTTTCCCTCTCTTTCTTTATATATATTCATGTACATAACCAATCAAATGTCAGGTAAAAAAAGTAGAAAATGAAAGTAACATTTTAATTGGTTGTCAATTCTAACACTTCAGATGTGTTTTTGTGAAGTAATTTACCTCAGGGTATTTAGAGAGGTCTACAGGCTAGATGGCTCAATGGAATTCCATCGAATTTGGGAAAATGGTAGGGATTGGTATGTAGTATGAGCTATTCTATATTTGGTGAAAGTGTCTCCCGTGGTTTTTATGTAAATTAACTTTTATTATTTTTTTGGGAGCGCTTACCGGTGCGCGCCCCGGTACGCGTACCGGCAGCGCTACGAGAGTCCTCCATTTTGTGTTTCGGTAGATTTGAGTCAGAAAATGGCGGACAAACAACGTTGGGAATGGGTATAAGGGGACACGGTAGGCACTCCCTGACCCTCTAGGCTTTCTGAGGGGGTCTTAGGAGGCCCATATAGGCCCAAAAAAATATATATTTTAAAATTTTCGCGGGGGGAGCGCCCGGTACGCGCACCGGGAAGCGTACCGGGGAGCGTACTATGGTGAAAAATAGTGAAAAAAGTTAGAAAAAGATAATCATTTGGAGTGATCAGAGATAGGGTAGCCCTGAAAAGGGCTTTTGGGTTCTCTGGCTGATTTAGGTACCTACAAGTAGGTACCAATGCACAGTCTTAAATTCAGGAGGAATATTCTATTCCCCTCATCTGAAAAGTGCACACCATCTCCTCTGTAGATATCTTGCATGTTGTAACGCAAGTTATTATTGTATATTGAACCCATTCCATAGTCTCTCATGTAAGCAGAAACAGATTTATTCACATGTTTCCGTGCTTTCTCAAATTGTGGACAAAATTGATTGGACCACTTCCATTTCTGTCTTTGGCATATATTGGAATATACCAAGGCAGTTTGAGGAAAAAGTGCCATCAATTGATCAAAGGTGTCCTTTAAAAGCATTTCCAGACCTACCCCAGTCAAAGTGCCCAAGTCATTTCCTCCACAGTGCACAATTAAAAGGTCAGGGTGTGGCAAATGCAAAAAGGTTTTCACCAATGGTATCAATTGGTGACATCTCAATTCTCTCTGGCCAATCCATTTAATCTTCACATTTGGTAAGTCAAGGTTGTGAAAATTTCTGGTAGCTGCATACCTTTGAGCCCAGTGGATATAGCTATGTCCAATAATCCAGACAGAATACATGGTGAGAGGAGGTTCTGGTGCAGTCAGATGAAGTGTAGAAATGAAATGGCAGTTGGAACAGTAGGAGTTTGCAAAAAAAAACCTGTGGAGTTTCAGTGCTCTTGAATCACAACAATGATTGGTAGATTGAGATAGTTGAAAACTGAAAGTTAGGGTGCATGGTTGTGTTCTGTGTAAGAAGTAATTTGAATGGTTAAAAAAAGTTATTTAAAGAAACATTGCACCAGATAAGCTGGTGTATTGAGTGGTCAAACACCCTTGCTCATTTGATTTGCAACATTGTAGAATAAACTTTTAACCCTGGGAGCTCAGTGAGGAGGAAGTTGCTATGGTAACAGGTAGAAAGGGCAGAGGGGGGGAAGGGTGTTGATTTGAAAATAGAGAGGGAAGAGTTTTGATTGGTTACCATGAGGAATATGTGTGTACAATTAGAGGTTTTCTGTGCCATTAATGGTTCCAGTGCCTGAAGAACATACCTTTTGCTCTGCTAAAGAAATATTGGTGTGTGTATCTGACACTGTTGTGAATCTCCTAGAGCATTTGTAAAGAAGGTGAGTTATGATTCATTTAATATACATAGAGACTTGTATACCCTATGGAGAAGATTTGAAGCAAATTGTGGTTTTTTAATGTTGCTTTGTATCATGCTTTTTGATAATGCTTGGTAAAAAGTTTTTACTGCATAGAGGAATTGTATTTTGTAAAATTGTGAAGTTTTAGTAGTGACATGGAATGCTTGTACATAAGACCTGTGCTGTGTTTCTTAAATGTGATGTCAAAAACGATTTTTGGAAAAATGAATGGCTTTTACATTTTTTAAAAGGAATACAGAATATGTGCATGTTTAAAGAAATAAATTTGACTCTTTACAATGATGTTACCTGTGTTAACTCAGTGTAGGAAGCATATTGAGTTTGTTTGCATAGAGGAATTGTATTTTGTAAAATAGTGAGGTTTCAGTAATGACATGGAATGCTTGTACATAGGACCTGTGCTGTGTTTCCTAAATGTGATGTTAAACACGATTTTGAGGAAAATGAATGGCTTTTACATTTTTGAGTATAATGTGGTGCAGAGGTTTAAAAAGTGACGCATCTACCTACATGCGTCACTTTTTAAATATGGCGCAAAAAGGTACATGTTTGGGCTTTCCTGGGGAGCGTAGGTGGTGAGGCTTGTGTCTAAGAGTGCAGTGGACTAGGTTTCATGAAGCCTATCCCCACTGCACTCTTAGACACAGGCGTCAATTTGACTCTTTACTATGATGTTACCTGTGTTAACTCAGTGTAGGAAGCATATTGAGTTTGTTTGCATAGAGGAATTGTATTTTGAAAAAAAATGAGGTTTCAGTAATGACATGGAATGCTTGTACATAGGACCTGTGCTGTGTTTCCTAAATGTGATGTCAAAAACGATTTTGGGGAAAATGAATGGCTTTTACATTTTTGTATATAATGTGGTGCAGAGGTTTAAAAAGTGACGCATCTACCTACATGTGTCATTTTTTAAATATGGCGCAAAAAGGTACATGTTTTATGCCGCCGATGCGTCACAAAAAGTGACGCATCAGCAGTGCAAAACTGACGCAGGGCCTTATAAATGAGATTCTTTTTTTTTTGCACACTACTCCAGTTTAGTCCTGTCCACTGCACTCTTGGACACAAGCCTCACCTTTTGTGCTCCCCTGGACAGTCTTCATCTCATCTGCACTCCTTCTTAGGTGTCAGAATCCTATCACATGGGGAAAGCTCCATGTGAAAGCGTTTGCCTCAGTCTTATCCCTGCTGTGAGGCAGATGCTTGTACATAGGACCTGTGCTGTGTTTCCTAAATGTGATGTCAAAAACTATTTTGGGGAAAATGAATGGCTTTTACATTTTTGAGTATAATGTGGTGCAGAGGTTTAAAAAGTGACGCATCTACCTACATGCGTCACTTTTTAAATATGGCGCAAAAAGGTACATGTTTGGGCTTTCCTGGGGAGCGTAGGTGGTGAGGCTTGTGTCTAAGAGTGCAGTGGACTAGGCTTCATGAAGCCTATCCCCGACTGCACTCTTAGACACAGGCGTCAATTTGACTCTTTACAATGATGTTACATGTGTTAACTCAGTGTAGGAACCATATTGAGTTTGTTTGCATAGAGGAATTGTATTTTGTAAAATAGTGAGGTTTCAGTAATGACATGGAATGCTTGTACATAGGACCTGTGCTGTGTTTCCTAAATGTGATGTCAAAAACGATTTTGGGGAAAATGAATGGTTTTTACATTTTTGAGTATAATGTGGCGCAGAGGTTTAAAAAGTGACGCATCTACCTACATGCGTCACTTTTTACATATGGCGCAAAAAGGTACATGTTTGGGCATTCCTGGGGAGCGTAGGTGGTGAGGCTTGTGTCTAAGAGTGCAGTGGACTAGGCTTCATGAAGCCTATGCTTGTACATAGGACCTGTGCTGTGTTTCCTAAATGTGATATCAAAAACGATTTTGGGGAAAATGAATGGCTTTTACATTTTTGAGTATAATGTGGCGCAGAGGTTTAAAAAGTGACGCATCTACCTACATGCGTCACTTTTTAAATATGGCGCAAAAAGGTACATGTTTGGGCTTTCCTGGGGAGCGTAGGTGGTGAGGCTTGTGTCTAAGAGTGCAGTGGACTAGGCTTCATGAAGCCTATCCCCGACTGCACTCTTAGGCACAGGCGTCAATTTGACTCTTTACAATGATGTTACCTGTGTTAACTCAGTGTAGGAAGCATATTGAGTTTGTTTGCATAGAGGAATTGTATTTTGAAAAATAGTGAGGTTTCAGTAATGACATGGAATGCTTGTACATAGGACCTGTGCTGTGTTTCCTAAATGTGATGTCAAAAACGATTTTGGGGAAAATGAATGGCTTTTACATTTTTGAGTATAATGTGGCGCAGAGGTTTAAAAAGTGACGCATCTATTTTATTTTTTTCCCCAAAATCGTTTTTGACATCACATTTAGGAAACACAGCACAGGTCCTATGTACAAGCATCTGCCTCACAGCAGGGATAAGACTGAGGCAAACGCTTTCACATGGAGCTTTGCCGATGTGATAGGATTCTGACACCTAAGAAGGAGTGCAGATGAGATGAAGACTGTCCAGGGGAGCACAAAAGGTGAGGCTTGTGTCCAAGAGTGCAGTGGACAGGACTAAACTGGAGTAGTGTGCAAAAAAAAAAGAATCTCATTCATGAGGCCCTGTGTCAGTTTTGCACTGCAGATGCGTCATTTTTTGTGACGCATCGGCGGCATAAAACATGTACCTTTTTGCGCCATATTTAAAAAATGACGCATGTAGGTAGATGTGTCACTTTTTAAACCTCTGCGCCACATTATACTCAAAAATGTAAAAGCCATTAATTTTCCCCAAAATCGTTTTAGACATCACATTTAGGAAACACAGCACAGGTCCTATGTACAAGCATAGGCTTCATGAAGCCTAGTCCACTGCACTCTTATACACAAGCCTCACCACCTACGCTCCGCAGGAAAGCCCAAACATGTACCTTTTTGCGCCATATTTAAAAAGTAACGCATGTAGGTAGATGCGTCACTTTTTAAACCTCTGCGCCACATTATACTCAAAAATGTAAAAGCCATTCATTTTCCTCAAAATCGTTTTTGACATCACATTTAGGAAACACAGCACAGGTCCTATGTACAAGCATTCCATGTCATTAGTGAAACCTCACTATTTTACAAATTACAATTCCTCTATGCAAACAAACTCAATATGCTTCCTACACTGAGTTAACACAGGTAACATTATTGTAAAGTACATTACACTTGACAGAGGTATAATGTGGTGCAGAGATTTAAAAAATGACGCATCTACCTACATGCGTCACTTTTTAAATATGGTGCAACAAGGCATTTGTTTTATGCCGCCAATGCGTCACAAAAAGTGACGCATCAGTAGCGCAAAACTAACGCATGGTTTTATAAATGAGGCTCATCTTTTTCTTGCACACTACTCCAGTTTAGTCCTGTCCACTGCATTCTTGGACAGAAGCCTCACGTTTTGTGCTCCCCTGGACATGATTCATCACATGAGCAGTCCTGCTTAGGCCTCATATTCTTTTTATAGAATGAAATTTGAAAAACAGAGATAAGGTGATATGTATAAGCTTTTCATTACACTACTGAAACATTTATAGGGCAAAGTAATATGTTTTACATTTTTGAGACAGAATAAATTGTGTGTGCGTGATTACATGAAAAATTTGATCTTTTCACAATCATGTCATCTGTTTCACCTGAGATTAGGAAGTAGATTGTGGAGATGAGGTGAGGCATGTCCAGAGGGACAGAGGAGGTGAGATCTATGTTCAAGACTGTAGTGGGAGAGAGGCCTTTCCTGGGAAGCATAGGTGGTGAAGCCTATGTATAAGAGTGCAGTGGACTAGACTTCATGAAGTCTATCCCCTACTGGACTCTTAGACACAGGTCTCACCTACTTTGTACCTGTGGACAGAGCTGTGTTCCACTACACTCTTCAATACAGACCTCACCTCTTCTGCACCCCTGGAGAATCCTGACTTGATCTGTAACCCTGAATAGACTGTTTGGTTTTTGTCATTGCTTTGTTGTTTGGTAATAGTGATCTATAATGTGCTATTTTTTTCTTTAACACAGATTGAAATCAAGATTTCAAGAGTAAGACAAAATGCCTTCAAGGGAAAGGCGAATAAAAGAAGATAACCGCAAAAAAACAAAAAGAGCAACGGAATTACAGCACTCCTCCACAACAAAGACTTCAAAAAACAGGAAAGAAGCTCCTGGTAAGAAAACTAAGTCTTTCTTACGGAACATATGTAGAACAAAAAAAAATGTTGGACAGCATGTAGAAAAAGAGAAGGAGAGAGTAAGTTTGAAAAGGAAGGAGAGGCCCTCAAAAAATGTTAGTACTGGAGCAGGAGAGAATAATATGTATCGGAATAGAAGGCAGAATCAGTTTAGAGACATTCGTAAACGAATGTTTCGCAATAGGGTGGTTTTAAATTTGTTAAAAACATTAGGAAAGGTAAACAGAGAGCTGCTTTTTATAAGAAAAAGAAAAGTGTAGAGAAGATTGTTGATCAGGCTTTTGAAGTTAAGAAAAAATTATTTATTTTAATAATCAATAGAATTAGGACACTTAACAAGACAATTGATGTTTTCAAATCAAACAGTAGATGGAAAAGAGTAATTAATCGGACTAATTTTTGTAAAGTTTTTTCGGGAGAATGGATGCACAGTTCAAGTTGTGAGCCATTTTTTAATGAGGAGAGTTACTTCCAGGATAATGATTTAGTGCATGCAGTTGACACCTGTGGTCGAGCGTATGAAGTGAAAGACGGTTGTCCGATTGAAAAAGAGAAACTTGTGCCTAGAGAACCAGAAGAGGTGTTAACTGATAAAGTTTTAGGGAGACGTACTAAGGGTCCAGTGTACATTTGGAAGTGTAGTAGTATTTGTAGTGTGTGACAGGAATCAATTGATTTGTTTTGTAATTTCTTACGTACATATAGTAAGAAAAGTCTAAAGCAGAAAGTGAAGTTGTTGCAAGACTTAGATCCTTGCAGAGTGAGAGAAAACACAGGTTTGCAAGGGCATTCACTGGCTTGTCTTTCTAGAAAAGTCTGTCAGAGTGTTTTTCATCATTTTAGGATGTTAGCAGTGCATCATACCAAAATGAGGAAATTAGTGAGAATGTTGTATTATGCAAAAAGTCCAACACTTAAGCTTAAACAATTAAACAGTGCTCTTTTGCATGGAACTGAATTAGATGTGAAGAAGATTTGTGAAGAAATTGAGATTTGTTATTTTGCTGAAAAAGAGGACAGTGTAGAAATTGACACAGCAATTCAAGGTAATGTGGAAGACAATGTACAGATTTCAAATACAGAAAAGTTTGAGCAGGAAATTATCAGGTTTAAGGTGAAATCAAGTGAAAGGCCGAATTTTACTTGTGTGTGTTGTCGACAAAGTCATTATAAGCATCAAACTAGATTAGTTGATTTACACGTAAAAAGTGAAAAGATGAATAATTATGAGTGGAAAGATTTTGCAACTTATTTGTGGGTGGAGAATTGTTTTGATTTGAGTTCTGATCAGCGTATTTGTAAATATTGTTATGATAAATTAAATCAAAACAGAATGCCTGCTAGAGCTGTTCATAATAATCTGGAGTTGGTAGACATTCCCCGTGAATTGATGGATTTAAATACATATGAGTCTATTTTGATTCAATGTGTCCATCCTTTTCAGGCAATTGTTCGCATGGAGCCTAAGATAGGGAAATTGCCTCCTACAGATTTGCAGAGAGGATTAAAGGGAAGAGTTGTTTATTAGCCCCTAGATTTAAAAAAAAATATTGATACAATTGGTATAGAAAAAGTAGAAGAGGAACCTTTAGTTATTCTAGTTAATGGGGTTCCGACAAAGAGTAAAAAAATCTGGCAAGATTTAGTGGATGTTAGGAAAGTCAAAAAGGCAACATTGTATTTAGTCAAAAACAATGAGTATTACAAAGATGTATGTGTTGCAGCAGAGGAAACAGCTGCAGATGAAGATAGTGATTGTTCAGGCGGCCAAATTGAAAAAGTTGATGTGTCTAGAAGTGAAGAAATATATGAACATTATACTGTTCATCCTTTGCATTCCAAAGAAGTAATGGGATGCAATTGAATTGTTTCAAATGAAAGCAGCAAAAGGAAGTCCTATTAGTGTATGGGAACAAAGTTTGGAAGCTCGTTGTTTTCCACAGCTATTTCCAACAGGTCGAGGTGGACGATGTGACGATCAACCAATTCAAATTCCTGCATCTGAATATCGAACTGTAAGATTATATGCTGAAGATCCAAGGTTTCGTCAATGCATTCCCTATTTGTTTCATCTACTTTATGAAAGTGACTTGTCTGGGCTTTCTTATGCAGTAAACCATATACTGAAAAGTGGAGCACATCTGCAAAATGTTTCGGCGAGGGACTTTATGGAGAAAGTGAATCTGCAAGATAATATTTTAGAATCTCATGTAATCAATCTCATGGCATGTCAGCGTGGTACAAACGAGTATTGGTACCGTCGCCATGGGGAATTGAAATGTATGCTAAGAAACTTAGGAACTCCTACATGTATGTATGTATAGGCATTTATATAGCGCACTACTTACCCATAGGGTCCCAAGGCGCTTCGACCGCTGCGAAACCCTTCCTGGCTTCCCTGAGAGATGGTCCCTTAATGGGTATCTCCAGGGTGAGACCAGGCATCCCCGGCGGTCTGGTGGGGCCGTTAGTGAAGATGAGGCAAGCTAATGCCCAGAGTTGCCGAGTGTGATCGCTGATCAGAGTGGGCACCGAGGCGAGAGAATTATCGAGTCCGCTGACCCTGATCCAGAAACCTGCCGCGCCGGGAATCGAACCCTGGTCCCGGGCCGTCCTCTGCTCTCGGGTCTGCCGCCTCTAACCAGTGAGCCACACTACTTCACATGGTTTCTCACTCTTAGCTGTGCCGAGTATGCATGGGAGGACTTACTTCAATTTCTACGAGAGGCAAATGCAAATATACAAAATATAGAATTCAAAACACCTGGAGAACTGTGTTCTTTGGATCCAGTGAATGTATGCAGATATTTCAATCATAGATTTGAAGCTATGATGTCTTTTATTACCAACAAAAAAAATCCTCCCCTTGGAGAGGTTTTGGATTTCTTTTGGAGAAAGGAGTATCAAGCGAGAGGTGCTCCTCACATACATATGTTGTTATGGATTAAAGATGCACCCAAATTTGGAACAGATTCGGATGAGACAGTGATGAGCTTCATTGAAGAGTATTCAACATGTGGTGTTCCGAAAACTACCGAAGAAAACAGTTTAAGGCAACAAGTTTTACGCTTTCAATCCCATCGTTGTGGAAAGTACTGTCGCGAAAATTCAGAAACAAGGACAAGTTCTAAACAAAATGTTGTTTCGGCTTTCCACGACCAGTGATTTCTAAAGGAAGAGTAAATAATTTGATGTCTTCTCTGCGACATACTGTGACGAGGAAATCACCAAAAAATACATACAATTTAAAAAGAAACGAAGAGTCCAAGTACATCAACGACTATAACCCAGTGATTTTGTCCATGTGGAATGCTAACATGGATATTCAATTCGTTGCTGACAACTCTATTGCTGTGGCTCGATATGTGACGTCTTACATCACAAAAAAAAGAAAAGACAGAACTGAAGGAAATGTGGGAGGACATTTCACATGAAAAGAGCCTAAGCAAGAAATTATACAGTTACAGTCTGAAGATGTTGTCGCATCGAGAAATTGGAGCATATGAATGTTCTGATCGATTGTGGTCAGCAAGTCTCTATGCGAAATCTAGAACCATCATTTGGGTGAGTCTAGGTCTTGCTGCAACACGAAATCGAGTTTTGAAATCTGTACAAGAGATAGAGTATTTGGCGGAGAAGGAACCAGAAAGTACAGATATTTTGAAGACAAACACGTTGGATACATATTATCCAAATAGAAGTCATCACCTTGAGAATGCTTGTCTCTATGAAGTTCTGCAAAGATATATTTATAAGAGGAACATCAGAGAAGATATCAATAATGGAATATATGGAGTCATTGGATGTGAAGGATGTCTAGTGAAACAGAAAAAAGGTCATTTGATTAATCATCGAAAATTGAGTTGTGAAAATCCAGATAAAAGAGAATTTTATTATTTGGCTCTTTTGCAACTCATTAAACCATGGCGAGAAGAAGAGGAACTACTTGGAGACTTTCTCTGTTATGAAGACTCTTTTAATGCTACGAAGGATACCATAGAATGTCCTGTTTTTCCAAATTATCTGAAAATGTTGAATGAAGAAATAGAGCAAGAAGCAAAAATTGCTGCAGAGATTGCGAGAGACAGTCCTCAAGGCAGTCAGAGTTCTGCTTCATTGAGTCAGGATCCACTAGGAGGACTAATTATCCAAAATGAAGCTGCCACTGCCATGAATGAGGTGGAAAGAGCTATGGAGCAAACTCAAGAGGATGTAATTAATTTAGAAGATTTGGTGAAACAATTAAACCTTGAGCAGAAACTGATATATGACGAAGTCACAGAACAGGTTGAACATGGATTGATTCATGAGAAGAAAGAGTGCTCATGTACATCATTTAAGCCTGTCCGACTGTACGTGAGTGGAGAAGCGGGAACTGGAAAAAGTTTTCTAATTAAAGCAATTGCATCTTATCTGCAGAAAAGGACTGAATCGCCGCTGTCTTGTGTTGTTACCGCTCCAACTGGGCTGGCAGCACATAATATTAAAGGGATTACTTTCCATCGTTTACTGATGCTGTCAGTGGAGCATGATAACAAATTGCAATATCACAAGCTATCTGGAGATGCATGTTCCGAAGTTTCGAGAGTCCTGAAGAAAATGAAACTTCTTATCATTGATGAAGTAAGCATGGTGTCAAATATAATGCTTGCTTTTGTGCATTTGAGAATGCAAGAAATTCTTAGAACAGACTATGATGTTTTATTTGGAGAAAAACATATTATTGTTTTTGGAGATCTTCTGCAGTTGACTCCAGTGAAAGGACAACCTGTGTTCAAAATGCTCATGCATGAAGATACCAGGAAGTACCTAGGAAGCATTGGAAACGTTAATATATGGTTAAACTTCAAATATGCAGAACTGCTTCAAAATATGCGGCAGGCAAAGGATGAAGATTATAAAAATATTTTACAAGATGTAAGAGTAGGAAAAATAAGTCAGCAAGGTAAAGAAGCTTTACATGGATGGTTAATTTCAAATTTGTACCCAAATGAAAACATTCTTCCAGAGAATATTTTTAAGAAAATTAACGAGAGGAAATCTGCCATATGTTTGATGCCAACTCTGAAAGAATGTTCCATGTTCAACAACAAAATGTTAAATTTAGAAAATGAAGAGATAGTGAAACTGGAAGCTACAGATAAAATAGAGCATATGGGAGCAACAATTGTTTTGTCTGAGAATTTGAAATCAAAATTGGATTCATTAGAGAAGAGTATATCTAAAACTGCTGGTTTTGAAAAGACTCTGAATGTGTGTTTGAATTGTCGTGTCATTTTGAGAAGGAATTTAAATGTTGAAAGAGGTCTGGTAAATGGAGCAATGGGTAATGTTGTTGGTTTTGTGAATTACAAAAATAGAGATGGAATTGAAATTTAAAAAATTAAATTTGATGGCATTGATGAAATAGAACAAATTTGTCGTTGTTCAGCTAGATTTTTGCTCGTGAAAGACTTATATGTTCGCCGAAAACAGTTTCCTATTTGTTTGGCATATGCAGTGACAATTCATAAATCTCAAGGTTTAAGTGTAAATAGTGCTTTGGTGAACATTGGAAGTTCTGTGTTTAAAGAGGGTATGGCATATGTGGCATTATCACAAGTCAGAACTTTATCAGGATTGTACTTAATTGAGTGTGATGAAACACAGATTTGTGCTGATCTAGATTGTGTTAAAGAATACAATAGGTTAAGAAGAGAGTATGCTCCACATTTGCCTCAATATCCTCTGATTGAAAAACGTGTGGTAGGCCGAAAAAGAAGAAATGAGAGTAATTGCAGTGAGGTAGTAGCAAAAAGACAAAAAGTAGATGAAACTGTAATTGTAAGCAGAAGGAAAAAGGATTCTGTTGAGGATGTTGTTGCATTTCAGTTTGAAAACAGTTCTTGTGTCAACTGCTATGCTAATGTAGTAGTTAATGTTGGTTTTTTTCTTCAAAATTTACAAAAACAGATTGTCGAAAATCGGGAACAAACATTGTGCTGTTTATTGAATTCTGTGTTAGAGAAATGTAGTAGTGATAGAGGAAAAATAGAAAGTGTTTCAGAAATTAGGAATCTTGTAGACATATGGTTAGGTCAAAATCAATTTTCACAGATAATTCAGCAGGATTGTCAGGAATTTTTAATGTATATGTTTGATGTATTGGAAGATGAAGGAGTAGATATAAAAAATCTTTTTAACCTTTCTTATCAATGGCAACATGACTGTGATAACTGTGCTTCATCAAGTAGTACTAGAATATTAGACAGATTTATATATTTGACTTTACCAGACTGCAAATCAGTGCCTTTTAATAATCTAGTTAAAGCAGCGGATCACAATATGGTGTTTACCCAATGTAAGTCCACAATGCTGTCCACATTAATTCTAAAAAATTATGGTCAGTATGTCATTTTAATGTTCCAACGATGTAGACCTGATGGAACTAAATTGACAACTTCTATTAAAAATCTTGTGGCTTCTCAGTTATCGATATCAGGAAGAACCTTTGCAACTGTAGCTATTATTTTTCATGATGGTCCTTCTACAACATCAGGGCATTACACATGCTATTTAAAAACTTCTAAAGGTTGGACCCAATGTAACGACACTCATTTGACTTTCAAACAACATTTGCCTTTTGGCTTTATAAATTCATACCTAGTGTTTTTACAGCCAAAATTTAGGTAAAAGTAATTGGCTAATGAAGATGGGAGCAGTTAATAAAGGTTATTTTGCTGTTTAAAAATATATTCTGAGTAAAAGTGATCCAGGCAAAATAAAATATTGACTTGTCATATAGGTACTGTAAGTGGATCTCATAGTAAGTGATGTTAGTATTATACAAAATGATGAACATGAGTGAGTCAGAGATGGTTTTACAAATACTTAAATATTGTGAAAATGTTGTAGAGCCTTTCTTTCAGAACGTCGGGAAAAAGGTCATTTCAGAGTGCCTTAGAATTAATTTGAACATATACTCATACATCTGACACTATTTGGCCAAATGGAAAGGTGCAGGAATGAGTCATGATTGAAAAAAAGGAGTATATGAAAATATTGAAAATATTTCAGATGTTCTTGGAGCTTTTCTTATAGAAAGTCGATGAAATGGATTTTTAAGTGAACAGCAAAGTACTTTCCAACGAGAAAAGGACCACCATGATACAGTATTTGGCCTCAAGGAAAAGTAAGTCAATCTAACTTTAGCGTACATTTGTCATTTGACAGTATTTAAGTTTTTTTTTAAAACACAATCTTTTAGATTGTGGTTTTTTTTCCCGCTGTCATATGATGAGTAATTTGAACTCACTGTTTTAAGTGAAATTCAATATATTCTGAGAACAGCAAAAATAAACTATGTAACATGTTGTACAAGTTATTTTATACTTTGGATTGTGTAAATTAAATTGTATTCCCATTCTGTGACACTTACTTTCCTTTTTCCATCCTCTTTTAGCTCTTTTTACTAATTTATAATGTCTTTCTCTCACTCTCTGTAACCCCCGTTCCCTTACTCCACTTCTTTGACAACCCCTCATTCTCATTTCAACTGTGTGTATCCCGTCTCTCCCTTGCATAACTTTTCAGCTTTCAGTCTCTCTGCTTTACTTCTCTTTTCCGTATTTTCCTCCTTTGCTCTTTTAGTAATTCCTGTTTACTCACTCAGCAGTATTATTGCACTCTATCACTATAAATCACCCACTCTCCCTAGCTTATCTTTGTTTGCTCCTTACTTTTGACCTCTTCTCTCTATTTTTCGTTCACTACTTCTATGTCCTCAGTGCCTCACTCTACTTGTGTTATTTTCACTTGTGTTTATCTACCTTCTATCACTTCTTTTACAACAACTTCACTGCTCCTCTCTCATCGTTCTTCATCCCATTTCTTTTACTCTGGTTCCATTACTATCCCTCATTTCCTTTCTTTCAATGTCCTTCTCTTTACTTTCATCACCAAAATATTTTCTCTCAGTACCACTGTTTTAGTCGTCTTCTCCTCTCTTTCCTTCTTTTTGCTCACTTACTCATTTTCTTTTCTCACTCATTGTACTCCACCTCACTCAGTTTTTCTCTTAGTGTGTCTACCTTATAACTTCCTCAGTCCATTTCTCTCAATCGTTGTATATTATCCTGTCTCCCTTCATCCTTTCACTCTATGACTGTTCTTCACTTACTCTCAGTTATCTTCTATTCCTCATTCTTCTAAATGCATCCTTAATTAGACTGTTTTCTGTCTCAGTCGTTATCTTTTTACTTACTTCTGTTTCCTGATTTAGTTTTGCTAACTCACATTGTTTTAGTATCTTTCTTACCTTCAGTTCATTTCTCTGTTCTTCTCTCTCTTTTTGTCAGTGAATCTATATGCCTTACTCTTTGTAATTTCCTCTTCTTCTATTTCTTTTTCTCTCTTTTTGGCCTTCTACCTTAGTTTATTTCCCTTTCTGTGTTCTTCACTCTAACTTTATTTCTAAATAGAGCGTTATGATTTTTAACCTCTTCATTTGTATCTTTTAATTTAAAATACATATTTTACTAATTATAACTTATTTTTTCTTCTCTCTTTCACAGATACAAAGTGTAGTTAAAAAAATTAATTAAAGTTATATTTATTATATGGTAAGTGTGACTAAAAAAATGTAGTTTGTCATCACCCTTTGCTTTAAGCTCACTAACATTTTCTCAATCTACCACACTCCTGTGTCTTTACTCTGCTTCCCTCACTTATTCTTATTCTACATGTTTACTCCCCTTTCCCGATTTCCCATCTCATATTCAACTTCTTTCAATCCCTTTTCTTTACTTCACTTACCTTTGCTTCTTCACTCATTCTCTTTTTCTTAATTATTTACCTTACTCCTACACATACACCTCATCCCCCTTCCAACACATACACACACCTGTAACATACACCCCACACACACCACACACACACCTCATACACATAAAAAATCCTCCCACACACACTCCTCAAACACACACACACATTCCATACACACACATACATCGCACACATATACACCCCACACTCATACACTCCTCACACATATTTCACACACCCTCACCTCCACCCACACCGAAACACCCCACACAGCCACACCCACAGACACACCTTACACACCCACACCGCGACCTACACCCACTGACTCCTTATAAGTCACACACACTGCATTAATTATCTTTTTTTTGCTGTTTTACTCAAGCCCATTCAGGTACTGTTTCCTTTACTCTCTTTGTCCTCTCTCTTTGTCACTCCCCATGTGTTATCCTAATTCAATTTTTCTCCCTCTTTCACCCCTCTTTACTTATACTACCTGGTCTTTTCTCACTTTCCCTAATCGTTCTTCTTCATTTATCGTGGTTCAGCCACTACCCTTCATTCTCCATTTTTTACTGTCCTTTCTTTTTCTTTTAACAGCCAATCACAGTCTCACACTATCTCTACTTTAGTGTTCTTCCTCTCTCTTCTTTTCTTTCGCTCCTTTAGTCATATTACTTTTCTCACTTTCATCCAATTACACCTTCTCTATTTTTTACTGTGTAATAAACAATCTCTCTGTGGTCATCTTGTAGCTCTTTTTCTCTTAACATAACTCTGTTTGTGTCCTTCCCTCATGCTAACTGCTTCATTAAATATTTTTTTTTCTTTTGGGGGGGGGGGCGCGCCCCGGTACGCGTACCCTAAGGACAAAAAATTGACAGAGATCCTTTAAAAATATAGGTTTAATTTTATAAATGTGAGGTAGTTCTGAAAAGAACTTTTTTTAAAATTATTTTTGTTGTTTTATATTTTTTTTATTATTTTACTGAACATTTTTTTTGTTTGTATTTTTTGAACAATTTTTTTTGTGTGTTTTTTAGGGGAACAAACAAAAAACAGGGAAGTGGAAATGGCTCAACAGGAGCAAAAAAAAGAAAAGAATTAGTGCTTCCTTTTCTTGTTGCATTGGTGGTTGTCCACAGCATTATTTATTAAGGTGACACTAAGTTCACCATAACATAATGTTTTGCCACAGAAAATGCAAACATTTTTTATGGTGCCAAATTTTTGTTGTATATTTGGCACCATTCGGCGTGCTTCAGGACCAGAAAGTGAGTCTTCAGTAGAGGAGGTGCTGGCCACAGGGGGTGGGTTGTTCTTAAGTTCCTGTACTTCAGCGTGGGCTAAGTTATTGGGATGAAACCTCTCCATGTGGCGGATCATGGTAAAATTACCAAATGAATATTTCTTTAGGGGATTGCCCCTGGAGAGGACTGAGCCACAAATTAGACAGGTGACTTTGGGGGCGTTCACCTTTTTTTTGTCCTCAGGGATTGAAAAGAATTGCCAAATATAGTGCACTTTAACGTGCCTTTGCCTTGGTTCTTCATGCAGGAAGCGCCTTGATTGTTCCTCCTCCTCCTCTTCTTCCTCTTCTTCTTCTTCTCCTCCAAGGAACTGTGGTGGTGGACCTTCTTTTCTTGGTGGTGGTGGTGGTGGTGGGGGTGCACCAGCTGCAGCTACAAGTGATGCCATTGCAGTGATCAAAAATAGCTCTTGCTCTCTCAATGAAGAAAGTTAGAATGAGGAAAAAAGGAGGGGGCTTTCATCATTTGGAGAAAAAAAATGATGAGAACCAATGAAAAGTGTTATTTTCAGGTCACATGACCCGACACATGACCCGATGCGCTTACGTTACGCGCTCCGGATCGCTTACGCTATGCACACCGCGCCGCGGAGCGCTTCCGGGTGCGTTTATGCAGCGCGTCATAAGACACATCGCGCGGCAACGCGATACGTCGCGCTTACGCGGCGCGCCATAAGACGCATCACGTGGCTACGTGATACGTCATGCTTACGCGACGCGTCACGATGTGGTTTTTTCGTTCGCGGCAATAGCGCTAACGGGACGCTCCCCGGTACGCGCCCCAGGGCGAGCCGCAATATTGCGCTTACCTGTGCGTTCATCGGTAAGCGCCCCGGGAGCACCCCGGGTTAAAAAAAAAAAAAAACATAATTGACATAATTATACAATATAAAATTCGCTTTAAAATGTATTATTTTTAATAACTATAAAGATTTGCTATTAAAAAACCATTAAAATTTACTGAAAAAACCATAGGTTTCACACCAGTTATAGTTAGGAATTAGCATTAAAAAAACGATTATATATATATATCAAGGTTTCCTAAATCACTTCATTGCCGTTGGAGGATGTCAAATTTCAAACCACCAGTAGGCTATATATATATATTCACTGAAAAAACCATAGGTTTCACACCAGTTATAGTTAGGAATTAGCATTTAAAAAACCTATTAAATTCACTGAAAAAACCATAGGTTTCACACCAGTTATATTTAGCTGGAAATTTTACTCGCATAAAACCAATGAAATTCCCACGTTATAGTTAGTTGGACTCACTATAACTTGCGCGTGCAATGCACTGCTGATGACGTCACATATTACATCACTCATGACATGGTCAGTGACATCACTCATGACATCACTGATGACACCATCCAGTGAATGTGTGTCTTTCTGAAAAATAAATATGTGTTATATATGTATATGTAAAAGTTGATGGAAGAATAAATGTTTAAATAGGTGTTTACATGGATTTGTTTTTTAAAAAAAATTGATTGGTTAACTGGTTTATTAAGTGTATCTTAGTGAATACATATATTAAAGAGTAATTTTTCAATATTTAAATATATGTATTAGTGTTTCACTTTGTGTATAAGTGGCTGCATGGGTTGGTAAGTAGCTACATGTGTATGTATATGGGTTATTAGATGTTTTTCTTAGTATCAGAATAAGTGTTTGTATGGTTTGGTGGGGGTATTACTTAGCACATAGATGCATGAATGACTGACTCTCTATTTGTATGTGTTTTGAAGACAGCATATGTGCAGGACTGTATGGGTGGATGAGTGTGTATATGTGTGTGTTAGTGAATGAAGGACTGTCTCACTAGTGTCTTTATCAGTAACTACATATGATTTAATCTAGTATATGTGAATATTGATGTATATAAGTGAGTATGTGTGAGAATATCTTTTGGATGACTGTCGGTGTGTAACAGGATGTATAGGTGTATCACTACATATGATGAGTGAGTATATGTATGAGTGACTATATAGAACTGTTGGTCAATGAGTGGATGTGTATATAGATGGTGAAATTATTGAATTGGTTGTTGTAACTGGTATGGGTATCTGCATTTTTTTGAAAATGTTAGTTTATATTTTTGAATATGTGTTTCCAGGTTTACATTACAGTGAAAGGAGGTCTGTCACTCTGTCACTCTGTCACAAGGATGGTGTCATCAGTGATGTCATGAGTGATGTCACTGACCATGTCATGAGTGATGTAATATGTGAGGTCATCAGCAGTGCATTGCACGCGCAAGTTATAGTGAGTCCAACTAACTATAACGTAGGAATTTCATTGGTTTTATGCGAGTAAAATTTCCAGCTAACTATAACTGGTGTGAAACCTATGGTTTTTTCAGTGAATTTAATAGGTTTTTTAAATGCTAATTCCTAACTATAACTGGTGTGAAACCTATGGTTTTTTCAGTGAATTTAATAGGTTTTTTAATAGCAAATCTCTATAGGTATGAAATGTAATATTTTTTATAATGAATTTTATATTGTATAATTAT
Source organism: Lissotriton helveticus (assembly GCF_964261635.1). Lineage (NCBI taxonomy): Eukaryota > Metazoa > Chordata > Amphibia > Caudata > Salamandridae > Lissotriton > Lissotriton helveticus. The sequence continues at coordinate 1,403,162,720 of NC_136068.1, read as the reverse complement.
GTAATACAATTTTTTTTATGTTTATTTAATTTTTTTTGCCTTGGTGCGCTCCTGGGGCGCGTACCGGTGAGCGTCCCGTTAGCGCTATTGCCGCGAACGAAAACAACATAGTGACGTATTGCGCAGCCGCGTGATGCGTCTTATGACGCACGGCGTAAGCGCACCCGGAAGCGCCCTAGCGCATACGATCGCGCAACGTAAGTGCCGCCGGGTGTGCCCCCAGGAGCGCACCGGGGCGCGCCCCCGGGAGCGTACCAGGATGCATAGTGTAAGCGCATCGGGTCATGTGACCTGAAAATAACACTTTTCATTGGTTCAGATCAGTTTTGGTTTCCAAATGATGAAAACCCAGATCATGTGACTTGAAAATAACACTTTTCATTGGTTCAGAACAGTTTTGTTTTCCAAATGATGAAAGCCCCCACCTTTTTTCCTCATTCTCACTTTATTCTTTGAGTGAGGAAGACCTGTTTTTTGCTTACAGATATGGCTACAGTACTATCAGCAGCTGGAGCATCTGCCCCACCACCACCACAAGGACCACCAGAAGATCACATTGGTGGTCAAGAAGAAGAGGAGGAGGAGGAGGAAGAGGAGGAAGAGAGAAGGCAGTTCCTGCCTGAAGACAGAACCCCATACAAACCTAGGGAGCACTTCGTATGGGAGTTTTATAAAATCCCAAGGGGTTCCAAAAAAGTAAATGCTGCGAAGGTGACCTGTCTCATCTGTGGTGCTGTGCTATCCAGGGGGAACCCTGCAAACAAATATTCCTTTGGGAATCATACTATGATTCGGCACATGCTGGTGTTTGCACCCTAACAACTATTCTGCAGCAGAGGTAAGGGAACTCTGCAGAAACCTACCCCAATCATCATCCAGAACCTTAACAACCAAAGAACCCACTCCATCGGGTCCAGAGGCAAGGGAGACGATCCCAAATATACAAACAAAGTTTGGGGGATACAAAGTTGTTTGTATATATTGTAACAAAACAATTAGTTATGGTGAGCAAAGCATAACACTCATTAATGTTGCTGGTGATACCCACAAATGCCCGAAGAAACCTTAATTTTTCCTGATTTTTTTTTGCTCCAGTTGAGCCGTTTTCAATTCCCTGTTTTTTGTTTCTCCCCATAAAAAATACAAAAAAATATAAAACTGTTCAGAAAAGCCAAAAAAAGTAAGAAATGTTCAAACAAACAATAAAAAAATTATAAAACAACAAGAATAAAAAAACTGTTCTTTTTAGAACTACCTCTAATTTATAAAAAAAAACATTTTTAAAAAACTCTGTCATTCTTTTTTCTTCATGGTACGCGTAACGGTACGCTCCACGGTATGCGAACCGGGGCACGCACCAAAAAAATAGAATGAAGGAGCGAGCATGAGGGAAAGGGACAGCGAGAGTGATGTTAAGAGAAAGAGAGCTAGAGGGAGCAACACAAAGGGACTGAGTATTAGATAGTAAAACAGTGAGGGAGGATTAGAAAAAACCAGTGACTCTAAGTAAAGAGGGGTGATAGACGGTGGATAAAAGTGAATAAGGGTAAGACATGGGGAGTGACAGAGAGAAAGGAGGGAGAGAGTAAAGGAAGGAGTGACTGAAAGGGAGTGAGTGAAGCAGCAAAGAATGGTAAGTGAAGGAGTTTGGGTGAGTTGTAGGGAGTAAGCATGACGAAAGAGTATTGACAGAATGAGGGGACAGAGACAGCGACGGTAAGAGAGACAGAGTGAGGGAACGGAAGCGAGGAACTGTGAGGACAGACAGACTGAGAGAAGGAGTGAGAGGAGTGTAGTAAATGATGAAGGGAAAGGGAATGAGTGAGGGAGCAAAGGAAGGGAACAGAGGTTAAGGGAAGTAAAGAAGTGGGACTGAAAGAAGTTGAATGTGGAAGGGGAGTTAGGGAAAGGGGAGTAAACATGGAGGATAAGAATAAGTGAGGGAAGCAGAGTAAGGAAACAGGAGTGAGGTAGGCTGAGTGAATAATAGTGAGGTTAAAGCAAAGGGTGATGACAAACTACATTTTTTTAGTCACACTTACCATATAATTAATGTAACTTTAATTACATTTTTTTACTACAGTTTGTATCTGTGAAAGAGAGAAGAAAAAATAAGTTATAATTAGTAAAATATATATTTTAAAATAGAAGATACAAATGAAGAGGTTAAAAATCATAACAGTGTATTAAGAAATAAAGTACGAGTGAAAGACACAGAAAGGGAAATAAAGTGATGTAGAAGGACAAAAAGAGGGTAAAAGAAATAGAAGGAGAGCAAATTACTAAGAGTACGGCATATAGATTCACTAACAGAGAGGAAGATAAGAAGAGAGAAATGAACTGAAGGTAAGAAATATACTAAAAGAATGTGAGTTAGCAAAACTAAATCAGGAAACAGGAGTAAGTAAAAAGACAATGACTGAGAGGGAAAGGAGTTTAATTAAGGAGGCATTTAGAAGAATGAGGAATGGAAGATAACTGGGAGTAAGTGAAGCAGAGTCATAGAGTGAAGGGATGAAGGGAGAGAGGATAATATAGAAGGATTGAGGGAAAAGGAGTGAGGAATTTAGTATACAGAGAGACTAAGGGAAGGACTGAGTGAAGTGGAGTACAATGAGTGAAGAAAGGAAAATGAGTAAGGGAGCAAAAGAAAGAAAGAGAGGAGAAGAGGACTAAAGCAGTGGTACTGAGAGAAAGTGATTCGGTGATGAAAGTAAAGAGAAGAACATTGAAAGATAGGAAATGAGGGGTAGTAATGGAACCGGACTAAAAGAAATGGGGTGAAGAACGATGAGAGAGGAGCAGTGAAGTTGTTCTAAGAGAAATGATAGAAGGTAGATAAACACAAGTGAACATAACACAAGGAGAGTGATGGACTGAGGACATAGAGGTAGTGAACGCAAATAGAGAGAAGAGGTCAAAAAAAAGGAGCAAACAAAGATAAGCGAGGAAGAGTGGGTCAGTTATAGTGACAGAGTGTGACAATACTGTTGAGTGAGTAAAGAGGAATTACTAAAAGAGCAAAAGAGGAAAAGACGGAAAAGGGAAGTAAAACAGAGAGACTGAAAGCTGAAAAGTGGTGCAAGGGAGAGAGGGGATGCAGACAGTTGAAATGAAAATGAGGGGTTGTGAAAGAAGTTGAGTAAACGAATGGGTGTGAAACAGAATGAGAGAAAGGCAGTGTGAGTGAGTAAAGGGAGCTGAAAGAGAGAGGAAAAAGGAAAATGTATGTGAGACAATGGGAATACAATATAAATTACACAATACAAACTATAGAATAATTTGTACAACATGTTAGATAGTTTATTTTTGCTGTTCTCAGAACATATTAAATTTCACTAAAAACAGTGAGTTTAAAGTATTCATCATATAACAGCGGGAAAAGATTGTGTTTAAAAAAAACATATAAACCCATATAAACTTACAAATCACATATGTACACTAATCTTTGATTCACTTACTTTTCCTTTAGGCCAAATAGTACAACATGAAGGTCCTTTTCGTTGTAAGGTACTCTGCTGTTCTCTAAAAATTCCATTTCATCGACTCTCTAGAAGAAAAGCTCCAAGAACATCTGAAATATGTTTCAATCTTTTCATATACTCCTTGTGTTCAGTCATGACTCTTTCCTCATTCCTTCACCTTTCCTTAAGGCCAAATAGTGTCAGATGTAGCAGTATATTTTCAAATTACTTAAAACAAACTCTAAAATTACAGTTTTCCCGACGTTCTGAAAGAAAGGCTCAAACAACATTTTCACAATATTTAAATATTCATAATTCCATATCTGGCTCTGTCATGTTGAACATTTCCTATAATACTGATATTGCTTACTATGCGATCCACTTACCATACCTATATGAGAACTATAATTTTCATATTATCTTCATCACTTTTACTCATAATATAATTTTAAACAGCAGACTAACTTGTATTAACTGCTCCCGTCTTCATAAGCCAATTACCTTTACTTAAATTTTGGTTGTAAAAACACTAGGTATGAATTTTTTAAGTCAAAAGGCAAACGTTGTTTGAAAGTCAAATGAATATCATTACAGTTAGTCCAACCTTTTCGACATTTTAAATAGCATGTGTAATGCCCTGATGTTGTTGAAGGACCGTCATGATAAATAATAGCTACAGTTGCAAAAGTTCTTCCTGAAATTGATAACTGAGAAGCCACGAAATTTTTAATAGTAGTTGTCAATTTAGTTCCATCAGGTCTATATCGTTGGAACATTAAAATGACATACTGACCATAATTTTGTATAAATATTGTGGACAGCATTGCAGACTTACATTGGGTACACACCATATTGTGATCCGCTGCTTTAACTAGATTATTAAAAGGCACTGATTTGCAGTCTGGTAAAGTCAAATATATAAATCTTTCGGTGTCTATTGTAGTACTACTTGATAAACTACAGTTGTCGCAGTCATGCTGCCATTGATAAGAAAGTCTAAAAAGATTTTTTATATCTACACCTTCATCTTCCAATACATCAAACATATACATTAAAAATTCCTGACAATCCTGCTGAATATTCTGTGAAAATTGATTTTGACCAGAACATATGTCTAGAAGATTTCGAATTTCTGAAACACTTTCTATTTTTGCTCTATCACTGCTACATTTCTCAAACACAGAATTCAATAAACAGCAGAATGTTTGATCCCGATTTTCAACAATCTGTTCTTGTGAATTTTGAAGAAAAAAAACAACATTAACCACTACATTAGCATAGCAGTTGACACCAGAACTGTTTTCAAACTGAAATCCAACAACATCTTCAACAGAATCCTTTTTCTTTCTGCTTACAATTACAGTTTCATCTACTTTTTGTTTTTTTGTTACTACCTCACTGCAATTATTCTCATTTCTTCTTTTTCGGCCTATCACACGTTTTTCAAACAGAGGATATTGGGGGAAATGTGGAGCATACTCTCTTCTTAACCTATTGTATTCTTTAACACAATCTACATCTGCACAAATCTTTGTTTCATCACACTCAATCAAATACAATCCTGATGAAGTTCTGACTCGTGATAATGCCACATATGCCATACCCTCTTTAAACACAGAACTTCCAATGTTCACCAAAGCACTATCTACACTTAAACCTTGAGATTTATGAATTGTCACCGCATATGCCAAACAAACAGGAAACTGTTTTCGGCGAACATATAAGTCTTTCACAAGCAAAAATCTAGCTGAACAACGACAAATTTGTTCTATTTCGTCAATGCCATCAAATCTAATTTTAAAAATTTCAATTCCATCTCTATTTTTGTAATTCACACAATCAACAACATGACCCATTGCTCCATTTACCAGACCTCTTTCAACATTTAAATTCCTTCTCAAAATGATACGACAATTTAAACACACATTCAGAGTCTTTTCAAAACCAGCAGTTTTAGATATACTCTTCTCTAATGAATCCAATTTTGATTTCAAATTTTCTGACAAACTAATTGTTGCTCCCATATGCTCTATTTTATCTATAGCTTCCAGTTTCACAATCTCTTCATTTTCTAACTTTAACATTTTGTGGTTGAAGATGGAACATTCTTGCAGAGTTGGCATCAAACATATCCCAGATTTTCTTTCAGTAATTTTCTTAAAAATATTCTCTGCAAGAATGTTTTCATTTGGATACAAATTTGAAATTAATGGTGCATGTAATGCTTCTTTCCCATGCTCACTTACTTTTCCGATTCTTACATCTTGTAGAATATTTTTATAATCTTCATCCTTTGCCTGTCGCATATTTTGAAGCAGTTCTGCATATTTGAAATTTAACCATATATTAACGTTTCCAATGCTTCCTAGGCACTTCCTGGTATCTTCATGCGTGAGCATTTTAAACAGTGGTTGTCCTTTCACTGGAGTCAACTGCAGTAGATCTCCAAAAACAATAATGTGTTTTCCTCCGAATAAGACATCATAGTCTGTTCTAAGAATTTCTTGCATTCTTAAATGCACAAAAGCAAGCATTAAATTTGAGACCATGCTTACTTCATCAATGATAAGAAGTTTCATTTTCTTCAGGACTCTGGAAACTTCAGAACAAGCATCTCCAGATAGCTTGTGGTATTGCAATTTGTTATCATGCTCCACTGGCAGCATCAATAAGCGATGTAAAGTAATCCCTTTAATGTTGTGTGCTGCCAACCCAGTTGGAGCAGTAACAACACAAGAGAGCGATGACTCCGTTGTTTTCTGCAAATATGTTGCAATCGCTTTAATCAGGAAACTTTTCCCAGTTCCCGCTTCTCCACTCACGTGCAATCGCACAGGCTTAAATGATGTACATGAGCACTCTTTTTTCTCATGACTGAATCCATGTTCAACCTGTTCTGTGACTTCGTCATATATCTGTTTCTGCTCAAGGTTTAGTTGTTTCACCAAATCTTCTAAGTTAACTACATCATCTTGAGCTTGTTCCATGGCTCTTTCCACCTCATCCATGGCAGTGGCAGCTTCATTTTGGATAATTGGTCCTCCTAGTGGATCCTTACTCAATGAGGCAGAACTCTGACTGTCTTGAGAACTGTCTCTAGCAATCTCTGCAGCAATTGTGGCTTCTTGTTCTATTTCTTCGTTCAACATAATTTGGAAAATCAGGACATTCTATGGTATCCTTGGTTGCATTAAAAGAATCTTCGTAACAGAGAAAATCTCAAAGTAGTTCCTCTTCTGTACGCCATGGCTTAAAGAGTTGCAAAAGAGCTAAATAGTAAAATTCCCCTTTTCTCTGGATTTTCGCAACTCAATTTTCGATGATTAATCAAATGGCATTTTCTCTGCTTCACTAGGCATCCTTCACACCCAATGATAGCATATATTCCATTATTGATATCTTCTCTGATGGTCCTCTTATGAATATAGTTTTGCAGAACTGCATACAAACAACTGTTCTCAAGATGACTACTTCTATTTGGATAGTATGTATCCAACATGTTTGTCTTCAAAATATCTGTACTGTTTGGTTCTTTTTCCGCCTAATTCTCAATTTCTTGTACAGATTTCAAAACTTGGTTTCGTGTTGCAGCAAGACCTAGACTCACCCAAATAATTGTTCTAGACTTGGCGTAGAGACTTGCTGATGATAACCGATCAGAACATTCATATGCTCCAATTTCTCGATGCGACAACATCTTCAAACTGAAACTGTATAATTTTTTACTTATACTCTTTTCATGTGAAATGTCCTCCCACATTTCCTTCAGTTCTGTCTTTTCTTTTTTTGTGATGTAAGACGTCACATATCGAGCCACAGCAATAGAGTTGTCAGCAACGAACTGAATATCCATGTTAGCATTCCACATGGACAAAATCACTGGGTTGTAGTGGTTGATGTACTTGGACTCTTCGTTTCTTTTTAAATTGTATGTATTTTTTGTTGATTTCCTCGTCACAGTATGTCGCAGAGAAGACATCAAATTATTTACTCTTCCTTTAGAAATCACTGGTCGTGGAAACCCGAACGACATTTCGTGTAGAACTTGTCCTTGTTTCTGAATTTTCGACGACAGTACTTTCCACAACGATGGGATTGAAAACGTAAAACTTGTTGCCTTAAACTGTTTTCTTCGGTAGTTTTCGGAACAGCACATGTTGAATACTCTTCAATAAAACTCATCACTGTGTCATCCGAATCTGTTCCAAATTTGGGTGCATCTTTAATCCATAACAACATATGTATGTGAGGAGCACCTCTCGCTTGATACTCCTTTCTCCAAAAGAAATCCAAAACCTCTCCAAGGGGAGGATTTTTTTTGTTGGTAATGAAAGACATCATAGCTTCAAATCTATGATTGAAATATCTGCATACATTCACTGGATCCAAAGAACACAGTTCTCCAGGTGTTTTGAATTCTATATTTTGTATGTTTGCATTTGCCTCTCGTAGAAATTGAAGTAAGTCGTCCCATGCATACTCAGCACAGCTAAGAGTGAGGAACCATGTAGGAGTTCCTAAGTTTCTTAGCATACATTTCAATTCCCCATGACGACGGTACCAATACTCGTTTGTACCACGCTGACATGCCATGAGATTGATTAGATGAGATTCCAAAATATTGTCTTGCAGATTGACTTTCTCCATAAAGTCCCTCGCCGAAACATTTTGCAGATGTGCTCCACTTTTCAGTATATAGTTTACTGCATAAGAAAGCCCAGACAAGTCACTTTCATACAGTAGATTAAACAAATATGGGATGCATTGACGAAACCTTGGATCTTCAGCATATAATCTTAAAGTCCGGTATTCAGATGCTGGAATTTGAAGTGGTCGATCTTCATATCGTCCACCTCGACCTGTTGGAAATAGCTGTGGAAAACAACGAGCTTTCAAACTTTCTTCACTTACACTAATGGGACTTCCTTTTGCTGCTTTTATTTGCAACAAGTCAATTGCATTCCCCATTACTTCTTTGGAATGCAAATGATGAACAGTATAATGTTCATATATTTCTTCACTTCTAGACACATCAACTTTTTCCATTTGGCCGGCTGAACAATCACTGTCTTCTTCTGCAGCTGTTTCCTCTGCTCCAACACATACATCTTTGTAGTACTCATTGTTTTTGACCAAATACAACGTTGCCTTTTTGACTTTCCTAACATCCACTAAATCTTGCCAGATTTTCTTACTCTTTGTCGGAACCCCATTAACTAGAATAACCAGAGGTTCCTCTTCCACTTTCTCTACACCAATTGTATCAATATTTTTCTTGAAATCTAGAGGCAAATAAACAACTCTTCCTTTTAATCCTCTCTGTAAATCTGAAGGAGGCAATTTCCCTATCTTAGGCTCCATGCGAACAATAGCCTGAAAAGGATGGACACATTGAATCAAAATAGATTCATATGTATTTAAATCCATCAACTCAGGAGGAATGTCTACCAACTCAAGATTATTATGAACAGCGTTAGCAGGCATTCTGTTTTCATTTAATTTATTATAACAATATTTACAAATATGCTGATCAGAAGTCAAATCAAAAGAATTATCCACCAACAAAAAACTTGCAAAATTCTTCCATTCACTATTATTTTCCATTTCACTTTCTGCACATAAATCAACTAACCTAGTCTGAATCTTATAATGAGTCCGTCGGCAACACACACAAGTAAAATTAGGCCTTTCACTTGATTTCACCTTAAACTTGGTAATTTCCTGGTCAAACTTTTCTGTACTTGAAATGTGTACATTGTCTTCCACATTACCTTCTATTACTGTGTCAATTTCTACACTGTCCTCCTTTTTACCAAAATACCAAATCTCAATTTCTTCACAAATCTTCTTCACATCTAATTCAGTTTCATGCAAAAGAGCACTGTTTAACTGTTCAAGCTTAAGTGCTGGACTTTTTGCATAATACAACCTTCTCACTAATTTCCTCATTTTGTTATGATGCACTGCTAACATCCTAAAATGATAAAAAACACTCTGACATACTTTTCTAGAAAGACAAGCCAGTGAATGCCCTTGCAAACCTGTGTTTTCTCTCACTCTGCAAGGATCTAAGTCTTGCAACATCTTCATTTTCAGTTTTAGACTTTTCTTACTATATGTACGTAAGAAATTACGAAGCAAATCGATTGATTCCTGTCGCACACTACAAATACTACTATACTTCCAAGTGTACACTGGACCCTTAGTACGTCTCCCTAAAACTTCATCAGTTAACACCTCTTCTGCCTTTCTAGGCACAAGTTTCTCTTTTTCAATCGGACAACTGTCTTTCACCTCATATGCTCGACCACTGGTGTCAACTGCATGCAACAAATCATTCTCCTGGAAGTAACTCTCTTCATTAAAAAATGGCTAACAACTTGAACTATGCATCCATTCTCCAGAAAAAACTTTACAAAAAAGTGTCCGATTAATTACTCTTTTGCATCTACTCTTTGATTTGAAAACATCAATTGTCTTGTTAAGTGTCCTAATTCTATTGATTACTAAAATAAATAATATTTTTTTCAGTTCAAAAGCCTGATCAACAATCTTCTCTACAGTTTTCTTTTTCTTAATAAAAGCAGCTCTCTGTTTACCTTTTTTAATATTTTTCAACAAATTTAAAACTACCCTATTGCGAAACATTCGTTTAGGAATGTCCCTAAATTGGTTTTGCCTTCTATTCCTATACATATTATTCTCTCCTGCTCCAGTAGTAACATTTTTGGGGGGCCTCTCCTTCCTTTTCAAATTTGCTCTCTCCTTCAGTATATTCCCATCCTCATCAATATTTTTTTTTTATCTACATATGTTCCGAAAGAAAGACTTAGTTGTCTTACCAGGAGCTTTTTTTCTGTTTTTTGAAGTATTTGTTGTAGACGAGTGCTTTAATTCCGTTGCTGTTTTTGATTTTTTCCGCTTGGCATCTTTTCTTCTCCTCTGCCTTGAGGGCATATTTCCTTACTGTTGAAATCTTGATTTCAATCTGTATTAAAGAAAAAAATAACACATTTTAGATCACTATTACCAAACAACAAAGCAATGACAATAAGCAAACGACATAAACACTAGTTTACAACATATCTAAGTTTATATCACAGCAACTATGTAACTAGGTTTAAGACAGAGAAAAAGAGCTAGAGGAACTAACACAAAAAGACAGAGAGAGTCAGATAAAGAAACAGGTAGAGGGAGTAAAACATAGAGAAGGAGTAAGACAGAAAAGTGATTAATATGTTGTAAGACAGAAAAAGGATGTAATAGGGAGAGGGAGTCAGTCAAAGAAAGGGACAAAGGGAGTAAGTCAGAAAAAGGATGTAACAGGGTGTAAGACAGAGAGAGGGTGTAAGAGGATGTAAGATAGAGAGAGGGTGTTAGAAGGGGAGAGTATGTAAAAGAGACTAAAACAGAGAGAGACTGTAAAAGGGAGAGAGAGAGAGTAAGTTTGAGAGAGGGTGTAAGAGGAAGTAAATCCGAGAGAGGATGTAACAAGGAGTAAGTCAGACAGAGGGTGTAACAGGAAGAGAGGAAGAGAATAAAAAAGTCAGAAAGAGGGAGAGAGGGTGTAAAACAGACAAAAGGTGTAATAGGGAGTAAGTCTGGGAGAGAATGTTACAAAGAGAAAGGTTGTAAGATGGAGTAAATCAGGAAGAGGATGTAAGAGAAAGTATGACTTACAAATTGCTGTAAAAAAGAGAGAGAGGGAATAAATTAGAGACAGGGTGTAAGAGAAAGTAAGTCAAACACAGAGTGTAAGAGAATGTAACACAGAGTCAGGATGTAAAAAGGAATAAGTCAGAGAGAGGGTGTTAGAAGGGGACAGGTGGAAAAATAGAGTAAGTCAGGAAGAGAATATAATAGAGGCTAATACATTGTTGATAATGCTTGGTAAAGAAATCTTGGTGCATAAAGGAATTGTATTTTCTAAATGAGTGAGGTTTCAGTAGTGTAATGAAATGCTTATACATATGACCTGTGCTCTGTTTTGTAAATGTTATTTAAAAAAAGATTTGGGGCACATGAATTGCTTTTACATTATTGACAAGGATTAGATAGTATCTGCATGATTAAAAAAATATATTAGCACATTTCACAATCATGTCACCTGTGTTTCCTCAGATTAGTAAGCAGATTGTGCAGATGAGGTGAGGTCTGGCCAGGGGTGCAGAGGAGATAAGTCCTGTGTCCAACAGTGCTGTGGACAGGACTTACCTCCTCTGCACCCCTGGACAAGCCTCACCTCATCTGCACAATATGCTTACAAATCGAATGGTTGTACATAGGACGAGCGCTCTGGTTCTTGAATGTTATTGGAAAAACGATTTTGGGGCAAATGAATAGCTTTTACATTTTTGAGAAGGAATAAATAGTGTGCACAAGATTAAATAGATAAATTTGAACCTTTCACAATCATGTCACCTGTGTTTTCTCAGATTAGTAAGTACATTGTGCACATGAGGTGAGGCCTGTCCAGGGGTGCAGAGGAGGTAAGGCCTGTGTCGTAGAGTGCATTGGACAGGACTCATCTCCTCTGACCCTTGAACAAGCCTCACCTCCTCCGTGCACCCTGGACAGCCTCAATGTATTGGGTATAATTAATGGTAACAGGATGCAGATAAGGTGAGGCTTGTCCAGGGGAGCAGAGGTGTTGAGGCCTGTGTCTAAGAGGGCAGTGGAATGGACTTCATGAAGCCTCTCCCCCACTGCACTCTTAGACACAAGCCTTACCTCCTTTGCACCCCTAGACAGGCTTCTCTCACACTACACTCTTGAACACAGTCCTCACCTCCTCTGCACCCCTGGACAATCCTCACCTCATCTGCAAACCTGAACAAACCTCACCTCATCTGCACCCCTAGACAGGCCTCAGCTCATCTACATCTACAGTACTTTATTTGCCCCAAAATCGTTTTTTAAATAACACTTTAGAAACAGAGCGCAGGTCCTATGTACAAGCATTCAATTTCACTACTGAAACCTCACTATTTCACAAAATACAAATCCTCTATCCTGCAAATGTTTTTACCAAGCATTATCAAAAAACATGACACAAACCAACAGTAAAGAAGATCAATGTGCTTCCTAATCTGAGGTAACACAGGTGACATGATTGTGAAAGGTTCAAATATATTTATTTAATCATGCAGACACTAATTATTCCTTCTCAAAAATGTAAAAGCCATTCATTTGCCCCAAAATCGTTTTTTCAATAAGATTTAAGAAACAGAGCGCAGGTCCTATGTACAAGCATTCCAGGTCACTACTGAAACCTCACTATTTCACAAAATACATTTCCTCTCTCTTGCAAACATTCCTACCAAGCATTATCAAAAAACATGACACAAAACAACAGCAAAGAAGCTTAATGTCCTTCCTAATCTGAGGTAACACAGGTGACATGATTGTGAAATGTTCAAATATATTTATTTAATCATGCAGACACTATTTATTCCTTCTCAAAAATGTGAAAGCCTACCGCGCTCAATCTTCGCCGTCTTCACGGTGTCTTGGCGAGGGCGGGGTCTCTTAATGAGCCGGCCATCCTGGTTTCTCTTGATGCCTCGATGGACTTCGACACGGTGGAGTGGCCATATCTGTGGGCTGCTCTTGCTAAATTTGGTTTTGGCCCGAAGTTCATCGAGTGGGACAGGCTTCTGTATGAGCAGCTGCTGGCTCAGGTGGTGGTCAACGGCACGGCCTCGGAACCCTTTGTTCTCGGACGCGGCACGAGGCAGGGGTGCCCTTTGTCGCCGCTTCTATTTGCGCTTGCCCTTGAACCCCTTGCTGCGTGGCTCCGCTGGGAGCCCTCATTCAAGGGTATTCGATGGTCCTCGGACTTCGAAGATCGCGTATCACTCTACGCCGACGACATATTATTGTACCTGAGCTCCCCCCGTAAGTCGCTGGGAGTCCTCTTCGACGTTTTGAGTTCATTCGGAAGGAACTCCGGCTTAGTTATCAACTGGGCCAAGTCCTGTATTTTCCCACTCACTGGAGACTCACCCTCTCTGCCCCGCGCTTGCCCGATACCTGTTTCTAGAGGTGGCTTTAAATACTTGGGGATCTATATTTCATTGGACCCCGTGGTACGCTATGAGCGGAATTTATTACCCCCGCTTGTCCGGCTTCGGTCGGACGTTGCGGCGTGGTGTAGTTTGCCTTTGTCCCCCTTGGGAAGAGCGGCCTTATTCAAGATGATGTCTCTTCCCCGTTTCCTGTATGCCGTCCAAAACACGCTTGATCTGGTGGCGGCCAGTTATTTTCGTGAAATTGAGGGCCTCCAGAGGAGACTGGTGTGGGGCGGGCGGCCCCGCATTGCATTGGCAAAGTTGACTTTGCCCTGGTACGACGGTGGTATAGCATTGCCTAATATTAAAAGATACTACTGGGCATCTCAGTTGAGCGCTGTTAACCATGCCATGTACGGTCCAGTTCTGAATCCTGCATTTGCGATGGATAGGTGGCAACTCCCCGGGGCGAATATAACAGAGCGCTCTATTCTAGAGCCGCCAGGAAGAACCTGACGGGTCCCACTGGAGTGGCGGTGCGAGTGTGGGTTAGTGCGACTGCGGCTACGGGGTGGACGGGTAGGCTGACTAGGGCGACCCCCCTATATGCCGCGGAGAGGTTGGGTGAACTATGGACGTCGAAGGGTTTCGATAGATGGGACCTTATTGGCATCAGTAAAGTGGGCGACCTCTGGGCCAAAAATGGAGTTAAGACCTTTGATGAATTGAAACGGGAGTATAACTTGAATGATACGGAATATTTCCGATATCTCCAGGTCTGTCACGCCCTTGAATCGGTTTTCCCAGCCGGATCTATGATCCCGGAGTATTCTCCCCTGGAGGACAGAGTGCTAGACGGATACGTTCCTGACAGCACTATCTCTCTTATCTATAAAAAGCTCATCAATGATCGTTCGGACCTTCTTATTCAGCTTTGACGCACTTGGACTGGCGATGGGCTGGAGTTGGACGATGAAGACTGGCAGGCTGCGACATCCTCTCCTAAAGAGGTCGCGATTCTGGCGCGTCTCCGACTGGTACAGCTGAAGATTCTGCACCGAGTCTATGTCACGGGTCCACGATTGATGCATATGGGTTATTCCGCGGATGGGCTGTGTAGGCGTGGCTGTGGTATGCTTGCTACCTTCCTCCACATCATATGGGAATGTCCGGAGGTAGTGATTTTTTGGACTCGAGTGCATGCGGTGATGGGTGAGGTGACGGGCGTTGAGTTATTGCCTGAGGCCAGACGCTGTTTGTTGAACATCTGGGAGCCGAATGACTGCACTGTCGCTCAGACTCAATGGGTCACGCTGGGCAACATGGTTGCGAAAAGGGATATCGCTCAATTGTGGGGTTCTTAGAGGGCACCATCAGTTCTCATCTGGGAAGACAACATGGACTGGTGCATGTTTAGAGAAAAAATTGTATGTGTTTCCCGTGGTAGGCCCAAGAAATGGGGTAGGATATGGGGTCAATGGAATTCATACCGAGGAGAGATATGCGCTCCCCCACTTATTGAAGCTCCCGACACTCCTCGATCTCCTTGACTGTACGTTTCAGTTTCCTAAGTTCCCACAATGCACGATATGTTTCTTGCTCTCTGTCCTCCCCCTCTCCCAGGATCTCTCCTTTTTCATAACACCGCTTATTGTCCGCCTTTTCCTATGCCGTATGAGACAGTCATTACATTGCAAGGTACCGCCTCGACTCTTTCTATGGTTAAGTTTTTGTTGTTTACTTTATATAAAATGTGAAACCTTTTAAATATCCTCTTATTGCCACGAACTTTGGATAATGTCATGCTTCTTTGCTGCCGGACCTTCGGTTGTCGGCTGATGAGCTGTGTCTTATTGTGCTACTGTTACTGCATATGACTGGCCGGCCCCATTGGTTGTAGGCCTGTAACTGTATTCCTTCTCTTACTAATAAAGGTTTTAAAAAAAAAAAAAGAAAAATGTGAAAGCCATTCATTTGCCCCAAAATCGTTTTTTGAATAACATTTTAGAAAAAGAGCGCAGGTCCTATGTACAAGCATTCAATTTCACTACTGGAACCTCACTATTTCACAAAATACAAATCCTCTATCTTGCAAATGTTGATACAAAGCATTATCAAAAAACATGACACAAACCATCAGCAAAGAAGCTCAATGTGCTTCCTAATCTGAGTTAACACAGGTGACATGATTGTGAAAGGTTCAAATATATTTATTTAATCATGCAGACACTAATTATTCCTTCTCAAAAATGTAAAAGCCATTCCTTTGCCCCAAAATCGTTTTTTAAATAAGATTTAAGAAACAGAGCGCAGGTCCTATGTACAAGCATTCCAGGTCACTACTGAAACCTCACTATTTTACAAAATACATTTCCACTCTCTTGCAAACATTCCTACCAAGCATTATCAAAAAACATGACACAAAACAACAGCAAAGAAGCTCAATGTGCTTCCTAATCTGAGGTAACACAGGTGACATGAAACTTAACATTTTTACAAAATACGATTCCTCTTTCCAGCAACAACTTTTTATCAAGCATGTTCAAAAAACATGAAAAAAGTAACATTAAAAAAACACATTTTGCTTCCAAATCTTCTCCATAGAGTATACAAGTCTCTATCTATATTAAATGAATCATTACTCACCTTTACAAATGTTTTGGGAGATTGAGAACAGTGTCAGACACACACACACCAATATTTCTTTAGCAGAGCAAAAGGTATGTACTCCAGGCACTGCAACCATGAATGGCACAGAAAACCTCTAATTCTACACACATATCCCTCATGTTAACCAATTAAAACTCTTCCCTCTCTATTTTCAAACCAACACCCTTCCCCCCTCAGCCCTTTCTACCAGTTACCATAGCAACTCCCTCCTCACTGAACTCTCAGGTTTAAAAGTTTATTCTACAATGTTGCAAATGAACTCAGCAAGGATGTTTGACCTCTCAATAAACCAGCTTATCCGGTGCTATGTTTCTTTAAATGACTTTTTCTTAACCATTCAAATTACTTATTTCACAGAACAGAACCATGCACCCTAACTTTCAGTTTTCAACTATCTGAATCCACCAATCTTTGCTTGTGATTCAAGAGCACTGAAACTCCACAGTTTTTTTTTGCAAACTCCTACTGTTACAAATGCCATTTTATTCCTACACTTCATCTGACTGCACCAGAACCTCCTCTCACCATGAATTCTGTATGGATTATTGGACATAGCTACATCCACTGGGCTCAAAGGTATGCAGCTCTCTGAAATTTTCACAACCTTGATTTACCAAATGTGCACATCAAGTGGATTGGCCAAAGAGGATTGAGATGTCATCAATTGATACCATTGGTTTTCACCATCTGCCACACCCTGACCTTATAATTTTGCACTGTGGTGGAAATGACCTAGGCACTTTGACTGGGGTAGGTCTGGAAATGGTTTTAAAGGACATATTTGGGCAATTGATGACACTTTTTCCACACACTGCCTTGGTATATTCCAATATATGCCAAAGACAGAAATGGAAGTGGTCCAACCACTTTTGTCCACAATTTGAGAAAGCACGGAAACATGTGAATAAATCTGTTTCTGCTTACATGAGAGACTATGGAATGGGTTCAATATACAACATTAACTTGTGTTACAACATGCAAGATATCTTCAGAGGAGATGGTGTGCATTTCTCAGATGAGGGGAATAGAATATTCCTCCTGAATTTAAGACTGTGCTTTGGAACATACTTGTAGGTACCTAAATCAGCCACAGAACCCAAAAGCTCTTTTCAAGGCTACCCTACCTCTCATCACTCAAAATGATTATTTTACTCTAACTTTTTTCACTATTTTTCACCAAAGTACGGCCTATATGGGCCTCCTAAGCCCCCCTCAGAAAACCTAAGGGGTCAGGGGGTGTCTACCGTGCCCCCTTTTACCCATTCACAACATTGTTTGTCCTCCATCTTGTGTCTCAATTGAACCGAAACACAAGATGGAGGACTCCCGTTGCGCTACCGGTACGTGTACCGGGGTGTCACCGGTAAGCGCTCCCAAAAAATTTTAAAAGTTAATTTACATAAAAACCTCTTTAGAGATTTTCACCAAATATAGAATAGGCCCTACTACATACCAGTCCCTACCATTTTCCCAACTTTTGTTGAATTCCATTGAGCCATTTGTCCTGTAGCCCTGTCTAAATATCCTGAGGTAAATTACATGACTAAAACACATATGAAAGTGTTAGAATTTGCAACCAATGAAAATGTTACTTTCATTTTGTATTTTTATGTGCTAACATTTCATTGGTTATAGACATGAATATATATTAAAAATGAGAGGGAAACACGGCCATTTTGACTAGTACTACCTGAGGTACATTTATAAAAGATTTCCTCTGAAAACATCAACTCCTTTCTGAAAGGTAAGTTGTTAATTTGTAAGGGCAACTATGTTCTGCACTCTAACTTAAATTGGAAAAATGTTTTACTGTCCCTCTGTTATAGTTATAGATTGAGATAGGCTTCTCTGTTATAGTTTTGGATTGAGTTAGGCTTCTCTGGTATAATTATGAATTTACTTAGGCTTCATCACATGCACTTTTTTATATTTCTACTTCCCGCCTGATACCATACACTGCCCAAAGATAACTTCACTGTTAAAAACTCAGAAGTACCTGTCTGAACTTAAACCCAACAGTGCCCTATTTCTACAGGTATAGTTATTTTTTATGCAATTTACAGCAAAAAAATGGAAGGTAAAGAGGAGACCAATACAATTTCTTTTAAAATTATGGATAAGGACATTCTTAACGAAGACTTGGATTTCATGGATGAGTCTGAGGATCAAGAACTAATTGACTGTCTTGAAGCAATTGAATCATGTAATGAAAATTTGGAGGACATTCCGGAAGATGTAATGTTAGAAGTGTTATTAAAATATGAACAATCTCAACATAAATTTATATTTAATAATTAAAAATTGTTCGAGACATTATTCATTTAATATGTAATTCATGAAATACTACCAAAATGATTATAATATAAACTGAGACTTACAGTATACTGTGCAACATTTTTGTGTTACATAGTAAGTTTGCTCATAGTTACTTCCTTTCTCCCACTATAGTATCTCCAATGTGTTTTTCAGATCTCTTTTTCATCCCCTGCCTCCTTTCTCTCACTGTCTGTCTCTAATGCACCATATCACCGCCAATTTTGTGTAGATTCAGAAGAGAGTAAAATGTAATACTTGAAAACATCATAAGGGAGCAGGGTAGACTACCCATGATCCCCTAGGCCTTCTCCGGGAGTCCTTAAAGGATCTGTTTCTGCTTTCCTGACAGACTATGGTATGGATTCCATATACCACAATAACTTCTGTAACAACATGCAAGATATCTGCAGAGGAGATGGTGTACATTGAATTTAAGACTCTGCATTGGTAACTACATGTTGGTACTTAAATCACCCACACAACACAACAACTCTATTCAGAGCTACCCTACCTCTAAGCACTTTAAATTATTATTTTACTGTTTCACTTGGTTGTCCCCATGGTACGCTCCCCGGTACGCTTACCGGTGGGCGTACCGGGCGCTCCCCCCACGAAAATCGGAATTTCTTTTTTTTTTTTTGCCCCGCGAATCCCTTTTATGGCCCCCACATCAAACCTATGGGGTCAGGGGCGGTCTACCCTGTCCCCTTTTGGTCATTTCCCCCTTTGTTTTTGCCACCTCTTGTGTCTCGATCCTACCGAGACACAAGATGGCGGCCGATCCGGACTGTTTGGAATGTTGACAGACACCCGAAAGCCAATCAGCTTTCCGCTCGCGAACTCGCGTTACGCGCTGGTACGCACCCCGGTGCGCGTACCGGGGTGCGTTTATAGATATATATATTTTTTTTAACCTAAATTACTCAAAATCCTCTGGAGCACATATCTTGCATCGGGCTATCAGTCCCTACAATTTTGCCAAGTTTGGTGGAAATCCATTCAGCCGTTCGGGCTAAAAGTGAGTCCAACTGCCCTATGGAAATTACCATGGGGAAAACACGTTTTTGGACCCCCCAAATATCTCAGCCCCCGCTTCACGAATCCCCCCCAAACTTTCAGGGAAGGAGCAGAGCGGAGCGGGCCATCTTCTTTGAGAAATTCAAAGATTTGTCCACCGGCGCCAAAGTTATTCTCAATAGAATGTTGCGGATTTCCTATGGAA
Organism: Lissotriton helveticus; assembly: GCF_964261635.1. NCBI lineage: Eukaryota > Metazoa > Chordata > Amphibia > Caudata > Salamandridae > Lissotriton > Lissotriton helveticus. Next base: position 1,403,143,038 of record NC_136068.1, on the reverse strand, counting down.
AACAATCCTAACTATAACTACCTACTGGCGACCGCCAGTAGGTAGTATATATATATATATATATATATATATATATATATATATATATATATATGTATATTACCTACTGGCGGTCGCCAGTAGGTATATATAGTTAGGATTTTTTCTCTATGGGTTTTTTGAAAATTCTATGTCTAATAACTTTGGCGTTTGTGGACGGAAGTGGCTGAAATTTTCAGGAAAATGGCACATTTTGTTTCTGAGCAGCCCTTGAAAATTTGGGGGGGGTTCGTCAAGGGGGGGCCAAGAAAAAAGGGGGGTCCCAAAACGTGTTTTTAACATTGAGTTTTCCATAGGGCGGTTGGCCTCACTTTTAGCCCGAACGGCTGAATGGATTTGCACGAAACTTGGCAAAATTGTAGGGACTGGTAGCCCGATGTGCCTTTTGTAGGTCTCAATATATGTGCTCCAGTGGATTTTGAGAAATTAACGTTTAAAAAAAGATATATATCTGTAACAGCGGACCGGGCAGCGCTCTGGTTCGCGGACTTTTCGCGCAACGGAGCTTTGTGAAGCGAAGCTGATTGGTTCTCCGGCGTCTGTCAACATTCCAAACAGTCCATAGCGGCCGCCATCTTGTCTCTCGGTAGGATCGAGAGACAAGAGGAGGTCAAAACAAAGGGGGAAATAACTATAAGGGGGCATAGTAGATCCTCGCTGACCCCCTAGGTTTGATGTGGAGGTTTTAAAAGGGCCCCGCGGGGCAAAAAAAAAACAAAATAATAATAATCGAACGGCTGAATGGATTTGCACGAAACTTGGCAAAATATTAGGGACTGGTAGCCCGATGTGCCTTTGCTAGGTCTCAATATATGTGCTCCAGTGGATTTTGAGAAATTAACGTTCAAAAAAAGATATATATCTGTAACAGCGCTCCGCTTCGCGTACTTTTCGCGTTACGGAGCTTTGCGAAGCTGATTGGTTCTCCGGCGTCTGTCAACATTCCAAACAGTCCGTAGCGGCCGCCATCTTGTCCCTCGGTAGGATTGAGAGACAAGAGGAGGCCAAAGCGAAGGGGGAAATGACCATAAGGGGGCATAGTAGATCCTTCCTGACCTCTTAGGTTTGATGTACCATTTTGCCAAGTTTGGTGTAATTCCGTTCAGCCATTCAGGCTGTAGACGTATGTAAATGTCCTATGGAAAATTGCATGGGGAAAACACATTTGAAAGTGTTGAAATTTAGAACCAATTAAAATGTTACTTTGGTTTTGTATTTGTGTGTGATGAAAGTTAATTGGTTATGTATATATGTCAAATGAGAGGAAACCACAGCCATTTTGTGATACTACTGTCTGAGGTACATTTGTGAGGAATTTTTGGTGGTGAATTTCTGGTGTTTGATTTACACAGTACTAACACTTCTGCTACTTTTAAAAAGGTGAGTTGTTAATTTGTAAGGGGAACTATGTTGTACACTTGAAGATAATTTGAAAAATGTTTTCTGTTATTTATTTGCAGTCCTTCTGTTATACTAAATACTTGATAAAGTTAGTTTTATATTATGTATTACTAAAGACGATAAATGAAAGTGATTATTTTTTTCTGCAATTTACAGCAAGCAATTTCAAAATAAAATGGCTCACAATGAAGAGACCGTGGCAATTTCTTTTGAATTGTCCAACACATTGATTGAAATTGAGAGCACCAATAATGAAATATTGTCACAAGGAGGACATGACTTGTATGATTCCATTAGATTGATTGAAATGGACAGCCCGAAGAATGAAATATTGTCACAAGGAGATGACTTGAATGATTCCACTACATTGATTGAAATTGAGAGCACCAATAATGAAATATTGTCACAAGGAGGAGATGGCTTGTATGATTCCATTAGATTGATTGAAATGGACAGCACCAATAATGAAATATTGTCACAAGGAGGAGATGACTTGAATGATTCCACTACATTGATTGAAATTGAGAGCACCAATAATGAAATATTGTCACGAGGAGATGACTTGAATGATTCCACTACATTGATTGAAATTGACAGCACCAATAATGAAATATTGTCACAAGGAGGAGATGACTTGAATGATTTTTTTGATCAATCTCTTGATGGCGAATTTATCGAGTGTTTGGAGACCATAGAGTTACAAGAATCATCATTGGAGACTTTTAATGAGGACATTGCTGATGAGGACATGTTACTAGTTCTTTCAAATTTAGAAAATTCTGAAGAATAAATTTATATTTAGAAATCAAAAATTGTTTGAGACATTATTCATTTTTATTTTTAATTTATGAGGTTGTAGCGAAGTGATTGTAGTATAAAATGAGACTTATAGTATAGAGTGCAACATTTTTATGTTACATGGTAAGTTTACTCATATTTACTTCCCTTCTGCCACTATATTATCTCCAATGTGTATTTGACATGTCTTCTTCATCTCCGGCCTCCTTTCTCTCACTGTGTGTCTCCGATGCATCTTATCGCTGGTATTTTGTGTAATTACAGAAGAGAGTAAAATAAAATAGTTCGGAACGTGAAAAGGGGGCAAAGTAGAGTACTCCTCACCCCCTAGGCCTTTTTAGGCGGTCCCAAAAGGATCAGTTTCTGCTTTCCTGAGAGATTATGGTATGAGTTCCATATACCACAATAACTTGCATTACAACATGCAAGATATCTATCTCCTATTACCAACTTTTGGAGATATTCGCGCTAAGCGCGAATATCTCCAAAAAGTAACACCTGCCCTGAGCAGTTCTTAGCCATGTTATCCAATGGGAGGTGGATAACATGGCTAAGAGTATTAGCTCGGTAATGCATGAATATCGCTGAGTTTTTAGCGATATTCATGCATTGCGGCCGTTTATTATCGCATTTGCGATAAACCTTGATAATAGTAAGGTTTATCTTCGATAATTTCTGACGATGCTTAGTGGTAAAAAATTGGTTGGTAAGCATCGTTAGCGATAAATATCGCTTAACTTTGGTAATATGCCCCAACGTCTGTTAACGTTCGATTCGAAGGAAATGAGGAAGTGTTGAAAAACATTGTCTGCGCCATCTTGCCTTTTTTGAAATGCCACACTTTTGTCGTGCACGGCAGCCATTTTAGATGTCTTGACCAGACCCACTCTCTGCACGCTGTCGATTCGTAGCATGGCTCCTCACCCACGCAAGCATCTTCCCTAGGCACTGGTCTCACTGAGTGCATGGGTTAGTGACTAAACTGTCTTAATTTGTGCATCATTATGTCTGTTGTTCTGTAAACTGCTGCATGTGTTGATCAGTAGCTATATGAGTAACTATATGGGTTATTGATTGATTGCCCAAGTATTTGTATGGGAGACTGAGTGTGTGTGTGGCTGGCTGGGAGGTGTGTGACTCTGTGCAGATCAATGTGTACTTGTATCAATGATTGTATAAGAGAGTAATTATGTGTTAGTATATGTTTCAAAATGTAAGGTGCTCTATGTTTAACTGTATAGATTAGAAAATGGAAGTGTGATTGATTCTTTACAGGACTGACTAGGTGTGTGAGTAACTCCATGGATGAGTGACAGAGTGTGAGAGTCTGTATAGGTGTATGAGTGCATATGATAGTGTTGTAAAGATGAGTGATTGTATGTATGAATGATTGTATGGGTGAATGAGTGAATGTGTGTGTAAACATAGGAATCACTGAGTGCGTATGTAGTAACTAGTATTGGTGTGTCAATGGTTTCAAAAATTATACTCTGTATTTAACACTGGGTGTAACAGAGGTTATATTAAAGTGTGAGGAGATGCATTGTATTGTCACATGAATGATATCATCAGTGATGTGGTCATTGATGTCAAATGAGATGTCATCAGTGATGTCATCAGTGATGTCATTTGAGATGTCATCAGTGATGTCATCAGTGATGTCACTGACCATGTCATGAATGATGTAATATGTGACATCATCAGCAGTGGATTGCGGATGCGCGATATATAGTTAGTGCAACTAACTATATATGGAATTTCAATGGTTTTGTGTGAGTAAAATAAGGTTTTTTAAATGCTAATTCCTAACTATATATGGTCTATAACCTATGGTTTTTTCAGTGAATTTTCAAGGTTTTGTAAATGCTAATTCCTAACTATATATGGTCTATAACCTATGGTTTTTTCAGTGAATATATATATATATATATACATATGCATATATCCTCCTGGTGGGTTGAAATTGGACATCCTCCAACGGCAATAAAGTGATGTAAGAAACATTGACATCCTCATTGACTTGATGCTACAAATCAAGAAAACAACAAGAGGCGCATCCTAAATAATAATAATACTTTGATGTTTTCACTACCTGATTCTTTCACATAGTGTACAAGCTTCCCTGAGACATACAGCCATTGTCAAATCTAGTCACTACACACCCAGTTACCCACCCATAGGGCCACTCACTCACTGATACAACCACTGACATACCTATTCACTTACCTATACAGTCACTCACAATGCATCTCACTCACCCACACGCTACTCACTCACCAACATATGCACCCATATAGCCACTTACATACCCATACACACATGAATACAGTCACACAGCCACTCACATAATGTATGTTAGAAGTAGTATAATTCAGTAGTAGTACACCCATGATACTAGTATGTTAGTATATATGTTTAACAGTCATAAACTCTTAAAAATACACTGACTTGATGATGTCATGAGTGATGTCATTTGAGATGTCATGAGTGATGTGCTGAAATATGTGAGTTCATCAACAGTGTGTTGTGGGGTAATACGGTATAGTTAGCTCATGTAACTCTGCTGAATTTCACTGTTTTGTAAGAGTGAAATCTGAGCCTAACTATGATGTCCACGTAACCTTTGTTTTTTTCAGTGAATATATGTATGTAGCATTTAGACTATGCGAAAAACAACTGATGAGGCTCTCTTAATTTGAAGTGCTTTAGACATTTTTTCGCCATTGATAAAAGGGTGCATTGTGAAATCATAGATATATAGATATATATATATTCACTGAAAAAACCATAGGTTTCAGGGACGTTATAGTTAGTTGGACATTTCACTTATACAAAACCAGAGAAATTCCCCCATTATAGTTAGTTCAGCTAACTATAACTCGCGCCCCGGCAATGCACTGCTGATGACGTCACATATTACATCAATCATGACATGGTCAGTGTCATCACTGATGACATCACTGATGACATCTCAAATTACATCACTGATGACATCATTGATGGCATCATCCAGTGAATGTGTGGTTTTGTGAAATTTAAATATGTTTTATGTATGTATGTATCAAGGTCGATGGAATAATAAGTGGGTTTATAAGTGTCTAAATGCATGATTTTGTTTGTGTGAAACTGATTGTGTAACTGACTGATTAAGTGTATCTTAGTGAATACATGGGTTAGTGAGCAATCTTTAAATGGGTAACTATCTGTATCAATATCTCATTTTGTGTATAAGTGGCAGCATGGGTTGGTGAGTAGCTACATGAGTGTCTATATGGGTTATCAGTTGTTTTTTTAGCATACGTATGAGTGTCTGAGTGTCTGTGTGGTTTGTTGCGGGTATTACTTTGTGCATAGATGCACGAATGAGTTACTCACTAATGTATGTGTTGAAGACAGCATGCATGCATGACTGTATGGGTTTATGATTGTGTGTATGGGTGTGTTGGTGAGTGAATAACTGTCTCAGTAGTGTCTTTATGAGTACCTATATATGTTTTAAACTAGTTTATGTGAGTATTGGTGTATGTAAGTGAGTATATGAGGGTGAGAGGAGGACTGCCACCTTATCACAAGGATGATGTCATCAGTGATGTCATTTGAGATGTCATGAGGGATGTCATGAGTGATGTCACTGACCATGTCATGAGTGATGTAATATGCGATGTCATCAGCAGTGCATTGAGGGGGCGCGAGTTATATTTAGCTGAACTAACTATAACAGGGGAATTATTCTGGTTTTGTATGAGCGAATTATCCAGCTAAATATAACAGCCCTGAAACCTATGTTTTTTTCAGTGAATTTCTAAGGTTTTTTAAATGCTAATTCCTCACTATAACATGTCTGAAACCTATGGTTTTTCAGTAAATTTAGAAGGTTTTTTTAAATGATAATTTTTAAATGTAATAATAGTTATATGTATTTTTTTATACTGATTTTCTACAGTCTTTTAACTTTTTAATTTTACCTTTTTTTTAAATGACATTATATATTTTAAATATGAATGGAAATAAACATGTTTTTTAAAATATTGAAACTGAAATATTGTTTTTTTTGTTGAATGTATAAGTGCAGAACTATAAGTGTGTTGGTTAGTTAGGGGACTGCATGCATAGTGGATAGGGGTTTGAAGAAGTCCGTGTGCTAAGACCTGGCTCACTGCATGAATGTTTGATTACTGACTAAGTGATTAGAGTACTGCAAGGAGAGTGCCTGGGTGAAATTATAAGTGTTTGGGTTTTGGCGCAGTGAATGGATTAGTACATGGTGCTGAATGGGTCACTAGATGAGTGCAAGGGGAGTGCCATGGTTTTGCTAAAAGTGTATGGATAGTGACTGGGGAATTGAAGGCGTGAAAGACAAGTGTGTAGGGGGTTAGAGGACTGCATGCATAGTAGATAGGGGTTTGAATAAGTCCATGTGCTAAGGCCTGGCTCACTGCATGAGTACTTGGGTGCTGACTGAATGATTAGAGTAATGCAAGGAGAGTGCCTGGGTAAAGTTATAAGTGGTTGGGATTTGGCACAGTGAATGGATTACTACATGGTGCTGAATGGGTCACTAGATGAGTGCAAGGGGAGTGCCATGGTTTTGCTGAAAGTGTATGGATAGTGACTGGGGAATTGAAGGTGTGGAAGACAAGTGTGTAGGTGGTTAGAGGACTGCATGCATAGTGGATAGGGGTTTGAATAAGTCCATGTGCTAAGGGCTGGCTCACTGCATGAGTACTTGGGTGCTGACTGAATGATTACAGTACTGCAAGGAGAGTGCCTGGGTAAAGTTATAAGTGGTTGGGATTTGGCGCAGTGAATGGATTAGTACATGGTGCTGAATAAGTATGGGTCAGTAATCCGTCCTGCTCGCGGAATTTCCAGATTTTCAGAAATTTTGCGATCTGCGAATCTTGCGAAATTGCTCAAAAATCCGCACATCCGCTCGCGGATGGTTTTATTTTTTTTGCACATGAGTTGAAGCTCAAATTCCGTAACGCATTATAATCAGCCCAAAAAAAATAGTGAGCACAGTCGAGGCTAGGCAGGTGTGCTTTCTCCCCAGATCTACCGTCTACAATCAGCTGTAATCCTTGATGGAGGTCTTTGCAACCACAAGTTTCTCGAGCGCAATCCCTGTGTACTTCCTGTGACCAGGAGGCTGCTTTCTCCTCATCTGCTGCTCTGATCAGTCTCTGACCCTTTATAAACAAGAGGCATGTGAACTCGCATAGAAACCCACCCGTTTGGCCCCACCACACACACACACTAGGGTATGCAACTTCTTCCCGCCCTTTCCCCCACTGTGATGGACAGCTCACTCGAGGGACCTTGGCGCGGTGGCAAAGTTACAAACACACGTGGTCACTGGACACAACTCTTTTGGCCTTTAAAGCAGCTCTAGTGTAGAAAAAGCACTATACATTTACCCAACGAGGTAGCACTTACTGATTAGTCAGTAGAAAGTACTCCAGTTGAGTGGAGGTATGGCACAACACGGTGGCATCTTCGTGGATACATATGCAGGCAGGATTCACTCTGGAATGATGCTCCTGTCACAAAAATTAAACCTCAACAGGAAGCACTTACAGATATAAATAGAGCAGGTGGCCGAGTTGAAGCTCAAATTCAGTAACGCATTATAATCAGCCCAAAACACTAGTGAGCACGGTCGAGGCTAGGCAGGTGTACTTTCTCCCCAGATCTACCATCTACAATCAGCTGTAATCCTTGATGGAGGTCTTTGCTTCCAAGAGTTTCTCGAGCGCAATCCCCATGTACTTCCTGTGACCAGGAGGCTGCTTTCTCCTTATCTGCTGCTCAGATCGGTCTCTGACCCTTTATAAACAAGAGACATGTGAACTCGCAGAGAAGCCCCGCCCGTTTGGCCCCGCCACACACACACTAGAGTATGCAACGTATTCCCACCCTTTCCCCCACTGTGATGGACAGCTCACTCGAGGGACCTCGGCGCCGTGGCAAAGTTACAAAGACACATGGTCACTGGACACAACTCTTTTGGACTTTACGCAGCTGCAGTGTAGGAAAAGCACTATACATTTACCCAACGAGCTAGCACTTACTGATTAGCTAGTAGAAAGTAGAAACAGTACTATTTGTGCAAATCCGCGAGTTCGCGAATGTTTATGCGAACTCGCAAATTTTTTTGCCATTTCTCAAGATTTCACGGACCGCAAATCCGCAAAATTCGCCCACACTTAGTACTGAATGGGTTACTAGAGGAGTGCAAGGGGAGTGACAGGGTGTTTGCTGGAAGTGTATGGATACTGACTAGGGAATTGAAGGTGTGAGAGACAAGGGTGTAGATGGTTGGAGAACTTCATGCATAGTGGATAGATGCTTGAAGCAGTCCATGTGCTAAGTCGTGACTCAGTGCATGAGTACTTGGGTACTGTGTGAATGATTAGAGTACTGCAAGGAGAGTCCCTGGGTGAATTTAGAAGTGGTTGGGTTTTGGCGCAGTTAATAGATTAATACATGGTGCTGAATGGGTCACTACAGGAGTGCAAGGGTAGTGACAGTGTGTTTGCTGGAAGTGTATGGATACTGACTGGAGAATTTAAGCTGTGAAAGACAAGTGTGTAGGTGGTTGGAAGAATGCATGCATAGAGGATAGGGGTCTGAAGCAGTCCATGTGCTAAGGCCTGGCCTGTTGCATGAGTACTTGGGTACTGACTGAATGATTAGAGTACTGCAAAGAGAGTGCCTGGGTGAATTTAAAAGTGTTTGGGTTATGGGGCACTGAATGGTTTAGTACATGGTGCTGAATGGGTCATTGGAAGAGTGCAAGTGACACAGTGTTTGCTGGAGCGTATGTATACTGACTGGGGAATTGAAGATGTAAAAGACAAGTGTGTAGGTGGTTAGAGGACTGCATGTATAATGGATAGGGGTTTGAAGCAGTCCATGTGCTAAGGCCTGGCTCACTGCATGAGTACTTGGGTACTGACTGAATGATTAGAGTACTGCAAGGAGAGTGCCTGGGTGAGTTTACAAGTGTTTGGGTTTTGGCACAGTGAATAAATTAGTACATGGTGCTGAATGGGTCACTGGAGGAGTGTGCAAGGGGAGTGACAGGGTGTTTGCTGGAATGTATAGACACTGGCTGGGGACTTGAAGGTGTGAAAGACAAGTGTGCAGGTGGTTAGATGACTGCATGCATAGTGGATAGGGGTTTGAAGCAGTCCATGCGCTAGGACCTGGGTCACTGGATGAGTACTTGGAGACTGACTGAATGATTAGAGTATTGCAAGGAGAGTGCCTGGGTGAATTTAAAAGTGTTTGGGTTATGGGGCAGTGAATGGTTTAGTACATGGTGCTGAATGGGTCACTGGAAGAGTGCAAGGGGAGTGACACAGTGTTTGCTGGAGTGTATGTATACTGACTGGGGAATTGAAGGTGTGGAAGACAAGTGTGTAGGTGGTTAGAGGACTGCATGTGTAGTGGATACGGGTTTAAAGCAGTCCATGTGCTAAGGCCTGGCTCACTGTATTGTGGAAAAGTAAATTTTGCCATGTTCTGTGTCCCTACGTGTTCCCCATCTTATGTTATATGTGCATGATTAATATGCATATGTATTCCCTTATGATCGATTAAAGACGCAATTTTAGTTGTGTCCATCTCTAGTATGCCAGTTTTCAGTTCTCGTTAAAGCTACGAGTATTAGGCCTATGTAAAGTTATGTTGCCACGTTTTACAGTGTGCACGTTAATTCATTGAAAAGTCTCCGTTTCTAGGCCTCAAAAGGGCCCGAACACCAGATTCAGCTCCTGTCTCCTGAACCCTCGCTGAGGAGCGATACAGCCCCCACCTGTATCCCTGACCCTTCACTTACTTCCTGCCTCACAGTGCCCGGCTCGGCCTGGCTCTGCCTGCCAGTCTGCCAAGAGTATGTTATGATTCTAGTTATCAGTCCAGCCCTCCTTCTCTGCATTCCTAAAGCTACTGAATCACATCAATAGTTTCAGTCATCGTCTAGCCTTTACGTCTCCATGTAAGAGAAATACTGTATTAATGGTCATTTAATACTCCTCAACACGCACTACATATAGAATGATGCATGCACCAGTCTTAGAGTCTGTTAGCCTTTACCCTGATAACTTTTGGATTCTATCAAGATGTTCTCTAAACATCAGATACTAGATAGTGTTTAGGTACATGTCGCTCTGACACTCCAGACTTTCGTCTCCTCTTCTAGCGCAGAAGTCATAGCCCCCAGTTCCTCCTAGTAACACGTCATTGCCAGCTTGCGCGCACCACTAGGTCAGAGGTCCCGGCTCCTTAGGTAGCCCCCTCCATGTTTCCGCCCCGTTTATGACATATTCTGTTACGTTTACATCACATGTCTATGTATACGCCTCTTGTTCCACCCACTTTATGCCTTACCTTTCGCGACTGCTATGAACTCCACCCACTGCTACGCCTACTATACTGAATGTAATGCAATTGTTTAACTATAAATATTGTGCACTGTTATTAAAAGTTAGCTGTTGTCCCGATCCTGCCCCCCGGCAGCTGCCATCCTATTCCCGTGCAGGTTGTCCTGTTCCTGTCCTTTATGCCTGATTAAAACCTGCAAACTCCAGCTACCTCGAATCTTGACTCCTATTTATTGAGCTATCTGTTATTATATATCCAGTCAAAAATAGTACCGGTATTTAATTATTTATTTACCACATAATGGCGCCCGAATAGGAACTTGCACTTTCCCCACGCGCCGGAGAAGCCACGCCAGCCCCCTGACCCTCTGCAGCCGTGACGGAACCATACCGTGCACGTGCAGATATTTCTGCTTCAAGTATCCCTCAGGCCCACGGAGGAGACGGAGGTTGCGGTCCAGCATCCAGACGAGGCGGTGGAGGAACGCGGCGAGTCCCGACCAGAGCCCAAGCCGAGAGTCCAAGGTCCGAGGTATCCGGAGGCCCACCCGTAACTGAAGTCCGAAGTTCGTAGTCCGTCATCGTAGCAGTCCAGTCCAGTCCGAGGCCTTCCGTTCTTGCTGCCCGGTGAGTACCGTTGCTGGGGTAGTATCTAGACAGGGTCAATTAATTTGTCTCTGGTCCGTGGGTTTGGGTACGCAAATCCAACACGAAGTGTCCACCTAGGTGGATGCGGGTCCTGACGTGTCTCTTTATGAGACCGGTATGTTTCGTACTGTTTCAGCAGTGCATCTAGTAACTCTAGTAAGTTCTAGTCTCGAGAAATTCATGTGTTTCTGTTCTCAAGTATTCCAGGTAATGTTTCTGTTCGAACTGTTATTTTAAATGTCATTTCGATGTGTTTTTAATGTCGTGGTATGAGTGATCAGTCTCAAGTCATTATTGTGTTCATTGTGTATTGTATTGTGTCCAGATCCCAGTTCACGTCATGCCTCTGTTCTCAAAATTACGTCAGTTAAGAACTAGAAAAGGTCTGCTCGAGGAAGCAGTTCCTGTCCCACCTAGGGACAGTCCAGGTCATTTTATGTATCATAAGCATGGCATAAGTGCCATATTATATCTAGACTTATGGGTCGAGTACACTAAGGAATTAGAAGAGAAATATAGATGGCCTGTATCAGGCACATGGGATGCCGAGTGCATCATGCGAGTAGAAGAAGTATTATGGAAAAAGAAAGCCAGACAGTCACAGAAAGATGCCATCGAGTTATGGCGCAAAGAATCTCATAAAAGAACCGAAAAAGAAATCAGAAAGTCAGAATTAAGTAGAGAATCCTCAGAAAGAGCCCAAGAAAGGGAATTAATCGAAATAGGTGAACGAGTTAAAACCGAACAGTCAGACAGACAGAGGAATGCCCTTATTAAGGGTATGTACCCTCTTCTTGCCGAGGGCTTGCCAAAAGCAACCCCGGAGGCATCCAGTAATTTTCCGCCACCCTTAGTTCCGACCAAGCTACGTCACAAACCGACCGCAGCTGATATTTTTCTCTCGTCCTATTTGGACGACACAGTCCCAGAATATGCAAATCCTGTTCCGCCAGCTCCTGTAAATAATGTAAATCCTGCTCCTCCAGTCACCGGGGCACCTGTTACAGCACCTTTTACGGTACCCCCGGTCCGGCCTACATTACAAGTACCCGCTACACTGGTCACTCTGCCAGCACGAAGAGTATCAGTCGACGATTCCAGTTTAGGGGCCGCGGGAGGAGGTCCTCCGGGAACCCCGCCGCCACACAAACGTGTAACGTCAGTCGAGTTACATGAACGTGCATTACAGCGCACGCCCAAACATCAGTCTGTTGCAGATATCAGACGAGCTCTTACCGAATGCCGTTATGATCCGGTCCCAGGTGATGATAGTATGGTTATATATTCATTACGTGTAAGACGGGTGACCGAGTATTTGGACACCCTACCAAATATGAAAGAAGATCTAGACAGAATATATCGTTTCATTCGTACAGGAACAGACCCAGAAAGTATTGGCGAAGTCATGTTTCTAAGAAAAGCTGAGATTCAGCTCATGCTATTAAAGTTTCTAATTAATTGTTTAATAAGGGAACAAGATTATCCGACTAAAGATCCGACCGAAATGAAAGTCCTGACAAGGTGGAGTGATAATATAGCCGAGGGAAGACACATGACGCTCAGTTGTATAGAGAGTATGTACAAGAAAATTCGTAAGGAAATAATAAGGTTACACGAGAAACGCAAAGCAGCACAAGTAAGCGAGAAGGAAAACGACTCTTCTACTGAAGAGGTAGACGACGAGAATACCGCCAGAATAGCGTATGTAGGTAAAGCTAGACTTCCCGACCGACATTCACGTCTAGAACACAAGAAAACTGTTCCTCTTCCAGCCCCAGAACAAGGTTCTCTAGAGCAAGTATTTCAAGCTACCGATCACATTCTGAAATCACGAATCGGTTATAGTGAACTTAGTACCATGCATGAACAAGAACTAGCCCGATCAGCAGTTCGATGGACTACTGATTCTACCACTTTTCCAGACGAAATAGTGGCACAAATGTTTCTGAAACTGCCCCCAGCCGAGCAGCGACTGGTGGGTATGTATATGATCCAGCACCTCATTACACTGTATGAGGGTCAGCATTCCGATCCAGGTCCGTTACATGATGTTCTGAACGAGTTACTCCAGTATAAATGGAGAGGTCTAGGTACCGACTTAATTAGTATCATTCTAGAACAGCGCCACAAACATAGAACGTTTCTGAACCCGCATTTTGTTCACGTCTCACCCCCAGAAAGTAAACCCTTTTACATAGACAGACAGCATCCGTTACGAGAAGTACACCCAGTTAGGACACAGGGTGGTGAAATGCAACGAGTATTTGTTTACACCCCGATTACAAAGATGGAACTCTTAGAGATGAAAAAGTTAATTCCCTGTCACGATAAAGATCCAGCAGGGTTCCACCGTGAATTAAAAGACATGCTCCGTATGGGAGAATACACGTATCCAGATATAATTAAAATGTTAAAGGTCCTGTTGCCCGCGGGCATATATGAAAAACTCAAGGAGAAAGAATGGGAGGTGGGAGAGAAAAAGATAGATTGGGCAGTTCTAGAAGCTGAAGAAAATACACGTGTACCAGGTACCGGTCTTGGGGACAAATGTAAAGAATTACCAGAGTTATTGATTCAGGTTTTGCCTAGGTTACTAGCCACGAAAAAGGAAGACTGGGATGCAATCTCAGCCTGTAAACAGAAACCAGACGAAGATACTAGTGATTTTTATTCTAGATTTGAGAAATGTTTTAGCATCAACAGTGGTTTGAAGACGAGTAGTGAGTCATACCCTCATCTTTTTGTTACTAACCTAGTCGAGAATTCAAGTCCACAAGTTAAAAATAGAGTTTGGAAAGTCGAGAGTACCTGGCAAGCTAATACTCCGTCCCAGATGTTCCAGATGCTCCAGTATCACCAGAATAGAATCAGGGAAGAGCAAGAACACGAAAGGAAACGTATGAAAGACACGAAAATGAAAGTATTAGTTGCACAATCTGTTCCACAGGACAGTCAGAAGAGGGGTCCAAATCAAGCCAGTCATCCTGCAGTTCCTGTTAAAGGGACCTGCAATTATTGTAAACAGCCAGGTCATTTTATAAACGAGTGTGCAGTTCTGAAACACAACATAGCCACTGGTAAGACTAAAGAAAGACCACGTCCGCCTAGACAAGAACAAGTTTCACAGACTTCTCAGTCACCACAGAATGCACCACAGCCAGTTCCAGCATCACAGCCTATAGCTGCAACACAGCATGTTACACAGCAGATGTACCAGTATGCACAGTCCGAGTATCCAGAGTACCAGCCGTATTCATGAAACAGCCTAGAGAGGGAGGTAGGCTTGCCTCTCATCGAGATTCCTGTAGATCAAGAGGGTCCCTATGTTCACAGTCAAGTATTAGGGAAAGACAGAAAGTTTCTGATTGATACAGGGGCAAGTAGGACTACTATCAGTCATGACGAGGTTCCAGGGGCTCCGCTCTCAGGCTCTAGAAATGTTTCCCTTGGATTTTCAGGAAAGCCAATTGTTAACGAGATTTCCAAACCAGTTACTCTAGAAGTAGGTCCATTCTCCCGAACTACTGACCTGCTACTCACGAAATCATGTCCAGAAAATTTGTTAGGCATTAAGACATTAAAAGAATTAGGTGCAGTTATTTGCTGCTCCCCAGAAGGAATACGTTTGTTTTTACGTGACTTTAAGGGTCACTATGTATTACGTGATTTTGATCCAAGATTGTTAAATGTTCCGCAGCATCTATGGGCGCAAGGTCCAACTGATGTTGGTTTTATGCAAATCACACCCCATCGTGTGACTCTCAAACCAGGTATTGTTTTGCCACGAATCAGACAGTACAGATTGCCACCTGAGGCTGTAGCAGCCTTATCCAAAATTATTGACGAGCTCATTGCTCAAGGAGTAGTTGTAGAAACTGACTCCAATGTATGTAATTCTCCTATCATTCCAGTCATGAAACGCACTGATCCAAATGCACCTCCCGTATATCGATTAGTGATTGACCTTCGAGAGCTTAATAAATGTATCATTCCCCAGTACCCAGTTGTTCCAGATATTTCTTCCCTATTGACAGCCATTGATTCTGAGACTACATTTTTCACAGTCATAGACCTCAAAAACGCATTTTTCAGTGTCCCCATTCATCCAGACAGTCAGTTTCTTTTCGGATTCTGTTTAAATGGAAGGAGCTATAAATTCACACGAGCTCCTCAAGGTTTCACAGAAAGTCCTAGTATTTACAGTCAAGCACTTAAGAGACAACTAGACAATATTCACATGCCAACTGACACTGCCCTGCTCCAGTATGTCGATGATCTACTGATCACAGCCCGTTCTGAACGTGCCTGCGAGCGTGCGTCACTTACCGTTCTGTATTTCCTAGCCGAGATGGGGCACAAGGTGTCCCCTTCGAAGCTTCAATTCTGTGTCCAGCAAGTGATCTACTTAGGCCACTTACTGTCCAAGTGGGGTAGGCAGTTGACACCCGACCGTATCCAGTTAATAGCGAGTCTTCCTCAGCCCAAGACCCAGAAGGAGGTACGAGCTTTTATTGGCCTCACTTCTTATTGCCGACAATGGATTCCTCAGTATGCATTTCTAGCCAAACCACTGATACAGTTAACGACACAGGAGGCAGCCGTATCGACTGTCCTCCCTTGGACATCTGAACATACACTTGCTTTTAATGAGTTAAAGAAAGCTTTATGTCAAGCTCCTGTTCTAGCTACTCCGAACTACAGTAAGCCTTTTACACTTTTTGTCACAGAACGTAATGGTACAGCATTATCTGTTCTCACACAAGATCAAGCAGGACAATACAAGCCCTGTGCTTATTTTTCGAGCACATTAGATCCAGTAGCCCAGGCTCTGCCTGCGTGCCTCAAGTCAGTTGCAGCCACAGCACTAGCTATCAGACAAAGTGATTCCATAGTGTTAGGACATTCCCTGACAGTACAAGTTCCACACTCCGTGGAAGTTCTTTTAAACCGAACCCAGACTCAGCACTTGACCATTGCACGTTTAACAGGTTATGAATTGACACTGTTCCAGCCACACATAGAAATCAGACGCTGCAACGTTCTAAATCCTGCTACACTGTTACCGTCAGTTACTTCAAATCATGCCACACATGACTGTGTGGAAGTAGTTAACACCATGACAAAGCCAAGACAAGACCTGACAGATATTCCATTACCAGATCCCGACCTGACACTTTATGTGGATGGTTCATGTATGAGAACAAGTACAGGAGAAGTAGTAGCCGTGTATGCAGTGACTACTGAGACTGAAGTTATAGAGACACACCGTATTGACACTCTGTCCGCTCAAGCAGCAGAGCTAGTTGCTCTGACCCAAGCCTGCATACGTGCCAAGAACCTGAAAGTTAAAATTTACACAGATTCACGTTATGCATTCGGAGTCGTACACGACTTTGGAGTGCTCTGGCAAGAAAGAGGTTTTATGACTTCTCATGGAACCAAGATTCAGCATGGTCTCCTTATTCAAGCTCTGTTAGATGCGATACATTTACCGACAGCTATCGCTATCATGAAGTGCAAAGCACATACGAAAGTCACAGACATTATTTCTCAAGGTAACGATCTAGCAGATCGAACAGCCAAGTTTACAGCCCAGACTCCAGACATTCCAGTTAATGCAACACTGACACACACTCCAGATCCGACTACATGTATGACAGTTAAGGACCCCACTCAAGATGTCATAGATATCCAGTCACATGCTACTCCCGAGGAAATCAAGAAATGGTCCGAACAAGGAGGGGTCCAGACAGATCAGGGATGGTTGACGAAGGGAAAAGCCACATGGTTTCTCCCCGACTCAATGGTTCAAGTCATTATTAATACCGCACATAGTCCTGCACATTTAGGAGAAAAAGCCATGTTAGACAGTATCCAGAACATTTGGTTCAACAAGCATTTACGAGCTGCAGCCAAGCAGAAAGTCCGTACCTGTATGATATTGTCATGCCTGTCATGTACACATTGCAGATCGTCAAGATTCCGTCCGCATTGAGAGAAGTGAGCGGTGGTTGGCAGTGGTTGGCAAAAGCCGTGAAGAGCAGAATGCGCATGCGCGGGAGAGTAGCGGTGAAGACAAAAACCCGCCCTACGCACACAGGAAATTGCTTTGCGTTTAGCTAGCCTGAGTTTGTCGTTCCGGGTTATTTGGCGTCCGAGGAGAGAGGAGTTAGGAGTTTGGCGTTCAGGTACCGTTCAGCGTCTTGCTTACAGTTGCGAAGCATTTAGCTTCCATATGCTTCGTCCCTTTGTTTTTGTTATCCGTTTGGACTTTCATTTACCCGCGGTTAGCGGTTGTCTTCTTGGTTGCTTATGGCGTTTTCCTTTATCTAATAAGTCGATCGGGTTCTTTTATGTTCCTTCATTGATACCGGTCTTGACTTTGGAATTACTACGGTGCACCTATTCGGTGCTCAGGGGTTCAGACACTAAAAGCCTACAGTCAGCGCAGTACAGAGTTCCTGTCGTTTTCTTTTCCTATGATACACAGTTCTTGTTCTTCTACAATAAGTGCCATAGCAGTGAAGCCTACTAATCCTACGCTGACGAAGACTGTGGTGTGTCTGTCTTATCTTCCCCTTCCTACCCTTGTTTTGTTCCCCTGTGTTCCCTGGGTCACTCTTCGGACGTTAGTGTTTTATCCTGACGCCTGGAGGGTGATTAGGGGAATCAGGGGGTCTAACGTCGTGGATCCAGGACTCTTCTGAGACTAAAGGTGCGTGCATGACAGAACGCAAAGCCTTTATAAATATCGTCTCCCAAGAGTCATGGAGCTCACGCTGCAGGATGTCGCTACTATGGTGGGTAATCTCCAAAGAGAGACCCAAAACATTGCAGATAGGTTGGCAGTCTTAAGCACACAGGATGGAGAGAGAGCAGGGACTAGTAATGCCACACCAGTAGTGCAAGTGGTTACGCCCCATTCCATTCCATTGGCCCCACCTGAACGATTTTACGGGGAACCCTCAAAATGTGCCGCTTTTCTGACCCAGTGTCAGTTGCATTTTCTATGTAAAGCTGCTTGCTTCCCTAACGATCAAGCCAAGGTAGCTTTTGTACTATCGTATTTAGGGGGGTCAGCCGCTAATTGGACTATTCCCTTGATAGAAAAAGATGACCCTATGTTATTGGATTACGCGGCATTTCGCAGAGAACTGCGTAAAATGTTTGACAAACATACCTTCACTCACGCGGCTGATACGGAGCTACTACATCTGAAACAGGGTTCGAGAGATTTAGTCACCTATATCACAACCTTTAACAGATTAGTGGTAGAGGCGGACTGGCCTGTTAACAAGAGAAGCGCGCTGTTCTATAAAGGGCTACGAGACGAGCTTAAGGATGAGCTGGCTCATGTAGTGGATCCTCCTGCAACCTGCCCAGAGTTGATAGATTTAGTCGTAAAGCTAGATCATAGATTGGGTGAAAGAAGAAAAGATAGAGACAGATCCCACTTCCCTGCCATCGTACAACCTCATCTCCACTAACAGACAGGGTCCCATACCAAAGACCACCGAGTCTTTTTCAGCAGCAGAGCAGGAAGAACAACCCGATGTAATCCTGCCCTCAGTGTATAGCGAGTACCACACTGTGTTTGACCAAAAGCAAGCCACCTGTTTACCGCCGCACAGAGTCTATGACTGCCGGATAGATCTCCAGCATGGTGCTCGCATCCCTACCAGTAGGGTATACTCCCTGACGGAGAAAGAGAATGCATATCTGAGGGAGTATCTTGACTCCATGTTAGATTTGGGATTTATTCGGCCGTCTAGATCCCCGGCCTCTTCAGCTTTATTTTTTATCCCGAAACGGGAAGGGGGCTTGCGCTGCTGCATTGACTATCGTTCCTTGAACGACATCACTATTAAAAACGTAAAAGAAATCCAACAATTCATTGGGTTCGCAAACTTTTATAGGCGCTTCATCCACCACTTTTCAGATCTAGTGGCTCCTATCACCAAATTATTGAGAAAAGGGGTTCCGTTCCAATGGACTGAGACCACGAACAACGCCTTCACCTTACTTAAAACCGCTTTTACTCAGGCTCCCATTCTCAAACACCCTGATCCTTCCAGTCCCTATATAGTGGAGGTTGACGCTTCACAAGTGGCGGTGGGAGGCATACTTTCCCAGGCAGAGGCTTCCACCGGTGAATTACATCCTGTGGCCTATTATTCCCACAAATTGACCCCAGCGGAGGTGAATTATACTGTGGGGGATAGAGAGCTTTTGGCTATTAAAAAGGTATTGGAGGAATGGAGACAGTATCTCCTAGGGACTAACCATACTGTTACCGTCCTAACAGACCATCGCAACCTCCAGTATCTCAAATCGGCCAGAGCACTGTCCATGCGGCAGCTTAGATGGACACAGTTTTTTAACGAGTATGATTTCAAAATTCACTTTAGAGCTGGGAGGCAAAACGGGAAGGCCGACGCTTTGTCTCGTTTGGGTTTTGATCCTGACCCATCAGTTGAGGACCCTCCTTGTATTGTTGCACCTCACAGGTTGATTGGCGCCATAAGTACCGAAGAGGACTTTCTCCTTCAGGTCAGGAGCGCTCAGTCTGACCCTGTGGCTAGGGACCTTGCACAGAAACACCAGGTCAGATTCGCTTCAGACTTAATGTACATTCAGGGGGGGTTGTTTGTTCCCACAGTTCCTCTACAACGTCAAGTTATGGAGTGGTGTCATTCTCATGGGGTGGCGGGTCATCCAGGCTATAAAAGGTCTTTGGAATTAATTCGGAGGCATTGTTGGTGGCCCCATATGGCTCATGACATTCAGTTGTTTGTACAAACCTGTCATGTTTGTGCTCAAGGAAAGCCCACACATGAAGGGTTCGTGGGTCTGTTGTTGCCTCTTCCTACACCTGTGGCACCCTGGCAATCTGTCTCTATGGATTTCATAGTGGAATTGCCGAGAACACATAGGGGCAACACTGCGCTATTAGTAGTGGTGGACATGTTCACTAAGGCGGCTCACTTCATTCCGCTGCAAGGCCTCCCTACTTCGGTGGGGTTGGCGAATGTGTTCCTGCAACATGTTGTACGCCTCCATGGTTTACCATCTGTTGTGGTTACGGACAGAGGCTCTCAATTTATCTCCAAGTTTTGGAGACAGTTATGCAAATCCCTGCAGATGGAGGTGCGTTTGTCCTCCAGTCACCATCCGCAGACGGATGGACAGACAGAACGTGTCAACCAGAGCCTTGAACAATTCCTGAGGTGTCAGCTGTTGCAGGAACAAAAGGAATGGGATGACCTGATCTGGTTGGCAGAACTGTCTTATAACAACAGCCACCACTTCTCCACTTTGTACACACCCTTCTATGCATCATATGGTTTTCATCCCAGAGTCCTCCCGTTCCCTCCGTTGAAGCCATGCGCCATACCGGCTGCTCAGGAAATGGTGGCACACTTACAAGTGGTACATTCCAACATACATACCAACCTTGACAGAGCCAAAACGGAGTATAAAAACAAGGCTGATACACATAGAAGAGCAGGAACGGTGTATCAAAGAAACGACAAGGTATGGTTGTCCACCAGGCACATAGCATTGAAGGGAGCATGTAAATTCAAGCCTAAATACATAGGCCCTTTTTCTGTGGTGAAAATAATCAATCCGGTGGCTGTTAAACTGGCTCTGCCCCCTTCGATGAAAATCCATCCTGTTTTTCACGTTTCTTTACTGAAACCAGTGGTGCCCGGTACTCGTCTCCCTGTTGTTCCTCTTTCCGTCCCGGTAGACTCAGATGATGAATATGAGGTGGGAGCGATTATTGACTCCAGGAGAGTGAGAAACCGTCTCCAATACTTGATACATTGGAAGGGGTTCGGAATTGAGGAACGGTCTTGGGAGCCTGCCACTCAAGTGCATGCGCCTCGGTTGTTGCGAGCCTTTCATAGGAGATACCCCTACAAGCCCAAACCGGTGGGGGGCGTTGTAGGAGGGGTGTTCTGTCATGCCTGTCATGTACACATTGCAGATCGTCAAGATTCCGTCCGCATTGAGAGAAGTGAGCGGTGGTTGGCAGTGGTTGGCAAAAGCCGTGAAGAGCAGAATGCGCATGCGCGGGAGAGTAGCGGTGAAGACAAAAACCCGCCCTACGCACACAGGAAATTGCTTTGCGTTTAGCTAGCCTGAGTTTGTCGTTCCGGGTTATTTGGCGTCCGAGGAGAGAGGAGTTAGGAGTTTGGCGTTCAGGTACCGTTCAGCGTCTTGCTTACAGTTGCGAAGCATTTAGCTTCCATATCCTTCGTCCCTTTGTTTTTGTTATCCGTTTGGACTTTCATTTACCCGCGGTTAGCGGTTGTCTTCTTGGTTGCTTATGGCGTTTTCCTTTATCTAATAAGTCGATCGGGTTCTTTTATGTTCCTTCATTGATACCGGTCTTGACTTTGGAATTACTACGGTGCACCTATTCGGTGCTCAGGGGTTCAGACACTAAAAGCCTACAGTCAGCGCAGTACAGAGTTCCTGTCGTTTTCTTTTCCTATGATACACAGTTCTTGTTCTTCTACAATAAGTGCCATAGCAGTGAAGCCTACTAATCCTACGCTGACGAAGACTGTGGTGTGTCTGTCTTATCTTCCCCTTCCTACCCTTGTTTTGTTCCCCTGTGTTCCCTGGGTCACTCTTCGGACGTTAGTGTTTTATCCTGACGCCTGGAGGGTGATTAGGGGAATCAGGGGGTCTAACGTCGTGGATCCAGGACTCTTCTGAGACTAAAGGTGCGTGCATGACAGATATGTTGTCAGTTCAATCCAGGTAAAAGTGTCCCGGTGGAACAAGGGGGATTCCAGCCTCCTGACCACCCTTTTGAGGTCCTCCAGATGGATTATATTCAGATGGAGCGATGTCGAGGTTTCAAGTATGTCCTTGTAGTTATATGCGCTTTGTCCAGGTGGACAGAAGCATATCCAGTTCCAGATTACACAGCAGCGACCACTGCCAAGCAGCTGGTTTGTGAATTCTTCCCCCGTTATGGACTCCCTAGGGTCGTGTACTCAGATAACGGCCAGCCATTCTCATCTGAACTCATGAAGCATGTTTCCCTTCTGTTAGGGTACCAGTGGAAGTTTCATTGTGTACGCCATCCAGAAGCAGCAGGTCTCGTAGAGAGACATAACCAGACATTGAAAATCCGTCTTGCCAAAGTCTGTAAAGAGAAAGGTGTAGACTGGCTAGTAGCTCTGCCAGTCGCCCTATTTTATATGCGCATGGTCGCACATTCCAGATCAGGTCTGTCCCCTTATGAGGTCGTATTCGGCCGCCCCCCGAACATGTGGGGTACACCTAGACCCCGAAGTATTACATATGTTTCCAGTAATATGCTGACAGATTACCTAGCTTCCTTGATGTCTGCCCTACACTCTTGTCGTTCACAGGTTGCCGCCGCATTTCCAGACAATACCGAGGTGAAACCGCATGAAATCGTTCCAGGAAGTCTAGTGCTTGTCCGGAATTTTGATCGTTCAAGTCCGCTGGAGCCTCGCTGGAAGGAGCCGAAGTTAGTCCTTCTGACCACCCGCACGGCCGTGAAGTTGGAAGGCAGAAAAGGCTGGGTGCACCTGTCTCACGTCAAGAAATTTCATGGACTAAGAACTAAAACATTCGATGATACTTCTACAGACACTTCCGAGTCTAAAAATTGCCCTATTCTCAAGGACTGTCCCGCTATTGACTTTGATTCAAAGCCCTCCCTGTTAGAGAAAACTCCGCAGCAGGAGTATAAACAGAAGCTCCGGTCTAGTAAAATAAGTCAGCCAGTTTAATTGTCTAAGTCCCCCTCGGGTGAAACGGTTAGACAGGTTTCTGACATGTATGAGATAGACCCCCATAGTGAGAGAGTTAGTCAAAACTCCATCAGATTTACCTACTATTTCAGTACTACCAGTCAAAGGCGAATTATGTGTCCGAAAAAATGGTTCCGCACATGTAGGACATAGTGATTGTACTACTATTGTCAAGTATAGTGACAGTGGGAAATCTATTTTCAAAGCCTCACGTCATTCTTATTTTGTTTGTGGTCAGACCGCATATGTTCGTCTGCCCCTCGATTGGGATGGAACATGTTACATTGCCTTCCTACTGCCACCAGTTTTCCTAGCCCCATCCGATTATCATAGAAACACACATCTAGTACACATTAGACATAGAAGGGAGATTGAGTCCCCGATTGCCGATCAAACTGAAACTGCTCTAGAACAGTATACAGACTTCAATAAAGGTTTCTTCTTCTTTATAGGACCTATCCAGAATAGTAAGTTAATACGTAGACTAACCAGAACCCTTGAAGCAGTAGTGAATGAGACTACTTCTGCTCTAGGTAACTTAACCGAAGAGCAATCTGCTATGAGATTTGTCGTGCTCCAAAATCGTTCGTCCTATGATCGATTAAAGACGCAATTTTAGTTGTGTCCATCTCTAGTATGCCAGTTTTCAGTTCTCGTTAAAGCTACGAGTATTAGGCCTATGTAAAGTTATGTTGCCACGTTTTACAGTGTGCACGTTAATTCATTGAAAAGTCTCCGTTTCTAGGCCTCAAAAGGGCCCGAACACCAGATTCAGCTCCTGTCTCCTGAACCCTCGCTGAGGAGCGATACAGCCCCCACCTGTATCCCTGACCCTTCACTTACTTCCTGCCTCACAGTGCCCGGCTCGGCCTGGCTCTGCCTGCCAGTCTGCCAAGAGTATGTTATGATTCTAGTTATCAGTCCAGCCCTCCTTCTCTGCATTCCTAAAGCTACTGAATCGCATCAATAGTTTCAGTCATCGTCTAGCCTTTACATCTCCATGTAAGAGAAATACTGTATTAATGGTCATTTAATACTCCTCAACACGCACTACATATAGAATGATGCACGCACCAGTCTTAGAGTCTGTTAGCCTTTACCCTGATAACTTTTGGATTCTATCAAGATGTTCTCTAAACATCAGATACTAGATAGTGTTTAGGTACATGTCGCTCTGACACTCCAGACTTTCGTCTCCTCTTCTAGCGCAGAAGTCATAGCCCCCAGTTCCTCCTAGTAACACGTCATTGCCAGCTTGCGCGCACCACTAGGTCAGAGGTCCCGGCTCCTTAGGTAGCCCCCTCCATGTTTCCGCCCCGTTTATGACATATTCTGTTACGTTTACATCACATGTCTATGTATACGCCTCTTGTTCCACCCACTTTATGCCTTACCTTTCGCGACTGCTATGAACTCCACCCACTGCTACGCCTACTATACTGAATGTAATGCAATTTTTTAACTATAAATATTGTGCACTGTTATTAAAAGTTAGCTGTTGTCCCGATCCTGCCCCCCGGCAGCTGCCATCCTATTCCCATGCAGGTTGTCCTGTTCCTGTCCTTTATGCCTGATTAAAACCTGCAAACTCCAGCTACCTCGAATCTTGACTCTTATTTATTGAGCTATCTGTTATTATATATCCAGTCAAAAATAGTACCGGTATTTAATTATTTATTTACCACAGTATGAGTACTTGGGTACTGACTGAATGATTAGAGTACTGCAAGGAGAGTGCCTGGGTGAGTTTACAAGTGTTTGGGTTTTGGCACAGTGAATGAATTAGTACATGGTGCTGAATGGGTCACTGGAGGAGTGCAAGGGGAGTGACAGGGTGTTTGCTGGAATATATAGATACTGGCTGGGGAATTGAAGGTGTGAAAGACAAGTGTGTAGGTGGTTAGATGACTGCATGCATAGTGGATAGGGGTTTGGAGCAGTTCATGCGCTAAGACCTGGGTCACTGGATGAGTACTTGGATATTGACTGAATGATTAGAGTACTGCAAGGAGAGTGCCTAGATGAATTTATAAGTGTTTGGGTTTTCGCGCAGTGAAAGGATTAGTACATGGTGCTGAATGGGTCATTAGAGGCGTGCAAGGGGAGTGACACTGTGTTTGTTGGAAGTGTATGGATACTGACTAGGGTATTGAAGGTGTGAAAGACAAGTGTGTAGGTGGTTACAGGACTGCATGCATAGTGGATAGGCGTTTGAAGCAGTCCATGTGCTAAGGCCTGGCTCAATGCATGAGTACTTCGGTTACTGAATGAATGATTAAAGTACTGCAAGGAGAGTGCCTGGGTGAATTTATTAGTGTTTGGGTTTTGGCACAGTGAATGGATTAGTACATGGTGCTGAATAGGTAAATAGAGGAGTGCAAGGGGAGTGACAGGTTGTTTGCTGGAAGAGTATGGATACTATCTGGGTATTTGAAGGCATGAAGGAGAAGTGTGTAGGTGGATAGAGGACTACATGCATAGTTGATAGGCATTTGAAGCAGTCCATTTGCTCAGGCCTGGCTCAGTGCTTGAGAACTTGGGTACTGACTGAATGATTAGAGTACTGCAAGTAGAGAGCCTGTGTGAATTTACAAGTGTTTGGGTTTTGGCGCAGTGAATGGATTAGTACATGGTACTGAATGGGTCACTAGAGGAGTGCAAGGGGAGTGACAGTGTGTGTGCTGGAGTGCATGGATACTGACTAGGGAATTGAAGATGTAAAAGACACGTGTGTAGTTGGTTAGAGGACTACATGCATAGTTGATAGGCGTTTGAAGCAGTCCATGTGCTAAGGCCTGGCTCTCTACATGAGTACTTGAATGTTGACTGAATGATTAGAGTACTGCAAGGAGAGTGCCTGGGTGAATTTGTAAGTGTTTGGGTTTTGGCGCAGTGAATGGATTAGTACAGGATGCTGAATGAGTCACTAGAGGAGTGCAAGAGGAGTGACAGGGTGTTTCCTGGAAGTGTATGGATACTGACTGGGGAATTGAAGTTGTGAAATACAAGTGTGTAGCTGGTTAGAGGAATGCATGCATAGTGGATAGGCGTTTGAAGGATTCCATGTGCTAAGGCCTGGCTCACTGCATGAGTACTTGGGTGCTGACTGAATTATTAGAGTACTGCAAGGAGAGTGCAAGGGTGAATTTATAAGTGTTTGGATTTTGGCGCAGTGAATGGATTAGTAAATGGTGCTGAATAGGCCACTAGAGGAGTGCAGGGGGAGTGACAGGTTGTTTGCTGGAGTGTATGTATACTGACTGGTGAATTGAAGGTGTGAAAGACAAGTGTGTAGGTGGTTAGAGGACTGCATCTATAGTGGATAGGGGTTTGAAGCAGTCCTTGTGCTAAGGCCTGGATCAGTACATGAGTACTTGGGTACTGACTGAATGATTAGAGTACTGCAAGGAGAGTGCCTGGGTGAATTTATAAGTGTTTGGGTTTTAGCACAGTGGATGGATTAGTACATGGTGCTGAATGGGTCACTAGAGGAGTGCAAGGGAAGTGACATGGGGTTTGCTGGAAGTGTATGAATACTGACTGGGGATTTGAAGGTGTGAAAGACAAGTGTGTAGGGGGTTACAGGACTGCATGCATAATGGATAGGTGTTTGAAGCAGTTCATGTGCTAAGGCCTGACTCATGCATGATTACTTTGGTACTGACTGAATGATTAGAGTACTGCAAGGAGAAAGCCTGGGTGATTTTATAAGTGTTTGGATTTTAGTGCAGTGAATGGATTAGTACATGAGGCTGAATGGGTCAATAGCGGAGTGCAAGGGGAGTGACAGGGTTTTTGCTGGAAGTATATGAATGTTCACTTGGGAACTGAAGGTGTGAAAGACAAGTGTGTAGGTGGTTACAGGACTGCATGCACAGTGGATAGGTGTTTGAAGCAGTCCATGTGCTAAGGCCTGGCTCAGTGCATGAGTACTTTGGTACTGATTGAATGATTAGAGTATTGCAAGGAGAGTGCCTGGGTGAATTTATAAGTGTTTGAATGTTGGCTCAGTGAATGGATTAGTACATGGTGCTGAATGGGTCACTAGAGGAGTGCAAGGAGAGTGACAGGGTGTTTGCTGGAAGTGCATGGTTACTGACTGGGGAATTGAAGGTGTGAAATACAAGTGTGTAGGTGGTTAGAGGACTGCATGCATAGTGGACAGGGTTTTGAAGCAGTCCATGTGCTAAGGCCTGGGTCACTAGATGAGTACTTCAGTACTGACTGAATGATTAGAGTACTGGAAGGAGAGTGCCTAGGTTAATTTATAAGTGGTTGGGTTTTGGCACAGTGAAGGGATTAGTACAAGGTGCTGAATGGGCAACTAGAGGAGTGCAAGGGGACTGACAGGCTGTTTGCTGGAAGTGTATGTGGCCTGACTGGGGAATTGAAGGTGTGAAAGACAAGTGTGTAGATCGTTAGAGGACTGCATGCATAGTGGATAGCGGTTAGAAGCAGTCCATGTGCTAAGGCCTGGCTCACTGCATGAATAGGTACTGACTGAATTATTAGAGTACTGCAAGGAGAATGCCTGGGTGAAAGTTTAAGTGTTTGGGTTTTGGCAATGAATGGATTAGTACATGATGCTGAATGGGTCACTAGAGAAGTGCAAGGGGAGTGACTGGGTGTTTGCTGGAAGTGTATGAATACTGACTGGGGAATTGAAGGTGTGAAAGACAAGTGCGTAGGTGGTTAGAGGACTGCATGCATTGTGGATAGGCATTTTAAGCAGTCCATGTGCTAAGGTTTGGCTCACTACAGAAGTACTTGGGTACTGACTGAATTATTAGAGTACTGCAAGGAGAGTGCCTGGGGGAATTTATAGGTGTTTTTAGGTTTTGGTGCAGTTTTTACAATTTTTTCAGATGGGTACTGGTGGTAACTGACTCTGACTAACCAGTCCTAGAGCAAGTACTTTGCTAAAAGACAATTAGAATACAGTTAAAATACCTAAATAAACTAGGGAACACTATGAGCTGGGGTACCCCTGTGATAAAAACTACCTCCTCTGTAAGCCCCTACTACATAATACGGCAGGGGGATTAAAACTACCTCCTAAAATGCACCACAGGGCGTGTTTGCCCCCAGGTGAAGGGGGGGCTGAGCTGACGTGTAAAAGCACGCCCTGTGGCCGTTTTAACTTGTGGGTTAAAGTACCCTTGAATCCTGAGTGTCCCTTGGGTCCAACTAGCCCACCAGGCTTCTCTAGGTAGCGCCACAGAGCTGCGTGGCAGAGAGGTGTAAAAAGTGGCTCGGCCTGGTCCACCTCTCTGCAACGCAGCGCAGTGGCATTTACTCGATGCTTCTGGTGGACTAGTTGTCCCCAAGGGGCCACAGGATTGAAGGTGAAGTTGTCCCCCATCTTAAAAAGCGCCACAGGGCATATTTGCACACGTCATCTCAGGCCCCATTCCCTCCCATCACCACAGTGTAAAAGCACCCTGTGGCCATTTTAATTTGGGAGATTAAGGGGCATATTATCAAGGGGGTTTATCTCCGCTTTTTTGTCTCTTTAAAGCCAAGAAAGCGGAGATAAAATTATCTCCCTATTACCTAGCTGTCGCTAACACCAGTTAGCAACAGCTAGTAGGAGATAGCGACTATCTTGGGCCCTAATGACATGCAAAGTGGGCGTGCCAAGATGTTAGCGACTGTAAACAGTCGCTAACATCGCTATCTCCTATTACCAACTTTTGGAGATATTCGCGCTAAGCGCGAATATCTCCAAAAGCTAACACCTGCCCCTGAGCAGTTCTTAGCCATGTTATCCAATGGTAGGTGGATAACATGGCTAAGAGCATTAGCTCGGTAATGCATGAATATCGCTGACTTTTCAGCGATATTCATTCATTTCTGCCGATTTTTAGAGCTTAGGAGATAAACCTTGATAATATCAAGGATCCTAAGCGATAAAAATCGCCGCAGCTCGGCGATAAAAATATCGCCGCTAAACCAATATAGCGATAATTATCGCTAGTTGTTGGTAATATGCCCCTAAGTCCCCTTGAATCCTGAGGGTCCCCAGGGTCCAAGTAGCCCACTAGGTACCTCCAGTAAGCACCACGGAGATGTATTGCAGAGAGGTGTCAAAAAGGGCACGGCCTGGACCACCTCTGTGCAAAGCAGTGCAGTGGCGCTTACTGGAAGCATGTGGTGGACTAGTTGCCACCCAGGGTCCCTCGGGATTGAAGGGGAATTATTTCCCCATCTTAAAACCCACCGCAGGGCGTGTTTGCACACGTCATCTCAGGCCCCATCCCCTCCCTTCACCACTGTGTAAACGCGACCTGTGTCTGTTTTAATTTGCTAGATGGCCTGTGGTGACATGTCTGCAAACTGGCCCTGTGGCACGTTTTAAGTTGGAGAATTAATTCCTCCTCAATCCTGAGGGTCCCTGGGGGCCAACTAGCCCACCAGGTACCTCCAGTATGTGCCAGAGAGCTGCGTAGCAGAGAGGTGTTCAGAGACCACACCCCTCTTTACAATACTCCGCAACTCAGCTCCATGGCGCTTACTGAAGGTACCTGGTGGGCTAGAGTGTTCCATGCCATGGCTGCGGTGTAGGAGAAGGCTCTTCCTCCAGATCTGCTTCAGTGGATGCGTGGGACCTCTGCTAGGGCGAGGTCGGCTGAACGGAGGTTCCTCTTGGATGCGTGGAAGCTCATTCGGTCATTGAGGTATTTGGGTCTGATGTTGGTGAGGGTTTTGTAGGCGTGGGTGAGTAGCTGGTAGGTGACCCTCTTCTCGACGGGGAGCCAGTGGAGTTCTCGCAGGTGTGGAGTCATGTGTTTGTGGCGGATATCCCTAGGATGAGCTTGGTGTCCGTGTTTTGGATGGTTTGGAGTTTGAGTAGTAGGGATTTGTTGATTCCGGGGTAGAGGGCATTGCCGTAGTCGAGCCTGCTGGTGATGAGTGTGTGGGTGATGGTCTTTCTGCAGTATGGGGGGATCCACTTGAAGGTCTTACGTAGGATCCGGAGGTAGTTGAAACTGGCGGAGGAGATAGCATTGATTTGGCGGTTCATGGAGAGGGAGGAGTCGAGGATTATGCCGAGGTTCCGAGTGTGGTCCGTCGGGGTGAGTGGGGATCCGAGGGCTGGAGGCCACCAGGAGTTGCTCCAGATGGAGGGGCGAGGTCCAAAGATGAGAACCTCTGTCTTTTTGGAGTTGAGTTTGAGGCAGCTGTCCTTCATCCTGGTGGCCACGTTTCTCATTCCTTCCTGGAAGCTGAGTCTAGTGTCTTCTAGGTTGCTGGTGAGGGAGAGGATGAGCTGGGTGTCGTCAGCGTAGGATACGATGCTGAGCCCGTGCTGCCTGACGATAGAGGCAATGGGGGCCATGTAGATGTTGAATGGAGTCGGGCTCAGAGAAGATCCTTGGGGAACTCTGCAGATGATGTCAGTAGGTTCGGAGAGGAAGGATCGGATCCAGTTGAGGCCGTCTCCCTGAATTCCTGCATCGTGGAGCCTGGTGGTTAGTGTGCGTGGTGAGACAGTCTCGAAAGCTGCGGTGTGGTCCAGCAGGATGAGGGCAGCGGTGAGGCCCTGGTCGAGCAACATACGGATGTCGTCAGTGGCGGCGATCAGGGCTGTCTCAGTGCTGTGGTTGCTGCGGAAGCTGGATTGGGAGGGGTCAAGAATGCAGTTTTTTTCGATGAAGGTTGTCGGATGGGCACTCATGAGCCTTTCTGCGACTTTGGCAGCAAAGGGGAGGAGGGAGATGGGTTGGTAGTTCTTGAGGTCAGTCGGGTCAGCCGATAGTTTTTTGAAGAGGGGCTTGACTTCCGTGCATTTCCAGTCCATGGGGCAGGAGCCAAATGTCAAGGAGGAGTTGATGGTGCGGGCTAGCTTGGGAGCGATGGCTGTGGAGGCTCTGTGGAAGATGTACGGGGCTGGTGTCCGTGGTGGCTCCTGAGTGAGTATTCTTCATGGTGGTGGCAATAAGTTCAATGGATGCGGGGTTCCAGGTGCGTGGAAGTGGAGGTGTTCTATGTTGGGAAGAGTGCTGCTAGGGCTGGAGATGGAGAGTTGGAAGGTGGTTTTGTGAGCTATGGCTAGGCCTCCCCCCGGGTGGTTTGGGCGGTCAATTCTCTTGAGCTTGTAGCAGTCTGGTATAACTGTGGCGATGCATTGGTCCAGGTCTCCGTGAAGAAGGCGACATCAGGGGCGAGAGTGTCGAGTAAGTTCCATATCTCTATGGCGTGCCGGTGAAGTGATCGTACATTGAGAAAGATGCAGTTAATGGTGTTGGCAGGTTTGGCGGTAGACGGTACTTCGCTGGCTATGGGCGTGGCATCCATGGAGAAGGTGCTTCGGCAGAGAGCGCACGAGAAATCTCCTTGAGTGTTGACAGGCGAGGCCCATATGCAGTTCTCGAAGAGGTTGGGTTTGAGTGCGAGGAGGCTGGCAAGGGAATAAAGAAATAATCGTGAAGAATATAATGCAGAATGTTGCAATGCCACAGAAGACAAATAGTGAAATGAGGTGTGTCTAAGAAAGTGGCTGTGTGTAATAAAGGGATGGAGTTTGAAAATTATATAGAAAGTTTTTTTATTTTAGTGCCATAATTGGACTCACTGGTGCAAGAGCTAGGGCATGCAGCTGATGCAAAGTTGAACCACTCCTGAAAAAGTAAGCTCCTGCATCAGTGAATTGCATATTACATGTTACAGTTGCATGTGACATAAACAATAGCTATTACACTTGAATGACTCTACATTCTATAAGGAAAATAAAGGTAGGATACAATTTCCACATGTATCCTTTAAGACAGTAGTTCCCAAACTGTGCGCCGCGGCACCCTGGTGCGCAGCAAAAACGATCCACGGTCACAGTTGCTGAGCAGAGTACATCATGAATTACACCGGGCTCTGGAGTGCAGGCCCAGTGCGTTGTGTCTGGTGACCACTAGGTGGTGCACTTGCTGCCTTTTGACGTCGCACTGTAGACATTAAAGCAGGCAATGTTCTCTTCTGCTAAAGCCTATTGAAGAGAATTTTTACAAAGACATTGAATATACTGGGGCCCAAATATCCTAGGGGTAGAACTCACAACAGTGACACAGATAAATTCTGCTAACTTTGCCACTCTTAAGCATTCTTGACACTACACATAGACAAAATGTGGTCCAAAAATTAGAATGATGCATTAAAGCACGCCTCAACCACATCTCTCTCTCTGTTCCCTCCTCATTCATCAGGTACATGGGCTGCCGCGCATGCGCAGTTGCCAGAAGAAGGTGCAATGGAGATGGGTGTGCCACTGATAAGGTACGTTTATTTTAAATGTAATTTAAGGCTTTTTAATGTTATTTAATACTTCGGGTGGGAGGCGGGCGGCCAAGTTCCGTTACGCCCCGAGTGTGTGCAGATTTGCCTCGTCTCTCTGCCAACATTGCGAAAAGGCGTAAGGGGCAAATCTCTGCACATTCCGTGGGCGGAACGGAGATGTCCGCCCACCCCTATTGAGAAGCAGATAACTGCGGTTAGAAAGCTGTGTGAATGTTGGTCTGATTGTGCGAGTTGGCCTCCTTTTAAGAAAGGATGCAAGATTGGGGGCTGTAAGCTTAGAAGCGCCGTGTAGTTGGACATTCTTCGATAGTAATGAATGACTGCCATTGTGGTTGCACTATTCACCTGTGAGAAAAACATCTGTATGCTCTTTAAGACAGCGATATGTAAATGGTAGATACCACTTCTCATGAATAAACGTGCTACCTTATATAATCACATTCAACATGACGAACAAAATGTATACCTAGCAGATACAACAACACTACATACTGTGGGAAACGTGACTAGCCATGTACATAAACCAAATATGGCATGGCACCTCTGCCTCACAATGCAGAATGCGGGGAGAGATGGGAGCAAAGTATTTGCGAAGGTGGCAAGCCATTATCTATAATAAAAGTATATAACGCAAAGTCTTGAAGGGATGTGCCGGACAGAGTTGAGTAGGCAGAACACAGACATGTACATTTCAAAATACAATGATGATCTATTGAGTGAAGTGGACAGTGGACGCATCCATGATAGTACAGTCAGTAGGGAAGATTATGGAAGATTAGCACGTACATGCCTCCCCCCCCCAAATGTTTAGGGTAGTGGGCTGGTTTGGCGTACGCAATGCTAGCATAGGGGTATGAAGAAGAGGCAAGTTTCTCTGGGTGTGGTTCTCTTCCGGATTGGCGAACATGTCTGCCAAGTCTGCGCAGCTCACACTGCCATGAACGAGGCTGACGCCGTGAGCGAAGGTGACTGCGTGAATGATGCTTTCAGCGTGCTGGTATCTAGCAACCGTCATGGCTGCTGTGACACATATACTCCCCACAGTTCACCTTTTGACACCACCGTATGTGAAAGAGGGCCCACCACGTGCCGGCGGAAGCTCCTGAGCCGAGGTCTGCGAGCTCAGAAGGCTCCAGAGATCAACGCTGGCTACCGGTGACACAAGCACACAGCGCACAGCCTGAGGCCCAGCACCATGGAGTGCTCTGTATACTACTAGCACAGTAGTCCGAGAGGTACCAACAGTGGAACATTGTTTTGATTCCATAGTGGGTAATGTTAGAACTGCATCTGAGATGTCTGATATTACCTGGTGTTTGCTTTTCACAGAGCTCCCTCCGTTGAGGTGCATTAGACTCTGTGATTCCGTAGTTAACTGTTGCAAATGATTGTTGGGCTTGGTTGACTGCAGTCGCTGGACTACACCGCGGTACAGCAGGTCCGAACAGTGAAATGAGGATATCAGTTGTTAAAGTCTGTGATGATTTGTGTGTCCCCCCTCCGATCAGGTGCAACCAGCTGTAGGTCCCAACAGTGGAACGGTGTCTTGATCCGGAGTCAGTCGCCCTGGCCGCTGCGCCACACCTCTTCCCACAATGTACGATGTTCGATATTACCTTCTGCTTGGTTTTTCACAGAACTCCATCTGTTGAGGTGCATCAGACTCTGTGCTTCCGTAGCTAACTGCTGTACAGGAATATTGGGCTTTGTTGACTGTAGTCGCTGGACTACAGCGCGTTACAGCAGGTCCGAACAATGAAACGGGTCTTGATGCTATGATTGAGGATGTCAGAAGTTAAAGGTTGTGATGATTTCTGTGTACCCCCTCTGATGAGGTGCAAGCAGCTCTAGGTCCTAACAGTGGAACAGTGTCTTGATCCCACAATGGACGATGTTAGAACTGTATCTTAGAGTGGAGATGGAGGTACTCCCTTCGACCACGTGTAACCAACTCTAGGTCCGAACAGCCGAACAGTGTCTAGATCCCACAATGGGTAATGTTAGAACTGCATCTGAGAGTGGAGATGAAGGTACTCCCTTCAACCAGGTGCAACCAACTCTAGGTCCCAACAGTGGAACGGTGTCTTGATTCCACAATGGACGATGTTCTATGTTACCTGCTGCTTGTTTTTTCAGAACTTCGTCTGTTGAGGTGCACATGATTATTGAGCTTAGTTGACACTAGTCGGTGGAGTACATCGCGGTATAGCAGATCCGAACAGTGAAACGGGGTCTTGATTCTATGATTGAGGATGTCATAA
Source organism: Lissotriton helveticus (assembly GCF_964261635.1). Classification (NCBI taxonomy): domain Eukaryota; kingdom Metazoa; phylum Chordata; class Amphibia; order Caudata; family Salamandridae; genus Lissotriton; species Lissotriton helveticus. The sequence continues at coordinate 1,403,108,415 of NC_136068.1, read as the reverse complement.
GTCTGTGATGATTTCTGTGTACCTACTTTGATCAGGTGCAACCAACTCCCTGCTTTCTAATTCAACGGTACGTGGGTGTGAGGTGTTAATGACCACTGCCTCTAGCCTACACTGCGGTTAGCAGGGTTCATAATTCAGATCGAGTGGTGATTGTTTAATTACAGAATCCAGTAGTCAAGTAACTACAACCTCTATTGAAATATACACAATATTGTTTTATTAGAACATTGGAATGCTGGGAGGTCCAATGAAAACAATGGAGTAGCTCCGGGCCTATAATGGCTGGTATAAGCCTGGAGTTCCAACATTCTAATGTTTCTTTGTTCACTGCTCTAGTTGTGAACAAAGGCTTCAGGGAGCCTGAGGATTTCAATCCCCTCGCCCTCCCTTAAGGCTTTGTTTTATTTGTTAGAACATTCTACCCTCTAGTAGTAGTAGAATGTTCTAATAGCCTTATAGTCCTTCGAAGCTGGGCTATACCGGCTATTAAAGTCCCTCTCCCTTGTTAAAGGTCCTCGCCTTCGGCTTGGGCCTTTAATTCTGGAGAGGGCTTTTAAAAGCCAGTATAGCCTGCCACGTGGGGTATAAGGCTATAGTATACTTGCTTGAAAAACTTTTTTTAGATGAGTTATAGGTTTACTAAAATGACCAAAGACTGGGGACAGATGAGATTCCAATTCGAATTGTTTTGATTTATTTCTTGTAGAGTTTTGTCTGCACCACTCATACGCATTATTGCAGGCTCCGCACATGGTCTTTGTGGATTCATGCATTGAAAACTGTGGAGCTCAAGTCAATGCCACATGGCGGTGGGCCCTTGCTGAACGATCTCTCTGGCCAACACTGCAGACAGCAGTGTTCACATTTGAGATCGAGTCGGTATTGTAGATGATGCAGTCCTGTAGGAAAAGACATTGCTCCAGTGCGCTCTGTCCGCACCACACTTACGCATAATAGCAGGATCCACACACGCTTTTGTTTTGCTTTACGTATGACAAACTGGACAGATCAAGTCAATGCCACGTGGCTGTGGGCCCTTGCTGAACGCTCTCTCTGGCCTATACTGCAGACTTCAGTGTTCACATTTGACATTAAATCTGTATTGTAGATGAAGCAGTTCTGTAAGGAAATACATTTCTCTAGTATGCTCTGTCGGCAACACTCATAGCATCATTGCGGGCTCTGCACACATTTTTTTTGCTTCGTGTATTCCAAACTGTAGAGCTCAAGTCAATGCCACGTGGCTGTGAGCCCTTGCTGACCGCTATCTCTGGCCTACACTGCAGACAGCAGTGTTCACAATTGATATCGAGTTGCTATTCTATATGAGGTAGTCCTGTAGGAAAAGACATTGCTCCAGTGCGTACTGTCTGGACCATGCATATGTAGTATTGCAGGCACACGCTTTTTTGTTGCTTTGTTTATGACAAACTGGGCAGACCAAGTCACCTTATGTACCTGTGGGTGCTTCCTGACTGCTCTCTGTGGCCTGCACTGCAGGCAGCAGTGTTCCCAATTCTGATTGAGTCGCTATTGCAGATGATGCAGTTTTGATGGCAACAGATATTGCTCCTAGTAAGGCCCGCCTGCAGCACGCATCATCACTGGCTGTGCACATGCTGAATGCTTTTGATGTATCTATGTGAGTGCACTAGAACTAATGGAGCGTTTATGATATAATCGTTTTGTGTATTATTTCAGATCTATTGATTCTGTCTCATTATACCACAAATTGAGGTTCTTTTACAATAGAATGATTTCTGTGCTATTACACATCTACTGTCCCTACCTTACTGCATCACAAATTATTAATTCTGTTAATATTGAGTCTGTGTGTGTGATCCAATGATTACTGTTGTAGTTGATGCTGGCAGCGACCATTCCCTGAGGGCTTGTTTACACTCACCCCACACGCATCCAGCACAGACGTCACTGGATATGTGACCCTGATAATAAAAAGAAGTCAAGCACATGTGTCTGTACCCACTTCCACTATCTATCTGTGTCTGTTTGTTAATTATCTATGCTTGATACTGTCTCTGGGCCGTACTATATTACTTTGTGCTGTGGACAGCGTATGCAACCATGTTACCTCTGGAACTGGAAAACATTTTGGTTATGTAACTTTTAGGAGTATGATTATCACAGGTGGTAGGCTACTTTACAGACCATGAATATTGATGAAGATGATGGTTGCATGTTGTGTGTAGTCTAAGATATGTGTATATTGCAAAAAGTTTAGAAAAAAGCTCTCTAAGCAGAAGAGGTGTGTCTCTTGAAATGCAGTACAGATATTGACTAAAATGGGTGGTGTTTTGGAACTGTTACAATGGGAAATGTTATGAACTAATGAAAGGCTTTTTTTATGGTCACATGGCAATCGGCACTCAGTGCGTAATGAGACCGCACCCGATGTGATTTTGAGAAAATATATTTACTATGATATAAGTTTATACAATTAGAAATCTATATATTTGTTTAAAATATTTTTAATTATCGCTTGCTCTCATATACACTTTGAAGTTATTTAGATATAGTTTTGAGACAAAAAAATAAGGGAATGGCATATGCGGCGCAACACCTTACATCTATGATGTAACACAGGGTGTGGCAGCGTGCATTAGTCGCATTCGCAACACGCAGTGGGTGTCACCCCATACGTACATGATGTAACGTTCCGCTTGGTAGTGCGTACTGCTCGCATACCACAGTAGCAGCTGGTGCAAACTCATACATATATGTTGTTATGCGGGACGCGGTGCCACAAATACGTCGGAAATGAAATGCTCATCATTTAAATGTGGATAGGATTTGCGTGCTGATGGAGCGTGGTAGACTACCGGTATGGGACTGTAGTTTTCTCAAAAAAAGAAAAAAAATTGATATACATATTTTTTGGGGAAGATTTAAAAGATTACATAATTTCTAAAGTTTAAAAAAGGATAATAGAGTTGCATAATATTAAATAAGAATTAGAAAAAATATAGGTTTTATAAACATTAAAATATAAAATTAACATTTAAAAAACCTTAGAAATTCACTGAAAAAATCATAGTTTTAAGGGACGTTATAGTTAGTTGGACATTTGACTCATATAAAAACAGAGAAATGTGCCAGGTATAGTTAGTTGAGCTAACTATAACTTGCACTCCCGCAATGCACTGCTAATGATGTCACATATTACATCACTCATGACATGGTCAGTGACATCCCTGGTGACATCATCCACGTGATAATCTAATGCACATACTGATGCTCTAATATAAACTTTAAAAAAAGCCACTATAAAATACACACTAATAATTTTGAAACCATACACACAACATTGCCAGATACTACAGACCACAGACTATTTCCTAGCTCTATACATACATTCAGTGTCTTATACATACAGTTACTCATCAATACAGTACTACAATATGCATTCATATACCTATACAGACAGTCACAGTCTACCACTCATCCATAGAGTTACTCACACACCTAGTCTGTCATGCAAAGAATGAATTAAATATTCATTTACTCATGTATACAGTTATGTACACCAACTGAGTTATTTATACACACACCACATCTCTTACTTATGCAGATACTAGCTTATACTTAGTGTCTTATACAATCACTGATACAAGCAGACAGTCATTTATACACCCACTCTTCAAATAGCCTACTCTCATGTATACTCATTTATATACTCCAAAAACGACATATATAGTGCCTTAAACATATGCAGTTACTTACACATATTCCGCTGAGACATTCATTCATTCACCAACACACCCATACACACACACTAACTGATCCATACAGCCCAGTTTCCTGCCGATAAAGGCGGTGTATGGCCCATAATCCCTTACTGTACAGAGATGCACAAACTGATATTAAACAAAAAAACATAACAGCATGCATTATAGCAAAATACATTTACTACTATAAAACGTTTAACAACGGACGAATATAGGGCATATTATCAAGACAGTTGATAACATTGTCGCCGCTTTATCGGCAGTTTTCTACCTACCCATAAAGCGGCAATAATATTATCGCCTGTCTTGATATACCCCATAATTCCTTAATGTACAAAGATGCACCGCACACACTCCCATATAACTTATCAACTCACCTTTCAAATTGATTTGTGGATTAAGAAGAATACCACTCACACAGTGGATATTCTTGTACAGAATCTCTCTAGTTCCGTGTTTGCTGCAGAAGCGTCAAATGGAACATTTTCCCTCTCATTTTACACATACATACATATAAATAACCAATTAAAATCCTGCACACATTAATTCAAAACAAAACACACATTTCTATTGATTTAACATTCCAAACCTTTCCAACTGACATAACTTTCCACTCTACCCCCAACAGATCATGCAAAAGCCAACTGTCAACAGAGGTCAAAAGTTCAGCACTGTATAAAACACTGCTCCTCAACAAATTTAGACTATGCATAAGCACTTACTTATAAGTAACAATAAAGCAAAAACGTCTCATTACAAGCAACAAAGATATAAACACATAAACTTGATAAATATCTGTAAAAGATTTATTTTTAATTCATTTTTCTTGCTTACGTACGCTTATGGAACAACTTTCAAAATTTGCACTGTACGCGCACAATGTATATACCTTAAAAAAAAAATTGCATACATCACTCATTTTTTACAATCACCGGACACCCCATCCACCAAGCCTCAAATATAACGTTCAAGACCGTAGGTAGAGCCCCAAATCCACCAAGGTACCAGCCGGCTCCCTGCATCATTCGGGAGTCGGAATTGCTTTTGGTCAGACAAACTACCTTACATACTGCTCTCTCAGACGAAAAACAATCTGCTTTCCTACTTTAAAGAGAACTCTCGCCCAACCATAGCAAACAGCAGACTCCCACGAATAGGCACCCTATAACACTACTTGAGCCGACCCTTGGAGTAGGTGCTCCCCAGGGCCATCAAAGGCTCAACAAAGGCCATCAAAGATTTTGAACTTGAACATCATTGTAAATCCCCCTAAGCAGTCCTACGGGATCAGGAAGTCCTATAGCAAATAGCAAACGTTTCCGATCAAACTACACACTCAATCTACACACATATACAAATGAATAAAAAAATCACATTTATTCCGACATTAAATTCAAAATGAAACACACATTTATATTGCTTGAACTTTTGCACCCTTTCCAACTGACAAAACTTTCAACCCTTCCTCCATTCCACAATCTGCCAGTTACCATAGAAACACTTCAGGGAACACCTAACTCAGCACACAGGTGAAACGTTCATCATACATTGTTGCAAATGAAAACAGGAACTATGCTTCACTTGAGAATATACCAGCTTATTTTATGTAACGTTCTTTGCTAACACTTATTCCTAACCAATAAAAATCAGCCTTTTAAAACACAGAAATATTCATCGTAGTTTAGTGCAGAATGTTCTCGAACAACTAATCAATCCTTTTCTTTTTTCAAAACTGCATGTTGTCCACCATTTTAGAAAAAATATCACTTTTCAAACTGCCACTTCATTTACAGAGACCTTCAGACCTCTCTTCAAGATGCTTACAGTGTGAATTGTGGTACACAGCTATATTTTCTGGAGTCAAAGGTACGCAGAATGGAAAAGAATTCACAAAGACCTAGGTTTACCAAATGTAGACATTAAGGATTGGACAGAGAGGGTTAAAGTGGCACCAATCGATTCCATTGGTGATATCCTTTTTGCATCTCCAACACCCTGACCTCATAATTGTGCACTGCGGTAGCAGTGACCTAGGCACTTTGACAGGGGTAGGTCTGGAAATGCTTATGAAGAACACCTTTGCACAATTGATGACACTGTTCCCCAAAACTGCCTTTGTATATTCTAATATATGCCAAAGGCAGAAATGGAACTGGTCCAACCACTATTGTCAACGTATTGAAAAAGCTAGGAAATATGTGAATAAATCTGTTTCTGCCTTTCTCCGAGACTATCGAATGGGGACCATTTACAACAACAATCTGCGTTACAATACGCATGACATCTATAGGAGAGACGGTGTACATTTTACAGATGAGGGGAACAGAGTCTTCCTCATAAACTTAAGACTCTGCATCGGTACTTACTTGTAGGTACTAAAATCTCCCAATAAACACAACGGCTCTTTTTAGAGCCACACAACACATAAACAAATGAAAACAGGATAAATATCTAAAATTATTTTCATTTTTCTTGCTTAGGTACGCTTACAGGACGACTTCAAATATTCTAGCTGTACGTCGTCCATACGTGCTTGGTATGCGTACGATAAATCTACCATGAAGAAAAATATCCTTTATCACAAATTTTCGATAATTCCCGAGGACCCCATCCCCCGGGGCTCAAATCTAACATTGCGGACCGAGGGAACAGCCGCAAGGGCTCAACGATCCCAGCCGGCTCCCCACTTTCTGCGGGAGCCGGCATTGCTATTCCTCACAGAGAGCAGCTTACATGCTTCCATTCTAATTTCAAACATGATTTTAACAGTTTGTTATACATTTTATAAAATAATATAGAACTGCATGCTAAAGCACAATTATGATAGAATACAAAATAGAAAAAAAAAAGGTATACTTCTACACTCAACAAACTCGTAACCAGAGTACACAGTTTAATTTCAAAAACACCCTACCACGACTAGTTTTTCAAACGCATTGTACAATAAAATGCGTCACAAAATAGGTTACATACATGGTGACTCTATAACGTCACATAAAAAAAAGAAGGCCACTCCTACGCTACCAAGAAAACCCAACAAAAGTACAATGCCCAAACTTCCATTGTAGTGATTTCTTAGTTGCAGGTCTAGTTGTCAGATCGACACCCACACTCCCTCATGGCTGGTATACACCCACACCACACCCATTCAGCTTATCCGTCACTACACACGTGACCCTATCTATTAAAAAGACGGATGCACGTGTTGTACCCCATTTTAGAGTTGTTCCCAAAGCACCGAACAAAGGGCCCACTACCATATGAGTGGCCTCTTTGGTCACGGAGTTAGTGGTGCCCGAAGCACTGAGCAGGTAAAGAACTTGCGATGATGATGATGGGAGCACGAGTACGTCGTCAGCCATAGAGGTATCAAGACTCGGCAACACGTATGAGACTTCTTAGTTGAAGATCGTGACTACATCATGAAGAAACTCGTTTCCACAAAAGGTGAGCAGTGACACTTAAGTACGCATCAGAAGGAGTCAAAGGGTTGCAGCTGACTACATACAAAAATGCGACTTAATATTTTAGACGAACGCACTCCTATATAATGTATTAATTTACATATTTTTGTTTTCCCAATAGCAGTAACGTTTTTGTAATCGCTGAAATGTCCGGAATATATTCACAATACAAACAGACATATCATCAAGGACTGGTGTTCAAATTATCGCCGTTTTATCGGCAGGAAACTGTCAATAAAGCGACGATAATGGGCTTGATAATATGCCCTTGTGAATTCCCATAGCACCCCAGGTTCTTGTGTTAACCTGGGCGGCTATAGGAATTCACAAGGGCATACTACCAAGCCCATTAGAGCCGCTTTATCGGCAATTTCCTGCTGATAAAACCGTCGATACACAGCCGCGTTCGGTAGTGGGAGTACCGGCCGGGCGGTGACGTGGGGAGGGGAGGGGAAGAGAGAGAAAACAACATTAAAACTGTATCGCAGAGTCTGGAGTTGAGATTTTTTCTTGAAAAGTTAGACGTATATTTACTAGCTCCTTGCATCACTTTACCCATGTTAAAAGTGACTCAAAAGTGGCGTAATAAGGTAGTGGATCTGTTTGTCAGACTGTTGTAACCTATCTGTTGTCACTGCTCGGAGGTAATTATAGATTTTACAGAGAAGCTGCTGTACACTACGCACTCTGGGCCATAATATCAAGCATGGGCGACAAAATTATCGCCACTTTATCGGCAGGAAAGTGACACAAAAGTGGCGATAATGGGTTTGATATTATGTTCTATGGAATTCCAATTAAAGCTTATGTTAGATGTCCTTCACATCTAACATGAGCTTCGATTGGAATTCAATAAAGCATATTATCAAACCCATTATCGCCACTTTAGCGACACTTTCCTGCCGATAAAGTGGCTGTTCAGTTGTTATAATGAGCTTGATAATACGGCCTCTTTATTTCCCATAGAAGACCAAGTTACCACTAGAACATAGGCTTCTATGGGAATTAACAAGGATGTATTATCAAGCCCACCCTCCCAACATTAATAAAAAAACCCAGACAATGCAGGAACCTGGAGCCGGAAGGTCATTTTACATATTACTGCCCTAGAAAGGTGGCATTCCCCGCGACTTGTACGGGGAGAGAGAGAGAGAGAGCTCAAAACATATTTTTTTGTTTTAAAAAGACCTGAGCGTTGCCGCTGCCCGATACTGCGGGGAGGAGGACCATAATCCCCCCTGCATACTTCAAAATAAAAACAGAAGAGTGCCGTTCCCCAGTGCTCGGGGCACCTTACAAGCCCCCATTATGCAAAACAATTGCCCCCGTAAATTGCCCCCGGGACCTAATGAATAAAACAGACTTCTAGTTTTTTTTCACCTTTTCCACCACGTACAATTACTGCACGAGTACCCCGCCATTTTTTATTTAAAAAAAATAAAAATTGAGCCTAAAGATCCATGTACCACCCCCTGACCCAGACTATAGGGTCAGAATGTTTCTACCCTGCCCCCTTTCCTTATTTCTCAACTTTGTTTTACTGTTTTCTTGTGACTAAGCATGGGCGGATTTTGCGAATTGGCAATCTGCGAAATTGGGTATTTACGGATTCGCAATCCGCAAAATCCGCGAACTCTCGCAAATTTTGTGGATTCCTTTTTTTTGTGTTCGCAAGTGTTTCTGCCATTTCGCAAGGGTTTTTTACCAGTTCGCAAACGCGAACTTACTTGGTGGGTAGCAAAGGTCGCGACCATGTTGTTTCTACGTCTGGTTCATCACAGCACCCTCTGTTTCACCACTGCCACCCTCTGTTTCACCACTGCCACCCTCTGGCTCACCCATGCCACCCTCTGGCTCACCCATGCCACCCTCTAGTTCATCAATGTAGATTATGGGGGGAAAAGCACACTTGCCCTGCCTCAACTGACATGAATGAAATAGAGGCTGATTAATGTGTCACTGAATTTGAACTTCCAGGCTGGCACCTGCTTCCTTATCTGTAATTGCTTTCTGTTGCAGTGTAATTTTTTTAACAGGACCTTTGTTGTATACTTGTAGCTATTCTCTGAGCCTGCTGTGAGGGTCAGAGCAGGGTCATAGAATAGTTGCAAGTAGGCAACTGAACTCTGAAGGGGCCCCTCAGGAAGCACTACAGGGAATGGTTACTAATGATAAGATTGAACTTTTGCACCTGCTGAGTGCTTTCAGTTTTGCAAAAATCCAAATATCCAGCAGCATCCACAAAAAGTAATCCTTCCAAGCACTAAAGGGAATGGTTACTAATGATAAGATTGAACTTTTGCACCTGCTGAGTGCTTTCAGTTTTGCAAAAATCCAAATATCCAGCAGCATCCACAAAAAGTAATCCTTCCAGGTCAAGATCCAAATCAAAGTGACCAGCACATGAAGAAAGCACTGGGAGGAGCCTGCTGGACAGGAACAGGAAGTTGGAGACTGTGGGGCACTTCCTTCCTCCCACCCCCCCTCAAAATGGACTCCTTGCAAAGAAAAAGTGCAGGCAAATGTCAACCTGAGGAGCTATTCTGATAAAAAATCATAATTTTCAAGGTTTATGCTGCCTGCTGGTGGATTTCTTGTGCGAAATTGCAAATTTAGCAATCTCGCAATTGCGAGATTGTCACTGCCCGCCGCATCTACGTGTTCGCAAGTGTTTACTCCCGCAAAATTGTATAGTATTCTAGTTGGCAAGTGCGACCAAGCAAAAAATCCGCTTCGCACGGATTTACGAATTTTCTGCAAGTTCGCGGATTGCGAATTTGCCGAAAATCCGCAAAATTCGCGAGCGGAACGGATTTTACGCCCATGCTTACTTGTGACTCTGCTCTCCCGACAAACAAGATGGCTGCCAACACTTCCTGGTTTGGAGTATTGACAGCCAATCAGCATGCAGCTCCTGCTTGTAATTGTACGTATTTCCGTACCTGTGTGCCGCGATTTTTCTTTAAAAAAAAATAGAGCCTAAACATCCATGTACGACCCCCTGAGCAAGCCTAGAGGTTCAAAATGTTTCTAGCCTGCCCCCTTCCCTTATTTCTCAACTTTGTTTTACTGTTTTCTTGTGACTCGGTTCTACTGAGGCACAAGATGGCCGCCAACACTTCCTGGTTTCGAGTGTTGACAGACAGTTCACAGCCAATCAGCATGCAGCTCGCGCTCGTAATTGAACGGATTTCCGTACACGTGCTGAACTCCGTCTCAAGATATCGCTATGATTTTACTTGCAATATTCTCAGACACTACTGAAGGGATTTACACAATTTAGGAAAAAGAAAAATCTGCAAAACGAACTCTACCTCTCTGCCAAATTTCGTGTAATTCCGTTCTGCCGCTCGGGCTGTAGCCCTGGCTAAAGGTCCCTATGGAAAATTACATGGGGAAAACATGTTTTGGGACCCCCCTTTTTTCTCAGGCCCCACTTGACGAATCACCCCCAAACTTTCAGGGAAAGAGCGGAACCGAGCAGGCCATTCTCTTGGAGAAATTCACGAAGATTCTTCCACCGGTGCCAAAGTTATTCCAAATAGAATGTTGTGGATTTCCTATGGAAACTAGGTCCTAACTATAACTACCTACTGGCGACCGTCAAGGTGAGGAACGCCGTCCTGGCATACGCTTTGGCCTTCCCACAAGTGAACCACGCCCAGAGCTCTGGCCTATTTATTCACACTCCTACGCTGAAGTGGCAGACGTCTGACCAGCCCACTCCTGTTTTGCTTATGCTTACAGAGGGTACAACACGGCTACATGACTGAGATCTTCCCTAGTGTTTGATGTAACATGGTTGGGTCCTCTGTCCACAACACTACAAGCACCAATAGTATTTGTGCACATGGAGAGGCGTGTGTTCTGCATACTGAGATGTGTCCAGCATATCACAGCTACACTTTGCATTGTGTGCATTGTTATTCATGGGTGAATTGCTTCCTTCACATATAGATTGTTCACACCTGTCCCAATATTCAGCTATTTTGTGGCTGAGAGGCCATGCTGTTTTTGGAAAGTGTGCTGTCTTTTTCTGCGCTGCCTCCGTGGTAGATAGGGGGGCTCCTGGGGGTGGTGGTGGGTGTTGTGGCATTCTTGGGTGTCGGAGCTGCTTGATAACTTGGTCTATGATATGTGTTGGTCTTCAGATGTGGCTCAGGGCTGGGCTCCCTTTCATACTGTATGCAGTTTTTTAATATTTATAAAACAAGAAGACATTATATAGTTCAAATAGCAAATAAAACAAAATTACATAAACTCTTTTGAGGATATTAATGTTACAAAATATAACATTTTTTTTCAAAATTACTGAGAAAAACATAGTTTTTTTTAACATTATAATTAGAAATTAGTATTTAAATAACCTTTGAAATTCATAAAAAACATAGGTCTCAGGAACATTAGAGTTAGAAATTAGTCTTTAAAAAAAACAAATTTACTGAAAAAACGATTGCCACATTTCCCAACATTGAGCTATTATATGGCTGAGGGACCATGCAGTTTTTGAGTTGTCATCAGTGATGTCATCAGTGATGTCAATGACCATGTCATGAATGATGTAATATGTGACATCATCACCAGTGGATTGCCGGCGCAAGAGTTACAGTTAGTACAACTAACTATAACAGAGGAATTTCAATGGTTTTGTATGAGTGAAATGTCCAGCTAACTATAACACCCCTGAAACCTATGGTTTTTTCAATGAATTTCTAAAGTTTTAAAAATGATTATTCCTAACTATAACCTGCCGGAAACCTATGTTTTTTCCGGTGAATTTCAAAGGTTTTTTAAATGACATTTCCTTATTATAATGTTGACCACTTCCCCATATCTTCAACAAGAAACCACATTTGCAATGCTACTTAAAAAAAACAGGCAATAGTTCCACTTACCACTAACAAATTAACATCAACATTTAACTAGTGTAAGGACGTTGACTATGTACTGCATGAATTACATGCAACTCACACCCAAATTTAAAGAGCAATATGTGATAGAGGTACTAATTTTACACTTCCGACACCCAACAAAATCACAATTCCCAGTGCCACTACCTCTACAACCACGCCTCCTGACCTCTCCCCCTCTACTACCTCAGAGGCAGTGCAAAACAGGACAATGGACCTTCCCAAAATAATATATCCCCTCAACAGCACACTAGCTCAATGTTCAGAGATGTGGCTACCAACTATGTATAAGGGAAGGAATTCGCACATCAACAATAATGTACACAATGCTAACACTACAGGTGATATTCTATACACAACTCACTATACAAACCAAAAACTTTTCTGTGTGTAGATATACCATTGATACATGTAGTGTACTGCACAGTGGACACAACCATTATATCTCAGACTCTGGGTAACATCTCGGTCATGTTGCTGTGTTGTCTCCCCCCCTTCAAGCAGAACTGAAGAGGGCGGATCCAACGTATGCAATGTCAGCTTAAGAGTATAAATAATTAGCCTTGGGCGTGGTTCACTCCTGCAAAGAGAAAAGACTCTGCAACAGCAAAGGTCCTCACCCTGCCACATGGCTGCCACCATGACCACGTGCCTCCTTGATATAGGCCGATTGCAAACTCAATGACTTATGTCTGTATCAACTACTGTCTTCCAGCTACACTGTGGACAGCAGGGTTCACAACTTGAATTCAGCTTTGGATCTACACTACGCACCCCAATGAACTTATCCTTCATTTATGTAAGGCAGAGATCATTTTCTTAAAGTTTCAACAGTAGGAAATTCAGCCTCCATTTATTTAATGCAGAGACAATTCTACAATATGTCTTCAGATTTTGTTTAAATAAGTGACAAAAAGCATTTGTCCATGTCTGTCTCAACAACTGACTTCAATCTACACTGCGTACAACAGGGTTCACAACTCTATTTCAGCTTTTCATCTACACTACGAGTAGCATTCAAGTTAGCCTTGATTTATGTAAGGCAGAGACAATTTTGTTAATGGATGCCATAAAAAACATTCCTTAATATCTGTACAAAGTACTGCCTTCAAATGTACACTGCGATCAACAGAGTTCACTACTTGATACCAGAAGCGCAGAAGCACTACAGACAACATTTAATTCAGTCTCGATTTATTTAACCCCTCCCCTGCTGGTGACGGAACCACTCCGTCATCAGCTGCGGTCGCGCTGTGCTGATGACGGAGCGGTTCTGTCACAGCCCGCTCGGCGCGCCTGCGCGGCGCGAATTCCGCGCCTGCGCTGGTCATTCCACTGAGCGGGCGGGGCCGTGACGGAACCGCTCCGTCATGAGCACAGCTCAACCGCGGCTGGTGACGGAGCGGTTACGTCACCAGCATGCGACTGCCGCGCGGCCGCCCCGCCCCGCCCCTTTAGCACTGTGGTGGAATAGCCGCCGCAGTGAAGGGGTTAAGGCAGAGACAATTGTACTGTGTCCTCAGATTCTGTTAATTGTGATAAAATAGCATTCATCGATGTTTGTGTCGACAACTGCCTTCAATTTACACTGCTACAACAGGGTTCACAACTTGAATTCAGCTTTCCATCTACACTACGGACAGCATTCAACTTATCCTTGATTTATGTAAGGCATAGACTATTTTTTTAAAGGATGCCACAAAAAACATTCCTCAATGACTGTACTGAGTTCTGTTTTCAAATGTACACTGCGATCAAAAGAGTTTACCACTTGATACCAGTGGAGCATAAGAACTACAAATAAAATAAAATTCAGTTTCGATTAAAGTGGAATTCATGCAGAATCCAATCAACAAAAGACATTACTCCAATTACCCTTCCCGACCCCGGACCACGCATCATCGCAGAATATGTATACGCTAAGCACCAAAGGTACTAGTAACTTAGTGCACCAATAATGATTATCACGTGGCCTTACTAAGGCAGCATTCACAACACAAAAAACATTACTGTCAGGAAGGCCTTCCCGGGAACACGCATCATCGCAGGCTCCACAGAACCTTCTTGTTTTAGATACCACTAACTCAGTGTAAACCAAACTAAGTATAACACCTATAAAACCCTACAAAAAAACCCCTTTATTATGCTTCCTTGAAAAACTTATTTTATATCACTTATAATACCAAGTACCTCTGGGGTATCACCTTTAACATAGCAACCAGACATACGTCCCCATTTTGATGCACTGCGTGAAGAGCAATCGTTTAATTTGTTATGGGGAGCAATCAGTAAACCTAGTTTGCACAGCAATTGATAACCATTGATGCTACTTTTTTCTCCCCTCAAAGTTCATATAGCCCAGTATGCAACAGTGAATGATTTCAGTGCAACCCGCTCAGACCACGCATCATCGCAGGGTGAGCACACGATAAACACCAGACGTACCACTAACTCAGTACACAGTAAATATTCGCCACGTGCCCTTGTTAAGGCAAAATTCAATAGTCTAAACGCATTTTTACCAGTGCGGTCTGCCTGGACCACACTTCATCACAGGCTCCACACAACCCCCCCTACCTCAGTGCTCCACAACTCATGAACTCTTTATGATAGAATCTTCTGTGTATTATTTCACATACAATGCTCCTACCTTTGTACAGCAGAAGTCATAAACCGTTTATGATTAAATATCTGTATATGATATCATGATTACTATTCTACTTGTTACCAACAACAACATAATAAAATGGAGTCGAGAAAACGTGCCCGTAAACTCTTCAACTATCTATCTGTGTCTAAGTATTTATTGTGTTTGTAAAATGCTGCTCCTCCGACATACCACATTATATTGTGCTATAAATAGCGGATGCAACCTTCTTACCTGTGACAGCAAGTTTGGGCTATTCCTCCTTTTTTTATTATTTTCTTTAGCATATTTATATAGCGGAAAATCAACCCAAAACTATATCAGCAATTTACATGAGCACCGTATTTACAATACATTTTCAAGCACGCGTACATCACATCATTACTCTACAATAACAGGATGTGGACGCAACTTCAAGCCTCGAACACTGATTTCTAGCACCAAGTTCTGCAGTGAACCTGAATAACCACATACATATAAATATATTAGCTGCCCTTTATGTGCCAAAAAATGCAACTTAAACCTTTCACAGCCCTGAATTACTAGCTACAACACTCCACTGAATGTAAAACAAACATTCATAATCGCAGAAATGCGTCATGTCCACCATCTTTTATGTGTGCAACTATGAACGAATATAGAGTCAGTAATACCCCGTACCTTCCATGTTTGCCAAGTTGTGGAACTTTACAGATATAATGACACATTTGCGTTTAAGAGCCGGTGATGTCAGCACTGCAAAACGGTCACCCGAATCACTTGATTTCTCATATAGCTTACGACGGAACCACGCCTATAGCTCCGGAATCATGGTTTAGAGCCTCACGCAGCACTGGCATACGTCAGGTCAGCCGACACCACTTACGCTACCAGTAAAAGCCAAAAACGAAACATTGCCCAGATTTCCATTGTAGTCATTTCATAGTTCCAGGTCTAGTTGTAAGAACGGCACACACGCACTCCCTTATGGCTGGTATATACCCACACCACACCCATCCAGCGCATGCGTCACTACACAAGTGACCCTACCAATAAAAAAGATGGGACGCACGTGCTGTACTCCATTTTAGAGTTGCTCCCATCGCAAGCGCTGTGAAGGCCCATCCTAGTTGTTCGGATGCCACATGTAGGCCCGAAACCACCACCACTACGTGCGTGGCCTCTTTGGTCACTGAGTTAGTGGAGCCGGAAGGACTGAGTGGTTGAAGAACCTGTTATGATGATGGGAGCACGAGTATGTCGTTAGCCATAGCGATATCAAGACTCAGCACCATATGTAAGACTTCTTGGTGGCAGAACGGGATGTAGAAGGTGTCCTGTCCCCGAAAAGGTGAGCAGTGAGGCCTGGGTGCGCATCGGAGGGAGTCGATGGGCTGCATCAGACTTGATACAAAAAAACGACGCAGCGATTTAGACAAACACAGTTCTATATACAGAATCTTATTCCATTAATATATATTTTTTCCAATAGCAGGAACGTTTTTATTATCGATCAAACGTCCGGAATATAAACTATACAAGTAGTTGTTTTTAAATGCGGGAGGGAAGGTGTATGAAAGGGCGATGTTATTGTACTCCACATTAAGATAGTAACAAATATCAATCATAACATCTTTCTTTTACTATCTTTTAGATGTAGAGCTTCAGGATGCATTATGTCCAGGCATGTGGTGAAAAACACACCGGTGACAGAAAGATGAGCTGCGAATATTATTTTCAGTCACTCTATCACTTCCTCTGTCCTTTCAGAAAGAAATGACACACAATCTTAAATTCCTTTTTATCTTACAAGTTGTGTTTCACAAATTGGCGTCACCCCCCAAAAAAAACCTACAAAGCTCTACGTTCATGTATTCTATGATGATGCGTGGCCATCGTAACAGCATCTAAGAAGCCTGCTTTGACACGTGGTGCACCCTCTTTGAATCACGCCAATGGCACAAGGTGAGCAAAGAAACTTTTTCCAAAACAAGGACAACTTATCTGTGAAAA
Organism: Lissotriton helveticus; assembly: GCF_964261635.1. Lineage (NCBI taxonomy): Eukaryota > Metazoa > Chordata > Amphibia > Caudata > Salamandridae > Lissotriton > Lissotriton helveticus. The sequence goes on along the minus strand of NC_136068.1, from coordinate 1,403,091,656 downwards.
GAGAAAGTGGGTAGTGTGCAGCAGCTTCACTGCGTAGGAATGTACAATTACCTCCGAGCAGTGAGGATAGGTTACAACAGTCTGAGGGGCAGATCTACAAGCAGATCTACAAGCCCCTTGCGCCACTTTTCTGTCACTTTTAACATGAGAAAAGAGGCGTAAGGAGCTTCTAAATCTGCCTCTGACTTCCCAAGACAAACACTCACTTCCGGACTCTGCGAGTCAATGGGGTGCAACAGTCTAGGTACGCAATTTTGAGAACTCACCGCTATGCAGTGGGAGTACATGGGATATACTACTTTGGAAGAAAAACAGCGCACAGACACCTCCTTACAGTGGATGAAATACATTATCCTGAGTGTAAATAAAGCAAAGATATACGTGTGCAGTTGTATGTACTATGCTATTACTAACTCTATATACTATCTTTCAGATCACTAAACTGGAAGGTGCACTATGAAGCATTAGTAACTGCTCCATTTATAACTTTCTCTCTCTCACAGTTTTAATGTCGTTTTTTTCTCTCTTTCTCCCTCTCACTCTCTCTCACATTGTTTCACTTTCTCTTTTAAAGCTTTGGATGCCACTGTCCACTCTGCCGAGGCTGAATGTAAGACAGTCTGCCTCGTACAACCTAAGCTGAGTTCAAGTTCTGAACTCAGTTGGCCACAGTGTTTACAGAAGGTAAGCAGAGCAGCCGCAATATACAATGCCTCCGATTACATGCATTATAAATAAAAGAGCTTATTTACAAGCCCCTTGTGCCACTTTTGCATCACCTTCAACATGGGAAAAGTAACACAAAAGTGGCGCAAGGGTCTTGTAAATAAGCCCTAAAGAATATTGTCCTGCATAATGACTTGATCCTTTACCTAATTGTGTCTCATCTCTGAATCATTGTAAAGACCTGTTGGTCCATAATGTAAATCTGACGCAGTAGGCACTTCCATACAGACACCTCTTAAACGCGGGCCTATAAGACAGGTGAAATGTACCAGGCACACTGCAGACGTGCAAATAACTAAATTTCACCAAGTTTTACCTTAACTTGTAAGGTTTGACCTCATTTAGTCACATCAATCTAATTTTAAACACTTTTTTTCATTTTTGTTTTGCAGATTACCTACCCTACTTCTATTGGAGTCCATATCATATTTTGTTGAATTGTTTTTTTTAAGTTATGTTTCTAGTTAGTTAATACATTGTTATCTTTAAGTTACGTTTCCAGTTATTTATTATTTAGTTAGCATCTCCCCATGCAGAAAAGCAATGCTGGTTCCCAAAGGATGCATGGGGGCATTGTGGCTCCCCCCACGGTCCCCAACATGTTTTCTAAGACCCGGGGGATAGGGTCACCGGGGATATTAGAAATTACTGATAGGGGCTATTTTTTTACAGTAAAATTAAAAGTGGCCCACCCAGCGCAGCGCTCAGTACAGCCCCCAGGTGTGCATGCGCTAGATCCACGACTCCTAATCTGTAGGGTGTGTGACTCCAGCGCCTTTGGTGTACAATTTCTACGCGTTTGGGAGCCGGCATTGCTTTTCCCCATGGGGAGCTACTAACATGCAGCTCCCCATGTGGAAGAGCAATCTGATTTAGATTTCAAAATAGAGAACCGATTCCCTCGCTATAAGAGGGCGGGATGGACACCCTGGGACACTGCAGGAGCCGGCCCTCCCACAATATATAAAGCCCCGGGGAGTGGTGGTCCCTGGGGCTTTAGAGACCTTGCAGCCCCCCCAACCATTTTTTTTTGTAACCCTGGGGGTAACGGGGCCCTCGAGTGCTCCAGGAGGGGGGCCACGCAGTCCCCCTTTCACAATACATAAAGCCCCAGGGGTGGTGGTCCCTGTGGCTTTGGGGACCTTGGACCCTCCCCCCACCATTTTTTTTTTAGCCCGGGGGGTGGGGATACATATATACACATACATATATATGTATACAATATTATTATACATATGCATAACAATGAGCACAGTACATATTTAGTGATATATTTAATTAAAAAAGGCGGATGTGATTCAATATTGGTTTGAAGTACTCATTGATCACTAATATCTTTGTTAGGTTGGATGACACTAGTAGGCACACGAGGCATGTTATTTTAGGTTGTATATTTGCAAATTTTGCAGAGCATAACCTTTCATTCAGTTCTAGCTAATTGAATTGGAGTTTTGGGAGAATAATGAGCTCTGTGTTTGATTCTTGAGTGAGATCTCCTCCTCAAGGTTGTCTTGTGAATCTTCATTGAGAATATCCTGTAAGAAGGGCAAGGCTGCAGGACCTGATGGCCTTCCTGCCGAAATCTACAGGGTCTTGGAACAGGCAATTGTTCCTTTTATCACTACATTATTTAATCAAATCTTGCAGGAAGGTCTGTCACCTCCCACCTCTTGGGATAGTGCATCAATAACGTTGATCCTAAAACCGGGCAAGTCACTATCGTGCTGTGGGTCATATAGACCAATCTCCATCTTAAATGTGGATTACAAAATCTTTGCCACAGTTCTGGCTAAGAGGCTGGGTACTGTAGCACCTGGGTTATTACATCAAGACCAGAAAGGATTTGTCAAGGGCAGTCAACTTTATGAATTGACATACAATCTCATAGGGGTCATTGACATCTGACTCCCTCCCCCTGGCTGTGCTGACCCTCGACGCAACAAAGGCCTTTGACAGGGTGAATTGGTCTTACCTGCCAGGGGTCTTGGGAAAATTTAACATCGGTGATGGTTTCAGTCGAGCAATAAGATTTCTCTACCGGAACCCCACATCTTGTCTGTTGGTAAATGGTGAATTGTCAGACCCATTTACTATCACAAGGGAAACACGTCAGGGCTGCCCTCTCTCCTCTCTCCTATTTGATCTATATATAGAACCCTTTGCGCAGCGATTGAGGGATGATATTAACATCAAATCTTTTAGGTATAGGGGATGGGAGAAGAAGGTGGCCCTGTACGCGGACGACATCCTGATTTTTTCTTCAGAAATATGCACAGCCCTTCCAGCTGTTATTAAGTTGGCCTTAGAATTTTAAGAAATCTCTGGCTATGAGGTCAATGCCTCAAAAACTGAGATATTAGTCTGGAATAATGATGGCTATGGGACAGATATTCAGCCTAGCCCAACCTTGCGTTATTTGGGGCTTAATATTGTTAAAGATATAGATAAAATCGCTTCAATTAATTTTGCTGCTGTAGCAAAAGACTGCCGTAGACTTATGTGATCTTGGTCACAACTCCCATTATCCATATTGGGAAGAGTTAATCTGATAAAGATGACTATTTTACCAAAAATTTCTTTTTTATTTAATACTATTCCTCTTTATTTTGAACCATCATATTTATCAAAACTTCAGAGGGAAATCAGTTTGTTTATCTGGGATAAACATATCCCAAGAATCGCTTGGAAAAAACTCAGGCGACGTAGGGAAAAAAGTGGCTTAGCAGCTCCAGATCTCCAAATATACGCATGGGCGTTTCAGTTTTCTCATTCGCGTATGTTACTAAAAATGCCCACAGATTTCGGCATTGGTTGTATGTTTTCAGCCCTGCTCAAGGGGGAAGAGGTGGCTCAGTCTGGCTTTTTGTTCAAATTTGGAGATCCCAATTTTTTTAAGAAGATTAAATTGAAGGTATTGCAGGGGATGGCAAAAACCTGGGTTAAAATCAGACACTCTATAAAGCTGGGGTTTTTCTCTAGCAGGTCACCGTTGTGGGATTCTCCTGGGAGCCCTGGGTGGCTGAAGGACAGTTTAGCGGTCCCTTTGAGACTGGCAGACATAGAGGTTTGGGGTGACTTGTTCGTGGAAGGTTGTTTGTTACCATGGGAATCCCTAATGGTTAAAGTTGGGCCAAATCTTTCTAGATTTAAATACATCCAGATTGCAAGTTGGGCCCATTCATATGCCTCATCTACCTCTTACACCAGTTGATTCCCAGTAGGAGGGGGTAACCATCTCAAGTCCCTACTGGTCGATTAACCCCCAGCAAGAAAGGAGGTCTCCTTATGGTATAACCTATTGTTAGAGGAGGCGGATGGTGAATTCCTGCTCCCAGATAAATTGTGGTGTCCCTCCTTACCAGGTCACAATGTGGAAAATCTGTGGGTTACATCGTTCAAAGTAATGTGCGACATTGTTAAGCCTGCTTGGCTTCGGAGGAACCATATTTTCACTCTTCATAGAGCTTACTACTCTCCACAGAGGCTATCAAAATTCTCTGAAGACGCCTCTATGGCATGTGCTATGTGTGGGTTGTCAGCTGCCTCAGATGCTCATATGTTCTTTGAGTGTCGCCTCCTGAAGTCGTTTTGGGATTTTATAAGTGTTTTACTCACAACATCTGTGGGTTTCAAAATTTTGATGTATCTTCCTCTTGTAATCTTTGGAGTCATAGACGGAGCTCGAAGTCCAGCGAAAAATCTTCTCTTCTATTCCATCTTATTGGCTAGAAGGAAAATCTGTAAAAAATGGAAAGACCCTGCACCACCCTCTATTCTGGACTGGCGAGCCTCTGTTCTGCAGGTTTCAAAACTGGACTTGGTCAGGGCCGGCAACCAAGAGAAAAGAGCCTTCTGGTTTCTGCTGAAATGGGATTAAATACGAGTCTTGGCTGTGTTTTTTTTTTGGGGGGGTTCCCCCCATGGTCCAATGATTATGCTGCTGTGGTTTTCCTAATTCCCTGCTCTATCTGTATTCCGAATCGAGTTTTGTGGCTTATGTACAAATGACAGCAACCTGCTTTCACTTATATTGTTTCGCTACGGTGTGGCCTCTGAGAATCTGACATTACTGAAGGTAGACGTTAGTCCATCTGGTGTTTCTCCACCAGTTTTACACTGAGACAGTGTGTCGCTCTCTATTGGCTTTATCACTGGAAGCCACGGTGGAAAATGAGGACAAAAAAAAGTTGTATATTTGCAAATTTTGCAGAGCGTAACCTTTCATTCAGTTCTAGCTAATTTAATTAGAGTTTTGGGAGAATAATGAGCTCTGTATTTGATTCTTGAGTGAGATCTCCTCCTCAAGGTTGTCTTGAGAATCTTCATTGAGAATATCCTGTACCCTGCTCATCAGATACGTTTTTGTTCAAGATAACACATTTCTGATACAGTAGTAGTTTGCATAGATGCATTTTGAGAGAAAACCTATATGAGTGTCAATAATGTTTTTTATCACTGTGCTCCAACTGACCCCTTTCTAGTGAGATCTCTGGTCAGTTGAAATGGCAATGTCTTTAATTAGTTTGCTGTTTTGCTTTGTACTTTGCATTAAACAGAGTTTAAACTTTGGGTTTCCCAACATGTTGTTTTTAGTTACGTCGCCTACCAGCCGCGATGCCGGTCGAGTTTTCCTAAGGCTCCGCACTCGGGCCCGACAATCGCCCTCCATCAGCCACGTAGAGGACCCAAAAGCCAACCAAGGGGCTCATGCGAGTTCCAATAATAGGACCTGCACCATGAAATGCCAACTGAGAGAACAGGAAGGAAAAAGCAAGTGACAAGATTCAGACAGCCGCAAGTCCAGAGCGCCTACCTCAAAATGGCGGCCATCCGAGAACCGCTGTGAACATTCTAGTCGTGCCTGCCACATCACCATCTATCCACGGCAGGACCAAGTTGCAGGGAGCGCACCACTCCAGTGGTTTTGGTAGCAACAGAGGTGAAGCGCATCCCCCCTACCCTGCAGACGACACTCCGGGGCAGACAGTAACATAACCACTGCGGACATAATAACTGCGGCATCTTCACAGATGAGAGAAGACCGTGCCCCGGAGGCCACTTCTCAGCAGGAGCAGGACACGTCGACCCGTACGCGAGTCCAGCAAGAAGGTGAGGAGGAAGCAGTGGGAGTAAATCCACAGGCACCACAGGAACCAGCTACCCCTACTCCACAGCCAAAACACAAAGAAAATCCACTCACGAGTTTGCAGTGAGGCTTGAAGCTGGTGGCGAGGCCGGTGAGTCCCAGCGCTCCCCTTTTCTTCCGCACGCCCCAGGCCAGAAACAGGACAGACTCGGGGGGAATCGAGAACTCTGGGGCCACGTGAGGGGGGGACTGGCGGGCATGCCCTTTTCTAACATCCTGTGGAAGAGACGAAACCAGGGCTAAAGGCGAAATGAAAAATAACTAAAACAAGGCCCCAAGAGAGCCAGAAAAAGCCACCACATGGGAAAGACTAATAATAGAAATGGGCCCAGAGAAGTCCAACCACAGGGATCTACATAGGCCTGCTCATGACGTGCCTGCCCTCAAAATGGCGTCGTCCACTAACTTCGTCTCTCCGGCAGCCACTATGGCAGACCCCAGCTCCTTCTCCGATACCGAGCTGGACTACACCAAGTGTCACCATCTCCTCCTACACGTGGATTTCAGCAGCAGCATTGTCCAGGGGGAATGCTTCCCTGAGCGTGGAGTCCCAGCTGGGTGGCTTCTCCTCCCCTTGAGATCCTGTTCTTCAAATACCAGTCTGCCTGAACTGACCTCCTTCCCTGCACCTTGTTTCTACTCCTCTCCCCCTCTCCCTTTCCCTCTATCCTTTTTTGGGGGCTTGTTATTCTATGTTTGACTATGCAACTGTGGCTAATGTACCTACTCAAAATAGTTTGTCATGTTTTTCCAGACCGCTGAGACCTGAGCAACATGGCTGATGTCCGGTGGAGCTGCTAGACAGCTGTTGAGGAGATTTGCCCCGGTTGACCCACTTGACCGTCACCTACCCAGCTGGACGTTGGGCATAGTTCACCTTGTCTCCCCACTGTGTCTCCTTCTTCTCTCACCAACCGTTGAGACCTAGCATTTTGACCGATGCCCTGTGGAGCTACCTTGATAGTTATAGAGGAGATGGGCTGTGGACTTATCCCCCGACCGTCACCTACCCAGCCTGACTTTGTGCAGACTTCTCTTCATCTCTCCGCCTTATCCTCTTTCCTTCCCTTTTACTTTACCCTTCTACGCTCCTCTTCCTGGTCTTCTATGCTCTTTAAATGCTCTCCAACAACAGATGTAATTTGTAACTGATGTACCTTCATAACAATGTGGAACCTCATGTAAAGTGCTCTGATACCTCTGGGTCGAGCCAGCGCTATATAAAACTCAAATAAATAAATAAATACATAAATAAAGTTACAACAGACTTTGAAATCAAAGACAGTTTGTACTTTGTAACTTTCGATTAGCCTCATGATTACTTGCATGTGTGCTTTGTTTGTTTTAGAAGCTATACAAAAGTGCTCAGAAGGAGGCTGTAGACTGAATCTTTTCGATTCATCTAAATAGTTCTCATCAAGCTTATCTGTATTTAATTAGTTTGCTTTATTCAAATGTCAAGCATGTTACTTTAAGCTGAGTGCAAAGAATCGGTAAACTGCCTTGTCAAGAAAACATCCACAATGGGTTCTGCTCTCCCTGGAGCCACAATATGTTCTAACAGTATCATTCAGTAATGCATCAAGAGCAGAGAAGAGAGGTTTTGAAATAGGCATAGGTGCTTATGTGACTGTAGCACAGAAAGTAATGCCACAAGATGAATCAAAATTTGTCCTGGGTTAAGTGCGCTGATCTGCACTTACAAGAGTGGAAGCACATCACTCAAGAAAAGTTATTAGGCAGCAACTCATAAATTAAGGTTTAAACTAACAGAATACTCCCCTGTGAACACCGTGACAATTGTGGGTGATCTCCAACCCCTAACATATTAGGCACCATACATACTTTGAGCCCTCTGTTATCCTCAACATTTTCTAAAGGAGTTGCAAATAGCAATTGTTGCAAATTCACTGTTTTGGTATGCTAATCTCAGATATCTTCTGGGCAGTATGTGTTCTGGTTTCTATGTGCACATGCTCTGGCACTAAAATGGTACTTGTAAAACTTAAACTTTCCTTTTAGGACACAGTAGATAATGCAGAAAATGCAGAAATGGCATCAGAGTTAAATATTATATGACGGACTTTGGTGTGTAGTTACACCATTCACATATATGACAACAAGTATATGGGAGTCAGTAGTACCACTGTGTTCTGGCTTAATTGGAGTTTAAAGGCACTGCAGTAACAAATGGCAAGAAGAAGTGACTTTGCAATTTAGAAAAAGCTAATTATTCACATTTTACTTCTAGATTCGGCTGTTGAAGTATACATATTCCCTGCCTTCCTGGTCCGGGCTCCAGGCTAACTACATGGGGTATGCACCCTTTTGTGGGACACAGCCTAATTAGGTGAAAGTGAGGCTGGGCCCAGCTCCTACCTCTCATCCTGCCAGCTCCCATTTGTGTGTGACTGTCTAGGAAGAATACACAAAGCCCAACTGCCAACTACACCCAGCCATTTGACCAAAGACAGGCTGCAGGCATCAAATGACTAAAGTACTGGACACTTTTGGCCCAATATCTGTGGCAGAAGTCATGAAGGAGTTGGGGTCTATGAAGAGTGGTTCTCCTGGGGATCCTGCCCCTATGAGATTTTTGAAACAGGCGGCTTCTGTCATCGCGGCTCCTGTTACAAACTTAATTAATACTTCCCTTGCCCAGGGTGTGGTGCCGCCAAGCTGGAAAAGAGCAGTGGTAAAGGCTCTCTTGAAGAAACCTAATCTGGATTCTTCGGATTTGGCAAACTTCAGGCCCATATCTCTGCTGCCGGGACTTGGTAAGATAGCTGAAAGGTTGGTTAACCATCGTCTGTCCGCCTTTCTGGAGTCCAACGGTCTGCTGCAAGAGTCACAAATGGGTTTTTGGCCAGGGCAGGGCACTGACACCGCCCTATTGGCAGTCGTTGAGGAAGCTAGGAGCATTTTGGATTCAGGAGGGTCAGTGGCAGTGATCCTCCTGGACCTCAGTGCGGCTTTCGACACTGTGAACCATCAAGTGTTGATCCAACGGCTGTCCAATGTGGGGGTTGTGGAAGTTGCACTGCAGTGGCTCCGGTCATTCCTGTGCGGTCGGACCTATCAGGTCTGGGAAGGCAGCGAGCGGTCAACATCCATCCCCCTCCAGTGTGGGGTGCCACAGGGCTCCTCTTTGAGGCCCACATTGTTTAACGTGTAAATGCCCCACCTGGAGGATGTGGTAGCCCCATTTGGGATAAAATCGTCAGCTACGCTGATGATACTCAGCTGGTGGTTGCTTTGTCCCAACTGGTGAAGAACCCGGATTCGCTGTGCCTATGTATGGCCAAAGTGCATGCCTGGATGTGCGAATCAGCGCTTAAATTAAATGGTTCCAGGACCGACGTAATGCTGCTAGGGCATAAGATTCCCCTACTCCCTTCGACCATCTGGCCCAGTTGTCTGGGCGAGCTTCCCAGCCCTAAGCAGGAGATCAAGAGCTTGGGGGTGTGGTTAGAGCAAGACCTCTCTTTTAAGACCCAGGCCAAGAAAACAGCAAGGGTCTGTTTCGGGCTCCTTCGTTCAGCCCGTAAAGTCTTGCCCCTCCTCCCTCTGACATCAAGGAAGTTACTTATCCAGGGTCTGATTATCTCAAGGCTTGACTATTGCAATGCTATTTTCCTTGGGGCCCCTGAAGCTACGTTCAGTAAGCTTCAGCGGGTACAAAATGCCGCAGCCAGGATGCTGACGAACGTGCCAAGGAGACAGTCAGCCAAACCTGCTCTGAAGTCATTGCATTGGCTTCCGGTGCGGGAGAGGGTGAAATTTAAAGCCCTCTGCACAGCACATAGAATCCTCCAGGGGAGGGGACCTCCCATCTTAAAGAACTTAGTGGTGCCATATAAGGCAAACAGAGCTCTGCGCTCTGACCAGAAACATCTGCTTCAGGTTCCTAGCGTCAATAGGGCTCGTACTGGGGCTAGAAGATTTTCGGTTCACACAGCCACCCTCTGGAATGCGCTTCCATTGAGGATGCGATCAGAGACTTGTACTCTTCGTTTCCGGAAGCTTTTGAAAACATACTTATTCCTTATGTGATGTGATTTAAGTGGCTCTGTGGTTATCGTTGCTGTCTGGTTAAGCGCTGGGATGCCCGAGGGTAACTACGCGCTATATAAGATTCCAAATAAATAAATAAATAAATAAATAAGAAAATGCTAACTTTCTAAAAGGTATTATTATTATTATTATTATTATTAAATTGCACTTATATAGCGCGTGTCTACCCGGAGGCCTCGCAGCGCTTTAAACTGATTACTGATGGCAAGCTCGGGAGGGATCAGCACCCCTTTACAAACAGGTGCGTTTTTAAAGCCTTTCTGAAGGAAAGATAATTATTTGTTTCTCGAAGGGAGAGAGGGAGGGAGTTCCAGAGCCTGGCCGCAGTATGGGAAAATAACGACCACCCCAGCGGGCTTTGTTAATTTTAGTAGCGGTTACCGGTTGCAAACAACTGGAACGTAAAGCTCTGGATGGTACATAGGGTGTCGCTACGGTGAAAAGATTTGTGCACAATGCACATGGCCTTGAACTGGACTCTGGCCGCTACTGGAAGCCAGTGAAGCTCTTTCAGAGCTTTTTTTGCTGACTGCCAACGGGGGATGTTATACAGTAAACGAGCAGCACAGTTTTGTGTGACCTGAAGCCTACGGGTCACTGCGGCTGGGGCTCCCATGTAAAGGGCATTCCCATAGTCCAGGCGGGAGAGGATCAGGGCCCGGACCATGATCCTCCTAGCCTGGAATGGGAGCAGGGGAAGCACCTTACGGAGCATTTTCATCATCCCGATGCAAGTGGAGGCAGTTTTTGTAGCTTGGGCTGAAAAATCCAGCGCTTTGTCCAGCCAGACTCCCAGGCTCTTAATCTGGGGTTTGGGAAGAGGAGGCGGGCTGAGGGATGGAGGCCAGATGGATGCTAGGGCAGATGGAGGGGAGTTGCCCAACAGCATTATATCTGTTTTCTCCCCATTAAGCTTGAGGAATGAGGATTGCATCCATCTGGCAACAGCCTCTAGACAGGGACCTAAGGTGGAGGATGATCCCGCAGAGTGGTCCAACGAGACCACCAGTTGCATGTCATCTGCGTAGGTAACAATACGCACACCGAAGGGATGGACTATCTTCTCCAGGGGCTCCATATAAGCATTAAAAATAGTGGGGCTCAGGGAGGAGCCCTGAGGCACTCCACAGCTGAGAGGATGTTTTGGGGAGACTGACTCACCCTCAAACACCTGGAAGAATCTGTTGTCCAGGAAGGAGGTAAGCCATTCCAGGGCCGCGCCCGACACGCCCAGACCACTCAACCGATGTAAAAGTGTAGAGTGGTTGACCGTGTCGAACGCAGCACTAAGATCGAGTAATATGATGGCAGCCTTCCCTCCCTGGTCTAACACCGCTCTGGCTTCTTCCGTCACCGCCAAAAGAGCGGTTTCGGTTCCGTGCTGCGGGCAGAACCCTGTCTGAGAGGAACGGAGCAGACTATTGGACTCTAAATAGTCCACTAAAATGTTATTAACGTGCCTCTCAAGTAGCTTGCTCATCCATGGAAGTAAAGAGATGGGGCGGTAGTTGGCCAAGTTGTTCTGATCCAAAGTAGGCTTTTTCAGCAAAGCTTTCACCATCGCACACTTCCAAGGAGGCGGGACGGTATTGGAGGCGATGGAGGCATTAAGGACGTCTAAGATGACTGGACGAATGGCATCTATGACCTTAATGAGAGCGTGGGGGGGGTGCATGATCATTAGGAGATCCCGAGGTGATTTTAGGGATCAACTTATCTAATGAAAAAGGGTCAAGAGATGGAAAAGTTTCAAGTGTACAAGGGGTGGAGAGATCGGAAACCGGAAGGGGGGTGGGTTTGTTATTGACATCACCAGTGGTGAATGAAGAGTATATAGCCTGAATTTTCTGGGAGAAAAAGGTAGCAAGATTATTGCACCGAGTTTGTGCGCCGTCTGATGATGGACGCTCAGGGAGTAGAGATATTAGAGATTTGGCAATTTTAAAAATGTCCTTAGGCGCATTAGCAGCCATATTAATTTTCGCGTCATAGAAGCAGGATTGCGTGGCGGCAATTTCCCTCTTGTAGAGCTTGATGGCGGCTCTATAGTCAGCCTTCCTCTGTTGAGAGTGGTCCTGCCTCCACGCTATCTCGAGTTTGCGGCATTATTGCTTCATGGTTCTAAGGGCGGGTGTGTACCACGGGGCAACCTTGGATCTTATTATTGATTTTAAGGGGGTAAAAGGGAGAACTTGATCGAGGGTACTGGAGATCCAATTGTCGAAGTTGATCGTGGCAATGTTGGGATTAGTGGACCTCTGAGGCGGATGTTCAATAAGAGCACGTTCCCACTCAAGGAGCGGAAGAGAGGACCATTTCCTTCCCCAGTGCTTATTAGGCTTATGAAAAGTAGGGGGGGGGGGGGCTTATGGACCAGATAAAAGGTATTAGAAAATGGTCTGTCCATGGGAGTGGGATGGGAGTCTCCACTTTTAGATTGTCTAGGTTGCTATAGATATGGTCCAAAAGGTGTCCCTTGTTGTGAGTCGCAAGAAAACCCTTTCGGCGAAGATCAACAGCCTGGAAATTCGACCTGAGGATGTTGACTGAAGTGTCACACGGGTCATCCAGGTGCAGATTGAGATCGCCCAGCAAAGTAAAATTTGCTGTGGAAAGCAGGGCGCTAGCGACAGTATCTGTCAAGTCGGAAACAAAGTTACTAAGGGCGCCAGGAGGGCAATAGACCAGCATACCGGAAAATGAGGTGGTAGGTGAGAATTCTAGAGTAAAATAAAAACTCTCACACGTAGATATAGTGGAGGAGGTGATGCGGCATTTAAAAATATCTCTATATATAATAGCGAGTCCGCCACCTCTACCCGACTGGCGGTCTAGGCGTTTCATGGTATAACCTTCAGGTGTCGCCCACACAGTGGAAGGGTCATTTTCCAGTTGGAGCCATGTTTCTGTCAAGAAGAGAGCCTCAGGATTTAGCTCTTCTATCAACATGGAAAGCTCTGTGTGGTGTTTAGGTAAAGACCAACAGTTAAGGAGAAACATTCTCCAATTATGTAAGGGTTGAGGTTTAACGGTGTACGCGGGAGATAAACTCCAGTTACATAAAGTGCAATAAGACCCAGTATTGGACGGGGGGATCGACTGAAGGCACAAAGAGTTGGTTGGAAAGGGATTACATCCTATATTGGTGGCAAGGTGGGGCGTGAACAAATCTTTACAAAAAATAGAACCCGGCAACCATTTTTCTTTTGCTGCTATTTATTTGAGCAGACTAGGGGCCAATATTTACAATCCTTGGTCCTGGCTACATTATTTCGCCATGATTTATACATTTTTTAAGGAAACAATTCCACAATTTTATAAGTCTGAAAACATGTGGTGACACACTTTCAAATCAATATTACTCTGTGCTGATTTTCAAATGGTCAAAACATAAGACATTCATAAACAGTACATTTTGACGAATAACACAATTGTGCTTAAGTTCAGTAACTGTGTGAATCAAACCAGGTACCAGGAGGAGCAGGGAGGAGCAGTAGCCATATGACCAGGGAGGAGCAGTAGCCATTATCCTCCTTGACCTGTGCACCACATTTGACATGGTTAACTTTGACATTCTGCTTAACAGGCTTAGGAATGCCAGTGTGTCAGGTGGTGCCATTTCCTGGATTGAATCCTACCTGAATGGTAGACCACTCCAGGTCTTTGTGGGAGAAACAACCTCAAGGTGTCTACCTCTCAACTACAGAGTACCTCAGGGATCATCTCTAAGTCCTACTCTGTGTAATGTGTACATGAGACCGCTGGCTGATATTATCAAAATTGTCACAAATGCGGATGATACTCAGTTGGTAGTATCTTTAAACCATCCGCACAACTCTCCCTCTGATCTGGAATCCTGTCTGGAGAAGGTGGCAACTTTGATGGAACATTCGTGTCTCAGGGTCAATGGAGAAAAATAATGTGTCTGGGCAACTTGTCCAATGCTGATTTCAAACTGGCATGGCCAACCTGTCTTGGACCCACCCCAACCTCAAAGTCTAAGATCAAAAGCTTGATTATTCAAATTTGACCAGCAAGCAGTGGAAGTGACAGGGGCCTGCTATGGTATCCTTAGAATGCTGCAGAAAGTTCTCTACCTCCTCCCTAGGGGGGCCAGCACTGGTCCTCTTGCACCTGGATTATGGTAACTCCTTGTACCTGGGAACACCTAAATCCACTACAAGGAAATTTCAAGTTGTTCAGAAATGTGCCGCTTGGCTGCTGCTTGACATCCCTAGAACTCAATCAGCTAAGCCAGGTTTGAAGACCCTACACTGGCTGCCCATCCTGGAGAAGATTAAATGTAAATCCCTCTGCATAGCTCACAAGACCCTTATGGGAAAAGTCCCTTTTATTAACAGGTCCCTTATCACCTTTTATCGTGTGCAAGCCTGTGTCTAGCCACCATCCCTAAAATCTGAAGGATGGAGAGTGGGGGGCAATTTCTTCTCTTACAGTTTTAGCTAGGCTTTGGAATGTACTCCCCCTGTACTTGCAGTCAGAGACTCACCATCTCATCTTTCGAAGGCGTCTTGATACCAGGCAATTCCAGAACACTAACCTGTGAGCCACCTATCCTTCTCCCTGTTCTGCTGCTAGCGCTGGGAAGCCTCGGGGTAGCTATGAGCTCAAGAAGTGTTAATTAATTATTAAAATAATAATAAATGAATCAATACATGAATTTGATGAATGGCTAATTAAAACATTATAAAATTATAATTGTCATAAATGCCATACATCATAATTGGGTTACTAAACAAGCAATAGTGAATAAAAGAGAAAATATTCTGTTGAAAACTACAGCATCATAGTCAGTAGTTTTTAACAATGTAGTTGTCTGGTTAAAAAATGTAACAAATTTGATGGGAAAGATATAAAGGCAAGAACCTACAGCAGTGCTGACTGAGCGCACACTAGTAGCAAGAAAATACAAGTTCGAACCTGCAGGGAGAAGCATACAGGCCCCCACAACTCAACTCTAAATGACATTCCATTGGCGAGTCTTGCTGCCAGTCCGAACTCCTGGACTAGGTCTGGACCTTCAAAGCGCGCTAACTGCACGCTAATCAAGTCAAACATAGGGCCCAGGCCCCCAGGCCCCCATGACCGGGGAGTGTCACGTCTAACATGCCCCAACCCAGAGTGACATAGTTCTTCCAAAACACACAGTGAAGAACCAACCACTGCCTCTCAACACCTATGAGGTCTTAGAGTCACTTCACTGGCTGATGGTCTTCCATCTGGCTGCCAGGGGATCGCCTATCCCCACTCTCGAACTCCTCTCCATTCTATCCTGGAATGGGGCACAGATTCCTGCCCCCTCAGCCAACGGTATGCCAACCCTCCAACCAGTCACTTGCATCCACTGGTGTGTTGAAGAAGTAGGTCTTTCCACCATCCAGGATCTTGAGTCTGGCCGGGAAGCGCATCATGTACTTAACACCTTGATCAAGAAGGGCCCTCTTCACCCCGTCAAAAGAACGTCGCTGCCGCTGGACATGGATAGTGAAGTTGGGAAAGAAGCGGATGGTGGCATTGTCCAGTTGGAGATCACCATGTGTGCGTGCCGCCTGCAGGATCGCATCCCTGTCCCTGTAATTCAGGATACAGGCGATGATAGTGTGGGGAGGAGCCCCAGGTTTTGGTTTACCTCCCAGAGCTCCTTGGGCCCGCTCGACCGAGAAGAAGTTAGACAGGTTTTTGGGTTTCAGATGATTTAGTATCATTCTTTCATGAAGCAGTCCATGGATGGGTCCTTCATTCCCTCCAGTACCCCTACCATGAGGATGCTGTTGCGTCGGGCTCTCCCTTCCTGGTCCTCCAGTCTGGAGTGGATGTCTGTCTGATTTTTGGTGAGAATGGCAACTTACTCTTCCAAGCGTTTAGCTTTGATTTGTAGGCTCCCAATGCCTGCTTCTACTGTGGATACTTTTTCAGTCATCTTCAGAAAATCTGCACGTAAAAGGTTCACTTCTTCAGTGACAGAGTCAAGTTTCGGCTCCAATGTGCCCCGAAGGTCTCTAATAGCCCTCATAATGTCTTTTAGCAAGGGGTCTGGACCGCTGTCGTCCGGATCCTCCTGTGTACTGCCCCCCATTACGCCCTCATCTTGACCGACTGCGACAGTGTATTTGTCGATCTGAGTGGACTGGCCGGGTCCAGTCACTCTATTACGATCCATGATGGAGTTGGAGAGGCAGTGGCAGCTACCCCGCCGTATCAAAGCAGACCACGGAGGTGTCCAATAACCCACAGTGCCATTGGATCCTGGGTACCCCAAGGATACCACCAGCTATTGGACCGGCCAGGATCAGGTCACTAATGTAAGACATTGTGTGTTTGCCCCGCACCGGACCTAAGGCTCCACACACTATCTTTTGAGTAAGAACCATGCAGGAGCAGGGATCACTGAAGCATTTCCCGCTGATTGGTCCCCACGTCAGCTCCACTCCTCACCTGTGAACGGTTCTGTCACCTCCTCGGTCAGCGAGCTTGCAGGGGGATCAGACCAATTCCACAGGCCTCAGGCTGCCTGGTCAACAGCAGTCATCCTGCCAGTTACACTACTCCCAATGAAGGGCACACAGCTGACACAAGCAGCGCGCGGGAGAATCCAAGGACCATTCTTCTGAAATTTGCTGCTATAAGGGACTTGTGGCCTAAAAGCAATATTGTCTGCCAATCCCTCAATGAAAAATCTCAGTGCTTTGTTAGCTGTATTTTTCTAACATATTGTTAATCCCATTTGGATGTATCTCTAAGTTGTGTATTAGCCAATACAAATTCCCTGAACAGGGCTTAGTATATAACTTGGCTATCGTGACCAAGGTCAAGATTATATTCTTAAAAAAATGACAAGAACTGATGATGAGAAAGAAAAAGCTGTGTGCCTAGTTCAACACAGCGACCAAGATTTCGAGCCACCTAACCCGTCTTCACTGAAGATTAAAAGTGGCCGACCTCTCTAAACCGGGCTTGCTTCCATAGAGTAACAATCGCCAATGGAATTGTCAAGCCAAGATACCCTAACTCCCTAAGTTTGAGGAACATCCAGCCTGAAACAATTTTATTGTGACAATTTAAACTAAAAAATCTGGCACTTTACTCTGCTTAAACATTGTATCTAGTTTTCTGTGGAAATGTAGGAACCTTCATTAAAACTGGTAAATGGGTGCCAGCATCCTACATCGTTCTATCTAAGAAGAAGGGGTCCGTTACCCCACTACCATCGAAAATTCTAGCACAAAGATCAAGAGTGCTGCTTGATAATAATCTTGAAAATGTGGAGAAGGCAGAATATTTTCCCCTAGGTGCCTTACTACTCTATATAAAATACCTAAGAAGCTCAACTAGATGAGTAAAAAAAAAATATTCTTAACTTTAATGGAGATGTATAAAATAAAAACAATAAGTGCGGAAGGATAGACATCTTATCTAGCTCTTTGACAATATTTTATAAAGTTTACCACTCCTGCTAACTTGTGCATGGCTAAGTCAAATTCTATTCTTAGCCAACGTCATCTCATTGCGTGAGGTAGAGCAAAGAAATCCCTAAGTAGGACACATTGAACGGGGTCCAGTTAGCAAATTTACGCTAAAGTTTTTATTCGCACATGTTAAGGATGGGAGACATTCTGCATGAATAATCTTCAGTATTGTTTATAACTAGAGAGTCAACAATAAATTTTGCATGTCACGACATTCGGTACGGAGGCACTGTGATCCAATTTAGCGTGATGCTACTTAATAGTACGTCATGAGTTGAAACGTAAACCTAGATAGCTGTAGAACGACGGAATTGAATTTTCACACAAAGACCACCCATATCCCTTTACTGACTTTTTATCAAAAAACATTCTGTTTGGTTAATCTCCGATGATTTCCGGTTTCTTGCTATGAATAAAACTATACAGAATATGCATTGACGTCTGGAGGGCCATTGGAGTAAGAGCACATAGAATGATGTATTGTTGGAAATATATGCATAGTTAAAATATATAATAGGCAGGATAGAGGCTAAACAGCATGGGAGTGACAACACACCGCTGTTTCTGGCCAACATTATTTAGAACCTTGGGTGATACATATCATGGTGATAGATGTGTGATTTTATGGACAAACCTCTTCCGAGTGACAATACTGTCCAATGTTCCACAGATCAAAGCACCGGTTGTAGAATGACCGACCCTAAAGCCCCCCTGCTCTAAGGGATATAACGATTATCAGCAATTTTTGTCTGAAGGTGGACTAACAGAACTTTTGAATAAATCTTTTCAGGGACATCTAGATTTGCGGCAATCCTCCCATTACCTTTAATTAAATATTGTTAATGCAGACCCCCGACAAGATTCTATGATAATTCCAGTTTTTGCTATCGATTGAATACAAACTGCCCGCCAATCAATGTTTGATTTTCTTTTAATCACTGGGCAGCTCTACTAAGTTTAAAATATATTATTGTCTCCTTTATGTCTGTTTCAGTGAGAATAAGTCTATTATTTCACTGTCAATTATCTGCAGATCCTTTTAAAAAGGGGCAGCCAAATAAATTATTTTCATATTTATTTGATCCCCCTGCTGTACTGACATAACAATGATTTTCTTTTTTAATTCTAATCAGAATAAGTGTCTTGTGGCAGCACAAGTTGCACTGCTGCAATTTGTTCCGTTTATATGTTCTGTATGGTTGACACCCCCAAAGACACACCTAAAACGTCATCCTGAGGTTATCTTGTAACATAATCTAAATTAATAATACATTTCCAAAACCTGATGGAATCAACTGGCTTGTAAACATGGAAAACAGTGGTCCATTGACTGTTATAAAGCTCTGTTCTTTTTTTGTTTATAGTCAAGTCAAGTCAAGTCAATTAAGCTTTATTTCGATTTAGAATATAAATCATAAAAAGCGAACAACAATCATAATACAATACATTTGGTTTACAATAAAATCAATATGTACAAATAAAAGAGAGATAACTATTCTCACAAGTATAGGGCTCAATTAAAGGCACAGCTATTATTCTTTGTAGGATGAAAATAAGAAGCCGAGCCTATGACTTCTCACTATTAGGTTTGTTAAAAACTTAGTTAATACTTTTTTAGAAGTTCGCTAGAAAAATCGTAACATGACTCGTTATTAAAAGACAGATAATTAGCTTAAAAACGCTCTATGTCTAACCGTACATTTGAGAAAGTTCACGACATGATAGGTTATCCTCTCTTCCTCCAACTGCTGCAAATATTGGAATGCTAAACGGCATTGTCTAAATCCAATTTGCTGCAGCAATGGGATCAGCCACTTCTTCCTAAAATCGTGAAAGAATTTACAAAAAAGGACGGTGTGCATTGTCGATTGTGAGGATGTGTCATCACAGGGACACAATGGAAGATCCTTGGCCCAATTGTTTCTAATGGGGAACATTACCGGACGATGGAATAAGTTCAGCCTGAACCTTACCAGAAGATACCTCTCATAGCTTGTGTTGGTAAGTGTGAGGTATGGCTGAATGGAGGCAGTCGTTTGTATTTGGAGGATGTGTGCTAATGAAGATTATTTTTGCCTCTTTCGTTAATCTTAATTCCTCTAAATGGGCCAGACATTTCATTTTTAGTACCTTACTTGAGATTTCGGACATTAAGGAGGGATCATACCAGTACCTCACCTGTCCCATATCTTGCAGGAACTTCTTGTTGTAGCACAACCACCTAGAGTTGTGGACTTTGTCCAATGCTAAACAGTCAGTGAGGATGGACTGGGTGAGGGTTGCTTTATCGGATCTCCAAATTCTGTGCCATAGTAATACTGGTTCAGCCTTTGCTAAATCAGTAACGTGTGGGAGACCCAGCTCCATGTGATAGGCCATGGTGCCCGTACTCCTTGGGACTGCCAAAAGATACCTCAGGAAGGAATTTTCCACTTTCTGGATTTCAGATAGAGGCATGATAGTCATTCTAAGTTCCTTTATAACTTGTTTTATTTAAAGCAGGATTTCTTCTGTTTCTCCCTCAGAACCTTAGTGAACCAGCCAGTGTTTATCAGATTCGTATTCACCATGGACATCATTTGCAAGTAGTCAGGCGTTTCAGCTGTTCCATCAAAAACGTTCCCTGCTACTCCTGGCACTTACTTTGCAAACCCTGGCCTCAGAGGAGCCTGTGGCCAGGTGTCGCAAATGAAGTGTCAGGTGTAGCAGGGAACAAGCTAGAGATCACAGCTGCGAACCCTGACTACCTCCAAATGGTATCCATGGCATTTACCTTACATCCAGTGAGTAGAATGGAGACTACTTTCAAAATTCTCTAACAAAACAACAAGTAGAAATGTCAATAAATTGAGTCCCCAATAAGCTTGATTTGCAGAATAGTAATAGGGCTGCACACTTTGAGGGCCATAAGGGTCTTCTCTGTTGAGACACTCCCATGCAGTCCCTAGTATTGGGTCGAAGAAACCTGTTGACGGATAAAGGAAAGTCGTGCTTTTCCCTGCACATAGTGCTGTACACAAAGAGCACATGCTTGGCAAGTGTAGTTTCCAGCTTCATAACTGCGTCCTTCTGTATACGTTTAGTGTAGATGATTGTCTGATATTCTGAATTTTTAGAATGGGTTAAGTGTATAAATCGTAGACATTTGTGTGGCCTCCCTGAGATCTATTCTATGATATCATGCTTGCCTTTTGAAGCACTCATTGTAAATTTAGGGTGCTTGATGGCCTCTATCCTTGCCAAAGTTTTGTAACAATTGTAAGCCTCATCAAAACATTTATTTACTTTGGAGCAATTCAAGTAATTTGGGGAATGTTGCATTACTCTTGATTTGTGAAAACAATATTATGCCACGTCACACCATTACATGCTACTCACAGTAAAACTTTGAAATAAAACACACCATTAATTAAAAAAGAATTAAAGCAAACACACACTAACAACAGAACGCAAGCAACTGTTGTTCGCAGTGCTTTGTTTAAATGCATCTTCACACTGAAAATTGACATGGAAACTGTTGGACCTGGCCCTTTTTGCAGGATCTCCCTCTGAATGTTGCCTTTTGTTCCTGAACCTGTTTTTGTTGGCATGAGGGCTCTTTCACTTTTTCCCTGCTAACCAGTGGTAAAGTGGCTGTGCTCTCTCCCTCAAACATGGTACAATTGGAATCTACTTGATAGGTACATATAATCTACTTGTAGTAACATATGCTACATGTAAAGTCTTTAAATGAAATGCAATTAATATGCCTGCAGTACCCATTGTGCTACCCAATAAAGTACCATTTTAATATTACCTACTACTTGTGCCTGTAGTACAGTTTATCACTGCCAGTTTCACCTGGCAAAGTAAACCTTTTTCAAGACCTAAACCTTTCTTTTCAATACTTATAAATCACCCTTAGGTATGCCCTAATGGCTCATAGGGTAGGGTGCATTGCATTTAAAATGTATTACATTTGTTTTTTAGTTTTACATATCCTAGCAGTGAATATTTCCTAAAGTCGATTTTCACTGTTTTAAGGCATATCTCTCCCATTGACTAACACTGCGTCACCTTATTACAGTTACTAAGTGATAACTCTGGGTTAAAAACAGATGTAGATATGGTGTTTACACTCAAAATAATTGAATTTAAAATTCTCTTTAATGGTAAAGTCAGATTTTAAATCACAATTCGAAAAATGTGACTTTTGGAAAGTTGGCATGCTCTTGTCCTAACCATCTGTGCCTACTGCCAGTGCTCTGGGTCAAATGACTGTGAATGGCAGTGTTGTTGGAGTTTTATGTATTGCTTCCAGACAGTAACACAAAGGGGGCATAGATATGGACAGGATGGGCCTTCCTGACAAAATGACAAGAAGGGGCCGCCACACCCAGTCCCACTTAAACTTCAGAGGCTTCGCCCTGTCTTTTGTAACACTACAAAGTTTGGAACCTGGATATGGGAAGATGAAAAACTTTCCAGACCCAGATATGAGCTTAGGACAGTAAGTCCTCTCACATAAAGGCTGGCAGGTATATGTTTTGGACCTCCAGAGTCACCCTTCAAAACACTCTGAGGGTCCTACTGCCCGAGAAGGAAGATTGGACCTGGTTGCCTTTCTGAGGCTAACCAGAGTCTCTCCAAGGGTCATTTAACTGACCTCCTGTGTGAGCTACAAGGACACAACATGCTCACTGCAACTGCCCAGCTGACCTGCTGCACTGGACCTGCCTGACCTTGCCACTGGAGCTGCCAGATCCCTGATGCTGACCTATGCCTGAGCAAGTCATGATTCCCAAAGAGGTGCCTCCCAGGACCTGACCCCCTGACAGGTATCAGAGTGTAGTCTTCCCTGCTTCACTGTGGGTTTCATCAAATCTGATGCTGCATGTCAAAGCCCAACACAGGACCTCGCATCATAGCCCCTCACAGCTCCTGATCTTCAGCTTCACAGGAACGCAGCATGACACAACTCAGTACAGGACCTCGCATCATAGCCTTCGCAGGACCTGATCGGATCCGGCGCTGAATGAGAGGAAGCCTTGCATCAAGGACAAAAGGTACAACTCTTGATGGGACCCACCTGGTCACCCTATCTGGCCTGAACCTCTGACTTTGTCCTGGTCCAGCGAGACCAGAAAACCAAAGTTGGCCCTCTGTCTTTTGGCTCTATTTTTACAAGAAATTGTGAATGTCAATATCTTCATTTCTTCAGATTTATATTGTTCTGCTATCATTTTATTAATATATTTATTAACATGTTCTAAATTATCCTGGGAGTTTTCGTGTGCTGTATTTTTACTTTCTTACTGTTTCTGTGCTTCATAAATACCTTATACATTGCCTCTAAGTTAAGTCTGATTGCCTTGTGCTAAGCTGCCAGACGAATAAGCACAGGTTAATTTATTACCTTTATAGTTCATCCTGACGAGGATTGAGTTTGTTGCCAGAGTTTGGCTTCCAACTCCTCAACCAATAACACAATTTATTACATGGACACATTTCACTCTAAAAGATAGCTTGAAAAGACGGGTTTGCATCTTTGCATTCATAAAAGTTCATGTAATTCTTTGAAAACAAATTACGTACATTTCACACACACCTGTTAATATGCTGGAAATGTTTAATTTGAGATGCACCCCAGCAAATCACCACAACATCCTTTTCAAAACCTTCAGGGGTTACTAAGTGAAGGCACTAACAGCTGCATCGAATTTCAGATGGAAACTGTTAAAGACAAGTGTCAGTGCACCCTAGTTCTATTCTCTTTAGTTAAGTTTAAGGGTGGGCGTAGTTGGCGGAGTTCCACTAAGTGGAATTCTGCGGAATTGATCAAAAACTCATTGAACTCCGCTCCACATGCCCGTTTTGTATCAACCCAATTAATAAAACAGAAACCTCACATACCCTTGATAAAACAACAAGTAACTCTATCATTACATGCAATGAAAATGAAAATATAGCAAGCAGTACCTTTAGTTAAACAACAAATAGTTCTAGCTGTACATGCTAAAATACATATAGTCATCTCACAAAAGTAAAATTCTCTATACTGATGATTGGTTCTGCACCATGTGGTGCAAGGTTAATAAATATAACCCGGGCCAGATATGAGGGTTAAGGAGAGCACCTCATCTGCTGTGTCTGTGTGTTTTAATGCTGCACAGAGCGGCCTGTAACATTGGCCATACAAAGTATACCTCACACAGCACGTCATATTTACCTGAGCCTCTCAACACTACATTGGTGATGAGTTGGTGACCTTTCACCATCCGGATTTGTGTGGCGACCTCGTGCGATATATAGACATGTGCAGTGCTCGTGCCATGTTGCCTGTGTGACTGCCAATGACCCGGCATGCTGATTGCTGGGATCGGAGAACACCCGATGCATGCCACAGTTTGGGTGGAGCCTCCAAATTCCAGCAGGCCGTCTCAGCCAAAAGGTGTTACCTGCTGCAGCAAAGGCCGCATGTGTGGATGAGAAGGCTGGGTGGTGCAGCACCCTCTGCTGGCTGCTCATTGACTTTCTGATGGCCCTGCTCTGGTGAGTGGCCTGTTTTGACTCAGCAGCACAGAAGGAAGACAGTTCAACCTGGCATCAGTGCCAGTCGACTGGCCTGGTTGCAGAGTATGTGCTGATGCAACATTAGGGACTCAGTGTCAGTGCTCACAATTCAGGCCAATGGAAACGTGCCATTGGTGCCTGTGATTATGCTGGAGGGAGACGGATGCAGCATGGAGGACATGTCTAAACGTAACTGGGCTACAACCTACTTTAAGCTACTTAAATCACATCCAAGAGGGTGGATAGTCAAGAGTCAAATCAGGTGGCACCCCATTCTAATTCACATCATGGAGACAATACCACCAGTGGAGCCCTTTACAGTGGAAGGTGCCCTGTCTTGTGCAAGCCTCCAAATGTAAAGCGTGTGTAGAAAGAGTACTGCTCTTCTTTGAAGCCACCAAAATAGACAATGCACAAAAGAAAGATATGATTCTTCATTTGGGGGAAGAGACATTTATAAAATATCTAAGTCCATCAATAAAGTGGCTCCCAAGACACACCTCACCCTCATAGCATCTCTCAAGTCGCATTTCGAACCAATGGCAAATCAAGACTATGAGAGGTTTGTATTTCATCAAGCAAGACAGCAAGTTAAGATGCCTTCCACGCCCACCTTAAGGAACTTGCCAGCACATGTGGGTTTAACAATGAAATGATGGGATACGAGGCCAGATCATACAAAGGTATGCCTCCGCAAATTTTTGCGAGTGGATACGAGAAAAATCAGGAAAATCCCTAGCAGATATTTTAGGGCTGGGCAGGACCAAGGAACTGTCCTGAGCGAGGGCTGCCCACATGGAAGTGGCCTTACAGGTCCCGGTGAAGAATGAACCAGTCAATGGATTCACATCAAATCCTATGGCTTAACCAGGTCAGAGAGACAGCACCAGAACACAAACCTGCGGATATTGTGTTGGAAGTAGCCATAGCCCTTCAGAATGCCCTACAAGAGGAAAGAAGTCTGCTGGTTGTGGCAAACTCAATCACTTCATGTGGGTCTGTCGCTCGGGAAAAGGTTAGGGCAGCACCCCACTGTAAACCTGCTCCCATAAGTAAGAGGGGGAAGCAGCAAACTGGATGATGATAAAACTGAAGAACATACCATTCGCTCCGTTTTCACCACTGGCACTGCTGCTCAAACCTCACGTTGGTTGTCACAATGCCAGATATAGGTCAAAGATCAGGTCACTACTACCGTAGTAGACACCAGAGCAACAATTAACATCATGTCTGCAGAGGCCTTTAGAACTCTGAAACCTGCTCCACAATTGAATCCTCCGGCAATCAATGTGTTTACATATGGTGGAGACAAACCTCTTGTGATGTGAGGTAAATTCAAGAATAACATCACCTATGGCTCCAAGTTTGTGGAATCTCAAGTATATGTTGCTGGAGATGGCCATGGTATGCCCTTGGGCTGCAGGGCAGCTGCAGACCTTGGCATCTTCACCTTTGCTTTTGGGATCCTTCAGCAAGCCATCACTCACCTCTTGGCAGAATTTCCTGCGCTCTGTGAAATAATTGGGTGCCTGAATGGCAAGACATCTATCTGCATATCGATCAGTCTGTGCAGCCCATAGCCTTACGTCATTGGTGGATTGCATTCCATCTGTGACCCTTGGTGGAAAAAGAATTGGCCAAGCTGGAGGCTGCTGCCATCATTGAAAAAGTAATGGGACCCATCCGATCGGGCTCTCGACAATTTTGGTAACCCGAAATCCCAAGCAGCCGTGTGAAGTTCGAATATCTGTGGAAATGCGACTGCTCAATGTGGCAATAAAAAGGGAACAACATCTCACACCTACAATTGATTACTCGATTGGAGAATTGAGTGGAGCCAGCTGGTTTTCTAAACTAGATCTGCATTCAGGATATCACCAGTTATTCCTTGATGAGGAGCCTCAATACATCACAACATTTTCAACCTATGCAGGCTTGAGGCGTTACAAGCGGTTAAGTTTTTCTGCATCTCCAGTGCGCAGAGCTGTTTCAGAAAACTATGCAGGAACTTTTGGCCAATCTCCCTTGTGTTGTGAATGTCAGTGATGACATTTTAATTTACACGAATACAGTTCCTGAACACAATATGAGATTGAAGGAGGTACTCCTAAGGATTCAAGAGACAGATCTGATGCTTCACCGCGACAAATTCAAGTTCTTACAGCAGTAGTTGCACTTCTTTGGATATGTGTTGTCGTCTGCAGGAGTGACTTCGGATTCAGACAAAGTCTGAGATATTAAGGAGGCCCCTGCTCCTGCCACTGTGATGGAAGTGCACAGTTTTTTTTAGGTATGGTCAATTATTGTGGCAGTTCCATTTATGACTACAGAACCTTGACACAGCCCCTATGCAAACTCAACAAAATGTCAGGTCCTTGGTCATGGGGCCTGGAACAAGAAGCTGCTTTTCAGACCACTAAGAACGCCCTTTCATCGAAGACTACATTGGCCTATTTTGACCCCCCAAAGGAAACAACTATCACAGTGTATTGACATTGACCCCAAAGGTTTAGCGGCTGTGCTGATGCAGTGTTCTGCTGAAGAAGATGATTGGGTCATGGTGGCATTCGTCAGTCGCTCTTTAACGAAAACTGAGCCAAGAAATTCTCAAATTGAGAAGGAAGCGATAGCCATTCACTGGGGTTGCTGACATTTTCACCTGTATGTCTGTGGCCGCTCATTCACAGTAAACACTGATCACAAGCCGCTCCTTCCTTTATTCAAGGGCATGGCTGCCAAGCCAACTCTCTGAATTGCAAATGGCTGTTCCAACTTTAGGAGTACAATTGTCAGGTTGAGTACTGTCCTGGATCTCACAACCCTACATACCTTTGCCTCAACATCCTCGAATGGCTACTCTTGAAGAGGAAGCTGATGCTGATGAGACAGAGCAGCATGTCAATCGTGCCCCATTCCACTTTCCATGAAAGTCCTGTGCCAAGCTACTAACCAAGATAAATGCCTTTCGGGAGCATTGCAGACCATAAAAAACAACCAGTGGCAGAAGTTCAAGAAGGACTCTCTTTTGCGTACCCCGGAAGCGTGAGGGATTACGGAGAGCTAATATCATATGCACCAAGAACTGAGTGGGGGCTCCACTGGGTGCCTTTTGAGAGGACATCGCCTTGTCATACCCACTGCCCTCACAGATCTAGTTATTCATCTGACCCATGTGCGACATCAAGGCATGGTTAAAACCAAGAATAGATTGCGAACCAAGGTGTGGATCCCCTTGATAAATGTAAAGGTTGAGGAGGTGGTCATGTCCTGTTATTGTGCCAGGCCTCTGGCGAGACCAGTCCACCCTCCCTTGTAATAACCAAGACAGGACCGCAATGTCCCTGGATGTGTGCCATTCTTGGATTTGGGAGTCTGCCGGATGGTAGACAAACGTTTATAATGATTGATGACTTCTCCAAGTATCTGGAGGTAGACGTTGTCTCATTGTTAAACACCAGCAAGCTGATCACCCAATTGGAGAAGGTAATGGCCACTCATGGCATGATAAAAGAGCTACAAACTGACAATGCCCCACCTTCCATGGGCGGGAGGTGGCTGCCTATCTGACTTCTCTTGGCATCACTCACAAGAAGATTACCTCGCAGTGGCCCCAGGCAAATGGGGAGGCCGAAAGATAAATTCAAAATTTGAACAGAGTCATTCGGACTGTCTCTGCGAGCCAACAAACTCTAGCACTTGTGATATTTTCCTTCCTTCATGAGTATCGCCATATGCTTCATTCTACCACTGGACGGGCTCCTGGGCACCTCTACATAGGTCAGGACATGGTAGATTCTATTCTGTACCATCCCGGGTGGTTGCTAGATCCTATTTATGACAGCCAAGTCCCTGGAAGGTGGCAGAAATGTAATGATCATGCAAGATGTCACCGACGTGCTAAGAAGTCTGACTTACAAGTGGACAACATGGTGCTGGTACAGAATCGATGCCCTGGTAGCAAATGTTGATTGCTCTTTGAGCAAGATCCCTGGAACATTATCCTTTGAAAGGGCATCCGTATCACCTCACAAAGGGCCTCGAAACAACCACTCGGAACTCTTCAGTTTTAGGAGGTTCCATCCTCAACTGAGACAATCCCTAAGTGAAGAGGATGTACCTCCTGCATTGTATGAGACTGAGGACAATGGTGATGTTGACTATTCTGAAGGAGAGTTGATGGAGCCGAACGTTGATGTTACAGGGATACCTAGTGGGCCTGAGAACCATGTGGGAAGCTTTCCTCCCTGGTCATCCAGTTTATAGAGGGTCAATTAATTGAGCTCCGACAACAGATGTGTTGGTTTGTTTCTCTGTACTGATAGTTGCTTCTGCAGCACGTGGTGCAAGGTTAATAAATATGCCCCTGGATGGATATCAGGGTTAATGAGAGATCCCAGGCTGGGGCTTAGCACTGCATCTGTTGTGTCCATGTGTTTTAATGCTGCGCAGTGCAGCCTGTAACATTGGCAATACATAGGGGCAGATTTACAAGCCCCTTGCTACATTTTTACAACACTGTGAGGCAGTGGCATCGTAAACCATGTGCCACTATGCAAAAGATTTACAACGTGATGCATCTAGTGAGATGCGTCACGTTCTAAAGCCCTGCACTACATTATACCTGCGTCAGGTATAATTCATGCAGGGTGGGTGTTCCGTTGCAAGAAAGCCCTGTAAAAGTGACGCAGGGAAAATGACAAAATTTCACTGAGTCACATTTACGTCCCCGCTGCATCAAAACCTTACACCTGCTTGTAGCAGGCCTAAGGAGTGATGCAGCACAGCAAGTATAGGATGCCCCTGAGCAGTGCTGGAGTTGCATCGTGCTTGCAACACAACTCCAGCACTACGTCACCTATACGCTGACAATAGCGTTGCACATATGTCTATCCTTGCGCCACAGTGCGTCGCATTGTAAATGCGCTACAAAAGGGGGTGGTGATGGACAGAGCATCTGAACCAATCAAACACTCACACCCAGTCAAAAGATCTGGGTTTAATCCATCACCGTTCTTTAGCCCACTCTGCCACCCCAGTTCAGACATGGCCATATGCAAATCAGTCTGACCCTGTGCCTCATGGAACAGTCCAGCCCGAACTGCCAAGCCATGCCTTCCATGGACCGGAAACAAGCTTCCTAGGACCGGTTTCTGGCATTTCAGCCATCTTCAGCCAGGCTTGCTTGAATCCAGTGGCAAAGTGAGCAAGGGACTCACGTCTGAGCATACCCTGCCAACTTATGGCGAACAAAGCGGTACAAAAGGGGGTGGTGATGGATGGAGCATCTGAACCAATCAAACACTCACACCCAGTCAAAAGATCTTGGTTTAATCCATCACCTTTCTTTAGCCCACTCTGCCACCCCAGTTCAGACATGGCCATATGCAAATCAGTCTGACCCTGTGCCTCATGGAACAGTCCAGCCCGAACTGCCAAGCCATGCCTTCCCCGGACCGGAAACAAGCTTCCTAGGACCGGTTTCTGGCATTTCAGCCGTCTTCAGCCAGGCTTGCAGTTCGGGCTGGACTGTTCCCATGAGGCACAGGGTCAAACTGATTTGCATATAGCCACGTCTGAACTGGGGTGGCAGAGTGGGCTAAAGAACGGTGATGGATCAAACCCAGATCTTTTGACTGGGTGTGAGTGTTTGATTGGTTCAGATGCTCCGTCCATCACCACCCCCTTTTGTACCGCTTTGGCCGCCATAAGTGTGGCAGGGTATGCTCAGACGTGAGTCCCTTGCTCACTTTGCCACTGGATTCAAGCAACCTGGGCTGAAGATGGCTGGAATGCCAGAAACTGGTCCTCGGAAGCTTGTTTCCGGTCCAGGGAAGGCATGGCTTGGCAGTTCGGGCTGGACTGCTCCCATGAGGCACAGGGTCAGACTAATTTGCATATAGGCATGTCTGAACTGGGGTGGCAGAGTGGGCTAAAGAACGGTGATGGATCAAACCCAGATCTTTTGACTGGGTGTGAGTGTTTGATTGGTTCAGATGCTCCGTCCATCACCACCCCCTTTTGTACCGCATTGTAAATGCGCAGCATCCATGGTGGCGCAAGGGGTTCCTAACGTCACGCAACATAACTGGCGCATTCATGCTGATCTGCAGGGATGCGCAAGTTATTGTAAATCTGCCCCAAAGTATTCCTGACAAGGCACATGCCCTAATTACCGGAGCCTCTCAATACAACAGGCCTAGTGCAGCAAAAGTCAACCCCTAATGTTTTCTGTGAAAAGGGTGTATTTGCGAATATCCAGATTCTTTTAATGTATACACTTAACAAATAAATGCACCCATTGAAAATAAATACAATTATAATGGGCCAGAGAAGCATAACAATGCCTATTTTAATATGTCATATATGAAATATCAAGTTCAAACATGCAAAATGCAGTGTGCTTCCAGCTCTTCCTCGGGGACTGTTTGGGTTTTATGATCACATCAGGTTGATTGTCAGGCTCTTCTTTCACACTGCAGCAGCAGAATCGTTGAGCAGCAGGTGGTCAGTCGCAATAATTACTCACAACTGAGCCCACTGTTTTTATAGTCAACCATCAGTGAACAATTAGCACGTATTTAATTGGATTTCACGTCCTCTACTCTGGAAGCACGTAATTGAAAATTCGCCACGAAATTTAACTCTAGATGGAATATCACTTCACCTCTAATATCAAAGATGAACTGTAATCGTTGTATCTTTCCAAACATTTTCCTCTGTGTACAGTAATTTGCTTTTCTGTAATTTTGTAAAGCGTTGAGACAGTTCTGCTTGAAACTGCTGGCTGTCGGTTTGGCGTGGGTCACAGCTAAGTGCCCTTTATACAATTACATTTATATTAATGGTGCGATTACTCAGTCTTTATAGGAAGAAAGGACTTGAAGGGTCTTGAGGGATGGGAAGTTGCATTGCTTAAATCCAACAGCTCACTGCCTTCAAGCATAGACGTCGAATTGGTGGTTAGAGGGCATTGTTGGTGTGGTGTGAAATTGTAAAATAATTAGTCGAGTAGGAAGGAATGAAAGAACCACGTTTAATACTGAAAGTATAGTAATGTACAGGAACACTAGAAAAAAATACTTAGCAAACCAAATATAGAACAAAGTCTCATACTGACACTCTGCAAGGAAAACAGGGGGGTATATTATCAAGAATGGCGTTAAAATTATCCCCACTTTAGCAGCAGGAAACTGCCGCTAAAGCGGCGATAATGGGCTTGATAATATGCCCTTGTGAATTCCCATAGAAGCCCATTTTCTGGTGTGAACCTGGGATTCTATGGGAATTCACAAGGGCATATCATCAAGCCCATTATCGCCGCTTTAGCTGCAGTTTCCGTCCGCTAAATAAGCGATCATTTTAACGCCATTCTTGATAATATGCCCCAAAGTGTTATATGCAAAAAACAACAAGTGATGGACTGAATGTGGATCAATGTCACACACTCCCCCAGTCAAAAGATCTGGGCCCAAATCCATCGTTTTTTTGCACTCCACACCACCCTGGGTCAGATAATGGCTTTATGCAAATCAGCTCTGACCCTGTTGCCCCATGGGAACAGTCCAGTCCGAACTACAACAGCCATATCTTTCCCAGACCGGAATCAAGCATCCGAGGACCGGACCGGTTTCGAGGTAACACCTCTCTTCAGCCCGGCTAGCTTGACTCCAAGTGGTGTGGAGTGCCTGGGACCCACGTCTGGGCATCCCCAGCGCACTTAGGGCGGCAATTGCAAAAAACAACAAGTGATGGACTGAATGTGGATCAATGTCACACACTCCCCCAGTCAAAAGATCTGGGCCCAAATCCATCGTTTTTTTGCACTCCACACCACCCTGGGTCAGATAATGGCTTTATGCAAATCAGCTCTGACCCTGTTGCCCCATGGGAACAGTCCAGTCCGAACTACAACAGCCATATCTTTCCCAGACCGGAATCAAGCATCCGAGGACCGGACCGGTTTCGAGGATGGATTTGGGCCCAGATCTTTTGACTGGGGGAGTGTGTGACATTGATCCACATTCAGTGCATCACTTGTTGTTTTTTGCAATTGCCGCCCTAAGTGCGCTGGGGATGCCCAGACGTGGGTCCCAGGCACTCCACACCACTTGGAGTCAAGCTAGCCGGGCTGAAGAGAGGTGTTACCTCGAAACCGGTCCGGTCCTCGGATGCTTGATTCCGGTCTGGGAAAGATATGGCTGTTGTAGTTCGGACTGGACTGTTCCCATGGGGCAACAGGGTCAGAGCTGATTTGCATAAAGCCATTATCTGACCCAGGGTGGTGTGGAGTGCAAAGAAACGATGGATTTGGGCCCAGATCTTTTGACTGGGGGAGTGTGTGACATTGATCCACATTCAGTCCATCACTTGTTGTTTTTTGCAATTGCCGCCCTAAGTGCGCTGGGGATGCCCAGACGTGGGTCCCAGGCACTCCACACCACTTGGAGTCAAGCTAGCCGGGCTGAAGAGAGGTGTTACCTCGAAACCGGTCCGGTCCTCGGATGCTTGATTCCGGTCTGGGAAAGATATGGCTGTTGTAGTTCGGACTGGACTGTTCCCATGGGGCAACAGGGTCAGAGCTGATTTGCATAAAGCCATTATCTGACCCAGGGTGGTGTGGAGTGCAAAAAAACGATGGATTTGGGCCCAGATCTTTTGACTGGGGGAGTGTGTGACATTGATCCACATTCAGTCCATCACTTGTTGTTTTTTGCAATTGCTGCCCTAAGTGCGCTGGGGATGCCCAGACGTGGGTCCCAGGCACTCCACACCACTTGGAGTCAAGCTAGCCGGGCTGAAGAGAGGTGTTACCTCGAACCCGGTCCGGTCCTCGGATGCTTGATTCCGGTCTGGGAAAGATATGGCTGTTGTAGTTCGGACTGGACTGTTCCCATGGGGCAACAGGGTCAGAGCTGATTTGCATAAAGCCATTATCTGACCCAGGGTGGTGTGGAGTGCAAAAAAACGATGGATTTGGGCCCAGATCTTTTGACTGGGGGAGTGTGTGACATTGATCCACATTCAGTCCATCACTTGTTGTTTTTTCCAAAGTGTTATATAGCATTTAAAATTAATTCTTGAACCCCTGATTTCACTAGTATTTCATTGCCACAGATCAATCTATCTCTTAATCTATTCACATGGGCGCTTTATATAAATACATCCAGAGATACTATGATTTGGTGTGTTAATAAGTAAAACCATCATCACAGTCATCCTTGGGATATTCCCAAAAATAGTTTGTTTCCTCGTTATTATTGTCTGCCAGAAATAATGGTACTTAAAGTTTTCTTAAGCAGCTACATATTTCTATTCCTTTTACAAAGAACCCAGAACATTATTTTATATATTGAAATGATTGTGATTTCGTGCTCTTCCCCAAATTGACTACCCTTTGTGTTTAAATGTTTTTTTACAATTGTAGTTGACAGATTGGGTGGTCACAATGAAACACAAAGATGATTGTGAGTTTCTGGTTGTGAGGAATTTTTCAAGCGTGTTACTGATCACCTTTGTGTTACAGTGTTATAGTGGTACACAGATATGGGCCATGCACAATCTGAGCCTCAGAACCCAACCTCCAATTACTTGATGAGGCACAGTAAGACTGAAGCTGGTCTGTGGTTGCTTGTGTTTACACTTGGAGTGGATCTTGCTTAGCAGTAGAAGCAATCCTCTTCCTATTGGAGTAGAATCAAGACTGATTTGCAAACAGCTGGTTCCTATTTAGCCTTTGCCAGTGGCTGAGACCATTGCAGGCACCACACCCATCTGCTCTGAGATTCAATGTGATGCTATAGGATTAATGGTATGCCAAGACATACTTTGTTGTTGTGTCGCAGAACTCATGGTGAACCTCACTGATGTGGGCAAACAAGGCTTCTAGGTTTGCTTGCCTTCACATTCAGAGGAGTACTGACCTAGCTGTTCATGCTTCACTGTTCCTATTGAGGAAGGACTAATGGGGTTATTTGGAGCTTGGTCGATGGTGTACTCCAACACAAACATGAAGGAGTATCCTATATGCTATACCAATGGCTTTCCCGCTCTATTTAAAGTCAGGCAAACTGGCATGTGACAAACGGGCACCAGGCAATTGGTTTAAGTGCCTCAGACCACCTGCCCCACTTAGGGCAGATGTTCTGCAAAATGTTGTCTTGTGACGGTTCCGAGCTAATAAAAAAAATGTATCCCCACATTCTTAGAGAAAACTCCCAGGGTAAAAGAGCCCACACTCTTTTGGTTTTTAAAAAACAAGCTCCCTTTTAGTCAGACTACATATAGAAAACAAGAGGTTTACTAAGAGGTTGCATTAAAAATCTCTTTCTATGGAGAATTGTCTGCTGGAATTATCTTACCATAGGTTTAGTGCAATGGAATTAATTATGGCAGAGAATTCTACACCAGAAGATAATACATCAAAAACCCTAAAATATGACAGAATTTGGTAACCCCTAACTGAAGTGTATGAAGTATACTGTAGTATATGGTGCAGAAATGGGAAGGGGATTGTCACAAGTAGAATGCAGCTGATGCTGTGCCACCCACTAACTTTCATTCCTGCAGGCAGATTTGGCAAAATAACACTTTTTGAAAGGTAACCCTACTTTGCAGCCCACAAGGTATAATGAGAAAGTGGTGCATGCAAGAACTTAGTACTGATATGTGCATCAGTAACTGTCCCCTAAAACCTACTTTTAGTATAAACGTGTTGGAAATCAGCACCGGTTTGCAGCGTCCCCCTACATTGTGCCCCCTTTGAGAGCCCAGGATGCTGGTTTTCTGACTATGAGAGTGCACTGGATTCAGCTGGGAGCTCCCGGGCGAGTGATCGCCCTTTAGTGATTCGCGCCCCCCTCCCCCCCGGCGACTGAATGCCCGGTCCGGTGTTCCCCCTGCGTTCTCCGAAGCCGACCATGATCACCTCCGAGGTGTCCGACGCCTGGTCAGAAGCCGCCATGACTGCAGAGAGCATCCCGCCGGAGGAGGAGGGGACAGGACGAGCTCGATCCCCCAAGCGCCTGGATCACAGCCGATCAACACTGAGGCAATAGATCTCTCAGCAGCGCGGCTCAGCCCATGCTGGGCCTGACTAATCGATTCATCGGAGCTGCCCCAGGGGATCAATACCTGCTGATCTGCCCCCGATCACCCACGGTCTAAGGGATGATGCAGATCAACAAGGCAAAGGGATCTGAGTGGAGCTGTCCTGTGGATCCGAACATTATACTGGTGAGTGCCCCCAGGGTGGAAAGTAGAGGCTACTCACCAGGTCACCGGGATTACAATCACAAAAGCAGGCAAAGTGGAGAAACGGGCGAACGTGGTGGCCTGACCTCAAGATGGCGGCCTCTTGGGACGGAGACGCAAATTAGGAGCTGGCCTGCCTCTCTACCCACTGCTAAGAGGCACTAGCCTTGTTACCCTATGTCTGTTTCAGTTCTCGGAGTGTGTAGAGAGCTCCCCAGGCACACTGACTTCATACTTCAATTAATTCATTACTGGTGACCGCTTGGAGCCACAGCGACTATCACCCCTTCAGATAGTCCCCCCCCCCCTCCAGGCAGTGGATGCGCTAACTTCTCCCCTTACTTTCGATGCCCAGAGAGGGATCGACAACACCCTGCTGTTCCTCTTTCAAATTTTGGTGACTTTGCCTTCCCATTCAGGGGTAGATGCTCTCTGACTGTTCAGCCGGTTCGGTTTTGCATGCAATGCCTGCCATTTTGTTGTGAGATATTTACCTCAATTACTTGGACCCTCCATCTTGCGGCTGCAACTGACACTAGGACTGATCTTCATTGTTGGTCAGTGGCTTCCTTCCAACACCACCTGAACACCGGGCTGAACGATGGCAAGATTTTCCTGCTCTGTAAATATGTATTATATAATTGTACATTTGCATTTTTTTGTTTATATCTCTTATGTAACTCTTCTAATCCAAAGTCCTTATGTAACGTAACTGGTTCTTTTGTAAAGCGCTCTGACACCTTCGGGTAATGTTCGCGCTATATAAAATCGCATTAAATAAAATAAATAAAATAAATAAAAATACTCTGGGCAGTCCTAAGGCCAGTGCAAGGTTGAAAACATCCACTGCTATGTTGAACCTACAGTGAAAACAGACACATGAATTAGGGTACACTATGTGTTTGGGTAAACTTATTGATCTGCCTGAAGCTTAGATAAAGATTCTTTTATTTTTATACAAAAACCGGTGTGGTGTCCCTTTTGTGCATGATTTACTGTGTTACTGTTGATGTGTGTTACACAATTACTTTACACATTGCCTCTGAAGTTAAGCCTTCCCACTCTGCGCCAGGAAGCGGTGGCCCCTACTTGGACTAGGGTGCGTACCCCGGCCAACAAGAGATCCCGGTTCTAACACAGAGGTTTTGAGAAGTTTGGAGCAACTGAGGAAAAAGGCTCCATAAGTGGACCGACTCAACTGCGAGAACCAAGCCAGCAACCTTCAACCGCGAGCCGGCCTGACCTGCTAGTTCGTCCCACTGAAAAGCTCCCGAGCTCTGACTTCCAGAGTTTGACTGGGAGATCCCTAAAAAGCAAGCCAGAGAATCCTCACTGAATTTGGCCTAGTGAAGGGACCCTGGAAAAAAAAGCTCCAGATTCATTTCTAAGTCTCTACGTTTCTAAGCCAAGACCTACCACAAGAGGTATTCCATCGTAGTCAGCCTGAAATTTTTACTTTGGGCTGGTCAAGCACAACCAGATGTCCCAGAGTGGTGCTTAAGGCTTTTAAGTACTATAAAGTGATCATTTTTTTAAAATTCATATCTCCAGTTCGCTACATTGAACCTTTGTCATTTTTGTGTTTTTCCTTTTTTAAACATAACATATTTTCTATTTTCCTAAATTGGTGTTGGATTTTTATTGTGTGTTGCATCTTAATAATTTGCTGAATTGGTGTTTTTAAATGCTTTATATACCTGTTTCCCAAGTTAAGCCTGCCTGCTAGCAGCCAAGCTACCAAGGGTTGAGCATGGGAATAATTGATTGAAACCTGTTCTGATCCCTACACTGTGTTAGTGGATTTATTGAGAGTGGTAGATGCATATGTAACCACTACTAATATATCCACTTTCCAAAAAAAGGTCTGTAACTTTTTCTGTTAGAAAAACTAAAGTGCAGAGTAAAATATTATTTCTGGTAGCTGGAGTTCGAGATAAGCTACAGGAAAGATGCTACCACTGTTCTGATATTTATTAATAGTCCAACTTTCTGGTGGAGTCAGATTTCTGACAAATACTCAGGAAAAAAACTGTTAGGCTTTCTCTGACTGACCATCAGATTGCTCTCCCTACCAGCCTACGACAGACCCAGGACCTGCTGACCTTCAGAAGACTTCTCAAGACCTGGCTCTTCGATCAGTAGCAGCCCCCCCCCCCCAGCGCCTTGAGACCCTCGCGGGTATGTAGTGTGCTTTATAAATACAGTGAATGATTGATTGATTGATTGATTGCTAATTAGCATTAGACAACCAATACTTCCCGTTAACTAGGTGTGACACTAGCTCCCAGAGAAGATAAAATGGCTTAGGTCTTTTGGAAGGAAGGGAGACCTGGGTGTGAGGTATGTGACTCCTGTACTGTCCTGTATGTGACAGTTAAAACTCACTTTAAAGGGACAATGGTGATGCCTGCTTTTTTATAGTTAAGTGTAAAAGAGGTCCTTTGAAAGAGAGGCCTTTGCCTCTCTTAGCTGGTTGTTATTTTTGTGACCATGTTGTTTGCATTCATTTTTGCAGGCAGCCAGTGTGCTTTTGCCAAGGGCCAGCATGGGTTCTTTCTTATAGCCATGCCTCCTTGCTGGTTGTTGTGACCATGTGGCTGGTTGCCATTTTGTGTAGGCTGCCAGTGTGAGTTTGCCATAGGGCTGCATGTGTTCTTAGTGGTACCATGCCTCCTTTTTGGCTGTTGTTGTTCTGACCATGTCACTGGTAGCCATTTTGTATTAGCAGCCAGTGCACTTTTGCAATAGGACTGCAAGTGTTCTTTGTTGCGGCCGTACCTCCTTACTGTCTAATGTTGTGACCATGTGACCAGAGACCATTTTTTGTAGTCAGCCAGTGTGCTTTAGCCATAGGCCTGAATGTGTTCTTTATTATGGCCATGCCTCCTTGCTGGTTGTTATTGTTGTCATGCCCATGTGGCTGGTGACCATTTTATGTAGCCAGCCAGTAGTCTTTTGCCATAGACCTGCATGTGTTCTTTGCTGTGTCCATGCACCTTTCTAGTTGTTTTTATGCCAATGTGGGTGGTGGCCATTTTGTGTAGCCAGCCAATGTGCATTTGTCATAGCCCTGCATGTGTTCTTTGTTGTGGCCATGCCTCCTAGCTAGTTGTTGTTTTTGTGACCATGTGGCTGGCGGCTATTTTGTTTAGGCAGCTAGTGTGCTTTTATCGCATGCCTGTATGTGTTCTTTGTTGTGGACATGCCTTCTTGCTGGTTGTTGTTGTTGTGACCATGTGGCACGCAACCATTTTGTGTAGCCTGCCAGTGGGCTTTTGCAATAGACCTGCATGTGTTCTTTTTTCCCCATGCTTTCTTGCTTAGTGTTGTTGTAGATCATGTGGCACTAGCTGGCAGTCCTTTTGTGCATCCAGCCAATGTGCCTTTTGCATAGGCTTGCATGGAAGGATAAAATATCAGTTTTACAATATGCTTGAGCTCCATCACTTCCGTTTCGCTGACGTGCTCCCTTTCCCAGCATGCCTCGTTCGCCCCTTCCCCGGTGTGTGACGGCATTCTGCTAGACACAGACGCCCCCTCCATCTCCTCCCGCGGCCTGGTGCACGAGAACCCCCGCCGCCACCATGAACAACTTCCACGACAAGCCCCAGCAGCAGGTGCAGCAGCAACAGCAGCATGGCGGGGTGAAGCCCAAAGAGTTCCCGCAGGAGATCTCTCTCTCTACGGTGCTTCTGGACCCTAGCACGGCTCATCCTAACCTCATCATCTCTGATGATCTCACCTGCATGCGGTACAGTGACGCCAAACAGCAACTTCCAGAAAACCCCAAACGATTTGATTACTGCTGCTGTGTTCTTGGCGCTGAGGGCTTCACGACTGGCCGTCACTACTGGGAGTTGGAGGTGGGCAACAAGACCAAATGGAACCTCGGTGTGGCCCGCGAGTCCATCGCCCGCAAAGGAGGGA
This sequence comes from Lissotriton helveticus, assembly GCF_964261635.1. Classification (NCBI taxonomy): domain Eukaryota; kingdom Metazoa; phylum Chordata; class Amphibia; order Caudata; family Salamandridae; genus Lissotriton; species Lissotriton helveticus. The sequence continues at coordinate 1,403,052,494 of NC_136068.1, read as the reverse complement.
TCACCCTGTCGCCAGAGACCGGCTTCTGGATTTTGTGGCCGCAAAATGGTTACGAGTTCAAGGCCCTGGATTCACCGAACAGACTCCTCACCCTGAGGGTCAAACAGCAACACATTGGGGTCTATCTGGACTATGAGGGAGGGCAGGTGTCCTTCTACAATGGGGACGACATGACCCTCATCTACACCTTCACCAGCACCTTCACTGAAAAGCTGTACCCCTACTTCTGACCGTGCCTGAACGACTCCGGCAAGAATGCAGAGCCGCTACGGATCATCCACCACAAGCCCTAGCTGGGCCACATGCAAGGGGCATCTTCACCAGTACTTCTCTAGTAGTCCTGCGCACAGCTTGCATCTTGTCCCTTCCCCGAGCAGCAGAAATGCAACACCGAATAAGATTGTTCATGTGCCTGTGCCCTACCTCTACTGATGTCTTGATATCTTAATGCACCCCTTCTCTAAACCCATTTTTTAAAAATTGTATATTCCTTCAGTAGGTGGAGAGGGGCAGTGGGATTTAACCGGCTGATGTGACTACCCAGATTCAAAATGCACTTTTTTATATTCCCTTACATATCTCTTGCCCAGTACTTGTTTTTCAGCTGTTTTTGACATTTTGGGATGGGAGAGTTGCTTCACAGATATTGTGTGGTTAACAGCACAGAAGACTGTGTGGATTTGGGTGGTAAGGTAACAACTACTTGTGATGCCAAGAGGCATTTATTATATGGGTCAAACCTTAACTCAGTTCAAAAGCCTCTCCCTTTCCTTCCAGTAGTGGCATTTGCCTTTCTTAGTTCTCAGAGTATCTGCCAGGCCTGGGGCTAAGCTATCTGACTGTTACCACCATGACTCCAACTTCTCCACTGCGCTTTTATCCACTAACTAAATGCCATCCATGTATGTCTCCATCCTCTAGCTCCTCTGGAAATGTGTGGGTGGGACTGCCTATGCCTAGATGACCTAAACAGGCAAATGATTGTTTTCAGCCAGTGGTCGGTAGTCACTGATAAAACTGCTAGCAGAGTAATTTAAGATATTGGCCAGACTGGCAAGATATGTTACATTGTGCAGCTGAAATGGCTGTTTGGTGCGCTGCCTAAATTGTTTTTTTTAAAGTACTGAGGAGCATTCACATGTCATTTTATTTTTCATGTGACACAGTGCGTGCACGTGAATAAACTTGTGGTCCGCCTGTTCCGGGAAGGCTGCTCTGGCATGCAGCCCCCACATTCATGCAGTAGACCTGTTTGAATATGGCCCTTGCCTGCATAACATGAATAAACCATGAGTGATTTGTATTATTTGTGCTTATGCGAAGGGACAGTTGCCTGTGAGGGAACTAGGAGGGTTCAACTCCTGACCAACACACTTGCTGAGGTTTTGCAGCATCACCCTGTCCATCAACATTTCATATTTTTCCTTTTTGATAATTTTTTCTTCACTATTGTCTTTTTTAACTTACACCACTCTCTAGAACATGGATCCCCATCAGCCCCAATTTTTTTGGGCCTTTGCTTATGACAAGTTATGCTTTTTGTACTCTGTTTATATCCCCTTCCCTGCCCTTAACCTCAACACTTGCTTCTGGGCCAAATTCCATTTGTTGATTCTAAATCCCCTCTCTTCCTCATCCCATGCCTCCTGTACTGCTCAATGTTATGGTTTTGTTAAATAACCGCTGTTAGTAGCAAGTGATTGTCAAGTGTGTATTGGAAAAAGAACAATTTATGTTTGCCATACAACATTTCAATAAAACTTGCATTAAAGTCCTTTTATTTTATTGTAATCAGTTAAAGTCAATTTATAAAGTGAAATGGTGATTACAAAAAAAACACACAAAAAAACCAATATGCTTGAGGACAATTTTACTTATTGTTATTTTTTTATTATTGTTAGTTTTTAAATACATTTTTCTTACTTTAATTTGTTTAGGTTGATTTTTTTAATTGTTTAATTTTTTTTAATTTACGTTTTTATTAAAAAAATTAATTACATTTTAACTTTTTTTAATTGTGAATTATTTTTTCAATTTTGCCTCGGTCGATCCATCCATCTATCCATCCACCATAGGTGCACAGCAGTGCAACAGCTTTCAGTTTTTTAGGAATATAATTCAATCTCCTTCTGGTAACACCCTGGCTGTGGCACACTTTAGACTCTAGCATCATTCATTTTTATTAAATATTAGCATTCATTTTACCCATTTAGTTCCCTGAATCCCACAGGTGTCTTCTTTAGAAAATATTGAACATGAAGGAAAGAGCTCCATCATTCTGTATATTCTGTGTTATATTTTTATGGGGAATGATGGTATGGTGGTATGGTTTGGATTTAAAAGTGGTTACCTAAGTCAACAAAACAACCACACTAATAGTGCCTTTGTACTAATTCAAACTGCAAACAATGTCACATTTCACACTAGTGGTACTTCTTACTTGTTTGCTTTTAGGTGCACAAGAGAAGAGACATCACCCAGAGTACTGCCAAACAGAAGACCTGTGCAGCCACACTTCAATCCTCCCATCACGCCTGCTTGTGCAGCTTTGTGCAACTGACAACTCAGAGCTTTAAGAAGATGGCTCCAAAGAAACATGCTGCCAAGATTATCACCAGTAAGAAGAAACAACTTTCCACCACTGGAGAACCGGCCAGCACCTTTTTTGGTGAACTTAGGCCTGCTTCTCCGGCCTCCGGGGAGCAAGCTGGGAGCAGCCCTCCTATATCAACAGCACCACCCCAACCTAAGCCCAGGGCTATGTCTGTGAGTGAGTCAGCCACTGCAACCACGTTGACACCGACGAGTAGAGACGTTGAATTGGATTTGCCCCTTTTGCAAAGTAGTACACAATCGTTTGAGGAAACGTAGTAATGTGGACAGCAGCCGCAGCCAGGAATAGTACATTTTCCTGATGTTGGCAGAGAGCATTTGGTCACGCCATTTGCGTTGATTTTTTATTTTGGGTGTTTGTCCCACGCTGTGAAATCAGCACAAACGGCACCATGCACAGCGGAAGTGGGCACTGCTTTTCTTCTGCCTCTCAAGTAGATTTTTTACTTGAGCGGCAGCTTTCTCAATACGAACGGAAGATTGCAGTTGGGAAAGCTATGACCATGGATGTGGACAAATGGGGCCTAGTCAAATACCTGACACAGATGATACTAATTTTTGAGGTTTTCAAACAGGAAGTTAGCAAGAAGAACATTAATTTTTTCTGAAGAGGAAGTTTCAAAGTAAAAGAGGTGGATTATAGAGCAAGCTGGAGACCTGAAAAAAGAATGGTTGGAATTTAGAGTCTTACCCACAGTTCTGGTGTGCCACCTTCAACTTCCAGAGAGGGCAGGCTTGTCTCACAGCAGACAACATCATCAACCAGAACACCAGCAGCAACAGAAGGACCGGACCCAATCTCTGCATTGTGTTGGTTTTCAATCAGCAGGGCTCAAGTCTAGTGCAGAAATGGTGGCAAAACAGGTTGGTAAGTGACAGCACCAATGACCATTCACAGGATTTTCTAGGAGTATGGATGACCCAAAAGTGGTCTATGTGAATCAAAACCAATAATGAATTGTTATGGAAGATGCACCTATGGCCAGAGCTCAGCAGGCTGGCAATAACGTATCTAGCTGGTCCTGGGGCCAGTATGTCTGCTGAGTGTGTGTTAAATGCAGCTGGTGCGGTTGTTACAGTCAGAAGGACCAGTCTCTCATCTCAAAATGGAGTGAGATTAAGTATGATGAAAATTAACCAACATTTTATGCCACATATTTTTTCGTGCCTGAAACAGCACAGGAAGAGGATGATTGGTCAGAATTGAATCAAGGGTGGTAGTCGATCAATGTATGGGTTAAACATCTAAGTTTGAGACAAACTCAACTTACCTGACTAGCATGCTAGTGACCCTATAGAACTTTTTAATTATTTCTCGTTGAAGTTCTATCTTTGCAAAAAAAAGACACAAGTTGATTATAATTATTTTTGTGCCAGATTCATGCTGCCCCACCATTTTTCTAGTCACATATATTGTTAGGTTGCAGTTGGAGCATGGTGCATTGAACAAGCCTCCACAATTCCTCCATGACACTGAAGACAATGCCTGCCCCCTTGCATACCTATTGCCTGTCCCTTTTTGCATCACTTAGCAAAAGCAGGTCTGCCCCAGAAGATCATTTATTTACAAGAGTGTCTGTCAATACCAAATTCTAATGTGTTGGCTGCATCAAAAATGAATAGTTAATACCTAAAGAACCGGTTCTTAGATTGGAAGAGGTAACTACAACTATTGCAAAGGTGAGTGAGTGATTGTGTGAGTGAAGATGATTGATGATTCATCATGTAGTGGCTGACAGTGAGGGAAGGTGTGTGATGAACTGTAATGTGGGAATCTTCTTGAGATGATTGATTTGTAATGTTTGGAGCATGAGTGATGGGCGATAATTTTTTCCCAGAAAGGTAATTGGGCTTTACAAACTTACTCCATGAAAATTAATTAACCTATTATTGTCCACTTTTATGATCCTTCTATTTTTTTCATTATTTAGGATGGCTGCCACAGACAATTGATTGATTTGCCAAAGTCCAATCTGCTGCTTGCATCAATGGGGAGATCATGTACCTAACAACTTGTTTGGATTTGAACAGGTAACCATTGCACCAATGAGTGATTTGAATATTGAGTGATTTTGAGTGATGATTGATGATTGGGTTTTACAGTGGGTTCACCCTCAGACTTTTTGCTTTTTGGCCTCCTGTTTTTGACCCTGTGTTTGTTGGCTATAGGACTCTGGGCACCTTGCCAGTGCTTATGCTCTCTGTATAAATTGTGTTTATGGATTGGTTTTTCCAAAATTAGCATATTTGATTTACTGGTAAATCGCTAGTAAATTGCACTGTGTGTGCCAGAGCCTGTACATCAAATGGTACTAGTCGGCTTTCAGCACTTATTGTGCCACCCACATGAGTAGCCTCTAAATGTATCTCAGACCTGCCACTGCAGTGGCTGTGCACAGTTTGAACTGCCATATCGACCTGGCAAGTGCACCCACATTCCAGGCCCTAACCTTCCATTTTCTTACAAGTAAGGCACCCCATGGTAGGCCCAAGGTACCCACATGGGCAGGGTGCAGTGTAGGTGAAAGGTAGGACATGTACTGGTGTTTGTGAAATGTCCTGATGCCAATATCATTTTTCACTCTTGAAAGTCTATCTGCCATACAAGATTGACTGTGAGATACTTTGTAACATCTTACAAGTGTAACTTACCATGGGCACAAGAGAGAGAAAAAAAGTTTAGTACAGATGATTTTTAAATTGCGTGTTTAAAAATGGCACTAGAAAATAGGCATTTTCTTGTTTAACCATTTTGTGTCCCTCGGTCTATTTGTGGATTGACTGTCTGGTTTTGAAGTGACATGGGCTGGTGATGTGCATTTACTGTAGGCAGCCACTGGGAGGTTGAGGTTTGCCTGGCCCTTCCTGGATGACTCAGAGCTGAGTTAAATGGGGCTTGGCTGCATTTAGTGTAGTGGGAGGAGATTTCTTTGCAACTAAATGGGGCCTGTCTCCTTTACTCAATGCTGTCTCCACCCCTGTGGTCATACTGCACCAGTGGGAACAGAACTGGTTTGTACTGGACTCAGAGACCCTTTACACAAAAAGAACATGGGGTATAAGTAGTAGACAATAAACCCCAGAACTTTAGATCACTTCTGGACTCAAGAGGAACCTTTGCCTTGGAGAAGAGCTGGGGAATTGTGATGAGGCTTACTGCCCTTTGCTGTGTGCTGGGTGAGATTGGCTTGCAGTTGCTGTTTCTGCCAAGGAAAGGGCAAAGACTGGAACTTTGCTGTGAACCTGCTTGAAGAAGACTCTCCAAGGCCCTGTGTGTGCTGCCTCCTGTTCTGAAGTCTCGGAGACACAAAGACTTCACTCTCAGCTCCCCTGAACTCTGTTGTTGAGAGTTCTGACCTGCCAGGAGGTGCCTATTCCAGTTCTGGGCCTCTGGAGGCAGGGCCAGACTGGCTTTAGCAGGCACCTGGCATTTTCCCAGTGTACCAGAAGGGTGGGGGTCATTTCTATTACTGGGGGCCTGTTTTGCAGCTGTGCTGCAATATCAGCCCCCTGTAATAAAAGCAGCAGCAGTGATTCTCACTAGCACACCCAACCCACCTACCCATTACCAGGGCTGGTTTGTGTTTCCAGTCCGGCCCTGCCTGGAGGTTGTTCCTGCTGTTTGGAGCTGGAAGAATCCTGAAAAACTGATAAAACCGATGTATCACCCTTCTTGCTGCTGTTTTTCTGACTCAGCACTGCTGTGCAAATAGAGCCTCCATGCACAGCCGCTCCAGTGCAGAGACGACGCAGCACCTGTCACTGCTGCAAGAACAGAAGCATCGTGGGATCGGTGCTGAAGAAACTGACGCAGCGCCGCTTGCCGCATCGATCACCAACGCATTCCAGATTTCCACACAGCGCCCCAGTCCAGATTTGAAGCATCAATTCTCTTACGTGCAGCAGAACTGTTGCATTGCCTCCCGAGGACTCACGAACTGACGCATCCCTTTCTTTCTCAACGCTTCCCTTCTCTGCCGTTGTTTGGCCATGTGCATTTTAACGCATCTACAGGTACTTTGTGTGAAATCAAGCATCCATAGTTTCCTATGGACCAAGTTGCTTCAAACCTTTGAAAAGTCATATTCTTATTACATGTATGTTGGCTTTTTGTTGTTTTGGTCTTGTTGAGTTTAGATAAATATACTTTGTTTTTTCTAAACTGGTGTGGTGTCCATTTGTGGTGTTATCACTGTATTACTGCGTGTTTTGAGTACAAATACTTTACACTTTGCCTGTCTGTCTGCTCGTGCCAAGCTACCCAGTGGGTGAGCAGGGGTTATCTAAAGTGTGTATCCCCTAACCCTGACTAGAAGTGTTCCTATTTAGACTAAGGTACCTACCTCTGCCAAGTAGCCCCCCCATTTATAACAGAATATAACAAATGTTTAGCACCAACTGCTTACCCACACTGCCACAAAAAGAGCGTTAGTATTATCTACTTTTGCCTCTGTATACCGCTAAGGGATTCACTTGATTCTCTGCACAGTGTACTTCATGTTAGTACACTATATAGAGAGCTGGCCTCCTACATTGGAACATAGAAAATTAGTTAGAACAATCTTTATCCCACCACAGTCATTAAGCCAATCACAAATTAGACTATAATTTGGCCTACATGCTCAGCAATGAAGAGTGATTGGTGCAATATTAACATATTGGTTTAGCATGACAAAAATTGATAAAAAAGTCCCTCAAGGGCACACTTTGTCACAAATTTGAAAATCTGCCTCGTCAATGCATAACTCCCTATCATATTAAAATTTCAAATATGTTTTAAGAGCTAGGAATATCGAAACCATTTAATGGTAAGGAAACGACAAGGAACAGATGGCCAATGAGCTATCCTGCTTTTTGGGGGTCTTTGCAATAAGAGAGATTTTTTTTGTGTTTTATGTATATGACATTTGTTATTGTCATTTCTTATTTTCTTTCCCATAGGGAGTAGGTTATGAGATGGAATGTAGACAGATGTACAGACATGCTCTATGTAGTAAATGATAAAAGAAGCCTACGTGTGATTGGGTCAAATTCCCAGTGGAAATGAAATATTTCATTGTGACATAGGTGCTTTAGGCTGAATGCATCCCTACAGTATACCACCCCTTTGTTTTCAATACAAGGTGCTCAGAAATCCAGTTTTTTTTACATATCCTCCAATTTCAGTAGCATGGGCACCCACGATTAAATATCTACAATTACATTTTGGCCACTTTGACCTAGAAGCATGGGATAAAGGGACAATCTAGGTTGCCAGCTTTGTGACTGTCACAAAAAAACGTATCTAAAGTTATGTGTTGTTTCACAACATCTGCTACAAATCGTCGACTGCTTAGATTATCAACATTTAAGAGACTAGGGCCTCTGAAACTGCAAAGTAACTGACTTCTGCTTCAACAACAAAGGTGGTTTCTTTTCAAACAACTTTGTATGATTTATTTTTGCCCTATTTAGGGTGCGAGCCTAACAGTGAGGTCTTGGACCATTTTCCCCCTGTTACTAAGGAAATCTTTTACGTTCTTCTTAAGAAGATTGGTTTGGGTTCCCCTATGGACAGCTGTCCTGCTCGTATTCTCCAGGATGCTTTTTAACAGTGCCCAGACCCTCCCCTATCACTTATTAACAATTCCCTTGCTCAAGGGATTGTTCCTGATCTCTTTAAACCGGCCGAGGTTGTCCCTATTTTAAAAAAACCCAGCCTAGATCCGCAGGTACCTGGCAATTACCGCCCCATTTCCCTGCTGCTCTATCTGAGTAAGGTTATGGAAGCCCATGTCGCCAACAGTCTTGGCGCGTTTGTTGAACGGACATGCTACTTGGACCCTCACCAAGCAGGTTTTAGACCTTAACATTCCACCGAAACTGTAGTCTTATCAGTGTTGGATGAGCTACGGAGGGGAGCGGACCAGGGCACTACTCAGGCCCTGGTACTCCTTGACCTGTCAGCTGCCTTTGACACGGTCGACCATCAGATCTTGGTCGATCCTGTCAATATTGCTGGGCTTCATAGCATATCTCTCAGATGGATTCCCTCCTTTCTTAGTAACCGCTTCCAATCTGTTCGTCTGGCTGGTTTTAGGGCTGAACAAACTAAATTGATGTGTGGGGTCCCACAGGGCTCCGCTTTGTCACCACTTCTTTTTAATTTGTATATCCTTCCATTGATTACTGCCCTGCGCAAGAGGAAGGTTGTGGTGTTCAACTATGCTGACGACCTTCAGCTGATCTTTAACATCGAGTCATCTGCTTCATCGATCTCCAATTTCCAATCTATAATGCTTTTCATCAGCGACTGGATGAATGCTAATCAACTTAAATTAAATCCAGATAAAACAGAGCTGATTCCTACGGGCGGTGTGGCTAACCCGTGGAACTCCATCTTTTGGCCCGTCTCATTAGGGAGATCCCCAACCCCGGCACCATCAGTGAAAAGCTTGGGGATCATCATCAGCTGCGATATTACTATGAAGGCTCAGGTCAGCTCGGTGGTCTCAGCATGTTTTTATCGTCTGTGTAAAATTAGGAAAGTTAGCAGGTTTCTTTCCACAGAGGCCTTGACCCAGGTGGTTCTTGCACTGGTCATCTCGCATATCAATTACGCCAACTCCCTCTATGTGGGCATCCCTGCTTATCAAGCACTCCGCCTGCAACGTGCTCAGAATCAGGCAGCCAGGCTCATTCTTGGTCAGCCTAAGCATTGCCATGTGAAGCCCTTACTGAAGAGTCTGCACTGGCTTCCTATTCTCCAACGATGCCTATTCAAGCTGGGCTGTACCATCCATAAAGCCTTGTTAGGACGCGGCCCCGCCTTCATTGCCCTTAACATCCAGCGGTAACTTCCTTCTCGCGATCTACGCTCCTCTAATAAGAACCTTCTGGTGTCCCATGCCTTTAAATGGAAGAAACATGGTGGCTTCAGATATTCGATCCTGGCCCCTCAATTTTGGAACACTCTTCCCCCTAATCTACGCATGACCGACTCGTATACCCAATTCAGGAAATCACTTAAAACCTGGCTTTTCTCCCACGCATATGACTGATACTCATTCTCTGTTCAGCACGGTGTCCGGTCCTGCTGATAGCACCAAGAAACAGTCTGGTGAACGTGCACTTCAGAAATACAGTTTAACATAACATATGAACTTGGTACACAACATGTTAGACAATTAATTAGTTTATAATCATCCCACAGCTGTCAAAACAAATGATTGAATAATTGACCATTTTCATAATAAAATGATACTTATAGAGACTTAACCAACAATAAATGCCACAGTTTGAGATGGAGTGGGGAATCATGCATGCTGGGAGCATGAGTGTGTCATGTGTTCAGTCTAGTGAGAAGTGGCGGCCATTTTGTGTCTTCTAATTGTAAATGTGGGGCTGTTTATAGCTCCACTGTCCCTAGACCTACACATTCATGCTTGATATTTGTTGTATGAAGATTCGGTATTCACAAGGGGGCATATGTAGGTAAAAAAGATTTTGCTATTCTGAAAATGCGATTTTCTGTGAATCACATTTTCCGAATCGCAAATCGCGATGTAGGTAAATGATCGCAAAAAAATAGTGATTACCAAAAAATCACAGAATATTTTAGCAATTACTCAAATAGCGATTCCTTAATAGCGAAATCGCTAATAAGGAATCACAATTTCGGAAAACAGCAATTCAGGTGCAGAATGATGAGATCACAACCAGGAAGTGTGACTGTCCGTGCTGCACCTGATTATCAACACCTGTGTCAGAGTCAGAAGCTGCCTGAGAGACTGTGAGGAAGGAGTGTGGTTTTTACTCAGCAGTTGCAGGAAGGAGTAATGGAGTCTCAGGGGAGTGCGAAGCAGCCAGAAGAACCCACAAGAAAAAGAAAACAAAAATTTAGTGAGAGGGAGCTTGAGGTGCTCACAGAGGAAGTAGTAAGGCAACATGACCTCTTCTTTGGAAAGAACTCACTCCGTGTTCCAGAGGCAAGGAAAAGGAGAATCTGGAATGAGATTCAGGAGAAAGTGAACGCGATTGGCGTAACCCACCGCATAGTTGAAGACCTACGCAAGCGGTGGTACGACGTGCCAAAGGTCAATGGAGAGGGTGGCCACCAGATTAGCTGAGGCAAAACTGACTGGAGGTGGGACCTCAACAGCACCAGAGCCGACTACCCTGGAGGAGTTGTTGGAGGGCACACTTATGCCTGAAACTGTGACTTGCGTGGCTGACCTGGACAGCACCGAAAATACAGACACCAGGCAAGGTAAGATGCATGCCAATATCCCCAAAACATACCCAGCCCACTTACAGCCCCAAACACCCAGCCTGAGTACAACTCCAGTACATGTCTACAAGCACAACCAGAATTGCATTATGGGAAATGTAGTTCCATGCACTGATACCTGGCCCTGTGAAACATAGCAAGGGGACATAGGGTAGAGTCATACTTGAAATGTGCAAAACAGACAAGTAGTAGTTATGTGATTAGTTATTTGCAAACTTTAATGCATAACAAAATTTAAACATGACACACAACTAATGTGTGCATTTAATTGTACATCACCACCAACAACACAGAAAACAGTGGCTGGAGGGGTGGAGACACAAGCAAATGTGGACGTGGCAGGGCAGGAGGAGAAGGGCGCAGCAAGACAAACAGACCCGACGCCAGCCAAACGGCGCAACATTGTCTCACCACTGCCACTGATGGAGGCAAAATCCACAGATGCAGATGAGGAGGCACAGCCGGTTCCAAGGCAACAAGCAAGGCAGCACACACCACAGTCCACTGTCCAAACATCAAATGGCAGTGGTTCAAGATGCAGGGCACGGACCACCATAAGCCATTCACCATCTGCTGCACATTACCATAACATCTGATTTGCGGTTCAGTGTCAATTCCATGACAGATGCATTAGAAGGACTATTTATGGAGCTCAGGAGAGACAGGCTGACCAGGCGCAGAGAGAAACACCGCCTACACACCCAAATGGACCTCTACACTAAAGCTATGAACCGCCAGTCTACTGCCATATCCCTGCTAGTCAGGAGATGTGTGAGCATGCAGCGTGAAATGGCACACTGCTGCCAGGATGTGGGTAGGGGCCTGGTGCAGGTCACACATGCGGTGGACCAAATGCGTGCTGTAGCCACAGGTGGCATAGGGACACTGGGCAGCTTGGATACAGACGAACAGTCAAGCAGGAGCAGCCTAACTCCTCCACTTCCTGCAGAAAGACACCAGAGTGGGTGCCAGGGGAGAGCAGGGTAAGACACTAGTGAAGCCAGTGCACAGCCCGAACGAGGGGCAAAAGGTAGTGCATGCAGGAGGTGAAGGGGCAGCAAGTACTCATGGCAATGTGTGAGGCAACACATACCATATGGACTGAGTGACTCATGGCAATGATAGCACTGTGACCTCAACATGTGCAACTATCAACATTTCAGTCACGCTGTGTGACAGGTTTACTCCTGCTGTTAAGGAAATAAAAATCATATTTGAGCATCATTATTTGGCATTGTGTCCTCATTTCTCACCTAGAAGTAGTTCTGTGTGATGTCATCACGTCTCAGGTGTCCGGCAGCCGCCCCGGCACCACCTGCATGTCTGCGTTGTGGAGCTGGTTCCTCTTCATCTGATGTGTCTGCATCTGTCAGATCCACTGGGGTGCCCTTCTTGGTAGCGATGTTGTGTAGCATTGCACAGGCCACCACGATTTTGCAACACGTTTCAGGGCTGTACTGTAGTGAACCTCCACTCTTAAGGAGGCACTGGAAACGGCTTTTAAGGATTCCAAAGGTCCTCTCAATAGTGCATCTTGTGGCTCTGTGGGCTCTGTTGTACCTCTGCTCTGCTGCTATGGCTGGATTGAGGTACGGTGTGAGGATGTAGTCACGTACAGCATATGCACTGTCACCAGCAGGGCAAAAGTAGGTTGATGTTAAGTACTGTCCTGCCAGTTTATACCTTCCCTAGTTGTGTGTGTGTGTGTGTGCCATGCAATTACCTAGCAGGTAGCCCTCTCCAAACTCGCCATTTGTGAGTCTGCGATGTAACCCACAGTGTCGAAAAATGAAGGAATCGTGTGTGCTTCCTGGGAATTTTGCAACAATATCTGTGATGACATGTTTAGCATTGCACACTACCTAGATGTTCAGGGAATTTTTGCACACTACCTGGATGTTCAGGGAATGAAAGAATGTTCTGTTTCTAAAAACATACTCATTCTGTTATGGGGGTGACAGTGCGACATAGGTCCCATCTACACAGCCAATAACGTGGGGAAATTGGGCTATTTGGTAAAATTCTTGCTTGGTCTGGTCTAGTGCCTGCTGTGTGTTTGGGAATGTAATGTGGTGATGCATCCTCTGAACCACAGCATCAAGGAAAGCGTGGAAAAAGCGTGATAGTGCACTCTGGGAGACCCCTCCTGCTGTGGCTATTACCCCCTGAAAACTCCCTAATGCTAGGAGGTGCAGTGAGCATAAAACCTGTATGCGGGTAGGAATGGTGTGTGCCCTGTATGTGGGATGTTCAAGTATGGGTGGCAGCTCCTCTATCAACTCCAGGATACTGTCTGGGTGCAGCCTGTAGTGCACATGGATGTCCTCCTGGGTCCGCTGGAAGAGGGTGAGGCGTGCTCTGTAGATCCTTTCCTGGCGTCTCCTTCTCTGTGCAGCCTCTCAGATACGCAGCCTCCTGGCTATCACATACAGGCCAGCCATTGTGGGAAGCCCCAGTGGCATTGTGGGCCTGTTTAAATAGGTTACCCCTGGTTACCACCTGTTCAGAGTTGGTGGTATTTGAGAAGTGAAAAATTGCGATTTTTGTAAAATCGCAAATTGCGACTTTTTCTACATCTCAAATTGCGAATTTGCATTTTATGTGAACAGTATTTGCGATTTGTGCAAATACTGAGACGCACCTTGTGCATTCACAATTTTATTCACAAAATCCTTGTTACACAAAATTGGTAATCATTAAATTTGCGATTCTCATTTTTGTGCTTACCTACATTGAATAAATTGTACAATTTTCTTATAATTGAATTGTGTGTATTCAATATTTTTTTTTTTTTTTTTGTTTTTTTGAAAATCTTTTTATTAGCAAAGTTGAAGAGCAACAACAGCGTATAGATTTTTTAATAGAAGTTTTGTGTTTGGATATGTGTATGTGGCATTAATGGGTTCTTGATTAATTAGTGGATGCACTATAGAAGTTTCTCCATATTGTGGAAAGATAGGGAATTTTTTCTTGTTGCATGCTTACCTACATCGCAACACTCTCTTTTGTGATCGCATACACCCATGGATTCTGCAAATCGCAGTGTTTTCGATCGCAAAATACGTTCCGACATATGGCCCATGGTTGTTCTGCACAGCTGATATGCTTGCAAATTTCAATACACCTCCTTTTACCTGAGATAGCATTTGTGTGAGTGCTAGCTTATTATTTAATATCGGTATATAAGCGTATCTCTATTGTATCTACCACAGCGGATCATATGCATAGTATACTTTTTATGCATCATGCATTGTTCTTATGAATAATTTCTGGTCCCATATCTTTTATACACAGTATCTAATTCCCACATAACAATACATATTCTGCAACAATGCCATTGACTTTTTAATTTCTCCTGGATAGGATTTTTGGTGTGGGTGAAGTTTTGGAATTTCCACAGCCTCTAGTTCCGGAGGTATTGCATGTCAGGCAGCATGGTGAGCACACAGTTTTCTCGAGTCTGCTGCTTGTGTGAACAATTTCAGGTGCATACTGGTGTATAGTTTGAAGTTTTGTGGTGCATTTAATTTATTATCATTTTATGGGATTTCTAATACTCTGTACCATATTGGGATTACTTTTGATATGCTGAACAATACACTAATATTTGTATAACCTTTTGTCGGCCTGCAATGAGAGAGTACTTCACTTCTGGTACAGAGGTTTTGACTTGTAGTATACATGATCTAAGGACTTGCACATGTACAACCGCACTTGCTTTAACAGTCAGTCACATGTGGTTCCACATGTATATTCAGATTTAGATATTTCCTAGTCACATAAACCTCCATGAGGTCTGGTTTAGTCGCATTAAGATTTATGGTACGATTGGTGTCTGGCAACAGATGTAAATTATGTAGATATGTATGTGATTGTACGTTTAAATTATCACAATTATAGGTGTGAATTGATGATTAGTATAAATTCCAGGCCCTGATTCTCTTGTCTTTCTTTGTCTAGGGGAGCCTTAATAACATAATGGATGACATGTGTCGACCTTTAGTTTGGAGGAGGCCAATGACATCCCTTGTGGTTCGATCAGATCGGTAATAAGGAGAAAGTAAGTATCCATTACCTCCAAGGACCCCCTTGACTCTGCAACTACCTCCTGATGGATTGAAGTTGGATACAAAATCTCACCACTTTCAGATCTTTAATGATAAGGAAGCAATAAGGAACAGATAGACAATGAGCTAGCCTGCCTTTTGCAAGTCTTTGAAAAATATGAGAGTTTTTGTTTGTGTTTTTGTATATGAGATTTGTGATTTTCATGTCTTAATTTTCTTCTCAGAGAGAGTATGTGATGTTATATGTTAAATCCAGACAGATGTACAGACAGGTAAAACAAAAAACAAAGGTGCACCAGAAAACAAGGAAAAGTTCTTATTTTATTTAAACAGGGTTAAAACAGCAATCCTGATGAATTAAACAGCCGTTGCGTTTCATCCATACACATGAACTTCTTCAGGGCATGAATAATATGTATGCAATAGGAACCGACGATTGAGTCAACAAGTTATGCGCAATAGCTGGAGTGGTTAAGTCTTTCTTACAAATTGTATTGATCATAGAAGAAAGGAACACATACATTATGCGAAATAAATATCAGTCAACGAATAGACTGCCTTAGCCACATGTAATATTTCAACATCCAAAGTGATAGTGAATCAAGCTTGTCAAGAACCCTCAATATGGGTAAAATAAACAAGCTAGGGGTCAGGTCGCGTTGAGTCAGGGTCCACCTAAAATTATAGTGGTCCCAAGAGAAGTAGCTGTACGCCGTGACCAGCCTCAATACGCCGGAGGATGTGATCGAGCCCGTCTCTCGTCAGATAGCGTCAGGACGAACTGCATGACATACAGACGGGCTTTATTTTCTAAACTGATATAAGAAACCTGTGTTTGATTGGGTCAAATTTCCAGTGGCAATTACATTTTTCCTTGTGGCATATGTACTTTAGATTGACTTTATCTCTAAAGTATACCACACCTTTGTTTTCAATATAAGGTTCCCAGGCTACTTAGTGTTAAATGGGCAAACCCCTATCTCACAACACAGTTGGTAGCTTCTGCTGGAGTCAGTCCCAACCCGCAAGTGCAGATTTTGAGCTCCTGGAACCCTGGGTTTTATCAAAGTGTACTCCTTCAGATATCATTGGAAACCTGGGACTTGTAAACCTTTTATGCTTCTAAGATCAAGGACTGGCACACACCTGTCAAGTTAGTCCAACCAAGGTGTGTTGCTGATGGACTGATGGTTCAGATTCCTCCCACTCTGAGTTTTTTCCACTGCAGCATATCCGGTTCAGCGAGACCTCGCGGAGAAGGTATACACCTTCATTAAACTGCCTTTGGCTACAGTGCCTTGCCCTACTGGAATATTATGAGCTCCAAAAAAAGAGAACAGGTGCAAATGTAGAAATATTCACCAGGTAAAGCTGCAAAAGTATCCGATCAGCTAGGGATCATCCTTGGGTGCAAAAATTGAATTTCCATCTCTCAAAGATTTCTCGGCAAAGGTCAATGGCTTCACCACAGCCTTGTGCAATGGCAACCTCATGGATCACTTTTCACCCACAGTTGTTGCCTTGTCCCACTGAAGATTTTGGACTTTCATTTCAGAGATTAAGTATGCAGGTAAAACTTCTGACCAAATCAAACCTGGTTTTTGTAGCTAACCCGCTAGTTTGTAGCTGACCTGCTCTCCATCACATTTGGCCTCAAATCATACTTAGGTCCAGTTCAACTGTGGCTAGTTGACCTCGGTTGGCACCTAGCACTCTTTGGAGCTATTTTTATTTAACACTTAAAAAATGTGTATATCTGGTTCCCCTCATCTGATTTTTGTTGTTTGCTGTCATTCAATGTTTTAAATGTTACTTTATTTTTCTAAATTGGTTTAGGATTTTTTTCTAGTGTTATGTTTTGACTTTATTACTATTTGGGTACTGCATTAATACTTTACACATTTCTGCTAAGTTAAGCTTGTCAGTTTTGTGCCGTAGCTACCATGGCTAGAGGACAGGTTCATTTAGTGACTTTAGTGATTCACCCTAACAAGGATTGTACTTATTGCTTAAGGTGGGTCATCAGCCCTTTTAACTAATGCCACAATGTCTTACAGTGAATATGCGTTTTTCCGTATGAAGTGTGCTGTGCCCACTTCTGATATAATGGTGGGCCTTGCACATTGATCGTAACTCTTGGCAAAATTGGACATTTAGGGAATGATTGGTCCCACATCCGCAATAAAGCTGGCCCTGCTATATTGATGGTAATTGTTAGCATTCTGTAGGCATCCATGTTTTCATCCACCAAGAGAATGAGGGCACTGTGATGTTGTTGATAATGCATGGCATATTCTGCAATTCAGTTGGATTCCAAAGCACGCCTCTTGTATAATGCTAGCAATGGATTATTTTTATGAATTCTTTCTAAATTGCAGGCATGTGTAGCATTAGATTGGAATTAATTGGAAGTCAGAATGTGTCCATTTGTGGCAGTAGTCCATGTACAGATCTGATAAAAAGGACAAACTGATGTTTTATCCCAAAACACGCTTTTGCTAAAAATCAAAAGCTAATATTTCTAACAAAATATTGTTTTTTTCATTGGAATGATGAACATTTGCTTTAGATACTTATATATTTAAAGATGATATTTGAGTGATAACCACTAATGTAAGAGTGATATAACCTCTATGCTGTCTAAGCTTGTAGAGTTTCTTTAACCTGAGTGTATGGTGGTGTAAAGTCTGGATATCTCTGCTGTGTTTGGCCCGAGATTGTACAATTTTCTAGGTTTTTATAATATATATATTACTTTTCCATGATTCTCATTTAAAGAGATTCTTAGTCATAGGGTGTAGAATGACCACCACCATCTACATGATCTTTAAATAAACTGTTTCCAGTTGTGCACGTTTGTGTGACAACCTAATCTAGACTGGGTGGTGCAGTATTGAAAACATGAGACAAATTCACCTCATATCAATCGGTAATTTGTAGTTGGAAACATCTGCACTGGTGACAGGGTTCATAATGACATAGAGTAAGGTGGGTATCTTTTTTCTTCAATGGACCCACCTCAAACTAAACCCTCTACAAGATTAGCCTCTATTAATTTCATTCTGCTCCTTAGCTCCTTTTAGTCCAACCTTGACTTAACTTGCTGAATATTGGTTAGGAAAACCCCAGCCTGCACGGCTCAACGACACTGATCAGCGTGGCTCGGCAATGATGCAGTCAGTGCATTCACTTCAACGGGGCTCGACAATGATGTAGGACACCGTATGCGCAGCTCGACGATGATGCAGTTGGCTCTCGACTTTGACTCTTCCTACAGCCAAGGTATTTCTTCAGCTGGACTTGTCTGGGTCCTGTAGGCGGCCTGCCGTCGATTACGGTAGGCCTGAACTTTGGATTAGCAGCTGTCCCTCACAACCTCAAGAATTCTTTTGAACCCTAAAAACTAATTTTGCATTTAATATTCAAAAATTCATATCAGCATTGTGTTCATTCCTGAGCATTTCACCCACAAATCATTGATTTCAGGTTTGGTATTCAAATTAGTTCAATGGTACCAAAACAGTACTACTACGCCCAAAATGTGTGAGGTTACTACAAAAAATTCTAGGACTAGAAACCATGTTTGCAATGACTTTGAGTAAGGTGGGGGCCTATTGGGGGATTTCTCTCCTTGGAACCCCAATGTCTCACATTTTCCATTCAGTGTAGTGATCGTTGCCTAAATCTAAAGAGGGATGGGCGACAACCAATATAATGCAGCCACCCTGTGGGGGGTGGGTAACAAAGTCAAGGGTCTCCAGACTCTCAGACGAAAACTCAGTGGTTCCCCTTCCTCTTAATTGGTTCGGAGAACTACTAGTTCAGTGGGTTGAGAGCAGCACAGATTCATTGCATTGCTCCCTCTCAGCCACCCTCGAATGCCTCTGTCAAACTGCAAGCACACTTGTATTCACAACAAAAAGTGTCCAACATCAACTTTGATTCCTGTGGGAAATAAATCCTCATTTCAAAATCAAACATATTTGTTTAAGTCTTCACAGTGTGGCTTCTCTGATATGCAAGATACCACTGATTGACCTTATAAAGCAGCATTTCCTGCTGCAGCTAGACTTGACCCCATAACACAACAGTAAGAACACATCTCCCCTTCAAGCGAGTGCTAACTTAAATCTCAGCTGTATTGTGTATAAAGACCTCCGAACAGGTAAACCCAAATACTGGGCAAAAAAATAAGCCCTCCAAAAGTATGAAAACGAACCACTTTCTACCAGTTTTCCACTAAGAGTGCTACAAAGATTGGCTCTACATTCCACTTGCCCTTTGGGCATAACAGTATGTGGGCCAGATGTGCGACTCTTACATTTTGCGAGTAGCAAATCCTATTTTACAAGTCATTAATTCATTACCGACTCGCAAAATAGGATTTGTACATGGGCCAGACCAATTTTGTGTCCGCAAATGGGCCGATTTCCCATTTGCAACTGCAAAAAATGGTCCTAAATCTGGGGTCAGATGTACAAACCACTAATTTGCGACTTGCAAATTGCTATGCACGATATGTTACTCTTGCATTTTGCCTTTTCCTGTTATTCACTTCAAGAACTTCCCCGATAAGCAACTGTATTTGCCATAAAACATGTGACAAAATCCATGTTTAGCTATGAAACACTAAGGGACATCCGAAAGCGTTAAACCTATATTACAAGATGCATGCACACAACAGCGGTGTTCAGACTGTTAATTAATGGAACATCACTAAAGTCAAAGCCGCAGCAAGGGCTATTAAATCACAAAGGAATGCACTCGTTAGTACATTAACACTGTCCGCTGTAAGTGGAGAAATGAGACCTGTAACTGCTCTCAGAAAATATTGTGGTTATTGCCTGCTTTCCCAATTACATCGAAGCATTTGCGCGGCCTCCGGCTGCCACTTGTAAACTCGTGCCCATCTGCTGCCATGGCTTGGTGCCTACTCACAAGGTGCTTGGACGGTAGCCCATAGGCATTGGTGCCAGTTTGTGATGGGCATGTAAATCTGCTATCATAACACTGCGAAGACCCCATCTGCTCTGCATTAAGCCGCTTCCCTGTGCCAGCAATTAGTCACTGGGAGTGCATGCTTCCTTCCACTTGGTCACACATTCTGGCATCTGCCAGAAGGTGTTTGCCAACAGTGCGCCCTCTCGTGCCTAGGCAGCTTCTCGTGAGTCAGGCACCCGGATGAGTGAGTAGGCCTTCTCACTGAAACAGGAATTCAGAAGGTGACAGGCATTTAGATAAAGGCGGAATCTGCGATGTATTAGAGTGATACCGTATTTTTTGTGGTTGACACTTCATCATAAGCGCCCGAAAATGTACGGCAGGATGAATGACCGGTTTTGGTTATTTCACAGATTCATTTACACCCGTAGAATAGGGATCATATTTACCTTATTCACAATAGCATTACCTGAGGAGGGGGGATTTCATATACTTTTAGTGAGGATTTTGCGTTTTTATGTCTCAGTGTCGACCTCCCCCAGCCAAGCCTTAACTGGAGTCGAAGCCAGCGAATCATCTGAGGGACTCATTTACTGAATGGCTGCAGTGTGAGCCCCAGCCCACTGGGCTGGTGGGCCCTTTCCTTGGCTCCCACAGCAGAGGACTGCCCAATATCTAGAGATACCAACATCAGTCGTGTCATCACATCTGCCAGTGTGGTGGCAGATGCCGAGCAGACCACAACGTGCTTTTGTTGCTTGCTCAATATTTTATAATGCTTTTCAGCAACAAATCCCAAAGCAGTGGTTCATTGATGAAAAGTAATAGGCCCCTTTGTGTGCAGAGAACGTTCTCTCTAAATATCAGGAACATTTTTACATAATCCATCTGAAAATTGTTGTTTCTCGTGGAAGAATCTACGGCAGACCTGGGCAGGAAGCGTAGTGATTGTTGAACTGCCCAAATAGGGCAGGAAAGCTGCTGCTGTGAACTGGAGGTACTGTGGTTGCTGAGTCACTAGGGGAAAGGATATCCTTAGGCAGAGCCATCTAAGTCTTCACTGTTGAAGGTGTCCCCCTCTCCCTCTTAATGGTGATTAATTTGCCTCTAAATGAGCCTCAGAGTCTTTATAAGGCAATAATGTTAACAGGAAGACCATCTGCAGTTTTTCGGTATTTGCTACTAGTGTTAAAGTACTGTATTTTAGGTATTTACCCAAGTTCATCTGTGTTAGGCCTGTCATCTTTGGTGTGGTTTCCCCTGATTTTTTGCCTCTACCTGTTGTATTTTTGATGCTGTGCTGGATTTTGTTTTTGCTGGTTTAGATGCTTTGGGCACTTTGTCACTGATGATCAGTGTCAAAGTGCAAGTGCTCCCTGAGTAAATTGTTATTGTGATTGGTTATCCATGATTGGCATATTTGTATTACCAAGAAGTCCCTAGTAAAGTGCACTGAGTGTGCCAGGACTGGTGATTCAAGTGCTACTAGTGGGCCTGTAGCACTGATTGTGCCACCCACATAAGTAGCCCTAAAATGGTGTCTCAGGCCTCCTACCGCGGTGCTTGGATGCAGTTGCTAACTGCATGCTACCCTGGCCAATGTCCACACTGGCGAGGCATAACCCTTCCCTTTCTGTACACATTGGACACCCCTATAGAAGGTCCTAGGTATCCCTCTGGGCAGGGTGCAGTGTATATGAAAGGTAGAGCATGTACTAGTGTGTGTGACATGCTCTGGTAGTGAATTACCAACATTTTTGTTTTTCACTATTGAGTGGGCTATCTTGCCCATAGGCTGTAATGGGGAATGCTGTGTATAATGTTTACTTGTATATCTTCCCATAGGAGCAAGATGGAAAATTAAAGTCTGGTATCCCTGAACTCAGAATTTAATATCACATCTTTTAGGAAGGATGTTTTTTAAATCTTGTGTTTGAGAGCAGCACTTTTAGAAAGTGGCTGTTCTCTTGTCTAACCTTTCAGTGTGCCTAGGCGTGTTTGTGAATTGACTGTCTGGTTTGTGAGTGACAGGGGCTGGGGAGCCCCCAGGAGGCTGGCTGAGTCAACCATAGGCTGAATAGCTGCATCTTGAGTGGTGGGAGGGCATAGCACTTGGGCTTGAATAGGGATGTGCCTGCCTTCCACAATGCTGGCTCCACCTCCTGCTGGGCGGCTGACGACCCTGCCCCTCTCTCTGAAAGGAAAGAAGAAGTCAGGAAAGCAAAGTACTCCAGCACTGACCAGAACGGGTTCTGACTAAGCCAAGGCCTCTCTGCCTCCAGAGAACAAAAGAAATACTGGTATTAAAAGGGCTACCCAGACCACAGAAAATGAGATCATCCTGAAATCAAGAAGGAACCTCTGCGAAGGAGAAAGCTGGAAGACTGAAGAGGAATGTTGGACCTGGCCCTTTTTGGCAGGTTCACCCCGAAACTTTTTGTTTTTTCCTAGCCTGTTTCTGGAACCTGTTGTTGGTGATTTTAGGCCTTGGCACACTTTTTCACTGTGGTACAGTCTAAAGTGCGTGACCTCTCTGTGTATGTATGGTGAGTGACCTACCCTCCCATAGGAATTAATGGGGAATATGTATGCCCATGGTAGTTCCTGATGTGTGGGGAGTTCAGGGTCGAGTTTGATATGTGCGAACACGTGAGATTGAATGCTGCGTAATGGTGTATGCGGCATGCTTGTGTCTAGTCTAGAAGTGCCACTTTCAGAAGTCGGCATATTTGTGTAGTCTGTGGCTGGCGTGTGATTGGCTGGTGAGCCTGGCCCAGGAGTGCCTGGGCCTGCTTGTGGATTGACTGTCTGGTTTGAGGATGACAGGGGCTGGGGAGCCCCAGGAGGTTGTGTGGGTCAGCCCGTGGATGAAAGGCAGCATCTGCTGCCAGGGAAGTGGGTGGAGATAGCACCTGGGAGTGAATGAGGCTGTGCCTGCCTGCCACAATGCTGACTCCACCTCCCCGTTGGGCGACTGTCACCTCTGTCCCTGATACTGAAAGGACTTCCCTTTAACCAGTTCTAGCTGGTTCTCACACTGCCTGCACAAAGTCTTCAAAGACGTTTCTCTGTATAAGAAGGGGCTGTGTCCCCTTCCAAAAGGTTCTTGTTTTTGGACTTGAATCTGCCAGGGGCGTGCTGCTGCTTGGGCCCAGGGCAATACCTGGGCCCTGCCCAGCCCCTGGACACCTGATGGACTTTCCTGGATGACTGGACTGCTGAAGGACTTCCTGGGACCCTCTGCCTTGCATGGGGTGATGGGAGACTTTGTTTTTGGCCCTGGAAGCCTTGTCCTGTAATGCCCTGCAGCTGCTGGGACCCTCCTTGCTGTGGGGGTCCCTTCTGGGGTGTTTTGGTGATTTCTGGGCTCTCCAGCGCCTCGTGGGTGCTTTTTTATCCTGATTTCTGGCAGAGCGCTGTGGTTATCCTGTGGGGGAAGCGCTCCTGCCCTTTGTCTGCCCGAGTGCTTCGTGTGCACTCTTATCTTCTTGACGGGTGCCACCCCGATTATGGCGCCCTTTGCGAGTGCCCACCTCGCTTCTCTATTTTATATTAATCTCAAGGGCACCCACCCCTCGGTTTGCCCCTGATAATCACCGCCGTGGCCGGGCCGCAAACAGGAAGTCAGGCGGCATCGCGCCTGACTTTGGGAGGGACTTCCGGTTTGAAAAGGAAGTCCCGCCGGCCGCCGGGCACTGATTGGGTGCCGTCTGGAAGAAGGAGGAGATGTGGAGCACTGGTGCGGGGCTCCCGTGAGTGATGGGAGCCCCAGGATGTAGACCGCAGAGGAAAGGCGGCGTGTTCCCTCAGCAAGGCTCTCGTGATTACGAGAGCCCCGCCCGCTGCCGGTGAAGTGACCCGGTCCCAGGGAGGGAGACCGGGCAAAAAGGAGCCCACTCTAAGACAGAGCGGCGTGGAGTGTCCTGCCCCCCCAGAGCAGGTGAGTGGCGCTCTGCTGGGGCTCTGGTGTGGGAGTGCCTGTCCCAGGCCCAGTGACAGTGCTGGGCAGCCCCGTCTGGCAGAGGGCCACCTCAGCCAAGGTGATGTGTCTGTTTTGAGCGGCCCCCGCTGGCAAGGGGGCAAGTCCTTGCTCCTAAAGGCCATCAGTAATCCCCGTGAGGGGGGCTTGGGTGGCACCATTTGTGTACCGCTCCGCTGGCTAGCCCCTGAGTTGCTCAAGAGGGGCCCGTGGTTGCCTCAGTGGAGGAGCGGTGATGTTCTAATGATTGGGGTATTGCTTTTCCTGAGTGAGGGGCCCATGCCTGTTATTTGAGGAGCCAGTGTGCTCCATGGCCCCTGATGACTGTTAGAGCCTCGGCTCCCGCTTCTGGCGCAATTTGTTTAAAGGGCAGTTCTCTGATGCCTGAGAGGGTTCCTGAATGGCGCAATTGCTGGGGCACAGGTGATGCTAGAGCCAGAGGGCTCCATCGTCCTGCACAGTAGGAGTGCAGAGCCTGTGTGGCTCCAACAGAAGGTGCGGTTTTATTTCTAGGGCCAGTGAGGGCCCTGGCGCAGTTTTGAGTCTCCAGCTGCCCAGCAATTAGTGGGCAGCTGCACCGTTTAGGCGCAAGATGGAGAGTGAGTCCCTGAGAGGGACAGAGATGGCACAGAGGTGCCCGGCCAGTCACAGCTGCGCAGCACTTAGTGCCAGCTGCAGCGTTTAGGCCCTTGTGAGTGTTCCCAGGTGCCCAGCAAGTAGTGGGCACCTGCACCATTTAGGTTTTGCGCCAGTGCCGCACCCCTGACCGGCGCGGCATGGCAGCGCGTCCTGACATTCTGGACACAGGGCTCTTTAGTCCCTTTATTTGATGGGGGCTGGTATGTGACTTTATTTAGGCGCAATGTGATTATCTATGTGATGGTAATTGCCTAATGTGAGTTTTGCGCAATTGTGTGGTTTTATTTCACCTCTGAATGTTTTAGGCATCATGTGGTTTTGCGCTATTGAGATATGTTCTGGCACCTCTGAATGTTTTTGATGCATCATGTGTCTTGTTATTACACCGTTGAATGTTTTCGGCATCATGTGTTTTCTTTCCCTGCACCTCTGAATGTATTTTATGCATCATGTGTTTTCTTTCCTTACACCGCTGAATGTGTTTTTATGCATCATGTGTTTTCTTTCCTTACACCTCTGAATGTGGCGATGTATCATGTGTAATGTGTTCTTGCTGATACCCCTAAATGTACTTTATTCTTAGGTGGTTGTTCTTTCCAGTACAGGTGGACCTAGTGAGGTCCTGGTTCCCTGCGTCACATTCTCCTAAGGTGTTTAGGGTTGCGTAGGTGATACTTACCTGTTCCCAGTAGTTACTGGATGTGATCTATAATTGTTATTTTATGCTACAGTGATTTTATATCCTTTTATTCTAATTTCTTACAGTATTTCTATTTCTAAAAGTGTTGATTCTGACAGTGGCCCATGTGGCCCTGTCTTGTAAATAATCCCTTATGAATATTGCCCGTGCCAGTTGGCACAATGTACATGTGTGATTTCATCTGATGTGTTTTGACAATACAGAAGTTATTTTTATATAACCTTGTGTGGAGTTCCTTTTGTGGTGTGCCTAGGATGTTGTTGCTGTTGTGTGCTGGCGCAAATGCTTTACACATTGCCTCCGTGTTTAGCCTCACTGCTCGTGCCAAGCTACCAAGGGGGTGAGCAGGGGTTATCTTGGCGTGTGACTCCCTCGCCCTGACTAGAATGGTGGTTTCTGCCTGGCTTTGGCGTCAGCCTTAGCCTACCAGAAATAGCCAGTTCTAACAAGGAAGGACTGTCCTGCTGTTTGTTTGTGGGCTGACCTGCAGTTTCTTTGCTGCCAAAGAGAGGGGAAGGTATTTGCTGTTGCTGTGTCCTCTTACTTGAAGAGATCTCCAAGGGCCTGAGGAGAGCTGGCCTCCTTTTAAGAAGTCCCAGGAACAAAAGAACTTCGCCCCCAGCTTCCCCCTGAACTCTGCTCTTGGAGTTCTGCCCTTCCTAGAGTGCTTGATCCAATTGTGGGGCCTCTGGAAGTTGTGCCTGCTGTTTGAGAAGCTGGACAAGAAGAAAAGAAGAATATCTGCAATTTTCACGCATCGCTCGCTTGTGGAGCGCATCCCCGACAGTGCGAGGAAATACCCACTGCCCCGAAGATCGAGATCATCGCAGCGCCTGTTGTAGCTCCAAGAACTGACACATCGTTCGCTTGCAAAACGCATCACCCCACCTCCGTATCATCGCAGAGCCAGACGTCGCTGTGTGAGATCGCCGCACTGCTTTCTTGCGGACCGCATCATGTCGCTGCGAACATCGTCGCAGAGCCATTGCATCGATGTGCCATGGAAGGGGTAGATTGACGCTGCGCCGCGCATCGCAGCCTCACCTGAGATCATCACCGTCCCGAAGATCGTCGCATCATGCCTGTGCGAGACGCTTCCTACTGAACCTGCGCACCGGAATCCATAGAAGGTATCGCATCCCTCCCCATACAGACAGGATTCGTCGCAACACGCCCGCTGCGTGCAGCGGGGCTGTTGCATCGCCTCCCCAGGGTCTCAGGAGTGATGCACTGCTTGTTTTTCAACGCTGCAGCTTCCATTTGGAACTTTTGTTTCATCTACAGGTACTTTGGGCTAAACGTGACGCAACTGTGTATTATTTTGATGCAAACCCTAGAACTCTTTTTAAAGACTTATCTTGAACTGTGTATGTTGGAATGTTGTTGTTTTGGTCTTGTGTAGTTTAGATACAGATACATTATTTTTCTAAATTGGTGTGGAGTCCATTTGTGGTGTTTTCACTGTGTTACTGTGAGTGTTGGTACAAATACTTTACACATTGCCTTTGATAAGCGTATCTGCTTGTGCCAAGCTACCAAGTGGGTGAGCAGGGTTTATCTAAAGAGTGTATCCCCCTTACCCTGACTAGAGGAAAGGGTCCCAATTTGGACAGTGGTACCTACCTCCGCCACCTAGAGACCCCCAGATCTAACAATATGTGCAACAGTCAGAGGGCTTTATTGATGGCAGGCTTTGTATTTCTTGCGCTTAGCCTGGCCCTATCTCAAAGGCTGGAGGCTTGATAATCTGACCATGGTAGAAGGAGGTGATGTAGGTTCGAATTGTTCCATTGATCCGAGGCCCAGATTTACTAAGATTTGGCATTGGAATTGCACCACCCTTCTTGGAACAGCCCTGTCGCAAAATCCATGTTGGGATTTACCAAGCCAAGCAATCAAGATTTGTGTGACTTTGCGTGGGATGTTATAGCTCTGCTGTGCATTATTTTGCATCAGGGGTATTATCGGTGAAGCATGGGTGTTTCTGTGCATACAGCTTTGTATGTTGATGCAAACCCATATTTACTAAAGTCAAAACACATGGGTTTGCATCAAAATGGTGTGCCTGCCTCAGGCTGGGGAAACAAGGAGAAATATCTCTATTTCTCCTTGTTACTTCCTAGTTGAATGTGCCCTACATTTTGCAGCACTCACACAAAGAGGAATAAACCTCCAAGAATAGTTTTGTGTGAGAAGGTACTGCACAAAACCTATTCCACCCACAATGCAGGCAACCTTGCATAGTGACTCAAAAGCAGCCATTAGTATGCCTGCACCACGAGATAGCAGATCTGTGCCATATTTTAGTATATTGTAATGCAAATTAGTGCAGCAACTACCCTTGCTGCATTAAGTTTCATCACAATTTAGTAAATCTGGTGCCCTCCCTAAAGTGCATGCTCCTGCATGTACTGTGTGGCATGCACAAAATGGTGCATGTCACACCATGCACAAACGTCCTGTAGGTGCTGGCATGGCAACATTATGCTGATTAGGCTCTCCTATGATCACAACATACCTGTCGCCATGACTCAGCGCCGCACTGCCCGGCTGCCCTGGATTCAACTCTGAATCTGGCTTGGCAGTCTTCCTGAGACCGCAGCACTGGTGGTCCTACAGGAAGACTGCCAAACTCATAATCCCGCCCCAAGTGTCTTCAGAACTTTACTTCATGAAACTCATTGCTGACTTGAAATATCCTTTTCAATATACAGCTGAGAGCATTCTATCTCTTTCAATAAGTGCGGGTGTCCACTGAAGCATAAATCTCTCAAGATGCCCAAGCCATATATATGTTGTTAATCCAGTCTATTTTCTTTTCCGCATTTTGGAGCTTTGCGCTATTTTCCTCCCCTCACAAAAGTAAGAATACCCTATGTGATATGCTTTAAGCAACTTTCAGGTCGGCGCTGGAAAGAAACAAAGTTTACAGATGATCCACCTGTCTTCGGAGCAAGTCGCAACAATGCGCCAGTTTTGATGTACCAGGCCGTGGAAACAGCTTGGCTGGTGTACTTGCAAGACAGAAAACACCTGGACATGTCCAGTGGCCCACACAAGACAGTGGGATGCTGGGCTAGGGGTACCTGTGGTGAACTATGACAACCTTCAGGTGAGGTCAGGGAGAAGGAGGAGATAAGCCCATGAGCACAGCTGTTGTCAGACAGCGGTGATGCCTTCCACACTCCTTTGATGCCAATTGAAAAGGCGTTCTCTCCTGTGGGAGAGGTCGCTGAGGACTTAGGAGGAGAGACCTTGAAAACAGTGTTGTATAGTTTAGGTGTTTTAGTTATGCTACTATATGTGTATAAAAATCATTACTAGCACACATTGACTACAAAAATTGAGTATGAAGTTCCTCAGTGGGTCACGGAACACAGTAGGAGAGTATGTGTGATGACAGGTTGATCGGTGGTCCTCCAAGGAGGAGGGAGTTCCTCCTTTTGGAACTAGGGCCCTCACACACCCAGCAAGCTAGGTGTCATGCTTCATCATATGGGCCTGCTCCTCACTGCACTGCAATACCCAATGGGCACCCATAAAGGATCGTAGATAGCTGAGAGATAGCATATTTGGCTAACATTATGATGCACACACCACCTCAGGCCATGGGAGCTAAACACTGTAAGATTATAACATTATAAAACCATGACATACGGAGTTCTATGGTATATGATCATATCATATACGTCTTAGCATTTATAAATCAGGCACTGTTGGTCACAATTTTTGACTAAGACATACACCATGTCATATCGATCGTATGCTCTTATTAAGCATCTCAGACAATCCAAGATGGCCGACATTAATTACTAACCTCTCAGCCATACTGACAAGATTGTCACATGACACACTCCTCCCAGGCTGAAACCAATCGGTTTCCTGCCCCGGCCCTGTTTGAAACTGTGGCAGGTATAAGAGCAATCCCACACCGAAGAACATTACCATCCCGGTTGCAGCAGTGCGGGGTAGGTCTACCGCTAGGCTTCTATTGGGAGCAAGTGAGTACTGAAAACGCTTTGTCAATCTACCCTACTCTCCAGCAAACGGCGGAGGTAAGCGCTTTTGGTAACATGTGCTGTTCAGATTGAGTTAAGAACTACTCAGTCCCTACCGCGATTGAGTTAAACCCTTCTGCTTACTCCTCGGGTTCTTGATGTTTCTCGGTTGCACTGCAGTTCAGGTACATGACCATGTTGGGTCGCCCGTTGGTCTGTAGTGCTATCCAATCTACCCCCGGAACCCTAGGCTAAGTGGAGCAGGGGCCTTTTAATAATACGAGGAGGATGAGCGAACTATCTTACAAACTGCCTTGCCCTACCCAGCACCACTGAACAGTTTTGGTATTGACTGACTGGGTTTTAAGATTTCTCGATAAGGGGGTTTCGTGCATACCAGCTTATCACTGCCTAAACGTTATCTTTATTCATTTTAGACACAATACTACGTGTATCTAGGATCCTGCTTCGACTGATGATGCCCGATCTTACATACATTAGGTGAGGTTTAGATAAGTCTGATCACCACCATTGTCACAGTCTATTTCATCACTGTTGTTTTTATTTAACCCCTTGGGCGCGGGCGCGATTCTGCGCCTGTGCGGCACGTTCCAATCGCGGGTGCGGTCATGACGGCCGGAGCTGTCATCAGCACACTGTGTGCCATGATGGCTCCCGGCCTTCATCAGCATGGAAGGGGTTAAAGTCACGGGTGTGCTATAATTGCCCCATCAATAGCACTACGCATCTATATTTTCCAGGAGTGATAACTACAGGTATCATTGTGTATTAATCGCATCACTTCTGATCATCTTAGAGGTCTAGAAACATGGAGTGAATTTATGTGTGATGACAAATGCATACTCATTGTATGGTGTTTTAAAATATATTTTCCCTTCATAGGTTGGCCTCTACTTGCGGGTACAGTCCATGTAGGACCACTGTATGGTAGGTAGTTTCACACATCACCATTGGGTGTAGATAGTTTTCTTTCCATTTGGTCCTGAGGAATCGCCACAGATCACTCCTGACTACTAGGCGAGAAGCATGTTGACCATCTAGGAGTAGAGGGCTTTTCCGACACATTGTAGCCTCTCCTATATCTTTATTTTAACCAGGCTGAAATCCATCCAGAATAAAGTTTATTTAGAGGATTCCCTCCCCTGTTTTATCCCGCACATTCACATCTACACTTACTAGGCCCCTTACACCCACAGCACCTAAATGGCAAGGAACAATAGATCTCCGAAAAAGAGCCCCTTTATGGGTGCCCGTCGGGTATTGCAGCACCGACCCGAAGAGGAGCAGGCCCATATGATGAAGCATGACATTTAGCTTGCTGGGTGTGTGAGGGCCTTAGTTCCGAAAGGAGTAACTCCCTTCTCCTTGGAGGACAACCAATCAACGTGTCATCACACATTCTCTCTGAGGAACTGAAATCTGAATTAGGCCCTATGAGTAAACCGAAGACACACAGTATCATTGAGAAATTAGCGTGATGTACCTATTCAGACCAGTATAGGTGTCTGTGCCTTACTGGACTTTGCATACATAGTAATTTAGTGATTGCTACATATCCTATATGAATCTCTGCCTTCTGACGGGTATTATAACTTAACCTGACCAGCGCCATTTTGTGGCCTAACTTGCTTGTAGCACTAGCAGAATCCACGCATTATAGTCAGTGAGAGTCGTTCTCTCGAGAAATAGAATGACAAGTGTAACAAACTGCTGCTCCTGCATGTTAGGCCTGTCAAGGTTATAGGTGGGGGTAGGCCGGATAAGCACATTCCAGGAGGCGCTGTGCGAACCCTCCTGAAATAGGCAGAAGGGAGTTACCCTCATCGACCTTGCTATAACGAGCTGAGCTGAACTGAAGTTGCTTTGTATCCCATATATGGTCTTTCCTTTGCAGCAACCTGTACCAACTTGTATTTTTCCTTCTTAGGTAACGGTTTTGAAATGTAACAGTATATATGTGATCTCTTGATAATGTGCCAGCAGTCTTCTCGGCGCACCTCGAGGGGTTAGGTCGCGAGAAGCTCCTCTGGCAGAGTTGCTGTATAATAAATTATTGAACCTTCTTCACTGCCAACTGACTGGTTATCGGTAATTGGTATTGGGGGCTATTAGTAAGTATAGCTCTATATGGTTTTATCTATTTTTCGGTACTTCATCTCCTACTGTGTTCTGTGACCCAGTGAGGAACTTTGTACTAAATTTTTGTAGTATATCAGGACACGTACGTTGAACCTCATCAAAAGCCTGCTGTCCCCTATCTTTGACTGATTGGAAGCACACATTGACATCAATGTCACCATACAGCTGCGATCTGTATTTAGAGAATTAATCCCAGCGATTTATAAAGGGATAAAAGTATCTTACTACCGTAATACTACTACTTCTGAATATGATAACATTCATATCACCATTAACAACATAATAAGGACAAATTAGCTGAAAATAACATTAAAACTTTCCTCATATTCTCGGCATAATGTTGATTCCTTGACAGTAAATGCAAACTAGTTGCTAAGAACCTGTTAAATAAAAAACAGTTACGGGCAACAAATAAATCTTTAGGTTTTTCACTAGCAGGGTTTGGGAAATACTGTTTTACAACAGTGATAGCATCCAGACATTAAGTATGCTGGCTGAGAAGGCACAAAGGGAAACCAATTCACAGATACATGCGCTTTCCTTCAACTGCAGCACAGTATTCAATAGGGTAAAACAAACACGTCTATGGATCAAGCTACAAGAAGGGAGAATAAATAACCCCTGCTCCTCGTTCTAATGAAGTTGTACTCCCTCGCTTTGGTTAGAGTTAAGCTTCTGAAGGGCTCTGGGTTATCACCAAGTATAGTGATGGGAGATGGGGTGGAACAGGGATGAATAATCGCATCTCTTCTTTTCTTATATATGGCTGAGTTACCGAAACCTAGTTTGTGTATCTCTCATGCTGCCAATCTCATTTAATTATCCATATCTCATGTGGAACCGCAAAGGGAAAATAATGAGATTGAAAATGTTAACAGTGGAAAATATATGAAAACATATTTATAAAAAAATAGATTGTGAATTTCGGCTGTCCAAAAGACAAATACAAATGATGTTATATTATTTACAAATTAAATATGTTGCCGAATATCTCTTCCAAGGTGAAAAAGTTGCAACCTGCACCTATCAAACATGTGACTAGTTTCATAGGCATACGATAGGGCATTAGGAGACTTCAGCCTGCTTTTAGAGGAAGAGAATTGAGTGGAGACATTAGGGCTATTAAAACAAAACTGGACACAAATATGTCGTATGGCTTGGCTTTTTTAGGTGAAACAAATCAACAACCCAGTAAATTAGTCATTAAAGTTATCCACAAACTGTTCGTTTATAAACTTCTGTACTCTTTTGTTTGCTTTGTCGACACTTTGGGGGCCTATTTATGAGCTGGTTTGATTTGCTCATGCACCATGCAACCTGGTACAAGAGCGGCTCAAATCTTACGGATGTATGACGTTACAACGCATACTTTTCCAACGCATACCGTTACAACGAATTTTTTACAACGCAAAAACTTTTACAACGCATACCATTACAACGCATGTTTTTACAACGCAAGTACTTTTACAACGCATGCCATTACAACGTAAGTATTGGTAAGTATATAATATTTTTTTTTTAAATTAATTGTAATTAATATAATTTAATTTAATTTAATTTAATTAATTTAATTTGTTTTTACCCTGTACCCCTGTACCCCAAAAACCCAAATTAACCCAGAACCCTAAAAATACCCCTGTACCCCAAAAACCCAAAACTGTCCCTGAACCCTAAAAATACCCCTGTACCCCAAAAACTGAAAACTGTCCCTGAACCCTAAACATACCCCTGTACCCCAAAAACTGAAAACTGACCCTGAACCCTAAAAATACCCCTGTACCCAAAAACTGAAAACTGACCCTGAACCCTAAAAATACCCCTTTACCCAAAAACTGAAAACTGACCCTGAACCCTAAAAATACCCCTTTACCCAAAAACTGAAAACTGACCCTGAACCCTAAAAATACCCCTTTACCCAAAAACTGAAAACTGACCCTAAACCCTAAAAATACCCCTTTACCCAAAAACTGAAAAACGTAAAAAAAAAAAAAAACATATAAAATATTAAATATAATTATATACTTACCAATACTTACGTTGTAATGTCATGCGTTGTAAAAGTACTTGCGTTGTAAAAACATGCGTTGTAATGGTATGCGTTGTAAAAGTTTTTGCGTTGTAAAAGTTTCGTTGTAATGGTAGTGCGTTGTAAAAGTTGCGTTGTAAAGGTTGTTTCCCAAATCTTACATGTGATTTATGAAGCCATGCAAGGCCACTATACATGGCCTGAGTGGCTCTAAAAATCTGGAGTAAGGCACTATAGCACAAATTGCTGTGCTGCCTTACTTTTCCCTGGGAAGGCATTCCGTGGCATTTTGTGGGTGTTCCCATGGAACTCCCATGGTTTTTTATGCATTCCTATATTTACCAGAACTGGTAGACCTGGGAATGCACCAAAAAGATACTCCTTCTCAAGTGAGTTGTGATAAGGAGAAATATCTTTATTTCTCCACTTTGTATGTGTGCTGTGTTCTGCAGAACACATAGAAAGAAGAATATGCCTCTCAGGATAAATCCTGCATGCAGAGCAGGCACCCTCGTACCATGGTGATAGGCTGGCAAAAGGGCGCTAGCGCAGGGGAAAAGACAGGAACAAGCCATTTTGCCTTTAATATATGGCATACCTGCAATTTTCCATGTCACGCAGTGTAGTGCTGCAAAGGTGACTTTCTGCGCTGCATGATGACAATATCGTAAATAGACCGCTTGATATGTTAACACTTTCTGTTCAAAATGACCTCCTGTTTGGTGGGGACAAAAGTGCATGTGGTGTGGTAGACTCCTGTTACATAGGAGACATTAGTTTAAAATGATGCACTCCTATAGGAGTCATTGGAAATAGTGATATATTTAGGCATGGATTGAAATTTGGAGTCTCCTTCGGATGAATGCTATGCAATATACATTGTATTTGAAAAGGTCCTTTAGGCATTCAGCTCAGATGAGCAATGTAATCTTTTAATTCAATTTACAGACACTCATCTTACTGACAAAATAGAGATGAAGTCATCAAGTAGGTCTACTTAACCTCAGAAAAATATCTGGTGTCAAACATCAATTCATTCCATTCGGTCTCTTGCATATCTCCTTACAGCGATGTGAGGGGGTTTGGAAGGGGTGGCGAGTAGGGGACAAGTCATCCATCTTTGAAGCTGATAGAAGATGTGCTCTGCATGAACCATTAATTGATGGACCCTTGTAAACATTTTCTGTGTTTAATATTTTTGCAACAAGGTTGTAGAACAGCTTTTTTTTTAATTGCTCTTTATTTTGTGTTGGACCT
The DNA here is from genome assembly GCF_964261635.1 of Lissotriton helveticus. NCBI lineage: Eukaryota > Metazoa > Chordata > Amphibia > Caudata > Salamandridae > Lissotriton > Lissotriton helveticus. Next base: position 1,403,017,845 of record NC_136068.1, on the reverse strand, counting down.
GTCAGCCTTAGGGCGGTCTCCCCCTATATTTTTGCCTCTTTTTTTGCTACCCACTTGACCTCACGTTTTTGTTGGACTTAGGACTTTGGGCACCTTACCACTGCTTAACAGTGCTAAGGTGCAGGTGCTCTCCCCATAAAACATGGTGTTACTGGCATACCTTGTTTGAGAATAGACCGGCACACCTAATCAATCTATTTCAAAACTAAAACTTATGATTGTAGATCAAAAAAGTTATGTTTTGTTGTAGTGTAGTTCCTATTATCCCAATAGGCTCTGCGCATTGGAATAATACCTTCAATAGTATAGGCCTTGACCAGACGTTAACCTGGTCTACTACTGTCGATATTAGACTTAAAGTTTTGGGTTTTGCCAGCTAGCTCAGAGTTCACTAGAAACTTTCTCGAATAGGCAAGGAGGAGTTGAACCTCCCTGGATAGACAAGAAGGGATTTAGTTTCTGACAACCATAGAACATGACAACTTTGCTCTCCCCTAATCAAGAGTGTATCTCTAGAGTCGTGTGAAAACAAAAGACGACTTATTTTACTCAGTCAGTACGTGCATTCTTAGTCTCACCAGATTGTAGAGAAAAGGAAGAGACGGGCGTGTTCAATAAAAGATGTTATTTATTGATCAGTCTCTTTTCTCATACAAGAGAAATGGATCGATATTATTGCAATACTTATGGTTAAGTAAAGTGCATACAATAAAAGCAGAAGTATAAAATAATACTGTAAAAACATTGATATGGTTTCTAAGCCATATGAAGGTTTAAAATGAATAAAATGAATACATACACATTTACATTTGACTAATCGTACTCAACTGGTGTTTCTAACTACGCCTACCCCGTGTACCTGACCTAAGCCTAATACGTGGGCGGGAATAGAAAGTTACAGTTTAAGTTAAGTTTGTTTTGCCAAGTGACTGACTAAAGAATTCTCTGCAAGGGGTTATTCAGTTCTGTACCTGGAATCTAGGATGAATGAGGGATGGTATCTCTCGTCTCTGGTCTCGATATCCCAGGCTGCCTGCGAGGGCTACCCGGAAGCGCCGGAGCTGGATTTCTCGGCAGGAGAAAGCAGCGTCTCGTTCTCAGCGCGTCAGGAAGGCGGGGCTGCGCCAGCGGGGTCTGCTCTGCTCTGGGCTTCGGCAAGTCTGGCTGCTCCGATCTCGTCACCACCGCGTGTGTTTGCATAGGGCAATATCGGTAATATTTATACCTTTAAGGTGCCGAGATTGACGTAAGGATGGACATAGATACGTCAATAAGGATGTCATACGACCTGGTCGTTAGCACATTCTTTTGCTGAAGTTCTCGGTGAAATCAAAACAATGGCCGCAGGGTTTTTCCCAGGTCTGTCATAGGTTTGATTTGTTTTGAGAACTCCGTATGCCTTATCAGGGGCTGGAGGAATATCGCTTGTCTAATTAGATGGCAAGCGTTATGACCTAATCAGATAACACGTTCCTGTGCCGTAGTGTGGCTTTATCAGATAACGGTTCCTGCATCATGGGGGTTTTCTGCCTCATGGGATGGCTGCTAGTTAACTTGTTAACCAGAATAGGGTCAGGAATAGGGGGATCGATACAGAACCTATAGGAATACATCACACCCACTCCACGCTAACTATGGACATATTTACGAATCTATGCATAGTAAAACATACTGTAGAGTATCGTGTATACCTTACCACCCCAAAATACATAAATGCATTTTGAAATTATCAAATATACGGAAAAAACAGTCACATGTAATATATGCACTCAAGCTGTAGAATAACGCTAAAGTAATCACGCATATCTATACATTATCACTAATTTGTATACGAGAATTTACACATGAAATGGCTCTTAATACAGAAAAAAGGTTCGAGACCATTCCATCACAGAATAAAATAATTATGAACATACCAGCTGGCAGCTAATGTCTACAAAGTATCTAAAAATAGAAAGTTTAGTTCTCTAAGAATAGTTCTTACTTTAAGCAGAAAATAAGTGTCCCGAAAAATTCGTAAAAATATTTTGGGGCTGCTGAAAAAAATTGCTGTCCGTGAACTGGAGGGAAAATTGTTCATGGTATTTTGCTATTCTAGTTGAAGGCCAAATTCAGGGAACGCCGTGTGCGAGCTTGCTCAAAAGTCTCTATTTCTGCTCTGGTGAGAACATCATATCATTTAGACTGTCGAAAAAGCTGTCAACAGCTTCCTGGGAGAGTTCCACCAACTCGGAAAAAGATGTAACCATGCATTCGTGCGCATGATTGTTTCCATTGACGTTTTGATTAGTATTGCTGACAGAAGGTCGTACCTGATCAATGCTGCTTTCATCTTGAACTTCACTACCCCTTAATCGTAGTGGTGAAGCTTCCACGAATGCCGTCATCAGGATTGGTAGCCGTTGAGGGCAGCACAAAGCATGAGCCTTTATTGGACTCAACAATGTTTCTGCATCCATTGGCGCATCTGATTGTAGAGTCAGACAGGTGTCTAACACGCATTCTTCTCCGCATAGCAAGCACCTTAATACAGGTAAAACACATCGATGCCACATTGGTCGAAATGAAAGAAACCAAGTCATGTTCAGGTCTCTAAGCCGGGATAGTCCCAGGATTTTTGATATCCGGTCCCGGTATCCAATGCCTAGGATTGTTTCTTGCCTTGTCGCAGGTGTTTTGTCTGTGACATGGTTTGCCATAATGAAATATAAGGACTAGGAATAGGATTCCTGCAATTAGTCCCAAAATGAGGGGAAGTCCGCCAAAAATCGAATGGACGAAATCTGGAAAAATACCCAGTATGGCTTTGAATGGTGTTAATGCCATCGAAAATACTGTCTTAAATACTTTTGAGACTCCACTGGTATCAGAAATATTTAAGATTTCATTCAGGATTTCTGCGAAATGTATGGGGGAATTAGTTGATAATAAGGAGTGAATCTCTGCAGTCGTCCTTGCGACTAGGAGATCATACGTTTCTTTTGATGACGTGAGTCTGGTCGGCGTCTGAAGAAGCACTGTTTTCATTCTGCTTAAAGTATCTATTCGAATAGAAGTAATTTTCAAGTTGGGCCATGCCCTTGCCTCCCTGTCTGGAAGGGAGCTGGGGAACAATAAGCGTCCACAGCACTTGACCTTCGCAGTTGTAGTTACGAGATAAGGAGTCCCGGGCATAAGACTACAGCATCTGCGATCTGCAATTAGAATGTAACTCCCATTATAGAGTCTTTGAAAGAATGGTTCTATCTCTGTTGCAGGTGCGCCTAGCTGGTGACATGAAAGGTTATTTGAGTTCCCTTCACAGGCTCCATGCAAACTAATTCCATTACACAGAAGTGTACCGCTCAGTGACATTGCTCAATTATTGCCACTAAGAAACACTTTCTGTCCTTTATTACTGACACATGCATGTGAATAGGGCAAGTTCCATGTTGTTTTAATGTACCCCTTTCCCAATTTTTCGTACATGCCAGCCTGTATATATTTTTGGCAGTATTGAAACCTGAAGGTTGATATTGGAATATTAATTATCCCATGTATTATCCATTCACTGACAGGTCGTTCTGACATTGTCACTGGTAATCTCTCGAGTTTCTCAATGCTCAGAATTGTATAATCAGCACCCTTTTGTGCCATACTGATTTGTTTATCAGTAAGGTTAAAGATATTGAATAGTGACGTTGTGTTGATTAAACGCCAAGGCACATAGCCTGAACGCAGATTTTGTAACGTCCAGCCAAGCTGTACAATAGAACGCAATTGAGACTGACCGTGTTGTAACAACAGTAAGTCTTGCCATAATATGTCATTTGGTACCCCTGTGTTTTGTTCAGGAATCTGTTTTGACAGTTATTAGTATCTGTGGGCCAGATCAACCACTGTTTCCAATCAGGATGTGTTCTGTTTTGGTTTAATACATAATTTACGTCTATCTCTTCATCTGTGGAGCTATTGCTGTTCATTGTTGGTTTTGGAATAGACGGTTTATTTAAGTCTTTGATTTTGGCTAAGCCAAGACAGGTAGTTTGTTGAACAGTGTCTAAAAATATAATTTGTTCTGGGATCATGCAGGCTCTAAACAAAGATTCTATACCCTGTACTTGCCATTCTTTTGTACCCCAAACACTTTTTACTTCAACATTTTTGACCTAATAATCAAAACCAAAAGTATTCATTTGTTCAAAGAATGAGTCTGAATATATCAATTTCGTGTTTGTTATCATGGTCTATGTCCCTGTCTTATTTGACAATTTGAAATAAAATGTTTCGGCATTACTTGTGTTAAAACCTGAAAAGTATGAATATTTGTCATAAACGGTTCTTGGGCTTCCTTTTGGAGGGGTTGCACAATGTTCCCATTGATTATAATTTAAAACATTTCTAGGTTGTGCAGATCTATGTAGAAAATGGTTACCATAGTGGTTATAACAGTACATACTATCATAATTTGTCGAACCCTGCAAATAATCATGTTTGGTAAATTTAGCAGACATCACTAAGTCAGACATCATATTATTTATACTTTCAAAGTCCCAATCATCAGCAAATGAGCTTGGTTTTACAAAGTCACTCAACGAGATCTTAATTTGGTGTGGATATTTCAGGATTTCAACCGGCCCATAAATTTCGTAGTCAGTTTTGTCCCATGCTACCCCACCCGGTATAGGATTGGCTGTGAAGTTGACTGAAGAAAGTTCTCTTTTCTCGACGTGTGAAGATGTGTGTGGTTTGAGGATCAAGTTGATTTTCTGACTTGCTGTGTCCATTTTAGCATATTTTCCCTCAATGAAGCGTCCCAAAGTTAGTACCATGATGAGCCAAAGTATGAGGATAAATGCACCAAAACCCACCCAAAATTCAATCCATGGAGAAATTAGATATGTTTCTTTCAGTTGTTTCAAAAGTACTTTAACTTTATCTTTAAAGGTTTTTGTTGATGGCTGTGTTTTTGATTCAGTGAAGCCTTCAGAGGAATCATCGAAGTTTATGAAGTAGCCGGATGCAGTTCTGTCAATTGTTCCAATTGCTTCAGGATTACTGTTTCTTGCATAGTCGTTTGTTACTTCATTATAGATTGGTGTGTGTCTGCTAAATGTTTTTATTTGGGTTTTCAGAGGTCTAAGTTCCATTGCATTGTTGCATAGTCCTTGTTGTAGTTCTGTAGGCGTTTCGAATGTGATTAGCCTCTTAAATTGAACCTCTGTGTTAGTAGCAAATCTTGGTGTTCTACTACTTCTCGGGAGTCCACTTGGCCTACTATTTGTTATCGGCCACATGTTGTGGTTTTACCAGGTCGATGGATACAACTCGGTTCTCCTTTTTACCAGCAAGCGGCGGTAGTACAACTGATCTTGTCCCGTTGACAGACAAGACAGGAACTGCTTTTCTGTAAGAAGGCCCAAATTCCTTCTTTACCGCGATCTTTTCTCTGCCTAGATCCCCGACTTTTGGAATCCAGACAGGTCTTGCTGGGACAGGTGGTGGTTCTTCAGTGGTTGTTGGCTGCTGTTTCAACTTTATGTTGCTCAGGTCTTTTCTTGTTTCGTTTAAGTCCTGCAAAACAGCCAAACGATCTTTGATATCAAAGCTTTTTTCCTTCACCACTGAAGTCTGACTGTCGAGGTCTAAGACTAACATCCTAGTTCCAAATAATAATTCGTACGGACTGAATCCCTTCAGAGAATTTCTTGGCAAGTTATTTAGACTACGTTGGACACTTATTAGATGTTTGACCCACCCAGCTCCCGAACCTAATATCCTTTCTGTTATAGATAGCTGTATGCCTTGGTTTTTTCTTTACACCATCCCGTATCCCTCAGGAAGGAAGTGAGAAGAGTCCCGCTGTGCTATGCTCACTTGGCCATTTTTCCCCTCAGGCTGGAGGGCCAGATTGAAAACAATGGTCAAACGTAGCATGCTCTTAGCGTATATGCCATTTAGACTCGCAAATCTTTGTATAACAGTCCAGACGTCAGCCGAGTGCTGATGATCTACATTATAAGTGGAAACTAGCCTGTATATGTTAATCGGACGCTTTGCTTTTTACTGTTGATCTTTTCTGGAGTGAAACGACACGGTATTACACCGTTTCTCTCACCACTGCGATTTCTGTTACAGTTTGGGCAGTTCTTTACAAAAATGGTATGATGCAGGCTCATGCCTGGCCACCAGTACCTTGATTGCAATTCTTCCAGAGAATCTTTTAGTTTGAGGTGTCTGAGACCCTCGCCCATATGTGCGTCTGCTATTAACAAGTTTCTCCTGTCCATGTTTGGAATCACTCTATCCCCCACTCCAGGGATTCGAGCAAAAGGGACGGAGTTTGCATCGATTATGTATGTATAATTGAGTGGATAGTTGATCGGTAGCGCTGAGCAGTCGCCTTTTGATGACGTTTTCACCGCCAGCACTGTTTCACCGTCAATATACTTCACTGTACGCTTTTTTCGAGCTACGGAAGCCGATTTAGTTGCTACCGCTGTGGCTGTCTCAGCCAATGAATTCCCTGCAACGTGAACGCCATCAAGTTGATGACTCAGTGAGTGTGTCACGTGAGTCTTTGGAAGTTCTTTTTGTAAAAGAGCTATTTGTTCCCAAAGCAGTTTTTGCTTTATTGTTGCACCTGTGTCATCTTTGTAACCGTTTTGAATCCATGTCTGCAAATCGTTGTTATATGATTTGACGCAGTAATATGAATCGGACACTATAAGTGTCGGGAATTCGCGATCCGCATTATCTAGCGCCATTTTCAATGCTATTATTTCAGTCTGTTGTTCTGAATTAGTTTCTACTGAGTGTGTTTTTGTTAATAGAGGTCTTAGTTTACCTCCGCGCCACACTTCTTTTGTAATCTCACATGTTGGGTTTTATGCTTGTTCTCCCCAAACGGAGGGTTGAGCATGTCCGTCTGTATAGATTACACAAGCGTATTGTCATAAGGGCAGAATGTCGATAGGCAGAGGGAATGTTCTTTCATTTTCTAGATTTTTCAATTCCTTTAGTTCTGGATCAAAGTAGTAGTATACTTTGTCCGTTGTAATTGAATTCACCCATTGTATCCATTCCGGATTCAATGTTGTTGTTGGTAAATTACAAGGTGTTGTTAATGCCTCAAAGGCTGATTCTGCTGTTCTGACTATGATACGTCTACCGACCGCTTGATCTTTTTCTCTAGCTATTGCGGTTTGAACTGCATGAACAATGTTTTCTTTAATGCTGAATTTCTTTTCAGCTTCTGTGTACAAGTGTGATTTGAATGCAATTGGTACCTTTTCTCCCTCATTAGAGGTCAGGTATGTGAATCCGCATCTTCCTGGGATGACTCGAATCACAAGATTGCGTGTGTTATCACGTGTTTCTAATTTTGTTTTAATTAACATGTCTGTTTGTAAGGATCTCAAAATTTCTGTGTGTATTTGAGTCCAATTGGTTCTTTTAAAATCTGGTTTTATTAGATCATAAAGGGGTTTGACCCTTTCTGGGTAATTTGCAATGTATGTTCTTCCGAAATTTAGGAAGCCTAGAATTGACTGTAGGTTTTTTAGTGTTCTAGGTGCTTGGAGTACGGCACATTTCTCTAGGAAATTGTCAGCCAGGCTTTTGCCTTTACTTGATAATTCGTATCCTAAGAACAGGACTGTTAGATGGGCAATTCTGGATTTTTTAAAGTTGAATTTGTAACCCTCTGCTGCAAACCCAAGTATTATGGTGTTCACTCTCTTCAAGTGAGTATTCAAGTCATCATCTGTTAAGTATATGTCGTCGACATAAGATAATGCTTCGTCATCATATGTTTGTAGTAATTCTGTTACTCTCGCTGAGAATACCCCTGGGCTATTCTTGTACCCCTGGGCTAACCGACAGAATTGTTTTTGAGTGCCATTTATTGAGAATGCAGACAAATATCTGCTCTCTGGTGCTATATTTTGACAAAAGAATCCATTAGAGATGTCTAATGTTGTTTTGTATTTTTTGCGCACTATGTTATTCATTAGTGCAGCACTATGCGAGTTTTGCACTGCAAAAGTTTTGCAACATGAGTTAAGGTGTCGGTAATCCAAAACTAGACGATATGAATTGTCTGGTTTGGAGACCGGAAACAAAGGGTTGTTCATTTGTGAGGTGCAATTTTCAATCACCCCCTGGTATTCTAGTTGATCTAGGATTTCTTTTACCTGTATTTTAGCTTCTTGCTTAATTGGGTACTGTCTTTGTGCAGTAGGTTGTGATTTTAACTTGATTTTGTGAGGAGGAGAGTCCTCATCCCATCCTACATGATTTTTATATAAAGCAGGAGCTTGAGCTACTGCCCACTTTCTGGCAAGTGTGTATTTTTTATGAATTGGGATATGATTTGAGAAGGCAGGCATAATTATTTCTTCGCCATGAGGGCACTCCCTGACAAACTCTGGTGGCCAGTCTTTTTCAGCTAGAAGGATGTCATAGCCCTTGGAGAGATTATCCCAAAATAGTCCCCTTATTTTTCTAGTCTTATCCCCTTCTATACGTAAAGTTATTTCATATATTTTGTGAGGTTTGCTAACTCTGGTGTCTGCAGTTTCCACTTGAAGATATTCATTCGTGTCCACTGTCTCCAGAAGACTTTGCGAGCTATGCTCACTTCTGCTGCGCTGTCTAGCATTGTCTGAGCCCATTCTCCCTTTTTCAGTTGTGTCCTCAGTATTCTCGGCATTGTTAACTACCTTGATACTGGCTACCTTCTTTTTTGGAAATTGTAATTTCTTTTTTAGATGAGCAGGTTCCTTGTCTTTGGACTTGGCGTGCTCTTCTCTTTGTTCTGATCGTCCTCTTCTTTCCGATTTCTGCGAGGAAGTCTGAAAAGATTGAGAGGGACGTGTATCAATGTCTTGATATCTATCAGGCTTCTTTATATTATCCCTATTCCTAAGGTTATATCTTTTCCCAGAGGGGTCACTTTGGGTTGACCTGTGTCTTTGGTTCGGAGATTTTTCTCTCCGCCGAGGAGACCTTCCTCTGGACTGGAATTTCTTTTCTTTAGGATTGGATTGTTTGTTTCCATCCCAGCTCTTTTTTTGTGATGTTGAATTATTATTAAAAAATATTTTTTCGGGACTTTCAATCAGTTGTGGTTTTACTGGTATTCCACCTAAACTATCTCTACCTAGTTCCTAATAGGATTTTTCTATAATTCTGGCAATTTCAGCTGGTTGGTCTGCTATATCTGTCTCCTTTAACCTCTGGCGGATCGCCACATTTGCTGCTTCTCCCTTTATGTTGGCTAATAATATAGCCGAGACCTGCTTGAAGTCTTTTAGTAATTTCATACCAAGAGTTAAAGCGGGTTCTGGACCGTATTCGTCTTGAATTTGTTTTAGCACATCTGGTATTACCGAAATGGATGGAACACCGTGCGTTTTTGTGTAGATGGAAGCAAAGACTGTACCCCAAGTGTCACAGTCCTCCACGTGTGGTGCGATTCCCATTGGAAGACAGATAGTCAGAATCCTGTGTTTTTCTAACGGGGTGGTGTCTGGAAACACCGCCTCTATTTGGGTGATTTTTTGTGCTAACCAGAATGGTATTTGTTCCCGTTTAGCTGGGACTTTACCTAGGCAGGATTGTATGTTCTGTGGTGTAATTTTATTTGTGTTCCCCTGGTGAGGGGTCAGCTGTGGAATTTTAATTGCTGGTTGAATTGTTGAAGTCCGCATCACATATTGGACTAATTGTCTATGTAATTTTATTAATTGTTTTAGTTGTATTAAAAGGTTTGCTGCAGACATCCAATCGATGTCTGGATGTGGTGTGTATCCGGCTAGAACCGGCCACGTTGCTCCTGGTCTACCTAATGGACCGAGCCTGGTGATGTGATTATTATGTTTTAGGGCGCCATTAAATAAGAGTAGATGCTCTTGAAATTTAAGTGGTACTTCCACCTCCTCGAAAGGAGTGTACTCATTAGGAGGGTCCTCTGTTTTGTAATAGTGGAAGTACTTTGTTACAGCATTTGCTGCTGGAAAATGTATCCATGAATAATATACCTCTGTCTGCCGATATTCGTGTGCCTCAATCACGAATATGACTGTGCCACCTCTAGGTGTCAGTCCATTTTCTATAAGTTTTAAAGTTATAGATTTCCTCTTGATGACCGGGATGAGTATTATATCCGGGTCTGTGTCTTGCAGTGCATTATCAGCTGCTGCGAGTTCAGTTGCTATCCTAACTGTCTCTCTTTCTTCATCACTGTCTACCATTTTACCGACAGGAAGGTTATTTAGTTTGTTTGCAGATCAGGTTTCTTATGGAAACAAAGATTAGATGCACAATATTTTGGAACAGTGTATCCTTCAACGTTGACTAAACCAAGGACCATACATAGGAGTTTCCTCCTGCGAGGTCTGGCGGATATTACCTTTTACCCACTCCAGACGTCTTTGGAGTATTATGGGAAAAAAGGGGTCTGAGTGAAAAAGCACGACTGAGTTACTCTAAATGTCTTACGTTAGTTTTATCGCCCTTCCAAACGCGTTGGGCACCATGTAGTGTAGTTCCTATTATCCCAATAGGCTCTGCGCATTGGAATAATACCTTCAATAGTATAGGCCTAGACCAGACGTTAACTAGGTCTACTACTGTCGATATTAGACTTAAAGTTTTGGGTTTTGCCAGATAGCTCAGAGTTCACTAGAAACTTTCTCGAATAGGCAAGGAGGAGTTGAACCTCCCTGGATAGACAAGAAGGGATTTAGTTTCTGACAACCATAGAACATGACAACTTTGCTCTCCCCTAATCAAGAGTGTATCTCTAGAGTCGTGTGAAAACAAAAGACGACTTATTTTACTCAGTCAGTACGTGCATTCTTAGTCTCACCAGATTGTAGAGAAAAGGAAGAGACGGGCGTGTTCAATAAAAGATGTTATTTATTGATCAGTCTCTTTTCTCATACAAGAGAAATGGATCGATATTATTGCAATACTTATGGTTAAGTAAAGTGCATACAATAAAAGCAGAAGTATAAAATAATACTGTAAAAACATTGATATGGTTTCTCAGCCATATGAAGGTTTAAAATGAATAAAATGAATACATACACATTTACATTTGACTAGTCGTACTCAACTGGTGTTTCTAACTACGCCTACCCCGTGTACCTGACCTAAGCCTAATACGTGGGCGGGAATAGAAAGTTACAGTTTAAGTTAAGTTTGTTTTGCCAAGTGACTGACTAAAGAATTCTCTGCAAGGGGTTATTCAGTTCTGTACCTGGAATCTAGGATGAATGAGGGATGGTATCTCTCGTCTCTGGTCTCGATATTCCAGGCTCCCTGCCAGGGCTACCCGGAAGCGCCGGAGCTGGATTTCTCGGCAGGAGAAAGCAGCGTCTCGTTCTCAGCGCGTCAGGAAGGCGGGGCTGCGCCAGCGGGGTCTGCTCTGCTCTGGGCTTCGGCAAGTCTGGCTGCTCCGATCTCGTCACCACCGCGTGTGTTTGCATAGGGCAATATCGGTAATATTTATACCTTTAAGGTGCCGAGATTGACGTAAGGATGGACATAGATACGTCAATAAGGATGTCATACGACCTGGTCGTTAGCACATTCTTTTGCTGAAGTTCTCGGTGAAATCAAAACAATGGCCGCAGGGTTTTTCCCAGGTCTGTCATAGGTTTGATTTGTTTTGAGAACTCCGTATGCCTTATCAGGGGCTGGAGGAATATCGCTTGTCTAATTAGATGGCAAGCGTTATGACCTAATCAGATAACACGTTCCTGTGCCGTAGTGTGGCTTTATCAGATAACGGTTCCTGCATCATGGGGGTTTTCTGCCTCATGGGATGGCTGCTAGTTAACTTGTTAACCAGAATAGGGTCAGGAATAGGGGGATCGATACAGAACCTATAGGAATACATCACATTGTTTTCTGCGTGCTACTGCGTTGTGGGGTGTAGCCCTAACCCCTATGTCAAACTAATGAATGCGAGGACCCAGAGACATCCGAGCCTAAGGAGTGCACAGCTGAGTCCTTATGGTTTCATATATTTGGATCTGGTTTCATACAATTCTCATGAAATAAAATATTTACACCAATTCTTTAGAATCCTGAAATTCTTATTATATGAATATATTGAAAATCAAGGAGCCAAAATTAAATAACAAAACATGAAATCAAGTCATTATGTGCCCAGACTTTCATAATCTCCCTGCCCAAATCAGGCAAACCGCCCATGCACCTAGATTCGTATCGGCCCCTATCCCTTATAAACACCGATTATAAGATCCTAGCTAAACTCATCACAAATCACCATTAGATGCCGGTGTTGGTCGTCCCAGATCAGTCGGACTTTATTGCTACTAGGAGTACAGCCCATAACTTGCGCACCTTGTTCGCATTGCTCCACGATAATGACCTGGAAGTTAGTGCGGCCACTATATTCCTGGATGCCACTATGGCATTTGATTCCCTGTAGTGGGACTACCTCTCCTACGTCTTGATGCGCATGGGGTTTCCACCCTCCTCTTTGGCTTGGATTACCCTCCTATATACAGATTTGCGCCCCACTGTGATGGTGAATGGAGGTCGCTCTTTCTCCTTTCCGCTGGGCAGGGGTACCAGACAGGGGTGTCCACAGTCCCCTTTCCTTTTTGCCCTAGCAGCGGAACCCCTGGCTCCCAAAATTCGACAACACTGTCGTGCACATGCCATAATTTATCCAGAAAGACAAATACTCATTTCATTATATGCAGATGATCCCACACTATACCTGCGTAATCCGGAGATAAGCCTGAACCCCATCCTTCTCTTATTTATTCTCCTTGGGCAATTATCGGGAGTCAACATTAAATGGAGCAAATCCCAGATTTATCCCCTCACTGCAGCCACCAAAAAGTTCCTCCTAGACTTCCCCCACAGCAGGTGCGAAGACCCTCACTTATCTAGGAATAATCACCTCTCGCAATCGCGAGGATCTCATGAGAGCTAACTACAGGCAGGCGCTGGACTCTATCACTGACAAAATTACAAGATGAGTCGCGATGCCCCTGTCGATGGCTGGCAGAGCAGCCATTATTAAAATGGTTATTTTACCTAAACTTTTATATCTTTTTGTAAATATTCCCTACACCCCCATCCGGCATTTCTTTTCAGCGAGTATGACTCAACTCATAAGTCTCACATGGGGGGGAGAATCAGGCCAGATTACAGTGGGACAGACGTTCAATGCAGGTGGATTTGCCATTCCAGATGTCGAATTATACTTTAGCTGTGCACAGGCACATTATGCAGCATATTGGATGAAACCCCCACCCTTCATGCCACATCTCGCAATAGAAGATGGATATATGCCCCCCACCCCAAGTACTGCCTAAAGTAGCACCCAGGCAGTCTCGCGTCACATAGCTAACACCACCGTCCAATGCACGTCAGCGCGTAGCACGACATGGCTAAAGCTACACAATGCACACTAATGTATTCCCCGCCTCTGCCCGTTCTAGGTCGGCAAGACATCCCGGTTAGGGAGGAGGACGGCTGCTGCCGGCTTCTTCGTAAACACTCTATTCACACCTGGGGCCACCTCTACACTGGAGGGACATTCAGCACTAGCGAGGAATTCTTTAAAGACACGACCCCTACCCCCCTGGAACGTTTCTATTACATAAGATTCCGCCAGGACGTAAAGGCCATCACACCCACCTTTCCCCTCAAACCTCCACCTATGCTTTCACTACATGTGCTATTGCAACAAGACACCCCCGCACATGTGCTGTCACTTTTATATTGTACGGTCCAAAATGACAGGGAATATAGCCCTCCTTTGGCCTGTCAGGAGGAGGTACTGGGGTACCCCCTCACTGAGGAACAGTGGACATATTGCTGTAGACAAACAGGCGATATATCAGTGAGTAGTAGATTCCGAATTATACATTACAAATATGTAGACCGCCTTTATTACACGCCTGCGTGCATGCACCTAGTGAAGATACAAGATAATGATCGCTGTGATCACTGCGGGCACGAGGAGGTGGACTTTGTACACGTGGCCTGGGACTGTCCGCCTGTACAGCGATACTTGGCGGAGGACCTGACTGTGCTGGACCTTATGACGGGCCTACACATCTCTGCGGATCCCCTAATCACCCTGTTAGGATACACTGAACCCCTGGCTGTTAAAGTGCGCAGAAATGCCTCCCTTGCACTCCTCCTTGCTAAAAGGACAGTTGCCTGTAGATGGGGCAGGGAAAGAGCGCCGAAATTTAAAGACTGGCTTCAAGACCTAATCTATTGCCAAGAGCAACTACACACATATGCACACCTTCAACCTCCCTCATCACGCCCAAGAGACATTTGGAGCCCCCTACAGACTTACTTACTGGAGCACACAGCCGACGTGGATGATGCCACTCCGTAGTGGACACATAACACATTGCTGGAGCCCCTATAGCCCTCGCCTGCGCACTTTCCTACATTGGATACAATGGGACACCATGTGTCGGTACTCCGCACAGTCTTTTTGCCTGAACAATACCATCACCTTTGTTATGCACCGGATGATCATTGTGTCTTAGTGTATGCACTCTTCTCCTTTGTTTTTTTCCACATCTCTTCTAATTGTTAGCATTTCACGCAGTATGATTATAATACAATTGCTGTCTTTACAACCTCATACCCCATCCAACGCTGCAGGCCAGGAAGGGTTGTAGGCGGCTTGCTGTGTACTCCCTCACCCTGATGAGATATCATCTATACACACATGTTATCGCAATGCTGGCCAGTTTGTGGATGTAGGCAGTTTGCTGTGATCTATGCTTTTTCTTGTTATCAATAAAGGTTTTTTGAAAATTAAAACAAAAGTCACTATGTGCCCAGATGTTGTACTTCAAATGTTATTTACATCAAACAATTCAAAATACGACCCAATGCATTTTGGGTTTGAAAAAAGCCTTCTTCAGGGGTACAAGCATAGAAGATACTGGCGACATGACGATGTGTAAAGCAACTTCAAGCAACCTTCATTAGGAATTACAAAAATATATATTAGAAACATTATCAGTTGTCTAAGTGCTTTATAGAGGAGTACAAATAGCAGTAGGATTTGCACATGACATAATTGAACTAAAGGAACACATGTATGAAAGAGCCAAACAAAAATGAAACCCCAATTGTGATCAAAAAGTACGTAAGCGTGAGGAGTACACCATTTTGTGTACACTGCTGTTAGCTAAAAGTGCAAAACATGAGGAAGCGAAGAATCACAAACAAAGCCCCCACTCCATGTGCTCGTAATGTGACATAGACAAACAAGTGTAAAAAATATGTGCACCTTTCTTACCTTGTCTCACTCGATTTCCTCTCTGTACATAAAAAAGCGTAAAGCATTAAACCATCACGACCGCCAACCGGCGTACATAAACAAGAAGAAAAAGCCAAAACGATTCTTACCGTCCTGTGACGATTAAAGCCGCATTGTCTGTAAGCAATATGAGGAGTCTGTTAAAGATTGAACTAAATGACCATGAAAAACGAAAGGCAGAAAGTGTCTCTGTAACATGAAAACCAGGTTACAAACGGCGGGACGCTCACCCTGCTGTTCTCTTCAATCCTCAATGAAACAGACAGGTCCTCTCAACTGGAACACACGTGATTTTATTTATTTATTTATTTATTTATTACACTTGTATGGCGCAACAGCTACTCTGAGGGTTTCCCGGCGCCTTGGATCCGTACACCACCAGGAGGAATGAGCTTAATATTCTTTGTTGAAAAGCCATGCCTTGATACCCTTCCGGTATCTTATGTAGTTTGGTTCCAGGCGTAGTTTTAGCGGAATGGTTGCGCTAGTGATTGCGTAGTAACGTTTCAGGCTCAAAAAAGCCTGGTCATTCAAAGTAAACTTTATTTATAGTCTACCATGTAATCTAGACTGTTGATGTGACACAAAGTCAAAGGAGAGTAAGAATCGTTTTGTCGTTTTCTTCTTGTTTATGTATGCCGTTTGGCGGTTGTGGTGGTTTAATGCTTTACACTTTTTTATGTACAGATAGGAAATCGCTGTTTGTCATTAAGACATGGTAAGAGTGGTGCACATATTTTTTACACTTGTTTGTCTATCTCATATTACGAGCACACGGAGTGGGGACTTTGTTTGTGATGCTTCGCTTCCTCATGTTTTGCTCTTTTAGATAACAGAAGTATACACAAAATGGTGTACTTGTCACGCTTATGTACTTTTTCATCACAATTGTGGTTTCATTTTCGTTTATTCTCTTTCATACATACATGTTCCATTAGTTCAATTATGTTGTGTGCAAATTCTACTGCTTATTTATACTCTTCTATAAAGCACATAGAGAGCTGACAATGTTTCTAATTTTTATTTTTGGAGTTCCTAAGGGAGGTTGCTTGAAGTTGCTTTTCACATCGTCATATTGCCAGTATCTTCTATGCTTGTCCCCCAGAAGAAGGGTTTTTTTCAAACCCGAAATGCATTGGGTCGCATTTTCAATTGTTTGATGTTAAATAACATATGAAGTACAAAATGTGTTCTTGGTTAACAAGTCTGGGCACATAGTGACTTGATTCCATGTTTTGTTATTTAATTTTGGCTCATTGGTTTTCAATATAATCATATAATAAGAAAGTCAGGATTCTAAAGAATTGGTGTAAATGTTTCATTTCATAAGAACTGTATGAAACCAGATATAAATATATGACACTGGCATACCTGCCACAGGCCCCTGCTACCGAATTGAGGCCAACCCCTCCCTAGACTAACATTGGGAACCCCCCTGTGGGATAACTTCTGACTGGGACCTAATAGGTATGTCATGTTTGGTATAGTCGGAATCGTAGCGGGGAACCCTTTCTAGTGACATATGGGGTTTGGGCACTACTACTTTAGAAAACCCACTTTTAGAAAGTGGAAATTTTCCTGCCTGCACTTATTTTGTGCACTTTAGACTCACCCCTCCCATTTGCATGCTGATAGCCTTCCTAGGCTGTGAGGAGGGAGTGGTGATTCACACCTTCACAGATGAAAAGGCTGGGACCGGCAGCACCACAATAGACTTACCAACCCTGGCTTTGTCACTATAGACAGCCAGGAGCCAGGTCAGGGAAGGCAGGGAACACCCCAGAAACCCCTAGACCCTTCCAGAAGCTTCTATCACCTTCTAGTGGGCACCAGGGGATCGCCATGCGGGCGGTGGCGATCCGCCCGACCTCCCTGGCCACCCATCACCCGTTTCCCCCCGCCATATTACTATGGGAGGGGGATGAAGGGCTCGCACTCGTTTCTCAACTGCCTGGGACACTGTATGCATCTATTTTGCACAGCAGGAGCCGTACGAGTCAAGTTGTGTGTACTGCGCACACCGTAACTTGTGTGGGAGAAAGGAATCAATCTGGACATTCTATCCAAGCCTTAAGCACATTTTGGTTGGCGGCATGGCAGAGGAGGAAATTAATGCTAGACTCATAACAGCTGAAGGACTATTCAGGGATAGGCCGAATAATGAAAAAACAGCGTGGCCATCTAACGAGGAGGCAAAAAGGGAATAATTTCACACACTCAGCCATAAGCTTGAAATACATTTTAAAGCTGAGGTGTCTAAGTGGCGGTATATTGAGATGGGCAGAGTCCCATGTGGACTGAGGATTATGATAATCCCCACCTATGAAACCCTTCATCCTGAATTAATAAAAGAATGGGCTGAATTAAACCCTGAGTGCTCAAAGCAGATGACATTAGTACTGATCAAATATATGCCACCATTGATAGCGAAGCCATACTATAACAAATTAAAAATTAAAGATGTAACAGATTAACTCAATCATTCATCAGATAAAGATACAGTGACCAAATCTAGCAAGGAAAAGAAAGAAAGGGTCTAAAAGCATGAAGACATTATAACAGCAAGGAGTACGCATAAATTTCAGCGCGACAGAAAGGACAATGATAATGGCAGGATATATACCTTCTTGCGTAAATATGATAACATCAGGAGGGAGAGAATGGAGGTTTTCAACAAAATCCAGCAAGAAGTATCTCTGAGTGACCTCAGCTTCAACACAGGTTCCAAGTCAGACCGCGAAGGCTCAATGGAAAATCTGAAAATGACCATAGTTCTGGATTAATTGCTTTTTTTACGCCTAGGAAGCTACACTAACAATCACCCACAAGCCCAACAGAAAAGAGGAAGAAGTGCCAGAGGAGGGGCAGCAAAGGAAATAGTTCTGGATTAATTGCTTTTTTACGCCTAGGAGGCTACACTAACAATCACCCACAAGCCCAACAGAAAAGAGGAAGAAGTGCCATAGGAGGGGCAGCAAAGGAAAGAAGAAATGGAGAGAAAGAAGGAGCAGTGACAGGGAGTCAATCCAAGAAATAATGCAAATTAACAAGGTAATGAACTTCAGCCCAGTCCCATTGATTGAGGAGGACAAACAGATTTTGAACTTAGGTTTATCTTATTGCACAAAATCTAAATGTAATTAAGATCGGACCCGTATTGACTTAAACCAGTTTATACGCAAGTTGAAACTGAGAAAATACTTTAAATAACAGGTTAAAAATAAGAACATAAATGAGATAATAACTAGTGATCGAGATGCTAGTATGCTACTGTGGATGCTAATCGTTTACAGATTCTTAATGAGGAAGCTGAGGGATGCACAGATCTAGTTTACCCGAGCCAAACCTCAGGACCTTCCACCAATCTTGATAAATCCCCCTTCAAGCCTAAATCCAAGTTCAATCCCATTCTCCCCTCTCACACTATTGCTACATTTAATGAAGCCATGGTTTTAAAAATCAAGCGCACAGATCTCTAAAAAAGCTGCAAGTCCACATCTTGGGAACGGAAGTTTACTAATGTCATTGAGAATTGGTCTTCAGAGAAAGAGTGTGTTTTACGCAATGCGGACAAAGGTGGAAATGTGGTCATTACGCCTCTGAGAATGTATCTTGATGAAGACACACTACAACTCAAAGACACCTCTTGCTATAAAACAATTACCTGGGGAGACTATGAAAAGTTCAAAACGCCTTCTATGATGACCTTGTTGTCTGGCCTGATTGTAGACTTATCACACTGGAAGAGTATAGTTTCCTCAAAGTTAACTATCCCAGAGTCCTGATCTTGTAACTATTACCAAAGATAAACAGAAATAGTGAGTTTCCACTCGAAAGACCTATAATTGCAGCAATAGGGAGCCTGTTGGAAAACGATTCCAAGTGCATTGACTTTTATTTACAACCAATGGTGAACGATCTACCTTCTGATATAGAGGACACCACAGACTTTTTTAAACAGATTTTTGATGTACATTGGAAGGCTGACTTTCTTATGTCTGGATAACAAATACTTATATACCAGCATTCATCATGAAGATGGACTGAGAACCATCGAACCTTTTCGAATCACAGACCAAGACAATATGCTGAGCACATTGTAATGTTGATCAAAATGACAAAGTGGTGCTTTTCATGTAACATCTTCCTATTTAACTACATTCTTTACAAACAGCAACAGCGAACAGCAATGGGCACCTGCATTTCCCCAAGCTATGCGAATTTGCAAATGGGCTGGTGGGAGGAGCAGGTGCTACATGGTCCAGAAATGGAAAAGTGGTCATCCCATAATGTTATGCTACATAGATGACCTTATCATTTTATGGAAAGGTAACATCGAGTCTGTAGAGGTATTTGTAAACTGTATTAATTCATATAAACGGTATCTAATATTTACAAGCTGAATTAGCAATATTGAGATTGAGTTTTTGGATGTCAAAATAGAGGTCAAAGACCAATGCCTCTCCACTACTGTTTTCCACAAACCTACAGCAGGTAACACAATGCTACATGCCAACAGTTCACATTCCCAGTCACTCAAAAATAGAATACCCTACAGGGAACTATTGTGAGCTAAATGTATCTGTTGCTCTACCGGGATATTTGAGATAGCAGAGAAAGAGATTTGTGACAGATTGGCAGACAGAGGGTATCAACAATCTGTTTTACAGCTGCCCATGAACAAAGCCAGAGAGGCAAGGAGAATAGATCTACTATTTAAACAAAACAAATCTGACAGGAAGGCTATACAAGTCAACAGATCTATAACCACCCATAATTCACACCACAAAGATCTGAGAAAAGACCTCAACATGCATTGGCATTTAGTAAAGATCCTGTTATAGGAGTAGATGTTACCACCAGATATAACCTATCAAAGATCACCGACACTAGGGAACAACCAGTAAATTCTTATACTGATACACACCAAAAATGGCTCAAACCTAGCAATGGGTTCAAAAGATGTTCTAAGTGCAAGGCATGTCAGCAAGGTAGAAACACAACAGTGGTCAAAACCTGCCTTGATGAATGACTGATAATGTCCAAACTACTTAACTGTAAATCAGACTATGTGGTTTATCTGCTAAAATGTCCCTTCCCGCAGGGGTACATTGGGAGCACAATGTTAGAAACCCATGGGTGGGTTCTATAACACTTATGTGCTAACAAGAATGCTGATACAATATATCCGGTAGCCAGGTATTTCATGGAATACCAGAATAGAGACCCCGCCAAACTGACCTATTGTATTTTAGATCAGGTAGCAAAAACTTCGAGAGGAGGGGATAGAGAGAAGGCCCTTAGACAATTGGAATGCAGATACATTCTCAGGATGGGTACCAAAGAACTAATAGGCATGAATAATGATGAGGAAATGTATACATTTCTCTAATACAGTGCCTCTTTTAAGCCATCTCCTGTTAACATGTAGATACATCTAGTTTCTTTTAATTCTGTCTCCATAAGCTTGCAGGTATTCAATACTATGTAATGTGTTTTCTTTTCCCGGGGAAACTTATTAATATTTTGATAGTTTACTTCTGTACCTAATTGTCCATGATGAACACCGTGATCAGACTGCAAAAGAGCTTAGATATCTATTTCTTTATTTTTGTTTTCTCATTTTATGGCAACATTGACTTATCTAACCTGTTGCCACTATTACTCTTTTGGAATTTTCCAAGGTGCTGCCCAAAGGGGCCTAATTGACCATATGATTGTATTATTTCTATGATGTGTGGTTTTATCTGAGTTCATATACTTTTTAATATGGGCATTCCTGTAATTAGAGAGATAACCCATTTGTTCAATCTGTATATACAAATTGGATGCCCTTTTGTGGCGGTATAGTGACACAGTTGAGGTGCTTTTTGATTTTGATTTTTATTGTTGATTTTATCTGACCATCAGTACATAAGGGAATACGCCCAATGGGGCTATAATATGAACATGTTTAGTTTGTGCTGTTTTTCTGAATTGTTCGAATTTGGGATTTTTGCAGCAGACATATGTATTAGACTAAGCCGAATTGGGCTATATTGTAAGTAGGTTTACTCAATTTATTTTCCTATATTCTTACAAGCTGGCACTGTGGTAATGACAGTATCTGATTTATTTTTTAAATGAAAAATTATCTTTTGATTTAACATGAATTGTAACATGTATATAATCAGAAATGTTGCGCAAATCCAAACCAGCTTTTATCTACGGAAAATGAGAAAGTTACAAGATGGCCAATTTTGTTTACTGCACTGGAGTGGCATTGAATCGAAATGCCACCTTCTATGTCTATTGTTTCTGTAACTTTATTTAACATTCCCTTGTGGTAACACATGAACGTCGTAAACAAGGCTGTCTTGGCCGAAAAGCGTAGATGTTTATCTGTCTACACGCCACCTACGATAAAAGAAAATTTCCGTTCCTACTGTGTGCCTTCTTGCCATCTCCTGAGATATTTTTCTTTTGGGAGCAGTTTCATATATATATGAAAAACTCCCAAATTGTTATGATAACAAAACAGGTTGGGCACAGACTCAAGTTAGCATGTTTCTTTATTTCATTCCATAATACATATGATGCATTTTGGCCGCAGTCCTGCAGCCTTGATCACATGTGCGCTAAACAAATCTCACAATATTTTATTTTACATCTTTTGGACGATGAGTGCATTTTATTCTACCTCTTGGCAGCTGAATCACATGATTATGATTATGACACACTGAATATAGACATCATAGACAGACTATATAATCATCTTAGACATAAAACTAATGGTCACATTCCTGTCCATTCTACAGGTTGCTAAAGGCTATAATGCCAAGAGAATAAATATGGCAGCTTCATGCTATTAAATTATAATTTGGATTTCTAAGAAGTATATCTGCATAGGCTGTTAGGAAAACCAAATTTAATATAAAACAGGTAATGTCTATTATTCTATTCGAAATTATAATTGGACAAAGTACATGATATAAATCTGAAATACCTGTTACATAGCAAACTTTAAGTTGATGATTTTTTTTAAAAAAATGAACAGTAGCAACAAAAATAGAAATAGAAGAACCTGCACAGTAGTCATAGAATTAAATTAATCTCAAAACTGCAGTTCATAATATGAAGGCTCATGATCCAAGATGGTAATGTGTCAAGGCAATTAAGTCTAAATCAATGCACACCTCAGGGTAAAAAGGGCTGAGTGAGTAAGGTACAAGCAAATAAAGTGCAATTGCATAGAGAGAAACCATCAACACAAATGACACCTGGAGACAGTACTATTGTGCAAAAGTGTATGTACACTAAGAAAACGTATCCAATCATAAAATGAAAAGTGCAAAAGCTGATGAGCAAATCTCTGCTAAGAACGGATGTACTGTATCCCAGACAGAACAGACAACCCCCAATAGATGTGGGAGATGTTCTGAATGTGAAAAGTTAAACTTTCATAGATTGATCAATGGGGGCCACTGCTACGATACAACAGCATAGAATAGACATACTCAAATGCATTACTGTGGATATAAATTTGAAAGTCATAACAAAAGTCTCAGTAGAGCCAGGGTAAAAACTATAAAGCGATCTATGTGTCATTAACCATGGAAGCTGTTAAACAGGCACTTGCAAGATGCTGATAATATTATAAATAGTTGTACAGATCCTCACTCATATTAAGCCCAGAAGGTGTTTTGGTATTGAGTTCTATTATATATCGTGTCTCCACCTATCTAAACAGTCTTTCAAGATTACCAACACCTGTTTTGCCTGTTTTAAATTACAACAAGACTTCATCAGGGCTGAAACATAAGATAATGGCTTTGTAAGCATTGAGGACAAATCATGTAGTGTTAAACGGGGAGGGATATAAGGTTCATCCCATCACCAGGGTATTTCACCCGAATAGTGCCATGCATGTCCCTTTCATTTTTAAGGATCATTGTGAATCTTGTAAAGTGAACTATCCAAGAGAGAATATAAGCAGAAGATGAAAAGGAGGAGACATCAGGGAAGTTAAGATGACTTGGTGACATTGGACATTGTATCCCTGTATACAAACATTACTCCAGAATGTGGATTGACAGCAATTACACACTTTTTGAACAAAACACCAGCTTACTATTACCGCATACAGAAATGGTCTTGAAAATTATAAATATTATTCTGGAGAACAATGTGTTTCTATTTGAAGGCACATGGTACCAACAGATGAGTGGGAGTGCAATGGGTTCCAGATTTACTCCTTGCGCAACCTCTTTATGAGGTGGTTGGCGGAGGAGTGGATCTGGGGTAGAAGAGGAGCACGCTGGATACAATTTATCCACTATTGTGGTACATATATCAATGATATTCTGTTGATATGGACAGGCTCAATAGAGAAATTGCATGACTTTAAACATCATTTGGAATATAACACATGCAAAAATGTAATTTATGATGAATTTCAGTAAGCACAAAATTGAAATCCTTGATGTGGAACTTTATATACACAGTCAACAACTGAAAAGTACGATGTACATGAAAGAGACCACATGTAATGCACTGCTACATGTGATTAGCACCCAAACAAACCATCAGATAAAAGCAATACCATTTTGGCGAGATGGTTAAGGCCAGAGGAACTGTAGTTGTGAAGATGAATACCTAAAGAATCTGGAGGAAATAAAAAATAGATTTCGGAATAGAGGTTAAGTCAAGCATATAATTAACAGATCCTTCAATAGAGCAATCAAATTGGATAGGGTAGCCACGCTTCTAGACAACACCAAAATGAAAAATAGACAAAAGGAGTTGATCAGACCCATTATATCCTATGGGAGTAACACAGGAGGTCTATGTAGAATATTAAAGAGACATTTGTATCTATTGACTGGTGACAAAAATATTGCATCACACATAACAACAAATCCAAGTACAGCATTTTGTAGAGGCATGACATTGGGTGGACTTATTAGTCCGAGTTACCCTTTGCAGACCAAGAAAGACAATTGGCTGAAAGCACGGAACAAAGGTTTGCATAAATGCAGACAGTGCTCACTGTGCAGATTATCCAGGGAACTGAAGGAATTTGCATACCACCAAAGCCCAACATTTGTGATTAAGACCAACATCAACTGATACACTCGGATTGTGGTTTATGTACTAATATGCAAGTGCAACAAAACTTACGTAGGAAGTACAATCAGAATGCTTAGAGAGAGAATTCAGGAACCTCTTTAGGGCAGTGAAACAAGGTGATTCTAGATATCCTTTTGCAATACACACACTAATTTTTTAAAAACAGGACCATCAAAGATTCTTCTACTTTCATGGCCTGGAAACAGTTCCACCTGAAGAGAGGGGTGATAATAGAGAACTAAGGCTATGACGCCAAGAGGCGATATGGATTATGCGCCTCAGGGCAGTGAATGAAGGTTTGAATATAGACTGTGAACTGCGTTACTTTCTAGGAGACTGAGCGTTCTCTTTAGGACATTGTGAACAGCATTAATGATGACACATTATGAGTAGGATCCTAATGTTCAAATTAGAGACTCAAATGATTTTATTAGAACATTGTTCTCTACACCCTGTAATAATTGGCCTAATGTTGATCATTACAGGACACCATATTAATGCACTGAACATTTATTACATGTGACGAGCAATGGTATTGGCAAATTGTCAACATTCAGTATACATTATCGTTACTGTAATGTGATATACAACTTTGTGAAATGTGATGATTACTGGTATTGGTATATTGTTATCATTCAGCATGCAGTATAGTTTTGTGATGCGATATACGACCTTGTGAAATACTACAAATGGAGGTAATTTCCTAGATATTATGTACATACTACTGTTTCCAATGTACTGTAATTTATTTAATTTTCTAGTCCTCATATGGGATGGAATCATCACCATCTCATCACCATTCTTTGTCTATTTGTCTCCTTTGTTCTTATTCCACCGCTTGGGGGAATCACAGATACAATTACTATTATGATCCATTAGTATGCAAAATGACCGTAACCTACAGCATTCAAAATAAGCACACTAATTTAGCTTTTCCGTAATTTGGATCAATACACACTATGCAATATATTTACTTTACAGAATAGCCAACACATGATGGTCATATCTACTGTTAAATATCTCGTAAATCTATAAATCCATTGGAAACATCTGGAGACGCGCCCATACACCTGTCCCTTGTCAGTTTTCTTAACATTAAATAGCTTTTTTAGGACTATTGTGTCTTCCGGTAGCTTAAAAATATCACAATAATGGGCATCAGACACTATGATGAACATAGTATCATGCAGTTGAATCATGAGTAGTCTAGCTATTTCAATAATATGTCTCTATTCAATAGACTCCATGTACCATGTATATTGTCAAAGGGGAACCAGACCTAATGCATGGAGAGACTGAATAATTCTCATGGAAAGTTTTGTAAATAGGTAATCACAATTTCTCATGGGCAGTTGTGAACACTATGAGAAATCAAAATCTAGTAAACTTTTGAGATCAATCTGAATGATGACATATATATGCTAAGATGGCCGCCACAGAGGATAGGCAAAGACTTGGATATGTACCACATGAATATAAAAGGAGAACCAATATGGCGCACACGCTGAACGCCATGGACCGGTTACACGGCAGGACGACCTTTACCATGGTAAGAGCTGGGAATCATGCCATCTAATGTCCTCAACACCTTATTTAGTTAAGAACAACTTTTTTCTCGTACGGTTAATATAAACTTTAAGTGTAAAATCAGAGTTACAAGGGCATTGATTGGTTTGTGTGACAAAGAGTGCCTCTGTCTCTATTTTAGATCTGAAGATGCACTGACTACTTATTATAAATTCCTTTGCAACCAGACGCTTGAGAGTTTGGTAAGTGAGGCAGCAATATGAGATAATTTAGATCAATAGACAAATAGCTCATAACAGTGTATAAACATGGACTTTAAATTTCAGATAATTTGATGACTTATATTAAGCAATATCCATTACAGCACAAAGGAAAATAGAGACTAATGTGATGGTGAGCTCTCCTCCCTTGTATGCGGCTATACACTACCTAATAGCATGTTATCTGAATTATTTAGGACACATTTGGAAATTAATGATACCAAAGGTGACTGAACACACACGAGTTGGATTAAATAACTTCCCTAATCTCTCCTCCTCTTCATCTTCTGCTTATATTCTCTCTTAGATAATTCTCTTTACAAGATTCACAATGATCCTTAAACATGAGAGGGACTTGTATGGCACTATTTAGGTGAAATACCCTTGTGATGGTATGAACCTTATGTCCTCCCCGTTTCAAACTACATGATTTGTCCTAATTCCTTACACTGCTATTATCTTATGTTTCAGCCCTGATGCAGTCTTGTTTTAAGTTAAAACAGACAAAACACGTATTGCCAAGGCAAGGAGTTGTTTTGATGGCAAGGAGCTCTATTAATGACCAGGAGGGACTTATTAAGTTAATAAACTACAATATTTGGGCATATTAGGCACTCCAAGAGTATCCCCTAGGTGACCCATGGGAGGGGGTCTGGTAATTATAAGGATGACCCTTTTAAAATGAGTTTTATAAGCCCCTGGGTGTGGAATTCTACACATTCCTCTCCTCAGATTGTGATAAAGTGCTTACAAAATCGGCTTTTGTGCTAGGAGAACTTTGGAGGAAGGATCTGCAATATGTTTACATATTCCGAACCCCTAACGTCTCCACTAGGTTTTCCAGGGGTGGGTTCCTGAAGATATAGGCAGGGTTCTTACAAAATATATTTTATTAAGCCCTGGTGTCAGACAAAAGGCCCAAGTCATTGTTCCCATTGCAAATCCCCTGCCACATAGGTTAACATGGCAAGAAGGTATTTACTAATAATTCCCACAGGAGGATCATAAAAATGACATTTAAGGACTTCCTAAAATGGGATTGATAACTATAACAATATGGTGAACCCCCAAACCCCGGGGACCGCCACCTCCCTGGGTCGGCTTGGCCATGGGGACTAACATCTACCAAGGGCAGACCTGTGAAAGTGAAAGGAGGGTGTTACATGGCCCCCTCCTGGAACCAATAAATGCTCTGAGGACCGCCAACTCCCAGGGCTGGCTCATGCTATGTCCCCGGATGCCCACCCTGGGACATAGCTGTTTGCTATGAATTGGATGGAGCTTTGACCACTCCCACCACGTCAGAGCCAACACTCTGCTTCCAGCAAGCTGGAGCTGACATAATGCTCTCACTTGCTGGAAGCAGAGGTTTCATCTGTTTCCCTGCCCATTTTCAAGTGGGCAAGGAAATCGACAAATCTATGCCTTCACAGTCAGGGAGTTGCATGTTTAGCTGCTCCCTGTCTGTGAGAGCAATGCTAGCTCCCGTAGGAGGCGTGCAGCCCGCAGGGACCACAGGGGCCTTAAGGCTTCCCCTGTGGTTTTGGGGGGAAAAGAGTTGAAAGAGACAAGATAAAGGTGATAAACAAGCAAAAAGAGGCTGAATAAAGGTCAAAAACGCAGAAAGATGCAGAATAAATATCAGCAATGAGCAGAAAGAGGCAAACGAGGTGAGAAACAAGCAGAAAGAAGCTCAAGAAAGGCGAGAAATTAGTAGAAAGAGCCAGAATAAAGGTCAGAAACAAGCCTGCCATAGGTGTCTCATAGGCCATAGGGGTAAATCACAATATATTTTTAAAGAATTATTAAACCTTCTCCTGCACCCCTTGGCTGCCAAAGGTGTTCCACCACATGCCTTAAGCACACAACACACCAGAAATTATTACTTTAGGGATTATTCCATTTTTCCCTGCACCCCCTGCCTGCCATAGGTATCTCATAGTCCATAGGTGCACACCAGAAATTATTTTTTAAAGAATTGTTCCATTTTCCTATGCACCTTCTGGCTGCTATATGTGTCTCATTGGTCATAGGCGCACACCAGCAATAATTGTTTTAAGAATTATTACACCTTTTTATTGCACCTGTTGCCTGCAATAGGTGTCTCATTAAAGGCTATAAGCACAACACACACCAGAAACAATGTTTAACAAAATTATTACACTTTTCAATCTGCATGTTATGGAAATATTATGTTGATGCATGATTTGGATTGGCTACACTATTGTTAATTATTTGTGATGGCCTCCCTAAATTATGATGTCTTTAGATTCAAATTGTAAATGCTATGTATCACAGAATTTCTTTTTTGTTTGTTTGCTTTCAGGTGCACAAGAGAAATCACACACAGCATTACCAGACAGCAGAAGGCGAACAGTGACACCACCTAAGCCCTCCTCTGCTTCCACGTGCGCTGCTAATTGGCAACTGCCAGAGCTAAGAACTAGAAGATGGCCCCAAATAAGAACATTCCTTCAAGAAAGTGGCCAGTGAGAAGGAGAAGAAGATTGCCACCATTACAGTGCCACTCTCTACCTGTTTCAGGAAAAATAGGGAACCCTCTTCTGGTCAGCAAAAGACTGGGAGCAGCACTCCCACATTAACAGCAACACCCCAACCTAAGCACACACCCATGTCTCTCAGTGATGTAGTCACTGCAGTCATGGTGATGAGCAGTGATTATGAACTGGATTTGCCGGAGCTGTAAAGATCCTAATTATTGCAGGCAAGTGGACAGCAGGAACCACAGCCATCAACTGAGTTTCTTGTTGGAGTAGAAGGGGACGTTGAGCTTCTTACTGAGGAAGATCCTGCTCTTCAACCAATGACTTCATGATCTGAAGCAACAAAAAGAAATGGTACACCACCATTTTCTCCAAGCCCCCTTCTGATGATCTGGACATTAATTGGACTACGGACGAGTCTGAGACCTGCCACGAAGGACAAGAGAAAAGGAAAGTTCCTGAAAGCATTACAATGATTAAAAGTGGCAATGAAGATGAGCCACTGATTGGCAGTGTGGGGGCACCTCAGAGGATGCCAAGATGACCCCTCCTACTCAACCTGTTCAGAGGGATATGGTACCACTACCAACGTTGGCTTCCTTATTTGTAAGACCCCTAATGAGTCCTACATCCATCACTCCCACAGTTAAAAGTATGAGCTAGAGAGAGGCTAATGACACTCCCTCCAACCGTCAGTTCTTTAGTCCTGAGCAGAGGCACAATGAGAAAGTTATCCTTCCCAATTTGTGACTTCTTTTCAATTATCAAGTAGGAGGATCAATCAATCAAGCATTTGTAGAGCACACTACTCACCCGTGAGAGTTTCAAGGCTCTAAGGGGGGAAACGGAAGCTGCTACTGCTCGAACTGCCAGCTCTTGAGGAGTCTCCTGAAGGTCAGCAGGCTCTGGGTCTGACGCAGGTGAATGGAGAGGGTGTTCCAAATCTTGGTGGGGAGGTGGGAGGAGGATCTGCCGCCGGTGGTCATTAGGTGGATTTGTGGAATGGTGGCGAGGGCGAGGTCAGTGGAGCGAAGCTGGCAGTTAGGAGTGTAGAAGGTAAGTCGTTTGTTGAGTCATGTTGGTCCAGCGTCCTGGAGTGCTTTGTGAGCGTGGGTGAGGAGTGATCCTCTTGTTGACGGGAAGCCAGTGCAGGTCTCTGAGGTAGGCAGTGATATGACTGTGGCGGGGGATGTCGAGCATGAGGCATGAGGAGGCATTCTGTATGCGTTGAAGCCTTTTCTGGAGTTTGGCCATGGTTCCCACATGGAGGGCATTGCCGTAGTCCAGCCTGCTGGTGATGAGGGCCTGGGTGACCGTCCATATGGTTCCAGTGGGGATCTATCTGTACATCTTGCGAAGCATGTGTAGGGTGTTGAAGCAGGAGGAGGGGATGGCGCTGACTTGCTGGGTCATTGACAGTGATGAGTACAGGCTGAACCCCAGGTTGTGTGATTGGTAGGAGGGTGTTGGCACAGCACCCAGCGAGGCCAACCACCAGGAACCTCCATCTTGTCCGAGTTCAGTTTCAGGTGACTGTTCTTCATCCATTTTGCGACGGCCTTCATTCCTTCGTGAATGTTAGTTTTGGCGGTGGCGGTGGCGGTGGCAGGGTCCTTGGTGAGGGAGAGGATCAGCTGGGTGTCATCGGAGTATGAGACGATGTTGAGGTCGTGTGATCATGATGAAAGTAGAAGGAAAAGAAAGAATAAGGCAAAAAGGGGAGAAGGAAAGTAAAACATGAACCACACATTCTCACAAAACTGTATTTTATGAGGATTATCTGCAAGTTAATGTTTCTTTCTAGGTTAGTGCCTTTCCATTTCCGGATCTTAGAGTTTCTTGTTGCTCAAATCGGTGTAATTTCTATTATTTATATGTTTCGCACTTCTTGATTGCTTGATTTTACTTGCAAGAAAGTGTCACTCATAGCCATTCAATGTGACTTATAATTACACAAAAATTATGAAAATGTCACACATAGCACTCTGAAACCTTGGCAGCTATGAAGCTCAGTTCACTGCGTTGAAAGAAGAAGGTGGGCATGAGATTGAAGAGGATCACAGCATTACACAAAGCTGATCTGCTACAATGATTAGTGTTGAGCCTGTAGGGTATCTGCATCGCTTGCATTAGGAACATCCAGTTGGCAAAAGACCCGGAAGCAGATAGTGCTGCATACACTGAATCTCGCTGAATACACATTGAATCTACCACCTCCTGGTTTTCTATAGAAGTCACCTCTGTCAGTGCTACCTCTAAAGAAAAAAATCCAAGATACTATTACAGGTATGTTTAGCCAGGAGTGGCGGTACAAATGCAACCACCCAACAGAGCATTTGTACAAGCAGAAGCTAGTTAAATTCTTAGCGCTGGACCTCCTTTCTTTTTCTTTTATGGTGGCCAACTGCGTGAAATTGAAGGTTCACAGCTGGACCTATTTTGCCAGCATTGCTGTTCCAGTGCTCCAACATGAGGAGCTGCAATTGGTTGGCGAAGCTGTACATCATGGTACTGTTCAGACTATCCACCTGACGACAAACATGTGGAACAGTTGTCAAGCAATTGATTATTACATGTGTATCACTGCACACTGGATCTCTTTTGTAGGGATTAGTCAACACTTAATGCAGGTCTCAGCATTGAAGAAAGTTTGGCGGCATTCAAAAGTAGTGATTTTTGCAATGAAGAAATCTTATACAGCTTTAAACATTTTGGAAGAGGTTAGCAGCAAGGTGTTTGAATGGCTTCGATCTATAGGCCTCAGAAATAGATTTGTTGCCATTGACAAAGACAGTAATATAGTCAAGGCCATGGCAGATGGTGGATGTTTCATGATCCTGTGTTTGGTGTGTTGTATCAACGTGATTGTCCACGACTTTCTAAATAAAGACATAGCTACATACTAGCCACCTGCTCATTTCAATCATTCTTATAAAGCCCTGAAGAAGTTGAGGATCATTCAGCAAGCTAATATATTACTGATTAAAGTCCTCATACAGGAGGTGATATCATGTTGTAACTCAACCTACTACATGTTGCAGAGTCTGTTGAGCAGTACAGACCAATCACTGACTATGTTCTCAAAGAGAAGGGCATGCTACTGGGAAAAGCTGACTCCTTTCACTTATACTGCTGTCTGTGCAATTGGGAGCTCTTTCTATAATTTCTTTTAAATCTAAAAGCAAAAGAATTGGGCTATAAAAACAGCCTTCGATTAACATGATGTACAGCCTAAATGTAAACCCCTCTCTTTATACAGCAGAAAGATGCATCAAAAAATGTAATAAGTATGAAATCTCACTGTGTACAACTTAGCATCGCAATTTTCTGCTGGTTTTACTTCCTTTTACACATGCTCCTTTTTAACTTGCAATGGATTTTAACTTTGTCAGAATATTTTTTTGAGCACAATTGTACAGTAAAATTTATGAACTCTTATTATTCTCTCAGGTAATTGCCCCAACATGACGGTCCCCCCTTGTTTTCACTTCTAAAGATTTTGCAGAATACAGTTCAATATACAGCATGACAATGCAGAAGGAAAATTGGGGGCTAGTCAAGTGCCTGAAACAAATGCTACTTCCTTTTGAGGTTTTCACATAGTAACTCAGCAAGGAGGACATTACAGTGAGACAAGCAATCCTGGTTTTTCATCACATATAGGACCAGTTGATAAAGTGTCACATAGGCTCAGTAGTGTGAACAAAATGCATATGAGTTGGCTCAAATCCTAATCCTTTGCTTGGCTGTTAATCCAGGGCTGCAACAAGAGATCATTCCTTCAAAGAGTACATATGTGTCATAACACCTAATTCATGGTACTAGTCACTATCATTCCTTTTTCAGAAGGGGATGTTTCAATTGACAAGACTTGGATTGTTGATGAAATGAGAGACATGGAAGAAGAATGGCTGGAAGTTAGAGGCCCGAGAAGAAGTCCCAGTGTGCAGACTTCAACCTCCAGAGGGGGCAGTAATGGTGTCTCACAGCCAACAGCACCACTAGCAACACAAGTAACACCAGCAAGAGAAGAATCCAACCCCACCTTTGCAAATGTTGTGTTTCAAATGGAAGGTCTTATGTTAAATGCAGAAAAGAAAGCAACAAAGGTTGTTCAAGAGGCAGCACCATTGACCGTTCAATGGTTGGTTCAAGACTTGTTTCTTCTTCATCAATACTCCAGTTCTATCTCATTTGATTTGGGATGGGACTCCTACAACAGCCAGAAGAAGGAAGTTAGGAAAAATGTCTGTCTACTTTATTGGAAAACAGCCTGACTCAATGATTCCTATTCATTTGGACTGAAGAGAGGTGCTATGCTTGGGAAAATCAGAGTAGGGGCTCCAATGTCAAACTCGAATTAAGTGGTTTTAGTCTAGGGAGACTGCCACTGGACACATGCCACATGATGAATGTACACCCCTAAATGTTATTGATATTTGTAAGATTGATCAGTCATGTTGATGAAGCTTCTTGTCTTGGATTCGTGGCATGAGACTGTACTCACTTCTCAGTTCATCACACATGACTATACCAGCCTATGCTCTGCCCTCCTCCACCATGAAGCTTACCTTGAATCTGCAAAAATGACATTTACGTTTTTGCATTCCACAGGCCTTATTCACTTCTGTATGATAGCTCCACAACAATCCTGCTTACTGGACCAGTCCAGCTGCACTCAAGATGAACATTCTAAGAAGAATGCAGATGCACTATTCATTTTGGCATTTATATACAGTGTCATTTTTTTCTGAATAATCCATCAGTTGGAGTTCACCTCGCAAGCATCACTTGAAATAGGTGGGACCTTATTTTGCAATGTTTTGCCTGTTAGCGCTAGTCTACTACTGCCAGCATTATGAAGGCCCTTTGTGAAACCCTACAATATTGTTTGGAAAGTTAGTACTGAAGTTATTCTAAGGAAGGAGAGATTGTGAATTTTATGTATGTTAAGAGATCCCATTAGTGGTCAATTGTTACATAGGGTAGGACAAGGGCAGTAATTAGTATGCAAGTATCACTGATAGATGGCTGGGTGTATCAAAACATCATCAGGCAATAAAGTCAAACCGAAAATTAGCTTTCCATTCTCAATCTAATAGTTGGATATCCAGAACTGCAGGAAGAGGTAATTAACATACTGACAAATTAATATAAGACAAGGGAACAGCTTCTCGTATTGCTCTTGTCACTTACCACAATGCTTTACTAACTAGCAATGTAAAGCTAGATGCTAAAGATACGTTTAGGCCTATTTGTTTTGCACATAGGAAACCCACCCTCTCCACCCATAACAGGCCCATCCCCTCCCAAAACCAGTATGTTAAAACTTTCCAAAGAAGTAAATGTTCCTTTTGTCATCTCTCCTTCCCACCCTCACCTCCTGCGACAGTCCTCCTACCCCCAAAAAGTACAGTCTATAGTAGTAAACCCCTGTGTGCATTGATGTCCTGCCTCGCCCTGGCCATCTTTCATTCCAGGTTCCACTGGCCCACCTGATGTGAGCTAGCTCACCCACAATGTTGCAGAGGAGGCGGTAATTGGATGATGACTAAGTGGAGGCTCCAGGTAGTCCAAGTGACAGTTGTCCTCTTGGACCCTGGGAAGAAGCGGGGGAAGTGGCATTACTGGGGTTTACGATGGGCCTGGCTGGTTGCCCAAATAAGTCAAGGCCCTGACCTGCTCCTCTTCCTCCTCCTCAATGATAATTAGCTGACAATACTATGCAGCTATGGCTACCAACATCTAGCTCTACAGCAAGGTGGCTACCTACCACCAGTTTGGATGCTCCTCAATGACAAGAGCAGCTATATCAAGAAAGAAAATAAATCACAAATTGAGATGCTCTGATCAAACACTTGTTGATACTGTAGTAGCAAAATAACAGAATATTTCTGGTCCCCTATGGCCATTGGAATTTTTGATTTGATTAGTCTCAGAGGCAAGTTTTCCTCCAATATGCATAACATATTGGAAAAGTATTGACAGCAAGGAATGAAGCCAAACCACTAACGTAATCAAAAAGTGATGTCAGTTAAAAAAATGCCATTGTTCTTATTGAATAGGCACTTTTGTGTGTTAATAAATAAGTTTGCTTTCTTAATGAAGAAGGCGTACATATGCTGCACAATTACTTGACTAAATAATAGAGGCATGCTGGTGGGTCTGCTTCTCTGCAGCATGTTTTTGGACAGCTGTATTGGCATGTTATTAATGTATTATCATTGGTTCCAACAGCCCTGATCTTCTCCTACTCACTCTACATTTCTACCTTGAGTCCAAACTTAGGGGCGAAGGGAGCTTGACAGATGGGATACATTTCACACATGTGACAGTATTCAGGTCCGCCGTATTATAGAAGACAGTGCATAGAATATAAATGATGCACTGTAGTAAAGTGAACAGTATATTTTATTTGTCATGTTTTTTACAGAGTATCCTATCTGCCAAACTCTCAATCAGGTCCTCAGTCCCACATTACACCGTCCACCGCAAATTATTTTCAACAAATACCTTCACTTGGCAGAGAGGGGATTTAGTCTATGGGAAGGTAAGGTATAAATATTGGGTTGATCAGAGGTTTAGCTATGCAATGGTTGGTGTCACTGATCATGTAATATGCTTTTCCTTAGTCACATTGGTTAATGGAAAGAAAAGAATGGAACCATACCTCCATAATGAAAGGCATGAAATAAACTAAGTCAGTGGGGCAGAAAATGGTAGCACTTGCTGAGATGGAATTTACATTTTTGAGTAAGCTGGGGAAGAACGAATGAGGAAATAAAGTAGTAGTTGACTGAGTAGGAAGTGAGAAACCCACCTTGCCTCCGGTTTGTATGCATTGCAAGCTTTGTGTAGCTCTGAAAAAAAGAATCAGGCGGACATTTCACCACCTACAGTGCATTGCCAAATTAAACCATGCTGCAGTTTTACTTAGAGAAATGTTGTGGGCATGGTTGTGAAAGGAATGATAGCTTAACCACAAATACAGTGTTTTCAATAAGAAAGCAAGGTGACTTACGACTTGACCCTACTACCACTGGGACTTCACCTACTCTCTAGACGTGTGCCTCTTCCATCTCAGCTTCAGGTTGACTGTCACTGGCATCGGCCCTAGTGGACTACGCACTTAGACAAAAACATAATGCACAAATATACCAGATTGATTACCAATATCAGTAGTCATATTAGTAAGCAAGCTGGGTGACTGAGTGGATCTATGTGTAGATCTATGAATCAGAGAGTGGGTGTGTAAGTACTGGTATGGGTGTGTCAATGGTTTTGTGGATGGTAGTGTGGAAGTTGAAGTGGGTGTATGAAAGGTTATGTGGGGATGTGAGTGGGTGCATCAACGATTCTGTGGATGATGCCATCAGTGAGATATCATGAGTGATGTCACTGGCCATGTCATGAGTGATGTAATATGTGAGGTCATAAGCAGTGCATTGCGGGGGCGTGAGTTATGGTTAGCTCAGCTAACTACAACTGCTACATTTTTCTGGTTTTGTACAAGTGAAATGTCAGCCTAACTATAATGTCCATGTAACCTTTGTTTATTTCACTGAATTTTTTTCTAAATTCTATCTCCTAACTATAATGTCCCAGTAACGTTTATTTTTTTCAGTGGATTTCTAAGGTTTTCAAACTGATAAATCCTAACTTTAATGCTAGTAGGTAATTTAGATATATATATATACTTCAATCAAGGAAGTGTTGGCAGCCATCTCGTGACTTGGTTGAACCGAGTCACAAGAAAAAAGGTAAAAAAACTAGAAAAGGGAGCAGGGTAGAAACACCCTGACCCCTAGGCCAGCTCAGGGGGTCCCACAGGGTCCCACAGGGAACCCAAGGGTAAAAAAAATCAGAATCCCATCAATATTGTTTTAATATAATGAAGCACAGTCTCCCGCGCTTTGTTATCTTTAAGCCCCCAGGTGGGCAAGGTCCCAGGGGCAATGGTTAATTCTGCTATGTGGGCCCACGGGTGCCTCGCAGCCCCGGGGACCGCCACCTCCCTGAGGATTTGCTAATTAATTGGCTGGGGCTTCGTGGGTCCCCCAAGCCCTGGGTCCTGCCATCTCCCTGGGGTTTAACAAAAAATAGCATGGGGGCTCCTGCCCCCCACGCTGCCCCAGGGACCGCCACCTCCCTGGGATTTCTTTATTAATGGGCGGAGGGCCTTGCAGGCCTGGAGACCGCCACCTCTCCGGGGCTTATTCCAAAAATGATGTCTGGGGGTTTGAACCCCAAACACTGCCCAGGACCACCAACACTGCCCCGGGGACCATCACCTCCCCATGGCATTCATTAATGAAAATATGAGGGGCTATTGTGAACCCCCATCCCTGGGTACCACTACCACGATGATGCTTTAAACCTGATGGAGGGGGGCAGCGCAGATCCCCTCCAGGAGCCCACCTTGGCCCTGAAGACCACTACCCCCCAGGGCTGACTCCTGCAATGTCAGGGGTGCCCACCCCCTGGACATTGCAGTTTGCTATGGCATAGCGGGATCAGTGCTCGTGCCATGCAATAGCAAACTCTTCCTTGTTTCATGGAAACAAGAGGAGGGTAACTGCTCTTGCTTACATGAAGCAAAGGAGAATTGCTTTTTGGCAAAGGGAATTGCATGTTAGCAGCTCCCTTTTCCCAAAGCAATGCTGGCTCCCGAAGGAGGCTGGGAGCCAGCAGATACTGCGGGTACATTGGGGCTCCCCTTGCGGTCCCCAACCAGAGGCCAAGCCCCAGGGGATGGGGTCCCCTGGGACCAAAATGGCATAGGTAGGGGGCTGCGCAGGCCCCCCCACCCATTTCTTTAAAAAAAATAAAGAATGGCCAAGCCCCATGGGATGGGTTCCCCAGGGCTGATATCGGGCAATGGAACTGGGGGCAATAATATATATTTTTTCTCGTAATTGGAGTCGCAACCCTATCGTGGCTCTCATCGCAGCCTCCCAAAGTAACTTCACGTTTGACTTAGCAGATCCACCTTAAATAAATAATTATATAGTATATAATTCAGAAGGTAGTGTTGCATTTGTAAAACAATTTTATAGAGCTAGTGAGATTGAAGTTAATATTCACATTATATTTGATAGTGTCAGAAAGGGGTCAGCATCTGGCGATTGTTCCTCTGGTGAGGAGGGTGCGTGCCGGTGGACGTTCCTATTGTACTTTGGCAAATACACTCTGGAACACGCTATCTTTGCATATTCGTGGCATGGATAACTATCTGTCATTTCGAAAGGCAATCAAAACGTAACTCTTTCCTCTGCCATAGGCATTCCCTTTGGTAGCTTTGCAGCTTTCTGCTATCAGCGCTGGGACGCCCCTTTGCTGTGACAGCTGGGACATTCACTGGGAAGCAACATGCATCTGCACATTCATCATCCCTTGTGCAATATCAGAGGGTCCCTGCTCCAGTCTTTTAAGGGAAAGGATCATACTGCGTGGGGACACAGGCATCTATCTAATCCTGGTAGGCCCATACTCTCTTCATCATTCGGCTTGCATAGGGGTCTTATCTGTTTCTAAGAGAATGGATCTCATCAGAATAACCTATTACAGGTATTACTCTTGACAAATTAGCAGATGGGCATCTTACATGGTGCCATCATAACCTGTGTGCCTGCTAGCAGAAAAATGTTGTGTCGATCCTAAAAAAGGAGTATGTATGTTAAAAAATAAATACGATTCATTGTTGGGTTATAGGGTGGGTCTAACATGAGCTGTTGTTTTCATTATGACTTTGTCTCAACGTACCTGCTTTTCTGCTTTTGCCTTGCTGCCCCTGCCGCCTTGCCCTGCTACCAACGGTCCTCCCGGTACCGCGAGTGGAGATCCATCACCAGGGGCTGCCAGGACTTTAATACCAAGCAACCTGAGAGACACCTGCACCACCAGCGTCGGCACTATCACCCCAGGAGGAGCATAAAATTGCGGCCGGCCTCCCGCAGAGCAGGACGCCCACGGGGCAAGCCAAGGCCAAGGACAGGCCCGTCCACGCCTGTTGGAGCCAGGAGGAGTCTGGACTGGGCCCCCATCTAACAACAAACCCCCCACAAACCTCCATTGATCTCCAGGCACTGTTTTTTTGTATTACATTTTCCGCCCCTACGCCTTGAGTGCAGTGTGACTGGTATGTATTACATTGACGTTTAAAAAAAAAACAATTACCAATCCTGCAGCGACTAAGAGCAAAGGGGCCAAGGGGACTTTGGATGCCTTTATAATGAGGGTAGAATCACTGCTCTGCCATGAAATAGAACTAAAAGAGAGGCGCTGTCTATAGACCCTTCATTTCTCCTGAGGCGATCCTCATTAGGAACACATAACCTGGCTGATATTCCTCAAAATCAAATACTAACTCATTGTTGTTCATCACCACTCTATCCAGGGGCAGCACCTGCTCCACCGGATGCCCCGGCCCTCGCAAATGATGACTTGTCATCACCACATATGGACACCTCTAACAGACCCTGTATAGCCTCTAGGATTCGGACTTCCCACTTCCCTACTTCCCACTTCTCTACAGAGGGCACAAGGGTTAAGGCGAAGGCTTCAGCGAACCTCAAGAAGGGTGCAGGTCACTAAAACAAATACACCAAAAGGAGCCTCAGCGTAACACTCAGTCTAAATCTGTGGTGAGGACCTGTTCTATAGGCACACAGACCATGGACACTTCATCGTCAACGCAACTATGCCCATTGGAGGTTAACACTGCCACCATTGCTGCTGGTGTGACCGCACTGGACACTGCCCTTGAATGGATTAAACAGATTAAGAAATCCATAGATAGAAACTTTGCCCTATTATGCGGTCGTATAGAGCATTTGGATGGTATATTGACTAACCTTAGAGCTGTGTTCTATCCCTGTGAACCCCCAGGTGTCTAAGGAGGGTCAGGGCACTGGTAAAGCTTTGGATCATCAAAACTCAGCCTTTGTTCGACTAGAGAAATTGTTGGCTAAGACACCGGCCATCGAGGATGTGCTGAGTCAAATACAGGGTGCAGGCTTAAACAACACACTGCATATTACTGCGTAAGGTGTCTGTACTTCGGCAAACATTTTACAATCAGTCTCAGGGGGAAGTGTTGAATTTAAGAGTCCTCCTAATTTAAATCATAACAAAGTGCCATCACATATAGCACCTAGTGACTCTAAAAGGATGTCTAAATCTTGTGCTATCCTTTGGGAAAGGGACAGGGCAAATGGGGAGGGGGTGACTTTGAATTTACCACCAGAAGCCACCCCTTACACAATAATACTGGCAAATGCACCACAAATCACCCCTAAATCAACTGAATCTTGGGAGTCCTTACGCAATAAGACCCTCTGTTAGTTCGGATCTAAAATCGGTCTAACGGATGTCCTATTTAGGGAATTTAAAATGGTAAGGAGAGTAGGATGGGTGGGGAAAAGGGACAAGAGGATCCCTGGCGACTGCATTGTCCTTACATTTAGAACACCAAACTTAATACAGTAGATCTTGCGCTGACAGGGTTCAATTCATGTGACCAATTATGGTCTAAATGTGCCGCCCTTGGGTTACTTCTATCCTCCTACTAACCATCCTCCTTATGCAAGAAAGCAGATGCAGACCATGGCCTATCCCATGAATCATTCCCAACCCTGCATACCCCTGTTTCACAGATTTGAGGTGCTTTCCTCACTGGAAGACATCGATTGACTCAGCAATAGTAGCAACAACGTGGCCCTATGTCAAACCACGGGAATATCCTTGCCATGCATAGTCCCTACAGTAAATATTGAGCAAGTCGACACTGAGGCAAGAGATATTGCTAATAATTGCAATACTCAGAATGGAATAATCCAATCTGCTATAAGCATCACTCCCAGTGAAATACCAAATAGCCTTGATGGCTCCTATGCCGCCTCTCCCCCGTTATTTGTGCATCTCAGCCTGAGCCTAGAACTAAAGAAATGGAAATCCTGTTTTGGAATTTGGCAAGTCTTAAAGCTAAATTGACCAACCCTAGCGGCTAGTCGGGGAGTGAACTGAGAGGTGGGCTGCGGGCGTTGGAAGAGGAGAGCAGCGTAGAGCATAGCAGAGCGGGAATTGTGGTTGAGGGTATGAAGTGAGCCTAATGAAACCCGTGAGTAACTCAGTTTGGGGCCACTTTTAAAATGTTATTGTGGCCGGAGAGGAGAGCGGGTAGAGGAGACTGTACTATGTTGGGAAGAGACTGTTACAGCTGCTGATGCACCGTTAAGCAGAAAGCCAAGCGGTTGGAGACCGGTCGATTTTTTTATTTTACTGCTCGAGAGAAGAGCGGGAGCTGGAATTCATAGTGCCAGGAGCGAGATTGCTGTCAATGAGGCAGTAATTTGAGATTTTGTCCTAGGGTGAGCCTTTACCGTACTTAACGCAGTATATCGTGAAGCAGGAATTCCATAATTATTTAAGGTGGCTAGGCGGGGGACTGTGGCGGAAGTGTGTTTTGGTCTTCATGTCAGGTGTTGAAACAACCACGGCAGACCAGCCGTGGCAGAGAGCAGACTTGGAGCTCTGTAGAGGGCGCCGGTCATCGGAAAGGGTCTTCTTTCGGTGGAGTGGAGGGGGGTCTGTAAAAGTGCGGAGAGGCAAGAGAGGGTGGAAGACTGCGAGCCCCCTTTTTTTGGCACAACGGAGGTGCAACCATATGAACCTGCAGAGGCACCAGTTGTGAAAATAAAGGTTAAGGGAAAATGTCAGGCATCAAATAAAATAGGCACAGAAAGTGGAGAAAGAGGTAATGTGACTGGTCTAAACCCTACTGCTATCTCTAGATATGTGCTGAGGAGTGTGGGTGGGGAAAACAGAAATAAGTTGGTAGTTCCCAAGCCACAGGAGAACTCTGTTAAATGTGCCAGAGGGTGAACAAGAGAGAAGTAAAAGAAGTAAAACCTAGGGGAGGACTACTGAGTAAAGAGGTTAGAGGTATGAAAGCAAAAGTAAAAGGAGATAGTACGGAGTATAAGATCAAAGTGCCCGTTCTTTAAGGCCTTACTTTAAAACAATACCAAAAACTTTAGTGTGAAGAGGCAATCCTAATATGGCAGAAATGGAATCCCACCCCACTCAACAACAACAACTAGTAGGAGCTAGAATCATAGATGAAGGCCCAATTTCAGTATATTTGACAGAACATTTGAGCCCAAACCGTTTTCAGGTGCTGACCCCAGAGTTGGGGGGTGCTGGGGGAATTTGCGAATGGGGAATTTTCTGTAGATACAGGTACGATCTCTTTGGCTCAGCCGCCTCATGATTTACAGGGTGGAATTTAAAACAGTAAAGCAAGCCAGCCCAAACAACTATCTCTTGACCAGTATAGGACTATGCAGAATGAGTAGGACTTTGCTGTTGTCAATTCTGAGAATGGAGACCCCCCCAATTAGTAGTTTGATTGCCTCTCTCACGCTTGTGATTCGTAGCAGATTTGACGTCTCAGAGCTGAACCAGAGAGAAATAAAGTCTGCTTGCGAAGTGCTGGAGAAAAAGATAGATTATCTAAGTGGAAAGACTCTAGCTTTAGAAGTGGAAGTGAACGACCTTAAGGCAACGGTGCAAGTAAACAGAAATGAGATAGAAAATCTGAAAGCAAAGTGGAGAGATCAGGACGAAAGGGTGGAAAGGTTGGAGAATCTTCAAAGGCGAAACAACTTAAAAATCCTACGACTTCAATAGGGTAAGGAAGGCAGTGATATCAAGAGTTTTGTAGTACAATTATTCAAAAATTAGTTTCAGCTGGAGTAATCGGAAGAGGAAATAGCTAGCGATCGCCAAAGGATTCACAAAGACCTATGTAGGTTGAGTGCAAACAGGTCTAAACTAAGGAGAATTCTAGTTTGTTTCCTTTTGTACTCCCTAAAAGAAAAGATCCTGGCCAAGGCCCTGAAAAACAAATTGCTTGATCTAGAGTAAATATTGAAATAAGATCAGACCTCTCAATAGCAACATCTAACAGGCAATGGGAGTTGGGTAAAAGAATGGAGCCCTTGAGAAAGCGGGGGGCTTCTGTCCAACTGAAGTTTCCAGCTTTGCTTAAGGTGATGTTAAACAACAAAATGCATTCTTTCCAATTTGTGGAGGAGGTAGACAAATTTATGGAGGAGCTCCAAACGGAGGTCTAGTAAGAAGATCCCACTTAAATTGCTCTACTCTGTATATATTTGAATGTATAAGATTAGAACCCGTATGCACACCTTGGGGTTCTCCCATATGGCCTTACTGGCCATGGGAAGTTGGTTAGGGTTTTCCAAGGGTGGGGATGTAGTTTGGGAGAAGCACAGGGTGGGGAGCATATAGGGAAAAAAACA
Organism: Lissotriton helveticus; assembly: GCF_964261635.1. NCBI lineage: Eukaryota > Metazoa > Chordata > Amphibia > Caudata > Salamandridae > Lissotriton > Lissotriton helveticus. The sequence continues at coordinate 1,402,974,800 of NC_136068.1, read as the reverse complement.
GAAAAAAACTCAAATGTCTTGCTTTACGCCAAATCAGTAAGCAATGCTAGCCTTTTCCTGTATTAATTTTCTTTTTCTTCTTCTTTTTCCTTTAAGGGATGTCTGGAAAAAGGGCCAATGAGATACATTTTTTAGCATGGAATGTAAATGGGCTTCGGATAAAGAGTGGGAGAGATAGGATAATGTTGTATTTAAAAGAATGTCCAGTGCAAGTCATTATCCTGTTAGAGACACACATTACAGAAGAAGAAAGCATGGCGTTCTTTAAATCACAGAGGTGGAACGCACATGCTGTCTACACAAAGCAGACACTGGTTACGAAGAGGGTAGCTTTACTTTTTAATCAAGAGACAAATATTCTAGTAGAAAGAAGTGTCTCTAATAATGCAGTAAGGTGGCTGGTAGCAAAGTTAAATATTTTTTATTAAAACTTTACATTGGTAGGGTATTACGGTCCGAATCAGGACAAAATAGGTCCATTAGCTGAGTTGGCAAATGAGATTTTAGGTTTTCCAGATCAGATTGTAATGGCAGGAGATTTTAATACTGTTTTAGACCATAAAATAGACAGATCCCAACACAGTAGAGCGGCTTGAAATCCCTAAATGTTGTCTAGAGTTCAAATGTTGATGACACATTGCGGTCTTTGTTATATGTGGAGGTGCATGGAAGGCTCGCAACTTGGTTTTACCTACTACAATAAAAAGTATAAACATAAATCTTGTATCATTTACTTTTTGATTGACAGGGTACAAAAGATGTGGTAGTTGAAGTTAAACACATTGGACTGCACCTGAAGAGTTCATTCAGCCCTTCGCCTTCATTTGAGGTTAGGAGAGAGGAGTGTAACTTCTAGGTGGATGCTTGATGGCACTACTTTACTGGAAAAGGAGGTTATTGAGGGGTTAAAAGCTGAGACTGAAGATTTTTTTTAAGTAATCTAGGTTCAGACAAGATTGGGGCAGTCTGGGATGTTTATAAACCTTATTTAAGGGGAAGACTGGGCACTCTAGTGGCAAATAGGAGGTGAGTTTACCATGGTAAAGTATCGGGACTAGAAGAAAGGATTCAGAAGTTAGAGGGGGGCTTTGAATAATCTAGGTGGACCGGTGGATGATGAGGTTGCTGGCCGAAATATCGAAGCTAAAGGCAAAGTTGTCAGGAGTTATAAGCGAGCGGGTTAGAGAAAAATGGGAGGCCAGCCTGCGGTAAATTACTTTTATGGAAGGCGAAGAGTGACCGGGTTAGAAACCTCATAAAAGAGATCACCTGTGAAGATTCAGGGGCAGTGTTGAGTGATAGCCAAGGGATTAGTTCGGCTTTCTTTTGTCACTTTGGGAGAGTATATAAAGAACATTTGGTTATAAATGAGGAGGTTATGTCACCCTGGCTAGAGCACCTGGAGCCCCTTCCTGATGAGGCAATGGAAGCCTTAGATGATGAGATCACTTCAGAGGAACTTGAAGAGGTAATAAGAGGGTGAAGCATGGGAAGGCTCCAGGGCAGGATGGTCTCCCTCTTGAGGTTTAAAAAGTTCAGGCTGGTACCATAATTCCTATTTTTAGATAACTTTTTAACACGATATTTCAGGCAGACAATGCCTTTCCTGATTCTTGGAAGGAAGCTATTGTAACCTTGATTCCAAAACCTGGGAAATCCTCCTAAAAAGTGGACACATATAGGCCTATTTCTCTGTTAAATGCAGACTGTAATGTGTTTGCAAAGGTTATGGCAGGAAGGCTGAATGGCGATATGTCTCGGATGGTGAATGAACCCCAAAAGGGGTTCATAAGAGGAAGGGCGTTGAAAAAGTTGACATACTCATTGATCGGTTCTATAGAAATGGCAACTGCCTATGGCCTCCCCCTGGCAGTGATAGCGTTAGACGCAGCTAAAGCAATCAAACAAGTCAACTGGGCCTATTTGCAGAAGGTGGTTAAACATTTTAATCTAGGTCCTAACTTCCGTAGAGCTTTAAATAGCATGTATGCTGCTCCGGAAGCTAGAGTGTTAGTTTAATGGGATATTGACCTCTCCAGTTAAAATCATGAGAGGGACCAGGCAAGGGTGCCCCCTCTCACCGTTACTGTTTGATCTCTATATCGAGCCACTGGCTAGAAAAATTAGGAGTTGTAACAGTATTGTGCCTTTTGAATTTAATTACTGGACAAAGAAGGTTGGGCTGTACGCTGATGACATTGTAATCTTTACAACAAACCTTGCAAAAACCATGAAGGCCGTAATGAAATTAACAACCGAGTTTGGCAAAGTGTCAGGTTATGATATTAACAAAGACAAGACAGAAGTGATGAGTTGGAATATGGGCGAGACAGGGATTGCTGTTAAAAGAGAAATTAGATATTCGGGGGTAAGGACCGCCCAAAATATTGCCGACCTTACTAAAGTCAACTTTAACCGGGTTAGAAATGAGATTTGTGCTAACATTCAGGGTTAGATGCATCTTTCACTAACTCTGATTGGCAGAGTGAACTTAGTAAAAATGATCTAGCTTCCGAAATTAACTTTTTTGTTTGATTCCATCCCCTTATGGTTTAGAAAAGAATAGTTTGTTAAGTTGCAGAGTGATATAAGTTTGTTTATCTGGGCATCAAAATGGCTGCAAATCTCCTGGCGTAAATTAAGGAGGAGGCTGTTGAAGTGTGGTTTAGCTCTTCCAGATTTTAGACTTTACTCTTGGGACTTTTCTCTAAAAAATGGTAGAATGTTATTGGATATTCCCCTAGATTCAGAAAAAGGTAAGATGTTTAGAGCGATGCTTATTAAGGAGAAGGGAGTAGGAGTTGGTTTTATGTTTAAATTTGCAGATCCAAAATACTTTAAGAAGGTCAGGTTGAAGACTCTGAGGGAGATGACGGAAACATGGTTTAAAATCAGGAAAGTGTTGAATATACCATATTTTAGCCATTGGGCCCATATCTGGGATGCCTCAGGTTCTCCAGAGTGAACAAAAGACTCACAGGCTTTACCTTTGAAAGAAGAGGGCATTCTAAGATGGAAGCACATGCTGTTGGATGGTAAGCTGGTGCCATGGAACTGGTGCGAGCAGGTGGTGGACCCAAGGCTTTCAAGGTTTAAATATCTTCAAGTGCAAAGTTGGTTTCAGACTATGGGGGAAAAGTTAGGAGAACCAAATGAGTTAGAGGAAAAACTTCTCTGCACTACAGTCGTTAAAAAAGATGATATTGGATGGCCCTGGAGATGAAGGATGGTGTGTTTACTTTGCCGGCGGATCTGTGGGGAAGATGCTTGCCAGAGATCGAGCTGGAAGACCAATGGCAAGTATCTATGACTACACTTTATAAAACAGTTAAACCCACATATCTCAGGAGGAATCTTTTTTTTTTACTGTACATAGGGCGTACTGGACTCCACTTAGGCTCTCTAAATTTGGGTCAGGAAGAACAGTGGTATGTCCAAAATGCAGCAGTCAAAGTGCCGATGACTTACATATGTTTTTCTACAGTCCGGAGTTGCAGCTCTTCTGGGAGCCAGTAAGTAAATGTCTGGCTAGTGCCCTAAACCTGCAGATCAAGGTAAGCGCTGTTTTTTTCTTTTTGGGAGTATTGGAATCTCAAAGTTTTATCACTAAAGACAAAGCAAAATGAGTTTCCTATGCTATGCATGTAGCGCGTAGGGAGATATGTAAACTGTGGGTATCTCCGACACCTCCAATTTTGGATGATTGGTTAAAATCTATGAGCAATACTGCTAATTTGGACATTTTGGATCAGGGGAAATGAAAATATAAATTCTGGACTCCCTTTGTGTCTAGGGGAGCTACATGTTTAGAGGGAATGGTCTAATGATTAAGCCATTCTCTCCCTCTGCTGTGTATAGTCTTTTCTGCACAAGCAGATTGATATGGGGAAGGTTCTATGTTGGACAGAAAGTGGAGCTCATGTTAAAAGATAGCATGGTCGCTCTTCTGGGAGCCTAGCCCTTATTTTTCCCTGTCATAGCGAATGAGATCAGATAACCCAAGGCTGGCATCGAAAGACAAAGGGTGGAAGCAAGGCAAATGAGGACAAAAAACAAATCCTCTCTATGTAAATCATTTATCATCCACATTTTGCAAACCTAGGTCTTTGTCAATACCTCTGTGTTCAGCATAGCTTTTCCCCCCGAAAACGTAGCTCACTATCCATACTGTAAGCATTTTGAAGGGATGTGTGGAAGGAATCAAAAGATGTCTGTAGCTGAGTAAGTCAGTTGGTGGAATGAGAGGTATCTAAAATGTTGGAGATGGTGCTGTTTTAGAAAAGCAGATAACTGATTGGTTGGTTATCAACACTGTGTACTCAAAAAATAGGATGCATGTTACTTTCCTGAAGAAGCATGTTTCTGATTGGTTATTGAACATTTTTGAATAGTACAGTAGTAAGGATATGGTAATATTTAGCAAATGTCAACCACACCTGCTATTTACATTTGTATGCTAGTGTGCTGAACTTGAAAATATGGTGAACTTGTGACCTTCTGGTACAGTTGAATGTTGCAGAAAGTGTTACTATGGAAACTAGGATTAAACAGAATGGGGGAAGGGTTGAAACTTAATTCTGGTTTTAAAACATGAAATGCTAACCTATATATGTGATATGCTACTGAAATAAGTTTTCCCAAATCAGTAGTATGTTTAGAAGTAGTGTGTTGTTAAAAATAATACTAGTATTATTGGAAATAGGTTTTTGAACTCTGGTAAGCGTTCATGGCTCTATTGCAAAGCTACACTGTGGCAACGCAAAGGAGTCGCGACTTTAGTAAATTACAGATCCAGTTTGGCAATTTTAGAAGACACTAAGAAAGGGTTAATATGTCTAACCAATAGAAATGTGTTTCAGAATTTGAAATAATGAAGGAAGCATTTAGATTTGTAACTTACAAGTTTGCCATTACTGGTTTTACTTTGTTGAGAGTGGTGCATTACATTTATTGTGCAAAAAAGAAAATCTTTATCAGTTTCAGATATTTCATATTCTGCAATACCATTTGAGAGGTGAGTTACAAATGTGAAAGATGTGTTATGAATTGTGTAGTAGTGCTTCAGTCTTTCTAGTGATATTTTTACCTTTGGAAAGCATTATTTTTAAAGTTTACATATTATTAGAGAAGTGTGATGTTTGAAATATGTTACAAAATGTACGAAAGTGTAATATAGTTTGTTTTAATGTTCTGAAAGGAAGATTGAAATAGGTTATGCATAGTAATATGTATTCTTCCTGAGTCTCTAATGAAAGTAGCACAGAAAACTGATGTTTTATTTATATTGACAGCTGTATTAAACTATATCACAGTCTATATAACTCCATACCCATGTTCCCTGTATAATGATCAGAAAGGAATACATACACTTTCTTCTACATAAATATAGAGAGTATGCAGTCTGAAATACAGATATCCAAGTATTTCTATGTTTCTATTTATGTATGATGTCACTAACAAAAGACACAGACATACGCATGTATACATTTGAGAATATGGTGAGACTTACAACAGTGACATGGGAAGAATTACTGTTTTAAATTTTGCTAGGCCCAACAGTCTCATGAATCAGTAAAAACTGAAGCTGCAAAAGAAAACTGAGGTTTAAGACATGTTAGTAGAGGGATTAGGTGTCTGCTTGAAGTGGGAAAAGCAGTGTGTCAAGTTTAAAAGTCTGTGTGGTCTTGTGACTGAGGTATGTCTCTACTTGAATATGTATTCTCACACATGTTATGCATCAGAAGATGCTGGACATGTGAAAGACAGGTATACATCTATTTGTATGTTTTTTTTTATTGTATGATGCCACTAGTGAAAGGCACAGACAGATGCATGCATGCTTTCAGGAACATGGTGAGTCTTACAATAGTAATATGCAAAGGATTGCTGTTTTAACCCTTTCCATTCGCCCGTCGTCCAACTGCCATCGCGAGCACTACCAACATAGTGCTACGCACGTCAGTTGGCTGATGCAGCCCTGCCCACTCAATGGAACGCCCGCACTGCAGTGGAATGTTTGTCACGGTTAAGGGGTTAAATTTTGTTAGGCCTATCATTTTCAGGAGTCAGTGAAAACTGAAGCTGCAAAAGAAAAGTGAGCTTTAAGGCATGTTAGTAGAGGGATTAGTGATTAGGGTACTTTGTATGAGTCTCTGGAAATGTACACTTAAAGTACGCAGAATAAATTAAGGTGTCTGCTTGAAATGGTAAGTGTACTCTATGATGTTTTAAGGTCTGCATGGGCTTGTGAGTGAGGTATGTCTCTACTTGCACATGTATTCTCACATGTGCTATGCATTTGAAGATGCTAGACATCTGAAACACAGGTATACAATTATTTGTATGATGGTGTGGGGTAGCGGCCAGGGTGCCTGATTCCGAACTACAGGGTTCACTGTACAATCCCCAGCTCCGGCGGCAGGTTATCCCAGCACCATGTGACTCTGGGCAATAGCTTGATTAATCTTCCCAATGGCCTCTAGTGCCGGGACACCTGCGTTGAAGGTATCTGTGCGCTTTACAAATGCTGGCATTTTACATTACTTTTTTTTCTGTTATGTATGATGGCACTAGCAAAAGTCACAGACACTTGCATGCATGCTTTCAGGAACATGGTGAGACTTACAACAGTAACAATACAAAGATTGCTGTTTTAAATTTAGTAGGTCTAATATTCTGAGCAGTTAGTGAAAAATGAAGGTGCAGTAGAAAAGTATGGTTTAGGACATGCTGGCAGAGTAATTAGTGATTAGGGTACTTTGTATGAGTCTCTTGAAAGGTACACATGAAGTATGCCGTATAAGTTTTGGCGTCTGCTTCAAATGGGAAAGGCAGTCTGTCAAGTTTAAAGGTCTGGATGGTCTTGTGACTGAGGTATGTCTCTACTTGTACATGTATTCTCACATGTATTATGCATCTAAAGATGCTGGATGTGTGAAAGATAAGTACACATCTATTTGTATATTTCTTTCATGTATGACGCCACTAGCTAAAGTCAGAGAGAGTCATGTATGCTTTCAGGAATATGGTGAGACTTACAACAGTAACATGGGAATGATTGCTATTTTAAATTTGGTTGTTCTAACATTCTAAGCAGTTGGGGAAAAATGAAGGTGCAGCAGAAAAGTCAGGTCTAGGACATGTTGGAAGAGGAATTAATGATTAGGGTACTTTGTATGAAACTCTGGAAAGGTACACTAGAAGTATGCTTTATAAATGTAGCTGTCTGTCTGAAATTGGAATTGCAGTGTGTCAAGTTTAAAGGTCTGCATGGCTTTGTGAATCAGGTATGTCTCTACTTCTACATGTATTCTCACACATGTTATGCATCTAAAGATGCTGGACATGTGAAACACAGGTATAGAATTATTGGTATGTTTCTCTTATGTATGATGCCACCAGGAAACGGCACAGACACATATATACATGTTTTCTGGAACATGGTGAGACTTACAATGGAAATATGGGGAGCATTGCGGTTTTAAATTTGGTAGGTCTAACATTCTGAGCAGTCGGTGAAAAATGAAGATGCAGCAGAAATGTGGGGTTACAGACATGTTGGCAGACAGATTAGTGATTAGCCGGGGCAGAGCTGGCGTAGTGCCACTACGCGGAGTTCCTCAGAGTTGGAAAAAAAACTCTGTGGAAGTAGGCTGTACAAATTTAAGTATTTGCTTGAAATTGGAAATGTAGTCTGCCAAGTTTAAAAGTGTGTGTGGTCTTGTGACTGTGGTATGTGTCTACTTGTACATGTATTCTCACACATGTTATGCATCTAAAGATTTACACGTCTGAAACACAGGTATGCAACTATTTTTTTGATTCTTTTATGTTTGATGGCACCAACAATAGGAATTGACATATGTATTCATGCTTTCAGGAATATGGTGGGATTCACAACAGGGAGTTGGGAAGGATTGGTGCTTTACATTTATGGTGTTCAGTGGTCTTGCTGTACTTGTCTTGCCTCTTTGTGAACCTCTGTTTCTTTTTTGTGCGCTTCTGTTGGCTCTTTCTGCCTTTCTGTTGCTCCTTTCTGCACTCCTCTTGCCTCGTTCTGCACCATTCCTTCCTCTTTCTCTTCCCCTGTTGCCTGTTTGTGCACCTCTCTTACTTCCTTCTGCACCCCTCTAGTCTCTTTGTGCACCTCTCCTTTTTCTGTGCCTCTTTGCCTCTATCTGCACCTCTCTTGCCTTCTTCTTCACCTCTGTTGCTTCTTTGTGCATTCCTCTTACCTCTTTATGCTCCCTTCTTCCCTCTTTTTGCACCTCTGTTGCCTATTTGTGCACATCTCGTTCCTCTTTGTGCATTCCTTTTGCCTGTACTCTACCTCTTTTGCCACTCGCTGCTCTTCTCTTGCCTCTTTATTCCCTTTTTGCCTCTTTTTGCACCTCTCTTGGTTCTTTCTGCGCCACATTTGGTTGTTTCTGCTGTTCACTTGATTCTTTGTGTAGTTCTCTTGCTTTTTGGTACACATATTTAGCCTCTTTATGCACCCGTCTTGCCAATTTCTGCACCCCTCTTGCTTCTTTTTTTATGTGATTGTCTTTTGCGGAACCTCTCTTGCCTTTTTCTGTAGCTCTTTTACTCTTTCTGCACATCTCTAGCCTTTTTCTATATCTCTGTTGCTTCTTTCTGCACTCCTCTTGCCTCTGTCCGCACTCTTCTTGCCTGTTTCTGCTCCTCTTTTGCCTGTTTGTGCACATCTCTTGCCTCTTTATGCATCTTTCTTGATACTTTCAGTGCTTTTTTTGCCTCTTTCAGCGTTTTTCTTGTCTCTTTCTAAACTTCTCTTGCTTCTTTCTGTACCTCTGTTTGTTCTTTTCGCACATCACATTTCATCTTTCTGCAGCTTCTTCTCTTTCTGCATGTTTCTTCTCTCTTTCTGTACCTCTTTTGCCACTTTGTTCACTTTTCGTGCCTTTTTCTATACTTATCTTGTTGTTTTTTGCACCTCTTTTTGTTCTTTGTGTACTTCTTTTGCTTCTTTCTACACTTGTCTTAGTTCTTTGGTTACCCATTATGCCTCTTTCTGCACTTCTGTTCCATTTTTCTATGGTTTTCTTGCTGCTTTCTGTACTTCTCTTGCTTCTTTCTTCACCTGTTTGGACTGTTTCTGCATTTCTTTTACTTCTTTCTACACCTCACTTGCTTGTTTCTGGAGCTCACCCGCTTCTTTCTGCACTTCTCTTGCCTCTTTCTATACCTTCCTCACCTCTATCTATACCTATCTTGCCCGTTTCTGTACCTATCTTGCTTCTTTCTGTACGTCTCTTGTCTCTTTTTTCCACATCTTTTGCCTTTTTTGCACCTCTGTTGCTTCTTTGTGAACTCCTCTTGCCTATTTTTGTATCCTTCTCCCTGTTTCTGTACCTCCATTAACTGTTTCTGCAACTCTCTTATATCTTTCTGCATCCCTCTTCCTTCTTGCTGCACCTCGCTCACCTGGTCCTTCACCACTCTTGCCAATTTCTGCACGTCTTTTGCTTCTTTTTGCACATCTCTTGTCCCTTTCTGAACCTCTCTTGCCTTTTTGTGTAACTCTTTCCCCCTTTTTGTACTTCTGTTGACTCTTTCTGCACCTCACTTGCCTTTTTCTGCACTTCTCTTGCCTCTTTCTGCATATTTCTTCCTATTTCTACAGTTGTCTTACCTCTGTACTTCTCTTGTTGTTTTTGCACGTCAGTTTCTTATTTATACACGTTTTGTTTTTTTATTCTGCACTTCCCTTGCTTCTTTGTGCACATCTCATGCCTTTTTCTGTACCTGTCTGATCTCTTTTGCACCTCGCTTGCCTCTTTCTGCATCTCTCTTGCCTATCTGTGCACTTGTATTCCATGTTTGTGCACCTCTGTTGCTTCTTTGTGCACCCCTATTGCCTTTTTTTGGCACCTCTGTTGCATTTTTCTGCACTTTTCACATGTTCCTGTAGTGGTGTTGCTTCTTTTTGCTTTTCTCTTGGTTCTTTCTGAAGTTTTCTTTTTCTTTCTGCACCTTTCTTTCTCTTTTACCACCTTTCTTCCTTTATCTGCAATTCTCGTGCTTGTTTTTCACTTTTCTTTTTTTGTTATGAAGAGAATGGCAATGTAAGTGTAAATAATTGTTTAGTGGTTACTATGAATATCGACACGTAATTAATTTAAAATTGTTTATTGATGTAACAAACTATTGAAACTGTTCTTTGCGTGTTAGCAAATTATTTTATTTGGATCACAAATTGAACATGGCAAGAAAACATGAGAAGAGAGGAGAACAATGAAAACAGTACTACTTAGAGAAAGTAAAGAGACTTCATTAGGAATAGAGCCAAATGTTACTCAGGATAACATTTCTTCTGGTAAGAGCACTAAACAGTTTCTTAAAACAATTGCAGAGAGATTTAAAAATGTAATAAAAATCAAAGGAAAAAGAAAGATTTTACAATAAACCAGAAGGAAAAGAAGAATTATAATGGTAAAACCATTCGTTTTTGGAAAAACAACACATGTTATTAGAAGGCAAAAACAATGTAAAGAGATATATATAAGAATGTTTAGAAGTAGAGTAATTCAAAATGTATTAAAAGATTGGAAAATGTATAAAAGAAGATCAGCAGTGTGTAATAAAATGCAACACATTGAAAGTGTAGTAGATTCTGCTTTTGAATTGAAACAAAAAATATTTATTAATATTCAAGAGAATAAGAACATTGTATAAAACAATGGTATTTATGAAAGAGAAAAGAAAAAGATTTGGTAATAAAAGTAACTTTTGTAAAACTTTTACTGGTGAATGTAAGAACACTTCTAGTACTGAGCCTTTCTTTAATTAATAAATCTATTTTCAACAGAATACATTAGTACATGTAGTTGATACTAGTGGTCGATGCTATGAAATGAAAGAAACGTTTGTCCCATCCAAAACAAAAAATTGTTGCTAGGAATGTGGAAGAAGTAATAGCTGAAGAAGTTCAAGGGAGGCGTACACAAGCTCCTGTATATAAGTTGGATTGTAGCAGTATTTGCAGTATCTGACAGGAATCTATGGTGATATTCCGACAGAGGTTTAGGATGCTACAAGGACTAGATCCATGCAAAATAAGAAAATATACTAACTTGCATGGCCATTCTCTTGCTTGTCTTTCAAGAAAAGTGTGCCAAAGTGCTTTTCATAATTTAAGAATTTTAGCAATCCTCCACTCTGAAGTGCGGATGTTAGTGAGGAGACTCTACTAAAAATTCCTGCATTAAACAAAATTCAAAGCCCTAAGCCACAGTCACAGAAGCAATATCGTAATCAGTCCAAGTAGTAGTCTTCTCAAGCCATTTTCATGATGGTTTATTCAATTTTCATATAGATCCAAATACAGTGTGCTTCACTCCTTCAACATAACAGGTAGCCACAAGTTGAGCCAACACATGTTTCACCTATAGGCACATAACCTCAGACTTCATCAGGGCTACAACAAACAAATGAACAAATTACTTATTAAATCCACATACAAGAAACAGGATCATCACCAGCTAAATGCACAAGGAAAAGTACCTCATGAAAAGTCCACCAAAGAAACCAATAGAGTGAAAGCAAACAAGTTAAACCATGACTAAAGTATAGTGAAGGGACAGGCCAGACTGCAGAAAATTAAATCACCCAAGCATGTAGTGCCGAAGTCAAACTTTCCATGTAAACATCAAAGATGAATAACATAAAGGGGGAAAGAAATTGTATATTGTATCCCTAAACTCAAAAAACCCTAAAGAGGATGGGTATAAATAATCCAAGAACAAGTAGAAAGCTCACCACAGTCCTCGAGTATCCGACGAAGGATCTATATATATGACAATCAAAGAATTCAGCCATAATTCCTTAATGTTGACATATCAAATTCGGCAGAGTACCCTATAATCTGACCAACCAGCGTGAAGTATATGTGAGTACTAAGTAACCCGTTACGATTGGATAAAGAATACTCTTTATCCAATTGTAACGGGTTACTTAGTACTCACATATATCACAAGGTGTTTCTCCTTGTGCATTTAGCTGGTGAAGGTCCTGTTTGTTGTATGTGTATTTAAGTTATTTGTTCATTTGTTTGTTGTAGCCCCAATGAAGTCTGAGGTTGTGTGTTTGTCCAATTGTAACGGGTTACTTGCAACCAAGGTCAATTGTTTCCTTCCACAACTCGTAGCCTCCAAAAGCTAGCTGGTCTAGGAAGGACTTCGAATACAATAACTTGGTATCGGTAAGTCTAACCTTGGACATGGATTCTTCGGTCATTTTAGTGTTTTTCATCAGGAGTTGTGTTAGAAAATATTGCTTCCAGCTGGTCAAATTTCTCTGCAAGCCAGAATGGAAAATCAACTTATTTTGGGGACGCTTGCCCATCACTGTATTGACCATCACGGGACTGAGCTTCATGCCGCCCTGTTCTGCAGGAAGCGCCGCACCACCCGGGGCCCCGCCCGGGAGATTACGGGTTATGTATTGCACCAACGATCGAATCACGCTAATTGCGACCACATGTAGTTGTCTTAACTCAACTACGGAACACGTGCCGTGTTGAGGATGAGGAGTAAATCCAGCCAAAACAGGCCAATTTGCGCCCGGAATGGACAAAGCACCTAACCTCGGAGCTGTTAAAGAGTGGGGTAGAGCGCCACCAAACCAAAACGCAGTGCTGCCAAGCATCTATAGGTACGTGTATGTGTGGAAAACACCTGAAGTTCCGTCCACAGCTGGGAATGTCACCCACGAGTAAAAGATTTCTTAAGGGTAAGCTACCTCTGCACTCACCACCATTATCACGGCCATGCCATCCACGGGAACATTATACTGCAGCAAATGGTCGCGCACCGCAATTCGATTATGCTGCGGAATGTCCACCGCGGCCATAACTACACAGAAAGTTAAAAGGACAAAGTAAACTTTGTAGCACAACTGAGTTGTAATTCAAGGAATCGTTTAGAAAGATTTAAGCTTGAAAAGACCTATTACACAAATAGGTAGGTTTTTTCCGGCACCACCGTTTTCCGGAAACGACAGTGAAGGGGTTAGGGATCGAAAGATGTACTACTCAAGTGTCATGCTATAAGACCACCGAAAACGTTGGGCGCCATGTCGCAGGGATACTGTTCTCCTACAGAACTGTGCATAGAGACTTGGAACCTCAGTGAGTTAGGGTGTCTCAAAACTCACCTTAGTACCCAAAATCCCCTACCTGACTAGCTACAGTGTATCATTGGTCCTTACAAACTCCCAATACTTAGACAAACCAGAACATGGACTTAGAGTACCTCAGGTAACGTGGAACACATGAACACTCTTTCGTTATACAATCATTTCAATTCAAAACAAGGAGTAAATGAGGACGCAAGCATATTTGAAATGTGTATTTACTAATGCAGGGTTCTCAAGCGCAGTATCTTAGATAATACCAGCAAACATATTATAAGAAGCAAAGTAATCAGCATAGTTACTAGTCCATAGAATGCAAAAGGTGACAACATGCTAAAATGCTGAAATGAATCGGGTTTAACAACACCTAATTCTCACCCTCCCTAACTAGTATATTATAATATATCTAAGAAGGTCTCGTTGGGTTTTAGCAGGGCGGCCCCATACCTCAAGATCCTAGTGGTAAGGGATCACATCATCTTCCACCAGCTCTCTGCATGCGAAGCACCATCAAGTGTGTCTGGGTGCGCTGCGTGAAGCAATATAAAACGTGCCTAAAGCCAGAATTTGGCTGCCGCTGCATGTATGTTATGTCTAGGAAGGTGCGAAGATCAGACCTCACAACAACCACTGTGTCGAGTTATCCTTGAAGGCTTCAGCACTCACTGTACAGACACAGCTTACTAAGCAAAGCTGATATCAGAGTAATAACATATTATTCTCGTGTGAATCAAAGCGCTCTACTAGGCTCAAAGCTAAAACAACAGTTATGTGTCGTGTGCAACAGCAGCAGAAAGGAAAAATGGCCGTTAAACTTCTAATAAGCTCATGCTAACTTAACACAGCATATAGGCAAAGCGAATCTATGTGACAATGAGTTTGCAGAAGAGATTACAACGTTTAAGACAGTTTCGTCTGAAAAACCAAACTTTGTTTGTATTTGTTGTCATTGCACTCACTAGAGAAGTCAAACTAGGAATGTTGATTTATATTTAAAAAGTGAAAAAGAAAACAATTACAAGTGGCAGCAATTCAGTGTTTATTTATTAGTAGACGGTGCGTTTGAGTTGGCTACTGATCAAGTTATTTCTAAATATTGTTACAATAAATTAGAAGAGAACAAAATGACAGGTAGAGCAGTACATAACAACTTAGAGTTGGTAGGTATTCCTCAGGAACTGGCAGATTTGAATGCATATGAGTCCATTCTTATTCAAACTGTACACCCATTTCAGGCCATAGTTCGTATGGAGTCTAAAACAGGTAAGCTGCTACCAACAAATTTACAATGAGGTCTGAAAGGAAGAGTTTTGTACTTACCTTTAGATTTCAATCAAAACAATAAAACTGTGTAGACAATAGTTATTCTAGTAAATGTTGTACCAACAAAGAGTCAAAAAATCTGGCAAGAGTTTGTAGATGTTAATAAACTTCAAAAGGCTACATTATATTTGTTACAGAATAATATTTATTATAAGAATGTAAATGTTGGTGAACAGCTAATATGCGTAGATGATTAAACAAAAATGTTATGTGGCCAAATAGAAAAAGTGGACAGGTCCAGGGTTGAAGAGATTTATGAACTGTATACTATACATCTTCTAAAGCATGGTGGATGGCGGAACCTTGATACAAATGCACCTGATACAAAAAATTGGCCACTTTTGTGAAAAATTCCCCTTATCTAAACCCTTAGGTGGGGATCATGTGCACACCGATATGACACCCGCCAACACAATGCCAGTTTAAATTCATACGTGTATTGAAACTGAAAGATCATTTTGTCAGAAACCCTACCTCTGTGCCCTCTGATTGTAATGTTGATACCATCTCTGTATATACAGCAACAGAAATAAAAGTCATTCAATCCATGGTGTCAGTAGAACTTGATACATCTTTTGAAAGTGATGTGGTCTGTGCAGAACTGGGTGTTGTGGATAAACTTACATCTGATAGTGGCTTAAAACCCATGTCCAAATTTATTCCTGTAGGGACGCATGCCAATATTGATATTTTCAGACAGAAAGTCACACAAGGTCTATACCAACTCCTCGACCATCCGATTCGTCCTAGTGCACGCCGTCACAACCTCTCATTAGAAGAACGCCTCGCCCTTAACAATCTCAAGACAGACAAAAATATAGTCATCCGCGCAGCGGACAAAGGGGGAAATGTAGTTTTGATGAGAAAGGTAGACTACTTCTCCGAAATTGAACGTCAACTCTCCGACATCTCTTGCTACACTAGGATCCCCAGTAACCCCATTGCTGCCCTGAGTGCCCATATTAACATGCGACTCGCAGATTGGCGAGAAGAGGGACTAATCAGTTCTGAGGAATGCAGATACCTTATGGTGTCTGAGCCCACTTTCCCATGTATTTACATATTACCCAAAATACATAAGGGCGGCGCTTTTCCACCGGGCCGCCCAATCATCTCAGGGGTTAACTCTCCGACTGAACGCCTTTCGGAATATGTTGATACCTACATTCAACCCTTTGTACAGAACCTCCCGTCCTATATTAAGGACACACAGGATATTCTAGCCAAATTTGAAGAAGTGATATGGGCAGAAAATATGATCTTCGTGACACTAGATGTCACGAGCCTTTATACTTGTATCAAAAAGGAATTTGGCATCACAGCACTGGAGTTTTACCTTGGACAGAGGGCAGCAGGCTACATGGACCACAATGAGGTTCTTTTGGAGATGACCAATATCATCCTCTCCAAGAACTTTTTCTTACATGACTCTACGTGGTACCAACAAATTCAGGGCACGGCCTTGGGCTCCAGGTTTGCCCCAGCTTATGCCGGCCTCTTTATGGGGTGGTATGAGCGGGAGCATGCCTGGAGCCGACATGCTATAGAGTGGTCAGAGCATGTGATTTTCTGGGGCAGGTACATTGATGACGTTATTATGTTATGGAATGGACCTGTCCCAGCATTACTGTCTTACTTTGAATATCTGAACAATAACCCCTACAATGTTAAGTTCACTATGGAGTATAGTGCTAGGGAAATCAATTTTCTTGACATCACATTCTTTGTGGAAAACAACAAGGTAAACAGTAAAACCTACAGGAAGGCCACTAGCTTCAATAGTACATTGCACTTTAGTAGCGCGCACCCTCGACATGTTGTCAATAACATCCCTTATGGGGAGATGATCAGGATGCGCCGCAATTGCAGTACCCCAGATGCATTCTCTGAAAACATTAAGGAGACCACAAAACGCTTTCAAAATAGGGGCTATCCCCCTCAAGTACTGAATAAAGCTTTGAAAAGAATCAACAATGTCCCTAGAGAGTCCACCCTTATTCCATCTAAAAGAAGTAAGGACAAATTTCCTGGTGTTGCACTCATCACTCCATACACAGATGAGAGTGCAAGAATCTATAACACCTTGCGCAAGCATTGGCATTTGCTCACCTCTATACCTAGTCTACAAGGGATTATACCAGCAAAACCCAAGATTACATATAAACGGAGTCCCAATTTAAGAAACATTCTCTGTCCCAGTTACATCACCCGAGAAAAAGGGGTGGATTGGCTCAGCAGCAAGCTAACAGGCTTTTACACCTGTAGAGGTTGCAATATGTGTTGTCTTGGCAAGGATAAAACGAAAGAGTTCTGTTTCAACAGCACACATAGGCACAAAATCAATCATTACATCAATTGCAATACCCCCTATGTAGTGTACGTTCTGGGATGCCCATGTGATCAAATCTATGTGGGCAGTACAAAGAGGGCACTCAAAATCAGAATACAGGAACATGTCAGGGCACATAGAAATGGGGACTTCAAATATGCAATGACACATCACATGCAAGAAAAACATCTACCCAGTGATACTATCTGGTTCATGGGTATAGATCATATCCCAGTTAACCCCAGGGGTGGGGATAGATTATCAGCACTACGCAAGAAGGAAGCAATGTGGATTTGCAGATTGAGGACACTTGAATTTGGCCATAATTTTGACGATGAATTACACCATTTTTTGGCATAATCTGATCAGATGTCCGAACTAGAAATGCCCTTAATATAGACTTGTAAATTATTTTCTCTGTTACAATGACTACTCTTGGGATGGCAATGTTTTTGCCAGACGTGTTTTTTCTCACCTGTTTTTTCACCTGTATACAGTATGTGCCATTGTTTGATTTTCTGCGTTTCGAACTATCTCCAGCAATGGGGCACTATGTCAACATCTCGAGTTTATAATACAGATATACTACACACAATGGATAGATGCTAATGTGTATCCTGTTTTTTTCTTTTTTTGGTATATTATGTTTTGATATAACTCCCCTTTTTCCCTCTTTTCCCTCTTGCACCTCCATGATGATTTAGCCAGTCAACGTGCTGGGTCTAATTGGTTAGCTATTCCGTTCTGTCTCTCTCTTTTGCATAGCTAGATTTTATTTTTATCCACACCGTTATGCACCTTTCTAATTCACCGTCTTGTTTCATAGTTTTTGTCTCTTTTCATTATACTTTTTTGGGATTATATGTGATTTATTCTTTATACACTTTTTTAGTTCCTTTTAGATCTGACTATGAATGATATTAGCGCTATACAGTTCCGTTTCCACCTTATCAATACACCGTTACATTTCTGTATGCAGATCTTTTTATAATTATGGACATGGGTGGGATTCGCTAAACTTCAAACACCGTACCTACTTGACCGCGAGAGTTATACTTTAAGTCCTTTATTCCATACTCAATCGAGGCATGAAGACCATTTCAATATGGCCGACACGTTCTATGGCTTGATCGTGCGGTTCTTAACAATGACTTGTTCAGTCACTATAGATTGTCACCACATATTATTTTTACTCATTTGGTAAATCTTTTGTTTTTTTATGGTTTCTGTTTTTGGTTACAGTCTTCCGTTTTATTTTTATCTCGGATATTATTCCTTTGTTCCAGACGCCCGTGTACTGCCCCAAGATGGCCGCCTCCCAATAGATGGACTTAGACCTTTCCATCATGGCCGCCACACTTGTTGGCGCTCACGCTCGCTTTACTGCATTTTACGCTTAGTGTTATTGTGAATCAATCGATAATTTTTTATTATACATCTCATACCTTCTATATTATTTTATTTACGTTGTCATAGTTTTGTTTATAGTTGCAGTCTTCAACATGGTTGATTTTAGTGGTTTTGGACGCATTTTAGATTGCACCCACCCTACTCCAAGATGGCTGCCCGCTAGTAGACGTCCTTATACTACTCTAATATGGCGGCCACGCTAATAAACTTCAATGTATCAAGCTATATACATAGCGGATCAGGCCGCTACGCCTACTTAGGACGTATATTCATTCACTAGCCTTAAATTCTTTTTAAGAAATTAAGCAATATAGATTCCTTGCTCTCTTTGCACAGGTTTCGTTCGTTAGTATTGTCATCTTATCATTACTTTTTGACGCAGACAAGATGGCGGCCGCAAATTGCCGACATCCAACCACACTTTCGCCCACATTGCAGCGCAGGTGATTTCCATCTTTCAATCAAGATAGGTATATATACTAGTGCTGCCATGGCCGGCAACCATCAGGCGTTATTCATACTGAAGGGACCTTTCATCTGGGCGGTTATCTCCCGCTCTTTCCACCTTCTCCGAGGTAAGTGCTATTCGGTCCTTTTTGCTTCCCTAGACATGCTATCCCTCCCAAGGCTTACTTTGCCTTGTTCCCCCAGGGTGTATTCTTTCATCTTCAGTGCCTCATACATAGTTATTGTTGGGCTATGACTTTTACTATTAAGCTTAATCTCCTGAACTGAGGTCAGTCACTATAATCCCCCATTCCCTAAGACCATGAATTATCTCATGTACACAGTTTGTTATCAGTGTATCTAGTTCAAATGTTTGTCCTTTGTTCACAAAATGTATAGTTAATTGTCACATCACTTTCTCCTTTTGATGTGTTTTGGTTCCTTAGAATTAAGGAGGAGGAATCATGATCAAACTCTTTTGATGTCAGGATATTCGCTGTAAGGGGCACTTGGTCATTCATAGGTAGATGCTATTATCTTATGTTACCTTTCTTTCTTCAAACCCAATTCACACAACATGACTGTAATAATGATTGTTGTTTTCTCTTTTTCTTTTTCGTCTACTCAGATTGCAGTGCACATCGTATTGTTGGTGCACCATATATTTGTTCTTACGTGATAATTGGATCTCAAATCATTTACCCTTTTATACGTTGATAGTGTATTTATAGGTAAGCAGGGTCTACAATTCTCTGTATTTTGGTTTTGTTATTTTGCCTCTGCTTAGATCCTCTAATTTAGTTTCAATCATACAGTTGAGCATGGACCATTAACTATCTAAGAATAAATTCCTTATAGGACTCTACACACCAGATTATCTTCACTATTAACACTAATAACATAAAATTATCCCCCTTTTTTTCTTTTTTCTTATTCCTCTTCATAGTACTTTCTACCAAGACCCCGTGTTTACATGACACTTCATGACTGATCTTTTCCATCCACGTGGACACTCACTATCTTGTAAGTGGTATATTTTCTCTCGTCTTAGTTTTGATCATCCATGTTGATTTATCTTAATATGGATTTTCTGGGACCATAGAATAGCTTACCTGTATACTTGGTTTTCTCCTCCATTGATCCCCTTTCTCTTTGTTTACGGATGGGTGTTTACCTGTTCTTTCATTTACCTTGTTTACAGCATTGATAATAGAGATTGACAGAGCGGCCTGCAACCCAATTGGTTTTTACAACTTACCGTGGACATTTATTTATCTATTGGTAGGTGCACTTTCCCTATTTTATGTCTGTTTTTGTCTAGGTGCCGTGAGGCTCTCAGATTACTGGGCCTTACTCTTTAGGTGTCAAGAGGTTTTCAGATTACTTGGTTTCGTACCCTCTCATCATATGTTAAGAAATGTTTTTTCTCATCCTGGAACAAACCGCATATAATAATGCATGACTTATTGAAACTGTATATTTTCAACTTTTCACCTAAGAGTTCGAAATGAATTTGTTTAAAACACAAAGAATACATGGCTTCTTTTCATATAATGTTAACTTGGGGTATCTATTACTGGTTGAATTCCAGGAATGTAGCAATGTTAACGTGTTTGTCTTAGAAGTGTAGAATCACTTTTTTAATGTATGGGACTATTGTATACTCGGCTGGGTGTTGCAATGTTCCATCTTTTAATTGTATGTTTATACTTTTTGTCTTTTGTAAACACAGCCCTGAAGAAGTCCCGGCAGGGATGAAACGCGTCGGCTGTCCTATTTTCACTGTATTGAAAAATAAATCATCTAAACAAAACGGACTTTCTGGACATTTATACTTGTGAAGTGATTATTGAAAACCTGTTTATTCTATGGTGCACCTGTGCTTTCAATTAACTCATGTATACTATACATCTTTTGCATTCGAAAGAAATGATAGGAAAAAGTATTGAATTATTTCAAATTAAGGAAGCAAAAGGAAATCCCATGCGTGTATGGGAAAAAAGTTTAGAAGCTCATTGTTTTCTACAGCTAACACCCACTGGAGAAGGTGGACGATTTGATGAGCAATTGTACAGATTCCAGCTTCAGAATACGACTCAACAAGATTGTGCTCTAAACATCCAAGATTTCAACTGCCGCCACCGCCGAGAGTCATTTCCTGTGATCCGTTGGTCTGCCGCCACCGCCGAGAGTCATTCCGGGGCTGCAAACGGGCGCCAGAGCAAGCGCCGAAGCTGACGCACAAGCCGCCACCGCCAAGAGAGTCATACCTGGGCATAGAAACCGCGCCGCCACTCCGGGAGGGACTACAACTCCCGGTAGGCATCGCGGCGGCGCGTGGAAGTGACGCGAAACGCGCCAGCAGTGCGCAAAGAGGCCAATAAAGGGAGACAGAGACCCGCGTCGCGGGACGCGAGCGGGACGCCCGGGGCGAAGCCCGGGCAAAGGGCGGGCCCTCTACGGCCCTCATCGGCACGAGGAGGCAGGGCAGGGCCAGAAACCCTGCACAAGGTTCGCGAGGCATCCTACTGTTCAAGTAAGAACATTTGTGCCTGTTCATTTGTGCCTGTTTTGTACTGCATTGTATTTTCCTCCGTGTTGCCATCCTTCCTTGTTGTCCGCCTACCGCCTACCGCCTACCTCGACGCCCCCCGCCCTCCCTTCCCGCCACCACCGCTTGGCCCCGCCCCTTTTTGCCTTCTGTAACCCTCCCCGCTCCCGCCTCCCAGCTGCTCTGCCCACCCGCGCACTTGGCCTTAAATGGCGACCGTGCGACGCAGGTGAGTGTGACCCACTTGTGGGACACCCCCACGCCGCACGGCCACCAGCTGCTGCGTGTGCCCCCTGCCGCCCTCTGCCTCGCTGCTGCCTCGTTGCCGGCTCCCGCCGCTGCGAGTGGTTTTTCTATTGTTTTGACGGTTATTTGTGCTTGTCTGGGATAAACTTGTTTTTCCCTGCTTTTGCGTTCATTTGTGCCTGTTTTGTACTGCATTGTATTTTCCTCCGTGTTGCCATCCTTCCTTGTTGTCCGCCTACCGCCTACCGCCTACCTCGACGCCCCCCGCCCTCCCTTCCCGCCACCGCCGCTTGGCCCCGCCCCTTTTTGCCTTCTGTAACCCTCCCCGCTCCCGCCTCCCAGCTGCTCCGCCCACCCGCGCCCTTCGCCTTAAATGGCGACCGTGCGAACGCGCAGCGGTCACGCGCAGCGGGCGCGCCGATTGTGCGCCGAAGGCGCGCCAAAGGTAAGCCCGTCTGCGCCCGTCCGCGACCGGATCGCGACCAGCGCCAGGACCCCTGGACCTCGAAGATCCCGACCGACTCGCCTGACGTACTCCGCCGCTACCCTCATCGCACTCAACACCGGCCGACTTCCAGACTGCCACCAGGCCACTCCACGACGTACTCACGGACCTTTCAGCTGCCACGCCTGCAAGTTCACCTGCACCCGGACCTGCCTCGCACCGGCACCCGCCAAGTCGAACACCAGCAGCACCCACCTCAAGTGCATCCTGCTCAACACCCGCTCCGTCCACAGACACGCCATCGAACTCTGGAACCTCCTAGACGCCACAGCCCCATACGTTGCCTTCCTCACGGAGACCTGGATGAACGCCTCGTCAGCTCCTGACATCGCCATCGCTATCCCAGAGGGCTACAAGATCGTCCGGAGGGACCGAAACGCCAACCAGATGGGAGGGGGCATCGCCATCATCCACAGGAGCACCATCCGTCTCACGACCAGCACCGACAACACTCCGACCAGCGCCGAACACCTGCATTTCCAGATCCACACCAACCCGAACACCACCCTCAGAGGCACCCTGATCTACCGACCCCCTGGACCACGCACGCAATTCAGCGAGGACATCGCCGACTTCGTCAGCCCGCATGCCCTCCCATCCGCCGACTACATCCTCCTGGGAGACCTCAACTTCCATCTGGAGAACAACAACGACCGCAACACCAGCACCCTGCTCGACAACCTCGCCAACCTGGGACTCAAGCAACTGGTGTCCACCCCCACCCACCTCGCCGGACACACACTCGACGCCGTCTTCTCATCCAGCAAAGACGTCACCTTCAGCCACACCACAGAGCTTCAATGGACGGACCACAGCTGCGTCCACTTCACCTTCAAGAGAACAACGACCCACCAACACCAGCAACAGGCCGCCCGCAGAAGCTGGAACAAGATCACGGCAGACCAGCTCGCCAGCTCCCTGGGCCAGCACCCTCCTGCCAGCTCAGCAAACCCCAGCCAGGCCGCCGACAACCTCACGAAGTGGATCAGCAACTGCGCGGACGAACTCGCCCCACTAAGGACCCCGCCTAGCAGACCCGGCAGCAAGAAGGCCCCATGGTTCACCGACGAACTCAAGAGCTCCAAGAAGAACTGCCGAGCCCTCGAGAAAGTCTGGAGAAGGGAACCGACACCAGACAACAGGACCTCCTTCAAACTTGCCACCCGGAAACACCACCAGCTGATCCGCGCCGCCAAGAAAACAGCATTCAAGGACCGGTTGGACAACAACGCACACAACTGCAAGGAACTCTTCAACATCGTGAAAGAGCTCTCCAACCCCAGCGCAGGTAACAACGACATCACCCCATCGCAAGACCTCTGCAACTCCCTCGCTTCATACTTCCACAACAAGATCGCGGACATACACAACAGCTTCAACAACCAACCAACGCACACCAGGACCGAACAACCACCCCCCACCACCACCCTCCACGCCTGGACCCCGATCAGCACCGAAGACACCATCCGCACGATGAACTCCATCCACTCCGGATCACCGACCGACCCCTGCCCTCACCACGTCTTCAACAAGGCCGACGCTGTCATCGCACCCCACCTGCGAGACATCATCAACACATCCTTCGACACCACCATCTTCCCGGAGAGCTGGAAACACGCCGAACTCAGCGCTCTACTCAAGAAACCAACAGCGGACCCCACCGACCTCAAGAATTACCGACCCATCTCGCTCCTCCCGTTTCCAGCCAAGGTCATCGAGAAGACCGTCAACAAGCAGATGGCCGCCTTCCTCGAGACGAACGGATCCCTCGACCCCTCACAGTCCGGCTTCCGTGCCAATCACAGCACCGAGACCGCCCTCATCGCCGCCACCGATGACATCCGAGCCCTGATGGACAAGGGAGAAACAGCGGCCCTCATCCTCCTAGACCTCTCCGCGGCTTTCGACACGGTCTGCCACCGCACCCTAGTACAGCGTCTCAACAACGCCGGAATCCAGGGGAAGGCACTGGAATGGATCATCTCCTTCCTCGACGGAAGAACACAGAGAGTTCGCCTACCACCGTACAAGTCAGAGGCCTCCGAAGTCATCTGCGGCGTCCCCCAAGGATCATCTCTGAGCCCCACCCTCTTCAACGTCTACATGAGCCCCCTCGCGGCCATCGTACGCAAACACAACCTCAGCATAATCTCCTACGCCGACGATACCCAGCTGATCCTCTCCCTGACCAACGACCCCGCCGCCGCCAGAGCCAACCTGCACGAAGGGATGAAAGAGGTAGCCGAGTGGATGACGACCAGCCGCCTGAAACTGAACTCGGACAAGACGGAGGTCCTCATCCTGGGCTCCTCGCCCTCCGCCTGGGACAACTCCTGGTGGCCCCCCGCCCTAGGCACCGCACCCAAACCGACAGACCACGCACGCAACCTGGGCTTCATCCTGGACGCCTCCCTCTCCATGACCAGGCAAGTCAACAACGTCTCCTCGGCGTGCTTCAACATCCTACGCATGCTACGGAAGATCTTCTGGTGGATCCCCACCGAGACCAGGAAGACCGTCACCCAGGCCCTCGTCACCAGCCGACTGGACTACGGCAACGCCCTCTACGCCGGTACCACCGCCAAGCTCCAGAAGAGACTCCAGCGGATCCAGAACGCCTCAGCCAGACTCATCCTCGACATCCCACGAACCAGCCACATCTCCGGACACCTGAGAGACCTTCACTGGCTCCCCGTCAACAAAAGAATCACCTTCCGCCTCCTCACCCACGCACACAAAGCCCTACACGACCAAGGCCCGAGCTACCTCAACAGCCGAGTCAACTTCTACGCTCCCAAACGCCACCTCCGATCAGCCAACCACGCCCTCGCCGCCGTCCCCCGCATCCGAAGAGCGACTACAGGAGGAAGGTCCTTCTCCTACCTGGCCGCCAAGACCTGGAACTCCCTCCCGACCGACCTGCGCCTGACCCAAGACCACCTCTCCTTCAGGAAGAAGCTGAAGACCTGGCTGTTCGAGCAGTAGCGGCACCCCCCCCCCCCCCCCAGCGCCTTGAGACCCTACGGGTAGGTAGCGCGCTTTATAAGTGTCAATGATTGATTGATTGATTAAGACTGTATTGTTTGTGATACATTTTACCCTGTGGTTTGAGGAGTATTAGCTCTTTGTTATTATCATCAGTATGCCTAAAAAGGGATCTGTACCACCTGCACCACTTGCCAACACAATGGAAAATTACTTGGTGCAAACAGTGAAAAAAATCAATCTACAGAGGAGAGAATCGCTGGGACTGAGTCAGTCACCTGACTTACACTGTTTGTCCCCATCTTTATCCCCCTCACCTGAGGACTTAGTGTCCCTGCAGACTTTCTCTGATGCCTCTTTAAATTGTCCTACCATACAGGAAACTGGCTCCTTAAATGATAATATGTTGTCTGGTCCCGAGGTCCTTATCGTGGAGCATGGAAATAAATCTGACAGTGATGTGGATCAGGAAATTCGTGCTGACCCTACAGATGAAGATATTTCTATCACTGAACAAACTTCTCGATTAGACTCTGTGAAACATAAAAACCCGCCGAGACGGGGGGGACTAAGATCTGGGGCCAGGAGGAAGAGGGTAAACATCCCAAAAGCAAACCCAAAGGAAGTTGAAGGGGGAAGTGTTGAGATTAATGTCAGCCACGATGAGGATTTGTTTGATAGAATCGCTGACTTAATTGATAGTAAAATCAAATCAATTGTTAAACCATTACTCTCTAAAATTGATAAATTACAATCTGAAGTCAAAAAGCTGGGAGGGCAGTTGAATAAACTAACAGAGGGTGTTGTTAATGTCACGATGTTGGTATCAAACCTGGACAAAAATATTAGAGAAGTTGATGATCAGGAGGGGGAGAATACAGATGATGTATTAAATAACCCACTACCTCAGCCTCCTGATCCAAAACCTATTGC
Organism: Lissotriton helveticus; assembly: GCF_964261635.1. Classification (NCBI taxonomy): domain Eukaryota; kingdom Metazoa; phylum Chordata; class Amphibia; order Caudata; family Salamandridae; genus Lissotriton; species Lissotriton helveticus. The sequence continues at coordinate 1,402,948,919 of NC_136068.1, read as the reverse complement.
TCCCAATACTAATAGAGGGGATGGTCTGTTAACGGTTGAGATACCCCCTGCACATGCTCAGTTAACTGACCCTCTTCAATTTATAGTTGAAGCTTCCCCTGTCGTTTTAGTATTGGCAAATGTACCACCCTTAGAAGCCGGTGCTGAAGAATCCCCTTCCTCTCTGTCTAACAAAGCCTTGCAGTGGCTTACTACAAATATGAGGTTAGCTCCAGGGGGGGGTCAACTGCTGGCTCAAGAGATTAAAACGGCTAAAAGGGTCTCATGGCTAGGTAATCGCCCCAAAAAATTCAAGGGTGATTGCGTGGCAGTAAGCTTCTTACATTCAGGTGTGTTGCCTAACATCCTTATCAATTTACTCCCACCCCAACGCAGGCAGGGCTCTGTTGTACCATTAACATTGAAGTTCTTTTATGGCGAGCAGCAGAACGTCACCTACCCTAAAACACCAGCCTTTGGATGGGATACTAATTCTGATTTAAACTATGGAAGGGGCTGGGAACAACATCGGAATACTGTAAATCGATCCGCTCCCCTAGTACATCAGAATCCTTTTGCTCAACCCCTCTTATTGTCTAATCGATTTGCACCCTTATCCTTTTTGGATCATAATGACTGACTCTTGTCAGAACATTCTAGTCAGACAGAGAATAGTGTGCCAGTATTCAGTATGCTTACTTGGAATATAGCTGGTATAAAGACCAAAGTAGGTAATGCAACTTGGTTGGCTTCTATAATTAGGTATGATATCATTGCTCTGCAGGAAACTTGGGACACAAATTCTAGTTTTTCTTTTGATGGCTACAGTCACTTTTGTATTCCTGCTGTGGCTAGCACAGCAGGAAGAGCGAGGGGAGGACTGTTAAGCCTCTTCAAACTAGACATCAAGGGTAGCCTTAAGAAATGTGACTCAGGATCTGAGCAATGTCTTATTGTTGAATTGTCTCGTGTGGAATCTCCTAATATTTTGTTTATTAATTTTTATAATTCCAACGCTGCTGACTGTACAACTTATAGTCTAGGTAGATTGGATTACTTTCTGTCAGTCTATAGTGAAGACGTTAATGCATTTGAAATAATTTTTTGGGGGGATTTTAATATACACCCTTGTTCACTTATGTGTGTTTGCGATGACTCAGAATCCCCTCCAAATTGTGCACTGGTCCATCTTGAACATAACAGACAGGGGGGTTGTTTAGAGAACTTCCTCGCAAGATGGAACCTATACGAATCCAGTTGTGGGGAGGGGGGGATTAGAGCCCCTACTTTCAAGGGCTCAGACAATGACTCTATTATTGATTATATTTTTATTTCTGCATGTTTTTTATCCAAGGTTTTAATGTATAGAACTGTGGTTTCCGCTTTTAGTGATCATAACCCAGTTTCCATGGACCTAGTAGTGTCTGATTTTTTAGGGCGAAACCATGGTCCTTGTTATGAAGAAAGAAAGCTTAAAGTTAAGGATCAGGGAAGGAAACTGAAATGGGATAGTATAATCCCAGAACCCTTTGTTCAAGAAGTTCTTTTAGAGGCTGAGGAGGAGGTTGGAGTGTGTTTATCTAGTGACTCCAATGATGGGGAAGTAATCATCGCATTTAGCAGCATATGTAACAAGATAAACGGAAGGCTTTCTGTGACTAGTAATTCCAAGCCGAAACCTCTTAAAAGATGGTTTGATCACAGTTGCTCAAAAGCACACTCTGCATTGCTCAAAGCTTTGAAAACTGTTCCGAAAGATCGTGACCTCATCAGCAATAGTAGAGCACTATACAAAAAGGCCATTGTTGTAAGGAAAAAACAGCTTAAAGATGAAGCCTGGACACAACTTACTGATCCAGCCATTTTAAAAAATAGTGGAGAATTCTGGAGGATTGTCAACCAACCCTTACTCACAGGGGAGGATAACTCCCCTCTAGAAACTAATATCCCTGATGAGGGTTGGATTAAACACTTCAGAGACATCTATTCAGCTTATAATAACGCTGATACCAGGGAACAGGAAGTTAATACTATTCCATTAGGGAACCATTTGCACTTTGAAGTCAGTGAAGTATTATCTGCAATAGATTGTACTTTAAAAAAAAAAGCACCAGGACCAGATGGTGTCCCCGCTGATGCCTTTAAATGCTTCCCTAACTTCTGGTAAAGATTGCTCTGCAGGGTCTTTAATGCCTTAAACCGTGATAATATTCCCAAGTCATGGAAAACATCAATAATCATTCCTGTTTTTAAAAAAGGAAATAGGCAGGATCCTGCATGTTACAGACCAATTTCACTGATTGATTCCTCAGTCAAGATTCTTGGGAGAGTCATATTAGTTAAATTGAATGAATGGGCCACTGAGAACAATATCTTGAGTAACGTGCAATATGGGTTCAGACCTAAAAGAAGTACCCTGGATCAGTGCCTTAATCTCCACCTCCTGATCGAGAAATATACCAGGGCCAAGGATGGGTCCATGTACCTTGGGTTCATGGACCTCTCGTCTGCGTTTGATATGGTCAATAGATCCAAGCTCTGGTTAAAATTACTCGATATGGGTCTGGATAGATCCATAGTTAATTTATTAGCTGACTTACACTCTGGCCTTACTGCTAAAATTAGAGTATCCACGAATGGAAGGTGTACAGATGTTTTTGCGTCTGAAAAGGGAGTAAGACAGGGATGTATTCTGGCACCACTGTTATTTACGCTCTATGTGAACGCGCTGGAGCCAGCCCTCAGGGGCGTTACAAGCGACATCCCACGTGCAGGAGAGCAGGGGATACCAGTTCTCCTTTATGCGGATGACGCTGTTCTTCTTGCACGTACTGGGGTGGGGCTTCAACGACTCCTGGATGCCTTTGAATCCTTTATGGGCTCACTTGACCTGAAAATAAATGCAAAAAAATCGCAGGTTATGCTCATGGGCAGGGCCTCTAGGAGACCCTTTCATAAAACTTTTCTTTGTGGGCAGGAAAAGCTCGCACGTGTCTCCTCCTTTCCCTACCTTGGGCTCACCTTTGACGATAAAGGTAGCTGGGGTCCTCATGTTACAAGCAGAGCATCTATGCTGGCCAGGACATCTGCTGCCCTCCATGGGTTTTCTAAAAAACTGGGGGGTAGGCCATTTGCAGCTATCAGTAAAATATACAAGGCTAAATGCATTTCAGTTGCATCATATGGTGGCTCATTGTGGGGATATAGGGGAGTGGAACCCATACAGACAATGGAAAACAAATTTTTTAGATCTGTCTTGGGCGTCCCCCAGTCAACCCCGGCCTATACAGCCCACATGGAACTGGGGGAAGGCTACATCTCAGACCTGATTAGAACAGCACCTTTAGTTGCTTGGCTGAGGATGTGGCTGAACACAGAAATTCCTCTTAATCACACCATAATGAGGGACTGTTTGAGCCTAGATAATGTACATAGGATTAGGTGGTTGATGTACATTAAGGAAAATTTCTTGAAGTTGGGGAGGCCTGAACTTTACACTGCTATTGATTCTCTAACATCAAAAGATATTGTTTATACCAAAGTTGGAATGAAGGAGCTCCTAACCCTGGAGAGGGAAGAAATTGAGCTGAAGAAACCCTGTGTCAGGGCCAGTGTACTGCTGGCTATACCCAACGGTCCTGACAGTTACCTTAATGTGGTGACCCATCCCTACCACAGGTTTATTTTAACTCGTTTTAGATTCAATTTGATACATTTTAGTTTGGGTTTTTATCCCGTCTGGAGTACCCCAGAAAAGGCACCACCCTGTTCTTGCGACCATTTTTCTGAGCAAAGTACTATGCACTTTATAATGTTTTGCAGTCACTATAATGAAGCTCGGAAATTGTTTCTTGTACCTATACTCAAGGAAGCAGGATTTATTTCAGTTAGACCTGCTCTTATTTATCTACAAATGCTACAAACTCCCAGGATTATGTTTTACGTGGCTAGTTTCCTGGTGAGAGCTATTAGAAGCAGGAATATCAGACTTAAAAACGTGTCTACTTGCCTTTGTAGTATAGATCAATACTCTAGTTAGTACGTTGGCTGGTGACCTTTTGGGTCAGCATTCTTAGAAAGCACTGTAACAGGGCTAGTAGTTGCCAGTTCTAATTATTTTGCTGGGGACCCCCTTAGCATTTTTATACTTTTTAAATCTTTCGCACTTTAGCACTTTTGCACCTTAGCACTTTGCACTTTGTACCAGTTATGCTGATGTTAAAATGTAACATTGTGTATGTTGGTCTTTTTAACCTGATATTCTTAAATTTTTTAAATTGTTTTAATGTATGTGTTGCTTGTATTTTTGTTTCATATATTTGCCATTGTCTTTGTATGATATTAAGTTATCGCAATAAAGTATTTGACTGACTGAGTGCATTCCATATATATTTCATCTTCTGCTTGAAAGTGCTTTTTCTGTACTTTCATATGCAGTGAAACACATATTAAAATAGGAGTCCATCTTCAACATGTTTCTGCAAAATAATTCATGGACAAAGTTCAACAAAGAGATGAAAATGTTGAATCTCAATTAAATAATTTGATGGCGTGTCAACGTGGTACCAATGAATATTGGTTTTGTCATCCTGGTGAACCTAAATGTATGTTAAGAAACTTAGGTACACCTACAAGGTTTGTTACACTTAGCTGTGCTGAATATGCCTGGTACGATTTACTTGAGTTTCTATGAGAAGCAAATTCAACTGTTAAAAACATTGAATTGAAGACACCTGAAGAACTCTGTTTCTTGGGTCCTGTAAATGTCTGCAGGCATTTTAACCATAGTTTTCAAATATAATGTCATTTATCTGCAATAAATAAATTCATCCTCTTGGAGAAGTTACTGATTTCTTTTTGCGAAAAGAGTACCAAGCTAGATGTGCTCCTTATATACACATGCTATTATGAATATAGATGCACCAAAATGTGGAACTGATACTGATGAAACTATTTTGTCTTTCATTCAACAGTATGTTTCATGTGCCATTCCAAAAGATGCAGGAGAAAAGAGCTTGAGACAACCAGTTTTACGGTTTCAAAGTCATCAATGGGGGAAATCCTGTAAACGAAAATAAAAGTGTAAAGGAAAAATGTTATATAAAATATTGTTTTGAAATCCCACATCCTATAATTTCTAAAGGAAGAGTAATTGTTTTTTTAATCAGCATTCAGCAGTAAGGCATACAATTACTCTGAAATCTCCAAAGAATACATACAACTTAAAAAGAACAGAAGCTTCAAAGTACATTAATGACTGCAATCCATTTATTTTGAAAATGTGGAATGCAAATATGGATATTCAATATGTTGCAGATAATTCAATTGCTGTTGCTTCCTATGTTAAATCATATATAACCAAATCTGAAAAGACAGAGGTGAAAGAAATGTGGAAACAAATTTCAGCAGAGAAGTGTCTTAGCGAGAAATTGTACAGTTTTAGCTTGAAAATACTTTCCAACAGGAGATTGCAGCCTATGAATGTTCAGATTGCTTGAGCTCTGCCAGTTTATATTCAAAGTCAAGAGGAATCATTTGCGTCTACATGAAATAGAGAATTGAAATCTTTACAAGAAATTGAGAATAAACTAGAAAGTACAGATATTGTTAAAACTAATATGTTGGATACGTACTATCCCAAAAGGAGTCCACATCTCGAAAACCCATGTCTGAATGAAATACTTCAACATTGCAGCTTTGAAATAAAAGTTACAGAAAATCCTAAAGAAGAGAAATATGCAGTAATAGGATTGAGATGGATGGTTAATAAAACATGCCAAAGGAAGTCTTATTAACCACAGAAAACTCCGATGCAAAAGTCCAGATAAAAGAGAATTTTTCTGATTAGCGCTTTTGCAACTGTTCAAGTCTTGGTGTAGTGAAATGGAATTACTTGGAGATTGTGACTGCTATGAAGATTCTGTTAATGCAACTGAAGATAGCATTCAGTGCACAATTTTTCCAGCTTATCTACAAAAGTTAAATGATGAGATTGAACAAGAAAGTACTAATGTAGCTGAAATAGCTAGAGAAAATTCCCAAGGCAGTCTAAGTTATGGTCTACTGAGTCAAGATCCACTGGGACAACCAATTTTCAAAAATTAAGCAGCAATAGCCATGAAATGAGGTAGAATCTACAATGCAACAAGCACAACAGGATAATATTCAGTTGGAAAGTTAGAAAAACACCTAAATATTGAACAAATGAAATATATGTATAAGTTAAACAACAGACACAACATGGTTTGCTGCATGAAAGAAAAGAATGCCAACGTTCATCATTTAAACCTATTCTGTTCTACATCAGTGGTCAATCTGGAACAGGAAAACGTTTCTTAATTAAAGTTATCGACACAAACCTACAGAATCACCTTTATCTTGTGTTTTAACGACTCTAACTGGATCAGGAGCACACAACATTAAAGGGATTACTTTACATCGATTACTTATGCTACCTATTGAACATGATAATAAATTGGAATATCAGAAGCTACCTGGAGAAGCTTGTTAAGAAATCTTAAGAGTGTTGAAGAAAATGAAACTTTTAATCATTGATGAGTGAGAATATTCTCAAACTTAATGCTTGCCTTTATACTTTTAAGAATGCAACTGATTTTAAAAACAGATTACGATGTTCTGTTTGGAGGAAAACATTTAATTGTATTCGGAGACCTACTACAACTTACTCCTGTAAGGAGACAACCTGTTTTTAAAGCACTTGTCCATGAAAACACAAGGAAATCTTTGGAAAGTATTGGAAATGTGAACATTTGGTTACTTTTTGAATATAAAGAACTTGTTGAGAATATGCAACAAGCAAGTGATGAAGATTATGGAAATATTTTTCAAGACATAAGAATGAGTATCTTGACAGAACATGGCACACAAACTTTCGAAAGTTGGCTACTACGGAACTTGTTTACAACTGGAAACACAGCAGCTGAAGTAAGGTATAATATGATTGGAGAAAACAAGTCTATAGTTTGCCTAGTGCCTACACTGCAAGAGTGTTCTACATTTAATCAACAACTTCTGAAACTGGAAAAACAACAAATTGTGGAAATTGAAGCTATTGATTAAATCAAACAAAAAGGAGTGACTCTTCTTACATAGAAAGTACAGGCTAAATTGCATTTCATTGCAAAAGTCTGTATCTAAAACTGCAGACTTAAAACAGACTTTACATGTACGTATAAACTCTCGGATCATTTTGCGGCATAATTTGAATGTAGAAGAAGGTTTAGTAGATTGAACAATGGGAAAAGTTGCTGATTTTGTAAATTTTCAGAATAGTGATTGAATAGAAGTTTTGATTATAACATTTGATCAGATTGAGGAGTTAAGTCAGATTAGGCTTTGTGTTGTACATTTTTTGCTTGTGAAAGATCTGTATGTTTCACAGACAACAGTGTTGTCAGTCTTTAGCATATGCAGTAACTATTCATAAATCTCAACGTTTAAGTATAGATAGAGCTTTTGTAAATGTTGGAAGTACGGTGTTAAAAGGGGGAAAGAAATACATTGCATTGTATCGAGTAGGAACATTGTCTGGTTTGTATTTGATAGATTTTGAGATGAAAAAGGTTAGTGCTGATGCAAATTGTGTAAGAGAGTACAATCATTTAAGAGGACTTTATGCAATTGATTTAAGTGGATATCCCATATATGAGAAATTATAGTGTGTCCAAAGAAAGATACATCAAATATGCTATTGAGGTTCATAAAATGAAAGCAACTGACGTTTAAAGTATAAAGAAAAAAATAGAAAGTGTTGATATTGTAGAATACCAGTCAGAAAACAGTTCAGGTATCAACTGTTATGCTAATGTGATTCTGAATGTTGTGTTTCATTTACCACATCTTCAACATGAAACTATGGAAAATCATGAAAAAATATTACGTTCTTCTACATCATGTATTTCAACAGTTGATAAATGACAGAACTAAAACGCATACTTCTGGCATTCAGCATCTTTTAGATATATGTACTGGTTCATTGATATTTACTCTCAACATACAACAAGATGCACAATAATTTCTAATGCTTATGCATGGAGTATTAGCACATGAAAGAATACAGATTGAAAGCTTTTTTGGACTAAGTTACAAGTGGAACCATATGTGTGAAGAGTGTTCATTTACTTCTACCACTGAAAAAGAAACAGAAAGATTTTTATACTTGACAATACCAGAGTGTGAATCAGTACCTTTTAGCAAATTGATAAAAACAGCAAATCAGGATATGAGATGCTCCCATTGTAGATCAGCGATGTTGTCTTCATTACATATAGAAAGGGTTAGAAAATATCTCATTTTAAAGTTACAATGTAATGAAATTCCTCTGCGCTAATACCATCCTCCTCGCTTCCCAGCATGGATTCCGTGCTGGACATTGCACCGAAACGGCACTTCTAGGTGTAACAGATCATCTTCGAAACATCATGGATTCCGGTCAGACGGCAGCGCTGATTCTTCTTGATCTCAGCGCTGCCTTTGACACGATCTCACACGAGGTACTGTTACATCGACTGGAGGCAGTAGGAATCTGTGGACAAGCACTAGACTGGTTCAGGGCATTCCTGACCGGTAGGTCCTTCCGTGTGTCCACCCCACCGTTCCTATCAACGGAACGTGCAATTGAGCAGGGAGTACCCCAAGGATCTGCACTCAGTCCAACGTTATTTAATGTTTACGTCCAGCCACTGGCTGAGGTTGCCAAACGGTGGGAGCTCTATATAGTCTCACGCGGACAACACTTAGTTAGTGGTAGTGCTGAGTGAAGACTCTGGGCTGAATGCATCCAAGTTTAAACTTGACTTGTCCGCAGTTACCAACTGGATGACATCTAATTACCTACAGCTTAATGCCAACAAGACTGAGGTCTTAATTGTAGGAAAGGATGTCTCAGCCTGGGGAGAGAAATGGTGGCCTGACATGCTTGGAATCCCTCCCGCCCTAAAAGCGAGGTAAAAAACCTCGGAGTCTGGCTAGACTCCTCGCTTAATTTCATCACCCACACTAAAAAGGTTGCCGCCACTTGTTTTGCGATCCTTCGGAACCTGAAGCCGATCCTAAAATTTTTTGATCCTTCTACTCGCCAGCTCATAGTTCAGTCCTCCATTCTATCTCGACTTGACTATGCGAGCTCCCTACTTTTGGGGGCTAACCAGGCGGAGGTAGGAAGATTGCAACGAGTCCAAAACGCGGTGGCCAGAACCTTAACAGGGCTCCCCCGCTCCCAGTCAGTTTCTAGTACCTTGACCAAACTTCACTGGCTGCCCGTGGACAAGAGGATTCAATTCAAGAACTTCTGTCTGGCATTTCAAATCCTGCACTCTGCATCTCCCCCCATGCTCTGTCCCCTTCTGACCCCCTATATCCCTAGGCGAGCTTTACGCTCAAAGGGTCAGCACCTAGTTGTGGTTCCTCGAATAAATCGCGTGCGGATGGGAGGGCGCTCCTTCCGCTATCTTGCAGCGAAACTATGGAACGCCCTGCCACTCCAGATCCGTGGCCTACAGGACCTCCTGCTGTTCAGAAAGGCTATCAAAACCTTCCTCTTCTGTTAAATTGCTCTGTTATGTTATAGCCGCAAGTCCACTTCTGCGATAGTCGCATCTCCTGTTCATTAAAGCGCCGGGACGCCCCTTAGCTGGGGCAGCTGTGCGCTATATAAGCACCTATAACATAACATAACATAACATGTAGAATAAATGGGAGAAAATTGAAAACGAAAATTACAAATTTTAAGGCAAGTCAAAAATCTATTTCAGGAAGAACTTATACAACATAAGCTATTATTTTCCATGAAGGAATTCCTGCAACATCTGGACTCTATACTGTTCATTTAAAGTGTAATAAAGGATGGATGCTTTGCAATGATGCCTCCTTGGAATTCAAACAAAGACTGCCTTATGAATGACTAAATTCATATTTGCTATGTCTGCAGTCAAATTTTTGAGTCCATCATTTGGCCTATTGGGAAGATGTAAACAGAACGTAGACAGCACTGAAAACTATTAGTATTTATAATTAGTGTTTGTATTATTATTTGCACTAATTGATATTACATCTGGAAAGTTGTATTTCAAAGCAAATAGTGTATATATTTGTTGTCTATATTGTACCAGATGTAAATAAGAGTCTACATTTTGGCAAATGTATTTGAGATAAATAATAGAGTTAATGTAGATGAAGGAAGTAGTTAACAAAGTGTAGATAGGAAAAAGCATAGCTACACATATTGATAATGATGCACTATGCTGATTTTTTTTATCTACAATCAATTTGATTGTTTTTCCCCGCTGTTCAATGATGATACTACATTGAAATCACTGTGCATGGTGAAGTTAAGTGGAATCTGAGAACAGCAAAAAGGGTAACTGAAATTGTCACGTAATTCTAAATTTATGTTGAGTTCTTAAAAATATAATATTATAATTTCTTCAATAGATTATCATTAAATAACAGTTTTCCTTTTTGTTACCTTATAGTAGCTACTGCTGAAAGTTTGGAAACAGTTTTAATGCTGTTTAGGATAATAGTACTCTTAAATAGCTCTACTGAGTAATGTATCTAAGTTACTTGAACTGTAAGAATACATAATATAAAATGCATGAGAACCTGGAAAAAGGGTTAATACTTAATTATATGTTATTTGTTTCTAATATAAATGATGTTCATCCTTTACACTATTTGAAAAGTATCATCATATTTCAGAGAAAGAGTATAATATTTACTTTTTACAATAGTGCATAGACCAATAAAGTGCTTTAATTGCAAGTTATTTACTCCTCATTATATAGGACAGGTGTATATTGAACTCCCTATGCAAGTAATCATTGTTCTTGCACTCATCCAATCTCTGAGCCACCATACATGCACTCATCCATTCACCTATTCACTACCCATACACGTATTATTTCACCCAAGTACTATCCATGCACTGAGGCATTCACCCAGGCACTGCTATTGCACTCACCCATTCATCCAGAAAGTAGACATGCATCCACTTAGGGACTGTCCATGCAGTCATGCAAACATTGAGGCAGAATCCATGCATTCATCCAATCACACAGACACTACCAACACAGTCACCCAATGAGCCTGGCACTTCCCTTCCACTTATCCATTCACTCAGGCACTACCTATCCACTCATAAAATCACTGAGACACTATCCTTAAACGCAACCATTCATGTATGTAGTACCATGCAGTCATGTAGTCATTCAAACAGTGCAAATGCACTCATCCAATCATCTAGGTACTACCCAGGCACTCATCCAATCATCCAGGCACTACCCACACTCTCAATCAATCATCCAGGTAGTATACATGCACTCATGCAATCACCAAGGCATTGCTCTTGGAGTCATCCAATCTCCCAACCACTATACATGCCCTCATCCATTCACTTAGTCACTACCCATACACCTATTGATTCACCCAAGTACTATCCATGCACTGATGCAATCACCCAGGCACTGCTATAGAACGTACCCATTCATCCAGAAACGACCCATGCACTCATGCATCCACTCAGGAACTGTCCATGCAGTCATGCAATCATTGAGGCAGCACCCATGCATTCATCCAATCACACAGACACTATCAATCAGTCACCCAATGAGCCAGGCACTACCTTTCTACTTATTCATTCACTCAGGCACTACCCAGGCACTCATTGAATCACTCAAGCACTACTGATGCACTCATTGAATCACTGAGACACTATCCTTCAACTCAACCATTCACTTATGCAGTACCCATGCAATCATGTAGTCATTCAGACAGTACTCATGCACTTATCCAATCACCTAGGCACGACCCATGCACTCATCCAATCCCCCAGACACTACCCATACTCTCATTTATTCATCCAGGTAGTACACATGCACCCATAGAATCACCCAGGCATTGCTCTTGCACTAATGCAATCTCCCAAGCATTATGAATGCACTCATCTATTCACTCAGTTACTACCCATGCACTCAAACATTCTCTCAGGCAGTACTCATGCACTTATTCAATCACCCAAACACTACCAATACACTCACCCAATGAGCCTGGCACTACTCTTCCACGTATTCAGTCACTCAGTCACTACCCATGCACTCAAACATTCTTTCAGACAGTACTAATGCACACATCCAATCATTCTGCCCCTATCCAAAGACTCATCCAATCACCCAGGTACTACCCCTACTTATGTTCATTCACCCAGGTACTACCCATGCACTCATTCAATCACCCAGGCAGTATCCATACACTCATTCATTCATCAGGGTACTATCCATTCACTCATACAATCAGCCAGGCAGTACTCCTGTACTCAGCTATTCACTCAGGCAGTATCCTTATTATCATGCATTCACTGATGTACTACCTATGCACTCATTCAATTATCCAGACACTATTTTACATTCATCACATATACTTTTATGCAAGCAATCAGTTTCCAACATACATTTTTTCTACTTTTAACCAGTATAGGCATTCCAGAATAAAATAAAAAAATAAAAATATTTTGAGATTTTTTTGTATTTTCTAACAATTTTTTATTTTTGGGGGTATGTTTTACTTTTTAAAACAGAAATAAACTAAAGAAGTCCAACAATAGTGTTTCTCAAAAGCAAATAAACACAAGGTTCATAAAGAAAAAAAAGAATGAATACTTATGTGTTTTTAACAGATTAATGATGTTCACCGACACAGAGATTTGTCAAACTCTTCCTGCAGTGTATTCCTGCATCAGCAAGTTCAGGGAAGATTCAGTGTTGAGGAGTTGTACGAACAGCTCCCGCTGATGTCGAAGGTTCATTGTGATCATCTGCAGTAGCTTTCTCCCTCTTCAACCGAGCCATCACTTCTCACGCGAGACAAGTTCATTGTATCGTCTCCAGATGTTTCCACATTCATGATGTGCCACAAGAATACTTCTTTTCAGAACCTCTGGAGAGGACTTTGTGGCATAAGGTGTAGGTGACTTCTCTAGTATTCACCTTTCTTTCCCCTTCAGGCACGGTGATAAAGGCCCATACAATACTCTCCTATCTTTTCTTCACTGGCTCTTCAATCTCTTCAATCTCCTCATGCTGGTCCTCTTCAGGATGTGATGTTGCCATTTTAGCTTTTGTAGCAGTCAAAAAATCCCCCAAAATAAAGAGTTTGATAGAGCCTACAAAAAAAGGTCTACAGATGCAGACACACCCAACATAGGAGGACTACGACAGGTGTTGGATCCTCCCTATAAGAAAATGAAAATCTTTTCAACCAATCATTAGCTTTCTTTCCATGTCACATGGAGTCGCACAGGAGTCGCGCACCCATCACTTATACATCACGCACATGTAAAATGTGCTAAATTGAATTTAAAGGTATAAATAACTACTTGAAATTGTTTGTGAAACTATTTTAGTGGGAAGTCTTTAAGGAAAACATATTTAAACTTGCAACATTGATATTTCATACTTTTTCAAATCAAGGCGGAGTCGCAATCCTGGAAATACATGCCAGCAGGGTTCGCGACTCCTACGCGACCGGTGCCCGATGGTGCAGGGTACATAAAAATCTGTTTTAAATGTCTTGCATTTTTTTTACAGCGACACTAATACTAGTTTTGGGGTTTCAATAATAAATCTCTTTGTTTCGCAAATAGATTATTTCACTGTAAGTATTTATTTTAGACTCACATTCTTATAACAGATTAGTGCACCAAACGCGTAGATCCGCGATTGCTGTGCAATAGAGTCACCTCTTTAAAAATCTGTTTAAAACATTTCAAAACAAATTTATAAGTTTCATAATGCTATTTTTTTGCACTCACTAATAAACCTCTTAGTGAAAAAAAATAATAATTCATTATAAATATGTATTTTAGACTGATATTTGTATAACGGATTAGCTCACCCACCACATAGGTTTGCGTTCCCTGCATAACCGTTTTTACAAACTAAAAAAGAAAGATATAAAGAAGATATTTATCATAATGAGACAACAAAACATCTTTGTATATGTATATGTTTATAAAAAAAAAACAGATTTCAGGGATGTTATAGTAAGTAATTAGTATATAAAAAAACCTTAGAAATTCACTGCAAAAAAACACAGGCTACTGGGACGTTATAGTTAGGCTGACATTTCACTCACACAAAACCAGAGAAATTCAGCCGTTATAGGTAGCTGACCTAATTATAACACATGCCCCCGAAATGCACTACTGATTATGTCATATATTACATCACTCATGACATGTTCAGGGACATCACTGATTATATCACTGATGACATCATCCACATAATCTCTGATGCACCAACACTTACCCCAATATACCCTATCATACACCCACTCCAAATTTCAGAATACATTTTTTAAAACATTGACACACCAATACCAGTAGATACATACCCACTCATTGATTCATAGGTATACATACGCATCCTTTCATTCACCCATTCATACAGCCAGTCATTCACCAATACAGCTGGTAAGATATCCAGTCATACACCCATGCGCGCTACTCATACACCGTGAGTCATCCATAGAGCTATTCACATACCTACTCACTCATCCATACACTCAAACGCACAGCCACTTACTCACTCATACTGAAACATACACACACTCACTACTCAAATGGATACTTACACATACTTACTCTCCATACAGTTGCTGACTCAAGCATGCACTCAGCCATACAGCCACTTTCACAATCACATACAGTCACTTATATACTCCAAACCTCACATATATTGCCCTTACTCACCCATGTACCACTGAGACATCCATTCACTCACTGACACAGCCATATGCACACTCACTCACCCATACAGTACCCCACAGACGCACTCATGAACACAGGGATTTACCCACTCATGCATCCATGCAGGGAGTCACACACACCTTCAACAACTCACACAGACACTCAGGCACCCATACAGGTACTCAGACAACTAATCAATAAAGAATTTTGACACTCATGTATCTACTCACGAACCCATGCAGCCACTTGCACAGCAACTGACAGACTGATGCACTCATTCACATAGATTAATACTCATCCATACATTTACTAAGACGTGTTTAATCACTCACTAATACAATCAGTCACGCACCCACTAAATCATCCATACAAACACTCATACACCCATTCATTGTTCCATACACCTTGACGTGTGTATTATTTATATATATATATATATATATATATATATGTATATATATATATATATATATATATATATATATTTATATATATATACACATATATATGTGTATATATATATGTACATACATACTTATATATATATATATATATATATATATATATATATATATATATATATATATATATATATATATTCTGCTCCACTTCCTTCACTCGTGTAAAAGAATAGACCGCACTCTGTGGTTCAAGCAATAAAGATTTATTCCCGCATTAGCACAGCAAACAGGACGAGTTTTGGCATCGCGCCTTTTTCCAACTGATGTTTGCACGACATGTTTCCTTACTTTTTTAAATAAAGTTTCAAATAGATTCACGAAATTACGTAATTTCCTCCTCATTCATTGACATTGAAGATGTACTCAGATTCATTTCAATACATAGCGGCAATCTTAGCATGTACTTTGTTGTTATATATATTTAAGTAAACAACATTAACACTGTAATCATCAAATGTTCGTAAACGGACATTAAGCCCTGGATGGGCATTTGTGTAAAATTAATTGGCACAAATAATTATTGTTAAATACACATTGATAAAAATTAATGTCAACCATCAACGTAAATGTCGAATCAATTGTATTATATGCACATTCAAGTTAATGAAATTAAATATAGCTATATACATATCTACAGTTTGTCCTGGATTTTCCTATTTTACCCAGTCTCAATTTCATCATGTGCATGCCTTTTTACTTTAAGGCAGAAATAAAACAATTAATTACGCCTTGTATAGGCATTTTTGTGCAAAATGAACGAGTCTAATGTGTTGTGCAAATGCCTGATGGGCTCATGGATATCAGGTATACCTTTGAATCATGAAAAAATTAATTAATTAAAAAATTAACGAAAGCTATTTTTTATTCAATTATTTGCCTAGATGTATGGCTAATTTTTCGTCAGTGTTCAGGCCTAACAGGGTTCTAGTTTGGAGATCTATAATAAATCTTGATTCTAATCTTCGCAGCTGGATTTCCTTATCTCCACCACATTCTTTAAATGGACCTGAAACGGAGAAGATTGCGATCACTTTTATGTTCTTTGGTGAAATGCCTCGCAACGGGGTAATTTGGGTCATTGTGCTCTATGCATCTTGCATGTTCTAATATTCTTTTGACCGGGTGTATCGTACTTCCGATATAATTAAGTTTGCATGGACACTCTAAGCAGTACACACAATATGGAGTAGTACATGTGAGGAATATATTTATTTACCTACTTGCAGATGTGCCTGGTATTGCATAGCTCAGAGTCTTAGTGCTTATCCTGCATGCCTTGCAATGATGACATGGAAAGAATCCAGTCAAATTGCCTAATCCGGGTGTTCTAGGAATTGAATCAAAGTGGATGTGTACTAGAAGGTCTCTTAATGATTGACTTCTTTTATATGTTATTCTCAGATAGCCTGGTATCTCATCCCTGATTATTCCGTCTGCCTTCAGAATGTGCCAATTGCGAACTAATGTTTGTTGAATTTTTCTAGAATCTCTTGAGAAGGTTGTAATAAAGAGGGGGCTATTGTCATCATTACTCCGTGGTCTACTCTTTTCTTTTAGTAGATTTGGTCTCAGAATCTTTTGAACCTTATCGTATCTTTGTTGTAAAATCTGATCCGAGTATCCCCTCACTTTGAATCTTAGTATTGACTAATGGGCTGCCGCTTCAAAGTCATTTTCTAGTGTACAGTTTCTCTTAAGGCGTAGTAGTTCCCCATACGGATTACTATTCTTAAGAGGTTTGGGATGACAGCTATTGGCTTCCAGGATAGAATTCCCTGCTGTGGTCTTGCATAATAAGGAGGTACAAATTCTTCCTTCCTAGATGAATACTTTAAGGTCTAGGAAGTCTACTTCTGTGTCACTGATGTTGCCACTAAAATGCAAATTAAACGTGTTGTTGTTCAAATGTTTAATGTAGGCTTCAGCTTCTGATTTAGGACCTTTCCTAAAAATTAAAAGGTTGTCAATATATCGGTGCCACCAGATTACTGAAGAGACCCAATGTTGATTCTCATCGGACCAGGCGAACTGCTTCTCCCACCAGCCGACGAACAAGTTTGCGTAGCTGGGGACGAAGCAGGTTTCCATCGCCATCCCCCTACTCTGTCAAAAATATTGTTTCTGGAACAGAAAGATATTATTATTCAGACAGAAGGTCAAAAACTCAATTAACATCACATTGTGTCGTGCAAACTTTAAAGAGCGGCTCTTGAGGAAATATTGCACTGCTTGTGTATCATGATCATGAGATATGCACGTGTACAGTCCTGTTTCATCCAAAACAATCATCAACATATAGGCTTCCCGTATGATACCTGAGATTGTCCTTATGAAATATGTCATATCTTGGATGTAAGAGGGTAAAGTTTTAACATGCTCAATCAAAAAGAAATCTAAATATTGAAACATTGATTCAGTAAGACTGCCCCTTGATGAGATAATGGGTCTGCCCAGAGGTGATATTGCAGTTTTGTGAATTTTTGGGCAAATGATAAAATGTTGGTGTAACCGCTTGTTGACATTTCAAAAATGAATGTTCATTAATATCAAGCATTCCCTCTGATACCCATTTCTCGAGCAGTTCATGATACTCAATAATGCTGGTGTTGTATTCCTCTTTACTGATTTTGATGTAACAGGTAGTATCGCTTAGTTGGCGTAATGCTTCTGTGCTATAAAATTCCCGAGTCATTAGGACGATATTTCCTCCCTTGTCAGATGGTTTACAAACTAGATTTGCATTCGCTCTTAGTTTCTCCAATGCCATTTGTTGCGCATATGTTAAGTTCCACTGTTGTTGATTAGACTTTGTGCTACTCTCCCTTCGCATTTTGTCTAGATCAGACTTGACTGAAACCTCGAAAACATCTATAGCATCATATGGCATGGTTGGTACAAATTTTGAGGGAGGTTTAAAGCTTGTCTTGGCTCTTTTTTGTGTGCTCCCAAACTCTTCAGCAGTTTCTGCTCTGCTTTTAAATTGCTCCTGTTGATCATTTGTGGATTGACTGGCCATAATTTGTAGGAGATTCAAGTCATCCCCCTCAAGATTTTCCATTGGTAAAATATTACTTGCTGTTTCTTAATTCACATTTGCAATGTTTCTGAACTTATGAAATTTTAAAAGCTTCAGTTTGCGAGTAAAGAAGAATAAGTCTATTCTGGTCTGTGTATACTCAAAGTCATGTTAGTCTTTTTAAGAACCGCTTCTTCAGTTTTGGATAGTTTGTACGTAGTTAAGTTCACGATTGTGAGATATTCTGGGGTTATTATCTTCTGCTGCCTCTCTTGCTCCTTGTTTGCGAGGCCACCCCTTGATATTCTGATGGGGAAGCCACCTCTTCGCGTCTGTCTTGTCTTTGTCTTGGTTCTGGAGGATTGCCATTGACAGTAATTACCAATTCAAAGCTGTAATACTGTGCCTGGAGTGATAAATGGCTTTTGTCATTTTACAGCTCGGAAAAGACAGCAATGTGCTAGTCCTATGCTTAAAGACTTTGCAGTAGAAATGGCAAAAGACTTTGTTCTTTTCTATCTCGGTGTGGATGGCACTTGCTAATCTGATGCTTAAAGACTTGGATAGAAAAACAGACATTTGAGGTGAGCAGATCTAGAGTGTCGCTGGTGTTGAGAGTGCTCTAACAGGAGCTGCTCTCCACCTAAACTTGAGAACTACCCAGAGTTCTCTCCTTTTTTGCATATATATATATTTATATATATATTCACTGAAAAAACCATAGGTTATAGACCATATATAGTTAGGAATTAGCATTTACAAAACCTTGAAAATTCACTGAAAAAACCATAGGTTATAGACCATATATAGTTAGGAATTAGCATTTAAAAAACCTTATTTTACTCACACAAAACCATTGAAATTCCATATATAGTTAGTTGCACTAACTATATATTGCGCACCCGCAATCCACTGCTGATGATGTCACATATTACATCATTCATGACATGGTCAGTGACATCACTGATGACATCACTGATGACATCTCAAATGACATCACTGATGACATCACTGATGACAACATCCAGTGACTATGTTTCTGTAAAGTTAAAATATGTCTTACATATTGAAGAATGAGTGGATGTATAAGTGTCTGGACGAAGGATTTAGTAGGTGCATGACTGAATGTATGAGTGAGTGATTAAATGTGTCTCACTGAGTGCATGGGTTAGTGACTAAACTGTCTTAATTTGTGCATCATTATGTCTGTTGTTCTGTAAACTGCTGCATGTGTTGATCAGTAGCTATATGAGTAACTATATGGGTTATTGATTGATTGCCCAAGTATTTGCATGGGAGACTGAGTGTGTGTGTGGCTGGATGGGAGGTGTGTGACTCTGTACAGATCAATGTGTACTTGTATCAATGATTGTATAAGAGAGTAAGTATGTGTTAGTATATGGTTGAAAACGTAAGGTGCTCTATGTTTAACTGTATAGAGTAGAAAATGGAAGTGTGATTTATTCTTTACAGGACTGACTAGGTGTGTGAGTAACTCCATGGATGAGTGGCAGAGTGTGAGTGTCTGTATAGGTGTATGAGTGCATATGATTGTGTTGTAAACATGAGTGATTGTATGTATGAATGATTGTATGGGTGAATGAGTGAATGTGTGTGTAGACGTAGGAATCAGTGAGTACGTATGTAGTAACTAGTATTGGTGTGTCAATGGTTTCAAAAATTATACTCTGTTTTTAACACTGGGTGAAACAGAGGTTATATTAAAATGTGAGGAGATGCATTGTATTGTCACATGAATGATATCATCAGTGATGTGATCATTGATGTCAAGTGAGATGTCATCAGTGATGTCATTTGAGATGTCATCAGTGATGTCATCAGTGATGTCACTGACCATGTCATGAATGATGTAATATGTGACATCATCAGCAGTGGATTGCGGGTGCGCAATATATAGTTAGTGCAACTAACTATATATGGAATTTCAATGGTTTTGTGTGAGTAAAATAAGGTTTTTTAAATGCTAATTCCTAACTATATATGGTCTATAACCTATGGTTTTTTCAGTGAATTTTCAAGGTTTTGTAAATGCTAATTCCTAACTATATATGGTCTATAACCTATGGTTTTTTCAGTGAATTTCAATGGTTTTTTAATAGCAAATATCATAAGCTGTCGAATGTCAAGTACGTGGTAAGAATTTTTTTTTCGTGTTTATGCACACTGATCTGCTTTGATTGCTGCCCCCCACCCCTCATTTCTATTAGGAGTACTCTCTCTTTGCAGATAGTGAAGGGTAGTTAACGCAGCCCTTTCCCCCTTTGTAATCCGTCGTGCCTGCTTCTCTCTCCATTTGATTGATTGTTCTCTTTGGTTCATTCTCTATTTACAAACAAGCACAGAGTCGCAATACTCTGTTTAGTCTTTGCAGATAGCGAAAAATCGTGTAAAAAAACAAAAGGAATCGAGCAAAATCAGTAGGCCACTAATGGGATCTCTTTTGACCTCGCTAAAATAGAAACATTAGGAACAACCTGTTGAAAATAGCAATGCGTATGTATATAAGCGGCGTTCATTTGTGTTCACAGTACCCCTTGTTGATTGTTTCAATCGAGCATTGAATTGTTCGAAGTTAATTCTCTTAACGATCTTCTCTACCTGCAAACGAGGAAGAATAGGAATATTCTATCTCCCTTTGCAGATAGTGAAGGGTAGGTAACGCAAGCCTTTAACACGTCGTACCTATTTCATTCCTCATTGATTGATTGATTGTCCGAACATTGACTGTTTGGGAATTAGTTCTTTTTGGAGGTATTCCCTGTTTGCAAATAAACGTAGGAAAATCTTTGCAAGTAGTGAAAGGGTGCGTAATGCGGACCGTTCTCCCCCGTTGTAATCTGTCATGCCTATCTACTCCCCACTGATTGATGCACCTTTTTCACCCGGACCATTTACTAGAGATACGTCATCTGGCCCGACCAGAGAGCACCCCTAGTGAAAAGGACATATGCAATAATAACGAAGTGATCACTGTATCCTGTTAACAGAAACTTTACCATGAAACAACCTGGAAAGAAAAAAATAGGAAAACGAAAATCAGTAGGCCACTGATGAACATGAACTTTTATTAAACAACGAACAAAGAAACGATAACATAACGTAATGATAAAACCTATTAATGTCCTAGAAACAAGAAAACGTTAAAATATGCCAGTGGTGAGAGACCAGAAAAACAGTAAGAGAAACCAAATCACCCCTCGCTGTCCCACCGCCTGCCACGCCAAAAAAATCGATAGACTAGGGAAAATGCAAGTCAGTAGAACATCCACCCCCACTCTGGAAACTTCCAAGGTGGGGCAGGGTTCCGGCTACGCCCAGCCGGGAGCAGCCCATATAAGGCAGGTCCTGCTGCCACGCCTCGGCCAGGAGATCCTAACGTAGGGTGTAGCCGGAGGAGAGGCCGAGACCAGCGGGACCCGGCCAGGGGATTGCCTTTACAATGCTGAACAGTTGCAGGGGGGGGGAATGTCTCCTCGACCCTCCCCTCTCTCTCCCAGTCCGGCCGCGGTGGCCCTTGAGAGTTGCAGGTAGTCCCGCCACATGCTCTTCCGGTCCGACCACCAACGGTCGGGGGGCCGAGGCCGACGGGATCCGGCTGCAGCCGATAAACCAAGAAACCCGTTCATGGGGCCAGAGCCAGGGGCGTCCGGCCGACATCCACCGGAAGCCCGGCCCGAAGACGGACGGGACACTTCTTTCTTTTATAATGGCTGCGACAACACTGGAGGGGGATGTCTTGCACATGCCTCCGACCCCCCCCTCGTCCTCATCGCCTGGTCCGGCCATAACAAATCTCAAGCGAGACGCCGTGGGGTGCACTGGGAGGGAGAGACGGTGCGAACAGGCCTCTCCCGCCTCCCCAGGTGGAGGCTTCCCAGCTGCACCCTCAGCGCTCCAGGCGGTGGCATCCTAACAACTACAGTGCTGCACAGTTTCGGAACGACCTAGATAACGGTTCTTCCACTGTGGCCATGCTGCAACGTCTCGCCCGGCAGGGTGGAGCCCGTCCGCTCATGTGACCCCGCGATCGCCGGTAGCTGCCGAACTCTCAAAATGGCGGTCGACCTGGCAAGAGCGGGCCCAACATAAAGAAATGGCCCGGTCACTGGTTGACTCCACCACCGTAGTCCTCCACGACCTTGAAGATTCTAGAGGAGCCGCGGGAGTCTCCGACCCCCGATGGGGAATGACTGCCATGATCGCCCGTGGAGTGACGAAACTGTATCCGCGGGACGTCGGCGCTCCCATGCTGGCGCCAGCCTCACTTTGAATTACTACAATCCTGCAGACCTCACTTCCGGTGAAAGCACAGTGTGACCCGGTAGGAAAAATTATTGCACCCCCTCCCCTTTTTGACTGATAGTTCAAACCACCGATCCTTTCCTTTGCCCTTTTAACGGAACTTTGGACTGCCTCCCCCTCTTTTACATTTTCTAGAGAAAACAAAACATTAACCACTACATTAGCATAGCAGTTGACACCAGAACTGTTTTCAAATTGAAAACCAACAACATCTTCAACAGAATCCTTTTTGTTTCTGCTGTGACCCTGCTACAGCACAGGCATTGTCCCCAGCAGTAATTCTGCAATGCCGGTAAGAATAGCTGTGGTGCCTACTGGACTCACTCACCCCCGCGGCGCCCCACGCCGTTTTTTGCTGGGCGGCAACTTACTAGACATCACTTTCGTGCCATCTAGATTTCAGCGCGTTCTGCTGCCTTGGAACTATTCGCACAACAGACCGCTACTGACAAGAATTTTTCATTATTGGTGCTGTCAATTTCAATAAATCTATTGGATAATTAAAAAGAAATTGCCACGGTCTCTTCGTTGTTTAAATGTTTTTACTGTTTTTGTTTTGTTGTATATATTTATATGTTATTAAAGTTTTATATTCCTACTACTTTGTTGGAGTGCTATATATTTTTAATGTGACACATAATTGTAAAAACTTTGATGTACAAAGAGTCATTCCTGGAATCTTCCGCTTCAGGCTCGGTCCCCTCCCCAATCACAATACAGGATGGTTTTCAGATAGTAGGAACGCGTGTGCTGTGACGGATCACATCGGGTGTGGGCCTTGATCTACTATAACTCCTTTGAAGAGGGGTGATTCTTTACAGCTGGGGCCATAAACTACATCTGCAGGGCTAGCTGATAGCCTAGGACCGGCCTGGACATTCGGACACAGAGGAAGAGGAGTGTCAGAGGGTGCGGTAGTGAATAGGGCGAAAGGGAGGTGTCGGGCGGGCACAGAGTGTGATTCTCAGGGAAGAGCAGCGCAGATGGGGGAAGGTTTATTGCCCATGCATAAGACAGAGAGCGGTGGTGACCAGTGCCTGGGGGAGATGCTTACGAGGGTGAGGAGCCATGCTACGAATCGACAGCGGGCAGAGAGTGGGTCTGGTCAAGACATCTAAAATGGCTGCCGTGCACGACAAAAGTGTGGCATTTCAAAAAAGGCAAGATGGCGCAGACAATGTTTTTCAACACTTCCTCATTTCCTTCGAATCGAACGTTAACAGACGTTGGGGCATATTACCAAAGTTAAGCGATATTTATCCCTAACGATGCTTACCAACCAATTTTTTACCACTAAGCATCGTCAGAAATTATCGAAGATAAACCTTACTATTATCAAGGTTTATCGCAAATGCGATAATAAACGGCCGCAATGCATGAATATCGCTAAAAACTCAGCGATATTCATGCATTACCGAGCTAATACTCTTAGCCATGTTATCCACCTCCCATTGGATAACATGGCTAAGAACTGCTCAGGGCAGGTGTTACTTTTTGGAGATATTCGCGCTTAGCGCGAATATCTCCAAAAGTTGGTAATAGGAGATAGATATCTTGCATGTTGTAATGCAAGTTATTGTGGTATATGGAACTCATACCATAATCTCTCAGGAAAGCAGAAACTGATCCTTTTGGGACCGCCTAAAAAGGCCTAGGGGGTGAGGAGTACTCTACTTTGCCCCCTTTTCACGTTCCGAACTATTTTATTTTACTCTCTTCTGTAATTACACAAAATACCAGCGATAAGATGCATCGGAGACACACAGTGAGAGAAAGGAGGCCGGAGATGAAGAAGACATGTCAAATACACATTGGAGATAATATAGTGGCAGAAGGGAAGTAAATATGAGTAAACTTACCATGTAACATAAAAATGTTGCACTCTATACTATAAGTCTCATTTTATACTACAATCACTTCGCTACAACCTCATAAATTAAAAATAAAAATAAATAATGTCTCAAACAATTTTTGATTTCTAAATATAAATTTATTCTTCAGAATTTTCTAAATTTGAAACAACTAGTAACATGTCCTCATCAGTAATTTCCTCTTCAATCATCTCATCTGGAATCTCCTCATTAAAAGTCTGCAATGATGATTCTTGTAACTCTATGGTCTCCAAACACTCGATAAATTCGCCATCAAGAGATTGATCAAAAAAATCATTCAAGTCATCTCCTCCTTCTGACAATATTTCATTATTGGTGCTGTCCATTTCAATCAATGTAGTGGAATCATTCAAGTCATCTCCTCGTGACAATATTTCATTATTGGTGCTCTCAATTTCAATCAATGTAGTGGAATCATTCAAGTCATCTCCTCCTTGTGACAATATTTCATTATTGGTGCTGTCCATTTCAATCAATCTAATGGAATCATACAAGCCATCTCCTCCTTGTGACAATATTTCATTATTGGTGCTCTCAATTTCAATCAATGTAGTGGAATCATTCAAGTCATCTCCTTGTGACAATATTTCATTCTTGGTGCTGTCCATTTCAATCAATCTAATGGAATCATACAAGTCATGTCCTCCTTGTGACAATATTTCATTATTGGTGCTCTCAATTTCAATCAATGTAGTGGACAATTCAAAAGAAATTGCCACGGTCTCTTCATTGTGAGCCATTTTATTTTGAAATTGCTTGCTGTAAATTGCAGAAAAAAATAATCACTTTCATTTATCGTTTTTAGTAATACATAATATAAAACTAACTTCATCAAGTATTTAGTATAACAGAAGGACTGCAAATAAATAACAGAAAACATTTTTCAAATTATCTTCAAGTGTACAACATAGTTCCCCTTACAAATTAACAACTCACCTTTTTAAAAGTAGCAGAAGTGTTAGTACTGTGTAAATCAAACACCAGAAATTCACCACCAAAAATTCCTCACAAATGTACCTCAGACAGTAGTATCACAAAATGGCTGTGGTTTCCTCTCATTTGACATATATACATAACCAATTAACTTTCATCACACACAAATACAAAACCAAAGTAACATTTTAATTGGTTCTAAATTTCAACACTTTCAAATGTGTTTTCCCCATGCAATTTTCCATAGGACATTTACATACGTCTACAGCCTGAATGGCTGAACGGAATTACACCAAACTTGGCAAAATGGTACATCAAACCTAAGAGGTCAGGAAGGATCTACTATGCCCCCTTATGGTCATTTCCCCCTTCGCTTTGGCCTCCTCTTGTCTCTCAATCCTACCGAGGGACAAGATGGCGGCCGCTACGGACTGTTTGGAATGTTGACAGACGCCGGAGAACCAATCAGCTTCGCAAAGCTCCGTAACGCGAAAAGTACGCGAAGCGGAGCGCTGTTACAGATATATATCTTTTTTTCAACGTTAATTTCTCAAAATCCACTGGAGCACATATATTGAGACCTAGCAAAGGCACATCGGGCTACCAGTCCCTAATATTTTGCCAAGTTTCGTGCAAATCCATTCAGCCGTTCGATTATTATTATTTTGGTTTTTTTTTGCCCCGCGGGGCCCTTTTAAAACCTCCACATCAAACCTAGGGGGTCAGCGAGGATCTACTATGCCCCCTTATAGTTATTTCCCCCTTTGTTTTGACCTCCTCTTGTCTCTCGATCCTACCGAGAGACAAGATGGCGGCCGCTACGGACTGTTTGGAATGTTGACAGACGCCGGAGAACCAATCAGCTTCGCTTCACAAAGCTCCGTTGCGCGAAAAGTCCGCGAACCAGAGCGCTAACCGGTCCGCTGTTACAGATATATATCTTTTTTTAAACGTTAATTTCTCAAAATCCACTGGAGCATATATCTTGAGACATAGCAAAGGCACATCGGGCTACCAGTCCCTACAATTTTGCCAAGTTTCGTGCAAATCCATTCAGCCGTTCGGGCTAAAAGTGAGGCCAACCGCCCTATGGAAAACTCAATGTTAAAAACACGTTTTGGGACCCCCCTTTTTTCTCGGCCCCCACTGGACGAACCCCCCCCAAATTTTCAAGGGCTGCTCAGAAACAAAATGTGCCATTTTCCTGAAAATTTCAGCCGATTCCGTCCACAAACGCCAAAGTTATTAGACATAGAATTTTCAAAAAACCCATAGAGAAAAAATCCTAACTATATATACCTACTGGCGGTCGCCAGTAGGTATATATAGTTAGGATTTTTTCTCTATGGGATTTTTGAAAATTCTATGTCTAATAACTTTGGCGTTTGTGGACGGAATCGGCTGAAATTTTCAGGAAAATGGCACATTTTGTTTCTGAGCAGCCCTTGAAAATTTGGGGGGGGGGGTTCGTCAAGGGGGGGCCGAGAAAAAAGGGGGGTCCCAAAACGTGTTTTTAACATTGAGTTTTCCATAGAGCGGTTGGCCTCACTTTTAGCCCGAACGGCTGAATGGATTTGCACGAAACTTGGCAAAATTGTAGGGACTGGTAGCCCGATGTGCCTTTTGTAGGTCTCAATATATGTGCTCCAGTGGATTTTGAGAAATTAACGTTTAAAAAAAGATATATATCTGTAACAGCGGACCTGGCAGCGTCCCAGGACGCGTACTTTACGCGCAACGGAGCTTTGTGAAGCGAAGCTGATTGGTTCTCCGGCGTCTGTCAACATTCCAAAAAGTCCATAGCGGCCGCCATCTTGTCTCTCGGTAGGATCGAGAGACAAGAGGAGGTCAAAACAAAGGGGGAAATAACTATAAGGGGGCATAGTAGATCCTCGCTGACCCCCTAGGTTTGATGTGGAGGTTTTAAAAAGGCCCCGCGGGGCAAAAAAAAATAATAATAATAATAATCGAACGGCTGAATGGATTTGCACGAAACTTGGCAAAATATTAGGGACTGGTAGCCCGATGTGCCTTTGCTAGGTCTCAATATATGTGCTCCAGTGGATTTTGAGAAATTAACGTTCAAAAAAAGATATATATCTGTAACAGCGCTCCGCTTCGCGTAACGGAGGTTTGCGAAGCTGATTGGTCATTCTGTCACTGGGCTATAGTTGGGCTACATCTGGCTGATATTTGGGCTACATTTGTTTTTTTGTGTGTCTGGCGGCCATCTTTGGGCTACATTGGGCTACATTGGGCTTCATTGGGCTACATTGGGCTACATTTGGGCTCCAACATATATATAGGCCAATGTAGCCCAATATATATTTTTCAAAGTTAATTTTCGTAAAAACCACTGGAGCATATATCTTGAGACATAGCAAAGGCACATCGGGCTACCAGTCCCTACAATTTTGCCAAGTTTCGTGGAAATCCATTCAGCCATTCGAGCTAAAAGTGAGTCCAACCGCCCTATGGAAATGAAGGAAATGAATGGGTAATTTGTAATTAGCAAATAGCTAATCGCAAACTAGGAATGGTAAAGAATCGCTATTTATTCCTTAAAGTTCGCTATTTAGGAAATGCAAAAAACTTTGATGATACATATGGCGGTTCATCTCTAACAAGATAAGAAGCATAGGGATACATTTATGATGACTGGCGCATCACCAGGGATGTGTTAGTCATTCTGTGCCGCTGTTCCGTCACATATGGTGTGCTGCATTTACAATGCGGCGCATCATGGGGCAAAAACAGCACAGATGCGTGATGTATCTGTGCCGTAAAGGTGGCGCATTGCTGGAGTTGTATCGCAAGTGTGATGAAGCTCCAGCAAGGGTCGGGGGTGCCCCTGTCGCAGGGTTTCTGTTCTCACACAGAACTGTGGACAGAGGATTGGAACCTCGGCGAATTAGGGTGTCCCAAAACTCACGTTAGTAATCAAAAACTCCTTAGCAAGCTAGGTACAGTGTCACATTGGATATAACAAACTCTCAATGTTTAGACAATCCAGAATATGAACTTATAGTACCTCAGGATACGTGGAACTCATGAACAGTCGGTCGTTATATATTTCTTAGAAACCAGAACATGGAGTTAAGAAGAACACATGTGTATTTGAAATGTTTATTTACTAATGCCGTCTTCTCAGGCGTAGTATCTTAGATAATACAAGTACACATATTATCAGTAGCAAAATTACCAGCATAGTTACTAGTACATAAAAAGCGAATGGTGATAGTATGTTAACATGCTGTAAATGAATAAGAGTTAGCAACACTTATAAGCAGCCGCGGGCTGTGGAGGGAGTTACGGTGAGGCAGGGAGGCGGGGAGGGGGAGAAGCAGGGTGGAGAATACAAGTACACATATTATCAGTAGCAAAATTACCAGCATAGTTACTAGTACATAAAAAGCGAATGGTGACAGTATGTTAACATGCTGTAAATGAATAAGAGTTAGCAACACTTATAAGCAGCCGCGGGCCGTGGAGGGAGTTACGGTGGGGCAGGGAGGCGGGGAGGGGGAGGGGCAAGGTAGAGAGGGCTCCACCCTGCTTCTCCCCCTCCCCGCCTCCCTGCCTCACCGTAACTCCCTCCACGGCCCGCGGCTGCTTATATCTCACCCTCCCATATACACATATTATATTATTTGCTAAGAAGGTCTCTTTGTGTTGGTTTAGGGCGTGCCCATACTTTAGTGTCTTAGATTTGAAGGAATCACATCAGCATACACCAGCTCTCTCTTCATGTGAACCGCATCAACTGTTGTGTATGTGTGTTCGGCAAAGCAATATAAAACCCGCCTCATGCCCAGAATTGGCAGAAGTTGCACTTATGTTATGAGTATGAAGTCGTGGAGATCAGACCTCATAACAATTCTGTATCGTGTTGTTCTTGAAACTTTAGCACTCGCTGTACAGATATAGTTTAACAAGCAAAGCAGATAGTAGAGCAATAACATATTATTCTCATGTAAACCATGATGAACTACGAGGTGGAAAGCTAAAGCAACAACTAAGTGTCGTGTGCAGAAGTTGCAAAAAAGGAAAAATGGCGTTTAAACCGGTAATGAGCCCATGCTAACTTAACACGGTGTAAAGATATCCAGGACCTAGATGACACCTCCCCATGATCCGGAAACGAACTGAATAAGATAATAGAAGTGCCATCTCATGAGAGCAGATTGCAAGTTTATATGTGGACGGTCCGCAAGGTAAAGCATTAAAAACTAGGAAAATGTAATGCTAAAGAAAAATAAAACAGCCAAGTACTTTATCGAGTCTTAAGCCAATAGGCAAGGTAAATAATAAAAACTTGACAAATAAGTCAATGAATTGTCAATGAAATGCTAGTACTCAGCATATCAAACATGAAAAAGGTCTATGACATAACTGTGTATGCAAAATAAGCTGCAACAGCCTCCAATAGGAAGTCACCGTCTTCATCCGAAAACAGTTCAGCCATCCAATTTAAAAGCGGAAAAGAACATACGTGCTCTCCCAGCACCGGATCCTCTATCACCATCAGAGGACAGCTCAGTGGGTTTTCAAGAAAGCTCTGTTCCAAGAAAGACTGTGCTGCCGCCAGTAAATTCCAGGGACCAAGTAGTCCATGCATCAATGCCACAGCCATAATCCTTTCGCCAGGACAAACCAACTCGTGAGTAATGATAGGAGTCATCAGCTGATTAAAGTCGACGTCAGGAGAAACCGGTCCGCAGAGACACAAATCAATGGCCCAATCGAAATCACAGGTCAGGCAGTGAAATACAGGCTGGACACAGGTGAAGTAGGAGAATCGAAAAGATAATCCATATGCCGTGCTTAATATCACCAACGGTATTGTGCCATAATATTCTAGCATGCGATTGCGGAACAGTGTCAGCAGCTGCAGGGTGGGAGGTTGCATAGGAGGGACATCCATATTTAAAAATGTAAAAAAGCACAAGAGCGTCCGCTGGTAATGCAAGTAAAAATGCCAATCCACGAACCAGAGTGGAGAAAATAGAATGAAAGGAAGCAGGGATGACTCCAAAGATTTTCTCAAATGAAGTCACGAGACCACTGGTAACAACTTTAGTAAAGTGCGCCAGGGTCTTTGTGGAGGATGCGTTAAAGATAGTCGGAACCATGTTGCTGAAATTGAAAGGCAAATCTGAATTGAAAAGGGTCTGCACCTCTGTACGGGTGTTCGCTATGTGAAGCACGAAAGTTTCACGGGCCGAACTCAAGGCCACCTCTCTCTGAGACAAAAGAGCTCTTATTCTTGCCATGCCGTTGAAATCTGTCCCAAGGTTGGTATTTGTGGCCAGATTGAAAACTCCCTATGTTCATGTGTGGGAGGAAATAGAACATTTCTGCAGCAAATAACCCGTTCACTTACTGTTACGATAAAAGGAATACTTTTAATTAACTCAGAACAATCTTCATTATTGAGCATCAAATAACTACCATTTTCCAACAACTTGAACGTGGGGATGATAGCAGGAACTGGCGTGCCTTGCAACACGCAAGCCATATTTGGTCGGTGTTTGTTGCATGAACTGTGTAACTGTATGTGCCTACACATTAGTGAATGATCTGGCGTCTCAGTGCATTCCTCTCCATTCAGATAAACTTCTTGATCATCTTTGAAACATCTGTATGTGTATGGAAGCGACCAGACCTCATGAAGAAAAGCACTACCTAAAGGTTCATAACGACCTATTGGTATATATTTCATACAATTTGAAAACTTATATAAAGCAAAAGGCAGCGTTATTAAACCGTGGATAAGGCACGTTGCCAAAAAACCCGCAATCCTCTGCTGATGATGTCACTGAGCATGTCATGAATGATGTAATATGTGACATCATCAGCAGTGGATTACGGGTAATAGTATCTCTAGTTTACTCCCCTATAGCTGTCTTTCTTTTAACATAAGTGTCTGTTTCCTTCCCTTATACTTACTGTTTTTGGTTCGCTTCTGGTTCGCGTACCGGCGAGCGAACTGGGAAGCGAACTAAGAGAAATAGAGGTTGGCACAGTTCCAAATATTGTACCAATTTTTTAATAACGGGGAGGTAGTTCTGAAAAGAACTTTTTTTTTTTATTGTTTTTGTTGTTTTATATTTTTTTTATTATTTTTCGGAACATTTTTTTACTTTTTTTGAATTTTTCTTAACAGTTTTATATTTTTTTGGGTTTTTCTTGGAGGGGGCAATGAAAACGATTCATTGTAAAGGGCTCAACAGGAGCAACAAAACAAAAAAAGAAGTATTTATTATTTTGGGCGTTTCGTACAAACTTGCATATGATATTCAATAGCTCTGTTGATCAGAGTGATGCTTTTTTCTCCGTAGGAAATGAATCCATCGCAAAATACGCAGATGTGTTTTACTTCACCAAATTTCATTTGTATATTTGGCACCATCTCCCTGCCCTCTGGTCCCGTTACTTCCGGTACAACAGATCTTTTGGCCATAATAGGGAGATTATCTAGGTCGTTCCGAAACTGTGCAGCACTGTAGTTGTTAGGATGCCACCTAGTCATATGGCGATGCATTGTGTAGTTTCCGAAACTGTATTTTTTCTCGGTTCCTCTGGACAGTCTATCTTGACATATAAGGCAAGTTACGTATCTTGCATTTACTTTTTTCTGACCTTTGGGAATTTTAAAAAATTGCCAAATGAAGTTTTCTTTCCGGTGAGACGTCCTGGGCTGCTCAGGCAAAAACTGCCTCTCTTCGTGCTCGTCGTCCTGTTCCTCTTCTTCTTCTTCTTGTTGAATTATAACTTGAGCAGGTGGTCCACTCTTCCTTGGATGTGGTGGAGGTGGTGGGGAAGCACCAGCTGAAGCTACTAAAGAAGCCATTGCTCAGTGATCACAAAGGGTCTTTCTCTCACAATGATGAAAGTCAGAGTGAGGAAAGAAGGAGGGATTTTCATCATTTGGGAAAAACAAGAGTTCTCAACCAATCAAAAGTGTTCATTTTAGATTATATGACCTAGTCTTACATCATTAGGAAACCAAAAGTGAAATGAACCAATGAAAAGTGTTATTACCAAGTCACATGACTTGCTGTGTTTACGTTAAGCGCTTTGCAGGGCCTCCCGGTTTGCTTCCAGAAACCTGCGCTTTGCGACTCGCTTCGCGTACCAGTTCGCTAACGTAGCACGTCATATGACGTATCACGCGACAACGTGAAACGTCATGCGGACGGGAGGCGTCACGATGTTGTTTTCTAACGCGGCACTTGCGGTAAAGAAACGTTTACCGGCTCGCGGTCTATTTCGCGGCATCAAGGTCAGCTAACGGGAAGCTTCCCGATTCGCGAAGCGGGAACGAAGAAAAAAAAATATTTAAAAAAAAAATTATTCATAAACATATAAAATATATTTTTGGATTTAAAGAAGAATACATTTTACAGCTACAGATATTAGCTGTTAAAAAACCAATGAAATTCACAGAAAAAACCATAGGTTATAGACCATATATAGTTAGGAATTAGCATTTACAAAACCTTGAAAATTCACTGAAAAAACCATAGGTTATAGACCATATATAGTTAGGAATTAGCATTTAGAAAACCTTATTTTACTCACACAAAACCATTGAAATTCCATATATAGTTAGTTGCACTAACTATATATCGCGCACCCGCAATCCACTGCTGATGATGTCACATATTACATCATTCATGACATGGTCAGTGACATCACTGATGACATCACTGATAACAACATCCAGTGATTTTTTGTTTCTATAAAGTTTAAATATGTCTTACATATTGAAGAATGAGTGGATGTGTAAGTGTCTGGACGAAGGATTTAGTAGGTGCATGACTGACTGTATGAGTGAGTGATTAAATGTGTCTCACTGACTGCATGGGTTAGTGACTAAACTGTCTTAATTTGTGCATCATTATTTTCTGCATAAAGGACTCCATGCCCCATAATGCACGACGGAGTGTGTAATGCAAGACACGCCCATGTGGGAGGTATGGTTCAATAAAAATGCCGGAAATGAAATGCAGACCTCATGTGTATCATTCAATGCCCAGGAAGAAGGGGCTTATGGCCCTGAAACGCGTCGGCAACAACTTTAATGAAACATGTACTTTGTCTGGCAGGCAGCATTTATAGCCTGGAAGGGAGAGAATCGTCGAGTGCGCCTCCAAGCTCCAGGGCGTTTGCTATTTCATTTATACACGGTGTTCTGGCCGTGGGAGGCAGCAACATCATCAACTGGGACTGACTGCGTTTTCCCAGCTGTTTGAGGCCGACGATCTGAACTGCTCAGAATGGGTAACGGCACGATTCTCCAACAATGCGAACAAAACCTGCTTCCAAAGAAGGTGACTCACTCAGAGAAAATATAAAGATAATGACTTTGAATATACGCATGAACTTACTTAAAGGAGAGAATAAAATTTTTTCTGCATAAAGGACTCCATGCCCCATAATGCACGACGGAGTGTGTAATGCAAGACACGCCCATGTGGGAGGTATGGTTCAATAAAAATGCCGGAAATGAAATGCAGACCTCATGTGTATCATTCAATGCCCAGGAAGAAGGGGCTTATGGCCCTGAAACGCGTCGGCAACAACTTTAATGAAACATGTACTTTGTCTGGCAGGCAGCATTTATAGCCTGGAAGGGAGAGAATCGTCGAGTGCGCCTCCAAGCTCCAGGGCGTTTGCTATTTCATTTATACACGGTGTTCTGGCCGTGGGAGGCAGCAACATCATCAACTGGGACTGACTGCGTTTTCCCAGCTGTTTGAGGCCGACGATCTGAACTGCTCAGAATGGGTAACGGCACGATTCTCCAACAATGCGAACAAAACCTGCTTCCAAAGAAGGTGACTCACTCAGAGAAAATATAAAGATAATGACTTTGAATATACGCATGAACTTACTTAAAGGAGAGAAAAAAAATTTTTCTGCATAAAGGACTCCATGCCCCATAGCACGACGGAGTGTGTAATGCAAGACACGCCCATGTGGGAGGTATGGTTCAATAAAAATGCCGGAAATGAAATGCAGACCTCATGTGTATCATTCAATGCCCAGGAAGAAGGGGCTTATGGCCCTGAAACGCGTCGGCAACAACTTTAATGAAACATGTACTTTGTCTGGCAGGCAGCATTTATAGCCTGGAAGGGAGAGAATCGTCGAGTGCGCCTCCAAGCTCCAGGGCGTTTGCTATTTCATATATATATATATATATATATATATATATATATATATATATATATATATATATATATATATATATATATATATATATATATATATATATATATATATATATATATATATATATATATATACATATATATATATATATATATACATACATATATATATGTATATATATATTCACTGAAAAAACCATAGGTTATAGACCATATATAGTTAGGAATTAGCATTTAAAAAACCTTATTTTACTCACACAAAACCATTGAAATTCCATATATAGTTAGTTGCACTAACTATATATTGCGCACCCGCAATCCACTGCTGATGATGTCACATATTACATCATTCATGACATGGTCAGTGACATCACTGATGACATCACTGATGACATCTCAAATGACATCACTGATGACATCACTGATGACAACATCCAGTGACTATGTTTCTGTAAAGTTAAAATATGTCTTACATATTGAAGAATGAGTGGATGTATAAGTGTCTGGACGAAGGATTTAGTAGGTGCATGACTGAATGTATGAGTGAGTGATTAAATGTGTCTCACTGAGTGCATGGGTTAGTGACTAAACTGTCTTAATTTGTGCATTATTATGTCTGTTGTTCTGTAAACTGCTGCATGTGTTGATCAGTAGCTATATGAGTAACTATATGGGTTATTGATTGATTGCCCAAGTATTTGCATGGGAGACTGAGTGTGTGTGTGGCTGGCTGGGAGGTGTGTGACTCTGTACAGATCAATGTGTACTTGTATCAATGATTGTATAAGAGAGTAAGTATGTGTTAGTATATGGTCGAAAACGTAAGGTGCTCTATGTTTAACTGTATAGAGTAGAAAATGGAAGTGTGATTGATTCTTTACAGGACTGACTAGGTGTGTGAGTAACTCCATGGATGAGTGGCAGAGTGTGAGTGTCTGTATAGGTGTATGAGTGCATATGATTGTGTTGTAAACATGAGTGATTGTATGTATGAATGATTGTATGGGTGAATGAGTGAATGTGTGTGTAGACGTAGGAATCAGTGAGTACGTATGTAGTAACTAGTATTGGTGTGTCAATGGTTTCAAAAATTATACTCTGTTTTTAACACTGGGTGAAACAGAGGTTATATTAAAATGTGAGGAGATGCATTGTATTGTCACATGAATGATATCATCAGTGATGTGGTCATTGATGTCAAATGAGATGTCATCAGTGATGTCATCAGTGATGTCATTTGAGATGTCATCAGTGATGTCATCAGTGATGTCACTGACCATGTCATGAATGATGTAATATGTGACATCATCAGCAGTGGATTGCGGGTGCGCAATATATAGTTAGTGCAACTAACTATATATGGAATTTCAATGGTTTTGTGTGAGTAAAATAAGGTTTTTTAAATGCTAATTCCTAACTATATATGGTCTATAACCTATGGTTTTTTCAGTGAATTTTCAAGGTTTTGTAAATGCTAATTCCTAACTATATATGGTCTATAACCTATGGTTTTTTCAGTGAATTTCAATGGTTTTTTAATAGCAAATATCATAAGCTGTCGAATGTCAAGTACGTGGTAAGAATTTTTTTTTTCGTGTTTATGCACACTGATCTGCTTTGATTGCTGCCCCCCACCCCTCATTTCTATTAGGAGTACTCTCTCTTTGCAGATAGTGAAGGGTAGTTAACGCAGCCCTTTCCCCCTTTGTAATCCGTCGTGCCTGCTTCTCTCTCCATTTGATTGATTGTTCTCTTTGGTTCATTCTCTATTTACAAACAAGCACAGAGTCGCAATACTCTGTTTACTCTTTGCAGATAGCGAAAAATCGTGTAAAAAAACAAAAGGAATCGAGCAAAATCAGTAGGCCACTAATGGGATCTCTTTTGACCTCGCTAAAATAGAAACATTAGGAACAACCTGTTGAAAATAGCAATGCGTATGTATATAAGCGGCGTTCATTTGTGTTCACAGTACCCCTTGTTGATTGTTTCAATCGAGCATTGAATTGTTCGAAGTTAATTCTCTTAACGATCTTCTCTACCTGCAAACGAGGAAGAATAGGAATATTCTATCTCCCTTTGCAGATAGTGAAGGGTAGGTAACGCAAGCCTTTAACACGTCGTACCTATTTCATTCCTCATTGATTGATTGATTGTCCGAACATTGACTGTTTGGGAATTAGTTCTTTTTGGAGGTATTCCCTGTTTGCAAATAAACGTAGGAAAATCTTTGCAAGTAGTGAAAGGGTATGTAATGCGGACCTTTCTCCCCCGTTGTAATCTGTCATGCCTATCTACTCCCCACTGATTGATGCACCTTTTTCACCCGGACCATTTACTAGAGATACGTCATCTGGCCCGACCAGAGAGCACCCCTAGTGAAAAGGACATATGCAATAATAACGAAGTGATCACTGTATCCTGTTAACAGAAACTTTACCATGAAACAACCTGGAAAGAAAAAAATAGGAAAACGAAAATCAGTAGGCCACTGATGAACATGAACTTTTATTAAACAACGAACAAAGAAACGATAACATAACGTAATGATAAAACCTATTAATGTCCTAGAAACAAGAAAACGTTAAAATATGCCATTGGTGAGAGACCAGAAAAACAGTAAGAGAAACCAAATCACCCCTCGCTGTCCCACCGCCTGCCACGCCAAAAAAATCGATAGACTAGGGAAAATGCAAGTCAGTAGAACATCCACCCCCACTCTGGAAACTTCCAAGGTGGGGCAGGGTTCCGGCTACGCCCAGCCGGGAGCAGCCCATATAAGGCAGGTCCTGCTGCCACGCCTCGGCCAGGAGATCCTAACGTAGGGTGTAGCCGAAGGAGAGGCCGAGGCCAGCGGGACCCGGCCAGGGGATTGCCTTTACAACGCTGAACAGTTGCAGGGGGGGGGAATGTCTCCTCGACCCTCCCCTCTCTCTCCCAGTCCGGCCGCGGTGGCCCTTGAGAGTTGCAGGTAGTCCCGCCACATGCTCTTCCGGTCCGACCACCAACGGTCGGGGGGCCGAGGCCGACGGGATCCGGCTGCAGCCGATAAACCAAGAAACCCGTTCATGGGGCCAGAGCCAGGGGCGTCCGGCCGACATCCACCGGAAGCCCGGCCCGAAGACGGACGGGACACTTCTTTCTTTTATAATGGCTGCGACAACACTGGAGGGGGATGTCTTGCACATGCCTCCGACCCCCCCCTCGTCCTCATCGCCTGGTCCGGCCATAACAAATCTCAAGCGAGACGCCGTGGGGTGCACTGGGAGGGAGAGACGGTGCGAACAGGCCTCTCCCGCCTCCCCAGGTGGAGGCTTCCCAGCTGCACCCTCAGCGCTCCAGGCGGTGGCATCCTAACAACTACAGTGCTGCACAGTTTCGGAACGACCTAGATAACGGTTCTTCCACTGTGGCCATGCTGCAACGTCTCGCCCGGCAGGGTGGAGCCCGTCCGCTCATGTGACCCCGCGATCGCCGGTAGCTGCCGAACTCTCAAAATGGCGGTCGACCTGGCAAGAGCGGGCCCAACATAAAGAAATGGCCCGGTCACTGGTTGACTCCACCACCGTAGTCCTCCACGACCTTGAAGATTCTAGAGGAGCCGCGGGAGTCTCCGACCCCCGATGGGGAATGACTGCCATGATCGCCCATGGAGTGACGAAACTGTATCCGCGGGACGTCGGCGCTCCCATGCTGGCGCCAGCCTCACTTTGAATTACTACAATCCTGCAGACCTCACTTCCGGTGAAAGCACAGTGTGACCCGGTAGGAAAAATTATTGCACCCCCTCCCCTTTTTGACTGATAGTTCAAACCACCGATCCTTTCCTTTGCCCTTTTAACGGAACTTTGGACTGCCTCCCCCTCTTTTACATTTTCTAGAGAAAACAATACATTAACCACTACATTAGCATAGCAGTTGACACCAGAACTGTTTTCAAATTGAAAACCAACAACATCTTCAACAGAATCCTTTTTGTTTCTGCTGTGACCCTGCTACAGCACAGGCATTGTCCCCAGCAGTAATTCTGCAATGCCGGTAAGAATAGCTGTGGTGCCTACTGGACTCACTCACCCCCGCGGCGCCCCACGCCGTTATTTGCTGGGCGGCAACTTACTAGACATCACTTTCGTGCCATCTAGATTTCAGCGCGTTCTGCTGCCTTGGAACTATTCGCACAACAGACTGCTACTGACGACCCACCCCCAGGCAACATCTTCTGAATTTTCATAATTTGAAAGAACTAGTAACATGTCCTCATCAGGAATTCAAAAGAAATTGCCACGGTCTCTTCGTTGTTTAAATGTTTTTACTGTTTTTGTTTTGTTGTATATATTTATATGTTATTAAAGTTTTATATTCCTACTACTTTGTTGGAGTGCTATATATTTTTAATGTGACACATAATTGTAAAAACTTTGATGTACAAAGAGTCATTCCTAGAATCTTCCGCTTCAGGCTCGGTCCCCTCACCAATCACAATACAGGATGGTTTTCAGATAGTAGGAACACGTGTGGTGTGACGGATCTCATCGGGTGTGGGCCTTGATCTACTATAACTCCTTTGAAGAGGGGTGAATCTTTACAGCTGGAGCCATAAACTACATCTGCAGGGCTAGCTGATAGCCTGGACAATCGGACACAGAGGAAGAGGAGTGTCAGAGGGTGCGGTAGTGAATAGGGCGAAAGGGAGGTGTCGGGCGGGCACAGAGTGTGATTCTCAGGGAAGAGCAGCGCAGATGGGGGAAGGTTTATTGCCCATGCATAAGACAGAGAGCGGTGGTGACCAGTGCCTGGGGGAGATGCTTACGAGGGTGAGGAGCCATGCTACGAATCGACAGCGTGCAGAGAGTGGGTCTGGTCAAGACATCTAAAATGGCTGCCGTGCACGACAAAAGTGTGGCATTTCAAAAAAGGCAAGATGGCGCAGACAATGTTTTTCAACACTTCCTCATTTCCTTCGAATCGAACGTTAACAGACGTTGGGGCATATTACCAAAGTTAAGCGATATTTATCGCTAACGATGCTTACCAACCAATTTTTTACCACTAAGCATCGTCAGAAATTATCGAAGATAAACCTTACTATTATCAAGGTTTATCGCAAATGCGATAATAAACGGCCGCAATGCATGAATATCGCTAAAAACTCAGCGATATTCATGCATTACCGAGCTAATACTCTTAGCCATGTTATCCACCTCCCATTGGATAACATGGCTAAGAACTGCTCAGGGCAGGTGTTACTTTTTGGAGATATTCGCGCTTAGCGCGAATATCTCCAAAAGTTGGTAATAGGAGATAGATATCTTGCATGTTGTAATGCAAGTTATTGTGGTATATGGCACTCATACCATAATCTCTCAGGAAAGCAGAAACTGATCCTTTTGGGACCGCCTAAAAAGGCCTAGGGGGTGAGGAGTACTCTACTTTGCCCCCTTTTCACGTTCCGAACTATTTTATTTTACTCTCTTCTGTAATTACACAAAATAGCAGCGATAAGATGCATCGGAGACACACAGTGAGAGAAAGGAGGCCGGAGATGAAGAAGACATGTCAAATACACATTGGAGATAATATAGTGGCAGAAGGGAAGTAAATATGAGTAAACTTACCATGTAACATAAAAATGTTGCACTCTATACTATAAGTCTCATTTTATACTACAATCACTTCGCTACAACCTCATAAATTAAAAATAAAAATGAATAATGTCTCAAACAATTTTTGATTTCTAAATATAAATTTATTCTTCAGAATTTTCTAAATTTGAAAGAACTAGTAACATGTCCTCATCAGCAATGTCCTCATTAAAAGTCTCCAATGATGATTCTTGTAACTCTATGGTCTCCAAACACTCGATAAATTCGCCATCAAGAGATTGATCAAAAAAATCATTCAAGTCATCTCCTCCTTCTGACAATATTTCATTATTGGTGCTGTCAATTTCAATCAATGTAGTGGAATCATTCAAGTCATCTCCTCGTGACAATATTTCATTATTGGTGCTCTCAATTTCAATCAATGTAGTGGAATCATTCAAGTCATCTCCTCCTTGTGACAATATTTCATTATTGGTGCTGTCCATTTCAATCAATCTAATGGAATCATACAAGCCATCTCCTCCTTGTGACAATATTTCATTATTGGTGCTCTCAATTTCAATCAATGTAGTGGAATCATTCAAGTCATCTCCTTGTGACAATATTTCATTCTTGGTGCTGTCCATTTCAATCAATCTAATGGAATCATACAAGTCATGTCCTCCTTGTGACAATATTTCATTATTGGTGCTCTCAATTTCAATCAATGTGTTGGACAATTCAAAAGAAATTGCCACGGTCTCTTCATTGTGAGCCATTTTATTTTGAAATTGCTTGCTGTAAATTGCAGAAAAAAATAATCACTTTCATTTATCGTCTTTAGTAATACATAATATAAAACTAACTTTATCAAGTATTTAGTATAACAGAAGGACTGCAAATAAATAACAGAAAACATTTTTCAAATTATCTTCAAGTGTACAACATAGTTCCCCATACAAATTAACAACTCACCTTTTTAAAAGTAGCAGAAGTGTTAGTACTGTGTAAATCAAACACCAGAAATTCACCACCAAAAATTCCTCACAAATGTACCTCAGACAGTAGTATCACAAAATGGCTGTGGTTTCCTCTCATTTGACATATATACATAACCAATTAACTTTCATCACACACAAATACAAAACCAAAGTAACATTTTAATTGGTTCTAAATTTCAACACTTTCAAATGTGTTTTCCCCATGCAATTTTCCATAGGACATTTACATACGTCTACAGCCTGAATGGCTGAACGGAATTACACCAAACTTGGCAAAATGGTACATCAAACCTAAGAGGTCAGGAAGGATCTACTATGCCCCCTTATGGTCATTTCCCCCTTCGCTTTGGCCTCCTCTTGTCTCTCAATCCTACCGAGGGACAAGATGGCGGCCGCTACGGACTGTTTGGAATGTTGACAGACGCCGGAGAACCAATCAGCTTCGCAAAGCTCCGTAACGCGAAAAGTACGCGAAGCGGAGCGCTGTTACAGATATATATCTTTTTTTCAACGTTAATTTCTCAAAATCCACTGGAGCACATATATTGAGACCTAGCAAAGGCACATCGGGCTACCAGTCCCTAATATTTTGCCAAGTTTCGTGCAAATCCATTCAGCCGTTCGATTATTATTATTTTGTTTTTTTTTTGCCCCGCGGGGCCCTTTTAAAACCTCCACATCAAACCTAGGGGGTCAGCGAGGATCTACTATGCCCCCTTATAGTTATTTCCCCCTTTGTTTTGACCTCCTCTTGTCTCTCGATCCTACCGAGAGACAAGATGGCGGCCGCTACGGACTGTTTGGAATGTTGACAGACGCCGGAGAACCAATCAGCTTCGCTTCACAAAGCTCCGTTGCGCGAAAAGTCCGCGAACCAGAGCGCTAACCGGTCCGCTGTTACAGATATATATCTTTTTTTAAACGTTAATTTCTCAAAATCCACTGGAGCACATATATTGAGACCTACAAAAGGCACATCGGGCTACCAGTCCCTACAATTTTGCCAAGTTTCGTGCAAATCCATTCAGCCGTTCGGGCTAAAAGTGAGGCCAACCGCCCTATGGAAAACTCAATGTTCAAAACACGTTTTGGGACCCCCCTTTTTTCTCGGCCCCCACTGGACGAACCCCCCCCAAATTTTCAAGGGCTGCTCGGAAACAAAATGTGCCATTTTCCTGAAAATTTCAGCCGATTCCGTCCACAAACGCCAAAGTTATTAGACATAGAATTTTCAAAAATCCCATAGAGAAAAAATCCTAACTATATATACCTACTGGCGACTGCCAGTAGGTAATATATATATATATATATATATATATATATATATATATATATATATATATATATATATATATATATATATATATATATATATATATATATATATATATATTACCTACTGGCGGTCGCCAGTAGGTATATATAGTTAGGATTTTCAAAAAACCCATAGAGAAAAAATCCTAACTATATATACCTACTGGCGACCGCCAGTAGGTAATATATATATATATATATATATATATATATATATATATATATATATATATATATATATATATATATATATATATATATATATATATATATATATATATATATATATATATATATATATATATTACCTACTGGCAGTCACCAGTAGGTATATATAGTTAGGATTTTTTCTCTATGGGATTTTTGAAAATTCTATGTCTAATAACTTTGGCGTTTGTGGACGGAATTGGCTGAAATTTTCAGGAAAATGGCACATTTTGTTTCTGAGCAGCCCTTGAAAATTTGGGGGGGGGGTTCGTCAAGGGGGGGCCGAGAAAAAAGGGGGGTCCCAAAACGTGTTTTTAACATTGAGTTTTCCATAGGGCGGTTGGCCTCACTTTTAGCCCGAACGGCTGAATGGATTTGCACGAAACTTGGCAAAATTGTACGGACTGGTAGCCCGATGTGCCTTTGCTAGGTCTCAATATATGTGCTCCAGTGGATTTTGAGAAATTAACGTTAAAAAAAAGATATATATCTGTAACAGCGGACCGGGCAGCGCTCCGGTTCGCGGACTTTTCGCGGTACGGAGCTTTGTGAAGCGAAGCTGATTGGTTCTCCGGCGTCTGTGAACATTCCAAACAGTCCGTAGCGCCCGCCATCTTGTCTCTCGGTAGGATCGAGAGACAAGAGGAGGCCAAAGCGAAGGGGCAAATGACCATAAGGGGGCATAGTAGATCCTCGCTGACCCCCTAGGTTTGATGTGGAGGTTTTAAAAGGGCCCCGCGGGGCAAAAAAAAAAAATAATAATAATAATCGAACGGCTGAATGGATTTGCATGAAACTTGGTAAAATATTAGGGACTGGTAGCCCGATGTGCCTTTGCTAGGTCTCAATA
This sequence comes from Lissotriton helveticus, assembly GCF_964261635.1. Lineage (NCBI taxonomy): Eukaryota > Metazoa > Chordata > Amphibia > Caudata > Salamandridae > Lissotriton > Lissotriton helveticus. The sequence continues at coordinate 1,402,905,421 of NC_136068.1, read as the reverse complement.
TATGTGCTCCAGTGGATTTTGAGAAATTAACGTTCAAAAAAAGATATATATCTGTAACAGCGCTCCGCTTCGCGTAACGGAGGTTTGCGAAGCTGATTGGTTCTCCGGCGTTTGTAAACATTGCAAACAGTCCGTAGCGGCCGCCATCTTGTCTCTCGGTAGGATCGAGAGACAAGAGGAGGCCAAAGCGAAGGGGCAAATGACCATAAGGGGGCATAGTAGATCCTCCTTGACCTCTTAGGTTTGATGTGGAGGTTTTAAAAGGGCCCCGCGGGGCAAAAAAATAAATAATAATAATAATCGAATGGCTGAATGGATTTGCACGAAACTTGGCAAAATTGTAGGGACTGGTAGCTCGATGTGCCTTTGCTAGGTCTCAATATATGTGCTTCAGTGGATTTTGAGAAATTAACGTTCAAAAACAAGATATATATCTGTAACAGCGCTCCGCTTCGCGGAGATAAAATTATATCTGTATTACCTAGCTGTTGCTAACACCAGTTAGAGACGGCTAGTAGGAGATAGCGACCATCTTGGGCCCCACTTTGCATGTGAGTGATATTTATCACTAATGACATGCAAAGTGGGCAAGCCAAGATGTTAGCGACTGGAAACAGTCGCTAACATCGCTATCTCCTATTATCAACTTTTGGAAATATTCGCGATAAGCGCGAATATCTCCAAAAGCTAGCACCTGCCCTGAGCAGTTCTTAGCCATGTTATGCAATGGGAGGTGGATAACATGGCTAAGAGCATTAGCTCGGTAATGCATGAATATCGCTGAGTTTTCAGCGATATTAATGCATTGCGGTCGTTTTTTATCGTATTTGCGATAAACCTTGATAATAGCAAGGTTTATCTGCGATAATTTCTGACGATGCTTAGCGGTAAAAAAATCGTTGCTAAGCATCGTTAGGGATAAATATCGCTTAACTTTGGTAATATGCCCCAACGTCTGTTAACGTTGGATTCGAAGGAAATCAGGAAGTGTTGAAAAACATTGTCTGCGCCATCTTGTCTTTTTTCAAATGCCACACTTTTGTCGTGCACGGCAGTCATTTTAGATGCCTTGACCAGACCCACTCTGTGCACACTGTCGATCCTTAGCATGGCTCCCCACCCTCGCAAGCATCTCCCCCAGGCAGTGGTCACCCCCGCTCTCTGTCTTATGCATGGGTAATAAATCTCCCCCCATCTGCGCTGCTCTTCCCTGAGAATCACACCCTGTGCCCGCCCGACACCTCCCTTTCGCCCTATTCACTACCGCACCCTCTGACACTCCTTTTCCTCTGTGTCCGATTGTCCAGGCCGGTCCTAGGGTATCAGCTAGCCCTGCAGATGTAGTTTATGGCCCCAGCTGTAAAGAATCACCCCTCTTCAAAGGAGTTATAGTAGATCAAGGCCCACACTCGATGAGATCCGTCACAGCAGACGCGTTCCTATTATCTGAAAACCATCCTGTATTGTCATTGGGGAGGGGACCGAGCCTGAAGCGGAAGATTCCAGGGATGACTCTTTGTACATCAAAGTTTTTACAATTATGTGTCACATTAAAAATATATAGCACTCCGACAAAGTAGTAAGATTATAAAACTTTAATAACTTATAAATATATACAAGAAAACAAAAACAGTAATAACATATAAACATTTTTAGGGAAAAACAACGAAGTAGCGGTCGGCTGTGCGAATAGTCCCAACGCAGCACAACGTCCAGATTTCTGGCGTGGGGTGTCGCGGGGGGTGGGTCATCAGTAGCAAACTGTTGTGCGAATAGTTCCAAGGCAGCAGAACGATGGCACCAAGGTGATGTCCAGTAAGTTGCCGCACTGGTTTTGGCATCCTACAATGCTGCTCCGAATAACGGCGTGGGGCGCCCCGGGGGAGGCGGCGTGAACGGGCCTCTCCAGGTGGAGTCTCATCTGTTGTAGTGGGGCGCCCCTTTACCGTTTCAGTTGCCATTCCGTCCGTTTTTGGTCCACTGTGTCAAAAGCCGCAATTCAGCTGAGTTGCGCCCACTCTTGCGGTGCAGCGATAGGCGGCTGTCACAGGACTCTCAAAATGGCGGCAGGCTGTTTCCTTTTTGGGCCTGGTCCACTGAAATGGCCCTGGGACACCTTGGAAATTGGACGCTTGTCTGCTAGGTCTTGGACCCCATTCTCGAAAGCGTCCCCTCCGCCTTGAGGATTCATCAAAAGTTTTGGGGGCCCCCGACTCCTGTAGGCTTCTGGTGGGGAGCGGCTGCCATGATTGCTCGCGGAATGACCACGACGGAGCTACGAGATGGTGGTGCTCTCATGCTGACGCCAGCTTCAGTCTGAAACATCCAGAAACAAGGTGGGGCTTTCATCGTTTGGGAAAAAAAAAAGTTTTCATCCAATGAAAAGTGTTGTTTTTAAGTCATATGATCAAGCCTTCCATCATTAGGAAACCAAAAGTAAAATGAACCAATGAAAAGTTTTATAAACAAGTCACATGACCTGTTATGCGGCATAGGTTATAAAATGCGGAGAAAATACGTTGGCACGTGAGGCGGCGTCAGTAGCGGACCGATGTGCGAATAGGCCGAAGGCAACACAACGCGCCAGGATCCGGATGGCACCGAGGTGGTGTCCAGCAAGTTGCAGCACTGGTGTGGCCATCCTACAATGCTGAAAGTCGGCGTGGGGCGCCCCGTTGGCCTGTGAGTTTGCGTCAGTAGCGGACCGATGTGCGAATAGGCCGAAGGCAGCACAACGTGCCAAGATCCGGATGGCACCGAGGTGGTGTCTAGTAAGTTGCCGCACTGGTGTGGCCATCCTACAATGTTGAAAGTCGGCGTGGGGCGCCCCGTTGGCCTGTGAGATGGCGTCAGTAGTGGACCGATGTGCGAATGGGGCCAAAGGCAGCGCAACAATATTTTCGGAATAGAAGACACCACAAGGCGCTGAGATGCCAAGATCCGGATGGCACCGAGGTGGTGTCTAGCAAGTTGTGGCACTGGTGTGGCCATCCTACAATGGTAAAAGTCGGCTTGGGGTGCCCTGTTGGCCTGTGAGATGGTGTCAGTAGCGGACTGATGTGCGAATGGGGCCAAAGGCAGCGCAACAATATTTTCTGACTGACACCACAAGGCGCTGAGATGCCAAGATCCGGATGGCACCGAGGTGATGTCTAGCAAGTTGCTGTACTGGTGTGGCCATCCTACAATGGTAAAAGTCGGCGTGGGGCGCCCTGTTGGCCTGTGAGATGGTGTCAGTTGCGGACCGATGTGCGAATGGGGCCAAAGGCAGCGCAACAATATTTTCTGTATGGAAGATACCACTAGGCGTTGAGATGCCAAGATCCGGATGGCACCGAGGTGATGTCTAGCAAGTTGCTGTACTGGTGTGGTCATCCTACAATGCTGAAACTCGGCGTGGGGCGCCCCATTAGCCTGTGAGATGGCGTCAGTAGCGGACCGATGTGTGAATAGGCCGGAACCAGCACAAGGCGCCAAGATCCGGATGTCACCGTGGTGGTTTCATAGTTGAGAGGCACTTCATCTGCAGTGGGGCGCCGAGATACGGATGGCACCGAGGTGGTGTCTAGCAAGCTATGCAGCTGAGTTGCGTGCGCACTTACGGCGAATAGGTCGAAGGCAGCACAACAATGTTTTCTGAATAGGAGACACCACAAGGCGCTGAGATTCGGTTACCACCGAGGTGGTGTCTAGCAAGTTGCTGCACTGGTGTGGCCATCCTACAATACTGCTCCGAATAACGGCGTGGGGCGCCCGAAGGGGGGGGGGGCGGCGTGAACGGGCCTTCCTAGGTGGAGGCTCGTCTGCTGTAGTGGGGCGCCCCTTTACCGTTTCAGTTGCCATTCAGCTGAGTTTCGGCCGCTCTTGATGCTACAGCGACAGGCGGCTGCAACAGGACTCTCAAAATGGCGGCCTGTTCTTTGGATTTGGGCCTGGTCCACTAAAATGGCCCTGGGACACCTTAGAACTCGGACGCTCGTTTTTTTTTCCTTTCCTGTACATGCAAAAAAGGTAAATGCCCGGTACATTACACGCTTCATCTGCCACGATGAACTCTCCAGAGGAACCGAAAAAAAATATAGTTATGGTAACTATACCATGCATCGTCATATGGAGAGGTGGCACCAATTAATTATAGTGCTGCATAAAAGAGAGATTTGGAGGAGAACCCCTGACCTGCTAGTACATTCATCAAAGAAGTGGCACTGACAGCATCAGAGGCAAGGGAAACGGTCCCAAATATTTAGAAGAACTTTGGAAAGATTAAAATGACATGTTTAGATTGTGGCAAATTAATTTCATGTGGACAGATGAGTGTTACTCTAATAAATACAGCATATGAACATCATCATAGTCGATGGTTGGTAGAGACATTTTGACTATATCCTGGACCTGCCCGTCCTCGCCCAAAATGGAGCCGGAATAAATGGGACTCGTAACTCCTTGTTGTTCACTGGTTGCAGAACCTTGAAATCACGAGATACGTATGCAGTTTTGAAGCACATGGCGGGCGGGGACGAGAATTGATTGAATATTTCGACATCCCTATTGATATTAAGTTCTGATGTGTTATTGATTACTGTACTATTGAAAGTTCGAATTAACGTCACCCATGGTACTTGCCCGCAAATGTATATCTAGATAATTTTATTGTAACTGGCCCTGTCGTATTTTAATTATAAAATGTACGTCCACCGATTCCGTAACTGTTAGACACCTTAGTTCTTGCAACCTAATGGCCCGCCCGTTACGTTCCTCTACAGTGTAAATATCTACTCATCATATACGATTACAGTTTGCTCCGTGGCCGGCCCACGTGGTTATAGGCTCGTATTTGTATAATGAAATTTTCACAATAAAGGTTTTTAAAAGAAAACATGGTAGTAGTATATACATTGGTAAAGTTTTTAATAATAGTCACTGTTTTAGAATCATTAAAAGGCAAGTGAAATAAAGCAGACCAATTACATGAAGGGTAAAAGGTATAATACGAAGGAACGCAGTAAAGATAAATGGTCAAGGGCTGTTGTGTTTTCTATTCCTGCAACATAAAGTGATCGATAAGAATCTCATATTCAGGCGTATCGGCGACTAAGACAGCAGGTCGACCCTCTTTTGCTCAACGGCTCCGTCATGGGACGAAGAAACGCTCTTTTTCTCGAAAAAAGAATATATTTTACTTGCAGGACAGTTGTAAATTTTCCGGGAAAGTACATTAGCCTGGAACATTATAACATATATTTAAGAAAAAATAATGTTCGGAAGTAATAAAAAGCGTAATTTTTAGGTCATATGACCAAGCCTTTCATCATTAGAATAAGAAAAGTAAAATGAACCAATGAAAAGTTTTATTAACAAGTCACATGACTTGTTATGCTTACGTTACGCGCTGCGCGCCCCGGATGACTTCCGGATGCGCTAACGCGGCGCGTCATATGACGCATTACGCGACAACGCAGGTCCAGAATATAGTCAAAATGTCTCCACCAACCAGCGGTCGGAACACAACCCCTTTCAGCAGGCTAAATAGTTCTGTTAAATGACAACAGAAGGGACAGGCAACAAGAACCATTAGTCAAAGAGGGGAGGGCTAGTTCTTCTCTACCGGGTTACATTGGGGCGCTACCGGAACTGATCGAATTGGTAGTCTACAGTGTTTCTGGATGTTTCAGACTGAAGCTGGGGTTAGCATGAGAGCAGCACCATTTCGTAGCTCCGTCGTGGCCATTCCGCAACCAATCATGGCAGCCGCTCTTTATCGTTATTTTGGGCGGGGTGGGTGGCGGAGCCGAGCTGTTTTGCAGCCATCATTGTGTGGAGTTCAGTTCATTTCACTAGTTTTGTATTTGTCATGAGGGGTTGTTCCTAATGTTTCTATTTTAGCGAGGTCAAAAAGAGATCCCATTAGTGGCCTACTGATTTTGCTCGATTCCTTTTCTTTTTTTTTTACACGATTTTTCGTTATCTGCAAAGACTAAACAGAGTATTGCGACTCTGTGTTTGTTTGTAAATAGAGAATGAACCAAAGAGAACCAATTCTAAAACAGTAAATACTTGGATAACAATCAATCAAATGGAGAGAGAAGCAGGCACGACGTATTACAACGGGGCAAAGGCCTGCGTTAACTACCCTTCACTATGTGCAAAGAGAGAGTACTCCTAATAGAAATGAGGGGGGGGGCACCATTCAAAGCAGATCAGTGTGCATAAACACGAAAATGTTTTCACTTACCACGTACTTGACATTCGACAGCTTATGATATTTGCTATTAAAAAACCATTGAAATTCACTGAAAAAACCATAGGTTATAGACCATATATAGTTAGGAATTAGCATTTACAAAACCTTGAAAATTCACTGAAAAAACCATAGGTTATAGACCATATATAGTTAGGAATTAGCATTTAAAAAACCTTATTTTACTCACACAAAACCATTGAAATTCCATATATAGTTAGTTGCACTAACTATATATCGCGCACCCGCAATCCACTGCTGATGATGACACATATTACATCATTCATGACATGGTCAGTGACATCACTGATGACATCACTGATGACATCTCAAATGACATCACTGATGACATCACTGATGACATCTCATTTGACATCAATGACCACATCACTGATGATATCATTCATGTGACAATACAATGCATCTCCTCACATTTTAATATAACCTCTGTTTCACCCAGTGTTAAATACAGAGTATAATTTTTGAAACCATTGACACACCAATACTAGTTACTACATACGTACTCACTGATTCCTACGTCTACACACACATTCACTCATTCACCCATACAATCATTCATACATACAATCACTCATCTTTACAACACTATCATATGCACTCATACACCTATACAGACACTCACACTCTGCCACTCATCCATGGAGTTACTCACACACCTAGTCAGTCCTGTAAAGAATCAATCACACTTCCATTTTCTTGTCTATACAGTTAAACATAGAGCACCTTACATTTTCAAACATATACTAACACATACTTACTTTCTTATACAATCATTGATACAAGTACACATTGATCTGCACAGAGTCACACACCTCCCAGCCAGCCACACACACACTCAGTCTCCCATACAAATACTTGGACAATCAATCAATAACCCATATAGTTAATCATATAGCTACTGATCAACACATGCAGCAGTTTACAGAACAACAGACATAATGATGCACAAATTAAGACAGTTTAGTCACTAACCCATGCACTCAGTGAGACACATTTAATCACTCACTCATACATTCAGTCATGCACCTACTGAATCCTTCGTCCAGACAGTTATACATCTACTCATTCTTCAATATGTAAAACATATTTAAACTTTACAGAAACACACAGTCACTGGATGATGTCATCAGTGATGTCATCAGTGATGTCATTTGAGATGTCATCAGTGATGTCATCAGTGATGTCACTGACCATGTCATGAATGATGTAATATGTGACATCATCAGCAGTGGATTGCGGGTGCGCGATATATAGTTAGTGCAACTAACTATATATGGAATTTCAATGGTTTTGTGTGAGTAAAATAAGGTTTTTTAAATGCTAATTCCTAACTATATATGGTCTATAACCTATGTTTTTTTCAGTGAATTTTCAAGGTTTTGTAAATGCTAATTCCTAACTATATATGGTCTATAACCTATGGTTTTTTCAGTGAATATATATATATATATATATATATATATATATATATATATATATTTGCTGAAAAAACCATAGGTTTCAGGCCTTATATAGTTAGGAATTTGCATTTAAAAAAAACTTTGAAATTCACTGAAAAAACCATAGGTTTCAGGAGTTATATAGTTAGGAATTAGCTTTTAAAAAACCTTTGAAATTCACTCACAAAACTATAAGTTTTAGTGGTGTTATAGTTAGCTGGACATTTTACCCATACAAAACCATTGAAATTGCTCCTATATAGTTAGTTGTACTAACTATATTTTGCGCACCCGCAATCCACTGCTGATGTTGTCACATATTAGATCATTCATGACATGGTCAGTGACATCACTGATGACATCTCAAATGACATAATTGATGACATCACTGATGACATCATCCAGTGAATGTGGTTTGCTTCGTTATTTAAATATGCATTATATATATAGCAATTTGCATTGAAGAATAAGTGGATATATATAAATAAATATTTGGATGGAGGATTTAGTAGCAGTGTAATTGACTGTTTACTTGACCAATTTATAATGTCTTACTAAATATAGTGGATAGTGACTAAACTGTGTGAATATCTGTATCACTTTGTCAGTTATTGTGTAAACTGATTCTACAGTTGGTTACTAGCTATGTAAAAGTCTATATTAGTTATTGATTAGTTAACTGAGTATTTGTATGGGAGTGTAAAAGTGTGTGTGGTTCGGTGGGGGGTGTGTGACTGTCCAAAGATGTGTGAATAGTTGATTCAGTAGATATATGAAGTTAAAACTACATGTTCTAACAGTTGTTTGGGTGAGTGAATCTCTTTATGGGTGTGGTGATGAGCAAATATATTTCTCAATGGTACATGTCCAACAAACTAGAAAAATAAAAGGCAGTGTATGTGTCAGTTGTTGTATATAAATAAGTATACATAAGACACAATGATTGTGTGAGTGACTGTATGGATAACTGTATACTTGTAATATTGATTTTATAAGTCACTAAATATGACTTACTATCTAAATGAATAGAAGAAGTGGTGTTTGTATAAGTGTTTTGCTAAGTAAATATGTAAGTATGATCCATTGTTTGCATAAGTGAGTAGGATGACTTCATATGTGAATAGGATGCGTGCTGTTGTTTAATGTCGATATAGATGTATAAGTATTTTTGATAGTGTTCTATTGTTCATTGACAGCATGTATGAGTGAATCCATAGGTAAGTGACTAGATGTGTGTATACATCTATGAATCACTGAGTGGATTTTTAGATACTTGTATTGCTGTGACAATGGATTTAAATATGATACTCTGTATTTTACAAAGAGTGATGAAAAATTGTAATAGTGTATGAAAAGGTGTATGTGATTGTCACGTGGATGATGTCATCAGTGATGTCATCAGTGATGTCATTTGCGATGTCCTCAGTGATGTCACTGACCATGTCATGAATGATCTAATATGTGACATCATCAGCAGTGGATTGCGGGTGCGCGAAATATAGTTAGTACAATTAACCATATAGGAGCAATTTCAATGGTTTTGTATGAGTAAAATGTCCAGCTAACTATAACACCACTAAAACTTATAATTTTTTGAGTGAATTTCAAAGGTTTTTTAAAAGCTAATTCTTAACTATATAACTCCTGAAACCTATGGTTTTTTGAGTGAATTTCAAAGGTTTTTTTAAATGCTAATTCCTAACTATATAAGGCCTGAAACCTATGGTTTTTTAAGTCAATTTCAAAGGTTTTTTAAATGCTAATTCCTAACTATATAAGGCCTGAAACCTATGGTTTTTTCAGTGAATTCGCAAGGTTTTTTAAATGCTAATTCCTAACTATATAAGGCCTGAAACCTATGGTTTTTTCAGTGAATTGCAAAGGTTTTTTAAATGCTAATTCCTAACTATATAAGGCCTGAAACCTATGGTTTTTTCAGTGAATTTAAAAGGTTTTTTAAATGCTAATTCTATTAGCGGAAAATGTTTAAATATATTAATATCCTAGTGGGACCACCTGAGCAGCCCTAAGGGGTCAGGGTGTTTCTACCCTGCCCCCTTTGTGTGTTCTACACGTTTGTTTTTCTGCTTTCTTGTGCCTAATTCCTAACTATATAAGGCCTGAAATCTGTTTTTTTCAGCGAATGTAGGTGTGCCATACTTTTGTCATAAGTAAGACTGTTAGCGCTCTAGTTGTTCTTTAGAACACTCTGGGACATTCTGTCATTGGGCTATAGTTGGGCTACATCTGGCTGATATTTGGGCTACATTTGTTTTTTTTTGTCTCTGGTGGCCATCTTTGGGCTACATTGGGCTACATTGGGCTACATTTGGGCTCTAACATATATATAGCCCAATGTAGCCCAATGTATATTTTTTCAAAGTTAATTTTCGTAAAAAGCACTGGCGCATATATCTTGAGACATAGCAAAGGCACATTGGGCTACCAGTCCCTACAATTTTGCCAAGTTTGGTGGAAAACCATTCAGCCGTTCGTGCTAAAAGTGAGTCCAACAGCCCTATGGAAATCAACATGGGGAAAACACGTTTTGGGACCCCCCTTTTATCTCGGCCCCCGCTTGACGGATCTCCCCCAAACTTTCAGGGAAGGACCGGAGCGCCGTGAGGCAAAGTTAAGAAAAATTTCAGGAAGAATCCTCAACCGGCGCCAAAGTTATTTCCAATAGAATGTTGCGATTTCCCTATGGAAAACAATCCTAACTATATATACCTACTGGCTATCGCCAGTAGGTAATATATATATGTTTAAAAAACCTACTGGCGGTCGCCAGTAGGTAGTTATAGTTAGGTCCTAGTTACCATAGGAAAATCAGAACATTCTATTCCCAATAACTTTGGTGCCGATTGACGAATCCTCTCAAAATTTTCAAAACTTGTGGGGCGCTCGGGTCCGCTCCGATCTTGAAAGTTTCAGGGTGATTCGGCAGGTGGGGGCCAAGAAAAAAGGGGGGTCCCAAAACATGTTTTCTCAATGCAATTTTCCATAGGAAACTTTAGCCGCGGCTACAGCCTGAACTGCTGAACGGAATTACATTAAATTTGGCAAAACAGGTAGCCCTTGGTTCAGAAAGAACTCTGTTTGGTAAATGGTGTAAATCCGCTCAGTAGTTGCTGAGAAAATAAAATGTAAAAAAATAGTGATATCTATGGCCGCGGTGAATCGGCAGACCCTCCCGACAATGAGCTGTATTCTAATTGGCTGTCAACACTCCAAACCAGGAAGTGTTGGCAGCCATCTTGTGCCTCGATAGAACCAAGCGGTACAAAAGGGGATGGTGATGGACGGAGCATTTGCACCAATCAAACACTCACACCCAGTTAACAGATCTGGGTTTGATCCATCATCGTTCTTTAGCCCACTCTGTCACCCCAGTTCAGACATGGCCATATGCAAATCAGTCTGACCCTGTGCCTCATGGGAACAGTTTTATATTTTTTTCGTTTTTTTTCAACAAAAAAAAATGAACAGGAGGAACAAAACAATCAACTGCAGGAAAAAAAGAGAACAAGAGTCTAGCACCGATGGTTTTCCTGTGCTCTGCAGATAAGATCCACTGACTGCTCCCCATAACATAATAATCTGTTGCACTTAATGCAGTGTATCTTCACTTGAGCACACTGTTGACATATCTCCAGATGTTGTGGCGACGACGCAGTACCAGAGGTGCTTGCAACTGCAGGTGGAGGTTTTTCGCGCAGTTTTCTGCACTTCTCTTTTGCCAGGTTCACAGGGTGCAGAGTCTTTAGGTGCTTTAGCATGCTTGCGGTCCCGCAAGAGTACTTTCGTCGCGTAAAGTAATACTTATGTGTTGCTTATGCGCCTAAATGTCATTTGAGATGTCATAAGTGATGTCATCAGTGATGTCACTGACCATGTCTTCAATGATGTCATATGCGACACACCTAGGGTTTTTTCAGTGAATTTCTAAGTTTTTGTATATGCTAATTCCTAACTATAACATGTTTGAAACCTATTGTTTTTTCAGTGAATATTATATACATATGTGTGTGTGTGTGTGTGTGTGTGTGTATATATATATATATATATATATATATATTACCTACTGGCGGTCGCCAGTAGGTAGTTATAGTTAGGAACTAGTTTCCATAGGAAATCCGCAATATTCTATTTGGAATAACTTTGGCGCCGGTTGACGAATCTTCACGGAATTTTTAAAACTTATGGCCCGCTCCGGTCCGCTCCTATCCTGAAAGTCTCGGGCGATTTGAAAAGTGGGGGCCGAGAAAAAAGGGGGTCCCAAAACATGTTTTCCCCATGCAATTTTCCATAGGGCCCGTTAATCGCAGCTACAGCCTGAACTGCTGAAAGAAATTACACCAAGACTTTAGTAATATTATAAATCATTTGTTGATGGTACCGTACTCATTTTAGGAATTGTGTTGTGTTCTAAGGTGATTTTACCATTTGAAAAAGCCTTCTGCTGGGATATCATGATTCATGCTTGAGAGAAAACTATTTTCTCATGCATTTCCCACAGAGGTTTGGAAGGTGATCTATAAGCTAAACTGGGAGCATATTTTCTGTACATTCACATTATCTTTCTCAGTCATGTGAGAATGAAGTCTGACATTCTCAGTAAAACATGAACATCCAACAAGGGCAGAGACTGTCAGTTGATTCCTTTGTGTTTTACTGCAGCTTCCCAGAGTGTTCTAAAGAACAACTAGAGCACAAACAGTCCTACTTATGACAAATGTATGGCACACCTGAAGCCATTTTGAATGGAATAAAGCGGTAACTCTTAAAACATTTAATTTAAAAAGTAACAAAATGAGGGGGTTCATTTTGCCATAGAAAATATAATTAATGCTGAAGAAAGAAAAATCAGGGCACATTTTGAGTGACTTCTCAAATCCGCTTCTATTTCATAAAAAATTCTGACATGCAGACTGAAACATGCACTTTCAATAACAGGAGCAGACTTCCCTGGTGAGCAGTAGCTTTACTACAGTGATCTAATAAGCAACTAAAGTGCTAACATTCTGAATTTATGGCAAATGTGTGACACATCTGAATGCCTTCTTGATGGAATCAATGTAAAAACTGAAAGTATTTCCTACTGAGGAGACTGTAGTAAATGAGGAAATTAGGAAATTTCATAACAAATAAGTCTCCCAAGATGGCCACCAGAGACAAAAGAGCCCAAATATAGCACAAATATCACCCAGATGTAGCCCAAGTATAGCCCAATGACAGAATGTCCCAGAGTGTTCTAAAGAACAACTAGAGCGCTAAGAGGCTTACTTATGACAAAAGTATGGCACACCTAAAGCCATCTTGGTTGTAATAAAGTGGTAACACTTAAAACATTTAATTTGCAAAGGAACAAAATGAGGGGGTTCATTTTGCTATAGAAATTATGATTAGTGCTGAAGAAAGAAAAATGAGGGCACATTTTGACTTCTCAAATCATCTTCTATTTCATTAAAACATTCTGACATGCAGACTAAAACATGCACTTTGAGTACCAGCAGCAGACTTCCCTGGTGAGCAGTAGCTTTCCTACAGTGATCTGATGAGCAACTAGAGTGCTAACATTCAGAATTTTTGGCAAATGTGTGACACATCTGAATGCATTCTTGATGGAACCAAAGTAAACAAGCATTGAAAATGCAATAGGTCTTGACCTTGTTTAAGTAAAAGCAATTCTATTTGTAATTAAGTGGATTTTTAGCTTTGCTTTTATTAGTATATTTCAAACGTTCATGTACATAACATGCATATGTATGCATATATGTATACGTATACATGCATTTATATTTGTATGTATTTAGATATGTAGATTATATATATGTTTATATATGTATATATAGATACACGAATATATAAATAACTGCATATATAAAGATATATATATATATATATGTGCATATGTGTACTTGTAGAGAGAGGTAGAGAGGTAGAGGTGTAGAAGTAGAGGTAGAGGTAGAGAGGTAGAGAGTAGTAGAGAGAGAGGTAGAGAGAGGAAAAGAGGTAGAGAGTACAGAATTAGTAATAGAGAGTAGAGAGTGAGTAGTAGAGAGTAGTAGAGTGTAGCAGAGAGTGAGTAGTAGAGAGTGAGTAGTAGAGAGTGAGTAGTAAAGAGTAAGTAGTAGAGAGTAGTAGAGAGTGAGTTGTAGAGAGTGAGTAGTAGAGAGTAGTAGGGAGTGAGTAGTTTAATTTAAAAGGAACACAATGAGGGGGGTAATTTTGCCATAGAAATTATGATTAGTGCTGAAAAAAGAAAAATAAGGGCACCTTTTGAGTGACTTATCAAATCCTCTTCTATTTCATTTAAAAATTCTGACATGCAGACTGAAACATGCACTTTCAATACCAGCAGAAGACTTCCCTGGTGAGCAGTAGCTACAGTGATCCAATAAGCAACCAGAGTGCTAACATTCTGAATTAATGGCAAATGTGTGGCACATCTGAAGGCCTTCTTGATGGAATCAACGTAAAAAACTGAAAGTATTTCCTACAGAGGAGACTGTAGTGAATGAGGAAATTAGGAAACTTCATAACAAATAAGTCTCCCAAGATGGCCACCAGAGACAAAAGAGCCCAAATGTAGCACAAATATCACCCAGATGTAGCCCAAGTATAGCCCAATGACAGCATGTCCAAGAGTGTTCTAAAGAACAACTAGAGTGCTAACAGTCTTACCTATGACAAAAGTATGGCACATGTGAAGCCATCTTCATTGGAATAAAGTGGTAACACTTAAAACATTTAATTTGCAAAGGAACAAAATGAGGGGTTTCATTTTGCCATAGAAATTATGATTAGTGCTGCAGAAAAAAAAGAGGGCACATTTTGACTTATCAAATCCTCTTCTCTTTCATTAAAAAATTCTGACATGCAGACTGAAACATGCACTTTGAATACCAGCAGCAGACTTCCCTGGAGAGCAGTAGCTTTACTACAGTGATCAAATGAGCAACTAGAGTGCTAACATACAGAATTTATGGCAAATGTGTGACACATCAGAATGCCTTCTTGATTAAACCAATGTAAACAAGCAATGAAAATGCAATAGGTCTCGCCCTCATTTAAGTTGAAGCCATTCTGTTTGTAATTAGTTGGCGTTTTAGCTTTGCTTGTATTAGTGCTTTTCAAACTTTCTTGTACAAAACATGCATATGTATGCATATATGTATATATATATGTATGCATGTATTTATGTTTGTATTTATATAGATATGCATTTCTTATATCTGTTTATATATGTGTGTATATTACCAACTGGCGATAGCCAGTAGGTATATATAGTTAGGACCTAGCTACCATAGGAAATCTGCAACATTCTTTTGGGAATAACTTTGGCGCCGGTTGAGGTATTTGCGTGTAATTTTCCAAAATTTTGGCCAGCGCCGCTGCGCTCCTTCCCTGAAAGTTTAGGGGGGATTCGTGAAGTGGGGGCTGAGAAAAAAGGGGGTTCCCAAAACGTGTTTTCCCCATGTTAATTTCCATAGGACGTTCTGACAATCAATCAATCAATCAGCACATTTATATAGCGCACTACTCACCCGGAGGGTCTCAAGGAGCTTGGGGGGGAGGGGGCCTGCTACTGCTCGAACAGCCAGGTCTTGAGCTGCTTTCTGAAGGTGAGGTGGTCTTGGGTCAAGCTGAGGTGGGTCGGGAGGGTGTTCCAAGTCTTGGCGGCCAGGTAGGAGAAGGATCTTCCTCCTGTGGTGGCTCTTCGGATGCGAGGGACGGCGGAGAGGGCGTTGCTGGTTGATCGGAGCTGACGAGTGGGGGTGTAGAAGTTGAGGCGGCTGTTGAGGTATCCTGGGCCTTGGTTGTGTAGGGCTTTGTGTGCGTGGGTGAGGAGGCGGAAGGTGATTCTCTTGTTGACCGGGAGCCAGTGCAGGTCTCTCAGGTGTCCGGAGATGTGGCCGTGTCGGGGGACGTCGAGGATGAGTCTTGCTGAGGCGTTCTGGATCCGCTGGAGTCTCTTCTGGAGCTTGGTGGTGGTTCCGGCATAGAGGGCCTTGCCGTAGTCCAGTCGGCTGGTGACGAGGGCCTGGGTGACCATCTTCCTGGTCTCGGTGGGGATCCAGCGGAAGATCTTACGTAGCATGCGCAGGATGTTGAAGCATGACGAGGAGACGGCGTTGACTTGTCTGGCCATGGAGAGGGAGGAGTCCAAGATGAAGCCCAGGTTGCATGCGTGGTCCGTTGGTTTGGGTGCGCTGCCCAGGGCTGGGGGCCACCAGGAGTCGTCCCAGGCGGAGGGCGAGGATCCCAGGATGACGACTTCCGTCTTATCTAAGTTCAGTTTCAGGCGGCTGTTCATCATCCACTCGGCTACGTCTTTCATCCCTTCGTGTAGGTTGGTTCTGGCGGTGGCGGGGTCGTTGGTGAGGGAGAGGATCAGCTGGGTGTCGTCGGCGTAGGAGATGATGTTGAGGTTGTGTTGGCGTGCGATGGCCGCAAGGGGGCTCATGTAGACATTGAAGAGGGTGGGGCTGAGCGAGGAGCCCTGTGGAATGCCGCAGATGACTTCGGTGGCTTCTGATCTGAATGGTGGTAGGCGGACTCTCTGTGTTCTTCCGGCGAGGAAGGAGATGATCCATTCTAGTGCCTTCTTCTGGATTCCAACGTTGCTGAGACGCTGCACTAGGGTGTGGTGGCAGACAGTGTCGAACGCCCCGGAGAGGTCCAGGAGGATGAGGGCCGCTGTTTCTCCGTTGTCGAGCAGGGCTCGGATGTCGTCGTTGGCTGCTATGAGGGCGGTCTCGGTGCTGTGGTTGGCCCGGAAGCCAGACTGCGAGATGTCGAGGGATCCGTTCGTCTCGAGGAAGGCGGCCAGCTGCTTGTTGACGGTCTTCTCGATGACTTTGGCCGGGAACGGGAGGAGCGAGATGGGGCGGTAGTTATTGAGTTCGGTGGGGTCTGCTGATGGTTTCTTCAGTAGAGTGCTGAGTTCGGCGTGCTTCCAGCTCTCCGGGAAGGTGGCTGTGTCAAAGGAGGTGTTGATGATGTCTCGCAGATGGGGTGCGATGATGGAGTCGGACTTGTTGAAGACGTGGTGAGGGCAGGGGTCGGTTGGGGATCCGGAGTGGATGGAGTTCATCGTCCTGATGGTGTCTTCGGTGGTGATCGGGGTCCAGGCGCGGATGGTGGTGGTGGGGGGCGTCGGTGCTGTTGTGGGGTGCGCCGGTTGTGTGCTGAAGCTGTTGTTTATGTCTGCGATCTTGTTGTGGAAGTAGGAGGCAAGGGAGTTGCATAGGTCTTGCGATGGGGTGATGTCGTTGTTTCCGGCGCTGGGGTTGGAGAGCTCTTTGACGATGGTGAAGAGTTCCTTGCTGTTGTGTGCGTTGTTGGCCAGTCGTACCTTGAAGGCAGTTCTCTTGGTGGCGTGGATCAGTTGGTAGTGTTTTCGGGTGGCGAGCTTGAGGGTGGTCATGTTGTCTGGTGTCAGGTCTCTGCGCCATGCTTTCTCGAGGGCTCACAGTTCTTCTTGGAGCTCTTGAGTTCGTCGGTGAACCAGGGTGCTCTCTTGCTGCCGGGTCTGCTAGGCGGGGTCCTCAGTGGGGCGAGGTCGTTTGCGCAGTTGCTGATCCACTTCGTGAGGTTGTTGGCGGCCAGGCTGGGGTTCGCTGAGCTGGTGGGTGGGTCCAGGCTCAGGGATGCGGTGAGCTCGTCGGTTGTGATCTTGTTCCAGCTTCTGTGTGCAACCTGTTGCGGATGGTGGTGGGTCGTGGTTCTTCTGAAGCCGAAGTGGACGCAGCTGTGGTCCGTCCAGTGGAGTCCGGTGGCGTGGCTGAAGACGATGTCCTTGCTGGAAGAGAAGACGGCGTCGAGTGTGTGTCCGGCGTAGTGGGTGGGGGTGGTCACCAGCTGCTTGAGACCGAGGTTGGCGAGGTTGTCCAGCAGGGTTGTGATGTTGCGGTCGTTGTTGTTCTCCAGCTGGAAGTTGAGGTCCCCGAGGAGGATGTAGTCATCGGAGGGCAGGGCGTGCGGGCTGATGAAGTCGGCGATGTCTTCGCTGAATTGTGTGCATGGTCCCGGGGGTCTGTAGATGAGGGTGCCTCTGAGGGTGGTCTTGGGGTCGGTGTGGATCTGGAAGTGCAGGTGTTCGGCAGCTCTGAAGGTGATGTCGGAGCTGGTCGTGATGCGGATGGTGTTCCTGTGGATGATGGCGATGCCTCCTCCGGTCTGGTTTCCGCGGTCCCTTCGGATGATCTTGTAGCCATCTGGGATGGCGTTGCGATGTCGGGCGCTGAGGAGGCGTTCATCCATGTTTCCGTGAGGAAGGCGACGTCTGGTGATGTTGTGTCGAGGAGGTTCCAAAGCTCGACGGCGCGTCTGTGGACGGAGCGGGTGTTGAGCAGGATGCACTTCAGGTGGTTGCTGCTGGTTCTCGGTTAGGTGGGTGCGGGTACGGTGCAGGTCTGGATGCAGGTGAACTTGCAGGAGTGGCAGCTGAAGGGTCCGTGGGTGCGTCTCGGGGTGGCTCGGTAGCATCCCGGGGTTCGGCCGGCGTTGAGGGCGATGAGTTCGGTGGCGTCGTAGGTCCATCGGGTCGGCTTCCGTTGGTGGGGGCCAGGGGTCCTGGCACTGGGCCCGGTCCAGGCGCGGACGGGCGCAGACGGGCTTACCTTTGGCGCACCTTCGGTGCTCAATCGGTGCTCCCGCTGCGCACTTCCGCTGCGCGGTCGCTCTGGGGGCGTCATAAGTAAGGAGCCGGGAGGCGGGTCAGCTGGGTGGCAGGAGCGGGGCGGCGAATTCTGTGCAGGCGGGCGGCTCGGTGGCGGCTGGGGCGCTCGGGGTCAGGTGCAAGCAGGAACGGCGTCAGGAGCACGAGGGGTGACCCGGCCTTGTCACAGGCACAAGGCTACAGCCCGAACCGCTGAACGGAATTACACCAAACTTGGCAAAATTGTAGGGACTGGTACGCAGAAGTGCCTTTGCTCTTTTTGGTGAAAATTGCTCCAGTGGTTTTTATGAAAATTAACTTCAAAAACACATATATATCTGGGTGGAGCCTAACCACACATCTCATCGTGAGATCTGATTGGCTGTCAGCACTTCATCCAAGAAGTGTTGGCAGCCATCTTGGGACCAATATACATGATAGCACCTCATTAAAAAGCATTGTAGTTAATAGAGGGTTTTAGGACTTTAGTTACATTATAAATCATTTGTTGATGGTACCATACTCATTTTAGGAATTGTGGTGTGTTCTAAGGCGATTTTACCATGTGAAAAAACCTTCTGCTGGGATATCATGAATCATGTTTGAAAGAAAACTATTATCTCCCACAGTGGTTTGGAAGGGGATCTATAAGCTAAACTGAAAGCATATTTTCTGTAAATTCACATTATCTTTCTCAGTCATGTGAGAATGAAGTCTGACATTCTCAGTAAAACATATACATCAAACAAGGACAGAGACTGTCAGTTGATTCCTTTGTGTTCTGCTGCAGCCTCCTAGAGTGTTCTAAAGAACAACTAGAGCGCTAACAGTCCTACTTATTACAAAGGTATGGCACACCTGAAGCCATCTTGATTGGAATGAAGTGGTAACTCTTAAAACATTTAATTAAAAAGGAACAAAACGAGGGGGTATATTTTGCAATAGAAAGTATGATTAGTGCTGCAGAAAGAAAGATTAGGGCACATTTTGAGTGACTTCCCAAATCCCCTTCTATTTCATTAAAAAATTCTGACATGCAGTCTCCCAAGATGGCCACCAGAGACAAAAGAGCCCAAATGTAGCCCAAATATCAATCAGATGTAGCCCAAGTATACCCAATGACAGAATGTCCCAGAGTGTTCTAAAGAACGACTAGAGCGATAACAGTCTTACTTATGACAAAAGTATGGCACACCAGAAGCCATCTTGATTGGAATGAAGTGGTAAGTCTGAAAACATTTAATGCAAAAAGGAACAAAATGAGAGGGTTCATTTTGCCATAGAAAGTATGATTAGCAGCAGACTTCCCTGGTGAGCAGTAGCTTTACTACAGTGATCTAATGCGCAACTAGAGTGCTAACATTCAGAATTCATGGCAAATGTGTGACACATCTGAATGCCTTCTTGATGGAACCAAAGTAAACAAACAGTGAAAATGCAATAGATCTCGCCCTCCTTTAAGTTAAAGCCATTCTGTTTGTAATGAGGTGGCTTTTTATCTTTGCTTTTATTAGTGTTTTTATAACTTTCATGTAAAAACCATGCATATGTATGCATATATGTATATGTATGCATGCATTTATATTTGTATTTATATAGATATGCAGATTATATATGTTTATATATGTATGTGTATATATATATATATTACCTACTGGCGGTCGCCAGTAGGTATATATAGTTAGGATTTTTTCTCTATGGGTTTTTTGAAAATTCTATGTCTAATAACTTTGGCGTTTGTGGACGGAATTGGCTGTAATTTTCAGGAAAATGGCACATTTTGTTTCTGAGCAGCCCTTGAAAATTTGGGGGGGTTCGTCCAGTGGGGGCCGAGAAAAAAGGGGGGTCCCAAAACGTGTTTTTAACATTGAGTTTTCCATAGGGCGGTTGGCCTCACTTTTAGCCCGAACGGCTGAATGGATTTGCACGAAACTTGGCAAAATTGTAGGGACTGGTAGCCCGATGTGCCTTTTGTAGGTCTCAATATATGTGCTCCAGTGGATTTTGAGAAATTAACGTTTAAAAAAAGATATATATCTGTAACAGCGGACCGGGCAGCGCACTTGTTCGCGGACTTTTCGCGCAACGGAGCTTTGTGAAGCGAAGCTGATTGGTTCTCCGGCGTCTGTCAACATTCCAAACAGTCCGTAGCGGCCGCCATCTTGTCTCTCGGTAGGATCGAGAGACAAGAGGAGGTCAAAACAAAGGGGGAAATAACTATAAGGGGGCATAGTAGATCCTCGCTGACCCCCTAGGTTTGATGTGGAGGTTTTAAAAGGGCCCCGCGGGGCAAAAAAAAACCAAAATAATAATAATCGAACGGCTGAATGGATTTGCACGAAACTTGGCAAAATATTAGGGACTGGTAGCCCGATGTGCCTTTGCTAGGTCTCAATATATGTGCTCCAGTGGATTTTGAGAAATTAACGTTCAAAAAAAGATATATATCTGTAACAGCGCTCCGCTTCGCGTACTTTTCGCGTTACGGAGCTTTGCGAAGCTGATTGGTTCTCCGGCGTCTGTCAACATTCCAAACAGTCCGTAGCGGCCACCATCTTGTCCCTCGGTAGGATTGAGAGACAAGAGGAGGCCAAAGCGAAGGGGGAAATGACCATAAGGGGGCATAGTAGATCCTTCCTGACCTCTTAGGTTTGATGTACCATTTTGCCAAGTTTGGTGTAATTCCGTTCAGCCATTCAGGCTGTAGACGTATGTAAATGTCCTATGGAAAATTGCATGGGGAAAACACATTTGAAAGTGTTGAAATTTAGAACCAATTAAAATGTTACTTTGGTTTTGTATTTGTGTGTGATGAAAGTTAATTGGTTATGTATATATGTCAAATGAGAGGAAACCACAGCCATTTTGTGATACTACTGTCTGAGGTACATTTGTGAGGAATTTTTGGTGGTGAATTTCTGGTGTTTGATTTACACAGTACTAACACTTCTGCTACTTTTAAAAAGGTGAGTTGTTAATTTGTAAGGGGAACTATGTTGTACACTTGAAGATAATTTGAAAAATGTTTTCTGTTATTTATTTGCAGTCCTTCTGTTATACTAAATACTTGATAAAGTTAGTTTTATATTATGTATTACTAAAAACGATAAATGAAAGTGATTATTTTTTTCTGCAATTTACAGCAAGCAATTTCAAAATAAAATGGCTCACAATGAAGAGACCGTGGCAATTTCTTTTGAATTGTCCAACACATTGATTGAAATTGAGAGCACCAATAATGAAATATTGTCACAAGGAGGACATGACTTGTATGATTCCATTAGATTGATTGAAATGGACAGCACCAAGAATGAAATATTGTCACAAGGAGATGACTTGAATGATTCCACTACATTGATTGAAATTGAGAGCACCAATAATGAAATATTGTCACAAGGAGGAGATGGCTTGTATGATTCCATTAGATTGATTGAAATGGACAGCACCAATAATGAAATATTGTCACAAGGAGGAGATGACTTGAATGATTCCACTACATTGATTGAAATTGAGAGCACCAATAATGAAATATTGTCACGAGGAGATGACTTGAATGATTCCACTACATTGATTGAAATTGACAGCACCAATAATGAAATATTGTCACAAGGAGGAGATGACTTGAATGATTTTTTTGATCAATCTCTTGATGGCGAATTTATCGAGTGTTTGGAGACCATAGAGTTACAAGAATCATCATTGGAGACTTTTAATGAGGACATTGCTGATGAGGACATGTTACTAGTTCTTTCAAATTTAGAAAATTCTGAAGAATAAATTTATATTTAGAATTCAAAAATTGTTTGAGACATTATTCATTTTTATTTTTAATTTATGAGGTTGTAGCGAAGTGATTGTAGTATAAAATGAGACTTATAGTATAGAGTGCAACATTTTTATGTTACATGGTAAGTTTACTCATATTTACTTCCCTTCTGCCACTATATTATCTCCAATGTGTATTTGACATGTCTTCTTCATCTCCGGCCTCCTTTCTCTCACTGTGTGTCTCCGATGCATCTTATCGCTGCTATTTTGTGTAATTACAGAAGAGAGTAAAATAAAATAGTTCGGAACGTGAAAAGGGGGCAAAGTAGAGTACTCCTCACCCCCTAGGCCTTTTTAGGCGGTCCCAAAAGGATCAGTTTCTGCTTTCCTGAGAGATTATGGTATGAGTTCCATATACCACAATAACTTGCATTACAACATGCAAGATATCTATCTCCTATTACCAACTTTTGGAGATATTCGCGCTAAGCGCGAATATCTCCAAAAAGTAACACCTGCCCTGAGCAGTTCTTAGCCATGTTATCCAATGGGAGGTGGATAACATGGCTAAGAGCATTAGCTCGGTAATGCATGAATATCGCTGAGTTTTTAGCGATATTCATGCATTGCGGCCGTTTATTATCGCATTTGCGATAAACCTTGATAATAGTAAGGTTTATCTTCGATAATTTCTGACGATGCTTAGTGGTAAAAAATTGGTTGGTAAGCATCGTTAGCGATAAATATCGCTTAACTTTGGTAATATGCCCCAACGTCTGTTAACGTTCGATTCGAAGGAAATGAGGAAGTGTTGAAAAACATTGTCTGCGCCTTCTTGCCTTTTTTGAAATGCCACACTTTTGTCGTGCACGGCAGCCATTTTAGATGTCTTGACCAGACCCACTCTCTGCACGCTGTCGATTCGTAGCATGGCTCCTCACCCACGCAAGCATCTTCCCTAGGCACTGGTCACCACCGCTCTCTGTCTTATGCATGGGCAATAAACCTCCCCCCATCTGCGCTGCTCTTCCCTGAGAATCACACTCTGTGCCCGCCCGACACCTCCCTTTCGCCCTATTCACTACCGCACCCTCTGACACTCCTCTTTCTCTGTGTCCGATTGTCCAGGCTATCAGCTAGCCCTGCAGATGTAGTTTATGGCCCCAGCTGTAAAGAATCACCCCTCTTCAAAGGAGTTATAGTAGATCAAGGCCCACACCCGATGAGATCCGTCACACCACACGTGTTCCTACTATCTGAAAACCATCCTGTATTGTGATTGGGGAGGGGACCGAGCCTGAAGCGGAAGATTCCAGGAATGACTCTTTGTACATCAAAGTTTTTACAATTATGTGTCACATTAAAAATATATAGCACTCCAACAAAGTAGTAGGAATATAAAACTTTAATAACATATAAATATATACAACAAAACAAAAACAGTAAAAACATTTAAACAACGAAGAGACCGTGGCAATTTCTTTTTAATTATCCAATAGATTTATTGAAATTGACAGCACCAATAAGGAAATATTCTTGTCAGTAGCGGTCTGTTGTGCGAATAGTTCCAAGGCAGCAGAACGCGCTGAAATCTAGATGGCACGAAAGTGATGTCTAGTAAGTTGCCGCCCAGCAAAAAACGGCGTGGGGCCCCGCGGGGGTGAGTGAGTCCAGTAGGCACCACAGCTATTCTTACCGGCATTGCAGAATTACTGCTGGGGACAATGCCTGTGCTGTAGCAGGGTCACAGCAGAAACAAAAAGGATTCTGTTGAAGATGTTGTTGGTTTTCAATTTGAAAACAGTTCTGGTGTCAACTGCTATGCTAATGTAGTGGTTAATGTTTTGTTTTCTCTAGAAAATGTAAAAGAGGGGGAGGCAGTCCAAAGTTCCGTTAAAAGGGCAAAGGAAAGGATCGGTGGTTTGAACTATCAGTCAAAAAGGGGAGGGGGTGCAATAATTTTTCCTACCGGGTCACACTGTGCTTTCACCGGAAGTGAGGTCTGCAGGATGCTAGTAATTCAAAGTGAGGCTGGCGCCAGCATGGGAGCGCCGACGTCCCGCGGATACAGTTTCGTCACTCCACGGGCGATCATGGCAGTCATTCCCCATCGGGGGTCGGAGACTCCCGCGGCTCCTCTAGAATCTTCAAGGTCGTGGAGGACTACGGTGGTGGAGTCAACCAGTGACCGGGCCATTTCTTTATGCTGGGCCCGCTCTTGCCAGGTCGACCGCCATTTTGAGAGTTCGGCAGCTACCGGCGATCGCGGGGTCACATGAGCGGACGGGCTCCACCCTGCCGGGCGAGACGTTGCAGCATGGCCACAGTGGAAGAACCGTTTTCCGGGCGCCTGGAGCGCTGAGGGTGCAGCTGGGAAGTCTCCACCTGGGGAGGCGGGAGAGGCCTGTTCGCACCGTCTCTCCCTCCCAGTGCACCCCACGGCGTCTCGCTTGAGATTTGTTATGGCCGGACCAGGCGATGAGGACGAGGGGGGGGTCGGAGGCATGTGCAAGACATCCCCCCCCAGTGTTGTCGCAGCCATTATAAAAGAAAGAAGTGTCCCGTCCGTCTTCGGGCCGGGCTTCCGGTGGATGTCGGCCGGACGCCCCTGGCTCTGGCCCCATGAACGGGTTTCTTGGTTTATCGGCTGCAGCCGGATCCCGTCGGCCTCGGCCCCCCGACCGTTGGTGGTCGGACCGGAAGAGCATGTGGCGGGACTACCTGCAACTCTCAAGGGCCACCGCGGCCGGACTGGGAGAGAGAGGGGAGGGTCGAGGAGACATTCCCCCCCCCTGCAACTGTTCAGCGTTGTAAAGGCAATCCCCTGGCCGGGTCCCGCTGGCCTCGGCCTCTCCTTCGGCTACACCCTACGTTAGGATCTCCTGGCCGAGGCGTGGCAGCAGGACCTGCCTTATATGGGCTGCTCCCGGCTGGGCGTAGCCGGAACCCTGCCCCACCTTGGAAGTTTCCAGAGTGGGGGTGGATGTTCTACTGACTTGCATTTTCCCTAGTCTATCGATTTTTTTGGCGTGGCAGGCGGTGGGACAGCGAGGGGTGATTTGGTTTCTCTTACTGTTTTTCTGGTCTCTCACCACTGGCATATTTTAACGTTTTCTTGTTTCTAGGACATTAATAGGTTTTATCATTACGTTATGTTATCGTTTCTTTGTTCGTTGTTTAATAAAAGTTCATGTTCATCAGTGGCCTACTGATTTTCGTTTTCCTGTTTTTTTCTTTCCAGGTTGTTTCATGGTAAAGTTTCTGTTAACAGGATACAGTGATCACTTCGTTATTATTGCATATGTCCTTTTCACTAGGGGTGCTCTCTGGTCGGGCCAGATGACGTATCTCTAGTAAATGGTCCGGGTGAAAAAGGTGCATCAATCAGTGGGGAGTAGATAGGCATGACAGATTACAACGGGGGAGAACGGTCCGCATTACGTACCCTTTCACTACTTGCAAAGATTTTCCTACGTTTATTTGCAAACAGGGAATACCTCCAAAAAGAACTAATTCCCAAACAGTCAATGTTCGGACAATCAATCAATCAATGAGGAATGAAATAGGTACGACGTGTTAAAGGCTTGCGTTACCTACCCTTCACTATCTGCAAAGGGAGATAGAATATTCCTATTCTTCCTCGTTTGCAGGTAGAGAAGATCCTTAAGAGAATTAACTTCGAACAATTCAATGCTCGATTGAAACAATCAACAAGGGGTACTGTGAACACAAATGAACGCCGCTTATATACATACGCATTGCTATTTTCAACAGGTTGTTCCTAATGTTTCTATTTTAGCGAGGTCAAAAGAGATCCCATTAGTGGCCTACTGATTTTGCTCGATTCCTTTTGTTTTTTACACGATTTTTCGCTATCTGCAAAGACTAAACAGAGTATTGCGACTCTGTGCTTGTTTGTAAATAGAGAATGAACCAAAGAGAACAATCAATCAAATGGAGAGAGAAGCAGGCACGACGGATTACAAAGGGGGCAAAGGGCTGCGTTAACTACCCTTCACTATCTGCAAAGAGAGAGTACTCCTAATAGAAATGAGGGGTGGGGGGCAGCAATCAAAGCAGATCAATGTGCATAAACACGAAAATGTTTTTACTTACCACGTACTTGACATTCGACAGCTTATGATATTTGCTATTAAAAAACCATTGAAATTCACTGAAAAAACCATAGGTTATAGACCATATATAGTTAGGAATTAGCATTTACAAAACCTTGAAAATTCACTGAAAAAACCATAGGTTATAGACCATATATAGTTAGGAATTAGCATTTACAAAACCTTGAAAATTCACTGCAAAAACCATAGGTTAGAGACCATATATAGTTAGCTGGACATTTTATTGACATAAAACCAATGAAATTCCATATATAGTTAGTTGCACTAACTATATATCGCGCACCCGCAATCCACTGCTGATCATGTCACATATTACATCATTCATGACATGGTCAGTGACATCACTGATGACATCACTGATGACATCTCAAATGACATCACTGATGACATCACTGATGACATCTCAAATGACATCACTGATGACATCACTGATGACATCACTGATGACATCTCATTTGACATTACTGATCACATCACTGATGACATCATTCATGTGATAATACGATGAACCTCTTCAGACTCTAATATAACCTTAGATACACTCAGTGTAAACAGACACTCATAGACTGTCACTCATCCATGGAGTTACTCAGACACTTAGTCAGTCATGCAAAGAATCAATCACACCTCCATTTCCTCAACTATACAGTTATACACACCTTACTTATTCAAACATATACTAAAACATATTTACTCACTTATACAATCCTGGATACAAGTTCACAATGATCCATACAGCCACTCACACATTCACTGGCTCTTATGCACAGTTGTTTATATATGTCAACTCTCACATGTACTGTATTTTACATATGTACTTACTTTGACATGTAGCACTGAGATATCCATTCACTCACCAATTCACTCATGCACACAGTCAACTGCCCATACAGCTGTTTCCACATGCACTTTTGAACCCATACATCTAGTCAATCAACTGCTCACACATCTATGCAGAGAGTCATACACCTCCCAGCCACCCACACACACACTCAGTCTCCCATACAAATGCTTGGGCAACCAATCAATAACCCATATAGTTAATCATATAGCTACTGATCAACACATGCAGCAGTTTACAGAACAACAGACATAATGATGCACAAATTAAGACAGTTTAGTCACTAACCCATGCACTCAGTGAGACACATTTAATCAGTCACTCATAGTCAGTCATGCCCCTACTAAATCCTTCATCAAGACACTTATACATCCACTCATTCTTCAATATGTAAGACATATTTTAACTTTACAGAATTATACAGTCACTGGATGTAGTCATCAGTGATGTCATTTGAGATGTCATCAGTGATGTCATCAGTGATGTCATTTGAGATGTCATCAGTGATGTCATCAGTGATGTCATTTGAGATGTCATCAGTGATGTCATCAGTGATGTCACTGACCATGTCATGAATGATGTAATATGTGACATGATCAGCAGTGGATTGCGGGTGCGCGATATATAGTTAGTGCAACTAACTATATATGGAATTTCATTGGTTTTATGTCAATAAAATGTCCAGCTAACTATATATGGTCTCTAACCTATGGTTTTTGCAGTGAATTTTCAAGGTTTTGTAAATGCTAATTCCTAACTATATATGGTCTATAACCTATGGTTTTTTCAGTGAATTTTCAAGGTTTTGTAAATGCTAATTCCTAACTATATATGGTCTATAACCTATGGTTTTTTCAGTGAATATATATATACACAAACATAAATGCATATGCATATATATGTGTATATGTGTGCGTGTAGAGAGAGGTAGAGAGGTAGAGGTAGAGAGGTAGAGGTAGAGAGGTAGAGACTAGTAGAGAGAGAAGTAGAGAGAGGTAGAGAGGTAGAGAGAAGAGAGTGAGTAATAGAGTAGAGAGTGAGTAGTAGAGAGTAGTAGAGAGAGTAGCAGAGAGTGAGTAGTATAGAGTAGTAGAGTGAATATTAGAGTGAGTAGTAGAGAGTAGTAGAGAGTGAGTAGTAGAGAGTGAGTAGTAGAGAGTAGTAGAGAGTAAGTAGTAGAGTGAGTAGTAGAGAGCAGTAGAGAGTGAGTAGTAGAGAGTAGTAAAGAGTGAGTAGTAGAGAGTGAGTAGCAGAGAGAGAGAATAGTAAAGAGTAGTAGAGAGTGAGAAGTAGAGTGAGTAGTGGAGAGTAGTAGAGAAAGAGAGTAGTAGAGAGTGAGTAGTAGAGAGTGAGTAGTAGAGAGTGAGTAGTAGAGAGTAGTAGAGAGTGAGAAGTAGAGAGTGAGTAGTAGAGAGTAGTAGATAGTGAGTAGTAAAGAGTGAGTAGTAGAGAGAGAGTAGTAGAGAGTGAGTAGTAGAGAGTAGTAGAGAGTAGTAGATAGTGAGTAGTAGGGAGTGAGTAGTAGAGAGAGAGTAGTAGAGAGTAGTAGAGTAGTAGAGAATGAGTAGTAGAGAGTGAGTATTAGAGAGTAGTGGAGTAGTAGAGAGTGAGTAGTAGAGAGTAGTAGAGAGAGTAGCAGAGAGTGAGTAGTATAGAGTAGTAGAGTGAATAGTAGAGTGAGTAGTAGAGTGTAGTAGAGAGTGAGTAGTAGAGAGTGAGTAGTAGAGAGTAGTAGAGAGTAAGTAGTAGAGTGAGTAGTAGAGAGCAGTAGAGAGTGAGTAGTAGAGAGTAGTAAAGAGTGAGTAGTAGAGAGTGAGTAGCAGAGAGAGAGAATAGTAAAGAGTAGTAGAGAGTGAGAAGTAGAAGTAGAGTGAGTAGTAGAGAGTAGTAGAGAAAGAGAGTAGTAGAGAGTGAGTAGTAGAGAGTGAGTAGTAGAGAGTGAGTAGTAGAGAGTAGTAGAGAGTGAGAAGTAGAGAGTGAGTAGTAGAGAGTAGTAGATAGTGAGTAGTAGAGAGTGAGTAGTAGAGAGAGAGTAGTAGAGAGTAGTAGAGTAGTAGAGAATGAGTAGTAGAGAGTGAGTATTAGAGAGTAGTGGAGTAGTAGAGAGTAAGTAGTAGAGAGTAGTGGAGAATATTCCAAAGTTTGGCACAGCACCACTCGCACAATAATTCCAATCAAATCATATCACTTAGAGTCCTTATTAAAGCGCTGAATCTTGGTGTATATTCAAATGCTTTTATTTTCCTTAAGTTTATGTACCACAGCCAGCTGACGCGTTTCTTTCTGTACAACAGAACTTCTTCAGGGCGTTCTTATTTCCTTCAAGTTATGTCGGTATCCTGTTGTCATATAACTAGATATTTCTTCCAAATGTTAGACGAGACGTAAGTACATTCTTATTCAAAGTGACTAGGTATCAATTTTACCCACACAATTCGGGCAGACTTGAGTAATTTATAGCATCCTCAAAGTCAGTCTTTCAAAAATTCCAAAGTATAGGACATGATAATCCAAATCCAAATGTTTCTCAAGAAAAGTCATTTTCAATCGTTCGGAATTTCGGCGTTTGGGCAGATATGACCCAGGGACCCCCAGTATGCAAGGGGAGGTAGTCCCCCCTATGCAAACGAGCCAGTGGCCTGCGTTGCAGAGATTTGTAAAAAGAGGCATAGCCTCATTACACCTCTGTGCAATGCAGCCCCCTGGCGCATACTGGGGGTTCCAGGTGGGCTAGTTGGCCCCCAGGGACCCCCAGTATGCAAGGGGAATAATGATCCACCTCTTCAAACATGCACGGGGCTGCGTTGCAGAGAGGTGTACAAAAGGGGGTGGCCTCATTACACCTCTCTGCAATACAGCCCCCTGGCGCATACTGGAGGCTCCTGGTGGGCTAGTTGGCCCCCAGGGACCCCCAGTATGAAAGGGGGAATAATTGGTTCCCCCTCTGCAAACACGCCAGATGGCTGCGTTGCAGAGAGGTGTAACAAGGGGCATAGCCTCATTACACCTCTGCAATGCAGCCACCTGGCGCATACTGGAGGTTCAAGGTGGGCTAGTTGGCCACCAGGGCCCCCCAGTATGCAAGGGGAATTAGATCTCCCTCTTCAAACATGCACGGGGGCTGCGTTGCAGAGAGGTGTAAAAAGGGGCGTGGCTTCATTACACCTCTCTGCAATGCAGTCCCCTGACGGATATTGGAGATTCCTGGTGGGCTTTCAGGCCTTATATAGTTAGGAATTAGCATTAAAAAAACTTTTGAAATTCACTGAAAAAAAACATAGGTTTCAGGCCTTATATAGTTAGGAATTAGCATTTAAAAAGCCTTTGAAATTCACTGAAAAAACCATAGGTTTCAGGCTATATAGTTAGGAATTAGCATTCAAAAAACCTTTAAAATTCACTCAAAAAACTATAAGTTTTAGGGTTGTTATAGTTAGCTGGACATTTCACTCATACAAAACCATTGAAATTGCTCCTATATAGTTAGTTGTACTAACTATATTTCGCGCACCCGCAATCCACTGCTGATGATGTCACATATTACATCATTCATGACATGGTCAGTGACATTACTGATGACATCTCAAATGACATCACTGATGACATCACTGATGACATCATCCACGTGACAATCACATACACCTGTTCATACACTAGTAAAATCTTTCATCACTCTTTGTAAAATACAGAGTATCATATTTGAATCCATTGTTACAGCAATACAAGTATCTAAAAACCCACTCAGTGATTCATAGATGTAAACACACATCTAATCACTTACCTGTAGATTCACTCATACATGCTGTCAATGAACAATAGAACACCATCAAAAATACTTATACACCTAAATCGACATTATACAGCAGCACACATCCTATTGACATATGAAGTCATCCTACTCACTTATGCAAACAATAGATCAAACTTGCATATTTACTTAGCTACACACTTATACACAACTTCATCTATTCATTTAGATATTAAGTCATACTTAGTGAATTATAAAATCATTATTACAAGTATAAAGTTATCCATACAGTCACTCACACAATCATTGAGTCTTATGTATACTTATTATTATACAACAACTGACACATACAGTGCCTTTTATTTTTCTAGTTTGTTGGACATGTACCTTTGAGAAATATATTTGCTCATCACCCCACCCATAAAGATATTCACTCACCCAAACAACTGTTAGAACATGTAGTTTTAAATTCATATATCTAGTGAATCAACTATTCACACATCTTTGGGCAGTCACACCCCCCCCCCACCGAACCACACACACATTCACTCTCCCATACAAATACTCAGTTAACTAATCAATAACTAATACAGACTTTCAAATAGCTAGTAACCAACTGGAGAACCAGTTTACACAACAACTGACAAAGTGATACAGATATTCAAACAGTTTAGTCACTATCTACTATATTTAGTGAGACACTATAAATTGGTCAAGTAAACAGTCAATTACACTGCTACTAAATCTGCCATCCAAATATTTATTTTTATATATCCACTCATTCTTCAATGCAAATTGCTATATATATAATGCATATTTAAATAACGAAGCAAACCACATTCACTGGATGATGTCATCAGTAATGTCATCAGTGATGTCATTTGAGATGTCATCAGTGATGTCACTGACCATGTCATGAATAGGGCTTCCGGTTTTCCGTTTTTATGGATTTTTACAGATAAATACAGACAGAAAAGAATATGTTTTCTGTCTGCATTTATTTTTAAAAGTGGATAAATGCAGAAAATTGGGCTTATTTTGAGGGACTCTGTGCAGTCTTTCATGAATTATAGGCCAACAGCTGAGCAGATGGACAACAAGGGAAATTAAAAAAACAGAATGCAATCTCATTAAATAATACATTTGTGGTATAATGCTAATGTTTACCAGTGGATGGTTTGTTATATAATATTTTGCAGCTGAAATAGCGAAAATTGACAGATAGCAAAGCATGAGTGCGTGTCAGTCAGTTAAATAAATATGGAAATGTACAGTTCTACAACTTCATTTATCCGCAAAACACAAAATAAATATGGATAAATACAGATAAAGTGGGCAAAAAGTAATTATGGATAAATACAGACGGAAATGCTGAAAAAATAAATACCATAAAACCGGGAGCCCTAGTCATGAATGATGTAATATGTGACATCGTCAGCAGTGGATTGTGGGTGCGCGAAATATAGTTAGTACAACTAACTATATAGGAGCAATTTCAATGGTTTTGTATGAGTGAAATGTCCAGCTAACTATAACACCCCTAAAACTTATAGTTTTTTGAGTGACTTTTGAAGGTTTTTTAAATGCTAATTCCTAACTATATAAGGCCTGAAACCTATGGTTTTTTTAAGTGAATATATATATACATACACACATATTTATACATGCATATGCATAGATATGCATATATATATATATATATATGTGCATATGTGTGCGTGTAGAGAGAGGTGGAGAGAGATAGAGAGGTAGAGGTGTAGAGGTAGAAGTGTAGAGGTAGAGAGGTAGAGTTAGAGAGGTAGAGGTAGAGAGGTAGAGAGTAGTAGAGAGAGAGGTAGAGAGAGGTAGAGAGGTAGAGAGTAGAGAGTGAGTAATAGAGAGTTATGAGTGAGTAGTAGAGAGTAGTAGAGAGAGTAGAAGAGATTGAGTAGTAGAGAGAAGTAGAGTGAGTAATAGGAAGTGAGTAGTAGAGAGTGAGTAGTAGAGAGTGAGTAGTAGAGAGTAGTAGAGAGTGACTAGTAGAGAGTGAGTAGTAGAGAGAAGTAGAGAGTGAGTACTAGAGAGTGAGAAGCAGAGAGAGAGTAGTAAAGAGTAGTAGAGAGTGAGTAGTAGATTGAGTAGTAGAGAGTAGTAAAAAGAGAGTAGTAGAGAATAATTAGTAGAGAGAGAGTAGTAGAGAGTGAGCAGTATAGAGTAGTAGAGTGTGAGTAGTAGAGAGTAGTAGAGAATGAGTAGTAGAGAGTGAGTAGTAGAGAGAGAGTAGTAGAGAGTAGTAGAGTAGTAGAGAGTGAGTAGTAGAGAGTGAGTAGTAGAGAGTACTGGAGTAGTATAGAGTGAGTAGTAGAGAGTAATAGAGAGTGAGTAGTAGAGTGAGTACTAGAGAGTAGTAGACAGTGAGTAGTAGAGTGAGTAGTAGGTAGTAGTAGTGAGTAGTGGAGAGTGAGTAGTAGAGAGTGGTCGATAGAGAGTAGTATAGAGTAAGTAGTAAAGAGTAGTAGAGAGAGTAGTAGAGAGTGAGTAGTAGAGAGTTTGTAGTAAAGAGAGAGTAGTAGAGAGTGAGTAGTAGAGAGTAGTAGAGAATGAGTAGTAGAGAGTGGGTAGTAGAGAGAGAGTAGTAGAGAGTAGTAGAGTAGCAGAGAGTGAGTATTAGATAGTACTGGAGTAGTAGAGAGTGAGTAGTAGAGAGTAGTAGAGTGAGTAGTATAGAGTAGTAGAGAGTGAGTAGTAGAGAGTGAATAGTAGACAGTGAGTAATAGAGAGAGAGTAGTAGAGAGTGAGTAGTAGAGAGTAGTAGAGTGAGAGTAGTAGAGAGTGAGTAGGAGTAGTGGAGAGTGAGTAGTAGAGTGAGTAGTAGAGAGTATTAGAGAGTGAGTAGTAGAAAGTAGTGGAGTAGTAGAGAGTGAGTAGTAGAGAGTACTAGAGAGTGAGTAGTAGCGTGAGTACTAGAGAGTAGGACAGAGGGAGTAGTAGAGTGAGTAGTAGAGTGTAGTAGAGAGCGAGTAGTAGAGAGTGAATAGTAGAGAGTGAGTAATAAAGAGAGTAGTAGAGAGTGAGTAGTAGAGTGAGTAGTAGAGAGAGAGAGTAGTAGAGAGTAAGTAGTAGAGTAGTAGAGAGTGAGTGGTAGAGAATAAGTAGTAGTGAAAGAGTAGTAGAGAGTGAGTAGTAGAGAGTGAATAGTTGAGTGAGTAGTAGAGTGAGTAGTAGAGACTGAGTAGTAGAAAAAGAGTAGTAAAGAGTGAGTAGTAGAGAGTAGTAAAGAGTGAGAAGTTAAGTGTGTAGTAGAGAGAGAGTCATAGAGAGTGAGTAGTAGAGAGTAGAAGAGAGTGAGTAGTAGAGAGAGAGATTAGTAGAGAGTAGTAGAGTAGTAGAGAGTGAGTAGTAGAGGGTGAGTAGTAGAGAGTAGTAGAGGGCGAGTAGTAGTGAGTGAATAGTAGAGAATGAGTAGTAGAGAGTGAATAGTAGAGAGTGAGTAATAGTGAGAGAGTAGTAGAGAGGGAGTAGTAGAGAGTAGTAGAGTGGGTAGTACAGAGTGAGTAGTAGGGGAGAGAAGTAGAGAGTAGTAGCGTGAGTGGTAGAGAGTGAGTATTAGACTGTAGTAGTAGAGAGTAGTAGAGTGTGATTAGTAGATAGTAGTAGCGAGTGAGTTTTAGAGAGTGAGTAGTAGAGAGTGAGTACTAGAGAGTGAATAGTAAAGAGTAGTAGGGAGTGACTAGTAGATTGACTAGTATAGGTAGTAGAGAGTGAGTAGTAGAGAGTATTAGAGAGTGAGTAGTAGAGAGTAGTAGAGAGTGAGTAGTAGAGGGTGAGTAGTAGAGAGTGAGTAGTAGAGTGACTAGTAGAGAGTAGTAGAGAGTGAGTAGTAGAGAGTAGTAGAAAGTGAGGAGTAGAGAGTAGTAGAGAGTGAGTAGTAGAGAGTGAGTAGTAGAGAGTGAGGAGTAGAGAGTAGTAGAGAGTGAGTAGTAGAGAGAGAGAGTAGTAGAGAGTGAGTAGTAGAGGATGAGTAGTAGAGAGTAGTCAGTGTCAGTCAGTGTCAGTCAGTCAGTGTCAGTGTCAGTCAGTCAGTTTAAGTCAGTGTCAGTCACTCAGTGTCAGTCACTCAGTGTCAGTCAACAGTGTCAGTCAATCAGTGTCAGTCAGTGTCAGTCAATCAGTGTCAGTCAGTCAGTGTCAGTCAGTCAGTGTCAGTCAATCAGTGTCAGTCAGTCAGTCAGTGTCAGTCACTCAGTGTCAGTCAATCAGTGTCAGTAAGTTAGTGTCAGTCAATCAGTGTCAGTCAGTGTCAGTGGCAGTCAATCAGTGGCAGTCAGTGGCAGCTAGAGCAGCTCTGCTGACCTGGTTCTCTGGCTCTAAGGCAGCTCTGCTGACCTGGTTCTCTGGCTCTAAAGCAGTTCTGCTGACCTGGTTCTCTCCCTCTAAAGCAGCCCTGCTAACCTGGTTTCTATGGCTCTAGAGCATCTCTGATGACCTAGTTCTTAGGCTACAGAGCAGCTCTGCTGATCTGGTACTGTGGCTCTGGTTCTCTGGTTCTTCAACAGCTCTGCTGACCTGGTTCTCTGGCTCTAACGTAGCTCTGCTGACCCGGTTCTATGGCTCTAAAGCAGTTCTGCTGACAAGGTTCTCTGGATCTACAGGAGCTCTGCTGACCTGGTCCCTTGGCTCTAAAGCAGCTCAGCTGACCTGGTTCTCTCCCTCTAAAGCAGCTCTGCTGGCCTGGTGCTCTCGCTCTAAAACAGCTCTACTGACCTGGTTTTTCTGGCTCTACAGCAGCTCTGCTGACCTGTTTCTCTGGCTCTAGAGCAGCTCTGCTGGCTTGATTCTTAGGCTCTAGAGTAGCTCTGCTGACCTAGTTCGCTGGCTCTAAAGCAGCTCTGCTGAACTGGTTCTATGGCTCTAAAGCGGCTCTGCTGACCTGGTTCTTTGGCTCTAGAGCAGCTCTGCTGACCTGGTTCTCTGGCTCTAAAGACGCTCTGCTGACCTGGTTCTCAAACTCTAAATCAGCTCTGCTGACCTGGTTCTCTGCCTCTTGAGCAGATTTGCTGACCTGGTTCTCTGGCTCTAGAGCAGCTCTGCTGACCTGGTTCGATGGCTCTAAAGCAGCTCTGCTGACCTGGTTCTTTGGCTCTAAAGCAGCTCTGTTGACCTGCTTCTTTGGCTCTAGAGCAGCTCTGCTGACCTGGTTCTCAAACTCTAAATCAGCTCTGCTGACCTGGTTCTTTGCCTCTAGAGCAGCTTTGCTGACCTGGTTCTCTGCTTCTAGAGCAGTTTTGCTGACCTGGTTCTCTGCTTCTAGATCCGTTTTGTTGACCTGGTTCTATGGCTCTAGAGCAGCTCTGCTGACTTGGTTCTCTGGATCTAAAGCAGCTCTGCTGACCTGGTACTCTGGCTCTAAAGCAGCTCTGCTGACCCGGTTCTATGGCTCTAAAGCAGTTCTGCTAACCTGGTTCTCCGGCTCTACAGCAGCTCTGCTGACCTGGTCCCTTGGCTCTAAAGCAGCTCAGCTGACCTGGTTCTCTCCCTCTAAAGCAGCTCTGCTGGCCTGGTTTTTCTGGCTCTACAGCAGCTCTGCTGACCTGTTTCTCTGGCTCTAGAGCAGCTCTGCTGGCTTGATTCTTAGGCTCTAGAGTAGCTCTGCTGACCTAGTTCGCTGGCTCTAAAGCAGCTCTGCTGAACTGGTTCTATGGCTCTAAAGCGGCTCTGCTGACCTGGTTCTTTGGCTCTAGAGCAGCTCTGCTGACCTGGTTCTCTGGCTCTAAAGACGCTCTGCTGACCTGGTTCTCAAACTCTAAATCAGCTCTGCTGACCTGGTTCTCTGCCTCTTGAGCAGATTTGCTGACCTGGTTCTCTGGCTCTAGAGCAGCTCTGCTGACCTGGTTCGATGGCTCTAAAGCAGCTCTGCTGACCTGGTTCTTTGGCTCTAAAGCAGCTCTGTTGACCTGCTTCTTTGGCTCTAGAGCAGCTCTGCTGACCTGGTTCTCAAACTCTAAATCAGCTCTGCTGACCTGGTTCTTTGCCTCTAGAGCAGCTTTGCTGACCTGGTTCTCTGCTTCTAGAGCAGTTTTGCTGACCTGGTTCTCTGCTTCTAGATCTGTTTTGTTGACCTGGTTCTATGGCTCTAGAGCAGCTCTGCTGACTTGGTTCTCTGGATCTAAAGCAGCTCTGCTGGCCTGGTTCTCTCCCTCTAAAGCAGCTCTGCTGACCTGGTTTCTCTGGCTCTAGAGCAGCTCTGATGACCTGGTTCTTTCTTCTCTGGCTCTAAAGCAGCTCTGCTTACCTGGTTCTCTCCCTCTAAAGCAGCTCTGCTGACCTGGTTCTCTGCCTCTAGAGCAACTCTGCTGACCTGGTTCTCTGGCTCTAAAGCATCTCTGCTGACCTGGTTCTATGGCTCTAAAGCAGCTCTGCTGACCTGGTTCTCTCCCTCTAAAGAGCTCTGCTGACCTGGTTCTCTGGCTCTAAAGCAAATTTGCTGACCTGGTTCTCTTCCTCTAGAGCAGCTCTGCTGACCTGGTTCTCTGGAGCTAAAGCAGCTCTGCTGGCCTGGTTCTCTCCCTCTAAAGCAGCTCTGCTGACCTGGTTTCTCTGGCTCTAGAGCAGCTCTGATGACCTGGTTCTTGCTTCTCTGGCTCTAAAGCAGCTCTGCTGACCTGGTTCTCTCCCTCTAAAGCAGCTCTGCTGACCTGGTTCTCTGCTTCTAGAGCAACTCT
Organism: Lissotriton helveticus; assembly: GCF_964261635.1. Taxonomy (NCBI): domain Eukaryota; kingdom Metazoa; phylum Chordata; class Amphibia; order Caudata; family Salamandridae; genus Lissotriton; species Lissotriton helveticus. Next base: position 1,402,867,863 of record NC_136068.1, on the reverse strand, counting down.
GCTGACCTGGTTCTCTGGCTCTAAAGCATCTCTGCTGACCTGGTTCTATGGCTCTAAAGCAGCTCTGCTGACCTGGTTCTCTGGCTCTAAAGCAGATTTGCTGACCTGGTTCTCTGCCTCCAGAGCAGCTCTGCTGACCTGGTTCGATGGCTCTAAAGCAGCTCTGCTGACCTGGTCCTCTGGTTCTAGAGCAGCTCTGCTGACCTGGTTCTCTGTCTCTGAAGCTGTTCTGCTGACCTGGTTCTCTCCCTCTTAAGCAGCTCTGCTGACCTGGTTTCTCTGGCTCTAGAGCAGCTCTGCTGACCTGGGTCTCGGCCTCTAGAGTAGCTCTGCTAACCTGGGTCTCTGGCTCTAGAGCAGCTCTGCTGACCTGGGTCTCTGGTTCTAGAGCAGCTCTGCTGACCTGCTTCTTAGGCTCTAGAGCGGCTCTGCTGACCTGGTTCTCTGGCTCTACAACGGCTCTGCTGACCTGGTTTCTCTGGCTCTACAGCAGTTCTGCTGATCTGGTTCTCTGCGCTCACGATGCATGCACCCGACTTCACATAAAAATATTTAAAAATAATATAAGTTTATTATAAGTGCAAATATATTATTTTTATGAATATCCTAGATAATCTCTTGCCCTGATATGTTTATTAAAGACACATACATATCATTTTTGAATATACATTTTTTTTGTGGGAGGCGCGCACCCAGCAGGCCTCAGCACGTCCATGACGTCACGCTGGTCCCGCCACTGCGCAAGCATCTTCTACCGTAATGCGCATGTGTCATGATTGCGCAGGAGCAGAAGTCGCAGACTGGTCGCATACCATTCGCGCACATCACGTAATATGAAATTTATATGATGTAACTGAAAAAAGCGCAGCCGTCACACACCGTCCATGTATCCTTCACGACTTTTCTAAAATGGCGGCTAGAATCCACGCACCCACTGTGATGTGTACGCCTTGAGTGAGCGACTCCGAAAAAAATTGGGAATTTTTTTTAAAAGGAAGAAAATAATATAAATGTATTAAAATGAAAAATGAAAACAAAAAAATGTATCAATATTTCAGTTTGAATTTTTTTTACATTTCTTTTTGCAATTTTCAGTAAAATATATAATGTTATTTAATGAATAAAATATTTATAAATAAACAGTTAGAAATCAGTGGAAAATCAGTACAAAAAATAGGTAACACTACTATCACACTTAAAAATTTGCATTTAAAAAACCTTTGAAATTCACAAAAAAAATCATAGGTTTCAGAGACGTTATAGTTATAAATTAGCATTAAAAAAACCTTAGAAATTCACAGAAAAAAACATAGGTTTCAGGGGTGTTATAGTTAGCTGGCCATTTCACACAGTTTCATATGGTGATTGTTTTCTTTTCAGCCCCAGTGGGTTGCGGAACTGAAACCTCGGTTTTCTTCTTTCGAACTCGGCCATTCCTGAGGTTTAGAATGTTCGCAACCTCTCAGGCCCCATCGTTTCTTCAAGGGGTGTGTTGTCCTTCGCAGCCAGGCTGCCACGCTTAAATAAATCCAAATTTGCCCTGAAGCAAGGACTCCCCCACACGGCAAAGTGCTGAATGCATTTGTTAAAAATCCGACAGGTCAGCTCTCAGTTTAAAAGTCTCCTTACGCGTTTCAAAGCACTGAGCTTCTTCTTCAGAGGATGACACCCATTTAACTGAAAAGTTCAAAGTACCGTAGCGCATGCAGCAATATACACGCCTCTCATTGGCTCTCAAGTGAGTGTCAGGAATAATGGCATGCTTGTCTCTGTAGTTAAGGCATTTTACCCATGTGGGTTCCAGTTGCATGTGGTGATTGTTTTCTTTTCAGTCCCAGTGGGTTGCGGAACTGAAACCTCGGTTTTCTTCTTTCGAACTCGGCCGTTCCTGAGGTTTAGAATGTTCGCAACCTCTCAGGCCCCATCGTTTCTTCAAGGGGTGTGTCGTCCTTCGCGGCCAGGCTGCCGCGCTTAAATCAATCCAAATTTGCCCTGAAGCAAGGACTCCTCCACACGGCAAAGTGGTGAATGCATTTATTAAGACTTTTAAACTGAGAGCTGACCTGTCGGTTTTTTAATAAATGCATTCAGCACTTTGCCGTGTGGAGGAGTCCTTGCTTCAGGGCAAATTTGGATATATTTATATATATATATATTCAACAAAGAGTTTGCCTGTGGAATGAGGACCACACTCAGGTGAGTATCAGTATAGCTTCAATTAATTGACCGGGGGCAAATCACAACAGCATAGTGAATCACCAGGAAATGAAAATGTCTACCCAACGCCGTGGGCACTTCTTCATATGTAATGGGCTGACGATTAGTGAAGAAAGCAGTAATTTCATAACACTCGTTTTCAAGTGAAAAATGTTCCACCCCAATAGGCGTGGCCACTCGTGTGGCTTGATGGTATTCATAGTGTTGTTCTCTTCCTCAAGTGAGTTGTTGCTTTACACCACTATGTAGTTCAAAATAAATCCCAAGTGGGTTAGCGATAACAGTTCTGCCACAGGAATGTTGCTTACTGTAGTCAATCGCTCTCTCCTGTCCCTGAAATGTTAAGTGGTGCTTCAGCGGGACTGCGCGGAGCACAGAGGGGTACCACTCGCGGCTCAGGCGGGGCAGCAATGTATCCAACAAAGAGTTTGCTTGTGGAGAGAGGACCACACTCAGGTGAGTATCAGTATAGCTTCATTTAATTGACCGGAGGCAAATCACAACAGCATAGTGCATCGCCAGGATATATAAGTGTCCACCCAACGCGTTTCGTGCCTCGTTGGCACTTCTTCATGGGGTAATAGGTAAGCATGGGCGGATCTAGCGGATCTCGCGTACGCGAACTTGCGGATTTACGGATTCGCAATCCGCGAAAATCCGCGAACTCTAGCGGATTTGCGGATTTTCCCGTTTTTTGTGTTGGCGCGCGTTCGCGCCGATTTTGGGACAAGTTCGCAATTGCGAACTTACTTTTCGGCTCGCAACGGCCGCGACTATGTTGTTTCAACGTCTGGTTTATCATCACAGGTTCACAGCACCCTCTGTTTCACCACTGCCACCCTCTGGGACACCCATGCCACCCTCTGGTACATCCTCACTGCCACCCATTAGGTTTATTTATCACTGTAGATTATGGTGGTTGAAAAAAGCAAGCACACCTGCCCTTCTTCAACTGCCATCAATTAATTTGTGTTTCATTAATGTGTCAGTTATTTAGAAAGTTCCAGTCTGGCTGGCACCTGCTTCCTTCCTTATCTGTAATTTGCTTTTTGTTGCAGTGAAATTTTTTTTTCACAGGACCTTTATGGTCTACTTGTAGCTATTCTATGAGCCTGCTGTTTGGGTCATAGCAGGGTCATAGAATAGTTGCAAACTTTGGAGGGGCCCATCAGGAAGCACTACCTTGAATGTTACTAATGTTAAGTTTGAACTTTTGCACCTGCTCATTGCTTTCAGTTTAGCTAAAATCGTTTTTTTCTGCAATTTCGCGCGTTTTTTGGGGCGCGAATCCGTGCGAGATCGATTTCGGAAGCCGCGAATACGTGCGAATACAAAATTGTTTTTTTTGCGACGTGATCTTGCGCGTGTTCGCGAGGCGCTTCTAGCTATACGTTTGCCAAGTTACCCTATCGGTCGTACACGGGCGCGGCCATCTTGTTGGCGTGACGTAATTCCGTTTCCGCCCGCTATGTGTAATCTCGCAAAGTGTGCTGCTCGCTAGTACAATTTCGCGCGTACTCGCAAGGAAAATCTCGCGCGAACTTACCCACGCGGTCGTGAACGGGCGCGGCCATCTTGTTTCTCATTCATTGCAATGGTTCTGGGCATGCTTTCTCTATCCTCTCTCAATCTCTGCCATCCTTTGCTTGTTTGAAGTTTTTTTGATCTAATTTTACTTATTATCTTTCTCTCTATTTTTCTAGCTCTATATTTTTGTGTTTTCTGCAGCTTTTAGTTACTTTTAAACTACTTTTTTAAACTCTTTTCTTTTCTTCTTCACTATTCTATTTCTTGTTTATCATTTAACTCTATTTCTGCCCAGACCATGGTAAAGGGAGCCGGGAAGCACCCTGAGAAGGGGAAGGGTCCCGCACCCCGTGCCCGGCTCCCGTGCGGGCGTTTAAGGGGGGAGCAAGTGGTCCCGAGGGAGATCTTCAGCGCGGAGGAAGTGGCGGCACTGATCTTCCATGTCCAGCGCCGCCTCCCCAAGACGATCCTGGGAGGCGGCAAGATCGCGACCGGCTATGGCATCCGGGAGCGTCGCAAGCGGTGGGAGAAGGTGTGCCGGGCCATGTACAAGATCTCTGGGGTCCGGCGCACATATAACCAGGCCACCCACCGCTGGACCGATGTCATGGACCGGGAGCGGGACTTGCTGGACGCGCTCGGCGTAGAGGTCCCCGGGCTTGGTGAGTAGTAGTAGTAGTACATTTACTACTCTGTTTTATCCTGCTCTGTTATTTGCAAATCTTTGTTCTTTACCAAGAGCAATAATGCTGCCGATTACATTGAGGTAAATTATATTTCAAAATCTTCTATGCATTTCAGGTGCACTGCTCTCCTTCTCAGTAGCCTTGCTTGCTACTATGCTTCTTTGTTTTGTATGTTGTGTTCAGAAGCATTTCATTGGCCTGAGAAATTATGTATGAGTGTAGTGTAAAAAAAAGAACTGCGTAATGCTAGACAGTAAGGGTCATATTTTCAATTACCGGCGCATCCCTGCAAAGTAGCAGGGATGCGGCAGTAATTGTGTGCCATGCCACCACCACCCATTGGCCCAAAACGTCACAGAAGCCTTACGCATCTGTGCCGTAAAGGCAGCGCATTGCTGGAGTTGCGTGCCAACGATGGCGCAGCTCCAGCAATGCTCTGGGGTACCCTATCTCCCCAATGCTGCATCAAGCCGTACGTCGGCTTCAAGCGCGCAGGGTTTGAGTCATGCATCATTGTCCTAAAAGTGACTGATTGACATCTTGTAGATTTCCCTCAGCCACTTTTAGGATTCGTTCCTGCGCAGGTACGCCCTCCCTTGCGCCGGAACGCCCCCTGATGGCGCAGGGCTTTACAACGTGATGCATCGCCCATATGCCCATATGTGTTTTTTTTTAATATATACGCCGCACCAACACCATGGCGAGTCTTTTGTTCTGCCGCTGCGTCAGAAAAGGCACGCAACAATGGAGGAAAATGAGCCGCAACTTCCGCAAGGGACTTCTATCAGCCCCAACAGACTGAAGTCCAGTCCTTCCTTTAGACACATGGCTATAAGAAGAAATAGTGGCGGTGGTGGCGGGTGGATTGATAGTTTGAGTATTCACTGATCTGCAAGCAGGATGGACTTTGTCTGTCACGTGTTGCGCACTGCTGCCTGCAGTGCCAGGCCTAGGCAAACCTCTTTAGTAGTCTGTTTATTGAGTTACATAGGAACTTTCTAAGTCAACGTTCCGCAAATCAGGCAATACGAATAACGTAGTATACCACATGAGATAGATCCCGTGGAATAGTTGTCTATCTATTTCCTATTTTTCCAAAATATGTTGTTATTGTTCTTTTGAAATGTTTGATTTGGTTGAAAAATCTCATCCATGTTTTCTGGTTTTTCTTTCTTTCATGTTGTACATCAGCTCCCCCCAAGGGCAAGAGGACACAGGAGGAGGGTGCTGAGGATGCAGGCCAGGATCGGGCAGGCGAGGGCTCCTTTGCTGGCCCCAGTAAGTTTACATTTTAATAAACAGTACCTATTTTTTCCTAGCGTTCCTCATTCGATTTTTTCTAAATCGTCTTTGATCTTCTTGTAGACTGGATATAAATTCTTATCCTGCCTCGAATATGACTCCCTGTGGTATTACTAGACTATTCTTATTAGTCTGTCTGTGTAGCTAACTAAGATTGGACATTTGGCAATTCCATTGGACTCCCATTATATTCAGCAATACCTCTATGCACTGTCTCCTTACTGACTAGATAGTGTGGCAGAGTCATTCAGCTCCGGAAGTCACCGATTATAGATCCCCAATGATCTCTAGATTATCGTACGCAGGACAAGAGAGTAGTACGGAGTCACAGCACAGTCAAGAAGTGTCAGAGGCACTCATGCTTGCAAAAATTCCAAAACCTTTAGCTCATCCACTCTAGTCTAGAGGAACAAAAACCACAGAGTCTATTTAAGTTTAAAAGCTTTATTAAAAGTAAACACATTTATTAAAATCTACTTTGTCATAAAACTATTTAACTGAAAACGGAAAAGTGGTTAGTGCTGACGATTAATTGGACACATTTCTTGTGGTCGAGCCGAGCTCTCACCTTGTTTGAACTTGATCCTGGTCGTGTTCTTAGGACTCAGGAGTCAAGCTTCTGTCTGTTAGGAGAAAAAGTGGTGCGTGTTAAAAATCAAAAGCAAGCATTCATCAGTTGTGCATAAAAGTGCAGCAAGACAACAGCCTTCCCTGGAATATGGGACATTTTTACTATGGAGTAGACAGTCACAAATTATTACATTGTATTCTGTTTTTTTAACATTTCTCCTAGACCAAATATTATATAGTAGTGAGTGGTGTATTCTAACATTCTTAAATGTACTTTGTAGGTGTAACATCTGGTGACGGGGCCAGCGCGGAGGTGGCTGTGTTGGACCAGGACTCGGAGGCCTCTGGGGAGGAGGCGGTACAAGAGCCGGCGGACGTTCCTGTGGGGGATCAAACGGTGGTGGCGGAAACAGGTAAGCTATATATTCCTTACTTATTGAGATTGAAGACTGCATAGTGTGCTTTCTGCACGGGTGTATTACAATTACAAATCAACCAGGTAGTAGCCTCCTCGAAATGTACTTCAACTTAGCTGTGAAGTTTTTGGTGAGAAGAATCCCAATAAGTTCTTAGACGAACGTGATGGATGGGATGAACGAAAAGCGAAAGAAGGGTGTAAGTAAGTGGGACGCGAACTTGTATGATGGCTGGCAAAGAAGAACGATATGTGTTTGCTTGGCCCCCGAGGTGGCTGGGAAGGAAAGAATATGGTATGGTGCATGGCTGGGTCAATGATGAAGCAAGGATGGGTGGAAGGACAGCAGCCTGGGTGGGTGAAACAGAAACTGTATGTGTGCGTATACTTTGACTGAATGGATGCCTGGAGCATGGTATTCTCTGACTCTTAGATAGCACATGTGTATCTAGAGAGAGTATATGGTCGCCAGGTGAAGTAAGTGTTACCTTGAAGAGCATGTACCACCGCACCCGCACGTCCGTTCCAGTGCAGGGAAGGCAAGGAAAAGAAATTGTAAATGTGTCCAATACTACCATGAATAGTAGCAGTACTTTGTATTGCGTTTGCATTCACAGCATATATCTGGTTATTACGGTGGACACTCCGTACCTCTCTTAATAACTTTAGTTTACTTGTAGTACGTCATCCATGTGTGGGTGTATCACTGTTCACTCAATATTAAGCAAAGCACCTAAAGTCATCTCATCTGTCATTAAATACGTCCCATGTGAAGTGATAGATAATCAAATTAGTTAGCTTCTTCATTTTCCTTTTCTAGTACTCATTTGCACTGTAGGGTGAAAGGTAAATTAATTAAGAAGTAGCCCTTGTAACAGAGTATTCTCAGTGCCACCCGTAATAGAAAAGTAATAGCTTCACCACCTGCATGTACTGGACCGGTACAGTAACGCAAGTCTGTCTCACTCATCATGGTGTGCAACTTTTGTTCTCGGGTGCAAGTTCACTGTGCTGTCCATGTCATTCTGCCGGCTTGCATAAGATAACGTACCCATTTCCCTAAACAAGAGAGAAGAAGAAGAATAAGACTGGTGTACTGTCATAGTCGACTGTAATGGAAGTCCATAGTGGTCGTAGAATTAGTTCATTAAACTACCACTACTGTTAGAGCAAGGATGCAGAAGTGGGAGGTTACATAGATACTGTCCTCAATAGTTATGTACTGTGCTTTCAATTTGCTACTTGTACTCTGTGACCCAACTTTCGGCTCAATCACTTTGTGTTATTAATAAGGAGCATTGGTTACAGACTATGTCTTTCTTTCTTCATATAGTTGCTCCTTCCAAATCAACAACAAGGAGGGAGCAGGCTAGATTGGCCCGGCAACGGAGGCTGGAGGCCACAGTCGCCGAATATCGGCGGCTGGTGGCCCTGGAGGAGGAGGAGGAAACGCAGTCGAGCGGGGGTGCAACAACGACATCCTCGACTGTGACCACTGCATCCTCCTCCGTGACTAAGCCAGCGGGACTGAGCCGGGCTAAGAAAGACGACCGCCACCGCCAAGCAAACGAAATACCAGCTGCCCCCCACAGGAGCTGCAAGGACCGCCAACGCCGCCTACGAGTCCGCATGTCCAACCTGGAGCAGGAGGTCCTGAGGTATAAGAACTTGGTTAAGGGCCTCCGCTCCGAGCTTGCCACCCTCCGCAAGGAGTATTATGCCCATGCCGCATCATGCACCAGCACCAGCACCCTCCAGTAGTGGAGTGTCCCTTGCCCTTTTTTTATAGACTTTTGGGGGGTGGGATTTGGGAGTTGGGATCGTTTTGGGACGTTTCAGAGACAATCGTTGGGGTTAGGGTGGGTGAGGGAGATTATTTTGTTAGGGCTAAATAAATATATTTTTCAACTTTATCTGACCATACCTGTTTTTTACTGCTTTTCAGTCTGGTGGGTGGGGGGCGGGGGTGTAACAGTAACTTTGTTTTCCTGAACAGTCGTAGGACTTTAGTAGTACAACCGTCAATCTCTTGTCTACTCCGAAATAATACTCCATTATACTACCTCCCACCAAACGCTTATCTTACCTGTAATTTGTGTTAGAAATTAGGGCTAGGCCCAGGGCTGGCTCCAGGTGAAATGGGGATTAACGTTGTCAATCCTGGGCGGGTGACATTTCCTCATTGCGGTGGTACTAGTGGTGTGACACAGTGGCAGTTGCATGCCTATGGAAAAAAAGAAAACAAAACCTTGTTTGTCCTCCTTACTGTAGCATTACAACGGTTACGGTACGATCAAGAAAATAGCAGGTGACAGTACACTAGAACAGTGCCATAATGTAGCCTAACAAATGGTAAAGTATTTGCTTGCAAGTATAACTAGTACTTGCGTTGAATTTATTTGACATTGGCTACTACTACTAGAAGATATAGTACTGAAGCTGAGTAAGTCTAGAAGATATCCTCGTATTCCTTCACCAGCCTGTTGCTGCTATGACCTTATCCTCCCCAGCAAGTGTGTGGAATTATTGATGTCATTTTAGTCAGACATCAAGCAAAACAACACAGCCCGGGGGAAGAGGGTTAGGGTTTGTAAAATGGATGGGAATGGGGGTTTCTTTTTGGGTAGGTTTTGTTGAGAGAAGAAAAAAAAAGCAGAGCATGGACAAACAATAATTGAAGATACAGACAATCTTTGGTTACAAACTAAAGGTAAGCACATGCAGTCACACTCATAGAATAAAAGACAACAATGGATACTGTATCTGTATTGCGTATGTTGTTGGAGTTGTCCTGTTGAATTTGGTAAGTTTTAAGCATGCAGCAAACAATTCCTCTTATTGGCGGCACTCCTCCATTCCAGCTGACGCTTCGTCCATCAATGTGGTGACCACTGACAGAAGACACCCTGTCCACTGCCTGCCTGGCGGATGTTGACTGAAACCCGGCCTGTAATTATTGAACGGAAAACAGGAAGTGCTATTACAATACCACTGATAAATAAATAAAAGGTATGTACGCTGTGTGGTGCAAAAAGTCACACTTTGATTTCCCTAATAGACAGTACAATATTTTTGAAATTGCGTGCTCTGTCTGAGTCACCTTTTTAAGGATCAATAAGTATGGCCAAAATATTATAGCGGATCTTTCCCCTCAAGGTAGGTGTACTACTGTGTTTTAGAACAAAATTTGACCTTGAAAAAAAGGCTGTTCCTTATGGATTTTGTCCAAAACACTTCTATCCGGTATTAGACCTTCCCAGGAATGCCCCAGGCAAGACCCGCCAACCCACCCGCAAAAAACCACCCGACAACACCCCCAAACAGCGAAAAAGCTAAATCTCATACTTACAATATCTCTCGGCCTTCTGTCCAAATGCGGCGCTGTTCAGCTAGGTCATCATCATCAATCATCATAACTCCTGTTTTCCACCACGGATTTCCTGAAAAGCAAATGCAATCAAGATTAGACTGTCGCAGCAGTGCTTCGACAGACACCAAAAATTACCCACAAACCCCCGGAACCCCGCCAAAGAGCACCTCAAAGGCAAGCAAGTCAGCAAAAACGGCAAGAAATTTCCACCTCATATTTGGTCCAAAACACTTTTGTCCATTATTAGAGCTTCACAGCAATGGGCCCAAATCCGTCAACTCACCCGCAAAGAAGTACAACACCCCCACAAGTGCTGAGTCTTTCTTCATTGGGCGTAATCCAGCACTCTGCTTGGAGGGAAATCGCAGTCTGGAGGAGGAGGATAGAGGAGCATGTTCTTCGGAACTTGTGAACCTGAGGAATGTAGACTGCGGCACCTTCAAAGCAATAAGCAAACAAGTGAAGACAGTTCTGATGATGGTCTTGTTTTTGGGATTAGGTGATTAAAGTTTGAATTTAATTCACTGTGCAAAACAAAGAAAGAGAGACACAAAGCACACAGGAATAAAAGTGAATAAGGACGAAAAAGAAAGTTCTTGATTGATTGTCTCATTTTCAGGGCTCGGTGTCAGGGAATAAGAACAAGATTTCGTCATCATACTCTGCGAATTCAGGCTGGATGAGGTCAGTGCCACCGAACAGAGAAAAAATCCCCTCATCTACGTTGCCGTCCTCCTTGTCTTCATGCGGCGTGCTTTCTCGTACTTTGTAATCTGGTGGTATGAGGTGCTGATTCATCTTGATCATTGTCAGCCGCTCCACATTTTTGGGTGAGAGGCGGCTCCGTTTGGGAGTTACAATGCCACCAGCAGCACTGAAAACACGTTCAGAAGACACACTTGCGAGTGGGCAAGACAAATAGTTTATAGCCAGGTTGTAGAGCTGTGGCCACAATTGTTTTTTGCCATGCCAATACTGCAATGGCTCCTCATTAAGAAAGACCACTGTTGAGTCATTCATATAGTCCTGCACCATCGACTCAAGGTCATCAACGGTTCCTCCACTTTGCTTACTTTTTGCTGTGGCTGTGACATTTTTTCGAGAACCATACCCAAGCAAACTTAGCCAATCCTCTACAACAGCCACTGTTTTTGTTGTGTGTGGTGCAGATGATCCAGTTGCCGGTGTCTTTAACGGCTGAGAGGTCACTTGTGCCCCAGCCACAGGTGCAGAAGTGGATTCTTGTGACTGGGGATGGCCTGCTGATGCTGATGCTGATGTACTGGCTTCTCCTTCAATAACCTGCCGTTCTTTTTCAAACCTCTTGGCTGACAAGGCTAACCAATGTTTGTACTTTTGAACATCTGCATCATCAAAAGGAAAGAATGCTTCGCCTGCCAGCGCCTTTTTGTAGCGTGGATCCAGAATAGTAGCACAAATGTAATGCTGATCTGACTTGATCTTTTGAAGACGTTCATCACCACGTAGGCGCTCTAATAATTTCTCTGACAAAATGAAATGGTTTTTTTTTTCTTCATCTTCTTTTTCAAACTCAGAAGACACCGCCATCAGTTGGTGCTCCAGCATGCACAACAATGGGATAGCTTTTCCCAAATTACAGTCCTCCTGGCTGACTGCACGCGTGAAGAACTCAAAAGGACGAAGCATGTCTGTCAGGCTTTTAACTATGTCCCATTGCGCCGCACTCATCCGCAGGTCCTCCTTCTGAGATGTACCCTCTGTTAAGAAATAGTGATCGAGTACCGTATACTGCTCATACAGACGCTCAAGCATGTAGAAGGTTGAGTTCCAAAGTGTTGCCACCTCCTGGATGAGTGCTTTCACTGGCATTCTACGTTGAAGTAGCAGTCTCCGCAGATGCTTCCGGGCCTTAAAAGAATGGCTGAAATGGTTGCACATTTTGCGGCAGGTGGCCATTACCGCGAACGCTGCACTGTCTCTATCACTCAAGAATTTTTGAACTACCAGGTTGATACAGTGCGCCAAACATGGCACTCTGAAATAGCCACCCTCCGACATGGCCTTAACTACATTGGAGCCATTATCCGTGGAAACATAACCAATCTTGCGTTTTAGGGGGGATAGCATTGTCAAGACCTTTTTGTTAAACTCTTGCAAAAGGTTTTCTGCTGTGTGACTTTTCTCCAAGCCAAACATGGCTAGTGTTGCATGTTTCCGAGCAGCTTTGAAAACTTGGTCCGGGTCAACACCTGCGTTTAGCTTTGCTTTAACACCTGAAAAAGAGACCCAGTGTGCAGTGATGCACATGTAATCATGGCCTGGGCCACTGGTCCACATGTCTGTTGTCAGATGTATTGTGTGAACAGCACTCTTCTGCAAAGTTGCCCCAATCGCCTGCAGCACATCTTCATGTAGTGCTGGAACCGCAACTCTGGCAAAATAGAACCGGCTTGGAACTTTCCATTTAGGGCAGAGCGTTGCCACTAATTCAAGAAAACCTACCGCTTCTACAAAAGAAAAAGGTAGAAGGTCCACAGCTAGCATTTTAGCCAGCTTAGTGTTATACAGACGCGTCAGTGGGTGGTTGCGTTCATATGGCACGTCTGAAGTAAGCATTGTTCTAATGTTGGCCTGGACCAAGCATTTACGGGCTGATAATGACTTCGTTGACCCAATTTTGCTCGCTGGTGAACTTTTGTGCGTTGGTGTCTCACTCGCTCCAACACTCTTAGTGTGCCTCACATTGGGTGTGTTGCTGACAGGGGTACTGGGTGTAAGGGACGTGTTTGACACGTCTTCTTCCTGCTCGTCATCATCAGATGAAACATCAACGTTTCCTTGATTTTGGCCTTTCTTGATCGCATCTAGGTGCGCAAACCATTTGACAGCGTGCTTTCTCTCAAGATGACCACTCTGGCCGCCGGTACCATAGTTGGTACCTGACTTACCACGACTAACTGCAAGCTTACAAAGGGTACAAATGGCAAACTTTGGATTTTTGGGACAAACAGTAAAGAAGTCCCAAACTGGGGACTTGAAGTGTCTGTGGGACCTGGAGGAGGCGGCGATACTGGTGGTGGTGGTCATGAAGCTAATGCCAGATGAAGTGGAGGATCTGGATTGCCCAACATTTGTACGTTTTGCACTTTCACCGCCACTAATTAAGGTCGAGGTTGACGGAGGTCTCTTCTTGCCAGAAAGAAATATGGAAGCGGGACGAGTTGGTGTACTACTTAACTCCAATGATTGTGGTGTTTCCACTGCCTCCTCATCGACAACATCATCATCATCATCATCACGCGCAGCAGCTCTTCGGGCTAGGGTCAAAATGTCTGTTTGCTGCATGCCCGCTGGGGCTGCAGTGACCTTTATGATGACTGGGTCGTCGTTGGCAGAGTCTTCATCAGCAGCAGTATCCGCCACTTCTTGTTGAGCCTCATCACACTCCATAACTCTGAGACTTTGGACGAGCTTCCTTTTACGCTTAACTACCTTTGTTGGATCATGGTGTGCCTCACTCTCAGACGGCTGTGGTGCTGGTTCCCAAGTTTGATCCGTATCATCAGAAGGAGGTGTGCTTGAAGAGGATGTAGACACCACCCTTGATCTCTTCCTTGCTAGGGGTGTGGAAGACAATGAAGGATCATCAGGAGGAGTGGCTTCCTCAAATGATACCTCGCCTTGATTGTCGATTTCCTGATGTGCCCCTACTTCGGGAGGAACAACTATTGTGGGCACTTGTGACCCTCCATGCACCTCTGCTTGCGCATCTCCTTGCGCTGCCTCTCCTTCCACATGTACTTGGGCTTGTACTTGCACATGTGATTGTTGTTGCGGCTGTGGTTGTTCAACACTCGTCAGATGAGCTACAACAACCTGTGTTGATTGAGGGACATTGCTGCTGCTTTCTTGCGATGAGCCAACATCACTGGTCGATGGTGATTGAAGAACTATACTGGCTGCCTCTGCAGCACTCAAGGGCTTGGACTTAAGTTGGCGTGGTGGTGGTGGTGGCACTGAGCCCAATGGAGCGGGGGTGCTGCTGCCAGCTTGGTCCCCAGCAGATCCCGCTGCTGCTGCTGCAGGCATACTTTTTTTTTTACTCCCAAAAAAAGGGGCGGGCGGCACACCAGTCTCCTTGGTAACTTGCTTCTTCTGCTCCTTACTGGCACCTTTCTTGCTAGAGGAGCTACGGGTTACTTTTTTTGGGGCCATCCTCTTCAGAGATGGTCAGCAGGCAGCAGTTGCACGAGTTGCAGAGGGTTCTGTGTCCAGACGTGACGTCGCGTGACGTTATGCTGCACACACCGCTGCAGGACTTCTTCCTGGCACTGGTGGTTCTCTTGAGTCTTCTTGTGCACCTAAAAGCAATGGAAGACAGAGGAACATCAGTTCAGTTATACACCCCAAAAAATCGACAAAACACAGAAAAATGAGCACAATCCCATGCCATCCTTGATGTTTACATTGAAGACACCCCACAGAAAGACTACGGACATGCAAGTATGCAACACTCACTACCCCTGGGCATAATGGATGAAAAGTAGGCAAAATAAGTGCAGGCCTCAGACACGGCCTCTCCTCAAAATGGCCCCCTTACACCCCAAGCACATGTTGCCTGTACCAGCCAGCACTCAAGATGGCCACCACCACCACCCACATGGCCAGTCCACATCAACAGTACACCCCCAAAAAACAGAAAAACAGCCAGAAATCACCACAATCCAATGCCATCCATGATGTTTACATCAAAGAGAGTGAGACCACACCACAGGCACACTCAGTCCATGCACCACCACCACCCCTGGGCAAGCAAAAGGCCACACCAGCAGCCCCCCAAAAACGACAAAAAACAATAAAATAAGCACAATCCCAGCCCATCCATGGCCTCAATTATGTTTAAATTCAAGAAGACACCACACAGAAAGACTAGGCCCATGCAACACTCACCACCACCCCTGGGCAAAGGGCCACACCAGCAGGCCCAAAAAAACGACAAAAAACAATAAAATCTGCACAATCCCAGCCCATCCATGGCCTCAATAGAGTTTAAATTCAAGAAGACACCCCTCAGAAACACTAGGCCCATGCAACACTCACTACCCCTGGGCATAAGGGATGAAAAATAGGCAAAATAAGTGCAGGCCTCAGACACTGCCTCTCCTCAAAATGGCCCCCTTACACCCCAAGCACATGTTTCCTGTACCAGCCAGCACTCAAGATGGCCACCACCACCACCCACATGGCCAGTCCACATCAACAGTACACCCCCAAAAAACAGAAAAACAGCCAGAAATCACCACAATCCAATGCCATCCATGATGTTTACATCAAAGAGAGTGAGACCACACCACAGGCACACTCAGTCCATGCACCACCACCACCCCTGGGCAAGCAAAAGGCCACACCAGCAGCCCCCCAAAAACGACAAAAAACAATAAAATAAGCACAATCCCAGCCCCTCCATGGCCTCAATTATGTTTAAATTCAAGAAGACACCACACAGAAAGACTAGGCCCATGCAACACTCACCACCACCCCTGGGCAAAGGGCCACACCAGCAGGCCCAAAAAAACGACAAAAAACAATAAAATCTGCACAATCCCAGCCCATCCATGGCCTCAATAGAGTTTAAATTCAAGAAGACACCCCTCAGAAACACTAGGCCCATGCAACACTCACTACCCCTGGGCATAAGGGATGAAAAATAGGCAAAATAAGTGCAGGCCTCAGACACTGCCTCTCTTCAAAATGGCCCCCTTACACCCCAAGCACATGTTGCCTGTACCAGCCAGCACTCAAGATGGCCACCACCACCACCCACATGGCCAGTCCACATCAACAGTACAGCCCCAAAAAACAGAAAAACAGCCAGAAATCACCACAATCCAATGCCATCCATGATGTTTACATCAAAGAGAGTGAGACCACACCACAGGCACACTCAGTCCATGCACCACCACCACCCCTGGGCAAGCAAAAGGCCACACCAGCAGCCCCCCAAAAACGACAAAAAACAATAAAATAAGCACAATCCCAGCCCATCCATGGCCTCAATTATGTTTAAATTCAAGAAGACACCCCACAGAAAGACTAGGCCCATGCAACACTCACCACCCCTGGGCAAAGGGCCACACCAGCAGGCCCAAAAAAACGACAAAAAACAATAAAATCTGCACAATCCCAGCCCATCCATGGCCTCAATAGAGTTTAAATTCAAGAAGACACCCCTCAGAAACACTAGGCCCATGCAACACTCACTACCCCTGGGCATAAGGGATGAAAAGTAGGCAAAATAAGTGCAGGCCTCAGACACTGCCTCTCCTCAAAATGGCCCCCTTACACCCCAAGCACATGTTGCCTGTACCAGCCAGCACTCAAGATGGCCACCACCACCACCCACATGGCCAGTCCACATCAACAGTACACCCCCAAAAAAAAGAAAAACAGCCAGAAATCACCACAATCCAATGCCATCCATGATGTTTACATCAAAGAGAGTGAGACCACACCACAGGCACACTCAGTCCATGCACCACCACCACCCCTGGGCAAGCAAAAGGCCACACCAGCAGCCCCCCAAAAACGACAAAAAACAATAAAATAAGCACAATCCCAGCCCATCCATGGCCTCAATTATGTTTAAATTCAAGAAGACACCCCACAGAAAGACTAGGCCCATGCAACACTCACCACCCCTGGGCAAAGGGCCACACCAGCAGGCCCAAAAAAACGACAAAAAACAATAAAATCTGCACAATCCCAGCCCATCCATGGCCTCAATGGTGTTTAAATTCAAGAAGACACCCCTCAGAAACACTAGGCCCATGCAACACTCACTACCCCTGGGCATAAGGGATGAAAAGTAGGCAAAATAAGTGCAGGCCTCAGACACTGCCTCTCCTCAAAATGGCCCCCTTACACCCCAAGCACATGTTGCCTGTACCAGCCAGCACTCAAGATGGCCACCACCACCACCCACATGGCCAGTCCACATCAACAGTACACCCCCAAAAAACAGAAAAACAGCCAGAAATCACCACAATCCAATGCCATCCATGATGTTTACATCAAAGAGAGTGAGACCACACCACAGGCACACTCAGTCCATGCACCACCACCACCCCTGGGCAAGCAAAAGGCCACACCAGCAGCCCCCCAAAAACGACAAAAAACAATAAAATAAGCACAATCCCAGCCCATCCATGGCCTCAATTATGTTTAAATTCAAGAAGACACCCCACAGAAAGACTAGGCCCATGCAACACTCACCACACCTGGGCAAAGGGCCACACCAGCAGGCCCAAAAAAACGACAAAAAACAATACAATCTGCACAATCCCAGCCCATCCATGGCCTCAATGGTGTTTAAATTCAACAAAACAGTTGTATCATGCACCCATAACCAACCCTGGTCCTACTGGATACTGTGGCTACCCACACAATATAATTTATTTAATTTTCTGAAAAAGTTCAAAAATTGTACTTGCAGCAACTGTAATGCCCCAAACAAACTTACTTGTGAAAGTTGATTTCTAATCCAAAAGTGATCCAAAGACAGTCAAAAAGGCCTCAAATCCAAATATCCAGCAGCACCCACAAAAAGTAATCCTTCCAGCTCCAGATCCAAATGAAAGTGACCAGGAGATGGACAAAGCACTGGGAGGAGCCTGCTGGACAGGAACAGGAAGTTGGAGACTGTAGGGCACTTCCTTACTCCCCCCCCCCAAAATGGACTCCTTGCAAAAAAAAAGGCCATGCAAATGTCAACCTGAGGAGTGATTCTGATAAAAATCATAATTTTCTGAAGGTATATCCTGTTTGCTGGTGATTTTCTTGTGCGAAATTGCAAAATCTCTATTTCGCAAGTGCGAGATTGTTCCTTTCCGCCGCAACTACGTGTTCGCAATTGCGAACTCTCGCGAGGTGTGCTGTGCAAGGTGGCAAGCCGCGAGTACGTATTCGCGGGCGACAAACTCCTGCGGGAACACGCAGCAAGATCTAAAATGGCGCGTCACTCGCAAAGAAAAACAACTCGGCAAACGCTAAAATGACGGAAAGTGAACGCCGTGCACCACGCCGCGCGCCGCAACCAAGCAAAAAATCCGCCGCGAGCGGATTCACGGATTTTCGACAAATTCGCGAGCGTTCGCGGATTGCGAATTTGCCGAAAATCCGAAAAATCCGCGAGCGGAGCGGATTTTACGCCCATGCTTAGTAATAGGCTGATGATTAGTGAAGAACGTAGCCATTTTACAACACTCGTTTTTAAGTGAAAAATGTTCCGCCCCAATGGGCATGGCCACTCGCGTGGCTTAATGGTATTTACAGTGTTGTTCTCTTCCTCAAGTGAGTTGTTGCTTTAAACCACTACATAGTTCAAAATAAATCCCAAGTGAGTTAGTGATAACAGTTCTGCTATTGGAATGCCGCTTACTCCAGTCAATCATCTCTCCCGTCCCTGTGCTGAAACGTCGAGTGGCGCTTTAGCGGGACTGCACATAGTGCAGAGGGGTACCTCTTGTGGCTCAGGCGGGGCCGTAATGTATCAAACAAAGAGTTTGCCTGTGGATAGAGGACCACACTCAGGTGAGTATCAGTGTAGTATAGTGCATCACCATGAAATAAAAATGTCCACCCAACGCTTTTCGTGCCTAGTGGGTACTTCTTCATGGTGTAATGGGCTGACGATTAGTGAAGAAAACAGCCATTTCACAACACTCATTTTTGCTAACCCACTTGGGATCTATTTTGAACTATGTAGTGGTGTAAAGCAACAACTCACCTGAGTGTGGTCCTCTCTCCACAGGCAAACTCTTTGTTGGATATATAAAATATATATATATATATATACACTGATGAAGGCCGAGTGCCGAAAGCGCGTTGTGAACTAATAAAACTTAAACCGTGGATTTACCCCTGAGTGCTGCTACCTTATTCCCGTAATTGACGGTGAGGGACTCTTTGAGCAGATATATATATATATATATATATATATATTCACTGAAAAAACATAGGTTATAGACCATATATAGTTAGGAATTAGCATTTAAAAAACCTTATTTTACTCACACAAAACCATTGAAATTCCATATATAGTTAGTTGTACTAACTATATATCGCGCACCCGCAATCCACTGCTGATCATGTCACATATTACATCATTCATGACATGGTCAGTGACATCACTGATGACATCACTGATGACATCTCAAATGACATCACTGATGACATCACTGATGACATCTCAAATGACATCACTGATGACATCACATCACAACTAAATGAGTGGATGTATAAGTGTCTGAATGAAGGTTTTAGTAGGTGCGTGACTGACTGTATGAGTGAGTGATTAAATGTGTCTCACTGAATGCATAGGTTAGTGACTAAACTGTCTTAATTTGTGCATCATTATGTCTGGTATTCTGTAAACTGCTGCATGTGTTGATCAGTAGCTATATGAGTAACTATATGGGTTATTGATTGATTGTCCAAGTATTTGTATGGGAGACTGAGTGTGTGTGTGGCTGGCTGGGAGATGTGTGACTCTGTGCAGATCAATGTATTCTTGTATCAATGATTTATAAGAGAGTAAGTATGTGTTAGAATATGTTTGAAAATGTAAGGTACTCTATGTTTAACTGTATAGATTAGAAAATGGAAGTGTGATTGATTCTTTACAGGACTGACTAGGTGTGTGAGTAACTCCAAGGATGAGTGGCAGAGTGTGAGTGTCTGTATAGGGTGTATGAGTGCATATGATAGTGTTGTAAAGATGAGTGATTGTATGTATGAATGATTGTATGGGTGAATGAGTGAATGTGTGTGTAGACGTAGGAATCAGTGAGTGCGTATGTAGTAACTAGTATTGGTGTGTCAATTGTTTAAAAAAATATGTTCTGTATTTAACACTGGGTGTAACAGAGGTTATATTAAAGTGTGAGGAGATGCATTGTATTGTCACATGAATGATATCATCAGTGATGTGACCATTGATTTCAAATGAGATGTCATCAGTGATGTCATTTGAGATGTTATCAGTGATGTCATTTGAGATGTTATCAGTGATGTCATCAGTGATGTCATTTGAGATGTCATCAGTGATGTCATCAGTGATGTCATTTGAGATGTCATCAGTGATGTCATCAGTGATGTCATTTGAGATGTCATCAGTGATGTCATCAGTGATGTCACTGACCATGTCATGAATGATGTAATATGTGACATGATCAGCAGTGGATTGCGGGTGCGCGATATATAGTTAGTACAACTAACTATATATGGAATTTCAATGGTTTTGTGTGAGTAAAATAAGGTTTTTTAAATGCTAATTCCTAACTATATATGGTCTATAACCTATGGTTTTTTCAGTGAATTTTCAAGGTTTTGTAAATGCTAATTCCTAACTATATATGGTCTATAACCTATGGTTTTTTCAGTGAATTTCATTGGTTTTTTAAAAGCTAATATATATAGCTGTAAAATTTATTCTTCTTTAAATCCAAAAATATATTTTATATGTTTATTAATAATTTTTTTTAAATATTTTTTTTGTTTCGCTCCCGGTCCGCGAACTGGGAAGCTTCCCGTTAGCTCACTTTGATTCCGCGACCCGGTCCGCGAACCGGTAAGAAATCAACATAGTGACGGTATCGCGTTGCCGCGTAATGCGTCTTATGTCCGGGGCGCGGACCGAGGCGCGAAACGCAGCTCCCCGGAAGCGATCCGCGGCGCGAAAGCGCGACGTATCACGTTGCCGCGAAATGCGTCTTGTGACGTATCGCGTTAGCGCACCCGGAAGTGTCGCGGGGCGCGTACCGAGGCGCGAAGCGGAGCGAACCGGAAGCTAACCGGGGAGCGTTCCGCAGCGCGTAACATGAGCGTGAGAGGTCATGTGACTTGTTAATAAAACTTTTCATTGGTTCATTTCACTTTTGGTTTCATAATGATGGAAGGCTAGGTCAGGTGACTTAAAAATAACACTTTTCATTGGTTGAGAAGTATTGTTTTTTCCCAAATGATGAAAACCCCTCCTTCTTTCCTCACTCTGACTTTCATCATTGTGAGAGGAAGACCTATTTTGCTTCTTGGAAAATGGCTTCATTGGTAGCTTCAGCTGGTGGACCCCCACCACCACCACCACCTCCTCATGGGAAGAAAGGACCACCTCCCCAGGTCCTTACCAACACTGAGGAGGAAGAGGAAGAAATGGATGAGGAGGGAGAAGAACCACAATTTTTAGAAGAGTTGCCCCGGGTTTCCAGAAAGAAAGCCAGTTTCATCTGGCAGTTTTTTTCAATACCTCGTGGGCAAAAAAAAGTCAACGCGAGGTATGTCACCTGCCTGATATGCAAGGAACAATTGTCCAGAGGGACGGACAAAAAATATAGCTTTGGCAATCACACTATGCACAGGCACATGACGAGGAAACATCCCCTAAATTACAGCCGGGCGGAATTAAGGGATATGCACGACAATCCCAGACCAACTCCTGTGGCCAGACCAACAATACCGGTTTCTCTATCACCAGAAGAGGCACGGGAAACTGTGCCAAATATTCAACAAAATTTTGGGCACATGATCCACTTATGTATGCACTGTCGTGCATTATTAGCTTGTGGCAACATGAGCATCAATGCACTGAACCTGGCGTATGAACACCATGATTGCCCTAACCGCCCCCAGTAATTTTTTTTGCTCCTGTTGAGCCCTTTTCAACGCCTGTTTTTTGTTGTTTCCCCCCCCCAAAAAAAACCAAAAAAAATATAAAATTGTTCAAAAAATACAAAAAAAAAAAGAAAATGTTCAAAAAAAAAAAAAAAATATATAAAACAACAAAAATATTAAAAAAAAAGTTCTTTTCAGAACTACCTTCCCTTTCCAAAAAAATTGCTAGAATGTTTAGCACTCTGGCAAGCTCTATTTCTTTTGGTTCGCTTTCGGGTTAGCTTCCCGGTACGCGGACCGGGAGCTAACCAAAAAAAAAAAAAAAAAAAAAAAAAGTGTAAGTATAAGGAAAGGAAACAGAGAGTGATGTTAAAAGAAAGACAGCTATAGGGAGTAAAGAAGAGATACTGTTTAATAGATCTATTTACCGAAGAAAAGACAGAAGAGCGTATAATTGTGAAAAACAAAATAGATAACGAAGTGAAAGAAAAAAAAGAGAGTATAACATTAACAAAGAAGAGTTTCTTGGAGAATGTGAGTGAATGTTCAAAATAAGATTAAAAAATGAGGAATAACAGAGAGAAAAAATAGAAAACAGAAAACAAAAAATAATAGAAAAAGATTAATTGAAACAGCAAAGAAATGTAATTAACATAGAGCCATATCATCAACATAGGCAATAAAAGTTTTGCAGCTTTTATTGACAGAAATGTGTCGCTAAAGCTGCTTTTGTGGCAGAAAACTGCCACTAAAACCACTTTTGCACCAGTTTTCTGCCAATAAAAAGAGCAATAATTTTATTGGCTGTGTTCATAATATTACCCTTAGTGTGCTTCAACTACACAGAGAAAGCATTATGAACAACTAGTGATAGAGTGATCAGTCAAAGACACTAAGAGTAATAGAGACGCAGTGAGTGAAAAAGAGTGAGGAACTATGAGAAGAGAGGGACTGAGAAAAAGAGTGGAAGGAGTTGAGTAAGTAGGTAATAGAGAAAGGAATGAGGGAAGTAGCAAAGGCAGGAAACTGAGGGTTAAAGAAATGAAGCAGTGGAACTAATAGTAGTTAAATGTGATAGAAATGTAACGAAAACAGTACAAAATATTTACCTTATAATTGTCGTTAAATTACTCACTTTTTGTTTTTATACTTTCAATCTGTGAAAGAGAGAACAAACATTTGAAAAATATTAAAAAATGTATTTAAAAATTAGAAAAGACAAGGGAAAAGATTGAAGGTCAAACAGTTTTTCAACAACTTTGACACTTACAGAAGCTTCTGCTTCTCCAGGCCCCCTACACAGTCCTAAAGATATACATTTTAAACTAACAGTATCTTGATGCAGATGAAGTGAGGCCTATCTTAAAACATGGTGCATCTTTTGCATTGCTGTTGTTTCAGAAAAGTGTCGGAAGACACTACAATTTTAAATAATTGCTTCAGGATGCCAATAAGATGTCTACTATCCAGAGGTTTGTTTCAGGTGAGGCCTACTCAGGGTTGCAGATGAGATTTACACTTGTTGAAGAGTACAGAGGAGATAATACATGTGAAGGTCTACCAATGAAGTGAGTCATGTCCACTGCACTCTTCAACAAAGTCCAAATCTCCTATGTTTCCCTGGACAGACCTAAACTTGATCTGCACAATGTGATTCATAATGATAGGAAACACAGGTGATGTAATTGAAATACGTGCAATTTATTTTGCTCATTTCACAATCACATTGTGCAGATGTAGTCTAGCATATGAAAGAATACGCAGAAGTGCAGCACTGCATGCAACAACTTTGACACTTACAGAAGCCTCACCTTCTCCATGCCTCCTACACAGTTCTACATATACATCATAAATGCAAACAGTACAGAATTAATTATACATGTTAAATGGTTTATTTTTGCTGTTCTCAGAATGTATCAAATTTCACTAAAAACAGTGACTTGAAGGTATTCATCATGTAACAGCGGGGAAAAAAAAAACACAATCAAAATGATTGTGTTTAAAAAACCCATACAACATCAGAAATCAAAATTCAGAACTCGTTAAAGTTAACTTACTTTTCATGACGTCCAAGGATGTCCTATGAACAGCTTACATTCTTTTGTGCTGTTATTACTTTCAGCCCGCCACTTTCTGAAAGAAAATCTCCATCGTTTTTAAAAACACATTACATGCAATAAAGGACTTCTTGCTCTCTACCACAATTTTCCACAAGGCCAAATCTGGTCAGAGCCATTTATAACTCTTGGATTTCTTGTAAGCCAATCCCGTCATTTGGCATTTCCGCAACTTTCAGAATTAAAATGTTGAAGATCATTTTCACAATCCTGGAATAGTAATATCTTCCCCTTCTTGCTCAGTCATGTTCTACATTTCCTATGACACTGATACTGCTTACTATGAAGCAGACTTACACTACCTCTATGACTACTACAATTATTTAATTCTCTACATCACTTTTAATCACAAAGCAATGTAAAACAGTAGACAGCATTGCAGACTTACATTCCCTCTACTCCATGTTTTGATTGGCTGCTTCAATTAGCTTATAAAAAGAAACAGTTTTTCTGAACTCATTGAAAGTGCATGTATTTCTCCATGACGTCCAGTCCTATGGTTAGAAGTTATGTCTCTGAACTACACTTATCCTCAAGGCCAAATTGTGTAGGAGCCATTAGAACTTCTTGAAATTCCACAGAGCACATCCCAAGCTTATTTCCCTAAAATTTTGGTTTTAAAAACACCAGGTAAGAGTTTTTAAGGTCATACGGCAATTTTTTTTTGAAAATTAAAACAGAATCATTGCAGAATGACCAGCCATTTCTAGACTTTAAATAAGCTGTGTAATGTCCTGATGTTATTGAAGGGCCGTCATGATATATAATTGCTGCAGTTACAAAAGTCCTTCCTGATATTGACAACTGCGAAGCTACAAAATTTTTTATTAAAGTTGTCAATTTTGTTCCATCAGGCCTACATCGTGGGAACATTAAAATGACATACTGGCCATATGTTCGTATAAATAATGTTGACATCATTTCAGATTTACATTGGCTACACTCCATGTTGTGATCAGCTGCTTTTACTAGCTTATTAAAGGAGACTGATTTACTGTCTGGCAAAGTTAAATATATAAATCTTTCTGAGTCTACACTAGTAGTACTTGATACCATACAGTTCTCGCAGTCATGCTGCCATTGATAAGAAAGCCCAAACAGCTGATCTACATCTACACCTTCAGCATGCAATACATCAAGCATATACATTAAAAACTCCTGACAATCTTGCTGAATATTTTGAGAGAATTGTGTTTGGCCTGAACATCTGTCTAACAGATTTCGAATTTCAGACACACTTTCTATGTTTCTTCTATCAGTGGTACATTTCTCTAACACAGAATTTAACAAACTGCAAAATCTTTGATCAGAATTGACCACAATCTCTTCTTTTACATTTTTTAGAGAAAACAAAACATTAACCACTACATTAGCATAGCAGTTGACACCAGAACTGTTTTCAAACTGAAAACCAACAACATCTTCAACAGAATCCTTTTTGTTTCTGCTTGTAATTTTAGGTTCATTGACTTTTTGTCTTTTTGCTACAACCTCCCCAGTATTGTTCTCATTTCTTCGTTTCCGGCCTACCACACGTTTCTCAAACAAAGGATACTGAGGCAAATGTGGCGCATACTCTCTTCTTAACCTATTGTATTCCTTAACACAATCTAGATCCGCACAAATGTTTGTGACATCACACTCAATCAAGTACAATCCCGATAAAGTTCTAACTCGTGACAATGCCACATATGCCATACCCTCCTTGAACACAGAACTGCCAATATTCACCAATGCACTGTCTACACTTAAACCTTGCGATTTATGAATTGTCACCGCATATGCCAAGCAAACAGGAAACTGCTTACGGCGAACATATAAGTCTTTTACAAGCAAAAATCTAGCAGAACAACGAGCAATTAGCTGTACTTCCTCAATGCCATCAAATGTAATTTTTAAAAATTCAATTCCATCTCTATTTCTGTATTTCACAAAATCAACAACATTACCCATTGATCCATTTACCAGACCTCTTTCAACATGTAAATTCCTTCTTAAAATTATACGGCAGTTCAAGCACACATTCAGAGTCTTTTCAAAACCTGCAGTTTTAGATATACTCTTCTCTAATGAATCCAATTTTGTTTTCAGATTCTCAGACAAAATAATTGTTGATCCCATATGCTCTACTCTATCAATAGCTTCCAGTTTCACAATCTCTTGCTTTTCTAAATGCAACATTTTGTTGTTAAATTTGGCACATTCTGCAAGAGTTGGCATCAAACATATTCCAGATTTCTTCTCAGTAATTTTCTGACAAATATTCTCAGGCACAACATCTTGTTCTGGATATAAATTTGACAGTAATCGTGCATGTAAAGCTTCTTTCCCATGCTCGGTCACTTTTCCAATTCTAACATCTTGTAGAATAGTCTTGTAAACTTCATCCTTCGCCTGACGCATATTTTCATGCAGTTCAGCATAATTGAAGTTTAACCATATATTGACGTTGCCAATGCTGCCTAGGCACTTCCTGGTATCTTCATGCGTGAGCATTTTGAACACAGGTTGCCCTTTCACTGGTGTCAGCTGCAGAAGATCTCCGAAAACAATGATGTGTTTGCCACCAAATAACACATCATACTCTGTTTTGAGAACTTCTTGCATTCTCAAATGCACAAAGGCAAGCATGACATTGGAAACCATGCTTACTTCGTCAATGATAAGAAGTTTCATTTTCCTCAAGATTCTTGAAACTTCAAAACAAGCATCTCCAGATAGCTTGTGATATTGTAATTTGTTGTCATGCTCCACTGGCAGCATCAGTAAACGATGTAAAGTAATCCCTTTAATATTATGTGCTGCCAGTCCAGTTGGAGCAGTGACAACACAAGACAGCGATGACTCTGTCCTTTCCTGCAAATAGCATGAAATTGCTTTAATGAGGAAACTTTTTCCAGTTCCCGCTTCTCCACTCACGTACAGTCGGACAGGCTTCAACGACGTACATGAGCACTCTTTCTTATCATGACTTAATCCATGATCAATTTGCATGGTAACTTCGTCATATATTTTCCTCTGCTCAACGTTGAGTTGTCTTTCCAACTCTTCTAAGTTAACCGCATCCTCTTGAGCATGTGCCATGGCTCTTTCCACTTCATTCATAGCAGTGGCAGCTTCATTTTCGATAACAGGTCCTCCTAGTGGATCCTGACTCAATGAAGCAGAACTCTGACTGTCCTGAGAACTGTCTCTGGCAATCTCGGCTGCAATCGTTGCTTCCTGCTCAATTTCCGCATTCAACATTTCTACATATTTGGGAAAAGCAGGACATTCTATGGTCTCCTTGGCGGCATTGAAAGAGTCTTCGTAACAGAGGAAATCTCCAAGCAGTTCCTCTTCTGCACGCCAAGGCTTGAAAAGTTGCAAAAGTGCTAAATAGAAAAACTCCTTTTTTTCAGGAGATTCGCCACTCAATTTTCGATGGTTTACCAAGTGGCATTTTCTTTGCTTGACCAGACATCCCTCACTTCCTATTACAGCATACACTCCTTTCTCAGTATCTTCTTTGATGTTCCTCTTGAATATGTAATTTTGAAGAACCTCATACAGACAAACATTGTCGAGGTGACTGCTTCTATTTGGATAATATGTATCCAACATGTTGGTCTTCAAAATGTCGGTACTGTTTGGCTCCTTTTCCGCCAAATACTCAATTTCCCGCACAGGTTTCAGAACTCGATTACGCGTTGCAGCAAGACCAAGACTCGCCCAAACGATACTCCTGGACTTGGCATAGAGACTTGCTGAAGACAACCGGTCAGAGCATTCGTAAGCTCCAATTTCTCGATGCGACAACATCTTCAGACTGAAACTGTACAACTTCTTGCTGAGGCTCTTTTCATGGGAAATGTCCTCCCACATATCCTTCAATTCTGTCTTCTCTTTTTTGGTGATGTAAGACGTCACATACCGAGCCACAGCCATACAGTTATCAGCCACAAACTGTATATCCATGTTAGCATTCCACATGGACAAAATCACCGGTTGGAGTCGTTGATGTACTTGGACTCTTGGTTCCTCTTCAAATTGTAAGTGTTTTAGGTGATTTCTTCATGACATTGTGTCGCAGCGAAGACATCAAACTGTTTACTCTTCCTTTAGAAATCACCGGTCGTGGAAAGCAGAAACGACATTTAGTGTAGAACTTGTCCTTATTTCGGAATTTACGACGGCAGTACTTTCCACATCGATGGCTTTGGAAACGCAGAACTTTTTCTCTTAGGCTTTTCTTCTCCTTTGCGTTTGGAACAGCACACGTAGAATACTGTTGGATGAAACTCATCACTGAGTCTTCTGGATCCGTTCCAAATTTAGGTGCATCCTTGATCCACAGCAACATATGTATATGAGGAGCACCTCTTGCTTGGTACTCCTTTCTCCAGAAGAAATCCAACACCTCTCCAAGAGGTGGATTCTTCTTATTCATGATGAAAGACATCATAGCTTCAAATCTATGATTGAAGTACCTACATACATTGACTGGATCCAAAGAGCACAGTTCTCCAGGTGTCTTGAATTCGATGTTATCTACGTTAGCATTTGCCTCTCGTAGAAATTCAAGTAAGTCTTCCCAGCCATACTCGGCACAGCTCAGAGTGAGGAACCATGTGGGAGTACCTAAGTTCCTCAGCATACATTTTAAATCTCATTAGTACCACGCTGACACGCCATGAGATTAATCAGGTGAGAATCCAAAATACTGTCTTGGACATTGACTTTATCCATAAAGTCACTTGCCGAGATGTTTTGCATGTGTATACCACTTTTCAAGATGTGGTTCACTGCATATGACAGTCCAGACAGATCGCTTTCAAACAGGAGATGAAACAAATAGGGAATGCATTGTCGAAACCTAGCATCTCCTGCATACAATCGCAAAGTCCGGTATTCAGAAGCAGGAATTTGATGAGGTCGCTCATCATATCTTCCTCCCTGACCTGTTGGAAAAAGCTGTGGGAAACACCGAGCTTCCAAACTTTCCTCCCAAACACTAATGGGACTCCCTTTGGCTTGTTTCATTTGAAACAACTCAATAGCATTCCCCATGACTTCCTTGGAATGCAAAGGATGAACACTATAATGTTCATATATTTCTGCACTAGTAGAGGGTTCTACTTTCTCAATTTGACCAGCACACAAATCGCTATCCTCTTCCTCACTTACTTCCTCTTCTGCAACATATACATTCTTATAGTATTTATTATTTTTTTTCAAATACAATGTTGCCTTTTTAACTTTCCTAACATCTACTAAATCTTGCCATATTTTCTTATTCTTTGTCGGAACCCCATTAACTAAGATAACCAGAGGTTCCTCTTCCACTTTTTCTACTCCAATTGTGTTAATGTTTTTCTTCAAATCTAGAGGCAAATAAACAACTCTTCCCTTTAATCCTCTCTGTAAATCTGATGGAGGCAATTTCCCTGTCTTTGGCTCCATTCTTACAATAGCCTGAAAGGGATGGATACTTTGAATCAAAATAGATTCATAAGTATTTAAATCCTTCAATTCAGAAGGAATCTCAACCAATTCCAGATTATTATGAACTGCTCTAGCAGGCATCTGGTTTTGATTTAATTTGCAACAACAATAAGTACACACACGTTGATCCAATCCCAAATCAAAACAATTTTCTACCATCAAGTATGTTGCGAAATCCTTCCATTCACTATTATTTTCCCTTTCACTTTTTGCATATAAATCCACTAACTTAGTCTGATTCTTATAATAAGTGCGTCGACAACACACACAAGTGAAATTAGGCCTCTCACTTGATTTCACCTCAAATGTCGCAATTTCCCTCTGGAAATTATCTGTACTGGAAACCTGTACACTATCTTCCACATGACCCTCTTCTTCTTGCTCAATTTCAACATTCTCCTCTTTACTTCCAAAGTAACAAAACTCAATTTCTTCACATATATTCTTCACATCTATTTCAGAACCATGCAAAAGAGCAGCGCATAATTTTTTAAGCATAATTGCTGGACTCTTAGCATAATACAACATTCTAACTAATTTCCTCACTTTATTATGATGCACTGCTAGCATCCTGAAATGATGAAAAACACTCTGGCATACTCTCCTGGAAAGACAAGCCAGTGAATGACCATGCAAACCTGTCACTTCTCTCACTCTGCAAGGATCTAATTCTTGCAACAACCTTATTTTCTGCTTCAAACTTTTCTTATTAAATGACCGTACAAAATCACAAAGCAAATTGATGGAATCCTGTCGCACACTGCAAATACTACTACACTTCCAGGTGTACACAGGACCCTTAGCACGTCTTCCTAAAACCTCATTACCTAACACCTCTTCTGCCTCTGTTGTCACAAGTTTTTCTTTTTCAACTGGACAACCATCTTTCACTTCATAAGCACGACCACTGGTGTCAACTGCATGCACCAAATCATTAACCTGGAAATAACTCTCCTCATTAAAAAATGCCTCACAGCTTGAACTATGCATCCATTCTCCAGAAAAAACTTCACAAAAATTACTACGATTAACTATTCTCTTCCATCTACTATTTCTTTTGAAATCATAAATTGCCTTGTTTAGCTTCCTAATTCTATTGATTATCAAAATAAATAACTTACGTTTAATTTCAAATGCCTGATCAATAACTTTCTCAACTTTTTTTTTTCTCTTATAAAAAACCAGTTTCTGTTGACGTTTCTTAATATTTTTTAACAAATTGCCAATTATCCTGTTGCGGAACATTCGTTTACGAATCTCCCTAAACTGTTGTTTCCTTCTACTATCATGCACAGAGTTATCTCTTGCTCTAGCAGTAACATTTTTCATTGGCCTTTCCTTTCCATTTGATTTCCTTCTCGTTTTATGGACTGAAACATTTTCTGTAGTAATATTTTTTTTACTACACATATTTCTTATGAATTGTTTTGTGCTCTTACCCGGTGCTTTCTTCGTGACTTGACAAATCTTTTTGTTAGAGGACTGCTGCTTATTTTTTTTCACCTGCTGTCTTTGACGTTTTGCAGCCTTTCTCTGTCTTTCTATTGTAGGCATGGTGAAATCTTGAAATAATCTGCAGTTGAATCTGTGGTAAAATATATTAAAAAATGTTATTAACCATTATTACCAAACAGTAAAACAATAACAGTGATCTTCAAAATATTTTGCATTTCCTAAATAGCGAATTTTAAGGAATAAATAGCGATTCTTTACCATTCCTAATTTGCAATGAGCAAATTGCTAATTGCAAGTTACCCATTCATTTCCATGGGCTAGGAGGCTCATAGGAATGAAGGTTTAATTTGCGATTAGCAATTTGCTCATCACAAATTAGGAATTTTTCCAAGGGTGCAGGGGTGTCTCAAGAACACCCTGCTGCACCCCTGAAAAAGAAATTTGGGGGCATATGGCACACATACATGCCCTAAGGGCATGTGTTGGCGTCATATGGGACCTTTTGTTTTTTTAAAAAAAAGCTTTTTGAAAAGAATTCACAAATTACCACCAATTTACCACAATAGTTTCCAAATCCTTAATGTCATTTTTACATATTTTTTGTTTGATACATTGCATTTAAGTAGTCACAAAATTTGCAAATCCTTCAGTGCAATTGCAAAATAAGGAATAGCAAATTTTGCTACTCCTTATTTTGCATCAAACTTGTTTGATACATACCATTTGTCTAATTTACATTTGCAAAGGCCGAAATTCGTAGAATTTTGATCTTTGCGAATGCTAATTAGCTTGATACATATGGCCCCAAGTGAGGCCTGTCTTGCGACATGGTGCATCTTTTGCATCACTGCTGCATCGGTTTCATGTGGTACGTTTTTTTTACACCATGACATATCTGCCTAAATGCATCAATTTGTAATGTTGTCGCCTCATAGCAAATCTTTTCCACTGCCGCTGCATCATAAAAGTGACGCACAGTGGCAGAAAAGAGACATACACCTATAATAAATCTGTCCCTAGCATTTTAAATGATTAATCCAGGATGACAATAAGGTGTGGCCTATCCAAAGGTTTGTTTAAGTTGAGGCCTACTCAGGATTGCAGATTAAAGTTACGCTTGATGAAAAATACAGAGGAGATAATACATGTAAAGGCCTACCAATGAAGTAAGTAATGTCCACTTTATTGCACCAGTCATCATAAATGTATCCCTAAGCTTCTTATCTTGTTACAGATGAACCACCATATGTACCATCAAACTATTTTGCATTTCCTAAATAGCAAATTTTAAGGAATAAATAGCAATTCTTTACCATTCCTAATTTGCAATGAGCAAATTGCTAATTGCAAATTACCCATTCATTTCCATGGGCTAGGAGGCTCATAGGAATGAAGGTTGCAATTTGCGATTAGCAATTAGCTCATCACAAAAAATTGAATTTTTTCAAGCGTGCAGGGGTATCTCAAGAACACCCTGCTGCACCCCTGAAAAAGAAATTTGGGGGCATATGGCACACATACATGCCCTAAGGACATGTATGGGCGTCATATGGGACCTTTTGTTTTTTAGAAAAAAATGCTTTTTGAAAAGAATTCGCAAATTACCACAAACTAGAAGTTGGTGGTAGTTTCCAAATCCTTAATATCATTTTTTACATATTTTTTGTTTGATACATTGCATTTAAGGAATCGTAAAATTTGCAAATCCTTCAGTGCAATCGCAAAATAAGGAATAGCAAATTTTGAATTAAGGACATTTTAAGTCATTTCCATATGTGCAGTGTTTTGAAATTATGATTTGAAAATCGTTTTTGGGGAAAAGTAATGGTTTGCAAATTTATGACAAGGACATAATGGTGTATGCTTCTCTATAAGGCATTTCAGTGTCTCTGATGTCATTTTTCCCATATTACATTATAAGACCTTTCCCCATGGAGCACATTCCTTGTAAATATGCTCCCACCTGAGCATGGCGAATTTAGATTTTGACTGTTTGAGTCACATAACCATGTTAAAAGTGACCCAAAAAAATTGCAAACGTTTTAAAAAAACACATTCATGTGTCTTAAGGACATTTTAAGTCATTTCCCCATGGATAGTGTTTTCTAAGTGGCGCAAAAGAGGCATACACCTATCATAAATCTGTCCCTAGCATTTTAAATGATTAATTCAGGATGACAATAAGATGTGGCCTATCCAGAGGTTTGTTTAAGGTGAGGCCTACTCAGGATTGGAGATTAAAGTTACGCTTGATGAAGAATACAGAGGACATAATACATGTAAAGCTCTACCAATGAAGTAAGTGATGTCAACTTCATTGCGCCAGTCATCATAAATGTATCCCTAAGCTTCTTATCTTCTTAGACATCAACCGCCATATGTATCATATAACTATTTTGCATTTCCAAAATAGCGAATTTTAAGGAATAAATAGCGATTCTTTACCATTCCAAATTTGCGATGAGCAAATTGCTAATTGCAAATTACCCATTCATTTCCATGGGCTAGGAGGCTCATATAAATGAAGGTGCAATTTGCGATTAACAATTTGCTCATCGCAAATTAGGAATTTTTCCAAAGCTGCAGGGGTGTCTCAATAACACCCTGCTGCACCCCTGAAAAAGAAATTTGGGGGCATATGGCGCACATACATTTTAACAACATTCCTTTACCTCAAAAACGATTTTCAAATCATAATTTCAAAACACTGCACATGGGAAAATTACTTAAAATGTCCTTAAGACACATAAAAGCGTTTTTTGATTGCCTTTGCAGCATGTTTGTATCACTTTTAACATGGCTATGTAACACAAACATTCAAAATCTAAATTTGCCATGCACAGGTGGGAGCATATTTACAAGCAATTTGCGCCACAGACAAAGGTCTTACACTAAAATGGGAAAAATAACATCAGGGACAGTCAATTGCCTTATAAAGAAGCATACACCATTATGTCCTTGTCATAAATTTAAAAACAATTCCTTTTCCCCAAAAACGATTTTCAAATCATAATTTCAAAACACTGCACATGGGAAAATGACTTAAAATGTCCTTAAGACACATGAAAGCGTTTTTTGATTGCCTTTCCAGCATGGTTGGGTCACTTTTAACATGGCTATGTAACACAAACATTTAAAATCTAAATTTACCATGCACAGGTGGGAGCATATTTACAAGCAATTTGCGCCACAGAGAAAAGTCTTACATTAAAATGGGAAAAATAACATCAGGGACAGTCAATTGCCTTATAAAGAAGCATACACCATTATGTCCTTGTCATAAATTTAAAAACAATTCCTTTACCTCAAAAACGATTTTCAAATCATAATTTCAAAACACTGCACATGGGAAAATTACTTAAAATGTCCTTAAGACACATAAAAGCCTTTTTTGATTGCCTTTCCTGCATGGTTGGGTCACTTTTAACATGGCTATGTAACACAAACATTCAAAATCTAAATTTTCCATGCACAGGTGGGAGCATATTTACAAGCAATTTGCGCCACATAATTCATAATTTTCTCCTTAAAGCACACTATTCTCTATCTAAATTAAAGAAATATTTTCTCACCTTAGCAAATACTTTGAGTTTGAAAACAGTCTCAGAAACACACCAATTAGTCTTCAGCAGAGCAAAAGGTATGCACTCCAGAGTCTGCAGCTATCAAAAGCACAGAAATGCTGTAATTCTTCACAGATATTTCTCATGTCACCCAATCAAAACTCTTCCCTCACTTTTTTTCAAATGAAAACCCTTCCCCCCTCTGCCCTTTCTGTCTTTTCTGCATGGCAACCACCTCTTGGAAGACTTCTGGTGTTTGCAAGTTCACACAACTTTGTTGCAATTGAACTCTGAACTCTCAGTGCACCTGCATATCCAGTGCATTCTTTCATTTAATGATTTTTTATTGACCATTCAAAATACATCTTTCAAAGAACACATCCGTGCACCCTAACTTTCTGTTTTCAGCAATCAAAATCCACCAATCACTGTTACTGCTTCATGAACACAGAAACTCCACAGTTTTTTTCATTTTAAACTCTCATTTTTTCAACTGCCATTTCATTGCCACACTTCATCTGACTGCAGGAGAACCTTCTCTCACCATGTTTTCTGTCTGGATTGTTGGACATAGTTATATTCACTGGGCTCAAAGGTACGTTGAAAACAGGAAATTACCTAACCTCAATTTACAAGATGTGGAAATTAAGTGGTTTGGCCACAGAGGATTAAAATGTCACCAATTGATACCATTGGTGAAAACCTTTATGCATTTGCCCAAACCTGACCTGTTAATTGTGCACTGTGGAGGTAATGACTTGGGCACTTTGACTGGTGTAGGTCTGGAAATGCTTTTAAAGGACACCTTTGAGCAATTAATGACACTTTTTCCTCAGACTGCCTTGGTATATTCAAATATATGCCAAAGACAGAAATGGAGGTGGTCAAACCAATTTTGTCCACAAATTGAGAAGTCGAGGAAGCATGTAAACAAATCTGTTTCAGCTTACATGAGAGACCATGGAATGGGCTCCCTGTACAACAATAACTTGCGTTACTACATGCAAGATATCTACAGAGGAGATGGAGTTCACTTCTCAGATGAGGGCAACAGAGTTTTCACTCTGAATTTAAGAATGTGCATTGGTACCTACTTATAAGTACCTAAATGTACCATAAACCCAAAAGCTCTTCTCAGAGCTACCCTACATCTGATCACTCACAATTATTATTTTACTCTAACATTTTTCACTAATTTCCAACAAAGTACGCTCCCTGGGGCGCTACCCGGTACGCGAACCGGGAGCTAACCTCGCGAAATTTGTTTTTAAAATGGTTTTTTTTCGCACATATAAGCCTCCTCAGCCACCCTCAGAAAACCTAGGGGGTCAAGATAACTCTACCGTGCCCCCTTCTACCCATTCTGAACATTATTTGCCCTCCATCTTGTATCTTAATTCGACCGAAACACAAAATGGTGGACTCCCGGAACGCTTAAGGTTCGCGAACCGGGGCGCTCAACGGTTCGCGTACCGGGTCGCTCTCTGGGAAGCGCACCATCAAAAAAGGTGGGAAAGTAGTTCACAGAAAAGCCACTGGAGACAATTTCACCAAATATAGATTAGCTCATACTACATACCAATCCCTACCATTTTCACAAATTTGATTGGAATTCCATTTAGTCATTTAGCCTGTAGACCTCTCTAAATACCCTGAGGTAAATTACTTCACAAAACACATCTGAAGTGTTGGAATTGACAACCAATGAAAATGTTAGTTTCATTTTCTATTTTTTTTACCTGACATTTCATTGGTTATATACCTGAATATATATAAAGGAAGAGAAGAAAACACAGCCATTTTGACTACTACTTCTTGCTGTACATTTCAATAGTATTTTCACTAATTCCTTCAACTTCTTTCTAAAGGTAGGTTTTTATTTTTAAAACTGAAGTATATTGTGCACTATAAGTTTATATGGTAAACTTTTTCTGATAGATATATACTATCCCTCTGTAGTAGTTATAGATTTAGAGAGACTTCTCTGTTATAGTTATGGATGGAGTTAGGCTTCTCTTGTATAATTATGAATTTACTTACGTTAAATCACATACACTTTTTTATATTCCTACTTCCACTCTGATACTATACACTGCCCAAAGATAAATTCACTGATAAAAAATGCCTATCTAAAATTATTCCCAACATTGCCCTATCTCTACTAATATATATTTTTTTAATCCAAATTTCAGGCAAAATGGAAGGCGAAAACCAAGTTTCTTTTGAAATGGACCTGCAAGAGAGCAGCCAAGAATTGATTGATACAATTGATCAAATTGACATTGAATTTTTCGATGAAACTTGGAACAATGAACTACTGCAATGTGTACAAGCAGTAGAT
Organism: Lissotriton helveticus; assembly: GCF_964261635.1. Lineage (NCBI taxonomy): Eukaryota > Metazoa > Chordata > Amphibia > Caudata > Salamandridae > Lissotriton > Lissotriton helveticus. Next base: position 1,402,831,167 of record NC_136068.1, on the reverse strand, counting down.
AACCTCCTTGCAAATGAGGACATTTTACACCCTCAGAGACTACAATGTATATTCCATGATAATTATGAAATTTCTGACAATGAAATGTTAGAAAGTTTAATAAATTATGAAACACAATCACATTAAAAAAAATGCTTAAAAAATAAAGAAAATAAAAAATAATCAACAAAAACAACAATCAATTAACATACAGCATTTGAAAAGTCTATCATTCATTTTTCATTGCAGGACGCTGCCCAGAACGCTTCCCGGTTCGCGGACCGGGCGCTCCCCACGCAAAAAAAACGAAAAAAATTATTTTGTTTTTTTTGCCCCGCGGGGCCCTTTTAAAACCTCCACATTAAACCTAAGGGGTCAGGGAGGATCTAGTATGCCCCCTTATGGTCATTTTCGCCTTTGTTTTGGCCTCCTCTTGTCTCTCAATCCTACCGAGAGACAAGATGGCGGCCGCTCCGGACTGTTTAGAATGTTGACAGACACCGGAGAGCCAATCAGCTTAGCTACGCGAAGTTCCGGTACGCTTAAGGTCCGCGGACCGGAGCGCTGCCCGGAGCGCGCTTACAGATATATATCTTTTTTTAAACGTTAATTTCTCAAAATCCACTGGAGCACATATATTGAGACCTAGAAAAGGCACATCGGGCTACCAGTCCCTACAATTTTGCCAAGTTTCATGGAAATCCATTCAGCCGTTCGGGCTAAAAGTGAGGCCAACCGCCCTATGGAAAACTCAATGTTAAAAACACGTTTTGGGACCCCCCTTTTTTCTCGGCCCCCCCTGGACGAACACCCCCCAAATTTTCAGGGGCTGCTCAGAAACAAAATGTTCCATTTTCCAGAAAATTTCATCCAATTCCGTCCACAAACGCCAAAGTTATTAGACATAGAATTTTCAAAAATCCCATAGGGAAAAAATCCTAACTATATATACCTACTGGCGACCGCCAGTAGGTAATATATTCATATATATATATTCATTTCGCTTGCCATAAGCACATAAAAATGATGGATTTTGGGCAGATACCTCTGTTCTTTAGTGTGAAATTGTACGTAAATAATTTTACAAACAATTTACAAAAACAAGATACGTAACAAGAACCCTGGTTGTACTCAATGTCGCTTGATTTATATAGGGTGCTGGTCAAAATAAGGCAGTTAATACAGTTTTTAACAGCGACCAAGGTGAATATGTTGACATTTTGACCTTGGTTCAAGTGTAAGCTCTTATCAGGATGATGTCATCTGAACAATAAACCTGCATGTGACAAAGACAGTAACCAAAAGCCAACTTAGTCTCAACTGACTATATCACTTGATGTCTTCATGTATGTATGTATTTAAGCTTCTAAAGTGAGCAGCTACCCCCCAATGGAGGTGTCCCGGCACTAGCGGAGAGAGAAGACGGTGAGGGCAAGTTATAGTTATCACGCCACGGTGTGCTAAGGGAGGCTGTAGAGCCAGGTCTTCAGGTCCTTCCGGAAGATGGATTCCGATTTGGCCTTTCTAATGTGTTCTGGCATGGAGTTCCACAAGGTCGCGATTTTGACGGAGAAGGACCGTCCTCCTAGGCTGGCCTTTGAAAAGTGGCTGGTGACAAGGCGTTCATGATGGTTAGATTTTAGGGCCCTTGACTGATGGTATTTATGAACACTCTTTGTTAGGTATTGAGAGCCGATATCGTTGAGTGCCCTGTAGGCCAGAGTCAGTGCCATGATTTCAGTTCTCCTTCTGTCGGGCAGCCATTGGAGGCCAAATAAATGAGGGGAAATCTGATGTCTCAGCAGGGCATTTCTGATAAGCCTGGCTGCCGCTTTCGCACAGGTTGCAATTTCCTGAACAGGTATACTGGCAGATCCAGATACAAACTGTTTCCGAAGTCAGGCTGCGATGTGATCAACGCATGAACTATTGTTTTCCTGCAGTCCATGGGTAGGAAGTGAAGGAATCTCCGTAGGGCCTTCATCTTCTAAAAGCAGGACAAGGATACATGGCATGTCTGGGTCTTGCATGACAAGGTGGTATCAAATTTGAAACCTAGATTCCTAGCAGACGGGACTGGGGGGGTTGAGCTCTGCAGGCCACCAGAGGTTGGGTAGCGAGGGCAGATTGAAGAACAGTACCTCTGCTTATCCGTATTCAACTTTTGGCATATGTTTCAATACAAATGAATGGAACTCACCCCCTAATTGGGTACTGGTTAAGCAATTAAACGACCTCCTGATGCTAGTCTTTAATATTCACTGTTCTAGGTATAATAAGATTCAATCAGCAGAAAAATCTCTTGACACAATATCTCACACACCCCACGTGATGTGTAGATATATTGATTCTTCTGTTCCAACATGTGTCCCCAAAGTCTGTCTAATAGATTTGCTCCTATTATAACAACAAGTACCTACATGCACCTGGTATACCAATAGGACACCCCACAGTCAGGAGAGTAATGTGCATGATTGCCAATCATTACTCACACTTAGTGATAATGAGACATATTATGTGTCTAGCAAGTGCATCCCATGGTGTCTGGTCATGAGTATCCAATGTAAAGCTCCAGGCATTAAAACGTTGTTACCTCTTACACAACTTCTCTGTGGCTGCAGCATTAGGCACCCTTAACATTTCATATAGAAGACTGCCACCGAGTAGGCCCAGTGTCCTGCAGTTATCGTGTACTATTCATACAAACACGATAGTTAATAATGTCACTACTTACTTAGATGTGAGAGTGGCAAAAATTCTGTATTAAAAGGCAACCTAATGCCCTGCTTGATAATATGCCCCAAACTTTTGGAATGCCATCAATACAATTTATCAAAATTGTAGTGATATTGATACATTTCTTCAGAATGCAAATATTTATAAAACATTTGGAAGGACTATGAACTATTAGCCTTGGCAATTGAAGTAGTGTTATCTAACTCATTAATGATAAGGCTAATTACATTGTGTTCAGTTTTATTTATCAACTAGTTGGCAAGCATTTTACATGCTTTGTTTTGACCATCATGACATTTAGACTTCACCTTCAATAAAACATTGCAAGCATCAGTGAAAGCAATTTTATTTTATTTTATTTATTGCACATTTGTTTTTACCAGATCATGCAACATAGGAGAACATTTATAAGTAAAATAATTATGTTAAAGTGCTTGAATTTGTTTTTATAAGAATTCATATTGACTATTCAAATTTATTTTCTTATTAGCTATAAAGGAAATCAGGCTTTAAAAGCATCCCAATGTTTTAGAAAAGCATATAATGGGTTAATAGACTATAAAAATCACTTAATAAAAACAGTGGTTACAGAAAAGAAACTTTTGTACAATAAAAGATGGTTGTTAAAGTTTTGCCTTCCAGATTTTAGATGAACTATAATAAAGCCCAAAGAAGACAAACTCAGGGCATGGTCAGATAGAAAAATGAAACCTATATCTTCAAACTGAAGGCTTGTTAATAATGTTTTAGTATCCAAAATACAGTCAATCCTTGAAAGTGTACTATGTACATTAGAAAAAAAGAACATTTTGATTTATCTAGATTACATGTGCTCTACACTTTAAATAAGAATTCAGAGGAAATAGCAGATTTAAATGGCTTCTGAGATTTGTAATGTTAGGATTTATACTAGAATTTTCGATCTAAAAAGGATAGATTAACTTATTAAAATCCACTGCCATAACAATGGTTTAATTAGAAACATTATCAAGTTTAGTTGTAATAATATTTTTCAATTTAGGGTCTGATTCTACTGAGCGATGCACATTGAACAAAGTCATACGTTTTTTAAAAGAATAATATTAACTATTGCATCTACCAATGTTATCCCAATCTGAAGATAAGGATTGTAATTGTAAATGCTTCTGACAAAAGATAGCTGCCTCCCACACTCTCCAGCAGGAGAAAAAAACATGACCCACCCATTGTCTTGTCAATTGTAGAGATTCAGAATTATTACAGTGAGTTTCTTGCAAAAAGGCAATTTTGGTAATAATTTTACATAAACATGGTGACACAAGACCTTGTGGACCCTGGACAGATCATACTTGGTGCACTTTATTAAGTGACCAATTCTAGCAATGTTAGGACCAACCATGCCCTAGCTGTTGTTAATTTCTCCTGGAGAGGGGTAACTAGCCTCAAGAAAGTTGTGGTGAGTGCAGACCTCCCTGTTGACTGCTTCCTTGGCAATGATCTAGAGACTTCAGCCTGGTCTGAAGTGGAGTTAAGGACCCATGCAGAAATGTTAGGAATCTCTGCACATGTGTTCGTTGTGACTAGGTCACAGGCTAAAATGTCTGAAACTGAACAGGCCCTGGATTCTGGAATAATGGACCAGGTGCCTTCCAAGAAAAGGAGCAGTAGGGTTAAGGCAGTGCCTTCCCCCTTGACTCAGAGTGATGATCAGTCTCTTGAGGGAGATGATTGTGCTACTGAAGAAGGAACTGTCCCAGAGGAGCTTGAACCTGATCAGGTTGAGTTCTTGGGGACAGGGGCCCTTCCAGAGCAGATCAGAGTCAGGAGCACCTGAGCTGCCCTTTTCTTGAACCCCTTAGGACAACAAGTTGCTGCTGAGGCTGCTGGAAATGCAAGTGGCACCCATAAGATGTATTGGGATGATGGACTTTTTAAGAGAAGGCGGAAGGTGCACTCGTAGTAAAGTCAGACACGTAAGTAGGAATTCCAAAAAGTACTTCTTTTCTTCAATCAGTCTTTAAAACCGGTGCACAGCCTACGTGTTTTGTTCCCAATTGTGCCAAAAGGGAACTTCATCAGGGCTGTAACAATCATAGATAAAATGTAACATTAAAAGAACGTAAAAAACATTAAAAAGAACATACACAGTATTTTACAAAATGGCCCACAAACTTATACAGAGAAATTCTTTTTGACATAAATGATTACAAACATGTATACATGACAATAAAAGTAAAAACCACATAGTTAACACAAAACTAAATGTATAACACATTCAAAATATTAGATACAGGTATAACATTTCCGGAACATAAAATGACATATTTATCAGTGCATACTTTAGAGAAAAACAACACTAAGAATAATGATGTAACCATATCCCAAGGGATAATTGCAAAGAGGTGAAAGAGAAAAAAGGCAAGGCTGTCAGGTGCATATATTGCAAATACTTTCTTACTTGGTCAAAATGAAAGATTCAAGCCTATCAGCAACACAATTTACCAAAGAGAGCAAGTCAACAGCACAGGCAGTGCTATTACATTTAATTAGGCGATACCAAAGGGGATGAGGGATGGAGCGTTTGAGCAAATCAAACACCACCCCCAGTCAACTGATCTGGGTTCAATCCATCATCATTCTTTAGCTCACTCCACCACCCCCGTTCAGACATGGCCGTATGCAAATCAGTCTGACCCTGTGCCTCATTGGAACAGTCCAGCCCGAACTGCCAAGCCATGTCTTCCCTGGACCAGGAACAAGCATCCTGGGACCGGTTTCGGGTTCATAACCCTCATCAGCCAGGCATTCTTGAATCCAGTGGCAAAGTGAGCAAGGGACCCACGTCTGGGCATACCCTGACAACTTAGGGCGAACAAAGCGATACCAAAGGGGTTGATGGACAGAGCGTTTGAGCAAATCAAACACCCACCCCCAGTCAACTGATCTGGGTTTAATCCATCATCATTCTTTAGCTCACTCCAGCACCCCAGTTCAGACATGGCCATATGCAAATCAGCCTGACCCTGTGCCTCATGGGAACAGTCCAGCCCGGACTGCCAAGCCATGTCTTCCCTGGACCAGAAACAAGCATCCTGGGACCGGTTTCGGGTTCATAACCCTCATCAGCCAGGCATTCTTGAATCCAGTGGCAAAGTGAGCAAGGGACCCACGTCTGGGCATACCCTGACAACTTAGGGTGAACAAAGCGATACTAAAGGCGATGATGGACGGAGCGTTTGAGCAAATCAAACACCCACCTCCAGTCAACTGATCTTTGTTTAATCCATCATCATTCTTTAGCTCACTCCACCACCCCAGTTCAGACATGGCCATATGAAAATCAGTCTGCCCTGTGCCTCATGGGAACAGCCCAGCCCGAACTGCCAAGCAATGTCTTCAACCATCCTAGAATATGTAAGTTACATTCAGAAGAAAAGAAACTTTGAGACAAAGCAGAGGCTATAATCAGTCCCGGCCCATCAATAGGTAGTCACTACTGTCCAGGTTCAGAAATAAATGCAGACAAACTCAGGGAAGAGCCCTGGCTAGTATAGATCGAAAACAAACTTGAAAGTCATGTGGGTGGACACCTAAGGCCTAGTATACAAGAAAGGATCATGGAGGCACAAGGGTACAACCATTGTGCTTTATTCCAAAACATAATGTAGTTACCAATCTGTATTGGGTCCCATCAAAGTTGCTTGAAGGCGACAGATCCATTTTGCGTCTCTTTGTCTGACAAGCGGTTCACGGTTCCCACCCCTGTTACCACAGGGGACATGGTCAATACCATGGCACCAAAAGCTGTTGTTATTGGGATGTGTATCCCTATAGTGGTCACTGAGGGGGTAGCGGTTGTATTTGTTAAGTATCGCCCTTCGATGTTCTTGTATTCGTACTTTTAGTGGGTGCACAGTGCTACCCACATAAATAGAGCCACAGTCACAACCTAAGACATAAATGACATGGGTGGTGTTGCAATTTATAAAGTGTCCGATGTCATAGGACCTAGAGTTGTTATATGAAAAACTGCTGATTTTCTTGCGGCCAAAAGGGTAAATACTGCAAGAGGCACAGGTGTAACAACCCAAAGGGGGTAGCCAAGTGTTATGATCCTGTTTGTTGAAGACATAGTTAGGGCATAGGGTATCACGCAGTGTTCTACCCTTGCGGTACATCAAAGTGGGTGTGTCAGAGATACTTTTTTCCATTCCTGGTACATCTAATAACAATCCCCAGTTATTTTTCAAAATGTTCCGGACTTTACCACTATTCAGATTATATTGTGTGACTAAGCTGTCTGGCCTATATGGTACAGTATCCTTCACCTTTTTAGGATTATCACAAAGAGTGTTTTCCCTTGTTAAGCGTTTTGCTTTAGTGAGTGCTTTGGATAAAGTCTTCTTTGTATATCCCCTTTTTAGAAATCTATGTTTGCATTCATGCACATTTTTCAAATAGGTCTCTTCCTTACTACAATTCCTGTAGATTCTAGTCATCTCCCCAAAGGAGATATTATTGTTGACACACTGCGAATGGGCACTCCCCGCATGGAGAAACCCATTGCAAGCCGTATCCTTCCTGTAAAGCGTACTTTCAACTACCTGATCCTTGACATAAAACTGTATGTCAAGAAAGTTAATTCTCTCTTTGTCACAGTTCATAGTGAACCTGACTTTGAAGTCATTAGAGTTAAGGTACAAGAAATACTGCAGTAGCTGTTCTCCGGATCCTGACCATAGGCAGATAATGTCGTCTATGTACCTCCTCAAGTACACGACGTATTCTGTCCAGGAGGAGGCACGTCTGCTCCAGGCAAACTCACTCTCAAACCTGCCCATAAAGAGGCAGGCATACGAGGGAGGAAACCTGGAGCCCATAGCAGTCCCAAGTATCTGCTGTTACCAACATTTGTCATGCAGAAAGAAGTTATTTGTTCCTTTTGTGCTAATTGGGGTGATGGACTCCTGTATTCAGAGAGTGGAGACCCCAAGCCTGGTGCAGTCAGGAGGTTGGAAGTTGGTAATACGTTTGAAGTTCAGGGGTTTTCTGTTGACACTAGCTCATGAGATTCCTTTAGCAGTACACTTGGGCCAAGACAAGACTTGGGACAGAATTGTGCCTCACTTTCATTGGCCCCACATGTCTGAAGACACAAAAGAGTTTTGCCACTCCAGTGTCACCTGTCAAGCCAGTGGTAAGGCAGGTGGCACCACAAAGGCCCCCCTGATACCACTACCTGTGGTGGGGGTTCACTTTGAGAGAGTGTGAATTGACATTGTTGGACCAATGGACCCTCAGACTGCATCTGGGCACAGGTGTCTCCTAGTGGTTGTGGACCATGCCACTAGGTACCCAGAGGCAATTCCCCTTGGGACCACTACAGCACCTGTTGTGGCAAGAGTCCTCTTGGGAGTGTTCACAAGAGTCGGTTTCCCTAAGGAGGTAGTATCTCACGGAGCAGCAAACTTTATGTCTAGCTACTTGACTGCAATGCGGAAGGAGTGTGGAGTGAATTACAAATTCACCACACCCTATCACCCACAGTACAATGGTTTAGTTGAGAGATTTAACAAAACCTTGAAGGGTATGATCAAGGGTCTCCCAGAAAAGCTTAGGCGGAGATGAGACATCCTGCTACCCAGCCTTTATTTGCATACAGGGAGGTTCCTCAGAAGGGGGTTGGCTACAGCCCTTTCAAACTTCTGTTTGGGCATCCTGTAAGATGCCCATTGTGTCTGGTGAAGGAGGGATGGGAGATACCTCTCAAACCCCCTTAACAAGTACATAGTAGACTATGTACTTGGTCTCCGCTCCAGGATGGCCGAGTATTTGAAAAAGGCAACTAAAAACCTTGAGGCTAGCCAGGAATTACAGAAATCCTGGCACGACCTAAAGGCTGTACTGACTGTTTACCAGCCAGGACAAAAAGTGTGGGTGTTGGAGCCTGTGGCCCCAGCAGCTCTCAAAGACAAGTGGAGTGGACCCCACACTATTGTTGAACTGAAGGGAGAGTTTACCTATTTGTTGGACCTAGGAACTCACAGGAACCCCCATAGGGTGCTTCATGTCAACAGACTGAAACTATATGTTGACAGGGCAGACATGGGCTTGCTCATGGATACTGATGAGGGACAGGAAGAGGAGAGTGACCCTCTCCCTGACCTGCTCTCACAGAACCCTGATGATGGGTCAGTGGATGGTGTAGCATTGGCAGGCAGCCTCACTGCTCAGCAGCATACTGATTGCAGACAAGTGCTCACTCAGTTCAGACATATTTTCTCTCTGACTCCAAGTCAGACCACCTGGTGCACTTATGAAGTGGACACTGGGGACAGTCTGCCTGTAAAAAATAAGATTTACAGGCAACCTGATCATGTCAGGGACTGTATCAGTTCAGAAGTCCAGATACTTTGGGATTTGGGAGTTATTGAACACTCAGATAGCCCTTGGGCTAGTCCAGTGGTCTTGGTACCAAAGCCTCACACCTGGGGTGGTAAGAGAGAGATGAGTTTCTATGTTGACTACTGAGGTCTCAATACAGTCACTAGGACTGAGGCCCATCCAATCCCACAAGCTGATGAGCTTTTGAGATACTTTTGTCAGGGCGTACTCCTCGGAATCCGAATGTAGCAAGAATGGATCCACCTCCTGACCTCACAAACACCATGGAACAAAATGTATACAGGGTATTCGAGTGATCGGGTGAGGGAAGAAGAGGAAGGGAACTGCGGGGGAAGGGAAACCTGTAAAACAAAAGATACGTTTAAACAACACTTCACATGTGCAGGCTACTCTCATAGTATCTCACTAGTTATTGCTAATCACCTGGAAGGAGCACTTTGTTTTCCCTGCTCTTGCTAGCATACATCAAGCGTCTATGCACCTTCCACCCCCAGTTGAATGAAGCAGTACAGGTTAGGAGCTGAATAGTGATATCTGCAATTACTACTTATAATCAGTAGTATAATGCCAACCTACCCACAGTTCCATAGAATTAACTGAGAAATCAACAGGATACTCTTTTCCAATCAAAGAGGGCTCAAAGGAATGGTAAGGTTCCAAACAATAAGTATAATAACAAAGGAAGAGGTGTATCACTTGATACTGTTGGAGTAGAATAAAGATGTATTTCCTGAAAGTATTCCAAACATGCAGATAGAAAGAATTCCGTGGTTACTGCACCACGTCTTATGCTTCCAACACAACACTTTGTCCTATACCATAAAGTCTTCCAAATACGGCAAAGCGTAGGGTGAACCACAGCTTCCCGCTTTGGCAAATGTAATCCACAAAGGCAAGGTATATCACAATGAGCACAGTCTTCCTATTCAAAACAAATATCGATTCATCCAAATACGGCAAAGCTTAGATTTAACCACTGCTTTCCGCTTTGGTGTTTGTATTCCACAAGACATAGATGACAGTTTGCCTCAAAGGAAGAATCTATTTCCTTTTCTTCGTAACGGCGGAGCGTGGTGTTAACCACCGCTTCCCGCTCTCTCTGTCTCCTTTAGTCAATCGCAGCCGTGACTGAAAACAAACAAACTCTCCCTCGAGAAAAAGGGATGCAATCCATCCCGCTTCGCACACGCTTACTCACATTGAAAGCGGGACGTCCTAGACAGCTTCCAGGGTGAAGATGAGCCCGACAGCCGTCAGCGCTCATTCATGAAGTCTCAGAGTATTCCAAATCTGTATCCCAAAAAACATGCATGAACCTTCACACACGCCGGTGCATAACTTTCATTACTCTGAACTGCTCAGAAACGGGAACACCACAGAATCATGCACGACGTCTCTCCTGGCCAACCTCCTTAAATAACCGCTTCCTGTCTGCTCCCCCCAGGACTCATGGGTTATGTAGTTTGTAAAGGGCCAGGTAGGTGCGGCTGCGCTAGATCCTGACAACTTTGGCCTCAGCCAAGTTTCTGAGCACATTTGATCTGGCTACTGGCAGATCAGATTAGCTGATGATGCTAAACCACAGACAGCATTTTCAACCCCTATTGGGCACTATCAGTTTGTGGTAATGCCCTTTGGTCTGAAGAGTGCACCTGCCACTTTGCAAAGTTTGGTGAACAAAGTCCTAACAGGCCTGGAATACTACTGTGCAGCATGTCTAGATGATATTGCTGTCTTTAGCTCCACTTGGAAGGATCCCATGGTTCACCTGGGAAATGTTTTGAAGGCCCTGCAGAAGGCAGGCCTAACTATCAGGGCTAGTAAGTGCCAGATAGGGCAGAGTCAGGTTGTGTACCTGGGACACCTTGTAGGTGGAGGCCAGGTTCAACCATTGCAGAGAAAAATCCAGACCATCATGGACTGGGTTGATCCAACTACCCATACTCCGGGCAGAGCTTTCTTGGGCCTGACTGGGTACTACAGGAGTTTGTCAAGGGCTAGGTTCCATTGTGACACCCCTGAATGACTTAACTTCTAAAAGAATGCCAAAGAAAGTTCAGTGGACAGTTAGCTGGCAAAAGGCATTTGGTGACCTGAAGAAGGCCATGTGCACTGCACCAGTTCTGCAAAGTCCTTACTACTCCAGAGAATGAATTGTCCAAACAGATGCACCTGAGTTGGGGGTAGAGGTTGTGCTATCACAATTGAATGATGAAGGTCAGGACCAACCAGTAGCTTTTACTAGCAGAAGGCTGACCCCTAGAGAGAAACGTCGTTCAGCTATTGAGAGGGAGACCTTTGCTGTGTTTTGGGCTCTGAAGAAGCTGAGGCCATACTTGTTTGGCACTCACATCTCTGTTCACACTGACCATAAGCCCCTCTTATGCCTAAAACAGATGAAGGGTGAACACCCAAACTTTTGAGGTGGTCCATTTCCCTACAGGAGATGGACTATACAGTGGAACACTGACCTGGGAGTAACCATTCCAATGCAGATGGACTCTCCAGGTATTTCCACTTAGAACATGAAGACTCAACTGGTCAAGGTTAGTTTAATGTCCCTGTGTTTGGGGGGTGTTGTGTAGGAGAGAAGAATCTGCTTACTATGGTTACCCCCACTTTTTGCTGATGATTCACTGTTTTCCGACTTCTGGCTGGGGCCCAGCTAATCAGGACCACAGTCTATCTGCTTCCTCTCTAAAATGATTGCCTGTACATTAGGTACATTCCAGAGTGATTACTGGGTTACCCGTGTGAGTCCCTAGTATATAGTACCTTAGGTACTAAGGGCATAGGCACCCCAGATGCTTACCAGGGGCTGAATCATGTATTATGCCACCCCCGGGAAGCCTTTTAAAATGGCACCACAGGTCTGCTACTGCAGCCTGGATAAGGTGGTACATGCAACCCTTACTAAGATATAGGTTACCTATATCTACCTTTAAACACTGACACATATAAACCTATCACTCCTATGGCAAGCCTTATCAATCCTGAAGGCAGAGTGAAGAGTGCTTGGTTTTGTGTGAGAGGGTGCCCATGCATGGGCAGGACCCCTCTGCAGATTTCAGAATATATTCTCTGAAGCTGCTCTGTGATGCAGCCAGACCATATACTCCTAAGTGCATTATAACCTTGCAGTAAATACTGAATTTGGAATGGCTGCATGGAAACATGTTGTGTTTGGTGTCAAGCACTTTGGAATATTACCCCCCCCCCCCCATGCCAGACCTGGCGGCGGGGCTAGAATTCCACCATTCTAGAGTGAGAGACATGTATACACTGACCTAACCGGTAATAGTTTAAAACATGTCCATATATGTGTTTAACACTTTCCTAAAGCCACACATTATTTGTGACTGCAGATTTCATTGTGACGTCCGTTGTCTCTGAGAAAATGGAAAATGCATTTCAGATGCACTTTTATCAACACATGTTTAACATTTTTAGAAATTCACTGAAAAAAACAAAGGTTACAGAGACATTACAGTTAGGAATTAATGTTTAAAAAGCTTTAGAAATTTACTGAAAATAACAAAGCTTACAGGGACATGATAGTTAGGAAATAGAATTTAAAATAAAACTTAAGAACTTCAGAGGAAAGACCAAAGGAAAATGTGTTTTGGGACCCCCCCTTTTTCTTAGCCCTCGCTTGACAGATCGCCTTGAAACTTTCCAGACAGCAGCTGAAGTGAGTGTTTAATTTTCAGGGAAAATTCATGAACATTCATGTACAGACGCCAAAGATATAGGAAAGTGAAAAAAGTGTTTTTCCTACGAAAACATGGGCTTACTTATAAATACCTATATATTCTCTGAAAAAAACAAAGGTTATAAGGACGTTATAGTTAGGCTGACATTTCACTCGCACAAAACCAGAGAAATTCAACAGTTGTAGTTAGCTGAGCTAACTATAACATGCGTCCCTGTAATTGACTGCTTATAACCGCACATATAAATCCATTGCTAAAGCTTGAGAGATTGTATGAAAGTAGGTATACTGCTCGAGTGATTATACTAGTGCAAGACTATTCGCTCAGTAATTAAATGACTGCATAGGTACCGGATGGGTGATAGCTTTACTACAATGGTACTCGCTACGTACTTACATGAGTAGACCCAGAGTGTTTCACGCATATGCCTCAGTATTTCAATGACTGCATGGATTGTAAGTTGGTGTTTAGATGGCTGCATAGGTTCTGCGCAAATGTTATAATAATTGCATAGTTGCTGCCTTGTTAGTTGCATAAGTCAAAAGAGGATACCTAGGTGATTAGATGAATGTGCACGTAGTGCCTGCATACTTCAATAAATACATAATTTCTGCCTACCTGATTGCAAGAGTACATGTATAGTTTCTGGATAATTGAATAACTCCATGAATAGTGAATCACTCATTTGATGACTGCATGAGTAGTGACTGGGTGATTCCATTACTGACTGAATACTGCCTGAGCAACTGAGAAAGTACCTTCATTCCTGTTAGATACACAACAATTATCACTATATCTCTGAATCATTGGTTATCTATATCTGTCACGATAAAACAACCTGTTTTACTCTATACATGTTTTTTTCTGAGCTATGTGTGAGTGAAATCTGGGTATTAAACTTAATATATGTAATTGCATACATGGCCCTCTAGAAACATACATTGCTTTGCTACTGAGTGTGCACATGCATCAGTAAGTTTCAAAAATGGAAAATAACACTTTGAAATTTTGCAAAACACAAAACCTTTTGTGGATGGCATGCATGTGGAGAAGCGTGGCATGCCTGTGAAGAAGCGTGGCTCAATGGTTAGAGTGGCAGACCCTGATGCAGAGGTCTGGCCCGGGACCAGGGTTCAATTCCCACCTCAGCGGCTCTTGGACTCAATTTCCCCGGACCTGATATTTCTCGCCTCGGTGCCTAGTCTAATCATGGGTCCCACTCTGTGACTCTGGGCAATAGCTTGCTTAATCTCCACAACGGCCCCAGCAGCGCTTGGATGCCTGACTTGGGGGTGCCCAGGAGTGGACATTTCACAGGAAAGCCAGGATGGGTTCCACAGTGGTATGAATACAGCGCTACGAGGCCTCCGGGTAGAAGTGCACTATATAAATACAATACATTTATATTTACATCATTTCTCAAATACTTCTTCTGCTTCTAAAACATATGTCCAGCATATCTCAAACAAAAGTTACACTTGAAATGAAGCTAGCACAAGAATTCTGGGGGCATTCTGCACTATTACTCCTTCTTAATTTTAAACAAAGCATGTTTAAAGAAAAACACAACCCTCACCATACCCATGAAATTTTCAGCAGCTTTACTGAACATAGTTCACAATGTAAACATACATGCAATTTCTTAATAGATGTACACCTTCAAGCCATCTTTCCCAAAATAGATAACGCTGTGCATCTTTCAGAAAACTCAAAAGTCTCACAGTGTATATATAGCTATGTGTAAGCACACAAACTATATCTCATAATCTAAGCATTTGCAAAGTAGTCATATAAGTAAAAAAACACATAGAAAAACACTTCCCAATATATACCTAACAAGTATTACTTCTTTCTAATTCATTTAAACCTAGCTCTTCTTTCTCACTACACTATTCCAGATTAATAATGTTACTAAAAGTGCTACAACTCACAGAATGCAAATGACAAATGTATCTATTTTGCACATGTTTACACATATAAAACATTCTTAGCTCCTCATTGCAACTTTCCTGAAAACTATACTGTTCTTTTTCAATAAAATTTACAATGTAATAGACAGGCACTGATTCATTATTCTCTTACTCCCCAAAACATTCACCACTAACTTCTTAAACACATGCGTACCCTCTAATAGATACAGTTCAACTCATACATATTTTTCTTATCACTGTGATACTCCTTTTAATCAAATTCCCATATACATTTTCATTTATAATCTACAAAATAATTACATAGCTCTATTAATACCATTGAATTCTGTTTGTTAATTATACTGTTGTTTTAGCGCTTTCTGCATAGTTTGGACACTGTTATGATTTGTAAAAACTAAGCACAAGAATGGTACAGCACTTTCATACAAAGCAAGTCTAAAATGGTAACCTCTTCAACTTTCCACTCTATCATCATGAGAAAGGCAGCAAATGAAATCATGTATTTTATTTTAAATACTGCATCTCCACTTGTTAATGGTTTGCATCTGCTGACCCTTTCCCTCTCTTTCAAAACAAGGTTCCTGTTGCCGCATTTTCACGATGTTTTTGGGATCATTGAGGAATATTTGCGAAAAAAACAAGAGTTCAAACAGATATCTAGCTTCATTTTTTTGACATTTAAATTCTACACAACAGTTTATCACATAGTCCTGAGTTGGACATTAAAACTTTTCCCTTACTTGTATTGTGTCATTGTGTCATCAATGCTCAACTTTGAAAAGAAATATTCTGTCTCTTTAACACCCTTCCCCCAATACAGTTTTAGCTCAGTGTAGCAAGTAACCCAGTGGAACTAGTAGGTCAAAGGTTCACACCACATTCTAGAAAGAACATTCTGTTTTCAAATAAGATACAACAGGTGTGGTTTCCTCCACACATTCAAAAGCATTTCCATGTCTGTATTACATATCTTTTTTTAACCACAGCCAATAATAAGACTTTTTCCTGAGCAGCCTAACACAGTACCTACATTTATTCACGTTCATGCTGACAGCATCCAATGAAATATATATATATGTATTTAAAATAAAATAAAAAACACAATTTTAACTGGCTTTCATTTGGAAACTAACCCCATTCAGCTCAAGCCTTCTCCTGACTACTATTGCTCCTTCACTTCAAAATGCTGAGTGTATGGATTGTGGGCCACATCTATATCTATTGGGCTAAAGAGGCTTTACAAAATAGAGGTATTGACAGGGACTTGGGTTTGCTAAATGTGTTAATTACTTGATTTGGACAGAGAGGATTAAAGTTTCAGCAGTTGCTGGCTCTGGTTAACACCATTGTGGATTCCCAAATTCCTCACCTCATAATTGTGCACTGTGGTGGCAAAGACCTATGCACATTCACTGGAGTAGGGCTGGAAATCCTAATAAAAGAAACCTTTGCACAACTGATGTTGCTTTTCGCTCAAACCGTCTTGCTGTACTCTAATATGTGCCAAAGACAGAAATGGAAGAAGTCAAATTAAGTCTGTCCACAGATTGTCAAAGCCTGGAAAATTGTTAATAAAACTGTTTTTCCATTCCTTAGAGACCAAAATATGGTCACAATTTATAACAACCTGCATTTCGATATGCAAGGAAGTCATAGAAATGATGTAGTGCACTTTACAGACAAAGGCATCCGGGTGTTTCAAAGTAACCTGAAACTCTGCATCCGGTCCTATGTATAGCAGACATACACACACAACCAACACAACAACTTTTGTCAGAGCCACCCTAGTACCCAAAATATTGGGAAGTGTTTTTCTAAAGGTTTATTTTGGGAATTTTTGCAATCAAGTCGGGTTCCTCGCGGACATGTCATGAAAATGGAAAACAAAAGCAGACATTCAGTGGCCACCAACACATCCAAAAATAATATGTAAAAAAATCCATTCTGAACATTGTTCTACACACAATACTATATACATACTTCTTTCAAAGCATGTTTAAACTCATATTTTTGTACTTAGTTTTTTTTAACACCATCTTTCACAGCTATTTTTGGGCATCGCATTGATGTCGTTATCTGCAATGATCGGGCCTTTCCCATAAAGTAGAAACACATACATGCACAGACATTACAGTATACTACACATTAGGGATTTATTACTGTATGCTTCAAACTCATGTTTTTCTAGTGTATTTCTATAACAACCATCTCTAAAACCTATTTTCCATTTTCACAGTGACTCCAGAGATAGTGATGATGTTGCTCATCACGATACCCGTGGGTACGTTACGAAAGCAGAAAGCAAAAGCAGAATTTTAATAGCCACCACCACATAAAAAATTATAGCTATATAGTGAATTCCAACCATCACAGTAGATAACTCACTATATAAATAACTCTATAAAAACATTTATCAGAATCTCAATATCTCTATAAGAATGCACATTAATGATTCATCAATATTCGCGATGAAATCGATAGTCACAATATCCCTGCAATTGTGCACGGGGGCACGCTGTTGGTTGCAGCGTCATCACAAATATAGCGTAAGATAAAAAAAATCAATTTTGGACACATAACTTGTATCACTAACACCTCCATTTCTCAACCATGGGCTCAGAGTATCTCCACCCTGACCCCTTGTGTGGGCTTTCAGACACATTTTCAGCCCTGGGAACCATTCTCGATAGATAAAATGGCGACCACAACTTTCTATTAAGGTTGCGACCAGCTAATCAGAGCATTCCATTGGCTCGTGCATTCATGATTCTTCGCAAAACCTTTGCGAAATATCACCAGTCAAAGATATCACTATGATTTTGAACTTACATTTCTCATAAACTACTGAATGGATTTACACTGCATAAGAAAAAGGCACTTCCTTGAATTGACATCTACCTCCCTGACAAATTTGGTGTAAGTCTGTTCAACGGGTTGGGCTGTACCTCCAGTAAGTGCCATGGAACTGCGTTGCAGAGTGTGGTAAAAAAGGGTGTGGCCTCTGAACACCTCTCAGCAACGAAGATCGCTGGTGCATACTGGAGGTACCTGATGGGCTAGTTGGCCCCCAGGAACCCTCAGGATTGAAGAGGAATTAATTCCTCAACTTAAAATGTGCAATAGGGCGTGTTTGCAGGCATGTCATCTGAGGCCCCGCTCCCTTCCTTCAACATTGTGCAAACATGCCCCCTGGCAAGTTGTAAGTTGGGGACTTTATTCCCCTTCAATAGTGAGGGTCCCTGTGGGCTAAAACTCCCACCAGGTGCCTCCAGTATGTGCCAGGGAGCTGCGTTGCAGAGAGGTGTTCAGAGGTCACGCCCCTTTTTACACCTCTCTGCAACGCAGCTTACTGGAGGTACCTAGAGGGCTAGTTTGAGCCTAAGGACCCTCAGGTCTCAAGGGGACTTAATTTTCCAACTTAAAACGGACACAGGGTGCGTTTACAAGGTGGTGAAGGGACGTGACGTATGCAAACACGCACTGTGTTGTGTTTTAAGGTGGGAAAATAATTCCCCTCCAATCCTGAGGGCCCCTGGGGGCCAACTAGCCCAGTAGGTGTTTCCAGTAAGCGCCACTGCGCTGCATTGCAGAGAGGTGGTCCAGGCCATGCTACTTTTTACACCTCTCTGCAACGGCGCTTACTAGAGGTACCTAGTGGGCTAGTTTGACCCTAGGGACTCTCAGGATTCAAGGGGGCTTAATCTTCCAACTAAAAACGGCCACAGGGCTTGTTTAAATAGAGGGGAAGGGAGGGGACGGGCCTAAGGTGACGTGTGCAAACATGCCCTGTGGCGCGTTTTAAGTTGGGGAAATAGTTCCCCTTCAATCCTGAGGGCCCCTGGGGGTCAACTAGCCCACCAGGTGCTTCCAGTAAGCGCCACTGAGCTGTGTTGCATGCCATTTGAGATGTCATCAGTGATGTCATGAGTGGTGTAATTGACCATGTCATGAGTGATGTAATATGTGACGTTATCAGCAGTGCATTGCGGGCGCACGAGTTATAGTTAGCTGAACTAACTATAACCGGGGAATTTCTTGGGTTTTGTACGAGTGAAATCTCCAGCTAACTATAACGCCCCTGAAACCTATGTTTTTTTCAGTGAATATATATATATATATATATTAGAACCTTGTTTCCATAGGAAAATCATTTTTTGACTTGGCTATAACTACGACATCGTTTGACCAATCCTCATGAAATGTTCCTAAAAAAGTGTCAAGGTAGGTTCTGTGTGTCATTGAAAGTTTGGGGGTGATCTATGTAGTGGGGACCGAGAAATTGTGACACAAAATAAAGGAGCAGTTGTAATGTTAATTCCCATTGAAACCTTTAGCCTCAGCTACCGCCCTAATTCCTGAACAGATTTACATAAAATTTGGCAGGGAGGTAGATGTTGGTTCAAGGAAGTGCCTTTTGCTTCTTTGGTGTGAATCCATTTAGTAGTTTTGAGAAATGTAAGTTGAAAATTATAGATATATCTCTGGCCTTGAAGCCTTCGCTAACTAAGATGAGCTTGTGCAGGGAAATCCACTGCTCTGATTGGCTGCCAACTCTTCAGCCAGGAAGTGTTGTCAGCTATCTTGGGACTCAGCTTCACTGAGTCCTCAAAAAAATAAGTGAAAATAAAGAAAAGGGGACAGGGTACGAATATCCTGACCCCCCACCCATGTTCTGAGGGTTCCCCTTGGATCCTGCCATGGCATAAAAGCATTTAAAATAAATTATAATAATTTGCTGCAAAATCAGGATATTCACAAGTTTGCAGCAAAAATATAAAATAGCAAGTGCAGGCTCTGTGTTTGCTTTAAAATATCCCCTGGGTGGGCCAGGCCCCAGGGGAATGTAATAGATATAGGAGGAGGGCTCATGGGCCCCCATCCTAAGTAACCCTGGCCGTAGTACTTCGCTACGCCCACAGAGTGGGCGTAGTGTTGACTACTTCGCCATTTGCAAAGTAGGCGTAGCAGGCATCACTGCCACAAGTTGCCCGCCACCCGCCTCCCTCCTGCCCTCCCTAAATACTTAAATAACCTTTTTAAAAAGAATAAAAACCGCTTACCTTGTCGGCTGCGTCCCCGGGGCTCCCTCTCGTAATCGCGCCGCCGTCTCGGACACTAATGTGCATGCACGGCCGCCCTCGCATGCGCATTTCTCACAAGAAATGCGCATGCGCGGGCGGCCGCACATGCGCATTAGTATCCAAGATGGTGGCGCGATTACGAGAGGGAGCCCCGGAGACGCAGCGGACAAGGTAAGTGGTTTTTATTCTTTTTAAAAAGGTTATTTAAGTATTTAGGGAGGGCGGGAGGGAGGCGGGTAGTATTTAGGGAGGGCGGGAGGGAGGCGGGTGGCGCGTAGTGGGCCTACGCGAAGTGCGTATGTGGACGTAGTTTCTTGCCCACTTCGCGTAGCTTTGCGTAGCCCCACTACGCCTACTACGCCCAGGGTTAAACCTAAGGCTTATCAAAGCCCAAAGGACCACCACCTCCATGGGGTGCTTTTAATTACTTATGCTATATGAACGTTATAATTAGGCTCAGATTTCACTTATTTATAACCGTAGAAAATCAGTAGTTATAGTTACCTAAGCGAACTATAACTTATGCCACTACAATGCACTGCTTATGACCTCATATATTACATCACTCATGACATGGTCAGTGACATCATTGATGACATGACTGATGGCATCTCAGTGATGACATATTCAAGTGAGAATAAATGTTTTCTAAGAGTTTGTGAGTTTTAAACATATATACTAACTTACTACAAAAGTTAGATTAGTGTACTAGGTGTACTAGTAATGAGTGATACTACTTCTAACAAATGTGATTGGAGAAGCTCTATTACGGTCTGCATCAGTGTGTGAGTGGGTGTGTTAGTGGGTGTATGAGGGGTGTATGGGTGAGTGAGTGGGTTTCTGACTAGCTGTGCGAGTGGTTGTAAGAGTGTGTGAGTGTTTTTATAAGTGGATATGTGTGTGACTGTGTGTGTCTGTTTTATGGATGTGTAAGTGGTTTTGGGTGTGTGAATGGGTGTGTGAGCAGTCATATGGGTTTGTAGATGGTATGTGAGTGGTTGTCTGGGTGTCTGATGGTGTGAGAATGGCCATATAGATTCATACATGTGGGTGTGAGTGGATGTATGAGTGTGTGACTGGGTGTGTGCCTAATTGTATGAATGTGTGAGTGGGTCTGTGAGTTGTTGTAGGGGTGTGTGTGGGTATGTGAGTGGGTGTGTAGGTGTATGAGTGGATGTGTGAGTGGTTGTGTGGGTGTGCACGTGTGAGTATTTGTATGTGTTTTTAGGTGGGTGAGTGAGTGATTTTATAGATGTGTGATTGAGTGTGTAAGTATTTGTGAAGGTGAGTGAGTGGGCACCTGAATGTCTTTATGTTTGGTAATTCAGTGTCTGTATGGGTGAGTGACTGCCTGTGTAAGTGGCAGTGTGAGTGGGTGTGTAGGTGACTGTATGACTAGGTGTGTGGGTGGCTGTAGGGGTGAGTGAATAGTTGTATCAATGGCTGTATGGATGAGTGAATGGGTGTGTGAGTAGTTGTATGTGAGTGCTTATCTGGACTATGAGTGAGTATGTGAGAGATTGCATGGGCTGTGAGTGGGTGTGTGAATGTGTGTGTTGATGATACCATCAGTGATGTCATTTGAAATGTTATGAGTGATGTAATATGTGAGGTCATTAGCAGTGCATTGACAGGGCATAAGTTAAAGTTAGCTCAGGTAACTATAACTGCTGAATTTCTATGGTTTTGTACAAGTGAATTATGAGCCTAACTATAACATCCCTGTAATATTTGTTTTTTCACTAAATTTCTAATGTTTTGTAGATTCGATTTCATAACTGTTATGTTCCTGTAACCTTTGGTTCTTTAAGTGAATTTCAAAGATTTTTCAAATAAAACCTTTCACCTATGAGAGAGGGTGTGTGAGTGACTATATGGGTCGGTGAATTGGTGTGTGAGTGTCTGTATGGGCCCGTGGTGAGTGTGTGAGTGTTTGTGTTGGTGTCTGAATAAATCAAGCCAATGTCTTCATGGAATTTGTAAAAACTGTAATTTCTCTAAGCACCTAGTTTCAGTTTATGGTGTTTCCATAGTAGGGTGTCCCAGGTGGTGTGGAGCCCCTGCAAGGGTGCAACAGAGCAGTGTGGTCCAAAACTAAGATGGGCTGGGTGTGATTCCACTGACAATCTCCTATTACATACTCACTCAAGAAGTTATTTACAGAAGAACCAAAAAATATGACTAAGCAGTACCCCATTTTTTCAAAATCTACAAAAAAAAGACTTACTACCATCTGGGCGTGATAATGACACTCAGGTAATTCCCTTCTTCAATGATCCTGAAGCAGACCAAAAGGATAAGACTCCAATAACTATTGGACCCGAAGACGCAGGGGGGATTAAAAGGAGAAGAAAGCCACTAAGAAGAATTCACAAAAAAAAGTGCGAAAAATCAAATTTCAAAAACCTACTTCACCCACTAAACCCGTAAAGGGCCAAAATGCCGTAACAATCCCTGACACTTCTACTCTTGCGGCACCTTCGGTTATTCATACCATATCGAATGTGAAATCTCTGAATCCAAAAGCTGAAGTATATCTCCCGGCCTCATCATCTCAAAAAACAGGGCCCAGAATCAATGGAGTAAGAGAAATAAATGACAGCAAATCCCAGTTTGGGGAAGGAATATCATCTAAGCATCTAATAATTGAAGAACTCTTCCCCACAGATAATCTGCCACTAAATCGAGGCAGAATAATCAATCTCCTTCAACAAATATCATCTCTACAATCCCTCACAAGTAACGAAATAGACTTGGTGATCTTTCCGAATAAAGAAAACAATAAATTAGTGCTGGTATCATTCTGGTTACCAGTACTCCCAGGAATAATTATCAGAGAGAAGGAAATACTACACAAAAACGGCTATGATGTAACTGTAAGAATAGAACCCAGGAAAAATAGACAAAACAACGGAATAAACGGCCTATTTAACACTGTTACACTAAGCAAAAGTCAGTACTCTAATAACAGTGAAGAATTCGCACCAAATGTTTTGGGAAATGACACCTTAAAAATTCAAGTTACTCAAGGTGAAAGGACAGTATGGAGTCAAGATTCAGAAGGAAGCGAAGTTGAAAAAACAATAAAATCTTGGGCTTGGATATCGGAGACATTAAACTGCAAAAAAATTACTAACCACCAACAACATTCAGTTTAGCAAAGGCTTGAAGATTATTACATGGAATATGGCAGGGAGAACCATTAAAAAAATGACTGAGGCCACTAAAAATTATCCAGATATCCTGGCCCTACAGGAAACGTGGTCCACCGAAACCGTTTTCCAGAAAGGATACTATGTTTACGACATTCCTGCAAAAAAATCCAACCGGGGTCACGCAAAGGGTGGATTGGCAATTTTGTTAAGTGAGGAATATTTATGGTCTCAAGAAAACATCGAGACAAGATCTGAAAACTTGCAGTGTATTAAGGTGGCATTGAAAACTCAATCTACAGCTGTCCATAATACAATATTGCTCTTTAACATTACCCCCCACCCAGTAACAATCACGACGCCCTATTTGATCACATAATGGAAACCATCATTCACATACTCGACGATCGCTCCCACATGCCATACTTAATTATGGGCGATTTGAATGGAAAAATTTCAAACAGTGAAATTGGAAAATGGGCAAAACTGTTCAAAGAAGAATCGCTGGAAATGTCCCTCCCACAATTCCCTAAGGGTAATAAATCAGACAAGAGAGGTAGGTTATTACTAACATCACTACCAAGCATAAACGGAACAATTCTTAATGGTAACACAGAAGGTGATATACCGGCATCGTATACCAGACAGGGAAACGGAACTTCTTCTATTCTCGACTATTTCATCTGTGGGATGGATATAAAGGAGACAATTACTCACCTGAATATTTACTTCACAGAAGAGAGCGATCACGCTCTTCTACACCTAATAACCCTCTGGTTGGCCTCCCCCACTTTCACAAACCAGCCAATATTTCAAAAATCTACAACCGAAGTAAATACCAACCAGAGGCGGATCTACTGGAACTCTGCCACCTTGGATAACATAACCGCACTGGTTGCTCACACCCAACTGTTAACCAACATCTATTCAGACGATCCCATAATGAATTTTGAATATATAGTCAACAATCTTAAAAACGCGCTCGAAAATAAAGCACAACTGGCTAATTATTCGAAAAGCAAAAACAACAACAAAAATAAAAATTGGAATTCGCCTACTGTAAAAAAGCTTAACAGACTCATTCGAGCACAACATCTGAATTTCTCCACAGCAACTAAGGTAGAAATCAACAAACTAAAAAATCAAATACGTAGAGAGAAAAATAAACACAAAAAGCAGCTGCAGGACTGTAACTGGGTTGATATCCAATTAGCAGCCAAACATCATAATCAGCGTAAATACTGGTCTCTGATTGCTAAAATGACTGGATCAAAAAAGAAACTTGTAGCTATCCCAGTCTCGCCGGAGGACTGGGAAATATACCTGCGCGACCTTTATAAACCAAACTCATCTTTCTTTGAAGGGCAGGTTTTAGACATTAATACGGAAAGGAATGACATCAAAATCACTAAGACTTCGGCAATTTCTATCGCCACGCATATTAGAAAAGCAAGAAGCACGGGCGCCTCAGGTCCAGACCAGATTCCCATCAAGGTCCTCCAAACAAACCCCAAGGAGTGGAGCCAGATGTTCTCTCCCCTGTTTAATCACATCTTTGAAACCGGCGAAATACCGAAGTCTTGGCAGGGAAGTACCATTATCCCAATTCATAAAAAGGGGAACAAAAATATAGCCGGTAATTATCGTCAAATAGCGCTGATGGACGCTTCCGGGAAAATCTTTGCAGCGGAAGTATTGGACCGACTAAAAAACTGGGCATTTTCAGAGGGTCTAATACCAATGTTTCAGGCAGGATTTCGACCCAATCATTCTGTTATTGACAACATAGCAATTTTTCAGACTATCTTAGACAAATATACAGTAGGGAGATCACAACCTATATATGCAGCATTTATTGATTATTCAACTGCCTTCGATCGAGTAGACAGACCGACCCTGTGGAATAAGTTGAGGAGGCTGGGAATCCCCGAACAATTGCTTCGGGTCATTGTTAATCTTCATAATAACACATGGTGCCGAGTACAAATGGGGAGCGAAAAGGGCCTGACTAAAATAATACGCACGTCTAATGGCCTCAAACAAGGGTGTCTTTTAGCACCGATTCTATTCTCTTTGTACCTAAGTGACCTACCCTTTCATCTGCAACAAGGCTCTAGTTTACCTCCAAAGATCGCTGCATAAAGCATACATGCTTTGTTATATGTGGACGACATAGTAATGTTGGATCTTACGCCTTTTGGATTACAGCGACTTCTTGATATTTTATATAAATATTCGAAAGACAACTTTTTAATTCCCAACCTAAATAAAACTAAAGTGGTTTCATTCTCCGGAAAGAAAAAAGGCTTCAAGTACTGTTGGAAGCTGGGCGGAGAGAACATAGAAGAGGTCGAGGAATACACCTATCTAGGTAGGATATTCTCACAGAACATGAAAAATATTAAGCAAATCAACCATCTAAAAAGGAAATGCGAATTACATGCTGGGGCCCTTTCAAGACTGTATTCGGCCACTGGGAATAGGCATTTTTCTGCATAGCTAAAAGTCTACAGAGCAAAGATACCCCCTGTTCTGTCGTATGCCACTGAACATATTGCTATAAAACAGTGGTCCTATATGGACCTAAAAGAAGGTCAAATACTAAAGAAAATCCTGAAAGTCTCTACATCCACACCAGTGCAAGCGCTAAGACTTGAATTTTCGATTACTAGCGCCTATGCTACAGCTGTAGCTAACATCATCAGGTGGGCTTATAACCTTCTCCACGCTAAAGAAGGCTCATTACGATTTTTGTTAAAGATCGAGACTTTTGATCAAGACGCTTCACATTCTATTTTCTTTAGAAATATGACAGCGGCATTTCAATTAGCAAAAATTAGCCCTGAAATCTTGTTAGCCTGGTCACCTTCACAACTCAAACTTTTCTTAAAATGTTTTACCCCCAAACTGAGTTTTGAGCTTGACCATTTACATTGTAGCAATTTATCTCTGTACAAGCATGGAGTATAAGCATGATCAGCCATATCTAGGTTTTTCCCTTACTCACGGTGCAAGGAGATCAATTACGATGATGCGTTTGGGCATATTACCCGTGTTAACCTTTACCTCAAGTTGGAGCCCAGGTAGATCCCCGCTATGTACACTCTGTCAGGGGGGTAATCAGAACATCGAGCACCTCTTATTCATATGCCCAAATGCCAAAGTTGTAAATGCACGGTTAACATATCTAGACCCTATATATCGCAAATGCAGGATCGTTACTGCAAAAGAACTGTTACTTGTATGTAAACGGCCTCCGAATGAATTTGTTTGTTATAATCTTTATAAATTTTTAAAACTTTCTTTGATATTGTATTGATCTGTAAAGCAAATTGTATACTTTTTATAATATTTGTGGTCCTCAGTCGAGTACCAAATCAAATAAAAACTTTTTGACTTTGACTTTGACTTTGGGTGTGATTCCACTGACACCTTATGGCATGTCTCTCTATGATTTGGGGTAGTCCACTGGACCAGGCATGCCTCCTTTGGATCACCTGGGGAAGACCATAAGTGCAGGCTCTGCATAGCACTTTGTTAAAAGCATATAATGGAGAATACTGAACTCAGCCATATAGAATGGAATTTTGCACAGACTACCTGGACTGTAGACTGTTGAAAGAATGCAGCAGGAGACCCGTTCTATCTGTAACCTCACGCTAGTGGTCCGAGAAGACACATAGAGTGAGTCCCATAGCCTGCTCACTTCACTTTTGAAAAATGCACTGTATGGCAGGCAGCCTCTTAGAAACTAATGGTAACTTAAGGGTGTATTTACAGCACAGGATGTAGTCCCTTAATTTTTGTAAAAAAAAACGTCTCCCCAAGCCAGCTAGGTGTGTTGCTTCATCATCGGGTCTGCTCCTTATCAGGTCGGCGCTGCAATACCCGATCGGCGCCCGTGATGGGGTCTTCTTGGCGGAGATCTTTATTCCTTATGCCGTAGGGTGTAGTGCATGTGAGGGCCCTAGGTCAGTGTAGGTGATAGGAATGTGTAGGGATGTGAAATTAAAACAGGAAGCGGTGGTCCACTCACAACAATTTTAATGGATTGTAGCCACCACCCTGATTAAAATGAAAAGAACGGGTATATTGACTCTAAGGTTGTGGGGTTATACGCTTGTGATATGGGTCAACATGTTTCTTGCCTGTATATCAATTAGATGGCAATTCTTCAGGACCAAAAATAGATCTACCTACACTTTGTGGTGGTGGTCTTAAACTATGTGAAGTGAAGTAACAACCAGTGGAGAAGTGTGGCTCACTGGTTAGAGGAGGCAGACCTGGAAGTAGAGGTCAGCCCGGGACCAGGGTTCAATTCCCGGCTCGGCGGGGTCTTGAGTCCTAAAATGTCCATGGACTCGACAATTCTCACTCCGGTGCCTACTCAATTCATGGGTTCACACTCTGCGACTCTGGGCAATAGCTTGCTTAATCTCCACAACGGCCCCTCGTGGTGGGATGCCTGGCTTTCACCTTGCGGATACCCTGCCGGGGTTATCTCACAGGGGAATACCAGGACGGGTTCCCTAAGCAAGCGCTTAGAAACCGCTCGGTGATTTGCGCTATATAAATTCCTGTACATTTACATTTACAACCACCCGTAGAATTTACAATGTTGTATGTGCACCATTCAGTATTTAGGGTGTATCACACACATGCTGAACACAGGTGACCGGTGGCATGCGTCATTTGAGTACCAGGTACAATTAAAAACACATAAAACCCATATGAAGCAGCAGCAATGTTAAGCAGTATTGTGCTGGCAGCACAGTAGTGACACTGATCCTAATTGGGTCAAGAGAGTCATTGAAGATACCCTGCCCTCCCAAAAAGCTATTATTGAGGACAAGCCCACAAAGAGGCAAAGGAAAAAAGCAAGAAAGGCCAGGCTTAAGTATAAAAGGCAACCGAACACAGACCTGGGCAACCTCTTTCCCATATTCAAAAATAAAAGTCGCCAGGTTAACAAATTAAAATCACCAATCGACTTATCGGAGGGAGAGAAGAGTAATACTAATTCAGTAGACAAGTCACTTACACTAAATTCACCAAGGAATGGTGGCACTAGCAAAGGAATCAAAAATCTTCCCATCCAATCAATAGGAGACACGAGCCTAGCTCCAAATACAGGTCTCATCCCTCACAGAGAAATAAGTTTGGACCAGCAATATGAAGGGCAGGAGCAGCGACAAGTAAAATCAAAATCCTCACAACCGGCGGGATTTGGTGGTCGCAACCAATTTGATCTAGCACCAGTTCCGACAAATAAAAGCAAGGAGAAGATAAGTACACCTAAGATGGGTCATCATCAGGACACAACAGTCAGAAACGTACAGGTTCAACAGTCGAAAGAAATCTACACGATGCTCCTGTGGAATCAGCAGGTCCAGGATTCAAAACCGCAATAACCCCATTGCAAGTCACAGTTCTCGAAAAGGAACGCAAATGCTCGCTTCGACAAAGGACGGCGTACACGGATCTAATAAAGTCAACTAATGCAGGTCCGACACACAAAACAATAAACTCAGCGGAGGGAGCACCTGAAGTACACGGACAACAAACGAGCGATAAGAGGCCCAATAACATTCAAGCTAACAACCAGTTATCTTCCAACGTGGATCAAAGAGTAAAGGAGCTCGCCCAACGGTCAGATCAGTTTGAGCTCAAACTAACTTTCATCCCGGAATATCCAACTAAGGGGACACAGGATATCCTCAATCGAGGCAACCTGTTAAAATTATTCAAAGAAACATCATCTCTAAAAGAGATAAACACACAGGACCTTCATGCCGTTGAATTTCAACTAAACAAAAACAACTCGGACATTGAGGAAACCGTTACAACCTGGGCCTCAAAAGGCGTAACTGAAAAGATATACTCGGCAAGATCTCAGTTTGACCAATGGGGAATTTCCATCATAAAACTAAGCATGGGCGTAAAATCCGCTCCGCTCGCGGATTTTTCGGATTTTCGGCAAATTCGCAATCCGCGAACGCTCGCGAATTTGTCGAAAATCCGTGAATCCGCTCGCGGCGGATTTTTTGCTTGGTTGCGGCGCGCGGCGTGGTGCACGGCGTTCACTTTCCGTCATTTAGCGTTTGCCGAGTTGTTTTTCTTTGCGAGTGACGCGCCATTTTAGATCTTGCTGCGTGTTCCCGCGGGAGTTTAGCGCCCGCGAATACGTACTCGCGGCTTGCCACCTTGCACAGCACACCTCGCGAGAGTTCGCAATTGCGACCACGTAGTTGCGGCGGAAAGGAACAATCTCGCACTTGCGAAATAGAGATTTTGCAATTTCGCACAAGAAAATCACCAGCAAACAGGATAAAAAAAAAAATTATGATTTTTATCAGAATCACTCCTCAGGTTGACATTTGCATGGCCTTTTTTTTTGCAAGGAGTCCATTTTGGGGGGGGGAGGAAGGAAGTGCCCCACAGTCTCCAACTTCCTGTTCCTGTCCAGCAGGCTCCTCCCAGTGCTTTGTCCATCTCCTGGTCACTTTCATTTGGATCTGGAGCTGGAAGGATTACTTTTTGTGGGTGCTGCTGGATATTTGGATTTGAGGCCTTTTTGACTGTCTTTGGATCACTTTTGGATTAGAAATCAACTTTCACAAGTAAGTTTGTTTGGGGCATTACAGTTGCTGCAAGTAAAATTTTGGAACTTTTTCAGAACATTAAATAAATTATATTGTGGGTAGCCACAGTATCCAGTAGGACCAGGGTTGGTTAGGGGTGCATGATACAAATGTTTTGTTGAATTTAAACACCATTGAGGCCATGGATGGGCTGGGATTGTGCTGATTTTTGTCCTTTTTTTGGGCCTGCTGGTGTGGCCCTTTGCCCAGGGGTGGTGAGTGTTGCATGGGCCTAGTCTTTCTGTGGGGTGTCTTCTTGAATTTAAACATAATTGAGGCCATGGATGGGCTGGGATTGTGCTGATTTTATTGTTTTTGTCGTTTTTGGGGGGGTGCCGGTGTGGCCTTTTGCCCAGGGGTGGTGGTGCATGGACTGAGTGTGCCTGTGGTGTGGTCTCACTCTCTTTAATGTAAACATCATGGATGGCATTGGATTATGGTGATTTCTGGCTGTTTTTCTGTTTTTTGGGGGTGTACTGTTGATGTGGACTGGCCATGTGGGTGGTGGTGGTGGCCATCTTGAGTGCTGGCTGGTACAGGCAACATGTGCTTGGGGTGTAAGGGAGGGGGCATTTTGAGGAGAGGTAGTGTCTGAGGCCTGCACTTATTTTGCCTACTTTTCATCCATTATGCCCAGGGGTAGTGAGTGTTGCATGGGCCTAGTGTTTCTGAGGGGTGTCTTCTTGAATTTAAACACCATTGAGGCCATGGATGGGCTGGGATTGTGCTGATTTTATTGTTTTTTGTCGTTTTTTTGGGCCTGCTGGTGGGGCCCTTTGGCCAGGGGTGGTGAGTGTTGCATGGGCCTAGTCTTTCTGTGGGGTGTCTTCTTGAATTTAAACATAATTGAGGCCATGGATGGGCTGGGATTGTGCTGATTTTATTGTTTTTTGTCGTTTTTGGGGGGGTGCTGGTGTGGCCTTTTGCCCAGGGGTGGTGGTGCATGGACTGAGTGTGCCTGTGGTGTGGTCTCACTCTCTTTAATGTAAACATCATGGATGGCATTGGATTGTGGTGATTTCTGGCAGTTTTTCTGTTTTTTGGGGGTGTACTGTTGATGTGGACTGGCCATGTGGGTGGTGGTGGTGGCCATCTTGAGTGCTGGCTGGTACAGGCAACATGTGCTTGGGGTGTAAGGGAGGGGCCATTTTGAGGAGAGGCAGTGT
The DNA here is from genome assembly GCF_964261635.1 of Lissotriton helveticus. NCBI lineage: Eukaryota > Metazoa > Chordata > Amphibia > Caudata > Salamandridae > Lissotriton > Lissotriton helveticus. The sequence continues at coordinate 1,402,800,384 of NC_136068.1, read as the reverse complement.
CTGAGGCCTGCACTTATTTTGCCTACTTTTCATCCATTATGCCCAGGGGTAGTGAGTGTTGCATGGGCCTAGTGTTTCTGAGGGGTGTCTTCTTGAATTTAAACACCATTGAGGCCATGGATGGGCTGGGATTGTGCTGATTTTATTGTTTTTTGTCGTTTTTTTGGGCCTGCTGGTGGGGCCCTTTGGCCAGGGGTGGTGAGTGTTGCATGGGCCTAGTCTTTCTGTGGGGTGTCTTCTTGAATTTAAACATAATTGAGGCCATGGATGGGCTGGGATTGTGCTGATTTTATTGTTTTTTGTCGTTTTTGGGGGGGTGCTGGTGTGGCCTTTTGCCCAGGGGTGGTGGTGCATGGACTGAGTGTGCCTGTGGTGTGGTCTCACTCTCTTTAATGTAAACATCATGGATGGCATTGGATTGTGGTGATTTCTGGCTGTTTTTCTGTTTTTTGGGGGTGTACTGTTGATGTGGACTGGCCATGTGGGTGGTGGTGGTGGCCATCTTGAGTGCTGGCTGGTACAGGCAACATGTGCTTGGGGTGTAATGGAGGGGCCATTTTGAGGAGAGGCAGTGTCTGAGGCCTGCACCTATTTTGCCTACTTTTCATCCATTATGCCCAGGGGTAGTGAGTGTTGCATGGGCCTAGTGTTTCTGAGGGGTGTCTTCTTGAATTTAAACACCATTGAGGCCATGGATGGGCTGGGATTGTGCTGATTTTATTGTTTTTTGTCGTTTTTTTGGGCCTGCTGGTGGGGCCCTTTGGCCAGGGGTGGTGAGTGTTGCATGGGCCTAGTCTTTCTGTGGGGTGTCTTCTTGAATTTAACCATAATTGAGGCCATGGATGGGCTGGGATTGTGCTGATTTTATTGTTTTTTGTCGTTTTTGGGGGGGTGCTGGTGTGGCCTTTTGCCCAGGGGTGGTGGTGCATGGACTGAGTGTGCCTGTGGTGTGGTCTCACTCTCTTTAATGTAAACATCATGGATGGCATTGGATTGTGGTGATTTCTGGCTGTTTTTCTGTTTTTTGGGGTTGTACTGTTGATGTGGACTGGCCATGTGGGTGGTGGTGGTGGCCATCTTGAGTGCTGGCTGGTACAGGCAACATGTGCTTGGGGTGTAAGGGAGGGGCCATTTTGAGGAGAGGCAGTGTCTGAGGCCTGCACTTATTTTGCCTACTTTTCATCCATTATGCCCAGGGGTAGTGAGTGTGCATGGGCCTAGTGTTTCTGAGGGGTGTCTTCTTGAATTTAAACACCATTGAGGCCATGGATGGGCTGGGATTGTGCTGATTTTATTGTTTTTTGTCGTTTTGGGGGGGCTGCTGGTGTGGCCTTTTGCCCAGGGGTGGTGGTGCATGGACTGAGTGTGCCTGTGGTGTGGTCTCACTCTCTTTAATGTAAACATCATGGATGGCATTGGATTGTGGTGATTTCTGGCTGTTTTTCTGTTTTTTGGGGGTGTACTGTTGATGTGGACTGGCCATGTGGGTGGTGGTGGTGGCCATCTTGAGTGCTGGCTGGTACAGGCAACATGTGCTTGGGGTGTAAGGGGCCATTTTGAGGAGAGGCAGTGTCTGAGGCCTGCACTTATTTTGCCTACTTTTCATCCATTATGCCCAGGGGTAGTGACTGAGTGTTGCATACTTGCATGTCCCACTCCCTAGTCTTTCTGTGGGGTGTCTTCAATGTAAACATCATGGATGGCATGGGATTGTGCTAATTTTTCTGTGCTTTGTCGATTTTTTGGGGTGTATAACTGAACTGATGTTCCTCTGTCTTCCATTGCTTTTAGGTGCACAAAAAGACTCAAGAGAACCACCAGTGCCAGGAAGAAGTCCTGCAGCGGTGTGTGTGTGCAGCATAACGTCACGCGACGTCACATCTGGACACAGAACCCTCTGCAACTCGTGCAACTGCTGCCGTGCTGACCTGCTCTGAAGAAGATGGCCCCCAAAAAAGTAACCCGTAGCTCCTCTAGCAAGAAAGGTGCCAGTAAGGAGCAGAAGAAGCAAGTTACCAAGGACACTGGTGTGCTGCCCGCCCCTTTTTTTGGGAGTAAAAAAAAAAGTATGCCTACAGCAGCAGCAGCGGGATCTGCTGGGGACCAAGCTGGCAGCAGCACCCCCGCTCCATTGGGCTCAGTGCCACCACCACCACCACGCCAACTTAAGTCCAAGCCCTTGAGTGCTGCAGAGGCAGCCAGTATAGTTGTTCAATCACCATCGACCAGTGATGTTGGCTCATCGCAAGAAAGCAGCAGCAATGTCCCTCAATCAACACAGGTTGTTGTAGCTCATCTGACGAGTGTTGAACAACCACAGCCGCAACAACAATCACATGTGCAAGTACAAGCCCAAGTACATGTGGAAGGAGAGGCAGCGCAAGGAGATGCGCAAGCAGAGGTGCATGGAGGGTCACAAGTGCCCACAATAGTTGTTCCTCCCGAAGTAGGGGCACATCAGGAAATCGACAATCAAGGCGAGGTATCATTTGAGGAAGCCACTCCTCCTGATGATCCTTCATTGTCTTCCACACCCCTAGCAAGGAAGAGATCAAGGGTGGTGTCTACATCTTCTTCAAGCACACCTCCTTCTGATGATACGGATCAAACTTGGGAACCAGCACCACAGCCGTCTGAGAGTGAGGCACACCATGATCCGACAAAGGTAGTTAAGCGTAAAAGGAAGCTCGTCCAAAGTCTCAGAGTTATGGAGTGTGATGAGTCTCAACAAGAAGTGGCGGATACTGCTGCTGATGAAGACTCTGCCAACGACGACCCAGTCATCATAAAGGTCACTGCAGCCCCAGCGGGCATGCAGCAAACAGACATTTTGACCCTAGCCCGAAGAGCTGCTGAGTGTGATGATGATGATAATGTTGTCGATGAGGAGGCAGTGGAAACACCACAATCATTGGAGTTAAGTAGTACACCAACTCGTCCCGCTTCCATATTTCTTTCTGGCAAGAAGAGACCTCCGTCAACCTCGACCTTAATTAGTGGCGGTGAAAGTGCAAAACGTACAAAAGTTGGGCAATCCAGATCCTCCACTTCATCTGGCATTAGCTTCATGACCACCACCACCAGTATCGCCGCCTCCTCCATGTCCCACAGACACTTCAAGTCCCCAGTTTGGGACTTCTTTACTGTTTGTCCAAAAAATCCAAAGTTTGCCATTTGTACCATTTGTAAGCAAGCAGTTAGTCGTGGTAAGCCAGGTACCAACTATGGTACCGGAGGCCAGAGAGGTCATCTTAGGAGACAGCACACTGTCAAATGGTTTGCGCACCTAGATGCGATCAAGAAAGGCCAAATTCAAGGAAACGTTGATGTTTCATCTGATGATGACGAGCAGGAAGAAGACGTGTCAAACACTTCCCTTACACCCAGTACCCCTGTCAGCAGCACACCCAATGTGAGGCACACTAAGAGTGTTGGAGCGAGTGAGACACCAACGCACAAAAGTTCACCAGCGAGCAAAATTGGGTCAACGAAGTCATTATCAGCCCGTAAATGCTTGGTCCAGGGCAACATTAGAACAATGCTTACTTCAGACGTGCCATATGAACGCAACCACCCACTGACGCGTCTGTATAACACTAAGCTGGCTAAAATGCTAGCTGTGGACCTTCTACCTTTTTCTTTTGTAGAAGCGGTAGGTTTTCTTGAATTAGTGGCAACGCTCTGCCCTAAATGGAAGGTTCCGAGCCGGTTCTATTTTGCCAGAGTTGCGGTTCCAACACTACATGAAGATGTGCTGGAGGCGATTGGGGCAGCTTTGCAGAAGAGTGCTGTTCACACAATACATCTGACAACAGACAGGTGGACCAGTGGCGCAGGCGCTGATTACATGTGCATCACTGCACACTGGGTCTCTTTTTCAGGTGTTATAGCAAAGCTAAACGCAGGTGTTGACCCGGACAAAGTTTTCAAAGCTGCTCGGAAACATGCAACACTAGCCATGTTTGGCTTGGAGAAAAGTCACACAGCAGAAAACCTTTTGGAAGAGTTTAACAAAAAGGTGTTGAAAATGCTATCCCCCCTAAAACTCAAGATTGGTTATGTTTCCACGGATAATGGCGCCAATGTAGTTAAGGCCATGTTGAAGGGTGACCATGTTAGAGTGCCGTGTTTGGCGCACTGTATCAACCTGGTAGTTCAAAAATTCTTGATGGATAAACAGAGTACAGCGTTCGAGGTAATGGCCACCTGCCGCAAAATGTGCAACCATTTCAGCCATTCTTTTAAGGCCCGGAAGCATCTGCGGAGACTGCTATTTATACGTGGAATGCCAGTGAAAGCACTCATCCAGGAGGTGGCAACACGTTGGAACTCAACCTTCTACATGCTTGAGCGTCTGTATGAGCAGTATACGGTACTCGATCACTATTTCTTCACAGAGGGTACATCTCAGAAGGAGGACCTGCGGATGAGTGCGGCGCAATGGGACATAGTTAAAAGCCTGACAGACATGCTTCGTCCTTTTGAGTTCTTCACGCGTGCAGTCAGCCAGGAGGACTGTAATTTGGGAAAAGCTATCCCATTGTTGTGCATGCTGGAGCACCAACTGATGGCGGTGTCTTCTGAGTTTGAAAAAGATGAAAAAAAAAAAGACCATTTTATTTTGTCTGAGAAATTATTAGAGCGCCTACGTGGTGATGAACGTCTTGAAAAGATCAAGTCAGATCAGCATTACATTTGTGCTACTATTCTGGATCCACGCTACAAAAAGGCGCTGGCAGGCGAAGCATTCTTTCCTTTTGCTGATGCAGATGTTCAAAAGTACAAACATTGGTTAGCCTGGTCAGCCAAGAGGTATGAAAAAGAATGGCAGGTTATTGAAGGAGAAGCCAGTACATCAGCATCAGCATCAGCAGGCCATCCCCAGTCACAAGAATCCACTTCTGCACCTGTGGCTGGGGCACAAGTGACCTCTCAGCCATTAAAGACACCGGCAACTGGATCATCTGCACCACACACAACAAAAACAGTGGCTGTTGTAGAGGATTGGCTAAGTTTGCTTGGGTATGGTTCTCGAAAAAATGTCACAGCCACAGCAAAAAGTAATCAAAGTGGAGGAACCGTTGATGACCTTGAGTCGATGGTGCAGGACTATCTGAATGACTCAACAGAGGTCTTTCTTAATGATGAGCCATTGCAGTATTGGCATGGCAAAAAACAATTGTGGCCACAGCTCTTCAACCTGGCTATAAACTATTTGTCTTGCCCACTCGCAAGTGTGTCTTCTGAACGTGTTTTCAGTGCTGCTGGTGGCATTGTAACTCCCAAACGGAGCCGCCTCTCGCCCAAAAATGTGGAGCGGCTGACAATGATCAAGATGAATCAGCACCTCATACCACCAGATTACAAAGTACGAGAAAGCACGCCGCATGAAGACGAGGAGGACGGCAACGTAGATGAGGGGATTTGTTCTCTGTTCGGTGGCACTGACCTCATCCAGCCTGAATTCGCAGAGTATGATGACGAAATCTTGTTCTTATTCCCTGACACCGAGCCCTGAAAATGAGACAATCAATCAAGAACTTTCTTTTTCGTCCTTTTCACTTTTATTCCTGTGTGCTTTGTGTCTCTCTTTCTTTGTTTTGCACAGTTAATTTAATTCAAACTTTAATCACCTAATCCCAAAAACAAGACCATCATCAGAACTGTCTTCACTTGTTTGCTTATTGATTTGAAGGTGCCGCAGTCTACATTCCTCAGGTTCACAAGTTCTGAAGAACATGCTCCTCTATCCTCCTCCTCCAGACTGCGATTTCCCTCCAAGCAGAGTGCTGGATTACGCCCAATGAAGAAAGACTCAGCACTTGTGGGGGTGTTGTACTTCTTTGCGGGTGAGTTGACGGATTTGGGCCCATTGCTGTGAAGCTCTAATAATGGACAAAAGTGTTTTGTACCAAATATGAGGTGGAAATTTCTTGCCGTTTTTGCTGACTTGCTTGCCTTTGAGGTGCTCTTTGGCGGGGTTCCGGGTGTTTGTGGGTAATTTTTGGTGTCTGTCGAAGCACTGCTGCGAGCCTGCGACAGTCTAATCTTGATTGCATTTGCTTTTCAGGAAATCCGTGGTGGAAAACAGGAGTTATGATGATTGATGATGATGACCTAGCTGAACAGCGCCGCATTTGGACTGAAGGCCGAGAGATATTGTAAGTATGAGATTTAGCTTTTTCGCTGTTTGGGGGTGTTCTCGGGTGTTTTTTTGCGGGTGGGTTGGCGGGTCTTGCCTGGGGCATTCCTGGGAAGGTCTAATACCGGATAGAAGTGTTTTGGACAAAATCCATAAGGAACAGCCTTTTTTTTTTGCTATTTCTTCTGACATCTTGCTCAATGTAGCGTTTTGGGGGGCTTCCTGCTGTTCGTGGGTGGGTTGCGGCCGGGGTCTCTGTCGAAGCACTGCTGCGACAGTCTAATCTTGATTGCATTTGCTTTTCAGGAAATCCGTGGTGGAAAACAGGAGTTATGATGATTGATGATGATGATGACCTAGCTGCACAGCGCCGCGTTTGGACCGAAGGCCGAGAGACATTGTAAGTATGAGATTTAGCTTTTTCGCTGTTTGGGGGTGTTGTCGGGTGTTTTTTTGCGGGTGGGTTGGCGGGTCTTGCCTGGGGCATTCCTGGGAAGGTCTAATACCGGATAGAAGTGTTTTGGACAAAATCCATAAGGAACAGCCTTTTTTTTTGCTATTTCTTCTGACATCTTGCTCAATGTAGCGTTTTGGGGGGCTTCCTGCTGTTCGTGGGTGGGTTGCGGCCGGGGTCTCTGTCGAAGCACTGCTGCGACAGTCTAATCTTGATTGCATTTGCTTTTCAGGAAATCCGTGGTGGAAAACAGGAGTTATGATGATTGATGATGATGATGACCTAGCTGCACAGCGCCGCGTTTGGACCGAAGGCCGAGAGACATTGTAAGTATGAGATTTAGCTTTTTCGCTGTTTGGGGGTGTTGTCGGGTGTTTTTTTGCGGGTGGGTTGGCGGGTCTTGCCTGGGGCATTCCTGGGAAGGTCTAATACCGGATAGAAGTGTTTTGGACAAAATCCATAAGGAACAGCCTTTTTTTTTGCTATTTCTTCTGACATCTTGCTCAATGTAGCGTTTTGGGGGGCTTCCTGCTGTTCGTGGGTGGGTTGCGGCCGGGGTCTCTGTCGAAGCACTGCTGCGACAGTCTAATCTTGATTGCATTTGCTTTTCAGGAAATCCGTGGTGGAAAACAGGAGTTATGATGATTGATGATGATGATGACCTAGCTGCACAGCGCCGCGTTTGGACCGAAGGCCGAGAGACATTGTAAGTATGAGATTTAGCTTTTTCGCTGTTTGGGGGTGTTGTCGGGTGTTTTTTTGCGGGTGGGTTGGCGGGTCTTGCCTGGGGCATTCCTGGGAAGGTCTAATACCGGATAGAAGTGTTTTGGACAAAATCCATAAGGAACAGCCTTTTTTTTTGCTATTTCTTCTGACATCTTGCTCAATGTAGCGTTTTGGGGGGCTTCCTGCTGTTCGTGGGTGGGTTGCGGCCGGGGTCTCTGTCGAAGCACTGCTGCGACAGTCTAATCTTGATTGCATTTGCTTTTCAGGAAATCCGTGGTGGAAAACAGGAGTTATGATGATTGATGATGATGATGACCTAGCTGCACAGCGCCGCATTTGGACCGAAGGCCGAGAGACATTGTAAGTATGAGATTTAGCTTTTTCGCTGTTTGGGGGTGTTGTCGGGTGTTTTTTTGCGGGTGGGTTGGCGGGTCTTGCCTGGGGCATTCCTGGGAAGGTCTAATACCGGCTAGAAGTTTGTTGGACAAAATCCATAAGGAAACACCAGTTTTGGCACTTTTTGTAAGTTAGGGTTCGTTAGGGTTAGCCCTAGCAGCAGGATTGCATGTGTTTCGGGGGGTTCTATTGCAACGCAGTTCTGTTGTTGTAGAGCACTGTGGGAGCGATGCTGGCTATGGATACTTTTGCTTGCTTGCAAGTGGTTTGAATACAATCCACGGTCTGTATTTGGGCCTACTGTTACTTTCAAAGTACGTTTTGTAACCATTTTTCTGCTAGGCATCGTTTTTGGAGATCTGATTGGGGTTCTTCTACATTTTTGCGACTGGCTTTAGTAAGGGTCTTGGTGGGAGCATTGCTGGGAAGGTCAAATTTTGTTCTAAAACACAGTTTACAGTACACCTACCTTGAGGGGAAAGATCCGCTATAATATTTTGGCCATACTTATTGATCCTTAAAAAGGTGACTCAGACAGAGCACGCAATTTCAAAAATATTGTACTGTCTATTAGGGAAATCAAAGTGTCACTTTTTGAACCACACAGCGTACATACCTTTTATTTATTTATCAGTGGTATTGTAATAGCACTTCCTGTTTTCCGTTCAATAATTACAGGCCGGGTTTCAGTGAACATCCGCCAGGCAGGCAGTGGACAGGGTGTCTTCTGTCAGTGGTCACCAGCCACATTGATGGACGAAGCGTCAGCTGGAATGGAGGAGTGCCGCCAATAAGAGGAATTGTTTGCTGCATGCAACTTACTTACCAAATTCAACAGGACAACTCCAACAACATATGCAATACAGATACAGTATCCATTGTTGTCTTTTATTCTATGAGTGTGACTGCATGTGCCTACCTTTAGTTTGTAACCAAAGATTGTCTGTATCTTCAATTATTGTTTGTCCATGCTCTGCTTTTTTTTTCTTCTCTCAACAAAACCTACCCAAAAAGAAACCCCCATTCCCATCCATTTTACAAACCCTAACCCTCTTCCCCCGGGCTGTGTTGTTTTGCTTGATGTCAGACTAAAATGACATCAATAATTCCACACACTTGCTGGGGAGGATAAGGTCATAGCAACAGGCTGGTGAAGGAATACGAGGATATCTTCTAGACTTACTCAGCTTCAGTACTATATCTTCTAGTAGTAGTAGCCAATGTCAAATAAATTCAACGCAAGTACTAGTTATACTTGCAAGCAAATACTTTACCATTTGTTAGGCTACATTATGGCACTGTTCTAGTGTACTGTCACCTGCTCTTTTCTCGATCGTACCGTAACCGTTGTAATGCTACAGTAAGGAGGACAAACCAGGTTTCGTTTTCTTTTTTTCCATAGGCATGCAACTGCCACTGTGTCACACCACTAGTACCACCGCAATGAGGAAATGTCACCCGCCCAGGATTGACAACGTTAATCCCCATTTCACCTGGAGCCAGACCTGGGCCTAGCACTAATTTCTAACACAAATTACAGGTAAGATAAGCGTTTGGTGGGAGGTAGTATAATGGAGTATTATTTCGGAGTAGACAAGAGATTGCCGGTTGTACTACTAAAGTCCTACGACTGTTCAGGAAAACAAAGTTACTGTTACACCCCCGCCCCCCACCCACCAGACTGAAAAGCAGTAAAAAACAGGTATGGTCAGATAAAGTTTAAAAATATATTTATTTAGCCCTAACAAAATAATCTCCCTCACCCACCCTAACCCCAACGATTGTCTTTGAAACGTCCCAAAATGATCCCAACTCCCAAATCCCACCCCCCAAAAGTCTATAAAAAAAGGGCAAGGGACACTCCACTACTGGAGGGTGCTGGTGCTGGGGCATGATGCGGCATGGGCATCATACTCCTTGCGGAGGGTGGCAAGCTCGGAGCGGAGGCCCTTAACCAAGTTCTTATACTTCAGGACCTCCTGCTCCAGGTTGGACATGCGGACTCGTAGGCGGCGTTGGCGTTCCTTGCAGCTCCTGTGGGGGGCAGCTGGTATTTCGGTTGCTTGGCGGTGGCGGTCGTCTTTCTTAGCCCGGCTCGGTCCCGCTGGCTTAGTCACGGAGGAGGATGCAGTGGTCACAGTCGAGGATGTCGTTGTTGCCCCGCTCGACTGCGTGTCCTCCTCCTCCTCCAGGGCCACCAGCCGCCGATATTCGGCGACAGTGGCCTCCAGCCTCCGTTGCCGGGCCAATCTAGCCTGCTCCCTCCGTGTTGTTGATTTGGAAGGAGCAACTATATGAAGAAAGAAAGACATAGTCTGTAACCAATGCTCCTTATTAATAACACAAAGTGATTGAGCCCAAAGTTGGGTCACAGAGTACAAGTAGCAAATTGAAAGCACAGTACATAACTATTGAGGACAGTATCTATGTAACCTCCCACTTCTGCATCCTTGCACTAACATTAGTGGTAGTTTAATGAACAAATTCTACGACCACTATGGACTTCCATTACAGTCGACTATGACAGTACACCAGTCTTATTCTTCTTCTTCTCTCTTGTTTAGGGAAATTGGTATGTTATCTTATGCAAGCCGGCAGAATGACATGGACAGCACAGTGAACTTGCATCCGAGAAAAAAAGTTGCACACCATGATGAGTGAGACAGACTTGCGTTACTGTACCGGTACAGTACATGCAGGTGGTGAAGCTATTACTTTTCTATTACGGGTGGCACTGAGAATACTCTGTTACAAGGGCTACTGCTTAATTAATTTACCTTTCACCCTACAGTGCAAATGAGTACTAGAAAAGGAAAATGAAGAAGCTAACTAATTTGATTATCTATCACTTCACATGGGACGTATTTGATGACATATGAGATGACTTTAGGTGCTTTGCTTAATATTGAGTGAACAGTGATACACCCACACATGAATGACGTACTACAAGTAAACTAAAGTTATTAAGAGAGGTACGGAGTGTCCACCGTAATAACCAGATATATGCTGTGATTGCAAACGCAATACAAAGTACTGCTACTATTCATGGTAGTATTGGACACATTTACAATTTCTTTTCCTTGCCTTCCCTGCACTGGAACGGACGTGCGGGTGCGGTGGTACATGCTCTTCAAGGTAACACTTACTTCACCTGGCGACCATCTACTCTCTCTAGATACACATGTGCTATCTAAGAGTCAGAGAATACCATGCTCCAGGCATCCATTCAGTCAAAGTATACGCACACATACAGTTTCTGTTTCACCCACCCAGGCTGCTGTCCTTCCACCCATCCTTGCTTCATCATTGACCCAGCCATGCACCATACCATATTCTTTCCTTCCCAGCCACCTCGGGGGCCAAGCAAACACATATCGTTCTTCTTTGCCAGCCATCATACAAGTTCGCGTCCCACTTACTTACACCCTTCTTTCGCTTTTCGTTCATCCCATCCATCACGTTCGTCTAAGAACTTATTGGGATTCTTCTCACCAAAAACTTCACAGCTAAGTCGAAGTACATTTCGAGGAGGCTACTACCTGGTTGATTTGTAATACACCCGTGCAGAAAGCACACTATGCAGTCTTCAATCTCAATAAGTAAGGAATATATAGCTTACCTGTTTCCGCCACCACCGTTTGAACCCCCACAGGACCGTCCGCCGGCTCTTGCACCGCCTCCTCCCCAGAGTCCGCCGAGTCCTCGCCCAACACAGCCACCTCCGCGCTGGCCCCGTCACCAGATGTTACACCTACAAAGTACATTTAAGAATGTTAGAATACACCACTCACTACTATATAATATTTGGTCTAGGAGAAATGTTAAAAAAACTGAATACAATGTAATAATTTGTGACTGTCTACTCCAAAGTAAAAATGTCCCATTTTCCAGGGAAGGCTGTTGTCTTGCTGCACTTTTATGCACAACTGATGAATGCTTGCTTTTGATTTTTAACACGCACCACTTTTTCTCCTAACAGACAGAAGCTTGACTCCTAAGAACAAGACCAGGATCAAGTTCAAACCAGGTGAGAGCTCGGCTCGACCACAAGAAATGTGTCCAATTAATCGTCAGCACTAACCACTTTTCCGTTTTCAGTTAAATAGTTTTATGACAAAGTAGATTTTAATAAATGTGTTTACTTTTAATAAAGCTTTTAAACTTAAATAGACTCTGTGGTTTTTGTTCCTCCAGACTAGAGTGGATGAGCTAAAGGTTTTGGAATTTTTGCAAGCATGAGTGCCTCTGACACTTCTTGACTGTGCTGTGACTCCGTACTCTCTCGTCCTGCGTACGATAATCTAGAGATCATTGGGGATCAATAATCGGTGACTTCGGGAGCTGAATGACTCTGCCACACTATCTAGTCAGTAAGGAGACAGTGCATAGAGCTATTGCTGAATAGAATGGGAGTCCAATGGAATTGCCAAATGTCCAATCTTAGTTAGCTACACAGACAGACTAATAAGAATAGTCTAGTAATACCACAGGGAGTCATATTCGAGGCAGGATAAGAATTTATATCCAGTCTACAAGAAGATCAAAGACGATTTAGAAAAAATCGAATGAGGAACGCTAGGAAAAAATAGGTACTGTTTATTAAAATGTAAACTTACTGGGGCCAGCAAAGGAGCCCTCGTCTGCCCGATCCTGGCCTGCATCCTCAGCACCCTCCTCCTGTGTCCTCTTGCCCTTGGGGGGAGCTGATGTACAACATGAAAGAAAGAAAAACCAGAAAACATGGATGAGATTTTTCAACCAAATCAAACATTTCAAAAGAACAATAACAAAATATTTTGGAAAAATAGCAAATAGATAGACAACTATTCCACGGGATCTATCTCATGTGGTATACTACGTTATTCGTATTGCCTGATTTGCGGAACGTTGACTTAGAAAGTTCCTATGTAACTCAATAAACAGACTACTAAAGAGGTTTGCCTAGGCCTGGCACTGCAGGCAGCAGTGCGCAGCACGCGAAGTGACAGACAAAGTCCATCCTGCTTGCAGATCAGTGAATACTCAAACTATCAATCCACCCGCCACCACCGCCACTATTTCTTCTTATAGCCATGTGTCTAAAGGAAGGACTGGACTTCAGTCTGTTGGGGCTTATTTAGAAGTCCCTTGCGGAAGTTGCGGCTCATTTTCCTCCATTGTTGCGTGCCTTTTGTGACGCAGCGGCAGAACAAAAGACTCGCCATGGTGTTGGTGCGGCGTATATATTAAAAAAAAACACATATGGGCATATGGGCGATGCATCACGTTGTAAAGCCCTGCGCCATCAGGGGGCGTTCCGGCGCAAGGGAGGACGTACCTGCGCAGGAACGAATCCTAAAAGTGGCTGAGGGAAATCTACAAGATGTCAATCAGTCACTTTTAGGACAATGATGCATGACTCAAACCCTGCACGCTTGAAGCCGACGTACGGCTTGATGCAGCATTGGGGAGATAGGGTACCCCAGAGCATTGCTGGAGCTGCGCCATCGTTGGCACGCAACTCCAGCAATGCGCTGCCTTTACGGCACAGATGCGTAAGGCTTCTGTGACGTTTTGGGCCAATGGGTGGTGGTGGCATGGCACACAATTACTGCCGCATCCCTGCTACTTTGCAGGGATGCGCCGGTAATTGAAAATATGACCCTTACTGTCTAGCATTACGCAGTTCTTATCTTTACACTACACTCATACATAATTTCTCAGGCCAATGAAATGCTTCTGAACACAACATACAAAACAAAGAAGCATAGTAGCAAGCAAGGCTACTGAGAAGGAGAGCAGTGCACCTGAAATGCATAGAAGATTTTGAAATATAATTTACCTCAATGTAATCGGCAGCATTATTGCTCTTGGTAAAGAACAAAGATTTTCAAATAACAGAGCAGGATAAAACAGAGTAGTAAATGTACTACTACTACTACTCACCAAGCCCGGGGACCTCTACGCCGAGCGCGTCCAGCAAGTCCCGCTCCCGGTCCATGACATCGTTCCAGCGGTGGGTGGCCTGGTTATATGTGCGCCGGACCCCAGAGATCTTGTACATGGCCCGGCACACCTTCTCCCACCGCTTGCGACGCTCCCGGATGCCATAGCCAGTCCCGATCTTGCCGCCTCCCAGGATCGTCTTGGGGAGGCGGCGCTGGACGTGGAAGATCAGTGCCGCCACTTCCTCCGCGCTGAAGATCTCCCGCGGGACCACTTGCTCCCCCCTTAAACGCCCGCACGGGAGCCGGGCACGGGGTGCGGGACCCTTCCCCTTCTCAGGGTGCTTCCCGGCTCCCTTTATCATGGTCTGGGCAGAAATAGAGTTAAATGATAAACAAGAAATAGAATAGTGAAGAAGAAAAGAAAAGAGTTTTAAAAAGTAGTTTAAAAGTAACTAAAAGCTGCAGAAAACACAAAAATATAGAGCTAGAAAAATAGAGGGATAGATAATAAGTAAAATTAGATCAAAAAAACTTCAAACAAGCAAAGGATGGCAGAGATTGAGAGAGGATAGAGAAAGCATGCCCAGAACCATAGCAATGAATGAGAAACAAGATGGCCGCGCCCGTTCACGACCGCGTGGGTAAGTTCGCGCGAGATTTTCCTTGCGAGTACGCGCGAAATTGTACTATCGAGCAGCACACTTTGCGAGATTACACATAGCGGCCGGAAACGGAATACGTCACGCAAACAAGATGGCCGCGCCCGTGTACGACCGATAGGGTAACTTGGCAAACGTATAGCTAGAAGCGCCTCGCGAACACGCGCAAGATCACGCGAACATACACGTCGCAAAAAAACCAATTTTGTATTCGCACGTATTCGCGGCTTCCGAAATCGATCTCGCACGGATTTGCGCCCCAAAAAACGCGCGAAATTGCAGAAAAAAACGATTTTAGCTAAACTGAAAGCAATGAGCAGGTGCAAAAGTTCAAACTTAACATTAGTAACATTCAAGGTAGTGCTTCCTGATGGGCCCCTCCAGAGTTTGCAACTATTCTATGACCCTGCTATGACCCAAACAGCAGGCTCATAGAATAGCTACAAGTAGACCATAAAGGTCCTGTGAAAATTTTTTTTCACTGCAACAAAAAGCAAATTACAGATAAGGAAGGAAGCAGGTGCCAGCCAGACTGGAACTTTCAAAATTACTGACACATTAATGAAACACAAATTAATTGATGGCAGTTGAAGAAGGGCAGGTGTGCTTGCTTTTTTCAACCACCATAATCTACAGTGATAAATAAACCTAATGGGTGGCAGTGAGGATGTACCAGAGGGTGGCATGGGTGTCCCAGAGGGTGGCAGTGGTGAAACAGAGGGTGCTGTGAACCTGTGATGATAAACCAGACGTAGAAACAACATAGTCGCGGCCGTTGCGAGCCGAAAAGTAAGTTCGCAATTGCGAACTTGTCCCAAAATCGGCGCGAACGCGCGCAAACACAAAAAACGGGAAAATCCGCAAATCCGCTAGAGTTCGCGGATCTTCGCGGATTGCGAATCCGTAAATCCGCAAGTTCGCGTACGCGAGATCCGCTAGATCCGCCCATGCTTACATAAAACACACACGCCCAAGGTATCCCTACCCCTTGCAAAACAGAACCTGCAACCAAAAAAATAGAAAGGAAAATACAGGACGTTCAATCACCTGTCTGCGAGGTTCCCGGGCCTCCTCGCCAGTACTTTCTAGGTCCCCTTCGTCAAACATCCTGCAAGTACCAGGTCATTACATCTCTGACAATATGGACTGGTCTTGGATTCCCAGGGTCCTGAGTAACAAATCTACCTAACCTTGACTCAAACCAGGGAATGTATAATAAGAAGCCCCCTCAGAAGGTAAAAAAGCTAAGTAGCGTTTCAATTTGTTCATGGAACGTGCATGGCTTCCAAGAAATGGCGCATGATCATGCAACGCTGGGCTTTTTTCAACAACAAGACATAATTTTATTCCAGGAGTCATGGAAATTAATTCCAACTTCAATCCCAGGTTTTAAAGAACTCCACATATTTGTGGAGCGCCTCTCAGTCTTTGGGCATCCTCGTGGTGGCTTGTCGACCTATATAGCCCAAAGATACAATTGGGTATCAGAAGAGCTGGACGTGGGTTTAAACTGGGTTCAAGTGACCAGAATCTCAGAATCTTCGCCATCCGGGACTCAATTGTGCAATTTATACTATTTAATGTCTATATCCACCCAGACAGAAAGTCACAAAAGGAGAAACATGCAAGCTTACTGGCATTAATTAAAGTAATGCAAAGATCCTATTCACATTGTCCTCTGTTTATTTCCAGGGTTTTCAACAGTGTCCTTACAGGAGAAAATATGGAGATGGCGAAGACGTCAGTAACCAGCCGTGGAAAAAATCTAGCGGCTAGTCTAAAAGAAGCAAGACTGTCAATCCTGAACGGCAACATAATGGGAGACCGGCCTGCAGGGGTCACTTATTTGAGTGGCAGGGTTAACTCCATAATTGACTACACTATTGTAAGCGACAAACTACTCCCCTACATTGATCTATTCAAAATAGTACCACGAGTCGAAAGCGACCACTTCCCCCAAACAATAAGTTTGAACATCTCACCAACCAACGCGCCAAGAATGACCTCCCTTCTATGCCACGCTTCTAAGTTTAATCTAAAAAAACTAAAGTGGCGTGGTGAAGGGTTGGGCAGAATTGAGGCCTTTGTGAAAGCCCAGCTGGTTAATCTAGGGATCCAAAAGGAGGAAGACCGAGTCTTAAACTGGGAGAAAATGATACTGGATCTACTGCAAAAGTTTCCAGCAAGGACGTGGAACCAGAGTAGTGCCAATTGTAAGAAGGAGCCCTGGTTTAATATGGACCTAAGTGCTAAAAAAAGAAAGGTTGCAAAGGAGGTACGAGCTCTTGCCATTCAAAAAAAAAATAACATAGCGGGGCCAGTGACAAACAAATCTAACCTAAGGGAAGCAAGGAGCATCTACAGAAAAGCTGTGAGCGTCGCAAAGGCCACGTACAAAGAAAAATTTGGAACAAACTCCTAATTGCGGGAAAACAACCTAATAGTCGTGACTTCTGGGGAATCATAAATGATCTAAACCAAAGAACAAAACTCCAACAGGAAGCAGGAGTCAGAGCGGATACTTGGACCCGCCATGTGCAATTTTTATTCAGAGAAATAGAGCAAGTCTCAGAGAAATGTTTATGGGCCATACAGGAAGTCGAGGACAAACAGAATGGAACTAACTATAAGGAAAGACCGGAGCTCAAGGAAGACACAAAGGGGGAAATTGAGTTGGCCGATCTAACAAACAAAAAAGATTTAAGGTCGATTATATCAAGATTGAAGTCAGAAGGAGCCGCAGGCCCGAATGGGCTGCCAAATGCTATCTTTAGGCACGATCAAGACCTGTGGCTAGAGACTTTAACTCTCTTATTTAACCACATATATAAACAAACAGACGTTCCCACATCTTGGAAAGGAAATATTATCCACCCGATATTCAAGCACGGAGATCATCGCAATCCAACTAATTACAGACTGATATCCTTAATTGATGTGGAGGCTAAGCTCTATGCCTCCTGCTTATTACTTGAGCTACAAGCCTGGCTAGGAGTAACCAAGATAATTCCCAAATATCAAACTGGCTTCAGGCAAGGAATGGGGACAATAACAAACTTAACTTGTCTGTCACTCCTAATGGACAGCGCGGTAGCCATGGGAGCCCAGCTGTATGCCTGCTTCATCGATATCAAGTCTGCTTTTGACCGGGTGAACAGAGAGTGCTTGTGGGGTAAATTAAAGAGCTGGGGCCTGCCAAACCAACTTTTACAAGCTATAATAGCCCTATACCGGAACACCTGGGCAAGAGTGAAACTGGGTAATGGGGGCAGTACAACCATGAGCATTCCTACGCATCAAGGTTTAAAACAAGGATGTGTACTAGCCCCTACTCTATTTAATCTTTTTCTTTCTGACCTCTCAAGTGCTTTGGAATCGGCAGAAAATCATCCTCCATTTTTGGCTAACAACCCAATATATTTTTTGCAATATGCAGATGATATAGTTCTGTTGAGTAAAACACCGATTGGCCTACAAAGAGCCATCAACAAATTGACATCTTACTTGGATCGGGAACGGCTGGAATTAAACAAAGACAAAACAAAAGTGGTACGCCTAGTAGAGCCGCAAAAACTTAAGTACAAATGAATGGCAAAGGGGGATATAGTAGAAGAACAAAAGTCATACAAATACCTGGGAATAACAATATCAAAAGGTGGAAATCATAAGGAGCATAAAGCTGTAATTCAAGCAAAAGCCCAATCTCTGATTTTTGCGTATCGATCTTTAAAATGAAAAATGGACTGCCCAAACCACAAGCACCTTTTAAAAGTCATGGCAGCTCAAATTCTGCCCACCTTATCCTATGGCCTACTTACTTGGTGTGGCAAGGAGGCCGATTTTCTAAACGACCTACAGATTAAAATCTATAAAGCGGTCTTCAATCTCCCAAAATCCGCCTCAGTTTCTCAAGTCAGGCTTGAATTTGGACTGCAAAATCAGCGTTTCCGTAGCATGAGCGGCTTCGTGAAAATCTGTAACAAACTTCGATCCGCAGATCCAGATACAATGGACTGGCTTAGTTGGGAAGAAATCAAACAACGGGCGGAGAATGATCCTGGAAACACATGGGGGAAGTACCTGAAACACTGTGTGGAAAATCTGAACCTGGAACTAGCCTGGAAAGCTGGGACAGACAAATCAACCCTAAGCAGACTAGCCAATGGGGCAGCGAAAAGGAAATCCTTTTTGGAGGATAAACATTCCCTTGCAAATCGTCATCACGGCTGGACCATCATTAACTCTTTTACAACACTAAAACCTCTTGCATATCTTACATCCCATTTCAATGGTCATTTAAAAAAGCTTTCACAGATTATAGGATGGGCATGCATGTCTCAAAAGACTTACTACCCTCTTGGAAACACGCCTATCAGTCGGAGCAATGTCGACTCTGTGGATATAAATATGAAACTCTAGCCCATCTTTTCTGTGTATGTCCGGCACTGATAGGACAGAGACAACATTATTTGAAATCTATTTTTAAAGAGATGAACATTCGCTCATGCAGACATGCAGTTACAAGCTGGTTGGGAGGTTCCTGCTCAATTTTGATTTGCCGGGGAGTCAAATTTCTGGCAGAGGTCAGTAAATGCTTAAGAGAATGTGAGCAGGGGGATTATCGTGATGAAAGACCAGCAGGGAAACAGTTACTCCAGGGTCGAATACTGGGAAAAGAAAAAGAGACCCGGAGATAGACTGATTAGTGCCCGAGGAAGTTCCTTCTATTGGTTTTAATCTGCATCACTTTTAACAGTATCTGATCTTGAGAAGCATCAATTTAAGAAATGGTATTAACTTGCATTGGTTATTTTATTATGCGAATTTGTAATAATTTTAATTAATTATGCAATAAAATTTTTGGGACTTTTGACATTGTGTACCAGCAGGTGTGAGCACTCAAATGTAGTGTCCTGATAATAGGAGAAAGGAGAGTTGAAATATGGACAACTAGGTACAGCAACCTATGGGCAGCCTCAAGGACCAAGGCAGAAGACACAACGACAGCCCTTCCTAGTTATGTCTCATCATGTTAAAGTACATTCGTCTCAAAGGGAACTCTATGTTACCCTTCTGTTGTGGTAAAAACGAGGAACGAGCTGAATGGCCCCTACCAGCGACCACCGGCAAGCTCCTCCGACACCAACCAAGGTCAGTGTCAGATAGAATCCGATGTACGCCGTGGGGGAGGAATCCATGCGTGCCCACCGTAAACCATGCAGTGTCCCTAACATTCAACCTGCGCTGCTTTTATGAGTCTTCATTACAACTCGGAAGTTAAAAATCAGACGCTAATCCCAACTCCCTGCGGGAAAACTTATGTTGTCGGGTTCATTGGGACACGTTTGTACTTTATTAAAAACCGTGTGGGACAAGGCTGCAGATTACAGAGCTAGAGAGGAGCCCTTCGGTTAACTTATACTACGCATGATTCAAGTCACCCAGGGAGGTTGCTTCAGCCCAAACACAATACTTACAGTTTTGTGGTTAATGAGTGTGAGTTTGTCCTATCCCTTACACTACCGGTCAGGGTGGAGCCAAATACGCAGTGGTTCCGTTACTTATACCCTCGGCCGGCTGTGTGGGAGGGGTAGTACTTCCAGGAAAGTAACATTGCGGAGCTGGAGCGCCAACCCTCGTTTCGGGCGCCATGTTAGAGTTCCCCTGTAGGAGCATGATGCCACAATGCAGGTCAGCCGTGACTAGGGGCGCCATATTAAAAGTCGCTTAGGGTTAGTCTTGGAACCACAATAGGTAGTGGGTGTTTGTTAAAAGGTTCATTGTCAGCTGATATGGTCCCATATCCAGTTTTTCATGATTAGTAATTTACTAGATATGTACCAAAGGTGGCAACAATCTGGTACAGATCTGCACATCGTATCTGAGTTGTTGGTTAATGTAATGATAATGTAATGAGTCAAGTATAATTGAGGGCAATTAACTCTATGCCTGTTTTGAGTCTCCCGCGACAATGTTGTTATTCTAAAGATAGAATCTAATGCTCCGTTGTCAAAATATATCAACAATAAGCCTGTTGTTGTGAAGCTAGAGTCAGTTGCTTTGATGTCAATGTATAGCATATGTATCTGGTCTGTTGGACTACAACATTTGGTCAAAATGGATTTGTAAGTGGATTCCACTGTATGTGGCGGCTCTCTCTTAATGTGGACATGAGGTGTATAACTAAGGTTGTATTAGTAAACTGCAGATTGATGAGGAATAAACCCAGGGAGTGGGTCAAGTCAAAAGGCTCCAGGGGATATCCCTATTTAGCCCTTCTTTATCAGTGGCTAGAATCGTTGTTCTAAACGAAACAGAGTTTTTGGGCATCCCCAGGTGTGTTTCAAGCATACAACCATTTAAATGAGTCAGGAGGATGTTACTCCTTTTGGAAGTGTGTGATCATTTTAGTTTTCGTTTTCTGGCATCTGATGTTGCTTCTGTGTTCCATCATCCAGACTTTAACGGGCCTCGAAGTCATTCCTATGTATAGGAGACCAAAAGGGCAACTCAATATGTAGATGTAGTTAGCGGTGTTGCAATTAGTTTGTTTGGTCATTCTCCCGCTGACTCCATTAGGAAACATTAGTTCTTTAGTGATATTGGTTTGGAGACATACTGAGCAGGGCCCGCATGGGTAGTGCCCCCTAATAGGAGGTAAATCGCACAATGTTTTTTGTATATAATATTGTTTTGTTTTCTGGGACTCATATGTAAAAGCATGTCCTTTAGGTTGCTCGTTCATTTGAACGCAAACCATAGTATGGGTAAATTCAGTGTCTCTGTATTGAGAATGTTCCAATGTTTCCGAATGATGTTCTTCATCCAGTTGCAGTCAGGGGCAAATGTAGTTACACACATGATGGTATTATCTGATTCTCTGGTTTTGCTTTCCAACAGGCTTTCATGGTTGTTATGTTTAGCCCTTTTGTAAGCCAGAGCAACAACATGTTTAGGGTATTCCCGTTGACACAGGTCTGTTGTCAGAGTGTCGGACTCTTTCTGGTAGTCATTCAGTGTGCTGCAATTCCTTCTAATGCGAAGGAATCGTCCAAAGGGTAGGTTCTGTCTCAGAGCTCTCCGTGATGACAACTAAATAGCAATAGGCTATTTCTGTCTGTTGGTTTCCGATTGAGAGTGGTGGTGATCGTACCACCCGCTAGTTTAATCAACTGGTCAAGGTATGGGATCTCAGTTTCTGAAAAAGTGTTGGTAAATTTCAGAAAAGGATTCAATGTATTGATCCATGCACAAAATTCCTCACAGTTCTCCTTTCCATAGAATCAAGATGTCATCAATACATCTTTTCCACATCAAGACACCTGCATTATATGGGTTCCTGGGGTTATTGATCTCCCTGAAAGCCGACATGTACATACATGCCAGGCTCAGTGCAAACATACTACCCTTTGATGTGCCCTGCTTTTGGTGATAGAGTTGTGTGTTATACTCAAAAAAATATTCTGTCAACGCTAAGGCAGCACATTCCAAAATAAAGGCCACTGGGGTCGGAGAATTCCAATTACTGTGGCTTAGTGCGTCCTCAATTACTTCCAGAGTAGCCCTTTGTGGGATGTTGGTATAAAGGGCCTACACATCCAGGGTGACCAGTAGATCCACTTCTTCTGGAAGTTGGGCCCCTTCAAATAAACATAGGGCATCTGTGGTGTCCCTAATAAAGGAGGGCAATGCTCTTACCAGAGGTTGTATAAAGTGGTCAACAAACTTCGACAGGGGTTCCAGGATGGACCCGATCCCTGACACAACGGTGCGTCCAGGGACCTGGTAGACCCACTTGTGGATTTTGGGCAAGCGTAGAAGTATGGGGTTTTGGGCTCCTTAATTGCTAGGAATTCTGCTTCCTTTCTAGTGATCCATCCTTCGGTCTCTGCAGAGAAGACCATAGAGGAAATTGTCCTGCTCAATCTGGGAGTTTGGTCTTCTCTCAAAGGAGTATAGTATATCCTGTCTTTGCGAAAGAAACCCAGGACTTCACAAATGTCTCGAAATTTGTCTGCTTTCGGTGTAGGAACATAACCTAATCCTTTCTGGAGAACCCTCTCTTCAATATGTGTAAGCGCTCTTGAGCCATTGTACTCTTTTTGCCCTCTTCTGTGCACTCTTCCTCTGCCCCAGCCTTTGTCTAAAGAAGGTGGCTAAGTTCCATGTTGGAAAAAGGGAGGAGGGCCTTGTTGGCACATTGGGTATTGCCAGAACGGGGGTCCCTGGAATTGGGGCATACTCTAAATATCAGGACACTACATTTGAGTGTTCACACCTGCCGGTACAAGATGCCGCATGCTCTTGACCCAATTAGGGTGAGGGTCACTACTGTGCTGCCAGCACGATACTGCTTAACATTGCTGCTGCTTCATATTTGTTTTATGTGTTTTTAATTGTACCTTGTACTCGAATGACGCATGCCACCGGTCAGATGTATTCAGCATGCGTTTGATGCACCCTAGATTCTGAATGGTGCACAAACAAAATTGTAAATACTACAGGTCTCTGACATGATTAATAATGTCAATTATTCTGTCTTATTGCAGGTTGCATTGTAGATCTACAGGTACCACTTTTTAGGGTGCTGTATGGGTGGTTGTTACTCACTTCACATAGTTTAAGACCACCACCATCAAAAAGTGTAGGTAGATCTATTATTGGTCCTGAAGAATTGCCATCTAATTGATAAACAGGCAAGAAACATGTTGACCCATATCACAAGTGTATAACCCCACAACCGTAGAATTAATGTACACGTTCTTTTCATTTTAATCAGGGTGGCGGCCACAGTCCAATAAAATTGTTGTGAGTGGACCACCGCTTCCTGTTTTAATATCAGATCCCTACACATCACTATCACCTACTCTGACCTAGGGCCCTCACATGCACTACACCCTACGGCATAAGGAATAAAGATCTTCGCCAAAAAGGCCCTATCACGGGCGCTGATCGGGTATTGCAGCGCCGACCCGATAAGGAACAGACCCAATGATGAAGCAAGACACCTAGCTGGCTGGGTGTGTGAGGGTCTTTTTCCAAAAGGAGGAAACCTTTTTCCTTCCTTTTGACTATACACTACCTCGTGTATCCCCAGATCACATACAACTACCTGCTTCTTTCAATAGAAACTGCATACCATCACTGTTTAGACAAGTACAAACAGCACAGGTTCCCAGTCACCGATACACATATATCCCATTCATATGCACTCATGTTAATTCACTCCCAAAGACCACCCTCTCACAGAGACACATGGCAGCCCTACCATAGTGTCTCTAGTCCAGATGGACTAGGGACACTATGGTAAAGTTATTACAAAAGTAACTGGAGTACGAGTAACTGGATTGGAGTACGAGTAACTGGATTAAATGAACTTTAAGCTTCTTACCAGTCTGACGGAGGACGAAGCCTGCGGATGATCCCCGTCCTGACCGGAGGCGACACATCGCGGGAGAAGACTGAGACACCCCCTCCTTCCTCATTGGACCCGGGGCCCCCCCTGGCGTGAGACGAAGAACAACGACTCTGATGATTCCTGCCTGGTTCCCGTGGCGGATGGCGGATGCACGTTGTGATTGCCCGTGACTGCCTGCGGGAGGAGCTGGCTGGCGGTGCATCGGAGGTGTCCGACCCACCAGTGAGCACTGCTGCAGGTGACGGGTTGACCAACAGAGGCGTCCGGTGCGCTGCTGCGGAGGCGCCGGAGGTGAACTGGAGGGACAACACAGGGTCCAGAAATCGAGTGGAGGCGTGCTGGCGCTGCTGCAGGAGCAGCTTGAGTGGAGCCCTGGGACGCGCGGGATCCGGAGGAGCAGCGACGCATAGCAGGAGCCTGCACTGCCCCTGCGAAGGGAGCCGAAGGTAACCAGAGGTGGGGCGCCGCCGCCCAGAGAGCAGCAGGAATGGAGCCATGAGGCGCTCGGGTTATTGGGAGACAACGGGGGACGGTCCGACCAGAACCTGTCCCGTCTGCACAGGGAATTGAGGTGACGTTATTGTTTGCACCACCGACGGAGGAGATGGCTGTCTCCTGAGCCCTGAGGCAGAAGGGAAAACACACGCCGCGCACACACATCAACCTGCCAGAAGGCGGTGCAATAGCGGTGTGCGTCCTTTCCCTATTTCTACAACAGGAAAAAGGCTTCACTTTGGTGCAATAGCGGTGTGCGTCCTTTCCCTATCTCTACAACAGAAAAAGGCTTCACTTTGGTGCAATAGCGGTGTGCGTCTTTTCCCTATCTCTACAACAGAAAAAGGCTTCACTTTGGTGCAATAGCGGTGTGCGTCCTTTCCCTATTTCTACAACAGAAAAAAGGCTTCACTTTGCACCACTCCTCTGGCAACATCGTGGGTCTGGATGGGCAGAACTACAAGAAGGTATTTATCGACCCTGCACACATTTCCCTTTCTCCTTTGTTCCTTTACTCAAAATGGCTGTGGCCATAAAACGGCAGCAATAAATCGCCTCCTGCATCGAAAAGGCCCACGAGGCTCCCAGGTCTGACTCGGACTCCCCCACACAAGACCAAATTACAGATAAGACTCCCTCCCAGCAAGAGAGGATCTGGGCTTGCTCAAACAGAAACTAGAATCTGACTCTGCCCCTCCCTGTGCCTAAAGCAACAGCAACTAACAGAGGACTGCCGTAGCTATCTCCCCTACTCTGGTGGCCATTTTGGAGTGGTCTGACCCTCTCTCTCCTTGGTGGCCATCATGGACCACAGTTTATGACCATACCCTAAGAGCTGGCCTCCTTAGGCTAATCTCAAGTACCGAGTGTCTACCGTTTATTGCAGTACTATACCTCTACGTGTACTCAATGCACTGACTGATACCTCATATATTTCTGGCCGCTCACTAGGGTCAATTCTGACTCCTGCTGCTTTTGTTTGCACATGTATTATGTATATATACTTTGACCCGGTATATCATTAATATTATACTTCTTTGTGTATATTACACCCTTTGCATTTTCAATATAGTATTGCACCGTTAACTACCTCATATTTCTAAAAACCTCCATATCTCTTCACTCTGTACACCTGTATCTTGTTCTAGTGTATCACTAATATTACACCTCTAGACTATCCACTGTTATAAGCTGTACCCTTCTTCCTCTATTTCTGTACTGCACCGACTGCTACCTCATACTTTTATTATTACTATTACCATGCTACCTCATACTTGTATTATTACTATAAGTATTTTTATGCTTATTTTATTTCTATCTCCCTTTATATATTTCTGTCTCCTTCCTTTGTTGTAAGGTGAACCCATTCCACTCCTCTCCTTAGACTGCACCAATTACCACCTCCTATATTCTGATATTGTTGTATCTTGAGTCTGATTGTGATTATTGTATTTAGAGTTTGATTCTGACTATGTTTATATCGACTGCTGAGTCTGATTGTGATTATTGTATTTAGATTTTGATTTTGACTATGTTTATATCGGCTGCTCAATAGTATCACGTTTGGCTCCATGTAACGTACTGTTTGCATTTGTTTTCTATTTTCTGATGCACACGGGTACCACTTCAGTTCAACCTCGCCATTCTAATATGGATCCCATCGGCGAGCACACTTATAGAATAAACTACCCACCCACACTCACCAAAAAAGCCGCTAAACGCTATAAACACAACTTCCTGAGATCTCACCCTGAAACACCGTTTGCCGACACCTACTTCTCACCGGTCAATGGATCCCTGAACACTGACATCATCTTCCACACCACACGCAGAGCTCAATGGAGAAAAACGTTCCACACCTTACTCACAGTCTCTACCACCAGAAAATCCGCTCATGGCCTAACTCTCTCCATCACACCTTCACTACTATTCCCAGGTAGAGCCACCATTACTATTTACAATAACGGGATGGTCCTATCCCAAGCCACAGACAGGAACTTGGAACTACTAGACAACCTGTTCCCCACCTTCAAAGATCACCTCTCCAACCCGCGGTCAGACACTCACACTGCCCTCAGTTCCACCACCCCTGACCCCATAGCTCCCATCACACACAACACTTCTAACCTAGCACAGCCCCAGGCAGCTGCTACGCACTTTGCATTCAGTGACACACCTACCACCCCAGACTTCTCAGCTCCCACCCATAACACCTCTCTCCCAGTTCAGCACCAGGTAACAATCACTCACGCCTCAAACACAGACACAACTCCTTCCAACTCTCACAACACTCGCACCCCCACCCCTCCTTCCAGACCCAGGACCTCCACACATACCATTAACACGCCTCTCTCCCAGAACATCACAGCCAACATTAACACAGCTAACCTAGTCTCGCACCAAAATAACACGCACAAAAACGAATCCCACCCTCTATCCCCCCCCATACTCAGCCCCCAACCCCTTCTAACTAACTACGCAGAACACACCTCTTCTCTTATTCTAACTCCCCCCCTCACAACAGGACCACCCCCAATACCATTTCCCCGCCTACTCTCAGCCCCCATTATCCTTCCTGCATCCCCAGCTCCACTAACATACACCCACCCTCCACTCTGATCTCTAACATACACCATTCTCCACTTGATCTCTCCGCCCACCAACAACGCCCACACTCACGACCACACTCATACTCATACCACCAACCTCCTACCCACCTCATCCTCACCCAACACGCCCATACACTCTCCTCCTCCTAATACCATCTCGTACACTAACATAACGGAGTCCTACACCAACATCAGCCCACTACACCGCCTGCACGACAACTCCTTGGCCGGTCAGCCACCATCGACCTCCACCCCCACCTCCATCACCCACCCCACATTGGACTTGATTATGGCCACCCTCATCCAGATTAAAGGAGACATACACAGCATCAAAGATCTACTCTCCACACACCCCGTACCTCCCTCACTCACCTCCACCTCCTCCCCAAAGATGTCCCCTACCCTACCGGTTGACACTATCACTCAGCACTTCGCACACCGGACCTCAATGCCTGCTCGTAATCGCTACAACTGCCCCCGTCGCCCCTGCAAGCCTTCACCCACCTCCACCTCCACTCCCAATGAGTCCCGCACCTCTTCGGGTAACCCTCTCACTCGACACCCCCCACACTGGACTTCAATCCCTGCCAGCAATCGCAACAACCGCCCCCGTCGCCCCTACAACGTTCTTTCGGACCTCGACACACTCACTCTCCTACGTGAGTATGACCCAACCCCCCAAAATAACACATCCACCACACATCTCACCATTCCTACGATACACTCAAAAGCCCTTAGACCCCCCTCACTAAACAGCAGAACCTCCAACCCCAAGAAACTTAGAAAAGTCCCTCTCTCTCTTGAACCCTCTCTTTCGCACCGTCCACCACTCCCAACACACCCCATCTCAAATGCACTCTCCTTAACTGCAGATCGGCCTCGAAACATTCCGCCGCCATCGCTGATCTCCTCTTATCGCTGGACCTTGACCTAATCATACTGACTGAAACATGGCTAACTGAAGCCTCCTCACCTATAATGGACATTCTGGTTCCACCTAATTACCACATAATTAGACTTGACAGGCCAGGCAAAATAGGTGGAGGAATTGTATGCATCCACAGGAACAACCTCTCGGTTCTGAAAGGCAAGTCCACCCCTATAACATCCCTAACATCCTTTGAATACATTTGCCTAGACATTATCAGTGGGGACAAACCGATATGCTCTCTACACTGCATTTACCACCCACCCAGAGACAACCTTACCTTTTCTCAACAAATCATGGATATGATCTCAACAAATTCCGGACGGCAGCTCTCCCAAATATACCTTGGCGACTTCAACCTCCACTGGAACGATCACAATGACGTGATGGTAAATAGTCTTAAAAGTTTCCTCAATGCCCTTGACCTCACCCAAATATGCAACAGCCCGACCCACAAGAAAGGCTCCACCCTCAACCTTATCATCTCCAAAGAGGACTCTATCCAACTAGAGTCTATCCAACCTTGTGACTGGTCAGATCACCATACTGTCACATTCTTCATCAATGTAAAAGTGAAATCCAACCCGGCTCAATCAGCTAAACCCAAAGTTTGGAAAAGAGACCTGAAAAAGCTCAACCCAAGCTCTCTGTCTCCTAACAGCTGCAATCTCCTACTACCACGGCCCGGCGTTGAGGACGTTCAAACATTGACTGACCACTACCTCAATGCTATGTCCACAATAATAAATGAGGCGGCACCTATGCAGTTAAAAAGAGTCTCAACTAAAATGTCCAACCCATGGTATAACGGAAGTCTCAATGAGGACAGACGAGACATGTGAATGGCAGAACGCACCTGGAGATCAGCTCCCTCTGCACTGCACCTAAAAACGCTGAAGAAAAAGAGAAACGCCTATTTCAGGAAAATAAAACGCTCAAAACTAGACTTCTTCAGCCTCCAGCTGGACTAAGCAAAAAACCGTCTGAGAAAACTGTTTGAGCTAATCAAAACACAATCCAAGGAACAACCGCAACCACTCAGCACTGTACGCGAAGCTCCCTCCTGTGAAGAATTCTCCGCTTTCTTTACCCAAAAAACTGACAACATAAAGAGTGATCTCCTCGCGGACGCAAGCCTCTATTCCAAACCACACTGCATAGCACCCACTGAACCAAAAAACAATGCTACATGGTCATCCTTTGGCACATACTCTGAAGAGGAAATTGGCAAACTGCTCAGCACCTTGAAACCATCCAATCACCTAACAGATCCCCTTCCTGCTAACGCTGTAAAAGACTTTGCCCCTTTGCTTCTCCCACTCTGGACCAGAATTATTAACGGCTCACTTCAACAAGGAACCATACCCGACTCCCTGAAAGTTGGACAAGTCACACCCTTACTAAAGAAACCTACAGCAGACCCCTCTGATCTGAACACTTATCGCCCCATCACTAATATCCCCACTCTCGCCAAACTGCTGGAAAAATGCGTACAACTACAATTGACTAAACACATTGAACAATTTGATCTCCTCAATCCTCATCAATCAGGTTTCCGAGCAGGAACACAGTACAGAAACTGCTATGACTCACATAATTGACGACGCACTTCAAATGCTAGACCAAAACGACACCTGCCTCCTCATCCTTCTTGATCTCTCTTCAGCATTCGACACCGTTAAACATGAGAACTTACTCGAACTATTAAGCACTAGAATGGGATTATCTGGAACTGTTCTCAAATGGTTCACTTCCTTCCTTCA
Organism: Lissotriton helveticus; assembly: GCF_964261635.1. Taxonomy (NCBI): domain Eukaryota; kingdom Metazoa; phylum Chordata; class Amphibia; order Caudata; family Salamandridae; genus Lissotriton; species Lissotriton helveticus. The sequence goes on along the minus strand of NC_136068.1, from coordinate 1,402,770,867 downwards.
CAACAGATCGCAGAAGTTCAAGAGCAACAATCTGATGTCATCGCCTATACCGGTAACACTGGGCGTCCCCCAAGGATCCTCTCTATCCCCAACTTTGTTCAACTTAGTGATGGAACCTCTAACCTCCCTGCTACAAGCATCCAACTTACACTTTCACATGTACGCCGATGACACCCAACTATATCTCAAATTACAATCCCCCAAAGACATTCTGCTCCTGAACTCAACTATCAGAAGCACCCAATCCTGGCTAGCTGATAATCATCTCAAACTCAATGCTTTGAAAACAGAGTTCCTTCTGATATCACCTACATCGAAGATCTCCACCACTCAAAGTTGGCTTAAACACCTTACTGCACTCAATGTCGAACCCACCATCGTGGACTCAGCAAAATCTTTAGGCATAACCCTCGACATCAATCTCAGCATGCAGCAACACATCAACAAGGCTACTAAGGGAGCGAATTTCCAAATCAATACCCTGAGGAAACTTAAAGCATTCCTCCCAGCCAATGACTTCCAAACGGCAGTACAATCACTAGTCATCCCTCGAATAGAATATGGCAGCGTCGCCCTCTGCGGACTCCCGCTAACTACTACCGCACCTCTAAGAGCTTCTCTAAACGCTGCAGCGAGGCTCATAACTGGGTCAAAAAAGCACTCTCATATTACACCTGACTTAAAATCCCTGAACTGGCTGCCTTTTGAAGCCAGAATACATCTGAAAATCGCCTGCATGGCACACAAGGCGATACACCTGAACTCTCCTGGCTACCTCACGCAGAAGTTGACAATTTCTGGCGGCGCTAGAAAAACTAGAGGCACATACAATCTTCTGCTGAAGCCTCGTAGATTCCGGAAGGAAAAAACATATAAACGCTCCTTCTCAGGAATGGCACCCAGAATCTGGAACTCACTCCCCCCCGAAACTAGGCTCATCTCTTCCACTACACTGTTTAAGAAAGAAGTCAAAGCTATCCTCATGGCAAAAAAACACCTGAACTGTTAAGTAGGTCACCTTAAGAAAAGGCACCGATCTGTATTATTTGTCTGACCCCCGTTGCACATATGCATTATTTGTATTAGTGATTCACTGATTTACATGCTGGCTGTGCCCTCATTTATTTGTATTTTATGCTCCCCAGACTTAATTGTTTTGATTATGTTCCCTCATGTACCCTTTCTGTGTAAAGCGCTCTGATATCTGCAAAGATCTTGTCCGCGCTATATAAAACTTTCAAAATAAATAAATAAATAAGATGCTTTGTTCACACAAAGTATTTGTCTCTATGGACATTAGCCTTAAAGTCAATGAAGCTCACAATGATTTTTACTGATCAGAAGTAGCTCTCACTACAGAAAAGGTTGGAGACCGCTAGTCTAACCTACAGCACAAGCGGGCTGCAGATGTTAATTCTTTCTGCCGCAAAGTTAAGGCCAAAATAATGGTTTTGAAACCTAATAGTAGGTACAATTGTAGCCCTGAAATGGGTATCCTCCTAACACCAACCTTGCATTAGGGCAGCAAATATTAAAACAGATTAACCTAGCGGCTGCCTCTTGAGATAAGAATTATTCCATGCAGGTGCCACAAGCAGTGAGTGCGTGGGCCTTTGCCTCAAAATTGCAGGCCTGCTATTAGCATTTGCTTTGAGCAGTTCTGACATTAACAGTTCTGACATTTAATGACTAATGGACTAAGAACAACCCAGCTCTCACCTCATTTCTCCTCGTTTTTTTTTATTTCTATCAATTCACAATGTGCTTTAACATGAACTTTTTTATTATTTTGTCTCTTATTTGTCTTTTAATTCCACAGGACATTTCTTCTCTCTCTCATACTGGTACGTTACCAAAAGTATTTACCCGTATCCAAAGACAGTTTAATAACTGCAATTAATGTTTTCATTTATAAATATTCCTGTAGTTTCTTAAACTGTCCGGGGAAATCAGGGGTGCTGAAGATCTCGACAGCAGAGCATCGCAAAAGCATCGAGTAGCGCCCTTGCTGGAAGACCATGTGATGCTGATTCTGAGTTTAAAGGCTGAGGAACTTTGGAATAAATGTGTCTAGCTTCCTGTGCTGGCTGACAAATCATGGAATTCTGCAGATATGATGCGAGGGACTTTGAGATATAAGTGTTCGTAGTTCATTTGCAGGGAGCTAAAGGAGTGCGGCTGAACAGGCAGAAGGTGCACTGGAAGAGTTGAAGTAGCGTTAGAAAAGCAAAGCATTCTGCACAGTAAGAGTGGGAGAAGATTGGAGAGGTTCCTTTCGCTTCTGTGCTGGAAAAAGCAAGAGGTTCTGCAAGTCAGCTTTAAGAAATTCTGTGAAATGGCTATGGCTCACGAGCGGGGCGCAAAGCAAGGCCTGCTTCAGGTAAGGTTCAAGAGCATTGCTCAAGCTATCAAGCTGTAGGGTGCCAGTGTTGGATGACTGGGAAGTTCTAAATATGAGAATCGAAGTACGATATTAGATCTTGCTTTGAGACCTGGTGCCAATAGACTTTGACTCTTAGGAGCAAAAGGTATTGGAAAAGCAGAAAAATGTAGCCCAGATTTACCAAACTTTAGTGCAAATGCTTGCACAATGCAGTGTTCCGCAAATGGTGGAGCATTTATCGTGCACTCATTTTTTTTTGTATGGAAGTTGACATAAGTGACCCACTAAATAACATTAGTGGTGTAGTACAAAACCCCTGATAAGTTATGACAAGGTGTGCAAAACAGTGATAACAGCACAAGCACCAATAGGACGCCACATAAATTCACTTCAAATAACGTCATACAAAGCAGATAAACATGACTTTGCAAAAAATCCAGCACCAAATTAAACATGCTAAAAAATAGGGGGAAGGGTTTGGCGCAGAAAAGAAGATGTACAATAATAGATCGTTGTTGTCATCTCATTGATAATTTGGAATGAAGGAGAAGATGAGTTTACTCTATAGTACACAACAGGTATATTAGAGAGATTTGAAAAATAGAAAGAAAATGGAAAGAGAGAAGAACTGAAGTAGCTCAAGATACGTGATAGGATGATTCACTGTGTCACTTGCAAAAGGCAGTATGAAGAGAACAATTAAAAACTAGAACATACCATCTGATTACAATACATTCTGTAAAACACTCTTTGATGTGTCAGACCTGACATACTTGGCTTGTATTTCCCTAAATGTTTTGCTTTCACTCCCTTAACATTAGGACTCTGTGCACTTAACCTTTGCTAACCATGATCAAAGTGCTTGTGATCTCTTTTTAAAACATAGTACAATTGTTCTACACCTAACTGGTACATTGAATCTACTTATAACAACCCAGTAAATGGCACTACGTGTACCCAAGGCCTATAAATCAAATGGACCAATGGTCTGCAACACTCATTATGCCACTGACTGAAGTAGCCTTTTAAAACATAAATCAGGCTTGCCACTGCAACTTGCAGTGCAGTTTTTAACTGCCATTTCGCCCTGGGAAAATCAACCGTTTTACGAGGTCTAAACCTTTCTGCGTAATACTTATGTCACCCATAAGGTAGGCCCTAAAGGTTCACAAGGTGGAGTGCATGGTATTTAAAATGTATTGGGTGTGGGTTTAGATTTTACAGCCCTAGCAGTGAAAAACTCTGAAAGTTGTTTTTCAATGTTGCAAGGCTATCACTCCCATGGATTCACACTGGATTATTATATTACACTTAATTAATGCTAAGGTCAGATTGGAAGCAGTAGAGATATGCTGTTTGCACTCAAATTAATTATAACTTAAAATCCTCCTTAATGGTGAAGTCGAATATGAAGTTACAATTTAGAAAATGCCTCTTTTAGAAAGTTGGTATTTAATTGCAGAATCTAACTGTACCTTTCTGCCAGTGTCCTGAGTCAAATGACTGTGAAAGGCTCTGTTGTTGTGGGTTGTGTATTGCTTGCATACAATGAGCAAAAGAAGACTAGTAGTGAGGGGAAAGAGTCTGCCTGACAAGATGAAATGAAATGACATGGAGATTTATAGAGCGCAAAACATTCACCAGAGAGTGTCAAGGCGCTTGCTCGTTGGGAACAGGAATTGGGCTAGGGGGTTCGCAGGCACTTTAAAGACTTAACAGCCTTTTCTTTGGCACTTTCCTAAAAGCTAAGAGATGTGTTTCTTGTTTTAATCTTATTGGGAGAGAATTCCACAACCTAATTGCACCCACCAGAAAGCTTCTTCCCCCAGGACATTTTTTTCACCCTGGGAACAATAAGATCATGGGCAGAGAATGAGCGGAGACAGCGGCCTGGAATGTAGGGTAGCAAATTCCACTTCAGAAAGCCAGGTCCTGTGTCCTGTGTGACCTTGAAAACAATACATAGAGCCTTAAATTCAATTTGTCTTTTTACTGGCACCCAATGTAAATCCTTGAGCACCTTTGACACAGATTTGTGTCTTGGAATGTTCAACAATAGCTGAGTCGCTGCATTCTGCACAACCTGCAATTTAGACAGGCACTTTTTCTGAATTTTGATGAAGAGCCCGTTACAGTAGTCGGCTCTTGACAGAACGAGCTCTGAGACCACTAATATACGTAGCTCAGCTGGGATAAATGGGAGGATCTTTTTCAGAAGCTTTAAGGTATAGAAAGAGAGGAAGGTAACCTGGTTGATGTAAATGTAAATGTAAATGTGTGTATACTTGTAAAGCGCACTATCATCTGAAAGGTATCTTGGCGCTGTATACCGCTGTGGAACCCTTCCTGGCTTTCCCTGTGAGATTCCCCCTTACTGGGCACCTCCAAGGTGAGGCCAGGCATCCTAGCGCTTTCGGGGCCGTTGTGGAGATTAAGCAAGCTATTGCACAGAGTTGCAGAGTGGGACCCATGATTAGAGTAGGCATCTAGGCGAGAATTATCAAGTCCATGGACATTGAGCCCAAGACCCTGCCGCGTCGGGAATTGAACCCTGGTCCCGGGACAGACCTCTGTCTCAGGGTCTGCCGCTCTAATCGGTGAGCCACACTTCTCCACATGTGGTTTTCAAAAGAGAGTTTAGAATTGAAGATAACTCCCAGGATCTTTATCTTGGTCACTGGCGTGGATAGTGACCTAAACTCCAAGGGCCAGAGATCGGGGGAACCGAAGTTAGTATGAGCACGGAAGAGTAAGACCTCTGTCTTACTAGAGTTAAGTTTTAGACAATTGGGAGCCATCCAGTCCCCCACCTGACAAAGGCAGGTATGGAACTGTTTCATAGTGTCAGTGGGGGATTCTGACACTGAGACGATATTCTGCGTATCGTAAGCATAGGAAACAGCCGAAAAGCCTAGGGACCTGAACAGTTTTGCCAGTGGTGGAACATAAATATTAAAAAGAGTCAGGCTCAGAGAAGATCCCTGTGGCACGCCACATGGTAGTGTAAAATTTGGTGATCCGAAGTTCTCTAGGGCCACAAATTCTTCCATGCCCGGCAGGAAAGATTCAAGTGGGGTGAGAGCATTCCCTTGACACCTTTGACACCGATTACTCTCAGAACTTCCAAGAGTTTCTGATGGTTCACCGTGCACAGGTGCTGCACTGCCCCCTGAATCAACTATCTTCCTAATCAGTTCAGATGATGTGATCAACACCATATTGGTACTGTGGTGTTTTCGAAACCCGAACTGGGTGCCATTGAGAAGACCATGCTCTTCAGTATATTCTGATAGGGTATTGTTCATGGTTTTCTCCACCATTTTTGCTGGTAGCGGAAGTCTTGAGATTGGTCGGTAGTTATTCGGGTCAGTATCATCTAGATTTGGCTTCTTTAAAAGGGGGAGCATGGATGCCAACTTCCAGCTAGTGGGGAATATACCAGAGGAAAACATTTGATTAAAGCTAGGCGTTAGATGAGACATGAAGATTTCTGGTAGAAAATTGAAGAGGGCATAGATCCAGTGGAGAACCTGCTTTAGTGGATCTCAGCAAGTTAATTGTTGCTTCCGTTGTCAATATCGGAAAGGCAGATAGTTCAGGAGGGTATCTAAATTCGGAGCAGGTTCCGGGGGTGATACTGGCAGTCCCAGGTCTGGCTGAAACCTCTAAAGAGTGAACTATTTCTTGATCCGTGGACTTGGCAAAGCCAATGTAAACCGCCTTAACTTTGATTTGGCAAAACGTAGTCACCCTGTCGCAGCAGGTGAATCTGCCGCCATAGAGCATCTGGCTAAACATTTTACCATCAAGAAAAGTTCCTTTGACAAGTTTTTTGCTGTTAGTATAGCCATGGTGAAATAGCTAATTTTTTCTTTACAAATTAGTGTTTTATACTCAAGTAAGGCTGATTTATAGTTAGCTTTATCCTCCAGATCATCTCAGGATCTCCACTTCCTTTCCAGACGGCGACATTATTGTTTTTGTATCCTAAGCTGTTCTGAATACCAAGGGTTCAGTGGGTCTGGGCCTATGACTAGAGATGCATTTAGCTAGTAGTACTTGGTCCTTTGATTTCTCAGTGGGTCCTCAAACGCAGCAACAGCTTCATTTGAGTCTTCTAAAGGTGGTGGAGGGTATTGGGCTAATGCAGATTCAAACATGCCCACTTCCGGACCATTTTCCGCTGCCTGTTTGTTGATTTCCCAATCTGGGGGTTTTGTGACTGGAAACGAAAACATAACAGCTTTATTGTCCAACCATACAATTGGCATTGGTGGAAGGCATTGTAGGTGGTTGTTGCTGGTAAATACTCCATCCAGTAAATGACCCCCAGAATGTGTATTACCAGTCACCTGCTGAGTGAGGCCCATGCTGTTAGCAAATTCGATAAAATGTACAGCATCACTATCCAACGGATCCTCCAGGTGAACATTAAAGTCACCCAGAAGTGTGATGTCTGGTGACTGGGATATGGCATCCAGGGGATTACCGATATTGTTAAAAAAGTTAGCCCGGGGGCCTCGGGGATGGTAGCATAACAAGCTAATAAAAGTGTGATGGTTACCTATCATTAATTTAAAAAGTAAGGATTTCAAGGTGGGTCCATTGTATTGAGAGGTAAAGACCCCTTTCCAAGTGCTTGGAAACAGGACTGCTAGTCCTCCTCCTCTTTTGACCGCTTGGTCTTGCCTAAATAGTGTATACCCAGAGGGAACCGCCATTGCCAAGTCTGGATCTGCTGCGGCATCTCCCCAGGTTTCTGTAATAAAGGTTACTTCAACACAATGAGTTTCAATGAGCATAGCGAACTCAGACGCGTGTTTGCACAGCGACCGTGCATTAATAAGGCTGCCTAACATGGACTTTGTTTCATTCTTCCCATTGGATAATTGCTTCTGACTTAGTGATGACTGGGGTAAATCAGATAGATGGTAGGAGAACGCACAGGCATTACAATTGGAACAAGTCATACATGGATCGGTGTTAGTGCCAGTTTTTATGTCGCACCTACCATATGTGTTGATGGCTCGCAGTTGTTCCCCAGTATAGGTGTGTATAGAAGCAGAAGCAGAGCAGGGCCTTAAACCGGCAGTATCACTGGCCCTAGGCACGGGCCAGGCGCGGACAGGCACAGCCGGGCTTGCCTTTGGCACGCCCGCTGTGCGGCCACTGTGCGGCTGTGCTTATATCCCCCCGGTGCAGCATCTCAGGCGGGAAGGTGCCCTGCGTATTTCCGGGCCAGTCAAATGTCCTAATGGACAGGTGGAAGTGCTAGCACCACGCCGTCACTCCCTGTTACCAGCCCAGTGAGGTGCAAGTTCACTGAGGCTGAGTACGTGCAATTTTAAAAGCAACTAAGCAAGATATTTTTAAAAAGAACAGAAGATTTCAATTTCAATTTCCCAATAAAAATAGTTCACACAGTAAAAACAAATGCGTTTAGCTTCTAGCCGTGTAAGTCCCACTTTAGTGCAAAACTGTACAACTAGTCATAAAACAATTAGTTCAGCAATTAAAAGGCGAGTGCTAACGGACCTAGCGTCCTACAGAGATTAACCAAATAAGCAGGATGGCTGGGCAGGTGATGTATCTTACCCTGATTACATTTCAAAGGGCCATGCCTGCAGAACACACAAAGAAACAGGACACCAGGACTGCCTTTGCCTTTGTTACCCTAGGCAGTTTTGAGCCAGGACCAGGAAAATAACTCATCAGAACCAGTTGTGTGGGTAGGTCAGGTAAAACACCCCACAAAAACTCTTGCACCAAGTATTCAAATTGAACCTTCAGAATCTACCATCAGAACACTCCTGGACCTAGGGAAGATTCAGAAAAATTATTGCCCTTCTATTAGAAGTACTTCTTCCTGCCTAAAGAAGGTATATTGTACCAGCTTGCCGTGATTTCAGGCTACCCATAGTGACTCTTGTGTTAACTACAGGGATACATCAAGCTTCAAAAGGCCTCCCTGAAACTGCCCAGCTGACCAACATCAACTGGGCCTGCTTTGTCCTGCCTGAGCCCTGCTAATGATCTCTGCTAGGGCGAGTCCTGATCCCTAAGAGGTATTCAGCAGGTTCTGTCCCTTGACTGACATCAGTGAGAATTCCTTCACAAGGAAAGGTAAAAATCCCTGCAACCACAAAATGACCTTGTCAAGTAAATAATCAGCCACCTTCAATGACTGCTAATTCCAAGCTCCAGGGGGACCTACTCAAGGCGCGAACAGTTATTATCAATGAAAACCAGCTAAACAAGACCAAGACTTTGTGACAGTAGTGACCTTGAATGTCGAACATCCAACACAAAGCTCTAGTGATGACGGGGTCTTCTTGCTATAGCAATGACTATCAGTGATGCTTGACCTGTTCCTCAGGGCAAAAGCCTCTTCCTTGCTGTCTTCTCCAATGCAAGCAGAGCTCTTTGCTGCAGAGTTGAGACTGTATCTCTTAAGTGGGGACTAACCTGGGCCTGGTATCCGAACTGTGCTCTATCGTGGTCAGCCGGACCTTGTGACATTCCCCCAGTCCATTGGAAGCAGATGACGATGAGTGGCGTTTTGTTCTTCCTGGTGCTATTTTCACCTAACACTTGAAAAATTAATATCTCTGGTTCTATTGATTGGATTTTGTTCCTTTTGGTTTCATTTTATTTATTGAAACTTACACTATTTTCCCTAAATTGGTTTGGGATTTTTCTTGGAAGTAAATACTTGCTCAACTTCAACTCAACTGGCTCAAAGCAAACAACCCTCAAGACAAAATACTCATACACAGACTCACCAGAATATACAAATCAACAATAAAAAAAAAAAAAAACCTATACTATTCCAGCCGAATCCACAATGCAAAATGTACTAATTAAGCATGGGCTGAAAATTTGTTCCGCTTGCGGAATTTGCTGATTTTTGGCAATTTTGCGGTCCGCGAATTGCGCGAAATTGCCAAACAATCCGCAATTTGCAAGTTCGCAAATTTTTTTTGTTTGTTTGCGCTTCAAAAATACAATTTCGCGTGCGCTGCATTGACTTACCTTGATTCTGAGTTTGCCGAGTTGTTTTCCTCCCGCGAACAAGATGGCCGCGCCTAAAAATGACCGCATGGGTAAGTTCGCGGTAGCCGCGCTGAAAAAAAACCCAGCGAACACGCAAAAATAAAAAAATCCGCAAGTTCGTACAAATTTGCGGATTTTGCAGACTGCGAATTTGCTTCCGCACGAATTCGTGTACCGCCAATTCGCAAATTTCGCCCATACTTAGTACTAATAAAGAATTTGATAAAATACACATTGAGTTTTCTTTAAGCCAAAATGCACATACGGTACCAACCCCATTTCTGATGGCTTTTGTGACAAACTGGCAAATGATTATACAACTAAAAGCAAACATTCTGGATTTGTACGTAACCAACAAAAAACCAACAGCTACAACCCATTTCCACAAATACCTCCAGGAGAAGGGTGACACAGCCTCAACACTCCATCAAAGAAATATCACAAACTGAATTACTGTATCTTGCCAAAGCGAGCAAGCTAGCCGGCTAGAGCTCTGACTCTTGTCCACCTCAATTCTTCAAAAACATTCCTTTAAGAACTTCAGCAGCCATCCCAGTCATTACACACATCAACAACTCCTTGACCACAAAAGATTTCCTAGAAAATTTATAAATGTTAGTAAAGAAAACTAACCTGGAAACTCAAGACTCTGACATCTACGGACCTGCGGTAAATAGACGATTCCTGGGCAAACTTAGTAGCATGTCATAGTACAAAATAATGAAATCTTTTTTACAATATGTATAAGAGTAGGAATGTGTGTGTATGGATTAATTCTTCATTCAATGACAATGTATGTAAATATGATTAGAGGGAAGATGCCTGTAAGAGTATGACAATATATTTAGGTATTTAAAAAAAGCTTCATATACTTAGCCACAAGATACAACATTTTGCTGCTTCTATGTACAGTTTGATGTGTATACTGAGGATTATGCTTTCTACCAAGTGTTGTGTGTATATATGCATATCAAATCACTAAATGTGTAGATGTTTGGGTATGTCTCTGTATGTGTATATGCTAATTTCATATATTTCTGACTACTATGAACTCCCAAACATAATTTCCGATATTTCTGACTACTATGAACTCCCAAACATCTGTTTCAAACTTACTCCTGCAGTTTAGGTAGTTCACCCAACATGCACATGTGTCCATTATTCACAATAAAAACTTCCAATTTCCCTTTTTAATAAATTGACATCATTCTATCCCTACTCAAAATACTTCTAAATGCACAAGAACTCAAGAGCACAAATGTTATCAAACTTACCACAACTAATTCATAAATAAAAACAAGAAAGCACACAATATTAACGCACTATTTTAATTTAACTCTAATCTTGGGTGATGGAGTAGCATGCTACGTGTTACATAGCACTTCAATGCCATGTCAGGGGTAGTGAGTAGCTGCGGTCCATGCAGGTAAGAGTGGTGGGTCCAGGTTGGGGGGGGATTCAAAAGACGATCACAAGGAAAAATTAAAGAAATATTAAATTTGCCCTTCTCGTTGTCTGTCAAAATTCCCCACCCCACCCAGCCCCACCACCCCACCGTACTTACCTGCATGGACCGCAGCCGGTAGTAAGCACTGTATAAATGCAATTTACAATTACAATTACCATGATTAGCTGATTAGAGATGCTTGTATATCAGAAAAACAGCAGTTTTGGTGGAAAGGAATGAAGGAAGTTAGATGTTCCAATGATTTTGGAGACAGATACACGGCTCGCAGAAAGTGGACAGAGTGACTTCATCTGGAAGCCAGAAGTGTTTAGTCCCTCATTTTGAGGTGGTCAGAAAATAAGTGGTGTTTGTAAAACTACCCCGAGGATATACTTTTGTATCTGAATGCATTATTATCCTACTGAGGTTTTACTTGGAAATTTTGAATTGCTCATGATAGAGTGAGAAATAACATGTAGTTTTGTTTCTACCAACTACTAGAACGGCCTGTTATACCCCTTTCCAATTTGTTTTCCATGTGTAAAATTTCCCTGGTATACCTGGAGAAATATGGGTGGGAAATAAGCCAGGTTAGTATAGAATTTGAACTCAACTTGGAATCGAAATCGGAGAAAATCAGTTTTCATATTTGACGTTATATTCACTACAGCCATACGAATGAGGCCACTGGTGTGTTGACACATTACAGGCCTCTGTCCTGCTGAGATTTCATAACAATGTTTGCAATGAGCCTCATCAGCTGAAAATATTCAGATCAGACTTAAGAATGGCAGTGTACATCTCCTTGTCACATTCCTGATTGTGCTCCTGACAAAATTTGAGTATTATTGAGGTGATTCCCTGGGTGGAAAAGTCACTAAAGCTCTTTGCAGTACTTTCTGACATGGTGAGACAATAAAAAGTGCTGATGAACACAAATCCCACCTGTAATGTTGGGGTGGGTAATTCAAAGGAACATTTTTGTAGCTTCTAATTAGTGTATTAATCCATAAAAGCAAAGAGACACAATTGTTGTAGCATGACTTTGAGTTTAAGTCATCAGTCTCATGACTTTCCTGGTCAAACCAAAGTATTACATTCGCAACAGCGAGATAATTTAGATTTTCTGATACTCAGTACAAACGTATTTCTGGAAACAGCACTCACTGCAGATACAACAGCAGGTCTGTCTCCCCTGCTGTCTGAAAGCTATAGTGTCTGAGGAAATCAGCAGGCTCTGATTATCCTATTGTAGTCTTTGTGTAGGCATTTATTGGGGTCTGTTGGGATATCATGGTAATTTGCCTTGAAGTAGATTAGTTATTGGTTGTTTTCATGAGCCACAAAGAGGCTTACTAAGTGTTTAGAAATTATATTATATGCTGCACTAGAATCATATTCTGATTATGCAATAGATACAGCAGACGCTTTTTATGGCCGTATGAAGAAGTGAAACTAACTCTATGATATTCAAATCTAGAGTTAGTAACCGTTGTTTGCTATCTGGCATGTGCTTTGCAAATAAACCACTACCATATGCAGAGCTGTGGGCCCAGTGGCTGTTCTTGACTCAGGTGCAGTGCACTGCAGTTCTCTCCTAGACAGACCAGGCCCATGGGCATGGTTGTCTCACAGTTTCTCCCTGAAGCCGACCCACTTTGGGGCATATTCTCAAGGAGGTATCGCTGAGTTATCAACACTTTATCGCAGCCAAAGTCAGGATAAATGCATCTCCCTATTGACAAGCTTGTGCTAACAGCCCATATTACTAGTTTACCCGCAATAGCAGCCGCAAAAAACATCGCCACCCACGACCCCGATAACTATCGCTAATGAGATGCAAAGTAGGCGTTCCCGTGCAAAAAGCAGTGACAACACCACTCCGCAACACTACTCCGCAACGGCACGATAGCAGCAGGAAACTAACACCTGATCTGACCTGATGCAAAGTTGGATGACAGACTGCACCCGAAAAGGGAGCCCAGCCCAGAGACACACCTGAAGGGCAACTGATGCATGGAGCCACTGATTATGCGGGCCAGACATCCAAGAGGGCCACAACACCCACTGCCACCACCTCAAGGACAACCCCCCTGCCCCTGGGCCCTACCCCGGGCACCCTCCACCTGCCCCCAACCAAGATAGTGCACATTATTGGCACGAAACATGAAGAAAAGCACCCGCCTGATGTCGCACAATTACAACAATTAACATACATGTGAGTACAGAAATCCTGATTCATTCATTCACCATTGAAAGTCCAAACAAAATATCAATCAATCAATCAACAATTGTAGAGCGCACTAATCACCATTGAGGGTCTCAGGGTGCTGGGGGAGTGCAGCTACTGTTTGAACAACCAGGTTTTGAGAAGTCTCCTGAAGGTCAGCAGGCCCTCGGTCTGTCGCAGTATTGTGGTAGGGTGTTCCATGTCTTGGCAGTGAGGTAGGAGAAGGATCTGCCGCCTGTGGAGGTCCTGTGGATGCGTGGGGCGGTGGAGAGGGTGAAATCGGCAGAGGGAAGCTGGCAGTTTGGGATGTACATCAGATGTTTGTTGAGGTATGCTGGTCCTGCATTGTGGAGTGCTTTGTGAGTGAGGGCGAGGAGCTTGCAGGTGATCCTCATGTTGATTGGGAGCCAGTGCAGGTCTTTCAGGTGGGCGGTGATGTGGGGTATGTCGAGGATGAGCCGTGCGGAGGTGTTCTGTATGCGTAGGAATCTTTTCTGGAGCTTGCCAAAGTTCCCGTGTAGAGGGCGTTGCCATAGTCTAGTCTGCTGCTGATGAGGGTCTCGGTGATCATCGTTCTGGTGGGGATCCATCTGTAGATCTTGCAGAGAATGCAGATATGGAAGCAGGAGGAGGAGACGGTGTTGACTGACTGGATCATTGAGAGCGATGAGTCCAGGATGAACCCCAAGTTTCGTGCATGGTTGGTGGGTATGGGTGCAGCTCCCAGGACGGTTGGCCCCCAGTTCAGACATGGCTATATGCAAATCAGTCTGACCCTGTGCCTCATGGGAACAGTCCAGCCCGAACTGCCAAGCCATGTCTTCCCTGGACTGGAAACAAGCTTCCGGGGACCGGTTTCTGGCATTCCAGCCGTCTTCAGCCCAGCTTGCTTGAATCCAGTGGCAAAGTGAGCAAGGGACTCACGTCTGAGCATACCCTGCCACACTTATGGCGGCCAAAAGCGGTACAAAAGGGGGTGGTGATGGACTGAAGATGGCTGGAATGCCAGAAGGCTCAGACGTGTGTCCCTTGAGGCACAGGGTCAGACTGAATTGCATATAGCCATGTCTGAACTGGGGTGGCAGAGTGGGCTAAAGAACGGTGATGGATTCAACCCAGATCTTTTGACTGGGTGTGAGTATTTGATTGATTCAGATGCTCCGTCCATCACCACCCCCTTTTGTACCGGTTTTGGCCACCATAAGTGTGGCAGGGAATGCTCAGACGTGAGTCCCTTGCTCACTTTGCCACTGGATTCAAGCAAGCCGGGCTGAAGACGGCTGGAATGCCAGAAACCGGTCCTCGGAAGCTTGTTTCCGGTCCAGGGAAGACATGGCTTAGCAGTTCGGGCTGGACTCTTCCCATGAGGCACAGGGTCAGACTGATTTGCATATAGCCATGTCTGAACTGGGGTGGCAGAGTGGGCTAAAGAACGGTGATGGACTCAACCCAGATCTGTTGACTGGGTGTGAGTATTTGATTGATTCAGATGCTCCGTCCATCACCACCCCCTTTTGTACCGGAGAATAGTATTTTGGTCAGATGAAACCTTCATTGTTTCCTGATCACTGAAAAATTCCTCCAGCGATTCGGCAGTCACATCTTCTTCCGCAGTGTATAGTTGCTGGTAGAAATTTTGGAATACTTCCAAAACTCCTGCTGGAGAATCCTGGATCTGATCAAGTTGATCTTCGATCCTACAAATTGTATTCAACACTCCCCTTTGTTGTACATGCTTAGCCAATATCCTCCCCGTATTCTCCCCAAGTTCATATACATCAGCCCGATACTGTACGTATTTAATAGCGAGTTCTTCTCCAAAGTGTTGGTGTATCCTAGATTTTGTAACAGCAATGAGCTGTTGGCACTCATCTGTTTTTTGAGCCTCCCCAATTTTCCTCATGACCTCGACCTCAGCCAGCCTAAGCTGCACAACCCACCCTCTGATCTTTTCCTGTACCATCCTCTGTTGATGTATAGAAAAGCTAAGAGTCTCACCCCGTACAGCCGCATTAAACACGTCCCACACTATAATTTCAGAGGCAGTGCATCTATTTATATTAAAGAGTTCCTTAATCCACTTAGCCATATGCACACAATATGCCTGATCGAGTAACAGTTTCCTTTCGAAAGTCCATGTCATTTGAGCTCTCGGGAGGCCACTTAACAGAAGTTCCACTACTAATGGATTATGGTCTGAATGATCCAAGGGGGGAGCTCAATGCTAACTTTCTCAGCAGTTTGATGTGACATGAAAAAATAATCCAGACAAACTAATTTTTTATGGGGCGCTGAGTTAAAAGTGAATCCTGGGTCACCCTACCTATGCAAGACGTCAACCAGTCCATGTTCCCTGACTAGTCCCTGTAAAGACTTGAAGGTCCTAACCTTTCATCCCTGATATGGGGGATTACTAAGGAAATTTAAGCTACTATTTAAATAGATATTAAAAACACCATAGAGGATTAGCGGATATGGCCATAAGGCCAATTCTATGCTTAAGTAATTCAGGACTTCCAGGTCATCCTGATTCGACCCATACACTGAGCTAATTGAAAATGGAGTTTCATTAATTACAGCTTCCAGAATCCCCCATCGACCCAATTTATCTTCCTTGATATGTTTACTTATTATAGTTCCTCGCTTTGCAAAGATAGCACCACCCTGTGTTGTAGCACCTTGACGAGTACTTGCCAATAAGTAAGGGCCCAAGTCCTTCACCCGGCTCATTTTATCTAGGGTTTGTGCGTGTCTTACAGACATAAGGCATCTATCTGCATATATCGTATGAGCTTGACCAATAATCTTCTTTTTTTCTATCATTCAGACCACAAATATTTAAGAAGCAGATACAATTTTTACCCTTTCTATCCATCATCATTGTGAATACCAAGCTCTTTCCCAGGACTCGTAAAATAATACAAACAGTTCAAATGAATTTTACAAAAAACACTGTTATATGCTTTCATATTTACGTTGAAACAAATACTATGACAATACATGCAAAACAACTTTGGTGCACCACCCAACCACCCTAGTCCCCCCTACCCATGACCCCACCTCTGCCCTGAATCCTCCCTCCCACCCTCCTTCCTGCCACCCACCACATGAGGCATAAGGACCGACGGTCCCTGGTGATGAAGAGCTTAGCCAACACCCTTCCCTCAAGGCAAACCTCCCCTCCCTATAGAATGACACAATATGCAGTGAGGCACGACACAAAAGCATAAAGAGCCCTACAGATTTAAAGAAAGAAAGAAGAAAGAAAGCCTCCTCAAGCAACAAATAAGCATAGATTGGACATCCCAAAACCACCCACGATAGGAAAAGGAGTACTAAAGCCTTTAATTAACAAATCCTTCTGCCTCTTACATTGATTGCATACATTCTTTTGCTTGGACTTCAGACAGAAAAAAATTAGTTTGCCCCAGAAATATCACCTTCAATTTAGCAGGATTGAGCAAAAAAAAC
The DNA here is from genome assembly GCF_964261635.1 of Lissotriton helveticus. NCBI lineage: Eukaryota > Metazoa > Chordata > Amphibia > Caudata > Salamandridae > Lissotriton > Lissotriton helveticus. The sequence continues at coordinate 1,402,754,283 of NC_136068.1, read as the reverse complement.
GGGGCTCCCTTTGCCTGAAACGGAGGAATTTATTGGCGCAGTTGCCACCTTAACCTCAACTATCGCCTGACGAAAATCAGGTCTCACAAAAAATTCACAGCCCTTTCCCATTCTTTTCCGGTCTGGTCTAGCCAAGTCATATAATGCTTCTTGGGCCAGAAACGTATTAAGACAAATGAGAATAGCCCGTGGCCGATCATCAGATTGCCCCCCCCTTTTTACGTTGATTGAAGGAAAACTGATGGGCCCTTTGTAGCTCAATTTTCCAGTCCCATTGCTCAAGTTCTGGGAATGCCTCCAAGAAAAGCTTGATAACAAACTGAGGATCGCCCGCACCCTCCTTGCCCTCAGGAATACCCAGAATCCGCAAATTATTCCTCCTTGAGTGATTCTCAAGGTCGGTCAATTTCCGGAGTGATTCCTCTTTCAGGGTTTTCATGAAGTCAGTAAGAGTTTTTTTTGCAGCCAACTCAACTTCAAGCATGGAAATTCTATCTTCAGCTTCGCCAATTCTCACTGCAAAATCAGAGCAAGTCTTTGCAACCCTGCATATAGAATTTTGCAATTAGCAACACGCACCTTGAGTACGAGAGCTATCCAACCGGGTTTCCTCCTCATGAGCCATGACACTCTGATATATAGTAGAAGGTGATTTCTTCAGGTTCACTTAGAATAACTCTTTGAATTTCTAAAAGTGCCGCTCTATCCAATGCTTTATTCCCATCAAGTTTGGGCGAGAAAGAGTAGTCCCATATCATTGAACCGCCTGAGTCTAGGATCTTCTCTGGCAAAATAGCTTGACCTTATCGAAATCCTCTTTCAATTGCGAGCTACTACCATCGCTTTCATCCTCAGCCCAGTCTTTTCTGAGACTGTCATCCCCCGAAGAGTGGGAATTATCCAATATGGAATAGAATGTATCCCTTGAGTCCACCTCTTTTGTAGATCCTGAGGCTGAACACTCTTCTTGAGGTGTCTGCAGACCAAGTTCCAAACTATCAGCCCTCTTGTTAGTGTTCTTTCCGTTCTCCTGAACCTCCTCCGCTCTTTCCTTACACAAGCCTGTCAGAACTGAAGTGACCATAATGCTTCTTCCTCACTTTTTAACAGACATTCCATCCCCTATCTCTGGTAGGTTGCCAACAGTCCCATCCTCTTGATTGTCAACCTGCCCAGTGCCACCGGCAGAACAATCTTTGCCCTCATGTTCACACTCATCCCCTCTACCCGCTCCCTCACCACATAGTTCTTTCACCACTATTTCAGAAGGAGATAATTCAGAACCTTGAGTTACATCCTCCTGAATTGTAATGGCCGGCTCAAGTATAATCGGAGACAATCTGGTTTTGAGGGATGCATTTGTTCCTGCCGCTGGTTCCAGCATTAGCTTGCTCTTGCCACTTTGTGCTTTGAGGAGCACAGGGACCGTTTTCATCCGCTGACAGGAGCACCACTTTTACTTGCTTGATCCTCCGCTCCTGGTAATTCAGTTACTGTCCCCGCAGCAGACCAGCGTCCTCCAACATCTGAGGCCATTCCATCTCCATCCGGAGGAAGCTTCCCAAGACTTCCAGAGCCGGCAAGTGGCCAGCGAGTCTTGGTGTCTCTGGTGGACGCTTTCGGCGGCATCGGTATTATTGAGCAAGTAAATGGACCCAGAATCGTTGTAGGAAAGGATGCCCTCGCACACGACAACCTCGAAGGCAAAGGCAGCCCCCAAAGCAAGAACCACGAGTGCCAGATCATAACCGGTGTCCAGAGCAGTAACTTTACTTCCTCATTGAATTATTTCAAACAGACAAACAGTAAGGAGAGGGTTAGCCGGGAAAAAGTTGTTTAGCCAGCTCACTCGGCCAACGCTGTGGCCACCATCTTGCCTCCACAAGGTTCATCTGTGTGATTTTGACTGTTTTAATCACATACTGGTGAATGCCCGGGCTGGAGCTATGTATGGCCATAATAAGCCCACATTAAAAGGTGGCCCACTGGTGGAACAACCAGAGTCATTTGCGGATTGATAAGTGATTTGGGAGAGTGCAGTCTGCAGCAGGGTTGCTGTGTAATTGTCAACCAGTGAAGATGTGGCAGTCCATGTCGGGGTCCAGGTGAATGTCGCAGAGTGTTCCAGGGGTCAGTGGGAAGAGTTGACCCAGGGCATGATGCATAGGTCAGAACCAGCTAGGGACAGGCCATATGGCAGGGATGGATGCCACCACCTCCTTCCTCACACAGTCATTTCCATCCACATCTTACTCCTCTGATACTCCTTCTGTGTCCTGTGTGTCTGGTGTGTGGCGGTGTAACGGCTGCATCACTGTGTGCTACTGACACATCAGGGTGCAAAGGTGATAGGGCTGAATCACTGTGTGCTACTGACACATCAGGGTGCAAATGTGATAGGACTGCATCACTGTGTGCTATTGACACATCAGGGTGCGATGGTCATAGGGCTGCATCACTGTATGCTACTGACACATCAGAGGTTGGAGATGTGTTTGTTGAAGTTCCCGCTTCAGTTATCTGGGAGAGGCTCAGTGGCAGCAATGGCAATATGAGGAACTGCAAGGCATGTAAGATCCAAGCTACTTCTCACTGGTGTTCAGCCGTGGCAGCCATACTTCCAGCCTGCATCTGCTCCATGGTCTCCATTGTCCTTCGCATCTGTGCCAACTCTGTGCTGTCATCGCAGGTGCCTGTCTGACTAGACAGTTCTTGTATCCGAGTAATGACCCCAGCGATATCAGCCAAGGATTGTCGGGGAGCATGGTGCGGACAGTGGGTGTCCGTTAGAGACTGTAATTGGTCCCTGATAGGACTCAGACACCCGCGTATGTCATCGAGTTTGGCTGCCATGAGCTCAAAACCCACCCACAGCTGATCAGCCATCTCTACCTAGCAGCCTAACACATGGCGTTGGAATTCCATGTGTTGTTCTGGAGGGTCCTGGGAGACAGCTGTGGTGGTGTCTGTTTCCTGCTGTGTGGCCTGTGCAGGCGGTGGGGTCACTTCGAGGCAATTGGGCTGCCCTGCTCCTGGGGGTGGAGTACGAAGGCTGTCAATTAGCCGTTGGAGGGTGTCTGAGCATATGTGCATGTTGTCCTCTTCATCATCACTGATGAGATTTGTGGTCTGGTCTGCAGTAGGTGTTGATTGTCCCTCTGCAATGTAAATTATCCCTTTGAGGAGGTGTGCCTTTGAAGAGTGCTTTTCAGGGGCTGAAATGTTTGAGACTAGGGGCATTTGTGCTCTTGGACAGATTTTATGATCTTGTGCATTGTTTGACTGCTGATGTGCAATGGACATCATGGGTTGTAGGTGTACGTGGATGTGTCAGTGTGTGACCTGCTCCTTTACGGATGTGATCCACACTGGGCCACATCCATGTCAAATCGTGCACCATGTCATGTTTTTTTACTGCATCGGTCATGCAGTGTCACTTGCATGGTCAGTGTGGCTCACGCAGCCGCTGATTTTCAGGAATCGGCACATGTGCATCGGTAGGTTGTGTTGTTGGTGATATGGAGGGTTCCCATATGCGCACATGGTGGACGGGGGCCTACTTGGTGTTTGTATGTGTGCTGCAGTGTGCCAAGGATATCAGGGACATGTTCAACTATCATTGTGCATGTGCAGTGTGCAACAAATGATTGTGTATGTGTGCCATTGTGCCCATCTCCCCCGTCACTCCAGTCCCTGGTCATTACTCACCCTGTTGCTGTTGGGCCATATCGAGCTGTGTCCAGACCCCGAACCCCTGCTGCCGTCTCCACACTGATGAATGTGGCCTCCATTTCATCCAGCTCCTCCTGTGGCACAGTACTCCCACCTCCATTCACCTTTGCTGCCTTCCTGTGGGCAGCTAGTTTCTGTTTGGTTTGCCTTTGCACATCATGCCAGCGCCTCTTGACCTCCTTTGTTGACCTCCTCAACGCTCTGACTGCATTGACGTTGTTGACAATGGTCTGCCCTATTTCCGTTTGTATTGCCAGTGCCTCAGTGGAGGTGACAAACAGTTGTTGGTAGTGTTCTGTCACCTCCGTAACGATGATCCGGTCTTCCTGCAGACTGAACCATGTATTTCTCTTTCTCTTCTCCTTGCCCTTTCCCGACCATGGGGTTCCTGGCTGGTCCTCCGTGGGGCTTGTGGGGTTTGGGTTGTCCTCTGCACTCGGGCCGGGTGCATACATGGTGCTACACAGTTTGATTTATTTTTGGTGGCTTTTTTTTGTTGCGTTTACCGTGCATGTTCCCGCATAATGAGTGGGAATTGCAGGCCTGCCGCTGATTTTAGTATTGCGAGTTGGGGCATTGTAACTTTTTAGGCATTCATGTTTCCCATTTATTGTGCATCGCATTGAATTTTACGTGATCATTTGGCGCGTTGACCTGCTACTACCGCATGATGCCGCCGGGTTGAGAATTGGACATTAAGACGGAGTAAATTTCTTCCGATAGACTGCGATATGCAAAGTTGTGTTAAGTTAATTTTGCAATGGTTATCACACGTTCTTGAGAATATGCTCCTTTGATTTATAACAAACCAGCTGATGGAGTTTTCTGGGATTGCCAATCCATTCTTGCCTCTGCTCTGTAAACGCCACTTGCAAAAACATCTCTCTTGTGAATTCATGCATTTTTTTCCTGTGTCCGTATTTGGTTTTCAGCCTGCCGTCCGTAATGTAGTTTATTACACAATCACGTGGGAGTTGCGGAAAGACATCAGCAGATATTCTGTTTTTTCATGATATTTATGTGTACATTTTTATGTAAGTTTAAAGAGAAACTGTATAACTAGCAATACCTCACTAATGATACTTAGCTATGGCTCACATATTTGATGGTCTTCTAAAAGGGCTGCAATACACAAACACATTTTGCATGAGCTAGTGGCAAGGTGGACAAAAACCAATGGTATGGGATACAGAGCTGAGTAATTATCAATGGGTGAAATTAATTCAAACATTCCATCCATCATTTTTTTTGTATTTTGTATTGTGATGCCCTAAGAGTGACAGGATGTGAGTCCCATGGTCGCTTTGCGACTGTAACTATTCTGCCCATGACTGAAGAGGCCCAAACACACCAAAACGTGGGTTGTTTGTGGTATGGTTCAGGGAATACATATCTTGGCAGTTCAGGTTGAGCTGTTTCATTGAAGCAGGACAGAGGCAGATTTGCATATGACCAAGTCTAATCTGAGGTGGCATGGTGGGCACAAAAATCAAAGGTTTGGGATGCTCTCTGCGTAATTACCAGTGGCTGAGATTAGTTCAAGCCTTCGATCATCACTGTTTTCATATTTTGCACTTATAGTTACAACATTGTCTGGACCACATGCCAACGTATTAACTGCATACTGTTTAGACATTACTGTGGCTATCTAAAATGCAACCAGGCAGTTTAATTTAGCACAAGCCGGGCTACCAATCAGACAAACAAATATGCTGTTCGACATTATTTGAAGTTTAAGGTTATGGGGGACAAGACACAAGTGTTTCAGACCTGAGGAGGCAATGTTTTCAGAGAGGAAAGTGCCTAATACCAGTGGAATTACCAGGTGCTAAGTATAGTTGAATTAAACTAGAAAAGACTCTTATTCATTGACAGGTGGGCATTTGTTATGTGTATTTATAGGTATGCTTTTTGGACACGGAAGCATGACTTTTTGTACATTGTACTCTTGTACCTTTGTACCTTGACTTTTGACTACATTGGCTCTAGCTAATGCCTGAAATCTTCTATCTATTCCCCTACTCTAAACTCTGTATCTCTAACCCAACTCTAAACCTTGAATCCCTACCATGACTTTATCTTGGTTCGTATACCGCTATGTATACCTTAGTGTTTCAACCTCTATTTAGATGATAGTACTTAACCTGGGGCCCATATTCTGTTACCATTGCCCTTTCCAGCACTCTTTTACTACTGCCCATACCTACACCTTATCACCTCATCACCATTAAATTTAGCATAATATGTTTACACCCACCAAAACTGTTAATACATACACACATACGTAAGAATATATGTATCCCAATCATCCAGTTAATCAGGTGGACAGATGAATATGGGCAAAGGAATTGGGGGTTATGATGCAAGACATGATACAGGCTCAGGAGTAATTAACATCTAGAAATGCGTAAGTTTCAGGTGGACTTAATACTGAACTTCATAAGCACTATGTATTATGTACTGAGTCTAGCTGCAAAATTGTTCTAATTTAATGGATAGCCACTGTCAATTGGAGGTTTAACTATGTTTTTGAGGGAGACCTGAATAGCAGTGTTTCTCAAACGAAATGAGGAAGCTACATAGGACAGTTCATATCTTCCAGTACCAATAATGAATACTGACTGAACAACTTCAGTGAGGAATTTGACAGTTAGCATAGTGGTAACATATTTGAAAGAGCTGGTTACAGAGAAGCATGATATAGGCCCTGAGTTGAGTGCTAAATGATATGTAATGCTGCTAAGGTGAGCACCACCCATTCAAATCTGCCCTCTTAGATAGATCCAGACGTCACTTGTCAAAGCACCATGTTGAATCAGGTCACTGCTTCCAATGGGTGCATGTCTCAAAAATATAATGCAGCAAAGTGATGTGATGCATATGCCTTGGAGAACCCTTGCTGCATGTTTGCTGACTTTACAGCATTCCCTCTGACATTCCAGCTTAAATCAGTTCCTGCTAAAGAAGTAGAGGGAACATCCAAAACTGTATTTCCTGCATGATCAGGACACGTTACTGAAATGTCGGCCATCTTGCATTGTGGCTTAATTTGTATAGCCAAGTCCACCAGAAGATGTTACTTGCCAGTCTCAAATACAGAAATCATGTGAGCTTTTAAACTCATAGGCCATCACTTACAACTCCAGATAGGAAATTAACCTTGATCTCTGTAGCCTCTGTCTTCACACACTGCAAAAAAAAGTTAGGCAGTAAGGTACACCCATTGTGCAACACTAAAGTGAACAGAATCTTAGAACACACCTTCTTCAGCATGACGTATCCTGTTCCTACTCCCTGGCTTTAACAGTCTTTTCTATAAAAAAAAATAGAGTTGGTAACAGCAGCGTCCACAACTCAAATGCTCATATTAAAGTGACACCTATCTTATTGGTACACTAAATCATCATAGAACAAAGGGCCAGACGTAGGTGGCCACATACGGAGTGGTAACGCAGAAATTCACAGAATTTCTGCGTTACTGACCAGTATTTGGCTGAGTGCAATGTAAGTGAGTTGAAACCTACTTGCAAAATAAGGAATCACAAAATTGCAATTCCTTATTTTGCTCTTGCATTTAAGGATTCGGAAATAGCGTTTCTTTAAATGCAATGTAAGTTGCACTAAAAAAAGTGCACTTCAGCCTTAAGGAATCGCTAATTACCACCAACTTCAAGTTGGTGGTAAGTATCGATTTCCTTTAAAAAAGCACTTTTTTGCTTTTTTAAAAGTGCCATGAGACCCTCATCCATGCCTTTAGGGCTTGTATGTGTGCCACATGTGCACACATGCACATTTCAGGGGTGCAACAGGGTGTTCTTTGGACACCCTGGCACCCTTGAAATAGCTCCCGCTATTTGGGATTCTTTAATATCGAATCGCAAATAGTCAATATCTTCTCATTTATTCCTATGGGCCTCCTAGCCCATAGGGATAAATGGCTAGGTATTCCTTATTAACGAATCTCAATTAGCGATTCGTTATTATGGAATATTAAGGAATCGCTAATATTTTAGCGATTCCTACCTACATTCAATTTAGCGAGTCCTTAAAAGCGATTCAGTAAAAATCGCTATTAAGGACTCGCTAAATTGAATTTACCTACCTCTGGCCCTTAGTCTTCCATCCTGTTATGGAAATAAATTAAGCAAATCAAAAGGTGTAAAACAGAATCTGATATCATGAACCAGGAAACTCGCAAGAAGGTTGCAGTGGTGATTAAGAACAGTTGCAAGTATATTGTTGTTGAGTATTGCCCATGCCAACACCTCTGATGCACATTTTTTGTATCAACTACATGGTCTCAAACCAAGCCAGAATACACAATACAGAGGAAAGGGTTAAGCATCTAATAAGGTACAATCTAAAACAGCTAGTTTTGACTTGAGTGGTTGTTAAACCAGAGTAGACTGTAGATTGGAACATTGACATTTTTGTTGCAGAAAAGAACAGAAACCTATGGGCACCATTAATGATAACTACTATTGCATGAACCTATGAGAGAGGAAAGTGTTGAAGCATGTAGATCTTGTGCATCTGAAAGGCAGGATTCTCTTTCTGCCTCCTCCTCTCATGGTTCCCACACTTACACCCTCGCTCTCCATTTTAAAAGTCATAGTTGGGAGAGAGAGTAGTGGATGAATGCCTGGAAAATCATGCTGCTGCTCAAGTCAAATCTCTTGCAATGATTACATTTTGGATACTAAAAATAATTTTGTTTTTCACTGGGTTATGCTTTTTCATACAAATTACACAACTACAAAACTGTTATAAGAAGAAAATGTATTATAGGAGTTATAAAACGGAATGTAGCAGATTTAGACTTTTACTCTATCAAGCCTCCTGCTGGTATCACAAATTATTTTTGTACATGAGTTATGACCTGGCATACAATTATGACGTTTTCATGTGTATGTATAGATTACTCATACTAATTGATGGAAAACAAGTCATAATTTTGCCTCCTGCTAAACGGATTGTTATCACTTAAGAATGCTGGGGTATAACAAGCACAGATGACTACATGTTTCATATGTATGTATGCCTGCATGTATCATGCAAATTTAGGTCAAGAGCAATGGAGTGCTGAACGGGGGCACGGCCTCTGGCAATCAAAATTAAAAGGGGAGTTTCAAGGCTAGACTGTTGGGTCAATGGTTGGGCTCCTTAAAGAGGTGTCTCTTCACCTTTTTTCTGAATTGTAGGGGAGTGTGATCTGATCTGATGTTGATAAGGATGTTTTCCAGATCCTGGGAGCATGAAATAAAAGGCTTACCTTCTGTTCTTTTTTTCTTCTTGCAATGTTTATTCTCCAGTTTGGCAATATTCAGGCTTCTGGTCTGCCATTAGTCCTCATCTGTGGCTAGTTTTTAGCCAAATAGTCTAGGGTCTTATTGTAAAGGGATTTATAAGTAATGCAGCTGGTCTTGAAGTTAATCTAGGATGGAATGGGGAACTAGTGTAGGTCTTTGAACATGGGAATAATGTGGTTGAGTTTCTTCAAACCGCTTTGCTTCTGTCTAAATTGGAGATGACTAAGCATTTATGGTTATTCAAAAGTTGTCTTACTGGAAAAACAGCTTCATTTTCTCCAAGCACAAGAGTTAGAACTAAGCTGTTTTGGTCTAACTGGCAATGCGTTGCTTGAATGTGAGGTCTGTGTTTAGGTTCAATCCCTGATTTTTTTTTGCATGGTCTGTCAGTTGGGATTGAAGTCTAGTAGGTTTACATTGCAGAGCCAGATTTGACTCTGAGGTTGTTTGGTGCTGTTAACAAACAGGAGGATTCAGTCTTAATGAAGTTTAGCTTCTAGATGTTAATTGAAATCCATGATTGGAACAGTTTGAGGCAGGATTAAAGTCTCTGTATGTTGTTCGTTGAGAATATTTTTAGATGGAGTTGGCCATCATCTGTATATTGGTGGATCTTTATTGATTTCTGTTTCTTCAGTCTATTATTGTGAGGTCTATGTTTAGGGTCAATCCTGATTTTTTGCATAGTCTGTCAGTTGGTATGGAAGTCTAGCAGGGTGGAGTTGGTGAGACTGATTTAAACCTGGGGTTTAGCTTCAGGAAGTTAATTGACATCCACATTTGGAAAAATTTGAGGCAGGATTTGAGTCTCTGTATGTTGTAGCTTGAGGATATTTTTAGATAAAGTTGGGTATCCTCTATATTGATGGATCTTGATGAAGGTTGAATCTGCAATCTGCAACAATGAAGGAGTTAAAGGTGACGGAAGAGAAGATGGAGCCTGGTCAACACTGCAGTAGATAGGGAGTGTCTGTGATCTTTCAGAACAAAGTTACATGAGCTGGTGCAGGTTGGTGAGGTGTGATATGAAGCATTTATAAACAATGCCTGCAAATCCAGGCACTCAATTCACAGATCCCAAGCCTTTGTTTTTTTAATTTAAGTCTAAACACTTTAGCCACCTACTCATATGGGCTTGGGGGTTAGGGTGTGCTCACTTCAGTGGTGTTTCAGTTTAATTCATAACCATAACAGGACATAATCTATGTCTTAGGTGAATATGTATATTTACAGAGGTATTTATATGTTATTGCTTTTGCTTTACTCATCAAGAAAGAGAGGTAATGCTGACATAGTAGTCTTTTGATACAGGCACAACGCTGAGCTTCATAGATTAATGGAAATAATGTAAGGTAGAATGGTGTATTGTACTGTGGAATAATGATATAAGCTAGGTAGTTGGCATATGCTAGTTGTAATGCATTTAATTAGGATTCGTCGCTAGCACCGCAAATGTTGAAGTGAGCACCTAGGAAACATGGGGATTTTGGAAATTAAAATATCACATTCAGGTTAGGAGAGGCTGTGGGAAGTCTGGTGGAACAGTTGCTGATGACCACACTAAGGCATGTGCAAATTGGGCAGTGCTTACACCTAGGAAGGAAATATTCCCCAAGGCTCAAGATCAATATATTTCTAGTCTATGGATTGTGAAGAATAATTGGTAATCAGCTTGTGTTAGAGCCATGTATAAGATGGATCTAAAATGAGTTAGTGTACAGTAGGTCGTGGTATTCAGTCGTTCCAGCTAAATGTAATTACATTCGAGGTAAAGATGAATACATTGCAGTACACTGCTTAGTAGCTATGTAGTCCACCCTCTCTTGCAGAAGACAAATTCAGATATAGAACTGAAAAATTCTGCTTTTATAGGTTTGCAAGCTACATAATTTCACTTCATTTGACAGTGCCATTTGAGGTACAGATTTTGGGAAATGACGTTAAGAGATATATGAGGTATAAGTGATATTCTGTGGGGAGTTTGGTCGGTATATAATTGTTTAATTTACTACTTTTTATCTAAAATGAGGAAAGGATGATTTAACTCACAGTAGTTTTTACTAGGCAAAATGTTGCTATTTACAGGGATTTGTTCTAAAAAATAGGCTAAAGACATAAATATATTTGAATGTTAATTCTGGAGACAAATATCAGTACTTTATGAATGTGTTCCAATTCCAGTAACCAAAAATGAGCTGAGTCTAACGGAATTACTGATATAAGAATTTGCCTCAAATCTCATCTGAATTTCCATTTTGGCAGAACTCTTTTGAATGTTTTGTGATGTAAAATATTTCAAATAGTCACTTGATTGATTACATATGTTTAATCAGATTTGTTTTCTTCTTTAGTTCTACTGTTTTGTCTCTATTATGAAATAGTCTTTATAGGGACTTCTGCCTTTTTTACATACTGAGACTGATTTGATTTATCGTAAAACTTGTATATCTGTTATTCATCTCTTATTTATAATATGGATCTCATAGTACGGCTGTTAAGCCTGTATTATAAAGAAAATCATTCACCTTGTGATAGAAAGCTGAAAATTGCTATAGACATTCATCTTTATAATAGTAATCATTGAATAGCAAGATCCAAGTGGATCTTGCCTATGACGTCATATAGTTAAATCAATTTATCATTTTTATTCAACACAATTACAATGGCCATAAGCGAACTTATAAATATTGCATCATTAATAAATACAGACTATAAAAAGACAGCAACATTAAAAGAATTTACAGTTGGGATATCCCTGTTAAAAAGCACTACAGTATAATCTTTTTCCTCAAATAAATAGCTCCCCATATAGACACTACAGAACTAAAACATACAAACGGATTATTGAGTGTACATATATAGTATATAGATGCTTTATAATCTCTAATATTTTGTGTGAGAAAAATAGGTTTCAATCACGTCTCCTCCAACTTTCATAAAAGTGACAAAATAAAAGAAAGAACTGTATGCTTTGTTTCAAAACATCATCACAGGGGCAAGTAGCCGAAGCTGTCGGACATTGTTTCATGTCGGGGAAGGCAGGTAAATAATGAACAGTGCCTAGCTGTAACCTGGTTAAAATAAAGCGATGCTGTATATTAGTCACTGAGATCAAATTGGATTGACAACCCTCCAACTAATCATTCGATATATATATAAGTTAACTGTATGCTCTCTAGGTTCTTCCCTCACTCTATGCTCCTGTCTGTTACTCATAATGGAACCATTAATTACACTCTTATTAATAGAAAGGTTACCTTCGGGATCCCTCAAGACAGGTTAGTCAAACAATGAGCAAAAAGATTTATTAATATATGATAACCACGGAATTTTAAAAACTTGGTCTAGTGGTAGGCAGTGCATAATAATGGCTGTAGTAAAACTGGTTTCCGTTATTGCCCATTCAAACTGCCAAAGTAGGAGGGGTTTTAGTTGGTCTCTTCCTTTTCAATTAGTTATTAGGTGTATGGCCCCATAGACCCCCCCCCCCAAAAGTAGCAGATGATATTTGTCTTGCATAGTATATTTCGACCATTGGCTTGACTGGGCAACTACTAATTTTTTGGGAGAACTTAAATACTCCCACAAACATTCGTCTCATTATTAGCTAAGTGTCTAAAATCTATTCCTCCCAAGATCCATGGTGGGTGAATAAAATCCCTAAATAGAGAAAAGGTGGTAACAGTTACAATCAGTGAGCCCTCCAATAAGAAGGTCCTACTCTGCAGGCCCTTTTTCCGGCAATATCAATATGTCAGTGGGTGCTATAGTCACCATGTAACAGTATCTAAAAGATAGGAAGGGAGAGAGAGACACAAGTGTGAAGAAAAAGAGTTGTGATGTCTAAGACTCAATTGGAACACTGATCAAACCAGATCCAGTACACAAAGTTTGTGAATAACCATCAAACAAACCATGTGATCGGTCCTATCATTTGGTAGTCCACACCTGGCGGGTCCTTCGTTAATCTAGACCTCATGCCACACAGTCATAGTAAGTACTGGATATGGTCTACAGTGAATACTGAACCTCCAATTGTTGGTCTGATTGTGATGGTTAGTGAAAAGTAATAAGAAAACAGTGCAGTGGTGAGTCTAAAATAGGGTGATATGTCTTAACAAACACTTTAATCAAGAACAGGCACATCCCCTAATTAAAAAATAGGAACAGCGCAAGCGACAGTATAGAACAAATGACTGTCGCAGTTCGGGACAACATGTTTCTGCCTACCGGGCAACTCGTCCCTTGGCTTTCATCAGGGCCACTGCTCTAAAATAGTTGCTACTGTTGTGTGTAAATGTAATCAAACATATAATCAGTGAAAAAATATGCATAGGAACGATACAACCTGTACCTACAGTTGTATACCCATCCTCCTTGTCAGTGGACGCTCAACGTGATCTGGAAAAACATATATGTGACATTATTTTGACGCACAAATGTGCTCTTGAATCTCTCTTATACATGTGATAAACAATTCAAAAAAGAAGAACATATAATACAAATTAATTGCTCACCCAGCATGACAGGGGACTGGACCTCACCTCACCTGGACCGTGCTCAGGTATATGAGGCCCCGCACTGTGGAACAGAAAAATGCGAACAGGGGAAGGCATCAAAAACTCAATGCTTAATGTGGAGTCTACAGATGTCTTATTTTATTCCCTGCTTTAGTACGTCACATCTATCCGCCTATTAAACTCAATGGTGGAAGACCAAAACCGGAATCTGACTAAGACCCCGTAAACTAATGCGAACACTCAAATTTAACTTTGTTCTAATCTAGTATATATACTCAGAGTAGTGTAGGAAATCTAAATATGTATATATACATAGAATGAAACATATATATGTAAGATGATAGCTAACAACATAACAATAAACTAGCAGAATGAATGTGGTTATGGACAATAACCACTAGTACCACCGAATGGTGTATACGACATCTCACTTATTTGAAAGTCAGCATAATAGATCTAGATAGTGTGAAACTAGTATATTATCCTGACAGTAGCAAAGATAATGCAGTTTACTTTGTTGACCACTGTTAAGAACCACACTAACTCGATTTGTTGAACTCACCTCTCCGTCAGTGCCACCAAACTTGCCTGAGGCTTGGGGAGGCACCGAACAGGAGAAGGTGTGAGTTTAAATTGGAAACAGCAAAGGGGACTACTTTACGTTCGTATTTGCCTTCACATTCCTCACTGTTGTTGTGCCTCTGTATTAAATCCTATTACAAAAGCCAGAGTGTAGGCAAAGACCCTGTTATTACTTCATGACAAATCGCCCTCTATAGTTAGAACAATGCGACCTTAATCGCAATGTTTAAACAGGTACCGAGCGCCCGTATCAATCTGCGGAACTACAGAATGATGTCATGGCGGCCATTTCTGTAGTTCCAGCGGCGCGAGTGCTCCGAGCTCGTTTTTAATCCAATAATCACAATCGTGATAAAGTAGGGTGGCCACTCCATCTTGGGGATCCACAATCGATTTTTCTGCTGTACTGAAGTGTCCCGCCCACCAACTAAAGACAGTGTTAATGGAAGAGGTGGGAATGAGAATAAAAGAACTACCAAATGACAACAAATCGGCCATTTTCCTGTCATATGCAACCGGTAAAAATAGAAATTGGACAGGATCTAGAGCCAGTAGTGCACAGATCGAATCCTGGTGTCAATTTTCAATTTTAAATATTAAATTTTACTAGTCAGAAGGGGAACTATGTTATCTTGATCAGAACATGAATAGTAGAAAAAACGATTCCTGAATTAAACAGAACACAGTCTTGTGGTGGGCACATCTCAAAAGTATCTCCCTGTGTGTTGAAAGGAAATTACAGAGTGTGCCATGGTATCTGATCATTGAGTCCCTTTGTGTCAGTCGAAAGTTTAAAAACCCATCTTTGCTCTCTCTTGAACAAGTATTTGGAGACATTCTTCACATGTGAGGGTATGAAGGGTTTCTCCAGGACAGTCCATACAAAGTCTGATTCCCTATGTTTTTGCTCGAGAAAGTGTCTTGTGAGTTGTGTCACAGATTTTTTACACCAGAACGAGCTCTTATGCTCAAGCATACGTACTCGAACCTTGTGGGTAGTCATTCCTACGTATCGACAGGAACAAGGACAGGTCAATAGATAGACGAGGTTATCGCTATTGCAATTGGTAAAGCGATTTTGTGACCAAGGCCTGCCAGTGCCTATATCTACTTCAGTAGAATGTTTTGTCTGTGGACATACAGAGCAATTACCACAGGGATGGTGGCCAACTGCAGGTGGTAAGTCCCATAAAGTGCCCAAAGCATCTCTCTCAGGCACGTGTGTATTAGGTGATCCCTAATGCTGTTAGATCTTTTAAAGGCAAATAAGGGTGGGGCAATCTTATCATTGCCATGGTTAAGAATACGCCAATGCTTCCTAATGATTTTCTGTAAGCTGTTACTTTTTGTGGTAAATGTACTCACAAGAGTAAGTCTGTCAGTAGAAGTTTTAGGGACTGGTGGTTCAAGGAGCGCCTCCCGATTGTTATTGTGCGCTCGTTTTAGAGACCGTTTGATAAGTGGTCTCGGATAATGTCTATCCAGCAGTTGTGAAGACAAGTTCCTGGCATGAGTCTTAAAATCCTCCACTATAGAACAATTCCTCCGGACACGGAGGAACTGGCTGTATGGTAAATTATCCCTAATGGATTTAGGGTGGTGACTCTCGTATAGGAGTAGCGAGTTTCTTGCCATCGGCTTCCTGTATAACGCGCTCTGCAAGCCTGTAGATGTCGCATAAATAGAAAGATCTAAAAAGGCCAATCTCTCTTTGTGAGCCTCATAGGTGAATCTGAGGAATTGATTCCTACCATTCAACCAAAGGTGAAATTCACTAACCGATTCCAGACTACCTCTCCAGACTACCAACACATCATCGATGTAGCGTTTCCACCATACTATCGATGATATGAATGGGTTGGTAGGTGTGAGTACATGCTGCTGTTCGAAGTGATGCATGTATAAATTTGCCAGGCTCGGCGCGAAAACGCTGCCCATACTCGTTCCGGAGCTCTGAAGGTATATGGTGTCCTCAAAACTGAAGTAATTCTCTTTCATGGCCAGGGTCGCCAAAGCCATGATGAAAGTAATGGGAGTAATAGTGTCACCAATGTTGTCCCCCAGGATGGATGTAACCACTTCCAGAGTTTCATCCTGGGGGATGGAGGTATACAAAAATACCACATTGAAAGAGACCAATAGGTCTCTTTCCGGATCAAAATCAATTTCAGGAAGTACCCTAAGCACGTCCTTAGTATCTTGCAGGTAGGTGGGCATCCTCTGCACAATAGGCCTCAGAAAAAAGTCTACAAAAGTAGAGAGTGGTTCCAGGGCAGAATCCAGGCCAGATATTATAGGCCTCCCTGGAGGAGGTCTCTGTGGCTTATGTACCTTGGGGAGAAGGTAAAAATACAGCATAACAGGGAACTCTGTTATTAAAAAGGACCCTTCATTAGAAGTGATCCATCCCTCTGCTAATGCTTCTTCTACCAAACATTTGATCCTAATCATGAGACCCTCAGTGGGGTCTTCCTGTACAGGTAAATATGCCTGCCTATCACCAAGTTGTCTTAGGCATTCCGACCGATAGTCAGTGGTGTTCAGAATGACTATCGAACCGCTTTATCGGCTGGCTTGATCGTTATAAGTTGATCATCTGACAGACTCTTTAGCGCCTTCTGTTCTAGGCCTGAAATGTTCTTAAAGGTCACAGTGTGGAATACCAAATGATAGGACCGATCACCTGGTTTGTTTGTTTGATGGTTATTCACAAACTTTGTGTACTGGATCTGGTTTGATCAGTGTTCCAATTGAGTCTTAGACATCACGACTCTTTTTCTTCACACTTGTGTCTCTCTCTCCCTTCCTGTCTTTTAGATACTGTTACATTGTGACTATAGCACCCACTGACATATTGATATATAACGGCCAGTGTTCGCCAGCAAGATGCTTGGCTTCTAGACCTCCTAGGTTCTTGTTTGTTATTGCATATGAGGTTGCTGGGGAAATGAACCAGGAGTAGGTCTTTAAAGTGTTCCCTTTGACCCTATTCTCCCTGTTTGTTTTTTGGCCTTTTTCCTGCAAGCCATTGTTACATGTTTGCCTTATTAATCTTCATTTTTCAGAATGCCATAAAATTCCCAAAGCTGTCAATCAATTTTTGTAGACTGACAGGTGTCCTTGATAAAAGGACAGTGTTGTTGGCATATAATAAAATTGGAACTGGGCAGCAGCTAACAATAGATGCGTCAGGCTGCAGATTTTGAAGAATGACATCTACACCGTTATTAAATAAAGACATCAGGAGTGGTGCAAACATGTACCCCTGTCTAATTCCCCTCTTGATCTTAAATAAAGGGGAACATTCTCCATTGGGTCCATATCGCACTGTAGCTGACAGGCTTTCCTATAGGCACACTAGAAAAATAATTATGGACCTAGGGCCCCCTGAGGAGACAGGGTAGACCAAACTGAGTGGTCAACCAGCAAAACATAATTGAAGGGATCCAGGCTTAGCTTTGGTATAATTTCCTATGACCAAATCTAAGTTTATACATTGCTTCATTGTCCCCGCCCTTTCTTTAACCCAAATTGTGCCTCCAATATAATGGAGTTATTCTCAGCCCAGTTCTCCAATCTTTGCAACAGACCTTCCACGTCGGTTTGGGCGAAGAATCTAGGCGGGAAATAGGACTTATTCCCCTTCTTGAAAATAGGGACTGTGATTGAAACGGTGCATATAGTGGGAATTAAACCTTCAGCAGTTGTGTTAAATACCCAAGTTAAGTTAGACCCCATAACCCCTCTCTATGGCTTTAAATGCATCCACTGGTACCCCGTCTGTACCAGGTGCCTTCCCTCCAACACTTGTATTTATAGCCAGAAGGACCTCCTCCAAGGAAATGTGGAGCGGGACTTGGTGCTTAGTCTTGGTGCTTAGTCAGCTCCCCTAAGCCCCTTGCTGATGATGTGTCCTCCATATAAGAATCAAAGATATTCATACAATAGGTGCATCACAGGAAACCAAGGAAGTAAGTTTAGGTATTAAGAAAGGGACATTGACTGTGCTCCAAAACATTGCTGTGTCTCAGCAGCCCGGTCCGGGTTTAACCAGGCCTCCTCCTGTAATATCCACTTACGAGCTGTTAGAACCTGATTATAGTTCTTAGATAGGTGCTTAATTGCAGAGGGATTCATTGGAGATCCGTGAAGCACCTTCCTTAAGGGTTCAGATGCCTGCATACAAGAATGGTCAAACCATCCCCGTTTTCCTGCACTGCCAGATTTGAGATGTCTAAGGAGTAGTGATCTGAGGGATTTGGTGATACGTTTCAAATGGTATGCATTCAATATCTCAACATGAGCTACCTGCTTTTCTAAACAATAGCTACATTCATCAGGGCTCAAAGTTAGCAATTCCTGTAGTACACTACGTAGATCTACCCCTGCCCAAACAAATCTGGACACTATTACGCCTGACCTGGGCAACATTTGCAACACATTTAAACCGGCCTGTATCATGAACCTGTATTTTCTGTGAGATAGATAATGGGTTATGATCACTCATTGCACTCAGAATTGTAGTAATAGAGCAAACCATATCACTAGTAGTGGCCTTGATCAGGACATGGTCAATTATAGTGTGTACGCCCCTGCCAGTAAATGTGGGGATCTGTTTTCTTGTGGGCATACCACTGCTTTCCAAGAGCATATGGTCATAATTAAAGGTCAGAGAATTCAGACCTTTGCTGTAGTCATTTTGATGGAAATGTAGGATTTCATTTCCCTTGACATTGAGTATACCGCACACACCCTTCTTGCAGGAAGAGGACATTTCTGAGCGTTAAAGTCACCAAAGAGGAGAATAAGATATTTGGAATATATAGTCCTTAGTAATTTCTCAATTCCATGCATCGAATATATGGGCAACAGAACTATGGGATGAGTCAAAGATATTATTATAAAAGTTGTCTATCACCAAATCAAGCCCTATTTTAAATGATATCAAAAGGAGTTGAGCAAAGGATGAAACTCTTCACAGCCCTCCTAGGGCCATATTGCAGATGTCGGGCATTTTCCTGGATTGCGCTGGGGGCACCTTTCAAAAGGTGCGCCCAGCGCAATCCAGGAAAATGCACTGAATTATGGTGAATGCTCTCCCCCCAGGGTATCAGCAAACTCGAGCTGCCGTGGGGGAAGGGCATTCATATGAAAAAACTAAGTGGTTGCTATAAAACTGCTCTGTGTTTTCACAGGTCAGGCGGTATCTGCCAGCACTTTTAAAGGGGATTAGAGATACCCTTGCAGGCCGGTGCACTCAGTGACTGCACCCATGTGAAAGGGGATGTCTGGGGGGTGGGAGGGCAGAGGGCACAGAGGCAAAGGGATTCCCTCATTTGCATAGGCCCACATCCCCATGCAAATGTGGGAACGTCCTCTGAGATAGCGCTGGCGCTTTATGTTCGCCAGCACTGTTGGTATTACAGAAGGGGCCACACAAGCACCTATGGGCCCTTCTGTAATACCAAAGTACCTCGGGGCATGAAAGTGGGTACAAATGCCCATTGCGCATCCGGGGCACTTTCATAATACGGCCCTTGATAGAAACAGGTTACAGATTGAATACCAGAATCTGCAAACCGCCTTTAGCCCTTCCTGCTGGGGACGGAGCGGCTCCCAAGAAGATAGATGTAAATCCTTCCACATATATACGTTCCACACACCAGGTCTCCTGTGAAGAGAATACATCAGAATCTCGGGTAATACGACACCAATCTGGAGAGTTTAGCTTACTACGGAAACCGCACACGTTCCAGGTGGTAAAACACTGTTCCCCACTGATACACAGTGATTGGGTACCACTTGTGGGTCAGAATGGTTAGAGGTTTCCAGGTTAAAAAATGATGGACTAGGGCTGAAGGAAGAGACCACAACACTGGACAAGCACCCGGGGCCCAGCTTTAGTGGCCCTATAATTTGATCACTGACTTTGTTCACTCCACCACCCTCATGATTGGTAGGAACACATTCATCAATAGTACAGAGTCAATCAGTCTCATTATTGGCGCCTAAACACTGGTACCTATTGGACAATGAGATTAAGGGTGGGCGCCTCCACCAGCAGAGTTCACAGAGTTTTGTTCCACTGGCAGAGTGGAGTCTACTGCTTACCGGTGAGCACAGGAATTAAATAATGCTTCCCTTTAAGGGAGACAGGTGGGTTAGCTGATGTGTTGTTGCCATGGAAATGCTGGTTACGCATCCAGGCTGTATTTGGCTCAGGCTTTTGGCTTCCTTCGCCATTTGTCCAGTGCCTCGCTCACTTCCTGCTCCTTCTTGCATCCGCAGCCTGGACGAGGCAGTAGAGTAGAGGAGTCCCTCCGTAGCCCCCATCATGAAGGACAAACAAAACCCAGCCTGCTGTCACCCGTGCCTTACTCTGCTTTATCCTGGTCTGGCTGCTGGGCTGGCTGGGAATCGCAAATGTACTTGGGGCGGGTCACGAGCTCCGCCCATTCCTGAATGGGATGGTAGATGGATAATGAGCATCACGCTGTTGGCCATATGGCCGGGCAGGAGGCATCTCCATATCTTGTTGTAAGAGTCACTAAAAATAGCCCAAAGGAAAAAGCATAATGCTTTTACCTGACTGAATGAGTGATGCAGATTTTGCCAGAGTCTCCCATGTGAACCTTGAATGCTTAAAATGAATAATAATACAGTCCCCTTGAACAGATTTTTCATGTGGCCAATCCAACCAATTCTTCATGTCGTCAGGATTTGGTCAGCATTTACAATGGGGAAAATACACTTTGAATGGAGCCAGTTTAACACTTTGTTCTTTAGCTCTACTGGGGTTTCCACTGTACCAGGGATCAGGGACAGGACGTTGGTCCTGACTGCCATGTAGGGGCTACAGGCTGAGGATCGGTTTATGGTCATTGTATCCTCTTTCCTGGTGCTTGAGTTGGGCCACCAGTACTGGTCTCAAATGATTGAGCATCAGCTGATTTCTGCAGCACGTTATCCAGGAAAGTAGATTGTGAATGTTGCTGGCATGTCATTTCGAGGCCCCCTTTGAAGGATGCAATCCTCATGTGTTACATAGTCTGAGGTCGAGATGCATTGGGCGTTGTTGGTGTTGCTTATCCTGGCTGCTATAAACAGTATGGTCCTTTACACCACTCGGGTGGAGGATAGCTTTATATTGATATTACAAGGTGTAAGTGTGAAGCGTCTGCTTGAAGTGAAATAATAACAGACCCTACAGGGTTCAAGCTCCTTAGGTGCTTTAAGGAGTCCTCAATCACAAGAGGCATTTGGTAATGGGTGTTAAAAGGTGCTCCAATAGCCCTTTTATTTCACCGAAAATTATTTCTTGCTATAATCCCACGTTCCCAGCTAAACAGTTTGTCACATTGCAGATGGCACCACTTTCTTAGATCTCTGGCGCCTCTTTCGATTGGCCAAGGTGGGCATTATTGTATGGAGACACGAACAACAAGCTATTATCCTCTGGACAGAAATTCGATATCATCGCAATGGGGGGGCACTATTTACGGGGCCTGAGGGGCTCCCCCTGTCTGCGTGTCCAACCCTATCTTGATAGAAGTGACATTTCCTTTTATTGGAAATGCCTCCGGAGCTACCTCAGAAGTTGCCATTAGCCCGGGTGTCGGTGCAATAGTAGCAGAAAGTTGTCTCTCTGCATATACTATTTCCTTATTTAGGACCCCCACCGTCTTCCTAATATATACATCTAGGGCCAGATGTAGGTGGCCATTTACCGGCCGGTAACGGCCGATTTCGGCCATTACCGACCGGTAAATGGGTTTTTGGGATGTAGGGGTATCATTTTACAGATTCGGTAAATTTACCGAATCGGTAAATTTACCGAATCTGTAAAATACCGAATCGCTAATTTTACTGATTCGGTAAATCCAAGATGTAGGTAGCACTGTTTACAGTGCTACAGGCCTTCAGAATTCGGTATTTTACCACACAATCGTATTGTGTGGTAAAATACCGAATTCAGGTGTGCATGCACACCTATGCCATGTGACAGACAGACATGCCCTTAGGGCATGTCTGTGTGCCACATGGCGCACATGCCTGTATTTGGGGTGCTAGAGGGTGTCAAAGTGACACCCACTGCACCCTTGCTGGAATCGGTACTTACCGAATCGGTAAATACCGATTCGGTATTGCCCATTGATTCCTATGGGCTTCAATGCCCATAGGAATCAATGGGCATTACCGATTCGGTATTTACAGAATCGGTAAATACCGAATCTTAACGATTCGGTATTTACCGATTCTAAAATTCGGTATTTAAGAAGTGGTAAAATAGAATTACATACATCTAGCCCCAAGTCTTGTGGAATTTGGTCCAGCCTTTATTGGTGCGGAACCTTACACTTTACCAACATGAGTTAAGTCACAGACACAGCTTTAAGAAGAGATTTTAAAAAACAGTACCTTGGGGGGTTACAACACTGTTTAATCAAGAGCAGTGACCCTGCCCAGACTCTTCTGGGTGATGACCGGCAGTGACGAGCACCAATTCAATTTTAACGACTGGCCTGTGGCATGGAAAACAGCTGTGAGCGGGCTTCCAAAGGTGCAGGCTGTAAAGAGTGGTGCCTGTGGTGGTGCAGCGCAATAGCCGTCTCTCAGGCGAGGGAGCCCTGAGTGGATTTTAACCATGTACCTCCTTGTGTAGAAAACAGTGGTGGGCGAGCTGCCCCAGGATCAGGCTGGAATTTGTGGTGCCTGTGACAGTGCAGGGCAATAGCTTTTCTGTAGTGAGGGGGAGCCAAATGTATTTTAACCAAGCGCATCTTGGCACGGAAAATAGGTGTGGGTGCGCTGTCCCAGCAGCAGGCTTGAACCTGTGGTGCCTGTGGACGTGTGGCTTGATAGCCTTCCCACAGGTGAGGGAACCCTGAAAGGATTTTAACTACACGTCTCCTGCCATAGAAAACAGTGGTGGGCGGGCTGCCCCAGGGGCAGGCTGGAACCTCTGGTGCCTGTATAGTCTAATCGAAATTCAAGAAGGATGACAAAAAAAACAAAAAATAATTTTAAATCTTCACATTTGCTTCAAACCTGGTACAAAAATGCATGTGTACACGTCAGTGCATGCCATGTACATGCCCACGTTGGCTCTAGACTGTGATATCATAAACATAAAACCAAAAAGGATGCCAAATCATGTAGAAAACTTGGAAATTCAAATCTTCTGTTCCTTAGATGTGCATATTCATACTTATTGGAATGTATCAACATTTATTAATATGTATTATATATTAATATGTACCATTCTTCTTTTTCAGGTTCATTGCATATTCTGTAATGCCTGAAAATGAATAGCATGTCGAAATAATACCTAATTTCAACGCTCACAGACAGTGGTTCAGCTATCCAGCATGATGATGTTATTGTAAGAAATTGGCCCATCAGTGTTCTTTGTCAGGATAGCACTTCAGAAAGATTTATTAGCCCAGTAAATGTTACATGCAAACATTATGGGTCTCAATATAGTGTTTTTTTTACCATAACTGAAGAAATTTTAAAACTAAAATGCATACCTATGAATATCGAACTAGAACAGCTCAATTGTAGTACTGGTAGTGAGTAGATGCTAAGGACTAAGAACACAGTATGGCATACATCGTGTTTTAAAAAGTGCAACAATGTAAAGCTGCAAAAAGTTCAGAAAAGAAAATATAGTGATGAGTATCTATATGGTAGACCAAATAAAACACACATCAGATAAATCTTTAATGCATAGAGCGAAAACAAATGATGTGGGTGCTAATGATCGTCAGAGTGCCAAAAATTAGTTCACGATACATGACTATTGCAATATTGGCCATATATGCACGTTCAGGATGATAAATACCATCATAAATATTTAGTTGGATTCTATTACAGAGCACGCAGTGTATGAAAGAATAAAAATAGATCACCTAGTGGGACCTCAGTAGAAGGAATAGCCATAAACGAGCTTGTATCTTATCTGAAAGGTTCGCTAGTGAGAGACGTTAAAACAATTTTCAAACGCTGTGACTTAGTAAACCTTTACACAAGCAGAGTAAAGAAGCTCGATTCCACTTCAGGTAAGGTTAACTCAACAAAACCAAAAGGGAGAATTCTCAGAAATAAAAGAGGTTGGAAGGCATACGATGAAGGAAGAGATTTCTTGTTAGCTTTTGAAGATGACACAAGATCCACATTAGTATATACATGTGAAAGTCAAAATTTTGACGCCATAAAAATTTCTAATGCTGCAAACTTTGTTAGAAGGGACATGATGCAGAAATCTGCAAACTTCAATGGAATATTTGGGGATGATTGTAGGAAACTGATCAGTTCCAGGTCACTTCTTGCCCTTGTTAAAATGATACTTGATTTACCTGACGTAAGAGATCAGTATTCCTGTGAAACGTCCACTACACATATAGAGCTGTCTATTTTTTAATTACTGATGTTTAAGAGTGTTAAGAATTCAGGAACACACTCATCTTCTCTTTTTAGACATATTACCAACAAAAAAGTCCTATGTCCATATACATTGCTCTTTCTATCCATAGTCAAGTGGGAAATTAAGAACTTAAGGAGAGTTCTATAAATTAGGTATTTGTATTTCATATGATAAGGTTTTGCAAATATTGGTTGACTTAGGAAATGGCATTTGCACACTGTGTAAGAGTGTCAAGTCAAGTCAAGCCAAGGAAAGCTTTCTTCGACTGCATCTTTTAACAATCATAAATGCATGAGACATTCATAAAAATACAAACAATACCTAATATTACACATGTACAGATCCCTAGGTATGAAAGTTAGTTAAAAAATTAAAAAACAACAATTATAGAAATTGTTCTAAAAAGAGAGAACGCGGTTGCCCAATCAATTGTAATTCATCACCCTTTAAAAATCATCACATATGATACTTTTTTTAAAGTGCAGTGCTTTCTTCAAGAACCTTGCTATGCGCCAAGCTACGTGTTTATTCTCCAAGAACTGGAGTTTGACCAGAGCCGGAAGACATAGCCTTAGCCCCTGTTGTTTTAAAATTGGTAATATCCACACTTTCCTTAACACAATATAACATTTACAAAATAGGACTAAATGTATTGTGCACTGTTCAGCCTGCTTGTCACATGGGCAGGGTTGCAATGTCCATGTCCAATCATACATTTTTGGAAAAGTCACTAATCTATGGACGGTATCCAGCCTGAACCAAGATAATAGCCACCTGTAAAAGCTGCCTTCTACAAATGTTACTACGGTTCCATGTCAAAGGAGGTTAAAATTGACTGGTGTTGTTTCACAGTAAACTTTAGACACTCTTCCGACATTGTTATCATACCCAGGTGCTGGAGACCCTCCTTTCTCAGTTTCTTTCTGGGAATGTCTTGCATTGTGTTGGGGTCGGTAAAATATTCTGCGTGCCCGAGGTCACTCATAAAATTTCCCACGTATCTGGCCCAGGGAATTTTTAAACCCCCTTTAGTTTAAGACAATCTTGAAGTATCTCTCTGTTTAACTTGGTTTGCTCTTTTGACCATATTCTATGCCATAACAGGATGGGTTCAAGTTTTATGAGGTCTGAAATATACCGAAGACCCAATTCCTCAAGGCAGACAAAGTAAGAGGTGCTAGCTGGGACAAATACAAGATATCTTAGAAATGAATTTTCCACTACTTGGATTGGCTGAACATCAACAGACCCCTACACTCCAGCCCCATACATTGCCATTGAGGTACATAAGGCCTTACATATCTGGATAAGCTCTGCTGGTGGTTTCCTACCTAGCTTCTTGGAGAAGGGGGTACGGGCAGCTATTGTCTTTGCAAAGGCCATCTTTTTTGTTATTATTGCTTGTGCCCATGAATCGCTTTGATTAAACGTAATACCAAGGTAGGAGAAGTTCTGGTAGTAACCAGCTTCTGCCCGCCCACGTACATGGCCCTTGGCCTATTTCTTTCCCATCACAATTCATAATGTATATCTTTGACTTATTAATTGAGAGACCTAGGTTCTCCATAATCTCTGTAAAACTATCTATAGCCCTCGGCAGGACGATTTGAGTTCTGGACATCAGTACTGCATCATCCGCATAAAGGAGAGCAGCCACCTGCTAAGGGGAAATCCTGATTATTGTCTAGGAGTGCTTGTTCCTGCCTATTAGTATACAAATTAAAAAGGAAGGGGGCCAGCACACAACCTTGCCTTACACCCCTTTTAATGGGGAAGGAGACTGTGCCGAAGCGCACATTAGCTGATGCACCACTATACAAACACTGTAAAAAGCAAATAATGTGGGAATCCACCCCTAAGGGCTCAAGTATCTCCCATTATCCATTATCTATTTTGTCTCACGGAATGCCAGAAAAAAGGAGCCCTTCTTTACTCTGACGTATTTCCCCACCAGTAGAGCAAGGTTTAAACTCTGCTCAAGTGTTCCCAATTCCTCACAGAAGCCCTACTCGCTGCAATAGCTCTGCTCACCTCCTCCAGTGTGAACTTCAGGTCCACTTTTTCCAGCTTCTCTCTTGGGGTAACTGTGTGAGTTACATTAATGAGCTCCTGCTTGGCATAATTCTTTGAGTAATGACTAACCTAGGATTCCTCAGGTATGGCAGATTCTACAGAGGGCCCCCCCACTGGTTGTAAGAATGGAGTTTTCACTGCTCGCTAAAATGCGGCACTATCCTTCTGTAATGCCGCATCGTGGAGTGATTCCCAGGCTTCTTTTCTCAGGGCACATTTTCTGTCATTGAGAGCCTGCCTATAATCCTGTCTAGCTTTCTTAATATTATCAGGGATTCTGGGCTGCTGTGTAACTAATTTTTAAGGGTGTTGTAAGCACGCGTGCAATGAGTATCAAAGCAGGCCTGGCTCTTAGCTGTATTCCGGCATTGGACGAGTAGTAACTCGCTTATCTCAGCTGTTAGTGTCTGAAACGAGGTTAATTTGATGTTGGGTGGCGCTGACTCAAGCATGTGTCAATGGAGGTTTTGTACTTAGTTACTAGTTGTTTCGTAACTGCTTCAGGATCTACCTTGGACCATCGTAATGAATGACCATTTAATTTATCCGATTTTACCGTTCTTGTATCTTCTGTGGGACCGATTGTCCTTTGCGGCCTAGGTGCTGGAAGACCAATCACTAGGCAAAGGGGAAAATGGTCACTCATGGGATTATCCCCTACTTTGAAGGCATGTATCGTCAAAGCATAATTACGTGATGTGAGGATAAAATCTATAGTTGATTAACGCATCTCCCGTTAAATGTAGGAAGCATGCAACTTGGGTTGGGCAATAGGTTGTTTACAAAGCCCAATTCATTACTGACCATGAGGTTATCAAGCAGTTCCCCGGCCTTGTGTGGCATGAGTGTTACATAAACCTTCTTCATCGCTAAAACCACAGATTCTGTTGTCCTGATAGCAAAATAATGTGCAGTTAAAATCCCCCGCCATGATTGTTATGGTATCTTTAACACTGTCAGTGCTGGCCGTTATGAGATCACTAACAATATTTTTTACTACGTTTTCCAACTCAACTGTTGGGATGTTGTTATAAAAATGTATCAAAACAATGCAATGGGTCAGACTTGTGTATAGTTTGATCAATTGGTAATATCTGTCCCCCCACCTTGATTCCGTTTTGACAATTGGTAATTTATTCACTAGATATATACACAGCCCTCTCATTGCTCTACCCTGTGGCCCCTTTACTGCAGGCAGGTGGAATGTTTTAAATCCATTAATATGTATTTGATCCATCGTCAACTTTTCCTGCAAACGAAGTATATCAAAATCTAAAATCAAATCACACCACATTTGATTATTCACCTTGCTGCACAACCTTGCAATATTCCAAGATATAATCTTGCACAAAGTGCGGTCATAGTTTGACACAGGTCCCCTTAATTTTAGCATTGTAGGGGTAGATCTTGAATTTGCCATTTAGGGAGTTACGTTTGGGGGTTGCGCAAACCAGTTATTAGGGATGGTCTCCTGGTTCTATATACTCCCTGAGAAAATTCCAACTCTAAGGTAACGGGTGAAGGATTAGGCACTATTTCCACTACGTCTAGGAAGTTATCTTTGAGGGAAATTACAACGCCACCAGATCTAGAAGGGCCTTTGTCCTGAACTGGGTCACTACTTTGTGGGGTCAGTCAATCGATGTCCCCTAAAGTATTAAAGACATTGTAGCGATTGGTGACTGGAATTGCATACCTAAATTGACTCAGCCCAAGTGATCTGTCTTCCACAGACATAAACTGTGGGGTTCTATCCGGTTGGTAAAAGAAGCCCAGTGGTAGAATGCTTATCCTCGATGTGTTCACTGAGCCATCACCCCCTTACCTAGTAAGGTACAAACCAGGGCTGCAGTCCTAAAAGTTAAGACTACACAGTCTCTGTCTAGGGACTTTTTAGAATTAGCTACTCAACTAATCCACTGAGCAATCTTGAACTCTGTGAATAGGGGGTTTGTGATACCTGTTCTAGCTGTTAGTAGATTCAAAGATATATTCCTGAGTGTTGACCAATGCTCCAACTCCCCAGGTGCCAGAGAGGGAACATTGGCAAGTATAACCGTGTATGGTGTAACTTCGGGAGGGAGGTGCACATTACCACGGCATGCTAGGTTACCCCTAGTTGGGTTCTGCTGTCTTGATTCTCTTACAGACTGGGCTCCCTGTTTGTAAATACCCCTATCAGAGAGAATCTCTTTTTGTATGTTTGGCTATTGTTTGCTGTCTCTATTCAAACCCTGTAAGGGCTGTGGTTGATTATTAATGGGGCGTGATTTTCATGGTGGGGGTGGCCGAGACAGGTTTTATGGCGTGAATTTTGTTGATACTGTCTAGTCACAGCACTGTTATCCTCGTTTCTACTCTCCTCCTGGCCACGGAGTTACTACATTACACTGACAGGTCGCTTCGGGGGCTTGGGTAAGACTACTCACCCAATTTTCCACCTTTACTAAACTCTCCTCCATAGCAGATAACTTAAGCATTAATGATTCTTTTTGGGCTGATACTACTGTGTCTATCTTTTTCCAGAACTCCAAGGTATCATTTACCCAACCTAATACGGGGGCAGTTGGAACAATTTCATTAGGTGTCATAGGAAGATCTGGCCAAACCTCCCTCTCCATAGCCTTGTATTTGTGTCCCATAGCCTTTGAAGGGGGGAGGTTAACTTTCTGACCCCTTGTGACTACCTTGGATCTCGTGGCGCTATCAGTTCCTTCGATGCCTTCAACATTCTCGGAGTCAGATACCGAAGTGTGCTGGACTCTCAATAAGGGAGAATTATGCGCTGGATTACTGTTTTTGGAGGGAGCATTTACACTCGCATGTTAAGGGGGACAACTAGGCTCTAAAGAAAGTCTTTGCTCCGTAGGGTGATTTTATGAATTAAAGCTGACTCTGCCCTTAATAAGAATGCGTATAGTGGCCCTACCATTCCCTGCCCAATTCGCTAACTCATTATTTCCTCCCCCGAGAAATGATCAATACAGACCAATGCACTACGTTCTAATACGGTCTTTGAGGTAATCGAGTCCAAAATGGAAAATATGGTAACAGTCAAAGTTCAGGCTCAATAACTTAACGGCTCAGTCCGGACCAAATTCTGCAAATTTCCTTTGGCCCTCAACCGATCCTATAGCTGTTAATACCCTGGCCCAGCCCGACACCCTTCCACCTCGGACGGGCTGCGGGCCCCTACAGGAATTTAAGGTGCCTCCTGGTACAAAACAAACGTTGGTGGCTGTGGAGCACGCTGGGGAGTGTTGTTTTGGCTCCCCCAGCTCCCGGTTGGCTACCCCGTTGAGGGGCAGATCATGCAGCAACAGCCCCACAGTCTTGCCGTCCCCCCATTATCCAGGCCCAGGTTGAGTGTAACAGGGTGCAGTGCTGAAGATGGCTGCTGGGAAGACACCAGAGTCCCTAGAAGCAAGGCCAGGCCGGGAGAATTTCCTCAGGCAGCAGGCCCCCTCAGCAGGTCAACACCAGAGGGGCACTCTACCCCAAACGGCTCCGCAGGACACAGAACGCAGGACACTGCAGGTAACAGCAGTCTGGGGTGCCGCTACATGGACTTAGAATCCCCAGCATTAGGTGAGCCCCCAGCCCAGGGACACAGCTTGCCTTCTCATCCTCACGAAAGGCTCATCAATCCCTGGGTGCCTGCACAGGTTCGAGGGTCCTTCGCTCCGAGGCCCAAGGTCCTCCAGCTCCATGTACCCGAGTGACGTCAAGGGTTGTGCGGTATCTAAGAGTTGCACGGGTGTTCCCAAATGCTGTTTTTTCTACCTTGAGTATCAGTAAAACGCGGTACAAGAAGAAAGCCGCCCTGTCCTCCTAGGTACTGTTCCCCATGGGCTGCACTCACCCGATGCTTCGCTTGCAGTTCGCCGGATGCCGGCTGAGCTGGCCCCAGCACGGGACACCGGTGCAAGACGGGCGAAGGCTGGGGCGTAGGCTCATACTCCTGCGACTTCCAGTAAGAGTCAGACTACGCACCTGACTGCTCTAATAACGTATGTCAGCATGGCAAGCTTCTGACCCCAAGCATGTTAGAGGCGGTAACTGGGTGCTGTAGTATCAGTCTTCCCAGCAGTCTTTGCACTTGCCTCTCTGCTGTCATTGGAGCCACTGATTTCTGCACCACCACTTGCTACATTTACTGCCCCTCTACACTTGATGTGCCTACTCAGGGGGCTGTCAGTCCGCAGGGAGTGTGAGAGTGCCCAAGGTATGTGTCCACCAAACCTGAAGATGCAGGTCCTCACCAGTGGAAATATTAGTTACATAGATCACAACCCAAATTCCATGGCAACTAAAGACTCCTACCATGGAACAGCAATAACTCTAACATAACACCCAGAGTGAGAACTGGAAGGAATCGATTGTGGTATTGCAGTGATTAATCCTAATATGGTAAAGTCAAAACAGATTTAAAATCTACCAGAACTGTATACAAATATCGAACCAGCTTCAGTGAACAAAATAGATTACCACTTCCCAATCCAATCCAATCCAAAGACTTTTATTCAGATAGCAACGTTTGCATAATAGTTAAACATATCACTTTCCATATCTGTAGCAGTTGATCGTCAAAGTGATATAATTGATGCTGTGAACACATATGAATATAAATTGCCAAGTCGTCAAAGTGATATAATTGATGCTGTGAACACATATGAATATAAATTGCCAAGCATATTTTGGGCAGCATATCATGAATCATTGCTACCAACTATCAATAGACACTGTCAACTACTGCATTGCTGCCGCTGGTCACAGAAAGTGCTTATTCTAAATCCATGGTCTTGCATTGCATGAAAGTTAATAAGGAGTCTATTCATTATCTCAATCCAGGGCAAACACCTATTATTTCAATGGGCCAACCTCTCTTTGCCCTAGACAGAAAGAAATCAATGGGATGTATATGGTGAAGATAAATATTTTGTGATGATGGGGGGACTTCATATCAAAATGAATTTCTTTAAAGTACCTAGAGGCGTACTTTCCAACAGTGGATGGACCACTATATTAGTGAGAGCTGAGATCCCTACCATAGAAAAAGCTGTTGCTATATTAAGGTGTCCCACTTAACCACTACACGTCATGCTCATCAAATGACTGTTGCTGCACTGTACATATCACGGAGGATGACTTATCAAAGTTATCTTGAATTTAGACAGTTCCATGGAGAAATAAGGGATTGTTATAACCGAGTTGATTGGAAATCGAACGAGTACCCACAATTGTGGGCAATTGTACTGTTTGATCAATTAGAGAGGGTAACTTTGAATTTTATATACAAGTACTTGATCAGATTGTTCCATGGAAGTTTGCTACAAATTATAGTCATCATTCTTGATAGTTGTCTGTCCACATTCCATATATGGCAAACCTAGTAGATCGCCACCAACACATCATAGAGGTTGGGGGGCCTATGTGTCTTCTGGTGAAGGGAATCTTTGACCAAGCCGTAGCTGCTACCACCCGTGTTTCTCAGATTCGGCGCATCTCCATTTGACCAAGTGGCGCAGTTACGCCACCTGGTAAAAAAGCTGATGATCGGGGACCCCAAGCCCACCCTTCTCAGGCGGTAACATGGTGATGGATCCCTTCAACCGGGGTCTGCGAGACTGTGAGAGTTTGGATTGGTCCTGCTTGATCCACCCCAGAGGTGGTCGCAGGGGAAGATTTTGAAACAAGAATAGTTCTGAGACACGCCAAAGTTGGAGGGGACAAAGACAGATTAAGTGCAACAGACTTCTCTACATTGACCTTGAACCCCGAAGTATGCTCTAAGCAAAGCTAATTCCACCAGAAAGGCCCCCAGTGCGGTGACAGGGTCTGAGAGCATGACCAGAACATCGTCCAAATAGAGGCTAATAGTATAAATGTCGCTGCAAAATTTGATCCCAGTAATGAGGGGGTTACGCCTAACTCTTTAAGCCAGGGGCTCCACACAGAGAGCGAAGAGCAGGGGCGAAAGAGGACACCCCTGTCTTGTGCCTCTACCTATATGAAAGCGAGTCTTGTGCCGGTTAACGCGGACGGATGCAATGGTGAAACGGTAACGATTTAAGATGTGGGTCCTAAGCTTGTCTCCCAACACGACATAATAATAATAATAATAATCCACATTTGTAAAGCGCACAATCACCCGTAAGGGTCTCTAGGCGCTGGGGGCCGACGGGAAGATTAAGAAAGCTATTGCCCAGAGTCACATGGTGCTGGGCTAACCTGCCGCCGGAGCCGGGGATCGAACCCTGATCCCCAGATTCCAGCGTCAGTCGCCCTGGCCGCGGCGCCACACCTCTCCCATGCGTCAGTACTTGCTCTAGGTATGGCCAGTGGAGCCTGTCAAATGCCTACTCCGCATCGATGGTGCGGAGCATATACTCTCCTTGCGTTCAAGAAGCCTTTTCGATAAGGTGGAGGACCCGTTTGGTGTTGTCGCTTGTCTAACGTTGGGGAGATAAAACCGACCTGGTCTGGGTCAATTAAACCCAGCATATAGGGCACCAAATGGGAGGCGAGGATCCCCATGTACAGCTTGAGATCAATGTTAAGAAGAGATATGGGGCGATAAGCCCCGCAGTTAGTCTTGTCTTTTCCCGGTTTTGGGATAAAGACTATAGCCGCTTCAAGCATGTTCTCTGGGATTGCTCCAGTGAGTGCAAAGGAATTTAAGAGTCGGGCTAAAAAGGGGGCCACTACCAAACAAAACTTTTTGTAAAAAGCTGCCGAATAGCCATCCGGCCCAGGCGATTTAGCAAGTTTGAGGTGTGAGATGGCAGCTATGACTTCCTCAACTCAAATCTCTCTCTCCAGGTGAGCGGCTTGGCCCTGTGTTAGGGAGGGGAGCCGTGCCTCCGCTATGTAAGCATCTGCAAAGGGATCATCCAGCTGTTGTCCCATATAGATCTGCTTAGAAATCACGGAAGGTCTCGGCTATGCCAGCGTCCTCCTCCGTCAACTTCTTGCCAGCAGCATCTTGTCTCTGTCTGGCCTCCTGCAATTTGTGTGCCAAGAGGTGGCCTCATCTGTCCCCCCCCTGTGTAAAATGCCTGGCGCAAGGGCCGCGCTGCATATTCTGCCCTATCCTGATCAATAGCTACCAGCTGCGCCCACACCGTGCGCAATTAACCCCAATCCTGGGTGCCCCAGTCCGTTGGTGCATTTGCTCTAACTCCTTGGTTCTTTGTGTACGGTCGTCCCGCTTTCACTTGCGCTCGTCGTTGTCTGCCGTCAAGATCGCTAGGAATTCCCCCCTAATTACCGCATTGAACCCTACCCATTGCATCAATATGAGGGTGTCCTGATTATCATTATGTGTTAAGTAAACCTCTATAGCGCACTGTATTTGTGTGACTGCATCCGGGTGGTGGAAGAGAGTGTCCCGCAAACGCCACTTGCTGGAGGATCGCTGCAGTGGGAGAAGTGTGAGTGTGACTATGACCAGGGCATGGTCTGATAGGGAGGCAACCAATGTCTCCACATCAGCAGTAAGAGCGCGGATGGACTCAGAGCCAAGTAGGTAGTCAAGTCTGGCACAGGTTTTGTGAGAATTTGCCTAAAAAGAATATTATCGGCAGTGAGGGGGGAACAACGCCAGAGGTCTACCATACCTACGTTCTTCAGCCTGTCCAGGCCTGTTTGGGAGAGCGCTTCAGTCTGGCCCGAGCACTGGCCTGATCTGTAACAAGTGTTATCAAATTCTAGATTCAAGTCACCCCCAAGTAGGATTCCCGGTTCCACTGTCGCTGTGGTTTCTATTAGTACTTCATGGAAAAACCTCTCTTGCCCTTCGTTCCGAATATGAATGTGTGACCCCCTATGGAAAATTGGTAGGTGAGGAGCCTCCCCTTAATTTCCACTTTCTTCTGAAGCACCCTGCCCTGAATATCACAGGAGACTAAGATGGCTACCCCGGTTGTTTTAGTGGAGCCGGATGAGAAGAGTTTTATTAGAAACAGGCGGGACATGAAGTGGTGACAGTCCCGGGCTAGTAAGTGCATCTCCTGTAGGAGGCAAATATCAGCCTTATATTGCTCCAGATACAAGAGGACCGCCCTGCGTTTAACAGGGTTATTAATTCCCCTCACATTCAGAGTAAGGATTCTAAGTTCAGTGGGGGCCATCTAAAAGACCGGGGAACCACATATACAGCTGTGTACAGAGGCTGGGACTGAGTTAATAGGTAAGTGCCAGAGGTAGCCAAGTGGTACCACTGAGTATAAGTTTGATTAAAAAAAGGTGGCTGAAAACCCCAAACAAGAACACGAAAAAACCCTAAACGAACAATGAAAACACTGCCAACTGCATGAACCACGATTCCGAAAGATAGTCTGTCATCCTGAGATGACCAGAATGAAGTCACTGTGGGGTCTATAATGTGTCCAACTATCACCTCCTCCCTCCTGCCTGCCGCCCGCCCCAGATGCAGTAAAGGAACGGGGGATGACTATCCCCAGTGCAGTGCTTCAAGAGCGTGTCTTCACTAGAGCCTCCGTCATGGACTCCAGGGCTACCTGTTGGGTCTTTGTGATCTCCGCCGGGTCTGGGTGCTGTATTCTTCACTTGCGCCCTGGCACTGCCAGCCTAATGGAGAGATGGTGGATATCGCTGTAGGGCTTATATGATCTTCTTCGTCCTGGGGGAGCTTGACTCCCAGAAGCCGGCTGGCTTACGTGAGGGAACACAGCTGGAGCAGTTTGCCGTTATGTCTGAAGACAAGGTGGAATGGATGTCCCCAGGAGTAGGAGATGTCTTGTTGACATAGGTGGGTCATGATGGGCCAAAATTGCCGGCATATCTGGAGGGTGAGAAGAGCAAGGTCCTGGAACAGCAAATGCAACTGCCCTTTAAATGTGATGAGATGCAAGGACCTTGCTTTGTTTAGGATCACTTCTTTGGTCCAGAAGCACAAACTAAAATGTCTGTAGGAGGGGCGTTGCCAGACTGAGGTGGACCAACCTTAGGAACGCGTTCCAGTTTTATCTCTGCATCCGGCGGGTTGCTGAGGATATGAGTGAAAAGCTCGCTGGTGTAAGCGAAAAGGCCATTTATGTCCGCCGTTATTTTCACTCCTCAAATTCTGATGTTGCGCCTTCTGGAGCAATTTTCTAAATACTCCAGGTGGGTCTGTAGATCAATTTGTTGGTGCTGGAGGCGTATGATTTCCTGCTGCAAAGAAGACAGTTATGTGTCCCTGCTGTCACCTGTCTTCCAGGGCAGCCACCCACTCGCCAATGCTGTCCATATCCCTCCTGACATCTTTGAACTCGGACATGAGGTCCCTTTTAACGGTTTGTAGGTCCTCTCACAGTGTCAAAAATAGCAATTTGAGGAAGGCCCGAAATACAGGCTCCTCCGCAGGGCCGACAGCCTTTGTTTGAGTGGAATCCCCATGGCTAGAATGTTCCATTGTGCTGCTGCTTTGCTGATGAGAAAGGAGATCTTTCAAGGACTTTTCATTCTTCCCTCTCATGGAGGACATAGTCTCATGCCCTCTCATGTTGTGACGGTCCCTGCAGGCTAAAGGGTGTGAGTGGCAGGCACCTCATAATCCACAAGATCGCGCAAATGGGGTACAGAGCGGGCCAGTATCGGATGCAATAGACGGCTGCTTAGTCGGGGAGGCGCAAATCTGCTATAGCTTCAGTGTTACCGCCGGGTGGGGCAGCCTCTGCAGGTCAAGCTTGTCTCCCGACCCGCTCCACACCCTGATCTCACGGGCTCATTAAGCGAGTGACCATTGTACAGCAGAGGGCAGCAGGGGTCCGCATCACTGTTGCTGGCACTCTGAGACGGGATGTAGTGTCCAGCGGTGGAGCGGCCCCCGCAGGTGAGCTGCATGTTGAATAGCGCAGCAGGACTGCCCAGAGGAGCCGAGAGGGCCCGTACCCACGGCAGGCCTGTACCAGTAGCTAAGATGCCCCCTGGGCCTGGAGCAGACCGTTGTGGGAAGCTGCCAAGCCCCTTGCCTGACGCGTGATATGCCCCCGCATCTGCTATCTTGCAGAGCTGCGATGTGGCCGATGATGGTATCGCTGCCCGTTTGCCTGCCGGAATCCATGATGGGGTAGCATGAGAGGAGTGGAGCCCAGGAACTATCTGTGGTGATGGGGGAACAAGCTGGGGAGTGTGTCTGGCCCACAAGCTGCACCCAGGCCTCTGGGATGCCTCCAGGGGCTCTCTGTCATCCGGTCCCTCTGGGAGTGCCCCAGGGAGGTGTCAGCCACAATTGGAAGGTAGGGGAGGCTCTGTATTTCCGTTCAGGACTCGGTACTGTTAGACCGGCCAGGACTTGTACTGTTAGACCGGCCACGCGGCCGCACAGGAGTGGTGAGCGAGGAGTTCACTCAGCCAATTTAACCCGAGGCCCTGCTCGGCTGCCGGGTGTGCTCGTGACTCAAGGCCGAGGATGTGACCGACCTCTCCGGAGGGAGTCACGTCCTCACGGTCCCCTCTCTGCCGGGAGCTCACCGCTCTGTCAGGGGATGCTGGAGAGGCGTGGGCCGAGTGCTCTGGAAGCTTGCCTCAGGAGGTCCGCCACAGTGTGGGTCTCCCGCTCCCTGCAGCCCACCGCTCCGAGGATCTCCAGACGCTGGCAGGCCCTGACGGGTGTCCGTCCTTGGGCGGTGTGTAGTGGAGCAATGTTTGGATCCCAAAGTCTCAGGGTGAGATCTCCTCAGCTTTCGGGTTGAAATGCACAGAGCGAGGGGTCCTTGTACTTAGGCAGAGCCGGGTAGAACGCAGTGCCGAGCCGACGACAGGCAGGAGCTCCGAAGGCAGCTTCCTACCTTGCTGCCATCTTGGCCTCGCCTCCGTATTTTGTTCTTTAGAAAAAAAATCACCTCAGCTCCAAGGTCACCAGGCCAAAACTCCAAGGTGACACAAGTATTTAGCTACCAAACTACCATCTCAGATGGTTTTAAAGACCTGAACCATCCTAGCGCCTCCCTAGAGCCATTCAGCCACTTGCTCACTTCTCTCCCTTTCACTACAGCCAAAAACACCGAGGCATATTCCAATAAGAACGCCAGCCATGCACCGTTTGTCCTTCATCTACACCACGGGTACTCATAGTACGGCCCACCGGCCGCCAGCAGCCCGGCAAGCCTTCCCTTACTAGACAATGACTACATAAGGGCTTTAAGATGGCTATGAAAAACTCTCGCAGGTTTTTATACCAACGGCAGGCCAAGTGTAGATAGCTCCCAGGTGATTTAAAGAATAACTTAGAGTGGCTGTGGATCAATAATACATAATTACGGGCTGTATTACACCTTAAAAATTCCATGTTACAAGCACATTAGCCGACTGCCAGTATTTCCTTGCAGGGTCCCACTATTAGTTTAGGAATATGGATTGGTGGTAGGGAAATATTTAGAGGATCACCTCCTCAATGAACCTTCCTGTGAAAAACAGGCCTCTTGGATGCAATATGCCCTCTTTATACAATACCATGAATTATTTGCAATGCCATGAGTTCTAAAGTAAGGCCTAGATTTACAAAAGTGTCACTTAACGCAGCACAACACCCAAATTTGCTGCGTTACATCACAGGGAGAGAGCAGGAAAGTGCCATGTCTACCCCTCTCCCTTGCACCACTGCACCATTAGGCAGTCGAGCACCATGCACATGCGTTTGCACTATGGTGCAAAGGTGTCTGCGAGAGTCTAGCTTAGGCTTTTTACTAGAATGGCCCCCCTTGCAGTACAAAAAATACTATGCCTAGAAAAACATAAAAACTTTTCCCATGTGGATGAGTGTTGTAACAAATACCAATTTGCTCTGGTTTATAAATCCTGAAAAGATTGTGTGTCAAGTCCGCATTATAAAGCTTAAGCAAACCAAAAACAATACTTCCATAAATCTGGTCCCAATTATAACATCAATATTCTCCTACTCTGGAAAGATTCTTTTTTTAAACTCTACTGTGAGATGGGTGCACTGTACAAAATAAATCTTAGAAAGATTCCTTCTGGCTAGCTCTGTGCTGTAGCAAGACCATATGCATACAAACGTTGTGGCTTCAACAATGTTATATTTTGCATTCAGATAAGATTAACAACTTGTGCAGCTACTCCCATACTCCTGACTCACTGGGACTTGCCTTACTTTGAGGTACAGAGCATTAGCTGAAGCTGTTTAATGTGGTGACCAGTGGCAAAAGACTGAAAAAAGTAATGGTTAAATGAAAAAGCATCAAAGGGGGTGTGTTAAGATGTAATTTTATTGATCTAAAACACGCCTTTGGCCACATAGGAGCCAGGATACTGAACAAGAGAACATAGAGAAAGTCCATGACACTGTTCAAGAGGGGAAAAATGCCAGAATAATACAAAAAGAACAAAAAGACTTAATGAAAGCCAGCAACTTCAATTTTTGTTTTTAGATTCAGAGTTTTCTTTAGTCCTCTTCCAGTATTGCAATCTTTATAGCCACCTTCCTTCTCATAGTTCTGTTTTCCAGTGATGGCCAGCCTTTATCCGTGCACATAGACTTCAAAGAGTCTGGAGGAAAAAGAAATTAACATACATCAGTATCATGTTAACACCACTATTTTAGGTTTTTAATAGGACGGGCTGCCTTTAAAATATTCCAATCCATTTATTTCATATAGTGTGCCCGATGAGATATGCTTACAAGGGTTCATAAGTTTAACATTAAGGTTACTTGGTCAAAGAGGTATGGTGAGAGCAAGGCATCGATGAAGAGGTAGGCAGGAGGTAAAGAAGACTCACCTGTCCAAGTGAAGAAACTGCTGCTGTTCACCAGACGCTGTCACACTTCCTCTGCAAACAGAAAGCAATCAATACCAGATTTCATTTACAAAACCATCATGGAGGCAGCCATGTTGAGCCTAAACTCTACTTACAGTATTCTTATTTGGAAAACAGTCTAAAAAAATACCATACTGACCAGAAATTCAAATAGAAGCTTACAACCAAATGCTAGGAACAGGGCAACTGATCTAAATATTGGGAGAGCTGAAATTAAATCCCAACTCAAGGTTATGTGCCAGATTTGCATGTCATTTATAGTGCAAATTCTCAATGAGTTACAGCCCCTCCCCCATTGCTCTTTTGCAGACAGCTGTTAGTTAAGTGTGAAGGAGTCTGTGTACAATAATATGATCCAGGACCACATATGCAAACATATATTTTAACACTGTATGTATATTCATGTATTTTCATAGTCTCAAATCAATCAGAGTGCAAATTGTGCCAGTAGTGGCTGGGTGTGGTTCTGCTTGGGCAACCGAGTCTCCCAATACCAGTTGACAAGTGCAAACAGAGCCATGAGGCCATGCTTAGTAAGAGCAAGGCAAGTTTGTCCCATGGCACTGTTCACCGCCATGCAGAATGGGGCACTGACCACATAACTTAATGGACTCATGATTATAAGGAACAGGGCACAACTCTGTGATCCAGACCATGGACAATGGATATATAATGTCAGGTCACCAGTTGCTATTTCTTTTTTAAGGTTGTAAGTTGCTTAGTCTTACTGGTTGAGAAAAACTTGGGGTTCACTATATATTAGCACATGGACATACGTTAATATTTTTGCCAAGGTAGCATGAGAAAGGTAATGTTATTGCTGCAAGAGTTCAAACATTTTTGTAAAACTAAATCTCAATGCACAGCCAAGGTTGCAGTGGCTTTCA
Source organism: Lissotriton helveticus (assembly GCF_964261635.1). Taxonomy (NCBI): domain Eukaryota; kingdom Metazoa; phylum Chordata; class Amphibia; order Caudata; family Salamandridae; genus Lissotriton; species Lissotriton helveticus. Next base: position 1,402,713,971 of record NC_136068.1, on the reverse strand, counting down.
CATGGCCAACTAATGGTGCAGGTCAGAAATAGACGTCTAACACATCCAGAGACACGAGAGAGATATCCTGTGTGTTCTTTTCCAGCTTGGGGAACTGATAAGTTCCCCAGTTAACAGTTGACTGATTCAATGTTGTCCCTTTACAGTTGCATGGCTGTGGCACCAAGCCCCTTCACCACTCATTCAAACAAATATGCCTCTGGAAATACTATCAGGGCAGAGTGATAGCTTTCCAGGATACCAGTGACCTATCTGTTCCATAACTATCAAAGCATTTCAAATTTGTTGAACAAGGATCCATTCTACAACCTTCTTTCACCATATAAAACAGATAATACTGAAGATGGCCATATTCTATGAAACAAAAGCTGGTTGACAAAAAACAAGGCCCTAAACACCCAGTATTAAACAGAACAAGGCTCAAGGAGAGCAGGGTGCAGGCATTGTCAGTCACGCCCACTCCTACTGCAGACAGAGAGCTGGGTGGAGTCAAAGTGCGGATAAATTGGTCAGTCCGTGACAAGAACGTGGTTTGCGTTCAGTCACAGATCTGCCTAGCATTTCCCGCATTCCCTTTGTGTTGTCGACTTACCTGCTCAGTCCTGTTGTCCTGCAGTCAGGAATTCGTGGTACTTTGATTGGACGTCTCTGACATGTTACGGGTCCGACACACGGGTCTTCCTCTTACAGGTCGTTGAGCTCTTCTTCCAGGTTCCTGTCTGCATCCATGGTCCCTCGCCGGAGGTACCTGCTTGTGTAGCTAGGGTTCTTCGCTCCTAAGTTTCTTCAGCCTCTCGCCAGTACAGAATACAATGAGAGAAGAAAGATATATTTAACCAAAGAATCCTCGTCTATCAGGTATATGGTAGGATGATGATGTTATATATGGTTAGAAGGACATAGTTACTTATCTGATTTATCTGATCCACGGAGAGTGGATAAATGGCTATTCTTTTGTTTTCCTTATTTACACGGGCTGGATATAAAAAGAAAATAGATGTAAGTTAGTTTCCTAATTTCTTAAGGAGAGGCTATATTCTTATCTGGTTTGCTTATAAAAGAAAGAGAGTAACCCTTGAACCCACAGGAACTGGGTATAGTACAGTAAACAGAAGGATTGTTCCCTGGGTCTTTTTATATTTGTCTATTAGGACAATTCTACAGCTCTTATCATAGGTAACCAATTCCTATGTGCACCAAATTAAACTTAATTCTCACATTCAATTCCCTCACATTCATAAGTAGAACCACAAAAGGCAGAAAATTCAACAATGAATCACTAATTCCACATGTACATTCTATTGTTTTATTAAAAAGGTTTTACCCAAGACTTTAAAAAATATTCTTAAAATTTCACACGTTGTTTCGCATAAACATTTCTTAATACAGTGCCTAATGCTGATCAACACGTAATCTCAAACAATTTATATAAACAATCACAATTAATTTAAAATGTATTGAACCAAAATGGGCAGAAGCAGCGACTGGAGAAAAGCATCAATAAAGATACATACAAAAGTTCTTACACAAAGGCTATAAGGAATGCAAGCCCTAGTACACTGTACTTTACCAGTGCTCCTGAGTTTTCAAGGGAAGTGAAGCATCGGCAGGGGGAACATGACAGGAGCCGGCAAAGAAGTTCAACGCTGGAATAAACCAATTGTAGGCAGGAATAAAGTGGTTTTATCGATTACAGAAAGACTTGCTTGCAGCAACGCTTGCGCGCTGCCAAAGCTCAACCTAACAATGCATATTTTGTAACCATACAAAATAAAAACAAACACTTTAGAAAAACATATACAAATGGTTTACATTACGTAGAAATATATTGCAGGATTTCCCACACCATTGAAGATAACCATTATGTCGATTTTGCTGGGGTTTGTCACAGCAGTTAAGTAGATGAAGTAACTAAAATGGGGAGATGAATGGTAAGGGTATGTGAAGCACAGAAAAGGAGAAGAGGCGAGGCTAAAGAAGACTCGATGTATTAAACAGGAGTACTGGCAGAAAAGTCGGAGCTGAGCAGAAGGGGAGAGAAGTGTTGGGGGGGCGTGGGGGGGAGAAGGGAGGCTGAAGAGGAGGCTAAGACCGAAGAATGCTGGCAAGAAACAACTAAGTGGAAGTGAAGGAGCAAGAGGAATGATTAAAAATGTACCCGGTGAAGAGGAATAAGGTATAAGAGGCAAAATATAGGACATTGTAGTGTTAGGGAGGACTAACTTGTGAAGTTTGGGAAAGTTAAGTGTAATAACCTACCTTTTAAAAAAAAATGTTTTAATGAGTTAATATAGCGCAAACTCGACCCAAAGATTTCAGGTATCAGATCGCTTTACATGAGCACCAGTTTCGTTACAGAGGGACACATTCAGAACAGGCATAGGGTAGAGTGGCGCAGAGTACAGTGGGATAGAGTGGCATTGTGCAGAATGGCATAGTGGCATTGTGCAGAGTGGCGTAGAGAGCCATATAGTGCAGTAGAGAGGCATTGTGTGGAGTGGCATGGGGTAAAGTGGGGTAGAGTAGCTTTGAGTGGAATTGTGTGGCATAAAGTAGAGTGGAGTGGTGCAGTAAAGTAATATTGGAAAGATGAAAGGCTGAGTTCACCACACAAGGATTCAGATTGCTCCTAAAGCCGTGGTGCTTAACAAACTGAGTTATCCCTCACTGCAGAGGTTCAACTTCATGTACTACTGCAAAGGGAGCCGGCTGAAAATAATCTCATGTAAAATGCAGTTAAGGGTTTTAATCCCAGTATGCATAACTCAGGCTTTCAAATCACACAATATTGGTAGTCACTTATGTGACAATGCCTGTGGTGGTCGACAGAATAAAGAACTTAAAGAAAGTGTAAGGATATTTTGCTAAAATAATAGCTACCTAGAAGTTTGGTAGTGGAATGTCTCATGGTAAGTTTTACGATTACTTCTAGGGTTGCCACCTGGCCAGTTTTGTACAGCATGGCCGTTATTATAATCTCCCTGCCGGAACAAAAGTTAGGAAAATCCCCCTATGCCTGTATTTTTCCCTTATCAGTACATATTTTAAACATTAAATCATGTAACGAGAAAACCATTTGAACTGTGTTCTACAACATCATTCATGACCCCAAAACGACAATTAAGGTATACAAAGACAGAAAGGCTATGTTCCCAACAAATACTGGCAATTTCATATAAAGTTCTAGTTAAGAATCGTAGCTGACTCTCAAAACATGACGAGCTGGGCTGTATTTTTCTCTGGGAAAGGTGACATCCCTGTTAATTTATATCATCAGCTAAACATTGTCCTAGCAACAGACTAAAAGTAAGTTGTGCAAGATAAGAAAAGACGATAGCTTAAGCGAAAAAGTGCAATTACTGATAATTATTTTAGCTTTTACGGAACAGTGTAAAGTCAGAGATCTGACTCTTAATTTTTAGCAGATGTAAACTCGTGTGCCATAAAAATCACATAAAGTGGACGAGCATATCTCCAAAGGATATATTTCAGACTTGGATAAGCTTTGCAACAGAAATATATATGTTTTTGCCGGATGCCTTTTAACAGTGCTTAATTTGTAAAATATTAAGTGCAGGTGCTGAAATTTTGTAGGAGGCCACACCCACTCCCCCTAGCTCCACCCACTTGCTCACTGGCTCCACCCACTTACTCTATTGGCTCCAACCACATCCTCAACTGGCCCTGCTTAAAGCCAGAAGTAATACCTGGTCTGAATTCCTACCTTGGTAATATAATGTTTGACTTGAAACACATGTGGGTTTTCCAAGCTCCTTGTGAAGGACATCTTTAATAAAATCAAGGCAAAACCACAAAAGAGACTGGATGTTATGACTTTTGGAACTGAAGATAATGAACTTTTTCTGACCGTGAAAGGCCTGACTCTAAAGTAATGCTGAAATGACTACATCTACTTTTGTTGCATTATGTGTCTCTCCAGGCTTGATTTTCAAATAACATTCTAAACTGCTAAACTATTTGTAAAAGACAGTGCCACACCTTACACACTTCTCAATTATTTTGCTCTCAGAACTTGGGGAATTCAACCACTGATATATGTACATTTTGTTGCCAAAGGATATATGACTCTGTAGAGCTCAGTGGTACAAGCCCACTATGAAGGCATCTATAACATTAACAATATATTGGACTCTGCTAGATGAACATTATGCACCTCTCTGGCATATATATGCCCGACCTGTAACTGATTTATGCACATCATTCACACATGTAATATGCCCAATATGGACATCTGAAACCTCTTAATATATGCATATATAAGGTCTCCAAAATGTGCATATTTCATAGGCTTGTGTAAAATGCAGTGTCACAGGTATGTCTATAGTATACAATGCGGACCCTTTGTGTATGCACGGTATGCAGTACTGTTGTATTTGAAAATTACACTGTTCAAATGTGCAGATGACTTAAGCTTTACAGGGAATATAATGTAGGTCTGCAGACTTCACAGACCCACGTCAGAAATGTCCACCTGTGCAGTTTTCTGTTTGGACCACTCACCCTGCACTCATACAGGCACACCTCTAACCCTGCACACATACAGGCACACCTCTCATCCTGCACACATACAGGAACACCGCTCACCCTGCACACATACAGGCACACTGCTCACCCTGAAGTCATACAGGAACACTGCTCGCCCTGCACTAATACAGGCACACCTCTAACCCTGCACACATACAGGCATACCTCTCACCCCCTGCACACATACAGGAACACCGCTCACCCTGCACTCATACAGGCACACTGCTCACCCTGAAGTCATACAGGCACACTGCTCACCCTGCACTCATACAGGAACACTGCTCACCCTGAAGTCATACAGGCACACTGCTCACCCTGAAGTCATACAGGCACACTGCTCACCCTGATGTCATACAGGCACACTGCTCACCCTGACGTCATACAGGCACACTGCTCACCCTGAAGTCATACAGGCACACTGCTCACCCTGACGTCATACAGGAACAGTGCTCACCCTGCACTCATACAGGCACAGTGCTCACCCTGCACTCATACAGGCAAAGTGCTCACCCTGCACTCATACAGGCACAGTGCTCACCCTGCACTCATGCAGGCACACTGTTCACCCTGAAGTCATACAGGCACACTGCTCACCCTGAAGTCATACAGGCACACTGCTCACCCTGAAGTCATACAGGCACACTGCTCACCCTGCAGTCATACAAGCACAGTGCTCACCCTGCACTCATACAGGCACAGTGCTCACCCTGCACTCATACAGGCACAGTGCTCACCCTGCACTCATACAGGCACACTGTTCACCATGAAGTCATACAGGCACACTGCTCACCCTGAAGTCATACAGGCACACTGCTCACCCTGACGTCATTCAGGAACACTGCTCACCCTGCAGTCATACAGACACACAGCTCACCCTGACGTCATACAGGCACACTGCTCACCCTGACGTCATACAGGAACACTGCTCACCCTGACGTCATACAGGAACACTGCTTACCCTGCACTCATACAGGCACACCAGTCACCCCGCACTCATACAGGGACAATGCTCACCCTGCCCTCATACAACCACACTGCTCACCCTGCACTCATACAGGTACACAGCTCACCCTGCACTCATACAGGTACACCGCTCACCCTGCACTCATACATGAACACTGCTCATCCTGCACTCATACAGGCATAGCGCTCACGGGCATTCAAACAGGCACACCAGTCATCCTGCACTCATAAATAAAGAAAATGGAAAGACTTAAAGCACACACAGTAATCTGTAGAATCGTAGATATGCATGGCCACACATTAAATCCCTTTAGTACCTTTAGAGGAGCACTGTCTTTCTGAAAACAGAACTTTTAAGGTTAAAACTGAGTCTAACAATGAACCCTCCCTCCATGTTCGTCTTTCCAGCCACTGTGATTAATCTGCCCGCCCGGCCTCTCTTCATTGCAGTGGGCAATAAAGACAGGAAGCAGGTATGGACACTTCTAGGGGCCGTTGCTGCCTTTGAAGCGTCTGTAGTCTGAAACGTATGTACACTGCCCAAGACGAAATTGCATATCTGTTAATGTAATGCAAACGTCTCTTTAAATGTGCAGGGAGGCTAGGAGCATTGTTAGACCATCTTCGGATGGCATCTCCATACCAAACTCAAAATTTCAACACGCTGTTTACAATTTACAGCATTACTGCTGATATTATCACATACCTAATGCAGATGTCCTGCTCTCCCGACAGTCAATCCTGTCAATGGCGACGTGCGGGCTGGGGCTGGGGCTGCAGCCTGGTTCTATCTACAAAGACACTGCAGCTCCAAGGAGTAGGGAATCGGGATTTGGCAGCACTGAAAGTTCTGCAATCCTGCTGCTCGAGGCAACAGTGGTGACAAAGCAATGCACGCCATGCTGAGTTGCTAACAAAATGATCTGCACCCGTTACTTCTCTCACGTGGGCTAACTGCCAAATATCCTGTGGGCCCCTCCTTCAGCCCCTGCTCTTTGAAGAAAAAAAGCGTTCCAGGCCAGCATGGGGTGGGGGAGGGATTCATAAGTGACCTTCAAATCAACTCTGCCTCGCTTGTCTCTGGCGCTGTGTGGCCCGCCCCAGGCTAAAAGATTTAACAGACTTTCAGAAACTAATACACGGGCATTGTAAAATGACGCGCCCACCACCGTGATGATACAACCCTGCCTCCAGGTTCATACATGGGCAGCTGCACTGTGAAATTACTTTCACAGTACTTAAACGCGAGTTTCAGGTTACGTAATGCCTGAAACAGCTCGTGGGTTTTTCATTTGTTTACTGTACTCTACTCCAGTTATCACCCCATGTAGACCCGGCCCTGAGAAATAAGTGCCGGTGCTTAGCACCGGAAAGCACCGGCACAAATTAAGCACTGCCTTTTAAACTGAGATAACAAACGGAAGGAAACCATGCCCCCTCTTACCTGCCAGGAATCCGATCTTTGGCTGCTGATTACATCTTCCTGTGCAGCGCTGAAACTCTTAAAGGCAGCAGAAATAAAATCGAGTACAAGGAATCGCCATAAGACTTGCTGGAAGAGACCTCGACGCAGATATCTCCAAGTTGCATTCACGCAATGGCGCAGGCAGTGACGTATTTCCGGCGCCACAGCATGTACGTAGTTTAGGAGTGCACCACACAGCGTTTCTCTAATGAAATTAAGTTTTGTGTCCTGGGTCAGCTGTTGCAGCTAAGCCAACTAACAAAACGTGCTGGGACAGTTCTGTTTTTTTTCAGGTTTGTTTCTAAACTTTTCCTTAGTGTAAAAACATATCCAAAACTCATATTGGTTAAGAGGTTCTATTAACCATAAACACTAGTTACAGCCTGCGTGCATGCTCTCGTTTCCCTCTCGTGTATGTAATGATGTCCTTTACTTCCCCCCACAGAGAACAGGAGGCCAGGTAGGTAGAAACGCTTCTTTAATGTTGCAATTACAATATTCTCTCCAACAGAGCGCCGAGCGTCTAACTGCTCCCAGCTCCGGTCGCTTATTGCATCGCGTTCCTTCGCGTGCTTTTCCTAACCCTTTCGCGCATGCGCCAGTGTTCCGCTCTTGCTCCGGCGCGGCACATCATCACGCCATGCGCCAGAGACTAGAGCGCAACACTACATATCTCCTCCTTTTCCAAATACACAAAACGACTTGGTCCCAAATCAATAGTCACTCATATCATAGTCTTTGAACCGAGGGGGCAGGGTGACTGCCCTCCCGGCACGGGTTCGTCTTACCGGGGTGAGCTCCTCCCTGTTGCCTTCACCGGGAAGATTCCTCACGTCCTTCGGTGCGCCTTTTTCCTTCTCGGGGTAGCACTCACCACTGTTCCTTCATCTGCCTGTGCCCCTTCACTCACTTCATTGTCCTCTAAGGCAGATCTTTCCTTCTGCCTCTCATCACGTTTCTCCGTCTCTTCCTCTCCGTTGGTTTGCCACAGGTCCTCGGTCTCTTCCTCTTTACCTGCCGGCCACTGCATGATCCTGTTGACCTTTGCCATGCGGTCTTGGGACCATACTCTCCCTTCGCTGAGCAAAGCCGCTCTCTCGTACACCTCTTGAACCTGCAGGGGTTTGCTGTACTTGCTGTCGCCTTTTCTTTGGAGGGTTGCAAGTTTGACCCTAACCCATTCCCCTCTTTCCAGGTTCGTGTCTTTGACGTTGTGTCTTCTGTTGTAATGTGCGGCGTACACTTTTCGGGCCTTCTCCAGGTTGTGCTGTACCACCGCCGGCGACCATTTGCTCGTCACAGTTTTTTCTCTCCACACTACATTGTCCCTCGTGAAGGGGAGCCTGCCCCTCAGGATCTGGAAGGGGCTGTAACCTAGCACTGTTGGGGTGATCCTGTAAGCCCACAGCATGCTCTGAACTTCCATTTCCCAATCTTTCCCTTGCATTATAGCCGCCTGTATGGATCCCATCAGTACACGGTTGAACCGTTCCACTTGTCCATTGCATGCGGGATGATACACTGCGGTGTGTTTCGACTTTATCCCATTCCTCGCAATGTACTAGTTCCATTTATCCGAGGTGAACTGCGGTCCATTGTCACTTAATATTGTCCTCGGTATTCCTTCCTTTAAGAACAGTGAGGTGAGGAATCTCAGCACCGTGTCCGTGTCCATGGTTTCTTGCACTTCAATCTCTGGCCATTTAGAGTATTTGTCTATGACCACGCACAGGTATTTGGCGATACCTCTGTTGTCGAGGACGGGACCCAAAATGTCCACTGCTATGTCTTCCCATGGGTTCTGGGGTCGTTCAAATTCCCCCAACGCCGGCCTCAGCGGTCTCAGTATTTTATCCGCTCCTTGGCACTGGGCGCATTCCCTCACTTGCCTTTCTATCTGACTGTCCATTCCCGGCCACCAGTACATTTGTTTGGCTCTCATCTTCGTCTTCACAATGCCGAGGTGACCTTCATGAAGTTGATTCAGTAGCAGGGGGATAAGAGTCACTGGAGGTATTACTTTGTCTCCCCGGTACATGAAAATGCCCGAGTCACTCATCGATATTTCCTCCCGTATCTCATAGTACTTCCTCAGGTCCGCTTTGAGGTGCCTTTTTTCTGGCCATCCAGAGATCAGATATTGTTTAACTTCCTCCATCTCTCCATCCTTCTCATAGGCCAGGGCCCATTCTTGCCTGCTGATGGTCTTCTCCGAGTCATCCATTTCTGCCACCATCTCGTCTGTGTCAGGTGGGACCGCTGGTGCATCCTCCATGGCGGAGGCTCTGCTCAAATAGTCCGCTACTTTGTTCCGTGTCCCCGGCAAGTACTCCACATCATAAGTATAGTCTAGCAGCTTGAGTGTCATCTTCGCGATGCGTGGAGTGGCTGTGTCGTGGCCGCATGAGGTTAGCACCTTGACCAAAGGCTTGTGGTCTGTTTGCAGTTTGAAGCGGGTGCCCCAGACAAATTGTCTAAACTTTCCCAGGGCCCAAGTAACCGCCAACATTTCTTTTTCTATGACACTATATTTCGCCTCCGTGGGGGGCAACGCTTGGGATGCAAAACTGAGTGTCTCTACTGTGCCATCCACCCTTTCCTGTGCCAGCACTGCTCCCAGTCCTCTTTCACTGGCATCCGTTGTCAATATGGTGCTGCCCGTAGGGTCATATCCGTGCAGGGGTACTGCTCCACTTATGTCGTTCTTCAACCCTTCGAATTCACTCTGTGCCTCTTCATCCCATGTGAACTGCGACTTGTCCCTGATGAGCTGACGGAGTTTGTGAGTCTTGGTGGCAAAGTGTCTTACAAATTTACTATAGTACTCCGCCATTCCGAGGAATGACCTCACTTCTTCCTTGTTGACCGGGGCTCTGGCATTGCAAATGGCTTTCACGTTTTGTCTTTTGGGGGATATTCCTTGGTTCCCTATTTCATGTCCTAGATAGGTGACGGATGACATGCCCAGCCTGCACTTACTCCACTCCGCTGTGAGACCTTTTTCTTGTAGCACTGTTAGCACCTTTGTCAGTTTCTTGTCATGATCTTCCTGGCTTGTTCCCATGATTAGGATGTCATCCTGAAAGTACTGGACACCTGGTAAGTCCTTGAATAGGCGGTGCATTAACTTCTGGAACACCGCAGCCGCCGAGGCCAGCCCAAACGGCGGGCGGCGGAACTGATAACACCCAAAGGGTGTGATGAATGAGGTTAGTTTCCTGCTTGACGGGTGTAAGTCGATCTGATGATATGCTGATGTGAGGTCGATTGTTGAGAACCATGATACTCCCCTTGTTCTTGCCAACATTTCCTCAATCCTCGGTAGGGGAAACTTTTCTACTATTAAACATTTGTTGAGCTCGCGGAGGTCCACACATAAACGTACCTTGCCATTTGGTTTCCTGGCCACGACCAAGGGGGCCAACCATTCTGAGCTGTCAATCGGTTCTATTATCCCCTGTTCTTCCAATCTTTGGAGTTCCTGCTGGACTGCGTCTTTAACAGCAATGGGGATGTTCCTGACTTTGTGGGACACCGGCCGGGCGTCCTCCTTGAGGAGTATTTTGTGCATGAACTTGTCCAATTTCCCTACAGTGCCTCCGTACACCTTGGGGAAGGCCTGCTTTAGTTTGTCCTGCTGTGGCCAGCGGCTGTCTTCTGTCAGCAGGATTTTCTCTTTGCCACCTGGATCTAGCTTGATACCCAGGTCGCCTTGGTCTCTCCAGCCTAGCACTGAGGGTCCCCGCTCTGCCACATACAGCTTGCAGGTCACAGATCTGCCTCTGAATTCAAATTTCAAGGTGCGGAAACCCACCATGGGAATTGCGTTGCAGGTGTATGAAATGGGTCGTATGTCCGGTGGGTTTAGCTGCGGGCCCAGGGTGGGCACAAAGTCTTCCTCCCACACTGATCGCTATACAATGGAGTACGGGGATCCCGAGTCAATTGCTATGTGCACTTTCACTCCCCCTATCATCATGCCTGTGCGCGGCTTGTCTGAGCGCTTGCCCGTCACTTCCAACACCTGTTCTTCGACGCATAAGACCATGTCGTCGTCTTCCAGGTCTTCTTCAGCCGGGACCTCCGACGAGGACTGCCCTATGCACTTCACCACGGTTTTCTTCCCTTTCTTGCGGCATACTTTCTCAAAATGGCCGATGAGGCTGCAGAAAGAGCATCTGGCGCGAAACGCTGGACACCGTTTGTCTTGCGCTGAGTGAGCTGTACTCCCGCACCTGTAGCACGAAAACTTGCTGTCCGTGGGCTGTCTTCCTGATGCTGCTTGTCTCCCTGTCCACCTAGAGTCCGGCCTTCTTTCTCCTGTGGCTCCCTTGTGCCTCGTGGCTGAGGACGCTTCGACTATTTTGTTGACCATCTGCCTCTGTGCGCTCTCCTTTTTGGCTGATTCCGCACAGCGCTTCGAAAGTTCCGCTTTCTTTACCATGGCAATTACGTCTTTGAGCGACGCCTCTCCCTGCGCCCACAACTTGTCCTGGACCGACTTCTTCGTGGTGTGCATGACTATTTGGTCTTTGATGTACTCATCCTGTAGTTGCCCATATTTGCATGTGATGGCAAGTCGCCTCAAGGCTGCCACACAATCATCTATCGACTCTCCTTCCTCCTCCTTTGTTGGAAGTTGTACCGGTCGACGGATACACATACTGCCGGGCGATAATGGTTGTCTAGGTCTTCCGAAGCATTCTTGAAGACGTCATCGTCTGCGGCTGGTTTCTCCGCTGGCACGATGTTCACAAACACACGTACACCTTCCGGGCCCAGGTTATGCAACAGTAACCTTTTCTTCCTAGCGCTGGGGGGTTGCTCGCCGTTCTCATCCTCCAAGGCTTCCACATAGTTTTTGAAGTACTCCCTCCAGTCCTCCCACTTCATCAGGGGTTCCCCTGGTCTGGGTAGGAAGGGGATGGGTGCTGTTAGTGATGTCATTTGGTTGCGCCGGAGACTAGAGCGCAACACTACAGTGTAGGCTACACGAGAGGGAAACGAGAGCATGCACGCAGGCTGTAACTAGTGTTTATGGTTAATAGACAATTAACGTCTTTTCATGTTGGGCTGCTACACGGTGTATTAAGACGTTAATTGTTTTAAGGCGTCGCCTGGCTGTAGAGCTGCCTTCCTTATTCATGCAGCACAGCAGGCATTCAAGGGGTGCGAAGCGCCCGAGGACCCAGGAGACTGACAGCGTGTGACCAGGAACATCTGCATTCCTCTGAACTTCACAACACTGAGAAAAGTTATTTCTTGAAAGCAACACTTTACAACGTTCTCGTCCATCAGCTGTGACCAGCTGACACCGTTTTAATGTTGAAAAGGAGACCCGATCTTTTATGTTTCCTTACTTAGGATGATTGCAAAAAATTCCTGTCACGAAGCAATGTAAAATATTCTCACCTCATTTGCTTGATTTAAATGCAGATTAACGCTGGTCTTTCTTGAGTTTCCTATATCTATTTGCCATACAGTTCTGTGAGGTGGTGCATTTAATGGGCACTTATTGAAGGGAACAGATGTTTTGATGGCGAGTCCCTGCATTTCACGCATTGCTATAGGACATGTGATGAAGTCTTACATATTGTCGTCCAGGGTCAATGCCAACAATTAATCTTGTGTCTATGTCTTATTGGCATGTATCGCCCAGTTTTCAGTTTTGAATATCTTATCATGGATGGATCTGAGGGCTGCAATGTAGCCACATTTTTTTAAACCACTTTTAGGTGAGGTGGGTGAAATCAAAAGTAGGTAATTTAGATTTGCTTTTGGGAAAATGGCTATCTCCCATTTGCAAGCAGCTCGGAACCCACGACTCTGGTGCAGTTTTGCACTTATTGAAATCGGACACTCGATCAGCACTTGTGTGCGCAACTGCAAAGTTTCTGGGCCAAATGTGGAGAATATGAAGGAAGGCCCAGAGCCCAACCCCGACCCTAACCTAAGCTAGTGGAAGTACATCACCCAACATCTCATCTGCACCGCCACCCCATTGTAAAGCCACAATTAATCAGTCCCCTAGATGCACAGGGCTCCGTGAACCTGCTAGCTTTTCGTTTTTTAGCATCTACTGCATTGTTTTTAAGGTTTAGGCTTATATTGATGAAATTGTTGTGTTTTATGCTTCATGATGGTTTTTTAACATTTAAAAATTTCTATTGGGCAGTATATATGCATTCTGTACTTTTGTGGTCTGACGACCGAATAAAGTTTATTGATGAAATACTGCTGTAGATGTGTGTATTTTAGACAACAGCAATTTCTTCATAATTTTGCTCTATTTTACGTAGTATATGCACCATAATTTTCCTCATCCTGCTGCATTATTGCATACTACATTTCAAATAAATCCCAGTGGTCCTGCCTTCAATGCTTCATTTGCATCATTAATATTAATTGTTGATCATTTAATGCTTGGATCATTGTTTTTATTAATTGTTTTAAAAACATGTTTACAAGTATAATAAAAGCCTGTAAAATTATTAACTGTGAATTAACTAAAACACAGTTATCTGACACTGGGTGCTTATTTGCATATAATAAAAGATACATTTCATATTTTAAATGGTTTTCATTGTGCAGTAATCATGAAATTCTGAAATCACAAATCGCTTAAAGAGTTAAACTTTTATAACAAAAATGAAACTAAATTGGTGGATATGCTCTACACGTAATCAACTATTCTTCTCCTACTGTTCATTGCAAATAGTGCCTGTGAAGTAATCAGTACTCATTTTCAAATAATCATCAAACATCCTGAACAAACTCATTTTGTGAAGTAATCGAATGCTCATTTTCAAGTCTTCCTGAAATTATCAAGAACAATCCCACCTGGGGAAGTCATCAGGTAATAATTTTCAAGTCATCCTCAAGTTGTCAGGGTGAGTTTCTAAACCTTGCTGATGACTTTAAGAGCTTGATGATGTCTGGCGATGTGAAAATGACTTCTACAGTAGTTGGATGATCATCCAATAACTCTGGGATGGCTTCTAATGTCATCCTGTTTGACCTGGGAGAGTTCGTACCGGTGTATTTAAAAAAAAATGTAATCGTGTCTTCAAAAACTGCTGGTTGCTGCAACGCGAGTCTATGAGACTCTGCTGGTCTGTGGGGGCCGGCCGCCGGGTGATTCCAATGATAGTCAGAGTGGAGCTTAAATACAGCAAGGCCTCATTAACATACAAATGGTATTTCTAAAGACCTGTGAAGTGCTCAGTTGGGGCTGTGTTTGCCAGGAGTCTGTCTCAGCCCGGGCTGACACACACAGGGTGAGGTGAAGAGGGTGACAGAGGGAGGTAGTTGGACAGAGAAAGAGGGAGAGGGAGGGAGGGAAAGGAGACAGAAACATCGGGGCTTGTTCCATTAAATATGAGCTAATGAAAACAGTTTTACATAGATACTTTAGGTAGATACAGCACCTATGTGTATCTCGCCTGCTGTCTCTAATGTAGTCATCAAGTGTTTATTTAATGACAGCGCTTATATCCAGATGACTTTACTCTCACACTGTGTGTGACAACTTCATCTTGTCAGACATGGCACCTTGTTTGTGTACAATGTCAATTGTGCTACAAAGACTTGTGTTATTTTCTTTATATTTGTATTGACTTAGTACTATCATCGAGCTAAATTTGCCGGTCAGTTCTATCTTAATTACAGTCATCAAATAGCACGTGCTTAGCAAGAGCAGCAGCAAGTGCAGAATCCAAGAACACCGTCTGGTGTTCAAATCCAAATGGTTTCTGAGTTATGTAGACACATTCCAAACTTGCCTGCAGTCAGCACATGTTGAAGCGCTTCGGTTCGAGTAATTATGTAATTGCTGGCAATTCCTGCAGTGCAGAAGTATTGGGACCACTCAGTCCAATGCAGGTAAGCAATTGAAAGGTGCCAAAGTATTGCGGTACTTCAGACAAGCAGCGCTAGTGCTTAGGGCAGTGTCTTTAGAAACCACATTGTTTTAAAAACAGGCAACGTTTCTCAGTCCCGGCGTCGCAATGAACAAGATGCTGGCGCTCCCTTTTAAGGGAATTATGGTAATGGCAGCCCCTCACAGATAAATGTGCTGGGGCACTGGGGGGGAGGAAAGGGGATGGAGACAGAAAGAGAGGGATGGAAAGGGAGGGAGAGGGGACAGAGAGGGAGACAGACAGAGGGAGGGAGACAGACAGTGGGAGAGAGAGGGAGTCAGAGAGGGAGACAGACAGAGGGAGGGAGACAGACAGTAGGAGGAAGACAGAAAGAGGGAGACAGCCAGAAAGAAGGAGACAGCCAGAAAGAGGGAGACAGACAGAGGGAGGGAGACAGCAAGAAAGAGGGAGACAGCCAGAAAGAGGGAGACAGCCAGAGGGAGGGAGACAGACAGAGGGAGGGAGGCAGGCAGAGGGAGGGAGACAGAGGGAGGGAGACAGAGGGAGGGAGGGGGAGACAGAGGAAGGGAGGGGGAGACAGAGGAAGGGAGGGGGAGGCAGAGAGAGGGAGACAGAGAGAGAGAGAGGGAGACAGAGAGAGAGAGAGAGGTAGACAGTGAGAGAGGGAGACAGAGAGAGGGAGACAGAGAGAGGGAAACAGAGAGAGGAAGACAGAGAGAGGGAGTCAGAGGAAGGGAGGGGGAGACAGAGGAAGGGAGGGGGAGACATAGGAAGGGAGACAGAGAGAGGGCGACAGAGGAAGTTAGGGAGAGTCAGTGGAGGGCAGAGGAAGGGAGAGGGAGACAGATGAAGGGAGAGGGAGACAGAGAGGGAGAGGGACGGAGACAGAGGGAGGGAGACAGGGAGGGAGACAGAGGGAGGGAGAGAGAGAGACAGACAGAGGGAGAAAGAGAGGGAGAGGGGGTGAGTGAGACAGTCAGATGAGAGAGACAGAGGGGGAGAGAGAGGGAGTGAGACAGTCAGAGTGAGACAGAGTGAGAGATAGGGAGTGAGACAGTCAGAGTGAGTGAGATAGAGGGAGACAGGGAAAGAGGAGAGATAGTTAGAGAGAAGGAGGGAGACAGAGAGAGTGACAGAGAGAGTGATAGAGAGAGAGAGAGAGAGAGAGAGAGATAGAGAGAGAGAGATAGAGATAAAGAGAGGTAGAGAGAGAGAGAGAGAGAGAGAGAGAGAGAGAGAGAGAGAGAGAGAGAGAGAGAGAGAGAGAGAGACATGTGTGTATGCCGGGTCTGGTTGCTCAGTGGACGAAGGCGTCCGTTTTTGGCATTTTCCAATGGGGGCCGGCACGTTCGTATGATCTGATTAAGTTTGTGCGCGTTTGCAGCTTATCAAGGACTGCTCTTTTTCAATATTGTTATTGCCATTCGAGACAACTCTTCAGAACTTTAAATTAACTAAATGAGGATACTTTGCTCTTTGTGGATTTGTTCTACTTACTTCACGGCCCCCCTGGTTCTGGATATGCTCGTGTGATTTTGAATTTACTTTTAGTGTGTGCTCTGTGGACCATTATAGTGGTACAGCTTTTCCTTCGACTTCGCTGCATTGACAGTGGGAAACACACCTATTGACCCTGCCCTGACGAAGCTCCCATGGTTGGGGAGCGAAACGCGTTGGCTGTCCTGTGCACATTGAAAAAACGAAAATAACAAGAAACAAATATTTTTTGAACTACTCTTGGTCTCTTGCGAATTACTTTACAATTGGTGCTGCCTCCACATTTTCTGAAATTTTCTATCTGGGATTCCAGTGGGACTGAACCACAGCAAGTCTTGGAGGTTGGACAGCACAAGGCACATTTTATGGGACTTTGGATATTGGAGGTGCTCTTCGCTGGTCCGCTGTGGAGAACTTTTTTTGCGTCTGCTGCACGGACCTGTGATCAACCTCATGGTCAGAGTTTTTTTTTGTTGATCTAGCCCCGTCCCCTCCCCCACTGACTCCGCCCCTACCGGTGCGGCCCTCGGACACAAACCACACTGTAAATTTGGCCCCCAAGAGAAAGTTTGTGAGTACCCATGATCTACATCAACCCCACTACTTGAAACAATCACTGTGAGCGACATCCATGTTGCCTACTATAAGCTCACTGTCTGGGCTTAGAGCAAGAGGCCCTGCTACACCTGCAAGCACAGGAAAGCAGCGTCAGTCCCGTGCTTCTGGCGCTGTCCTCTTCAAACACTACTGCAGCACATTGCTCATTTGTTTCAAAGAAGAGTCGCTATATATCAAAAATGTAAAACAGTTTAACATTCTCAAAAGCAAAATACATTGTTCATAAAACCTTTGGAAAATCAAGTTTCAGGACTCGGAAAAAATAGTCTCTGTTTTCTGAATAATTAATGGACGACCATTCTCTCTTAGTAAGAAATAAATCATATATGCTAGAAATTTTACACATATTAGGAAGTATCGCTATGGTACATCACATGAGAATCCACATTGAAAGGAGGGGTATTGTCGGAGCAATCTCCCACTGACGCAATAAAGATTTGTCATACGTTTTCCATCGAGTCGAATCTGACTTCAAACCTGACGGCAATAAATGGGTTTGCGTGCTAGAGAGTTCCATCATATCCTTATCACGTTTTTAACAAAGGCCTATTACAATACGTGTTGGAAACTGAAAAAAATTATACGTCGGCACTGCATTTTCAATAGCGAGGCCGTGGTTGTTCTGGATGTTCTCTGAAACACAAAAGAATGGAAATCTCAAAGAGAGGTTGTCAATCATCCTTACTGGAAGAATGAGCGATATAAAAGCAAAACAACACATGTACTGCAAAGGTGAAGGCCTCTTCGCTTACGTCTGTTCAACGTGATGAAAGATTTGCGAACAGCTATGGATTTAGAAATGGGGTCATGGCAGCTTGCTTTGTATATTTTAATTTTGAAGCTGTATTACAGCGTCCTTTGGTGTCCCGTTGCTTGTAAAGTGTGTGTAAAGTTTCAATGTAGACAATGTCCTCCCATTCATGTGTGAATGGGCCTGAGAACTGCCCCTCTTTCCTTTCAGTTTATAGGCTCAATGAATTTTGACCATTTATTGTTTAAATGGGAATATGCCTGCTTCTTAGATGCATTTATACATTCTACAAGCATTGGCAAAGCCAAAAGGGCAAGAATCGTCAGGCAGTCTTTTGGCTTTGTCAGAGCTAGTTCTATTTTGTCATTGTTTTTTGCAAAGCTTTGTTGTTGGGTAAGCTGCCAGTCCCTCATCAATCTTAAAAAAAATAAAAAATAAAAAGGCAAAAAGCAAAACTATATATTTGTTGATCTAAAAATGCACACAGTGCCATAGTAGTCCCTGGCCCATAAGGGAACTATTTTGTGGGCGAATGTGCTCCTTATGAAAGGACAAATTGCAGACACTCACAATGAAGTTAATCACTGATGGAAGTGGCCTGGCTCATTGCCCCATTCCATAAAGTGCAGCGGATGGAAGAAAAATTTGACTGACACAATAACAGATGAATGGATGAAAAAGGCTGGCTTAAAGACTGTAAATAAGCATATTATACATATACTATTAGCAAAATCAGAAGATATTGGCCAACACCTGACCTAAAAAGACATCCATATGCTTCACAGAAATCTCTCCTTACAGAGAGCATGAGTGCTTAGTCGTGTTTTAACATGGACTCATTATAAGAGACCCAGACTACACCTGGGTTACAAGTGATGACAAAGGACAGACTTTCCATCCCAAAGCAACAAAAAAAGCACTAGAAATCTCCAGGTTGAAAATGGGGCAAAACTAGTGGATTGGAATGGGAATTGTGTACAGTTTTCCTGACTTTGTACGAATTACCAATTCCCCAGAGGACAACATATTCTTTTAGCCCGCTGCCATGCACTATGTCGGTTGTTAAAAGCCATGAACCAGAGGGCCTGTAACAAGAGAGAGGAGGGCCTTTAACAACCAAAAAACATTTTTTCACAAAGGTAATTCTAGATGGCCATTTGAAATGCATTCAAGAGAGTGCCTTTCGAACTCCACAGTTATGTCTTTATTTTCGAATGACAGGAATGAACTGAAGGTAACATTGCACTGGGATTGCCAGTACAGTCCACCAAATGTGTGTTTATGAGGGTCTGTGTTGATCTTCAAGCTAGTACTGAATGAAATCCTGAGTTAAGGGTAGGACTAGACATGGCTAGTTCGAGGAATTTTGAAAAGTGCCCCTTCAATTCCTTACTCATCCAGCAGCATGGGGAACAGAGGGCATGGAAAACCAAGTGTGGGGAAATAGAGAGAAACAAGACAACATCATACTTGCCCTACAATGACTGATTACACTTTAAATATAGGGTGAGGTTGAAAATCCTGAGCATCATGTACATTGCTCTTTTTTATACATCCACACTGCCACCCTCACAGGAGGCCAAATCATGCTCCTATATTCTGCCTAGCAAGATATAAAGGAAACCATATGGGAAATTTGTTAAGGGCTGAGAAAACACGATTATAGAGCACAGTGGCCATAATGCTACGAATATACAACAAGCTTTACAAGGCAGCTACGAACTCTGCAAGTCAGAGCGTGGTACCTAGTACAAGTCCACCAAATACAATCTTTGAAAACCGTTCTGTCCTGATCAGTGTTCATGTCACCCTATGGTGCATGCGCCATTGCCTATCCTATTCACTAAGTGGCATATATTATCAAACAGTATTGTTAGAGAGTTTGTTAGGCACTTACCTGCTGGAATTCAAAGTGTGGATTGAGCCTGTCTGTCTCCTAGGAGATTCTGAATTGAGGAGCAGCTTCCAACTGTTTGGCCAGCCAACATTGCCTTAAGTCGCAGGGACCTTACAGAGCCTGCTATTGGATGATACATGCGCGCTCTGATTGGTGGTTGGATCAGGTGTTTCTATTGGATTAGGGTTGTGGTGCTCATTGGTTGAGTATTTGAGGGTACTGATTAGTTCCTGGGTCAGTGATTCTTTTGATGTAGGGCTTAGAGCTATTGATTCAATTGGTGGATAGTTCTAGGGTTTTGAATTGGTTCCTGGGGCTGGGCTTTCGATTGGACGTAGGGTTTAAGGTTTCCTGTATGATTGGCTGCTTGCACTAGGGTTGGGACTAGGGCTGAAGTTAGGCTTTCTATTGGACTTAGGGTTTAGGGTTTCCTGTATGAAAGGGTGCTTGGACTAGGGTTAGGACTAGCGCTGGGGTGTCCTATTGGACATAGAATTTAGGGCTACATATAGGTAAACTGGATTTACCGATTCATAAATACCGAATTTTACCGCTTCAGTATTTATGATTCAGTAAATACAATGTAGGTAAAAAATCGGTAAAATCGGTATTTACCGAATCGGTATTTACCGATTCGGTAAATGCCATTGATTCCTATGGGCCTTGAGGTAAATACTGATTCTGTAAAATTACCGAATTGTCAAGGGGGACAGGGTGTCACTTTGATACCCTGTTGTACCCCTGATTCTGGCTTGTGTGCCATGTGGCACACATGTGTGCCCTTAGGGCATGTATGTGTGCCACATGGCACAGGTGTACATGCACAGATGTGCATGTACACAGGAATTCGTTATTTACCATGTAATAGTATTGCATGGTAAATAACGAATTCTTAAGGGCATGTGGCACTATCTTATGTGCCACCTACATCTAGATTTACCGATTCGGTAATTTTACCGATTTGGTATTTTACCGTTTCGGTAAATTTAGCGAATCGGTAAATTTACAGATTCGTTAAAATTTGGGCCCCCTACATCTCAAAAACCAAATACCGGTCGGTAACGGCCGAAATCGGCCATTACCGACCGGTATTTGCCTTCCTACATCTGGCCCTTAGTGTTTTATGTGTGATTCGCTGCTGGGGCTAGGGTGTAGTGAGGGCAGAGACTAGGGCTGTGATTGGCTGTAAGAGGCTGGTGTGCTCTTGGTTGTAGTGCTTAGGGCTAAAATTGTGATTGGTTTTGGCTGGGGCTATGTTTCCCATTGGCCAAAGAGGCACCTGATTACTAGGGATTTTTAAGCTTTGGGCTAAGGGGGTCTCAGCCCAGGCCTCAAGGTTAAGGGCAGAGGGGAGAAGGGCAGTTGTCTGTTTAAGCCTGTTCGAGACTGGTCAGGACTAGGGCCAGAAATGCTACAAATACATCAGCACCTCTTTTCACTACTCCTCAAAAACAAACCATATCACGCACAATAGCACAACAAAACTCTCAAGTGCAACACCTCATAATAATTACCATCACAAAATACAAACATACACTCACCTTTCAAACTACACAATTGAACAAACTCCAATGCCAAGCTTTCTCTCTTCCACTACACCTAACACACATACAACAACTCTTCTAACTGCATCTCATCCACTGGACAAATGAGAAACCTACTGCATGACCTACATGGTGCACCGCCCTAACTTGTACACCTTATTCCCTAAACACACGCAAACAATGTAAGCAAATTGCCACACTTCACAACTTTGCTTCTCCAAGTCTACTGCAAAGCAATGTTACACCACAAAAACAACACAGCATACCAGCTAACTCTCAAACACCATCTCCACCACCTACCCACGCAGACCCATCAAAATGCATTCTTAGCCTTCTGGATGAGGAACACAATACAGAACAGCTACACTATTGCTATTCTCATACAGCTAATACCAGCACTAAGGACACTGTTGTGAGGTTCCTATCAACCTATATAGGATCTGCGCATTTAGACAACATACACTGCGGGATTGGTGTCCAGACTGATTCCAGCCACCCCCACCGGGTAGGTTAGACTGTATACCAGCTAGCTCACAGTGCCACTATAAACCCCTATTACCAAGGAGAGAATAGAGCTTAGTAACTATCGAACATGAAAACTCTGTCCCATTAGGGATCGTGGAAACAGTACAGTACTTTTTGCTCAGTCACTCATGCTCACTTTGTCTCAGAGAAATACACAGAATAAAGGGTGGGGACGTTTTCCAATAAGCATTTATTGAACCAGCTTCATTCTAGTGTAAACTAGGGGTGCTGAAAAAACTAAACGGAAGAAAACAGATATAAATGACTATAAGCACCAACAGAGTAAAAGGATGGTAGATTCCTACCATAATGATGAAACAATGAATACAGGCAGGTATATAAATACATGACAGTAATATTGCATACTCATACGATGCAACGCTAACTAGATGTACCTATGTGTAACCAGCATGTATGTAGGTGTAGAGCCAAGAATTCCTCTAGGATAAAGCTTACCCCAATACCTGAAATGAGAGACTCTGGGACCCGTCTTGGTCTCGAGGTGGACAACCCGCAAGGGATATCAGACCACTGCGAGCTGGAGTGTCTGCGTGCAGGAACCTCAGCGTCTTGGATCAGTGTGTCAGCATGGAAGTCCTCTTTCTCCGCACCATGCCTCAGCAAATATATGGTGTTTATATACCCAAAGTGTTACCCTCAGGGGATCTACCTTGCTGTATCTTGTCAAACTAGGATGACAGAAGTAATGATCCTAATACATAGTTATTATGCAAGGAGATGGTAGTCCTGCTGAGATTCCAAGAATCCTCATACATAATGAACGAGGCTTATTTTCAGAGAAAACCCTATGTCATTTAAGCAGTACTGTACCTACGTAAAAGGTCAGTACCAAGAACCGTTATGTAGTGTAATAGCAGTGGAAATATGGGTAAAAGGTTTAGTTACTACCTGAGCCTATATCGGGGTACCTGTATGAAACATAACAACACACCTGCTACAAGCCCACAAAAAACTGCTCACTCTTTTACAAAACAAAGTCACACTGTCACGAAAGCACATACTCTAAACTGTCTACTAATGAATTCTAGGTCTCTTTCTAAAAACAGACATCACATCAACTACCTTTTCACTGATAAAGCTATTCTTCTAGGCTATCAAACAATCACAAAAAATCGTATAGGCTAAAAAGGAGGTGGCCTAGCTGTTGTGTTCAGGCAAACATTACAGATGACTAAAGTTGATGACTTCGCCATAACAAATTGTGAGGCTCTTTTTACCAGAAGCAATCCTACACCGTCTTCCTCCTGTAACTTCCTATTCCTTTACAGACCTCCACGTAGCAGTGGGAGATTCCCAGACACGCTTCTAGACACAGTTTCAAACCTGATAACACTAAACTCCAACCTATGCTTTCTGGGTGACCTCAACATTTGGTTTGACAAACAAAATATGCTGCATTCAAAAACAATATTCGCTGGCCTAGACACACTAAATCTGCATCAGACCGTCCACAAAGGGACACACAATGCTGGACACATCCTAGATGTAATTTTTACTAATACCAAGCTAGTTACCTTTCAAACTTTAACTCCAGTCACATGGTCAGACTACCATTTGCTCGCTTTCCAACATAAAACAACACTAGGCGATGCACCTAAAACCACCTTACCTGCATCCACCTTTCGACCGTGAAACAAACTAAGGGGCATATTAGCAAGAACCTCGTTAAAATTATTGCTGTTTAAGCGGCAGGAAACTGCCGCTAAAACTGTGATAATGGGCTTGCTAATATTCGTTATAGAATTCCAACAGAAGCCCAGGTTAGATGTGCAGGACATCTAACCTGGGCTTCTATTGGAATTCTATAACGCATATTAGCAAGCCCAGTATCGCCGTTTTAGCTGAAGTTTCCTGACGTTAAAACTGCAATAATTTTAACGAGGTTCCTGCTAATATGCCCCTAAATTTGGAACACTTATTAACACAACTAACATCCAGTACAGATCTAGAAACAATAAATTCTGTGGCTACAGGAAGCTTTTGCTATCCAGATACCACTAAAAATCACACAACAGAACAAAAGAAAACAAGCACCTTGGAGAGATAAAAGACATAAAACAGTAAATTAGAAAGCTGCAACATGCCTGGTTCAAAACAAATGCCAATCAAGACAAACTTCACCCACAAACAATAAACAGATTATACAAGTCGGCTATAAAAAAAAGTGAAGAAAAGATACTATTCAGACAGAATTCAAAATGCTAAATGTGCAAGTAAAGAATTCTATAAAATACACAATGAATTTTGTAAACCAAATTGCCTAGAAGAAGCTCATCCCAATACTGAAGATGTCACAGACAAACTGGCAGATCATTACACAGCCAAAGCAGACAGGTTGGATTCATACTTAAAACAAAGACAAAGCACCAGCACTGACCCTTTTACAAACAACAATCCAACAATACTCTAACCCATCCTCTCCACTCTTTACAACACACTTCACACAATGAATTTATGGACCTGATCAAAGCAAGCAGGCCTACCGGGAGCCGTTCTGACCTGTGTCCACCACAAACCTCCAAGACAATTCTTCTAACAGCCTCTGCTGCCATTCCAGTAAGAAGTAGAATCAACAACTCCTTAGCTACTGAAATATTTCCAGAAGAACTCAAAAAGTCATGAATACGCCCATTAATGAGGAAAATAAGCGGGAGCCACTGCACCCTGACAACTATAGACCGATTACAAATGGACCTTTCCTGGGCAAACTGATAGAAAGAGCAGCGTTCGCCCAGAATTCACTGAAAAGAATGCCATATATTCAGACTTCCAAATGGGATTCCGTCCAGGAAGAGGCCCATAATTTGCCCTCCTTGACCTGAAGAACACAGTTGACTGCTATTGGGTTGCTGCACTACTTCTCTTGGACGTCTTGTCTGCCTTTGACTAGGTTGACCACCACACTCTGATACAAAGACTATGAAGCCGGCATAGAGGAGACTGCCCTAGACTGGATCGCATCCTACCTTTGCAACAGAACTAATGTAATTGATACCCCACCTTTCTCGTCCAAGCCGTACTCCACAAAGCAGGGGTCCCACAAGGCTCTATCATCTCACCTATATTTTTCAAAATCTACATGAAGTCGTTACTGGCACTGATCAATCAATTTCACCTCATGTGCTATAACTATGCAGATGACACACAAATACTCCTTCAACTGGAATTCTCCAAAGATATTGGAAACGCTACAATTTTCAGTTGTCTCAGAGCCGTGGCTTAATAGATTATGTGTAGCCATCTCAAATTGAATGTTCCCAAAATGGAAATTCTCACGTGTGGCGATTGGACTTATTATGACCCACTCGCCACCTGGGCTGATGATCTGGGAACACCACCTAAAGTATCGAAGGAAGTAATAAATCTCTGAATAACCATGGGCTCAAAGCTAGTGATGAATGACCAAGTGGAACAACTAATAAGATCAAGCATTGTTACTACAAAAAAACTCTGCGACGAATTTTGCCCCATTTGGGATTTCCACACAAGGTCCAAGTTACCATCTCCTATGTCCTGTCCAAACTCGATTATGCCAATAGCCTCTACCACAGACCACCTTTAACCTTTTCGCTGCGGCGGCAATTCCGCCGCAGCGCTAAGGGGCGGGGGGGCCGACTGGCACTCCGACGCTGGTGACGTCACGGCCCCGCCCGCTCAATAGAACGTGCCGCGCAGGCGCGAAATCAGCACAGCGCAGGCGGGGCGAGCAGGACGTGACGGATCCGCACCGTCACCAGCACAGTCCACCCGAGGGGCGTGACGGAGCGGTTCCGTCACCAACGTGGGAGGGGTTAATGATCATGAAAAGACTACAATGGATTCAGAACTCGGCTGCCAGACTACTCTTACTTAAAAAACCGCAAGACCACATCTCCCCTGCCTTGGAAGCCTGCATTAGTTATCAGTTGCCAGAAGAGACATATTCAAGCTGCTTTGTATCAATCACAAAGTGGTACATCGAACTGGACCCCTCTTCCTCAGGATTAAAATCACTAAGCACATTCAACGAAGGAACCTCTGCTCCAGAGTGGCACCTCTAGAGGAAAAAACTATGGATGGCACATCTGTGTTTGTTCAAGCAGCCAAACTATGGAACTCTTTACCCCCCAACGTAAGATCCACAGATAACCACCCTTTCTTCAGAAAACTACTCAAGAATTGGCTCTTCCCCACATAAGGACCATAGGCAAACAGGAATATACAGCATATCGCTCTTTATATAAGCATTTATGTGTACTATAGATGTGTACCCATGTATATGTATTGCTTTGTATAAAAGTGTAGAATAATAGTGTTTAAAAAATATATCAATATATATATTCATTAGTTCTGTGAAACAAATGTGCATATTACTGATATTTGTCTGTTTTTAACATGTATATAAGTGACTGCCCTTTCCAGCTTGCCTGCCACTGCTGCCTTGTTTGCCTGCCACGGAAGGAAGCGGAGGGGAGCCTGAACTACCACCCCCAGCCTCCCGTGCGGCCGTCACCACCAGGAACAACCTTCCACACCAGGAGGCGCTTTCAAAGTGCCCGAGAACTCCCACAGCGTAGGAAGCCCTTTACAGTTTGCCTGCAACTGCTGCCTTGTTTGCCTGCCACATAAGGGAGCATAAGGGAGCGTAGGGGAGCCTGAACTACCACCCCCATCCTCCCATGCGTCCGTCGATGCCTGCAACTCCATCCCACGCCTGGAGGTGCTTTAAAAGTGCCAGAGAGCATCTGCAGCACGGGACGTACACAGGCTGCTCCCAGGCGAGCCCGTCTGGGCCTATCAGAGACTGTCAGAGGCTGGGCTGGGCCATAATATTGACATCTGAGACTCGAGGTATACAATAATTTCCTAAAGGTTTTGTTTGTTTAATCCTGTGTTATGCATTTGTACCACTTTGTTTGCCATAAGTTGGCAGGGTATGCTCAAACGTGAGTCCCTTGCTCACTTTGCCACTGGATTCAAGCAAGCCTGGCTGATGACGGCTGAAATGCCTGAAACCGGTCCTAGGAAGCTTGTTTCCGGTCCAGGGAAGGCATGGCTTGGCAGTTCGGGCAGGACTGTTCCCATGAAACTGGAATAGAAAAGACAGAGTTTATTAAACCTCATGAGGTGGAACTACATTCACACAACACCCTTCGGTATAGTATGAGGTAGCACACTGACTAGAAGAAGCTTGGTCCTTTTATACCCACACAGGGGCTCAAATGAAGGTGGTACAAGGCACAGAGTGTTGGTTCCAAATACATATAAGGTCATACAGAGAGTGTGCTAGCAACAAGTGGGAAGGGCTGTCAGTCAGCTATTTCTGGTGGACACATCTTGACAGTTACAAATTGGAGACAGCTGTATGCTCTACTGAGCATGTGCAAATTGAAGGAGACTAAACATATCTTGTCTCTAGGCAGATTTCAAGAGCAGTTGACAGAAAGGTAGGACAGGGCACATGGCATACAAAATGGGCGACAGAAATACAAAATGGATTCCGTAAACAGGAAAGATAGTCTCTAAATACAAGATGTCTTCTGCCAATGCTTAATCCAATTGATGCTAAATTACCACAGACAACCCTTTCAGCATTTGCTGAAGACATTCGTCTTATCTAGGGTAATCTGGATCTGCGTCCTGTATATTGATAGTCATCATATTAGAAATTTCATTGCTTAACATTTGCTGTTCTTTTGTAACACTTCTCTTGGCAGGTGTACAAGCAGTAACGCACATAGAGAAAATCATGGGACCACATTGTATACAAGTACAGCATGTAAAGAGTATCACCAGTAATATACATAGAAAAGTCAGTAGTTTCCAGCCCCAAGTAACAAAGAATGTCCATATCCAGTTTGAAAATGCCCATGTACCAGTCTCTAGGTGAATGTCTGCATCAATCTTATGCAACTGCTACCGATGATGCGGCATGCACCACCACGATCAGCCAAGATCACATCAAGCACCATCCGATTTTGGAGTGCTACAATTCTTGCAATTTGCAGTTCTTCTGTAATGTTCCCAAGTTCCATGGCTGTTTGATTGGTGACAGCTTCCACTACACAAGTCACTTTCTACTATTTAATGCAGCACCCACGAAGAAAAACAAATCCAAATTGAAATTAACATAATGTTGCAGAGCGGTGTCTGTTTGATCAATCTCATCAGTACTTGTTGTCTGTTTATATCTATTCTTTGAAATATCATTA
The DNA here is from genome assembly GCF_964261635.1 of Lissotriton helveticus. NCBI lineage: Eukaryota > Metazoa > Chordata > Amphibia > Caudata > Salamandridae > Lissotriton > Lissotriton helveticus. Next base: position 1,402,686,074 of record NC_136068.1, on the reverse strand, counting down.
TACAGTTTCAGGTCAAAATGATATGATGCAGGTGCTAAAAACACAGGGGGTAACAAAAATGATATGTAACATACCCCTGACCATCCAACAGGTAATTGGTAATATCCTTTATTACCACACACAAAATAGGTGTTATGTGACGCTACAAAGCTGCTATTGTTAACACCCTCAATGTTTAATACAGTAGTACATTCGCTTCGTCCTACCGGAATTCTCCCAACACTGCCAATACATAAATCTGCTTTTGCTCTGGTTACAGAAATCACAAAGGGTCCAATGTTCTTCATATTCCTCACATTTGTGAAGACATATTTAGTCGAAATATTGTCCGGTTTTTATTCATCCCATTACCATTTAGTCCCTTTAGCTTGAGGATAACCATCTTTTTCTTGGTAACATTCTTTAATCAATCAAAAAATGATTCCACCTATTGAAGGTTTTCCATAAGCAAACAAAAGGGCATACCAAGCTTGACATGAACCATTATGAGAAAACGATAAAAGAATAAAAGGCATTCCTCCTTTCTACAGCACAAATTATTTTCTTATTCATTTTAATTGACAACGATGCTCGATCTTTCTAAGAACCTCTTCAAAACAATCGTTGGAGCTCTTATCCCTTGGGTAGCCGCTGATTTCTTCCTCACAGGTTAAGACGGGTGTCACCACACTAATGCAGGGCTGATCCCCCCCCTTGCCTCATTGGCTCTCCGTTTCACAAACACAGGGCGGTAGCTCAACCAGTCTCGTTCAAAACTGCAGATTCTTTCCTCGATCTCAAATCCTATCGCTATGCTCCAGGAATCGTGTGGTCCGGGAAGACTTCAGTAGACTTGTCAGATGAGATAGCTTGACCTTTCTCCGTTTCCAGAATCTCTTGATGGTCGATCAACACAGCAGGTTCCACCAAGGCGGGCGATACACGCTTGCAATGCGTGGTATGGAGCCAGTTCTTTCTGTTCGTCACTTGTACCGCTGTCCTTGTAGCCAACAGCACCTGCTCCGGACCTCGCCACCTCGGCTCCAAGCTGTTCGGTCTGTCGAATGCTTTAACCATCACGTGGTCACCCGGACGGAGATCATGGGTCTCACCTGTAGACCTGTCAGGAAGAGCTTCTCGAACCTGTTGATGAATAGAGGTCAAACTGTCAGTTAACTGTCAAATAATCATTCAACATAACACAAGGTACATCATGTATGGGGCGTGGCTTAGGAACCCCCCAAATGTTCATCGGTCTTCCAAATACCACCTCATATGGTGTAAGACCTGTTCATGAGTGTGGTACTGATCTTATGGACAACAGTGCCAAAGGCAATGCATCCGGCTACTTTAGGGACGTAGAAGCCACTATTTTCGCCAGCTTCAATTTTAAGGTAGCATTATACCTTTCCACCAATCCTGCTGATTGTGGGTGGTAGACTGCATGGAATTTCTGTTTGATTCCTAATCCTTTCATGACATAAGCAACAACTTGCCCAATGAGGTCCGTTGTCACTCAACAAAATTTTAAAAACACCATTCCTAGGGAAAAACTCCTTCAGAAGCACCTTTGCTGTGGTAAGAGCAGTATTATCCTTTTTAGGGTACGCCTCTATCCATTTACTAAAGCCACATACTACCACTACTAGGACATATTTTAGATTATTGCAGCGTTCAAGTTGAATGTAATCCATCTGCAAAACTTCAAAAGGTGCGGTTGGTGTAGCAAAACCTCCTGTAGGAGTTCATGTCCCTTTTCCAGGATTGTACTGCCAACAGATCAAACAAGACTGTACTATTCTTTTAGCTGTGCTGGCAATTTCAGGATGCTCCCAGACTTGTGTAAGTAGTTTCGTTATCGCTAGAGCTCCAACATCTGCCAGCCAATGTGCCATTTGAACCATAGGTTGTAAATAGGCTGCAGGTAACTTCCACTTATCCATGTCTTTGTTGCGCCAACAACCCTCATCGTCCAATATTTCTTCTTTGGACCATTGCTCAAGTTCTGCTACAGAGGCAGATCTCTGTACATCTTGTACCTCCTCTCTAGCATCATGCCATCGTTCAGCTTGAGATTTCACTACGTACACGGAAGTAGTGCTTCGTTGCATCGCAGTTTCACGAGCTATACGATCTGCAAAGGCATTTCCCTGTCCTATTTTGTCCGTGATCTTCTTGTGTGCGCTACACTTCATAATGGCAACTTTCTTCGGATATGTAAGTGCAGTCAAAAGATTATGTACTAATTCTCCGTGCATTATCTGCATCCCATGTGATATAACAAAGCCTCTCTCCTTACAGAGTAGGCCAAAATCATGAACTACTCCAAAAGCATAGCGGCTATCCATGTAAATGTTCACACATAAGTCAGTGCTAAGCTCACATGCTTGTGTCAAAGCTATTAGTTCAGCTGCTTGAGCCAACTTCTGTGGTATGCGAGCTGTTTCCATTACTGTTTCAAGTGTCGTGATTGCATATGCGGCTGAGGTTGTGCCATTTGGTAACTTCAAACAGGACCCATCGACCCACAGCTCCTCATCTACATCTGGAAGGGGCATATCTTGCGACCCTTTGTCTGTTCCTCAGTAAGGAATATACAATCGTGAGGATCCTTTGATTGAGACTGAGTCACAGGATATGGCAACAAAGTGGCTGGGATTAGTGTTGCACACCTCTTCAATGTAATATGAGGTGCTAACAGTGTCAATTTATATCCTGTCAAGCGAGCACTAGTTAAATGCTGAGTTTTAGTCTGATTCAAAAGGGCATCTACTGCAAGAGGTACTAGCACCAACAGTTTTTGTGACAAAACTATCCCTTCACTCAGACGTACAGACACGGCTGTCGCTGCAACTGAACGAAAACATCCAGGCAATGCACGAGCAACAGGATCAAGAACTGCAGAAAAATATGCACAAGGACGCTGCTTGTCACCGTGTGTCTGCACTGACAATGTATATCCATCTTTCTCGTGTACATAGAGTGTAAAGGCCTTAATATAATCTGGTGTACCTAGCACTGGTGCAGAGCAAAGAGCTTGCTTCAACTGGCGAAAATCATTTTGACATTCATCTGTCCAAGGAAGAGGAATCGGAGTGTTCTTAGTCAAAAGTGCTAGCAGTGGTTTAACAATGTGGGAAAAACCCAATATCCATTGCCTACAAAATTAAGTTAACCCAATAAATGCACGAACATCTTTCTGTGTGGAAGGTATTGGAGTGTCTAGAATTGTTTGAATGCGATCTGATGTCAGTGCACGTCCCTCCTTAGACAGAAGATGACCTATATAGGTTACCTTTGGTCTACAATATTGCAATTTCTTCTGTGATACTTTATGATTGTGTGTAGCAAGGAAAGAAAGTAAAGACAAAGTACACTTTTCACACTGTCAGGCGTATCGGCTGCTAACAAGATGTCATCAACATATTGTATGAGAGCCACTCTTCAGACAAGGTAAAGGAATTGAGTTGTATTTTTAAGGCTTGATTATAGATACTCAGACTCTCAGTGTACCCTTGAGGAACTCTACAAAATCGGTATGATCTGTTATTTAAAGAGAAACCAAACAAATATCGGCTCTCAGGATGAATAGGAATCGAGAAGAAAGCGTTCTTAAAATCCACTACTGAAAATGTAGTTGCTGTTGGAGGGACCAGGGTAAGCAATGCCGTTATGTCAGACACTACAGGATACTGTGGTACTACAATCTTGTTGACCTCTCTCAAATCTAACATAAATCTATACATTTTAGTGTCAGCATCTTTTTTCAAAATGGGAAGAATCGGACTATTGCAAACATTATAAGGAACTTCTTCCACCACCCCCACTTCAATCAGGTCTTGTACAATACGTGTAAGTGCTTCTTCTCCTGCTCGAGAAATTTTATACTGAGGTAATCTTGGCAGTATAGCACCCTCCTTGACACTAATATGTACTGGTGGAATATTCATTTGCCCTAAGTCAGTGTCTGAAGTAGCCCACAAGGTACGAGGGTATGAAGCTAGTGCAATATCCTCTTTACCAACACAAGATCTCTCAATCGTGGGGTGGTTGTCATTTAAAATAACCCGTACTCCTTCCGAAGAACATCGTATCGTGGCCCTGAAATATTTGAGCATGTCAAGACCCACAATATTGTCTGGTGTATTTGGAGAAAGCAGAAATGGACATGGAGCAGTGAACTTATCAACATGGAGTGCAAGTGGCTGTGTCAATGGGCTAAGGGAGGATGTTCCATTGAAACCTATTGATGTAATAGTTAAGCCAGACAGGGGAGCCCTAGGAATCAAGAGTTTTGACAAGGTGCTACGAGTAGCTCCTGTATCAACCAGAAACTGATCAGTAGAACCCAAAACATGTGCTGTAACATAGGGACCCTTCTGATCTACTGGAACTTCAACCGATTCCTTACCCCATCCTAGGCAATCCAATGCATAAGCAGAATCTTGGAATTTAGACGGCTCATAGTCAGACATTTGATATTGATTCCGTCTGTCAAATGTATTAGCCCCCTCTTGTCCACGTGTATTTGCATCAAACCTAACATGATCATTTGTATTTCCTCTGGGCCCTGAATATCCTGAACGATTTCTCATTTGTCCCCAACCACGTGAACCCTGCTGGGCACGTAACACTGTACAATTAGAAATCCAATGTCCGAATTGTCTGCAATACGCACACTGATCAACAGACAAATCTACACGAGGATAGGGAGAAAAAGACGAACCATAAGATCCACGTCCACTTCTATTATTACCTCTAGAAAGTGGGCCATAAGCTTGAGCCATCATAACCTTTGTTTTTAACTCTTTAGATTTTTTATCCTCCTTATTTTTGCTTCTAATTCTTGTCGTTCATACTACTAACCCATAGTTAGGAGAGAAACCGGAGAGGAGGTAGTCCATGAACTTTTGCTGGCCTTTAGGCGGCTAGCTATTTCTGGCAAAAGGTTTGTGTCATATTTATCGACAAACAGATGCCTACCCGTATCATCTGTCAATGACTGGCCACTAAAATCGTGGAATGCTTCTTCAAAGCATGTGAAAAAATCTGAAACTGATTAATCTATTTTTTGCTTGTAAGACGCTAACATAGTCCAATCTATCTTTTTAGGGGGAATAATGGTTTTTAATTTAACCAATACAGCTGCTGGAAGATCTAAAATTTGCTGACACGGTTTTTGTGCAGGTTCTCTATCTTTATCTGATTGTTCTATATCTGACCACAATGCTCCAAATACCGCACAATCGTCAACTTTACGCACAGTTCTGCACATATCAGGTGGTAATATTAATCCAAAAAACAAATCAATGTTAGACAAAGTCATAGTACAAGAACTAATGGCACCCTCAATTTCTTCATAAAAAGCTGTCGGATTCTTTCGCGGATCAGGCAATGAATTCTTAAGAGCCATGACATCTGCTCTATTCCAAGGAATCTAAACCCAATTATAAATAAAATACCCTTTCGCGTCAATAGAAGTCTTATCATCACTTGTACCTGTTCCTTTAGGAGGAACATATAAAGGCGCGGCTTCCCGCATGGGTTTCACATTTACAACATTCTTATCTGTGTCGGGCGTCGGAGCTCGTGCCATGTTGATTCGAGATGTTTGTGCAGCTGCGTCTGCTGCCTGTTTCTCCTCCCGCAAACGGACTGCTTCATCACATAGTTTAACCAAGCGTCTGATCGTATCAGCCACCTGGGAAAAGACAAAAGAACCTTCACGTAATTGCTTACAATCAGCTGCTATATCATCTGGCTCTATTTCCACCGAATGTTTCCTAAATCGCTCAACAACCTCTGTAGCCAATATCTCAGTAAAATATTTCTGTTCCTTTTCTGACCAATTCTTAATAGTATCTAGTTGTTCAGAAGCAGTGAGAGTACCACGATCGGCTTTTCGCGCCGCAGATCTAATCTCAGAGGAACGTTCGGTAGTTAACATTGAGCGAGTGCCTCGGGCTTTATCCTGATCTACAGGAGAGTCCTCATCTGACTCATTAGGAGCAGAAGGGAAAATATACGGAGGTGGAGAACGATCTAATAAGAGAGAATCATCTTGGGGTTTATTAAGAATAGGATAGAGAGGCCTACGAATAGCATATTGGCCATTTACCAGTAACTGACGCTCCCTATCCTTCCTTTCTTTAGTTTCTCTCATCTCTTTATTTTTCATTTCTAAGGCTTTCGCATGCACACTTTTACGCTGTTCTTTTTCAATCAATGCCTTTTCATGCTTCATTCGGTCACGCACTTCTTTCTCCCACGTTCGCACACAGTCAAACATATCTTGCCTAGCCTTTCACTTGAACATTCGTTGCTCCACATACTGGGCCTCATTTATGAGAAATGACGCATCGCTGCGTGAAAGCAGCGATGTGTCACTTCTCAGTGTGCACTCCTTGTGACATACCTGATGCGTCATATTTAATGTATGGTGCATCGTGTCGCAAGGAGTTACAGACACGTCAGTATTTCTGACGTATCTGTAAGCGCAAAAGTGACGCATTGCTGGAGTGTGTCACAAAAGTGACGCAACTCCAGCAATGCTTCCTTTCACTTGGGGCAAGCCCCATGTGAAAGGGCTTGCATCAGTCTTACGCCTGCTGTGAGGCAGGAGCAAGATTTTGACGCAACGGTGTCCTAGAAGTGACGCAGTGAAATCTCATAGATTTCACTGCGTCACTTCTACGACCCTTTCTTGCGTCAATACGCCCCCTTTGCATACATTATACCTGGCGCAGGTATAATGTGGCGCAGGGGTTTACAAAGTGACGCATCAACCTAGATGCGTCACTTTGTAAATATGGCGCAACAAGGCGCATTGTTTATGCCACTGATGCGTCACAAAAAGTGACGCACCAGCGGCGTAAAAGTGACACAAGGGCTCATAAATGAGGCCCACTGAATCTTTTGCAAATCAAATGACCTATGCATAGGCCATCGCAACTCAGGATCCTTGCAGGTGTATTTATTCCACAATGTGCTGTACATTATGGACGAAATACCATATTTAATATACATATCCCTATTAGACGTCCCCTCCAGGGGGGCCGTTTGTGCTTCATCAATTCTCAAATTGGTACCACTACAAAAGCAACACATCTTAGGAAGTGCTGGAAACAGGCATGCCGAAATAGTGCAAAATATGCAGTATTATAAAAAAGTAGCACTTAAAGTACTCTTCATACGTTGCGCCGTTCAAATATTCTTAGGAGTAGAGAAAAATCTCCTCATTACCTGCCTATTTATGTGGCAACACATATATAATTTTAATAATCATAGGACTAACTCAATATTTGGCCAATACATATCAAAAAATCCACAGTAAGTGTTTTCTAAAACTACCTCACCAATCCAAGGCTTCAAATCTACAGCAAGTGCCGCAAAACGGCTCTTACCAATCAAATGGTGTCCAGGTTCCTACTGCCAAGTTCTCAAATCGACCAAACGGTCACTGCACGGCGAATCAACAGAAGATATCTCAGTTGAGGACCGGCGCCACCTGGATGGTCAGATCAGAAAGAAAGGGAAAACGCCGTGGATGCCAAGACTCGGGTCTCCCCCGGCAGTGATCACGTCCACAGCGAGATTCCAATCCTTCGTCTCGACCAGTCCTTCGGGCATCCGTGTCGACGATGAGCCCCACCTTGGACACGCCAATTTGTAGTAGCAAGCCCCTTCCAGGCCTACTAGTGTAAGGTATTCGCCCTTCCCTGCTCAGAGTCCTTAGACCAATAGTAAGAAGTTGGCACAGAAACTGGAATAGAAAAGACAGAGTTTATTAAACCGCATGAGGTGGAACTACATTCACACAACACCCTTCAGTATAGTATGAGGTAGCACACTGGTCCTTTTATACCTACACAGGGGATCAAATGAAGGCGGTACAAGGCACAGAGTGTTGGTTTCAAATACATATAAGGTCATACAGAGAGTGTGCTAGCAACAAGTGGGAAGGGCTGTCAGTCAGCTATTTCTGGTAGGCATATCTTGACAGTTACAAGTTGGAGACAGCTGTATGCTCTACAGAGCATGTGCAAAGTGAAGGAGACTAAACATATCTTGTCTCTAGGCAGATTTCAAGAGCAGTTGACAGAAAGGTAGGACAGAGCACATGGCATACAAAATGGCCGACAGAAATACAAAATGGATTCCGTAAACAGGCAAGATAGTCTCTAAATACAAGATGTCTTCTGCTAATGCTTAATCCAATCGCTGTTAAATTACCACACGAAGACCAGGCGAAGTTGTTAGGGAGAGATATTGAGATCAGAGCAGTGAAGGCAGCCATTAAGCATATGGCACGGAATAAGACTCCGGGATGGATGAGTGCCCGATAGAATTTTACTTAACCTACACTGAACAGCTACCATCTAGATTAGTAACACTATACAACGAAGCAAGACATGTGGGCCAGATGCCAGTGTCGATGTGAGAAGCAGTTATCATCCCACTACTTAAACCTGGTAAGCCAGCATGGGATCGATCAGCATACCACCCTTTGTCCATGCTTAATACAAAATATTGAGCCATATATTAGCCACTCGACTTCTTCCTTCAATGTCAACCACAATACATCAGGATCAGGTTGTATTTATTTCCACTAGAAATATGGCCCTAAATATTCTGTGCTTAATGCAAATACTAGAAGCAGACTCTTACCCGAAAGACACAGCCAATGTATTTGCAGTCCATATTGAAAAAGCGTTTGACAGCCTGGAGCGGCAATACTTGTTTCACCTCATGTCCAAATTTGGGCTAGGGAACAAATTTATCGAATGTACAGCCTAACTCTACAACTGCTCTATGGCAAGGATTAGTATGGGAAGATTGATATAAGCTGCCTGTGACATAGGCTGGGCACGAGACAGGGATGTCCGTTGTCCCCCCTTCTGTTTCTGCCGGCTAAAGCCTGGATGTGACAACACTACCAAGGCCTACAAGTGCATGGGCAGATTCACCATATAGCCCTATATGCAGACGATTTGCTAATGTTTTTAGTAGACTCTGGGCAGGCGCTCCAAGGAGTGAAGGACTTATTGCACGAGCTGGGCATGGTGGCTGGACTTAGAGTGAATTGGGCAAAGTCCTGCTTGTTCCCAACTATTGGATATAAAGAAGAACCGCAAGATATAGCCAGGGTGCAATGGGAATACAGGTGTCTACCATATTTAGGGGCAAAAATAATCCATACACAATCAGATCTGTTAGAGGGCAATATAGGCATGGCAGTGAGAAGCCTGGCGAGCAGCTTGGAGTTCTGAGGGACGCTCCCACTGTCAGTGGCTGGACGAGTGGCCTTACACAAATGGTGGCCCTCCCAAGGCTATTATGTTACTTTGGGACCTTGCCGGTTTGGATCCCGATGCATGTTTTTAAACAGCTTGCATCCATGATCATGGGCTTCCGGTGGGGAACCGGTAGATGAAGGGTGGCATTGACGGGGTTACTGCATCCAAGAGCGGAGGGGGGATGGGCAGTTCTGATTTCTAATCTTATTACCTAGCAGCTCAGCTACAATGGCTTACACAACACATAGCAGCAAGGCTGCGTAGATCAGAAGAGGTGAGAGACAGCGCTCCGGCTCTGATAGTCCTTTCCCATATTGTACTGGAACTTCCTGTCCGCGGTGGTGCCCCTTAAGGGGACCTTAAAATGGCAAGGCAGTGTTGGAAACGGAGTTTGAAAAGGGCAAGAATTGCAGTACCGTATGCCCCCGATATATAATGCTATATCCATGTGTGAGGTGTTGCCCCACAGAGATACGTGGAGGGACATAGCAGGCTGGGTCTAGAAAGGTTTGACTACCATAGGGGATCTTTATGATGATGGCCACATGCTACCTTTTAATGACTTACAGGAGCGTTTCAATTTATGAGGGGGGTTTTTTGCTCCATGTGGCGCTTACTGCGGCTATCCTTAGACATTGGAAAGAGGGCCTAGTTGAACCAAAAACCTTATTGGGATGTCAATACATAGTAACAGCGACGGGAAGTTGAAGGTGGTCACATGCCTGTACAGGTGTATGACACAGGAGAAGTTGTTGCCCCTTAGTGTATTACCACGCAAGTGGGAGGGGGATGTGGGGAAAGAGATACCAGACAATGCCTGACCTGACACGGTGGAAATATCATGGAAGGGCACCAGGTACGCCCGTTTTCAATTAGTGCACTTTTATATACTGCATAGAGCATACTTCATGCCAGCGAAAATTAAGGCCTACTTTGATACTGGCTCAGATGAGTGCCCAGGGGGTAGGAGCGGACTTCCATCACATATTCTGGGGATGCCCACAGCTAGACACTTATTGGACCGAGGTAGTGATGCTGTGGAATACTGTTACGGACAGAGAGTTGGAACCAACAATAGGACCATGTATGCTGAAATGGTTTCCCCACAAGGCTAAAAACAAGATCACTAGTAAATTTCTAGACATGGGCCTTTTGCTGGCCAAAAGGGAACTCACGATGCATTGCAAACCACAGAGTGGCCCTAACATAACTAGACGGAAGAAGGAATTCATTAAATGGGTGGAGTGTGATGGGACAGTGCACTATCAATTGGCGAAGACAGCGAATAGCGAAAAGGCACTAGAAGCAGCAAAAGCATGGGAAATGTTAGTGGGACTATTAACCCCTTTGACGCTCATGACGAGCTGGGCTCGTCATGGCGTAGCCTCCTCGCACGCTCATGACGAGCCCAGCTCGTCACGTAAAGTGCGATTACGAAAAACCCAGCGTACGGGCGGAATTCCGCCCGCACGCATGCGGTTAAAGGACCCAGACACAGACAGCGATGAAGACACTTAGACTGCTGTCCCAGCGATAGGAGATTAGAACGATTGCACTTAAGAGACACTGAACTATTGCCCCTAGTAATACAATGATAATGAATAAACCGCAGAAGTGTGTAACTAGGTTCACTGTTATCCCTGGCACATTGGGAAAACCCATGGGTAATAGATGGGTGATGAATGTCCTATGCAGAGTTGGAAGTAGGGGTGGGCGGAATTTGTGTAATCGCGTTAAGCAAATCTCTGCAAAACGGTAAAAAAATCTCCGTGAACACGCAGAAATTCCGTGAACACGCAGAATTGCTCGTTCGCTGTGCTTTTTTACTGTTCGCAATCGCTGCTTGAGTGTTTGCGGGGAAATATCTCGTGAACACGCATTTGAGAACGCGAACAAGCAAAAAATATCGCTAAGTCTCGGAACGCAGAATTTTGGGTCATTTTGCGTTCTCCGCGGAACACGAAATTACCCAAATTCCGCAAATTCCGCGAACGGAATGGAATTTACCTCTCAGGCCTAGTTGGAAGTGACATGCCTGGGGAATGGGTTGGGGGAGGTTAGGGCGTTTAGTTAGAGATGTAACTTGAAGCCATCTTGAGACAAGCATCAAAGGTTGTACTGGATAGCAAGATTTGTCCTTATCACTTCTCCACTGTTGTCGTGAAAATTGTAAGAGAGGACTAACACCATGCGTAGCAGACTTCCTTGTGCATGTCTCTGCTTTATATGACTCTAACATCAATTCCACTGAAAAGTATTGTGCACCGGACTTTAACACAATGTATATCTGTACTAACAAGAAAATACCAATAAAGTTTGTTTAAAGACATAAAAAGAGTGTTTTAAGGAAACAGGAAAAAGGTAGGAAAAAGCAGGCACAATGACGCTTTCACCTTTTGAGCAATCCATTATAAATTAAGGTGGCCAATCATTTTTCCTGCTAACAGGATGTCATATCCAAATGTCAAATTTTCCCAAAAAATACCTTTAATTTTTCTTGAGATGTCCCCCTCTATTTGGAGATTCATTTTATGTAATCTGTGTGGGACACTCACTCTTGTATCAGGTGTTTCCATGGTGATGTACTCATTCAATACTGCTGTCACCAGAAATACCTTCAGGTTCTGATGAGCTACTATTGCCGTGCTGTCTACCATTGTCAGAGCCCATTCCCCATTCAGAAGCTGAGTCCTCAGTAATCTGGGCATTTCTAATTTTTAAGCCAGCTACTTTCTTCTTTTTGAATTGAGTCTTTGTTTTAGGTTTCTCTTCTTCTTTGGTAATAAAATCTGAAGTGCGATGTGTCTCCCTTTTTCCCTATGGCCAATCTTCAATTTTTTGTTCTGACTGTCCTTGCCTCTCTGAGTTTTTTGATGAGCCTTGAAAGGAACTAAAGTAACGTGTATCAGTATCCTGATACCTGTCTGGTTTCCTAATGTTATCACAGGTTCCTAAGGTTGTACCTCTTTTCAGAGGAGTCCTGTTGGGGAGACCCACCCCTTGACCGTAAAGTGTTTCTGTTATTATTATTTTCATGTTGACTATTACCCCACTTCTCTTTAGAAGAAGTGGGTGCTTGCTTTGAGTTCTCTTTTTTAGAAATAATCACCACTAGTGGTTTCCAGAGTCTGGCTCCCAAACTATCTCTGCCTAGTGAAGCATTGGTGTCTTCGATTATTTTTGGTAATGCCTTCTCCAGATTTGCAGTAGTTGTTTCCCTTAGGCATTGGCGTATAGCCACCGCTGCTGCTTCCCGCTTAACATTGCTCAGCATAATAGCCAAGACTTGGTTAAAATTACCTATCAGTTTCATCCCCAAGTCCTTGGCAGGTCCTGCCCTTTACTCATTCTGAATGTTTTTCAATACTTCAGGAATAAATGATATGGTTGGGGTGCCATGTATTGTAATGTATACTGCGGCAAATATTTTTCCCCATGTGGTACAATCCTCAATTTAGGGAACATTCCCATTGGCCAGCAAATTGTTAACTTTCTGTGTTTTTCCTGCGGGTCCATATGGGGCAATACTGCCTTAGCTGTGATATTTTTGCAGCAGTCCAGAAAAGGTACTTGATCCCTTCTTGCTAGAAACACACACATTATTGCTTTAATGGGCATATTCTCACGGAGCTATCGCAGAGTTAACAGCACTTCATTGCAGACAAAGTCATGATAAATTCATCGCCCCATTCATAAGCCGGCGCTAACAGCTGACATCACCAGTTTACCCGCGATAGCAGACGTAAAAAACATCGCCACAGATGGTCTGGGCAACTATCGCTAATGAGATGCAGAGTAGGCGTTCCCGTGCCAAGAGCCGTGACAACACCACTCTGGAACATTCTCAACGACCAGCTAGATCGGTGGTACAACCACAAAACATGTGATAAGGTGCGTTAGGAAACTAACACCTGGTCTGACCTGGTGCAAAGTTGGACCCCGGCCTGCACCACAAAAGGGAGCCCAGGCCCGAGAAACACCTGAAGGGCAACAGATACCATGGAGACACTGAACATGCGGGCCCAACACCCAAGAATGCCACAACAACCACCACCACCATCCCCAATACACACTCCGGACACCCAGAACCCCACCGGACTAACAATGAGGCAGCACAGACAAAGACAGCAACCCCAGAAAATGCATCAACCTCACAGACTCAACACCAGAGAATGTCATTGCCCACTACAGGCTATAAGGGACAACCCACCTCCACATCCTGACCACCATTGGCCACAGGCTGTTGGTACCAACACAGCAGACAACCAACATCCCACCTCAGACAAAGCTGCTGGCCGTGATGCACCTGTTAGCCTGTTACCCTTCAAACAACAACCACCCTAGTCGGCAGAGTCACACAGCCAGCCCAATCCAAGTCCCTCACAACGGTCATGGATGACACCATCAGCTTCGTACCCCACTATCTATACTTCCCACACACTGCACAGGAACAGGCACAGCTGGCTTCCCGCACGTGTCAGGGGGCAACACTACGCACAATATGCGCAACAGAAAGCGCACGTATCACACTAGTGGACCACCGGGGAATCTTCTCCAACGTCGTCGCCAACCACCCAGGCAGTGTGTATGATTCACACACCTCTGACAGTCCATCATCAACCTGCGCTACCAGGATGGCACCCATGGAAATGCTCTGCTCATTGTCCAATACCAAATGCACACATCACACACCTCTAATCCACAATCATGCAACGCATAACACAGGAAATGCACACATCACAAGCTCACATACAACATGCACACTCACCAGACACGAAAGCACAACTCACTGTGGGAACGTGGCACAGCCATTTACATTAGCCACCAATGGCATGGAACATCACCCACTCAATAGCAGAATGTCGGAAGAGGTGAGGACCAGGCATTTGCGAAGGAGGCAAGTGACCGATGAATGAGAATGTACACAATGCAAAGTGTGGCGTTGATGTGAGGGCCAGACTGCGGTATGAAGACCACACACACATATCCATGTTGACGCACACCAATTGTGTTTAGAGTGTAGTAGATAGTGGATGCAACCATGTCACCACAGCCAGTGGGGAAGATCGCTGGGATGTAGCTTGTTACGGTCCACCCTGTAAGAGTGAGCGGACGGAGCTGGCCCGGCGTTCGCCAGGCAAGAGTAGTGATGTGAATAAAAGGCATGTAACCCTGGGCGTGGTCCTCTTCCGGAATGCCCAATCTCCCTGCCAGAGCGGCACCTCTCACCATGCCACAAGGCCGTTGCCATCACCGTGAGCAGGGTTGCCTGCGATCCTGTGTGCCTGCTGCAACCCGGGACGCTGGTTCCCGAACCCGAACCCTGTGCACCCAGGCCACAATTCCCACCTGCTGACACTGGCGTGTGTTGAAGATGGCCCACTACGTGCCGGTGCATGCTCCAAGACCGAAGCCCGCAACCCTGGCAACCTGCTACGACCGTCACGGCCCCTGCAAGCAAGGCGTGCAGTACTCCTTTCTCGTTTACATACTCAACCGGCTGACACAGTGGACTAGTAGGTCAACATTTGGAACTGAGTCTTGATTACACATTGGCAGAGGACAATGTTTATGACTAACTGGAAATCACTATACTCCCTTCGATGTGGTGCCACCAAGTTTGTGCATAGGATCACAACCACACGTGCTTGTGGGCCCACGCGGACTACTGCCCGCGGCCTACGCTGCGCTCGAGTAGGTCACAGAATTGGAACTGGACATGGATTATTCAAAGGCAGAGTACATATAATTGCACGCAAGGTAAGGCATAAGAGGATGACGCGTTGCATTTTGGATCGTTATGGTGTTGGTCGTACACTACAGACACTGTCCTGGTGTCACTCACTCTGTCAATCAATCAATCAATCAGAGCATTTGGATAGCGCACTACTCACCGAGAGGGTCTCAAGGCGCTAGGGGGGGGGGTCTGCTACTGCTCGAACAGCCAGGTCTTGAGCTGCTTCCTGAAGGTGAGGTGGTCCTGGGTCCGGCGTAGGTGGGTCGGGAGGGAGTTCCAAGTCTTGGCGGCGAGGTAGGAGAAGGACCGTCCCCCTGTGGTGGCTCTTCGGATTCGGGGGACGGCGGCGAGGGCGTGGGCGGTCGATCGGAGCTGGCGTTTGGGAGCGTAGAAGTTGAGGCGGCTGTTGAGGTATCCTGGTCCTTGGTTGTGTAGGGCTTTGTGAGCGTGGGTGAGGAGACGGAAGGTGATTCTCTTGTTGACCGGGAGCCAGTGCAGGTCTCTCAGGTGTTCGGAGATGTGGCTGCGACGGGGGATGTCCAGGATGAGTCGTGCTGAGGCGTTCTGGATCCGCTGAAGTCTCTTCTGGAGTTTGGCGGTGGTTCCTGCGTAGAGGGAGTTGCCGTAGTCCAGACGGCTGGTGACGAGGGCCTGGGTGACCGTCTTCCTGGTCTCGGTGGGGATCCACCGGAAGATCTTGCGTAGCATGCACAGGATGTTGAAGCACGACGCGGAGACGGCGTTGACTTGTCTGGTCATGGAGAGGGAGGAGTCCAGAATGAAGCCTAGGTTGCGTGCGTGGTCTGTTTGTTTGGGTGCGCTGCCTAGGGAGGGGGGCCACCAGGAGTCGTCCCAGGCGGAGGGTGAGGATCCCAGGATGAGGATGCATCGTGAGCCTACAAAACATGGCTGTGGGCCACTGCTGACCGCTGCCTTTGGCCTACACCGTGGTCCAGTAGGTCACAGAGTCTTGATTTAGCAAGGGCGAAGCTCATATCAGTGTACCGGCATCATCGCGGACTGCATCCCCTCTTAGTCCCAGTGCCTCAAAGTCTGTACCCCGAAGTTCATGGACACTCTCCGGTTGTACATTGGTGGAGTCTGAGTCTATGGACTAGGGGGTAGTTTTCATCCTCATGAAGCTGATACCGAATTGGTGGTGGCAACGAGGCTTACGCTTTCCACTCTTCCGTTTGCTGCTTCTGGATAACATCAGACCTCTGCATCATGCCCTGGAGGACACCTTCCACTGTCCCCCGCAACCCTCCACCACATTCACCTTCAACATCAACGAGGTCCCGCTCAGTCTGCTTGGCCCTACCTCAGTGGACCGCAAGTCACCATCCTGTGACGGGGTGCCTGTGCGGCCTCTGTGCATCCGGGGCCACTATCTCTGTGCTGCTCAAGCGAGGGACCCTTACTTCTGTGATATTGGATGCCCTCTGAGACAGTGGTCTTGGGGTCATCGATGCCATGTGTGTGTGGCCCTGCGCTGTTCACTGCCTCCGGCCTCAACTGCGGTCCACCAGGTCTTGTAGTGTAGTTCCTATATTCCCAATAGGCTCTGCGCATTGGAATAATATATCCTATAGATGTGACGTAGGACTTATGTCTACTAGGTCTCTATCGAATATATTAGACTTAATTGTGAGTGCCAGCTAGCTCAGAGGTCACTAGAAACTTTCTAGAGTTCACAAGATGAGATTTAATTTCTGACAACCGCATAAACATGACAACTTTATTTCCCTAAGAAAAAACTGATCTTCAGAGTCGTGGAAACAATAGATAGATATTTTACTCAGTCATTCGTGCATGCTTCGTTTCACCAGAGATGCAGAGAAATAGAGAGATGGGCGTTTTCATTAAAAAGTATTCATTGAACAGTCTTCTTTCTCATGCAGAAGAAATGAACTGCTACCATCGTAATACTGGCTGTAAAGTATAGAGCCTACAGCAAGAAGAGTATTATAGAATAATACTGTAAAAGCATGGTATGGTTTCTAATCCATAAAATACATACATAAATAAATAAAGACTAAAAGTACTCTACTGGTGCTTCTAAAATACGCCTACCCCGATGTACCTAACCTAAGTCTATTAGTACGAGGGAAGAAGTAAGTGTGGTGTAGCATAAGTTTAGTATTCTTTTTTCCAAGAATTTATCCAAGATTTCTCTTAGGGTCTAATCAGCTCCGTACCTTGGTTTAGAATGAAGGAGGTCCGTGTCAGGTCTCGATTTCCCAACACCCCGCAAGGTGAGCTTGGAAACACTGGAGCTGGATTTCTCGGCAAGAGAAGAGACAGCGTAACTCTCAGTGCGTCTGCTGGAGGGTAGGCTTCCTTCGGCACTTGCTGTAGCGAGATGCGCCGGGCAAGTAGATAGTAGAACTGCTCCAAACCACCATGTGTTTGCTATAGCAAGTGTGGGCATATGTATACCTTGAAGGTGCCGAGTTTGTCGTAAAGGTGGACATAATAACGTCATCAAAGAGTCTCAGTTCTTTGAAAACTCCATGAGTTCTTGGTCACTTACTCATTGACTTGACTTGTTTGTTTGGCAACAGAGGATCACGGAATTGAGGCTTAGCAACGCACCAGCGCACCAGCCGACAACTCGCCGCACCAGCTCCGCGGGTGCCGCTTCGTCTGTAGGTGACGGGGCACATTACCAACGAGGAGCAGCGGCTGACTAAGGTGGTACCGGGCGTGAGGCACCAGCGGGGCTGCGAGCGTGCGGGGACTTCATCACCCAGAAGTCCCTGCAAGACCGACGGCTAGCTTCCGGTCCGCTCTCCCTGCTGGCCCGCCCACCGCCCTTCTGAGGCTTCTTAACAGTGCTCCTAAGGCATAACGTGTGGGTCACTT
This sequence comes from Lissotriton helveticus, assembly GCF_964261635.1. Lineage (NCBI taxonomy): Eukaryota > Metazoa > Chordata > Amphibia > Caudata > Salamandridae > Lissotriton > Lissotriton helveticus. Next base: position 1,402,668,197 of record NC_136068.1, on the reverse strand, counting down.
ACTCATTGACTTGACTTGTTTGCTTGGCAACAGAGGATCACGGAATTGAGGCTTAGCAACGCACCAGCGCACCAGCCCACAACTCGCCGCACCCGCTCCGTGGGTGCCGCTTCGTCTGTAGGTGACGGGGCACATTACCAACGAGGAGCAGCGGCTGACTAAGGCGGTACAGGGCGTGAGGCACCAGCGGGGCTGCGAGCGTGCGGGGACTTCATTACCCAGAAGTCCCTGCAAGACCGACGGCTAGCTTCCGGTCCGCTCTCCCTGCTGGCCCGCACACCGCTCTTCACGCCCCCTATATTACTACCTCAAACTCCCGCAGCGCGGGACGCAGCTCGGGCGAAGACTGGGCAAAGACTGGGCCGTTTCAGGCCGTTCCAGACCGAACAAGACCGGACCGGGCCATTCCCCTTGGTTGTATTTGCCACGGTTTCTTAACTTTTTTAGTGTTTGTTTATCCCTTCACCCTCAATTTTAACTATGTCTGTTCGAGAAACACGAAGTAAGGCCACTAAAACTGGGAAAAAGGCCACAGGGACTTTGGACGATTTCATTACAAGGACCAGCTTATCAATTGATAATGAGATTACCAAACTCCAGTATAGAGTCTCCCTGGAATTAGAGTCCGCAAGAAGGTTGTCAACCGAACTAGCGCTAAGAAAGAAATCTTCTTTGGGTAGTATTGCAAACTCGAAAACTCCCGAGCGCACCACTGGCCCCATACCTATTATAACCCTGGTTGAGGTGCATCCTATTCCTGAGGACTCAGTTCCCTCCGTCAACTTTGAAGCAGATCTCCCAGGGTTACCCGTCAGTGTTGTATCTGAAAATATTTCAGTCTCTGATCCACTGACTGTGATCACCGAGGGGGGAAAGGAGTCAGGTGAAGCGGCTCTGAGCATAACTCAGGGGGCCGTTAGGTCAAGTCCTAAACAAAAGCGTAAACGTAAAAATCCATCCGCATACGCCAGAAAAAAGGCTAAGGTAGTATCGAGCCAACGTTCTATATGGGGGGAGGTTCAACAGCCTATTATCAATGTCGCTAACGGGTCTGATCCGATGCTCCCCAATGCACACAGTACTATTGCCAATACCGAGGCACTTATACCGGACTTAATGATAGATCATCCTGCAGATGAGGGCGAGAAAACGTCCATATCTATGGAGGCCTTACATGGGGACAGGGAAGAGTTTTTGAAAATAGTATGGGAAACACTTAAAACACTTCTTAGGCCGCTAGAGGTCAGGTTAACTGGCATCGAAAACCAATTACTAGAGGTGGAAAAGAGTGTCATAACTTTGGCAAGCCTAAGCCTTAATGATAGTGATATTCCAATACATGCTCCAATTACGGCCCCTGTGGTACCCCCGAACCCCAATTCATCTAGTGTGCAGCATCAAAAAAAGGGAGGAGTAGGGAAAAAAACAGGCACAAATCTGACTGAAAGCATTCAGATAAAACCGGTTTCCACATCTGCCAACCCGCCCTTAGTTAACACTACTACCAAACCTTTGTTGGGGGGTCCCGTTCAAAGCAAAAAATCTCAGTTAGTAAATATTGCTGTCACCCACGCTTCTGCTTCTAAGACTCCTGTTACGCAGAAGTCTACACCATCTACCATACCTTCTAATAATCACATTACCTCAGGTACCAATAAACCCTTGGCTGATAGATCCTTTGCCAGATCCTTTGCCAATAGAACCAACCAATACAATAACCAACCGGCCCATGTTTTTCACAATTTTAAGGGAGGATATATCGATCTGCCCCCCGATGCCAGTCCCTTTGTAATTGTTCTTACTGGGGTACCTGAATTGGAAAGCCAGTATGAAGAGAATTTTTCATCTTTAAAAAACAAGGTGATCTACTGGTTAAATTCAAATAAACCAATTCCAAACCATACTAAAAGTAAAATTCTTATGGTTCGAAGGGTACCATGGGTCGGTCCACTAGCAAAGTCAATCCCGGGAGATTGTATAGTTGTTTCATTTGAGGAATCCCATAGTGTTGATCAGATTTGTGCATGGAAAACATATGGGGATTTATCACCCATTGTAGTCAGACCGTTATCGTTTTTCTATCCCCCACCCAGGCCATTAAATTATGGATCCAGTTGGGATACTTTTAATCAACATCACGGATATGTGCCAAATTTGACCAGGCAGAATGACCGAAATATGTGGAGTGGTATTCCCACCTTTAATAGGTTCAGCTGTCTAGATGCTGTTGACTGACTTGAGACTAGGCCAAATTGTATTTCAAAGCTATATGACACCTACTCCACACTGGGTGTTGGGCGTTTTCATCTTAGTCTGGGAACTAGCACTGAGAATATGGAAAGTCATTCAGTCTTGAACTTGGTATGTATCGATAAAGTTGAGGATTGTATTGGTGGAAAAATTAGCACTTCAACAGGGGCCTTGTTCACTGATGAAGGGAACCAAATAGACGACTCATACCAAGATAGAGTAGTTCCCTCGTTGGTACCAGTGTCGCCCATTGCCGAATGTGATTCTTCTGGTAGTGGGCTAACCCCAAAGTTGATTTTCCTGTCATGGAACATTGCAGGGTAGGCAAAAATCTGAAAGATCCAGAATGGGCAGATTATGTCGACTCCAGTGATTTTTGCCTACTACAAGAAACCTGGGCAATGGATATTCCACACAGGATGGGATATAAAACCTTTGGCATTGAGGCCATCCAGTCTGATAGGGGAAGGCCATCTGGGGGATTGATCGTATGGCTTAAAATTACTTTAGCTATAAAGGTTGAACCCATAGATACAGGAACCAGTGATATTTTGGCTTTAAAAATTGCATCTGCAAAAGGGGGTGAATACTATATTGTTAATGTCTACAACAGACCTACAGGTCACTCCAGGGTCTCACCCACTTTGGAAATCTTGGACTCTTTTCTGAAAAGGGTGGTGGGCGATGTCCCTGTGATATTGGGAGGTGATTTGAACTGCAATTTCGAACCGATCCTCGGGATTACTGATGTTTTCCAAGATGAAGATCAAGCTTATAATATTCCTCAGCTTGAAACTTCGAATTATGTTCCATGTACCACTTTGGCGGTCCAACTATTGAGGCTAACAGTTGACCACGGTCTCAGAGCGTGTAATGGCCGCTTTCCATCAGACCTAACTAAACAACCAACCTTTGGGAAATCTAAAAGTAGGTTAGATTTTATCTTTGTTTCATTAAATATTTGGCATTTTATGATTGATTTTAAAGTATCAATAAGGGTCGAGAGTGATCATTATCCTCTGGAACTTTATATTGACGTACACATGTTTAGAGACATCCCCGCCCACACACCGAGTGAGATAGCTACTGATGATTTATGCGAACATGCACATATTATTAATAATAACAGACGTGCTTTAAAATGGCCGCATCTTTTAACTGAAGGTAAGACCTTAGCATCAGTCTACTCACTTTTTGGTAAGATTTTCGCACCTTTAGTAGGACAACCCTCCTTAATTGACAGCCATGATTATTTTGTTGAGTTACACAAGGTTTTCTTTAATGAACTAAGAACCTACATGTCCAAAATGCCTAGGAAGAAACAGCAAAATGTACGAGTGGGATGCCATGGGAAAATTTGGTATGATCACTCATGTAAGATGGCCAAGAGGAAGCTGTTAAATGCTATTAAAAAGAAATCCAAAGAAGACGTCAGAATTGCCAGGGATGAGTACAAGCATGTTCAAAAAGTTTCAAAAAAAACATTGGAAGAGTCGGTTTGGGCTGACATGTTGACTGCTGCAAAACAAAATGATAATGTTGGCTTCTGGAGGTTGGTTGCAAACGGGGGGCATGCAGGAAGACTTGTGAAGGACACGTTCATTGATGAAATGACATGGGTGACACATTTTACCAATTTGTATAAACAATATGATAGTGGTGCTGAGGAGATTCCATGTTTACTTCCACTACCTGTATGCCTTGATTTTACCCTGGACGAAAGAAAAAGGGCAATCAATGAATTAAAAAATAACAAAGCTCCGGGCCCTGATAAAATACCGGGTAACCTCTATAAGCACGAAACTGAGGTCTGGGCTCCCTATATTAATCGTCTGTTTAATGCTCTGTCTGAAAGTTGCAAATTCCCTGATAGTTGGCGTGCAGCAGAAGTTGTCCTAATTTTCAAAAAGGGGAATAGATCTGTCCCCTCAAATTATAGACCTATTAGTTTAATGGACATTCTGCAAAAACTCTATGCAAAACACTTGCTATTTAGGATAAATGATTGGTTGGAGGAGTCAGCTATACTTTCCAAATTTCAGGCAGGCTTTAGGTCTAAGACCAGCACCATAGACCAGGTCTTCAGATTTTGTTGTTTATATTGGAAGTACGTTCACATTAGGAAAGGTCATTTGTATGTAGCTTTCATTGACCTGAGAGCGGCATTTGACCTTGTCCCTCGCAACTTGCTCTGGAGATCTTTAAACAAAGCCGGCCTGCCAGGGCGCCTTTTGGTCCATATAATTGAGCTACACGCTAGAAATCATGCTAACATCAGATGGGGTCCGAATGGTGAACTGACGCGTGACATCCCGATTAAGCGTGGTGTCCGACAGGGATGCGTCTTGGCCCCCACCTTATTTTCTATTTTTGTCAATGATGTTCCTGATTACCTGAATGCTTGTAGCAATGATTCACCTCAGCTCAATGGAGAGAGGGTGCCTGCGTTGCTCTTCGCGGATGATACCATCTTAATATCCCAAACCAAGAAGGGCCTCCAGGCACTCTCAAACTCCTTTAGTAGCTACTGTGTGACCAAAGGGCTAGAAATAAACGTTGATAAAACTAAATGTATGGCTTTGAATCCTAGTAGGCCGGACAGAGGGAACCTGATCCTGAACGGGGAAATTTTAGGTACCGTGGAGAACTTCACCTATTTGGGGGTAGTACTTGACTCAAAGTTAACATGGAAGGCTCAAATCGAGAAAAGTAAGGTGTCATATGCTCATAATGCCAAACCAATAATCTGTAGATTGAATGCTAGTACAAGTAAAAGTGTAACACCTGTACTTGAACTTTTTAAATTCAAAATCCAATCTGCCGCCCTATACGGGGCCGAGATATGGGGACCTTGGGCCAGGGAGAGTTTTCAAGGCCTGGATAATAAATTTATGAGAACAATTGTAAGGGTCCCAACTAGTACACCATTAATTCCCCTTCAGCTCGATTTGAACTTTAAACGAACCGATCATCTAACCACTATAAGACCATTAATGTTCTGGATAAGGATTTGGTCCACCCCAGAACTGATAGATTACAGGAATGGTCTCCGAGAAGTAATGAACTTAGATTCTTTTAATTCCCTTCGGTGGTTCGGGCATATTAAAAAATGGCTCATAATTCTGGGCTTGCATTCGTTCTGGGAAAACCCAGAGAACTTACCTCCCTTTGCTAAACCCATGGTAAAAAGAGCTTACTGGTCCTTTATGAATAATAGGCATGCTCATGAAAGCAGAATTGGCACTCTAACCCAAAAAAATTTATCTTTTAAAGATGAACCTTGTTTTGACTCCTTTTTGGATGAAATAGAGCCCCCTGTTGCTAAGACTCTCTATTTGAAGTTTAGGTATGGGAACCTCATGTTAAATTCCAACATAGAGCGTTGGTCAAAGAATAAACCGGAATGTCTGAATAGTATAGGTGGGAGATGTCCTATGTGCTCAGTTTTGTGCAAGGAGAACGAGGTCCACATGTTGTTTATATGTAAAGCGTATTTGAAAGCTCGGAAAAGATGGCTTAAACCCATGTGTGTACTTCTAGGAACTAGATCCTGTTTAACAGCATACAGGATCTTAAAAACTAATACTGCTCAGTCTATTGTATTCAGCATTAACAGGTTCCTCTATTCCATGCATATCGTCCGAAGGAGATTGGGTCAGATGCTTTAAGTAGGACTAACTTTATAGATTGACCTTTGCTGCTAAACGAATGATGTTTTAAAGTGACTGGTGAAAATTAATTCTGTACTCCATTTTAGAATTTGTTGTTTTAAATGAATTGATGCATGTATATTGTTACGATTTTTTGTTTTATGTATGTACATATGTGTGTCTTTTATGGCCACCCGGCCGAAATAAATAAATAAATAAATAAATAAATAAATAAATAAATAAATATTCAAGCAAGGGGAAGTCCCTAACTGCTGAAGCCGAGTTTTCCAAGAAATCGTTGTGGATTTTCGGAACTAGTGGAAGTAGCCATGCCGTATTTGGACTGCATGAGCTATGTCTAAATATGGTTATGATTTCTATGCCTATATAAGGACAAGGTGATTTATACCTATATAAGGGCATGAATCGGGAAAATTACACTATGGTCCTAAAATGCTATACAACAGTCTCACACATCCAGTCGAGTCCTAACCGGCCCGGATGTGGCATCACCGCAGGAGTCACAAGCCACCATCGCCAGGACCACCTCCAACCACCATCTGCCAGAGTTAAAACAGTGGTCCTGACAGACTAACGGAGTTGCTCACACCTGTCAGAATTTGGAATAGCGGAATTTGTTAATACCAACAGGCTGTTACATCCCTCTCAGTCGGGTTTCAGAGCGGGATATTCCACCGAATCCACACTATTGGGAGTGACTGAAACCATCCGTCAAGCGCTGGATGAGGGTGGTACGGTGGCTCTCATTTTATTAGACCCGAGTGCCGCCTTCGACACCATCTCCCATGAAACTTTGATTCAGACTCTGGATGGGATAGGGGTGAGAAGTACAGCTCTGAAATGGATAGAAAATTTTCTGTCCAACAGATCATTCCAGGTTTTCTCCATAAATAACACCTCCAATATTCTGCCCTCCCCTTATGTAGTGCCTCAGGGGTCAATTTTGAGCCCGCTGCTCTTCAATATTTATATAAGTCCGCTGGCAAAAATAGCAGAGGAAGCTGGCCGTACAATATTTTCTTATGAGGACGATAAGCAGCTGGTCTTCTCCCTATCAGCAGTAGATAAGGCGGAAACATCCCCCCTTCTTAATGGGCTTCAAAGAATGGCGGAATGGATGCACGCCAAGAAATTGAAACTGAATTGCGAGAAAACTGAGCTGCTTATCTTTGGAGAACAAAAAGAGCTCTGGGTCCCGGCACACTGGCCTACGGAAATGGGTCCCACCCCGCTACCGGTTCAATCTGTTCGCAATTTGGGTGTTGTAATTGATGATAAACTGTCCATGCGACAACAAACTGCTAAAACGGCCTCTACCTGCTTTGCCATTCTAAAATGGCTGAGGAAAATCATTTGGCAGCTTCCTGAAGGGGCACAAAAGACAGTAGTCCAGGCTCTCATTGGCTCAAGACTGGACTATGGGAATATCCTATATCTAGGTATCAACAAAGAGATCACACGTCGGTTACAGGTCATCCAAAATGCGGCAGCCAGCGTACTTCTCCGCCATTCCAAGCGGGCGCATATCTCTGAACATTTACACAACTTACACTGGCTTAAGATGTGCAATAGATCGAAATTTAAAGCACTGTGTTTTATGTTCAGAATAAACACGGGGGAAGCCCCAGATTACTTATGCAAGCTGGTCCAAAAATACATTCCCTCCTGTAACCTTCGCTCTTTAAATCAGGCAAGGCTTGTTATCCCTAGATTTAAGCGAGCGAGATTGGGCGGCCGTTCTTTCGCTTACCTGGCTCCGACGCTGTGGAATTCGCTCCCGCTGCAGTTGCGACTGGAACCAAGCTACAGAATATTCCGGAAAGGTATTAAGACCTGGCTATTTAACCAATAATTTTATAAAGGCTAAGACCTCCTCATGGTGGAGTACGGATCCAGGGCACCGGGAAACCCTCGGGGTAGCTGTTGCGCCATACAAGTTCAATAAATAAATAAATGTCGTGGATGTCATCATCTGCCTGAACCCCTGATCACCCCTTTAGGTGCCACTGACTCAGTGCACCGCAACGCATGGACTGTTGCTGATTGAGTTTTGTGCTTTGGAGAGGTTGTGCAGCAATGTCAACTCAGGTAGTATGGGAGACCTGGGATGTTGATGAGGAAGATGATGCAGGCCTAACACACCCCACTGCATCTGCATCAGGAATATCCCGAATGGACACAATCCTAGTCATTCTCATCACATGAGCACGCTCAGCTCTAGTTCCCAAACCTCAGTGCACTGCAACTCGCGGACACTTCTGTTTGCATATTGGGTGACCTCTGTACTTGCTCCGGCACCCTCCATGTTGCTCAGCAGTTGGCTCTGTTATACAGGTGTTTTCTTTTTCCATTGCACTGCTGTCCACGGTTCATGTTGTTGCCAGCACCAAGCACTCCATGCGAGCTGGCTTATACTCACCCACACACATCCAGCACAGGCGTCACTGTACATGTGGCCCTGCCAATAAAGGGGCCAGGCGCACATGCCCGTAGCCACAACAACATAATATCTGCGTGTATCTCTGCGGTCTTGTATGCACGAGGGCCCTGGGCCATCCACATTACATTGTGCTGTGTACAGCGGATGCAGACATGTCACCGCAGGCAGCGGGTTAGAGCTTGGACATGTAGCTTTGTCATCACCCACTCAATTCGTAAGGGGAGTGGACTGGGCCGTCGTAAGCAGAGCCACTGTGGGTGTCTCTATGGGAGTGTGGTCACCTTTGTGGGGTGTAGGTGGTTCCTAAAGGGTAATGGACACCTACGTATGTGATCTAGTTCACCTTTCATGGGTTCAGACGACACCCGCACCGGTTTGGCCACCTCATTTTGGCATTCTGATACCTGGCATTGGGGTACCATGTGTGGGTCAGTGAAGTGTTGTGAGCCAGCCGTGCTTGTGGGTGCTTCATGCTGTGTGGCCTGTTGCAGGGGCTTGGTTGTCCTCTACGTAGCTTGGCTGCCCCTTGTCCTGGTGGTGCTTTGTGTGGGATGTCCATGGGCTGTTGTAGGGTGTCGGTGGAATGTGTGGTGGTCCTCTCCAGCATCACTGATGTGTGGTCTTCCGTGCTCTGCTTGGGGTGTCGTGTATCCCTCTGCAATGTGAAGGAGAGATGCATGTTGACATTGTGTTGACATGTATGTTGGCACATTGTCCTTGTTTACGTGCAGACTGTATGACAATGTGCATTGTGACTGTTTTGGAGGTGCTGCATTTAGATGCGGAACAGTGTACATTTGGACTACATGACAGATGTGAGGTTGTACGCGTACATATTCATTTCAAGTTTTCAGCTCTGTCTGATCTAGTAGGCCTGTTTCTGCGCATGTGTGGAGCCAGTTGTGTCCTCTGTTCTGCACTTTCAGGGTTGCACATTTTACCACATTGTCGTCAATGTGGATGTTCTGTTATTGCTATGTGTGTGTGCTGCAGTGTGCCACTGGAATGAGGGACATGATCCAGGGTCATTGTGGTTGTGCAGTGTGCTACACATCGTTGTGCAAGTGTGCCATTGTGCCCATCTCCCCCCGTATCCCAAGTCCCTGGTCTTTACTCACACTGTTGATGTTGTTTCAGGTCCTCCCAAGCTGTGTCCGCACTCCCAACTCCTTGCACTGTCTCTGTTGGGTTGTGGCCTCCGTTTCTTCCAGATCCTCCTGTGGCACAGGGCTCCCACCCACTGTCGCTTGGCGGGGTGAGTTGGGCTTTTTTGCAGGAGCCATCATCAGGGTCTCAGGTGACCTGCTGCTCCAGTTGGGGGCTTGGGGTCAGGGTGGGGGAATGGGTCTGTGGCCAAGCGAGGGTGGTTTGGGCAAGATGGGGGCACAGAGGGAGTGAGTGGGGATGCAAACAGACTATACTGTAATTATAAGATTTGAAAAATGTTGACATTTAGCGCAGGATTTAAATTCCATATTTTAGTAATCTTTTCTCCTTGAATGAGCAAAATCCGTATTGCCTCTGCAAACATTTGTGGGCTCAATGATAGCCGAAAACCACAAATGATTGCCATTGATTTAAAGATTTTGAAATCTGATATTTAATGCATACAAAAGACTCATTAGAGAATGCCCGTAGATATGTAATTGATGGCCTTGGGTATCAGCTGGTTTGTTCCACCACACAGGGTGGAACAAACCATACCAAGGGGGTAGCTATTGTGTCCAGAAAGGGGGTTTGCGATTTTCTCTGGTCCTGCACAGATTATCTGGGTCATTGGGTGATTACCAAATGTAGGTCTGGTTCTAGCTGTTTTCAGATCTGCTCTGTATATGGCCCCATACTGGATGATCCGGCTATGTTTCATTGACTAAATAGTGAATTGATCTCCTGGTAATATGTGGTGATTTTAACATCAATATGCCTTGTACCGCCTCAACACAAGGGTGCAGGAAATATTCTGGCAGGAAACCTAAAGCGTTTAAGGCTCTTAGTGATCTGCATCTACTCATGGACTGGTCGACGTTTGGAGGGAAGCCAACAAGGCAGATCCGGGCTTTACTTTTTTTCTCCGCCCCTCATAAGGTCCATGTGAGTCTATACTATTTTCTAGTCTCCAAAGGTCTGGTCACACACTCTAGTATCTCAAGATTTCCAAGGGTTATATCTGATCACAATCCTATTCAATCACACAGTCAATCAGGGGGTTTAAAGTGCGCTACGGACCTGTGAGCATCTCAAGGTGCTGGGGTGGGACTGCAGCTCTGGTCAGCCAAAGAGCCAGGTCTTGAGGCTCTTCCTGAACATGTGCATAGTAGGGGAGCGTCTGATGTTGACTGGGAGATCATCCAGGCTCCAAAATAGGAGAAGGCTCTACCACCCGCTCTGGTTCTGCAAATGCGTGTGCTTTCTGCCAGGGCAAGGTCAGCAGAGTGAAGGTTCCTTTTGGGTCCGTGAAAGGAGACTCTTTCATTGAGGCATTTGGGTCCGATGTTGTGGAGGGGTTTGTAGGCCTCGATGATTAGCTTGAAGATTACCCTATTCTCGACAGGGAACCAGTGGAGGTCTCGTAGGTGTTGGGTGATGTGCTCATGTCGTGGGATGCCAAGGATGAGTCTGGCCACAGTGTTCTGGATGGTCTGGAGTTTGTGTAGCTGGGATTTGTTGATTCCAGCATAGAGGGAATTTCTGTAGTCCAGTTTGCTTGTTATGAGTGCGTGGGTGACAGTCTTTCTGGCTTCCGGGAATCCACTTGAAAGTCTTGCGGAGGATGCGGAGGGTGTTGAAGCAGGTGGGGGTGACGGCGTTGATCTATCGGGTCATGGTGAGGGAGGAGTCGAGTATGATGCCAATATTCTGGGCATGGTCTGTGGGGGTGGGCGGGTGCCGAGGGCAGAGGGCTACCGGGAGCTGTCCTATGCAGATGGGGATGGTCCGAGGGGACTTCTGTCTTCTTCGAGTTGAGTTTCAGACAGCTGCTGCTCATACAAGCTGTGACGTCTTTCTTTCCTCTTGTTTTGGAACTCAGAATGCCCCAGCTCCCAAAAATGGATCACTCTTTGTCATTTGAAAGGGCTCTCCTTTTAGATCCACAATATGTGAGCCGGATTCAGGCATGGATTCCTCAGTTCATGCTTGATAACAATGCCAGTACCCCAATCTAACGTAGTTTGGCATACTTTTAAGGCCTGTCTGCGGGGGCAAACAACAAGATATAGTCTAGAATGCCAGAAAAATGATGAAGTAATAACCGAGGGGCTATATGCAGGCTTAGTCAAGGCAGAATTAAAATCAGTTGAGCCGATCTCTTCAGGGGATACCTCCAATGCTGCTCTTCTGGAAGTAGCGACGGCCAGGGCAAGGATCATTGATTTATCTTTAAAGAATGTGGCGGATAAGTATCTGGTATGAGAAGGCTTATGACTTTAATGAAAAGATTGGGGAACAACTAGCCTTTAGAACAAGACAGTCTCTTGTCAAGCACCAGATAATGGAAATTAGGGATCCCCTGTCCGGGATCAAATCTGATCAGGCTGGGATTAGAGAGCTATTTCAACAATGTTGTCAACATCTATATTTTAGGCGATTAAAGAGGATGCTATAGTCAAGGGTGGAATATCTCTCTGAACTTGGTGAAGAGACCATCATGTTAGAAGACAGGGAGGCATTCGACATGCCTATCTCTATAGAAGAGATGGATGCTTCAACTGACATCTTAAAATCTGGTAAGGCTATGGGCATGGACTTTATTCCCGTAGAATTTATTAAGATGTCTGCAAGGGCATTGGAAGGGTTTCTGAATGAATTATTCCAGGAGATCCAGGAAGGGCTGCCTCTGTCTGATAGCTGGTCTACAGCAAAAATAGAGGTGTTTTAAAAAAAAAAAAATCCTCCTACAGAGCTGGGTTCATATTGTCCCATTACACTTATCAATAGTAATGCGAAGAGTTATGCTAAAATCTTGCCACCCCCGCTTATCGACAGTTACTAACCGGCTTAAATCTCCTGTGTAGCATGGTTTAATCCCCGGTAGGGGTACTACAGACCACAGGTGGTTATACTTTTGATGTGGCTGGAGTTACTCAAGATCCGGCAGCTCTAAATCTATTGGACGCCAAAAAGGCATTCAATAGGGTCTCGTTGCCGTTCCTTTGGACAATAATCTCCTACAACGGAATTGGCCAGGGATTTATTAACGTGGTGAAAGCCCTTCATCATCTGCCTAGAGCTAGGATTTCCCTTGTGGGGGCAACTCCAAAGAGGTGGTTATCGAACGGGGTACCAGGCAAGGGTATCGCTGTTCTCCCATGTTATTTTCACTCTATATCAACCCCTACGTCAGACAAATCCATCGTAATCATACAATCCAGCAGATCAAGTTACCAGGAGGGGAGACAAATATTTTGGCATATGCGGATGACCTGGCTATTGCTACTTCTACACCTAGTGGTGCTCTTTTAGAGATCGAGAAGGAGGCTAAGAGATATGGCCTAATTTCTGGGTATTTGTTACATAGGGAGAAAACCCAAGGTATTATCAATAATGAGGAACTCTTTTTGGATGAGCGGGTTACTAAACAAACTACTTACCTTGGTGTAATTATTATTTCGGATGTCAGAAAGATTCTGGGGGACAACCTTTCCCTTTTAATCCAGAAGGCCAAACAGGACTTTGAGAGACGGAACAATTTGAGGCAGTCCCTGATTGGGAGGAGTAACCTGATCGAAATGATTTTCCTTCCCAAGATTCCCTATCTCTTTCGGGCTATTCTGCTGGAGTTCGGTAATAATTGATTCCAACTCCTTGATGAGATGCTGACCAGATTCTGTTGGGCATATGATTTTACGGCTATTGCACTATTGCACATTTGTTTTAAATATATAGGGCCAGATGTAGGAATCCTAATACCGGTCAGTAATGGCCGAAATTACCGAATTTTGGCCGTTACCGACCGGTATTAGGCTTTTCTGATGTAGGAGGCCAAAATGAAGGATTCTGGAATTTACCGAATCTGTAATTTAAGGAATAGGTAAATTACTGAATTCTTAAAATACCGATTTGGTAAATTACCGAATCCTTAATGTAGGTAGCATTGAAATGAGTACCTTGAAAAAAGCAATTTTCTGCAATGTATGACAGTGCCATGTGGCAGACATACATGCCCTTAGGGCATGTATGTGTGCCACATGTGCACCCATGCACTATTCAGGGGTGCAACAGGGTGACAAAGTGCCACCCTGCCACCCTTGACTGTGTTCCCCCTTTTACCGATTCTGTAATTCAAATTAATTCCTATGGGCCTGGAGGCCCATAGGGACGAATGGGAAATACCGAATCGGTAAATACCAATTCGGTATTTACCAACTTACCGATTCGGTAAAAAATACCGAATGAATACCTACATCCAATTTACTGATTCCAAAATACCGAATCGGTAAAATTCTGTGTTTTAGAATCTGCTGCATGTTGCAGAGTGCAGGCTAGGCCTTTTACCTGTTTTTAGGCTCCGTGTAGTGTGTCAGGTCTGGAGGGCTGGTGCTCTTCTCCTCTGCTTTGTGGTTCCATTAAGCATATCTTTCCATCTTTTCCGAACAAGACCGCTTACGATCGCCATTTTGGGAAGGTTGATGAGCTAGTTGTTTTCATATCTGAACTCTCCTGATCTGATAAATGGGAGCTGCAGCGCGGATCCACAGTGGATGCGCGTAGATCCCATGCTGCCGGCATGCCAATGGCAAGCTCTTCTGCTCCTGTCCTTGTCCGGCTAGGACCAGGGGTCAGAACCCCTGCCAGTTGTGAGACCCATCAACATATACACTACACATCTGATGCTCTCCTTAGCCTAGCACCTGAGATCTCCGAAACATGTCGGCGCAACCTAACAGCAGACTCCGGTCCATTAAAATGCTTTACCAGCAACACAGACTTTAAACCCAAAAAATAGACTGCATATCATGCATCTAAATTGCACTTGCTTTTAATACAGACTGTTTTTCACTAGTAAAAACATAAATATGAGATTTTTGATATTTTAAACAATAAAAAGCCTGATGCTTAATTCTTAATGAAACATGGCTGAACGAATGTTCTATTCCCGATTTCCTTGATGCACTTCCACAAGGATTTGGGATACTTAGACAGGATCGTTCAATACAAAGAGGAGGAGGAATTGCAATAATATATAAATTATCGCTGAAATGCTGTGTTAAGGAGGCCAATCTTGAGAACTGTCAGGCCTTGTTTTTTACTGTTACTGCAGTGGAAGACCACACTATAGAGGGTTTTCTAATTTATTGTCTACCAGGTCCTGCAACACAAGTTATATCGAGCCTAGTGGAGAAATTGGTTCAGCCAGCACTGCGTTATAACAATCTGTTAATTGGGGCAACCTCTACTTGCACTTTGACAATAAGGAGAACCTTGAAGTACAATTGCTATGCAAGGACCTTATGTCTCTGAACCTGGTGCAAAAAATGAGCACTTCAACTCAACAACTGGGACACATTCTACATCCGATATTTACCAACTCAGCTGAGATTGAGGTGGGGATGCCATGGGCAGTCCCTGCGTCAGACCACCACTTGTTGTCCTTTTCTGTACCTTCTCGCTGGCTCACCCCCATTATGCCTAGCCAGGTAATTACACGTAGGAAGTGGCTAAGGTTTAACCCTGATACTTTCTCTAAGGTACTTTTCAATATCAGCTCTAAACTTGAGTATGATATCAACGTAGAAAACAGGGATGTGGAAAACTGGATAACGGATGCCTTAGACGAAATAGCACCTTGGACCACGCTGAAAACTAATAGGATGAGGGTATCGGCGCCCTGGTTTCATGACACATTAATGATGGCTAAAAAAATGCAAACAATTAGAGAGCAATTGGACTAAGAACTACTGCACTATGAGTAGGGATAATTATAAAACAGAACTCCAGCATTATCATGCCTTTATTGGAAAAATGGGCTGTGACTATTATACCGAAAAAAATTGAAAATGCTAGCAACGCCTCGAAATAAATGGTCTCTATTTTGAAAACTCTTAAATTGCATTAATTCATAACTACCCGGTATATATTTCCCTGGAGAGATGCAATGAAACTGCTGACTTTTTTGCAGATAAAGTTGCAAAAATGTATGATTCATTCCCAGTGAAAGCCCGTCAGGGTATAAATCCAGAGTCCCTTTACAAAATAACATTTGAGGGAGAAAACCTTGATGAATTTAGGGTGCGGAGATGGAAGATCTGAAGGGTAGGGCCAGGGCGATTAAATCTGGATATCCCTTAGACCCAGCCTTTCCCAAGATCTTAATGCAAGGATGCAATATTATTCTGCCCTATGTCTCACAGCTAATTGCTTGTTCCTTTTATCTGGGTGAAATTCCTGGGAAATGGAAATGATACCGCGGCCATTGCAGAAAAAAACACTAATAGACTCTTCATTGTTAGAAAACTTGCGCCCAATTTTGCTGCGTTCGTTCTTTGCAAAAATTGCAGAGAAAGTAGCCAACAAGCAACTTGTTAATCATATTAACCTGAACTACCTGATTCACCCTTCACAATCTGGTTTCAGAGCTGCTCACTGCACAGAGTCAGCTCTACTAATTGCTACGGAAACTGCAGCACTGATCCTGTTGGACCTCAGTGCGGTATTTGACGCAGTATCTCATAGTCTTCCTCTCAAAAGACTGTGTAAGTGCAGGGTCAGGGAGTCAGCTCTACACTGGATGACATCTTTTCTCTCATTGCAGAGCTTTCAAGTTGCTCAGCACCCACATACATCAAAGAGCATTCCCCTGATGCAGGGGGTCCCACAGGGCTCACCTCTAAGCCCTACATTGTTTAATCTCCATTTGGGTACCCTTGCAGAATTAGTGGAAGGACAAAATGTGACTGTTGTCTCATTCACTGATGATACACAATCAATTGTCACGTTATCTCAGAATCCGGCATGGACAGCTAATCAATTCTCTCTATGCTTAGAGAAGTTAGCTGCATGGATGTCCAACCACTGTTTGAAAACTCAATGGTAACAAAACAGAGGTGTTGATAGTCAGAAAGGCCCCCGCGATATGGACATCACCATGATGACCCGATAGATTAGGGAAAATACCTGCCCAAAAGTGGAAGTAAAGAATCTTGGAGTCTGGCTTGATTCTAAACTAACGTTTGAAAGTCAAATCCAGTAGGTGGGAAACGTTTCGGGACTCTTAACTCTCTCCATGCTCATGACGGCCCCCGGCCGTCATGAGTCATGGTGGGCATGTGTGCATGATGGCCGGGGTCCGTCCCAGCCACGCCAGCGATTGGAATGTCCAGCACCGCATCGGAATTTGCACCTCAGCCAAGGTGTTAAAGTCCTAAGGAATCTCCCTGAGCTTTTACCCATTACTGCCTGGAAAACAATTGTACATATCTTGTCACCTACTAGATGGACTATGGTAATATTCTATATCTGTGAGCATCTAAGGATGTATTGACCAAGCTCCAGTCGATCCAGAATGTGGCCGCTCGCCTAGTTCTGAACCTCACTAAAAGAGCAGGGGCCGCGAGGGTCCTGGCAACCCTGCATTGGTTGTCTGTGGAGAAGAGGATCACTTTTAAAGCCATGTGCTACTGCCACAGAATTTTGTGGAAAAAAGGACCGCAATATCTCCCGTCTATGACAACTACATACACACCGTCATGGAATCTAAGATCTAAAGGCATCACATTGGTCACTCTGCGTGCCTAGAATACAATGAGCCAGGATGGGAGCTCACTCCTTTGGATACCTCGCAGCCAAGATATGGAATATTATGCCAGTGCTGCTAAGAATCAAACCTTGTTCAATCACTTTTCGCAAGAGATTAAAGACATGGCTGTTTCCATCTCCAAACTAGTACCTTCGAGTGCCGCCTTATGCTACCGGATACTCTTTTTAAGTAGCTTCCTGCCAGCTTTACTAAGAGTTTGCGCCAGTGTGGGGACACACCGGTGGTGTAACCATGTGATTTATAAATTGATAAATATAAAATATATAAATATATAGGAGAACCCCTGGCGTGCGCTTATATTTATGACATTACTTAAGGATCATGGAGGATTAGCAGTCCATAATCTCAAATCGTACTACTCGGCTGTCTGATTGCAGCACCTGGCCCTCCTACAGAAAGTGGGTGTTCCTCTTGGACAGGATGATATGACCCATTCTACATAGGAGCTTCTTATAGGGGATATACCAGGGATTGCCTTTTCCACTAAACCAATTTTGGTTACTATAAAAACGTCTGCTTCAAAGTTCCAACCGCGGCTTTTTGTATTTGGGGCAAAATTAGCAAAAAAATTGTTTTGGGGTCATTTAACCATTATACCCCAATATTAGACAATCCGCAGCTGCCAGATATCTTTTTCGTTTAATTCATTTAAGTTTTTTGATATGGTGGGACAAGAGTTTAAGCTTCACCATAGAGACTTTTTCAAATATTTGCAAATAAGCAATTTTTTAAGGAAGAAAGGTGGAGGGGTGATGGATTTCAATAAGGCAGGGATTCTCAAATCGATTTTAGCTGATGAAACCCAGATAGACATCCCAATTTTTTTAAATACCACAATGCAGGATGATATGATCAAACATTCCCAGGGCTCGGTGGATAAGATCAATGCCCAAACTAGTGATCTGGTGTGATCAATGGCAGGTGCCCAGATGTTTCTAATGTCTGCTAATCTACTGTCCCCACACTTCAAGTCCTGTTTAAATCTTTATGTCACAACTGGGAAGATAGTCAGATGGGGGGCACCTCTGGGACCGGTTGCCAAAGGCGTGGTGCGGATCTAGTGCATCTGTTGGCAACCTGTCCAGCATTAGATGGTCTATTATACCTGAATATTCAGTGCAAGCCTGGGGTAAGGCGTGCAAAGTGTGGGGCTCCTTTGAAAGGTGGACCCTCAATGGAGTGAGCAGTTATCCAACGTGTGGCTGGAAAGTTGGAAAAGCCTCTGGGTCGCCAGGATGGTGGCTGTAGGTGATTACTTATTCTGTGGGACATAATATGATAGTCCTGATGATGATCCCAGTATTTGTGTGATAGGGATCGAAACGCCGTCGACCAATAACATAGTTACACACAAACTTTCCAATGTGTCTCATTCGTGTGCCAACTATGTATGGATAGCTTAGCTATGATCTATCACTGATTACTAGCATCCTCTATTTTGCTTTTGCCTGAAAATACCCCGCCCTTCCTTGTTTACTTCCTTTTGTATTTGTCCTTTAAGTATTGGATACAGGAGTGTATCCCACTGTATTTTTGTGCCTATGAAATTCTTTTACACTTTATATTGATTAAATACTGTGTCCGGCTGGACACTTTTTGCCTTATAGTACACATTGTAGTCTATATTTTTCATTATATTGTGGTTATCCAATGTGTTAAGGACCGTTGTGGTTTTATAAATTGTTATCCTAGGTCCTTAACCACCTAGAGGGTTCCCTTGTCTAAATTTAACCACTTAGATACAGGGCATCTTTTTTTGCCCTTGAAGCTCAGCATCAGCAGCTAATTGTTCAGCTCTCTCTTCTTCTGGCCCAACACCAGACCATAGAGAGGGATTGGTTTCATGTTCAATGGGACAAGGCATGCTGTTAGTGCCAAGGACTCCTCTATATCTGTACCTCCTGGTGTCTCATCTTCTCTCTGTGTGTGATCCATGTTCATAGGAGTTTGATGCCCTGGTACCAGTGACTCCAGCTGTTTTCCACAAACTACAGTGGTGGTTAGAAGTTTAGAACTTGAACAAAGGTGTCTTCCTCTCGCCCCCAATTCCTCAGACATTTACGGCAGTTGTCAGAAATCATGGTTGGGGGCGACTTTGGGGAACTCTTATGTTCAAGGTCTTTCTTTAAACGACAGCAGAGGGCAGACCATTGTCCAACTGTTGGGAGCTCGTAGCAATTTCAGATCTCCCCGTTTTTTTCTTACTCTGAATCAGTGTTATATCACTCAGGTCAGAACAGACAACCAGATGACCCAATCATATTTGAACCTTAAGTGGGTAACAGGTCCAATCAGTTAGCTTTT
This sequence comes from Lissotriton helveticus, assembly GCF_964261635.1. NCBI lineage: Eukaryota > Metazoa > Chordata > Amphibia > Caudata > Salamandridae > Lissotriton > Lissotriton helveticus. The sequence goes on along the minus strand of NC_136068.1, from coordinate 1,402,648,777 downwards.
CTGTCTGGCAGAGGAGATTGTGTCATTGGCAGAGAGTAGTCTGATGTCTCTGAAAGCTCTCTATCTTCCAGGGAGGGAGAATGTGCTTGCAAACTGTTTGAGTCAAATTTTTTCCACCTCATTTTTCCTGTTTCTCCGTTATCTTCTACAACATTCCGGGAGATAACGGATTGGTTTGGAGCTCCATGACTGAATCTGTTTTGATCTCCCAACAATGTCCTTCTTCCCAGCATTGGCTCTCTCCTTTCCTGCCAACAAGTGTTGGGGTAGATAAATGAGTTTTCTTTGGGTTCAGGGTCTTCTTTTGCCTTTCCACAGTTTTCCTTGATCAGCAAGGTTCTAGACTAAATTAAGAAGGAGAGTGCTAGAATTAAGGTGGCTCTAGTTGGCAATGGTATACACCTTTGACGAAATAGGGACCTTTGCTTCTAAGTCAGGGAAAGGGGGTTACGCTACTGGATAACCCCTGGTCACCCCCTTGGTAGCTTGGCACGAGCAGACAGGCTTATCTCAGAGGCAGCGTGTTAAGGATTTGTAAACACATACAGTAATACAGTGAAAACACTACAGATGGACACAACACAGGTTTTATCAAAATAAGTATTATTTATATAGACTTAACACAAGACCTAAAACAACAAAAATCCACAATACTGAAATTAAAATTGACTTAAAGATGGTAGAAGTCACTTAGTTCAAGTTGATGGTAAATGCGACACAGTTTTCACAAAAGTACCTTGAAGCGTAACGCAAAACAAACAAAACGCTCGCAGAGTTGGAGATGCGTCAGTTCCTTGCTTCGGGGGAGACGATGCACTGTGCCTCAGTGCTTGCGTAGAGTAGGGGATGCGTCTTAGTCCTTACTGGAGAGGCGGTGATGCGTAGATTCACGTACTGTTGCCTGGTTACAATGCGACAAGATGGCACCTCGATGCGATGTGACAATCCGGTGCGATGCGATAAGATGGTGCCGTTGATACGACGATTTGAAGACGATGTGTGCACGCCCGGCAGCCGCGCAGCGAACTCTGTAACTTTGGAGCCACGATAGGCCCTGCGACGTGCTTCTCCGGTGATGCGATGGCAACCTCTGCGGCGGCAACACAATTCTCGAGTGATGCATCGGGTAACAGCTTTGACAAAGGCACACTTCTCTGGTGATGCGGCGGCAACCCCTGCAGCAGTGACACGCTTCTCCGGCGATGTGACAGCAATAGCTGCAACTGTGACACGCTTCTTCTCAATGCGTTGCGCTTCCAGCTCCCAGCGACATGCAGGCTTCTGCAGACAGAAATCCCAGCAAAGAAATTCAGAGTGAGGCTGTTGGTGAAATCTTATGTCCCTGAGACTTCAGTAGGAGGCAAGCACAATGTCAAGCCCTTGGAGTAATATTCTGCAAGATGATGAAAGTTCTTTAAAAGTTCCTTCTCCTCTCCTTGGCACTGAAGACACCACTGTAGACCAAACCAGCAACACAGCACACTGGCAGGGGGTAGTCCACCTCCTACAGCTTCCTTGGTTCTTCTCCTTGGTAGAGGTTTTTCTTGTTCCAGAAGTGATCTAAAGTCTTGGGGTCTGGGTCCCCATATTTATACTAGCAAATCTTTTGTCCTCTGAAGGCAGAGGGTCCTGTACCCAGTCCAAACCAGTTCCGCACAGTCCTGGAGCACTTTGTTTACATGACTCCTGCTTTCCTTTGGCAAGATGGGCCAGGGGCATCAGACACACCACAGGAGGTGGAGCCAACATTTTGGAAGGCCGGCACAGCCCTATTCAGACCCAGGTGCTACTCCTCCCACTCATCTGCATGCAGATAGGTCTATTCAGCCTTGTGCTGACTCACCCTGTCTCCTGGAATCCCCCAGCCCCTGTCACTCACAAAACCAGAAACACAATACACAAGCTAGCAGAGGCAGGCTGGATGGTTAGGCAAGAAAACACCTACTTTTTAAAAGTGGTATTTTCAAGCACAGAATGTTAAAAACGACTTCACTAAAAGAAGATTTTTATCATTCTGAGTTCAGGCATACTAAATACGAATGTCTACCATGTTCCATGGGTCAGATAGGATTATAAGATATTATACTCAAACTGCCCATTCTGGCCTATGGGAACTGGTAGCCTTGCAATAGTGAAAAACTAAAGTGGCTGTAATTCACTATTTGGACATGCCACACACACCAGGTCATGTCCTACCTTATACTTGCAATGCACCCTGTCTTTGGGCCTACCTTAGGGGTGTCTGATATGAAGAAAAGGGAAGGTTTAGGGACTGGCACGTGGGTGCACTTACCGAGTCGACATTGCAGTACTAGACTGCACACAGGCTCTGCAATGGCAGGCCAGAGACACACTTTACAAGCTGCTTCTGTGGGTGGCACAACCAGTGTACAAGCCCACCAGCAGCATTTGATTTACAAGCCCTGGGCACATGGTGCACTGTACTAGCGTCTGACAAGTCAGTCAAATAACCCAATCATGGATTCACTAATCAATACATCAATTTAACGTAGGGAGCCCTTGCACTGTGGCACTGAATAGCAGTGGAACAGTGCCGAAAGCATCTAACCAGCAAAACAGATCAAAAACAGAGGAGACAATCAGTAAAAAATGGAAGGGAGACTCACGCCAATGATTACAGGTCTAACAGAGACGGTTGAAGTGTTGTTGGTGGTGCCAACTTGGAAGAGACAAGCTTGGTTAATGCTACTTCTTTAGCTGTCCATTCAGCTTCTCTCATTCTTTAGTCTGTATCCATCTCATCTATGCCTCCCAACCCTCTCAGAGAGATCTCTTTGTTGTCTGTCTTTGGGGAGTTTGAGTTTGAAAGAAGGTATTGGAGTTGTGAAGGTATTCTCTGAGATTTTTCTCCCTATGCAGAATTCTCAGAAAAACTGCAAAAACTAAAGGTCTATGAATGTCACTGGAGTAACTTCTCTAAGAAGTAGAGCTCCAGAGGTTTGCTTTCATTTCCTACAGATGGTTTTCTCTTAGGATTATCTGTTTCAACCTTGAGAAGCCAATGGGTGGCTATTAAATATATTAGTGGTGCTTCATTCTTTCAACTTTAATCTCTAGCCTTTAGACTTCTTCTGGGTTTTCATTTGTGGAGACCAGTTATTCACATGCCTATTCTTCTTTGGGATCTTTCTCTGGTACTTTCTTTTCTTCAGGTTCTTTCCTTTGAACCCAATCTTCGGTGCTCTAAAATTCCTGACTATGAAAGTTTTTTTGCGTGTGTCTATTTTCTCTGACAGTAGATTTGAAGGACATAGGTGCTCTTCTGTACCACAAATCATTTATGAAGATTTTTGCAGATAATGTTGTTCTCTGTCCAGACCCTTCTTTTCTTCCCAAAGTTTCATCTTCCTTCCATCTTTCTCAGGATATTGCTTTACCTTCCTTTCTTTGTCTCCTTCTTCCGACCAAGAGGTTCTATGACATACTCTCTATCAGTTCAGAACCTGGACTATTTATTTAGATAGAGTCTTGTCTCTTTGGAAATTAGAATTTCTTTTCATATTGGATTGGGCAATCGTGGTCCATGTCCAACAGTATCTACCTTAAGTAGATAGGTAACAACAGTTATTAGTTTGGCCTACTGGAATGCAGGAGTTTACCTCCCTGTAGTAATCCAAGCGATTTCCTTCTCATGGGCTTCTTTCAAGGGTGCTTCACTATGAGACATTTGTGCTGCTGCTACATGTCCTACTCCCCAGACACTTATTTTGCATTACAAACTTTGCATGGGCGAATTACTTTCAGCAGCACTTGGTTCTGCGGTACTTTTAGCAGTTGATTACTCCAAGTCATAGTCTTCCTTGTCAGAGTCCTGTCTTCCCTTCCCTCCCTTAAGGATGGGGCGCGAAAATTGATGTATTTGATTTTTTTTTTTTATTAGACTTATTAACAGAAAGTAATACAAATAAGCCCCATCCTTAAATTCAGGTGGTGATGCACTTCCTGTGCAATTGGAAGGTGGGGGCCTTTTTTTGTCTATGTGCGCGAGCTAAGGGATTGCTCATCTTGCCTGGACTGTGGCGAGGAAGAGGACGGTTTACAGCAATTAAGATTACCAGTTAGTAACTGAGTCATTTCTCAATAAACATGTGTATAACTTTTCCTTTGTAAAACTATGCATAAGTTTTCAAAAACACGTGCACTGTAAACATTTTGAAATAAGGAGTACTTGTGGATTTGATGAGTACGAGGATATTGACTAGAGTAGATATTTTCCAATTTCATTGGTGGAGTTCCATTCGACGGCATATTTCAAAGCAGAGCCGTCCATAAGTAGTAGCGAAAGAGTGCGGGAAATGCATTTCCTTTGGAAGAACTGAGATACCTGGAAGCGCGCATTATGAGATCAACCGCACCTCGGATAACAATGCAGATAAAAGCAGCCCGGAATGTGCGTAATATGGCTGTGAGCTTCCCCACCTGTCACCCGGGATCTCATTTACTTTCTGTAGATAGCGGCACGCAGCACCTCTCGTCGTAGAAAAAAAAGATTATTGTTCCTCTTCTGTCAGGTTTTGAGCGATCTCTCAGATGTTTGAAGAGCGCACGTCTTTATGTAAAATGGTCCACCGAGGCCTGGACTTTTTCAACACGCAGCATTTCATGCATGAAAAGAGCGATCCCGAGCCGGCAGAGCGAGGAGTTTTCGGTGATACATGTAGCAAGACCGAGGAGAGTTTAGCAGATATGAGGCGAATAGAGGATGCTTTAAACATGTAAGCAGCTCACATATTTGCAGTGTAAATGTAACGTTTTTAAAAAGCGCTTGCTGCTACAGTCCTGCGGCTTCAAGGCACTACTGCAAATGAGTTGTGTTGTATTTGCATGCATATAGCGTTTCACACAGGAGATGAGACATCGAAGTGCATTTACGGACTGGGAGCACATGCTATGCCTTTCAGAAGTACTTGGGGGCATATTATCAAGGACCGGTGTTAAAATTATCGCCATTTGATCGTCAGGAAACTACTGATAAAACGGCGATAATGGGCTTGATAATACGCCCTTGTTAATTCCCATAGAAGCCCATGTTCTGATGTTAACATGGGCTTGAGGAGAGCAAAATTGAAATGTGGCCTGTTTTGGAAGTGTTTTGGTGTCATGTTTTTTGATAGAATCATTTGCCTAGGGTAGCAGCGCCCAAGCTTATAGTGGAGGGGAAATCAGTGAAGAATGTAACATATGCGATTCACTTTCACTTACAGCTATATCTGGTTGAAATGGTGTGGGTTGTGAGCATGGCCTATGCTCGACCCGTTGAGATGTCACGCATGATGCGCAGGACTTGCTATTTGTCAAGTGAAAGGTGTTCACTTTGTCGACATGGGACGGATGACAGGCTGAGCTGACCACATTAGAATCTGAACTGTGTGCACTATCGAGTGTACAACCTAAATGTGGAGCTGAGCCACTAAACCTCCAAGACATTGTGCGAATTTGTGTAGTCTCAAAGGTCTGCGTTCTGTGTCTGCCAGCTCTGAAGCTAAATGATTACAAATCTGTGGGGTAATAATGCTTGTCGTACTTAAATAGCTCCATGAGCACTGAATTAATATTGATGATCTATAACGATTAATGGAAAGAAAAGGCTTAATTTGACAATTGTGTTTGTAATCATAACCTCTAGACTGCATTGAGCAGCCACAGTCCTGACAGACAGAAATGCCTTTGAGAACTCTTCTTATTTGAACGAATGCGCACAAGGAAAACCCCGCCCGCAGGCACTTTTGCCATACTTTCTCATTCTTTGCATTGCATTAAAATTGATGAATGCCTTTGTGAAATTGCAAAAGCAGGTCCCCGAGAAGGAGTCACGCCAGATGACTGTATTGCAATCTAAGCAGCAATGACAGGGAGGCAAGTGCAGCCCGTGAAATTATATCCGCTTTGCGGCTTCCTGGACCGGTGCTGGAGGTAACATGCTGACAGCTCTGACCATGGCTGTAATATGGCTGAATTACTTTAGGGCCTTATTAAGTCCAGAATTCATTGGTGCAAAATAATGAGCACATCCTCTTTGAGTGTCTGTTCTCCTTTTATATCGCTATGATTAGTATTTATAAGCTTAAATAAATACATATACCTAAAAATTAGAAGTATTTCTACCTCACCAGACACGTACTCCATTGCCTTCTTTCTATATGCACATATAAGAACCCTGCAGCCCTAAAAAAAAGGCTTTACTATTATTGTGCCCCTTTGGTTGTGAGGACCACGTTACAAAGAAAATGCCCCAGTTACTTACTAGTAATCTTCGTTACTCCGAGTCCTGGTCTTCCTCGCCACAGTTTTCACGAAATGAGCTTCAGCCTCCCTACAAAAAGTCCCAAGTTAAAAAGTTAGCTTACTAGCCTCCCATTCCTCCAATATGGCTGACTACCTCTTCCCCCTAAATGCCAAAAAAAGGAATTCCATCCTAAGCACATCCTGTTTCCAGAAACCACCACTAAATATCAAAGAATCCCTGTACCCTGGACATTGGTTAGCGTTCATCTAATAGGCATCAAAACATTGTTTGCTGGAAAAAATATGCTATTTAGATCCAGACTCACCCCCTCTCTATTTATGGTTAGGTGTATGTTATCTAGTGCCTGACCGTCCAAATCAAACCACTGTTTGTAACTGCAAGCGGGAGATTCCTGGCAGAATTCAACTCGACACATCCAATGATGTCTGCTCTACTGAGACAGTCCATCCACCCACACTTGAAAAGTAAACAAAATGAAAAAATGTGTGGTGAAAAGGAAGGCACCTCACGGGCGAACAACCCTCGGGGCGCTTGGCAGATGTTACCAATTTCCTGCCCCTTTCTCATCATCGGTCGCCATTCCTTTTTCAAAATAAAATAAATGTCCAAAACAAAAACCCTTCGAATTGTGCAGAGGGACAGGTGCCAAACAAGAAGCTAAAGAAATTGCTCCCTGATGTGACAAGATAAGTGATTAAAATCAGCAGACACACCAATGATACAACTTTATTACTAAATCTGGTGTGTACTGGTGAAGTAAAAAGGCTGGTAGCTTACTGTCGCATACCACTACCTGTAACCGACATGTTTCACTGCCCTATATACTTTATGGCAGATTCATCAGGGTTCACCAATTGGTCACCGCACCAGTGTTGGACATCTTCATTATGGAAACGTCAACCAGCCAGGTCCTCTCATACCAGCTGGCCAGGGAAATATCAGCCCTACTGTCGATTGTTGTATCAATCGTACGGGTATGGAACCAGGACCATAAATCATCCCAGAAACCACCAACCAAATAATAGAGCCGTTCACAACAGGACCTCAAGAGAAGGGAAACTATACTGTGCTGAGTAAGACCATGACTACGAGTAATGAAGACTATCGGTAAGTAACCGGGGCATTTCCTCCTCGTCCTTCTTCCTTGCCACAGTATTTACGCAATCAGTTGATATTAAACCTAGAATCACTTTCAATGAAAAATGCAATGAAAACATATACCAATGGATTAAATTGCAGCACACAGTTTAATCTAAAAGAATACAACATGTTTTAACACTGTTGGAAAATGACCCTTTCTGAAGACTCACCCCTAATGTTTTGCCTTCCTCATCTTTTTCTGTCCTGTTTTTGTTGGCTTTAGGACTCCTAGCACTTTACCACTGCTGACCATGCTAAAATGCATGTGCTCTCTCCTCTAAACCTGATAAAATTGCTTTATACCCGTTTGGCATACTTGATTTACTTGTAAGTCCCTTGTAAAGTCATCAATTACATACCCAGAGCCTGTAAATTAAATGCTACTACTAGGCCTGCAGCACTAATTGTGCCACCCACAGAAGTTGCCTTTTAATCCTGTCTCAAGTCTGCCACTGCAGAGCCTGCTTTTGTTTGACTTGCCATTGCCAAGCTTAAAAATCCCCTTTTAGTACACATAAGGTCCCCTTAAGGTAGGCCATAGATAGCCCTATATGTTTTGCATGTGCCATTAGTGACAAACAGCCTGTTTAGTGTTTCACTACTGTAAGGCCTACCCCTCTTAAAGGCTAGCATTGGGAATTCCTTAATACCCTTTTAAGATGCAATTCCTGATCAAGGAGAAGTCGCTTTTTCATGTTACATATCTTTAAAATGGTATGAATAAATTATCCTTACTGGTGAAGTTGGATTTCACAATACTGTTTTAAAAATGTCATTTTTGGAAAGCCAACATTTCTCTGTGCTTAAAACTCTGTGTGCTTTTGCGGCCTGTCTCCAAGCATCTGACATGGGTGACAGCTAAACGTTGTGCATTCCCTCTAGACAGTGTTAAACACAGGAAGGTGAGGCATTCTGAGTACTCTTCTGCATTTATCTGTGTTGGAACTGGCCCTTTTTGCAAGGTTATCCCCAAACATTTGCCTTCCTCCTGTCTTTTTCCTGACCGGTTTTTGTTGGTTGTATGACTCTGGGAACTTTACCACTGCTGATCAGTTTTAAAGTGCATGTGCTTTCTCTTGTAAACTTGGTAAAATTGGTATACATCTGTTTTGCATATTTAATTGACCTGTAAGTCCCTTGTACAGTGGTATGTCATATACCCAGGGCCTGTAAATTAAATGCTACTAGTGGGCCTGCAGCTCTGTTTGCTCCACCCACTGAAGTAGCCTTTTAAGCCTGTGCTGTCTCAGGCCTCTGCCACTGCATGGTATGTCTGAGCAGCTGCATTCATGTGGCACTTGAAGTATTTGCCACGTCTGAAACTCCCCTTTTACTACATATAGGTCACCCCTAAGGTAGGCCCTAGGTAGCCCTATGGGCTGGGTGCGGTGTAGGTAAAAGGTATGACATGTGCCTTTACTGTGTAGCATGTCCTGATAGTGACAAACAGCCTATTTGGTTTCACAAAGATTTTGGCCGCCCTGTCATAGGTTTGCACTGGAAATTCCCTGATATGCGCCTCAGTGGTAATTAGTAATACAACAGGGATAGCATGGCCATGCTTGGTATGTTTGGAATAGTAGTGCAAAATCCTGCTTTTTGTTAAAAGTGGATTTGTTATTACTATTTTAGAAATACCACTTTTAGAAGTGGGCATTTCTGTGTGCTTATGACTCTTTGTGGACTGCCTGGTTGTGTATTCAACGTCTGGTTTAGACTGACAGGAGAAACGCGATGTGCATTCACTCTAGACAGTTACAAGGGGGATTGAGGTGTGTCCTGCCTTTCCTTGGTGACTCAGCACTGGGCTGAATAGCCCTCGCCTGCATATAGACTGGTGGTAGGAGTTTCACTTGCACCTGAATAGGCCTGGTCTGCATTTAGAGTAGTGGGAGGAGTTGCACCTTCACCTAAATAGGTCTGTGTCTGACTTTCACAATTCTGTCTCCACCCCTGCAGTGTGTTTGGAGGTAGGGCTTTGGTTGATTGGGGGTGTTGTGCACTTCTGAAAGTTGTTTGAAGTGCCCAGAGAACTAAATCCTTTGACTATAAGTACACAGGACATGACGCTATGATTTGAGACACTGCGTGGGACTTGTAACCAGATGCTGCTGGCTCTACAGCCTGCAGCTTGCCAGAAGGAACAGTGATGCTGTCAGGAGGAACCACCATTGAACTCCCTTGCTTGTGCTGACCTGTGGCCTGTGAGGCTATGAAAAAGGCTGCCACTTTATCTCCAAGGCCCCTGATGTGCTTGCCTGCTGCTAGTTCCCTGTGTTGAGCCCCCAGTTGTTCTCCAGGGACTGGGTATTGCCGCCATCCTAGTTTTGCGAAGAGCGCATGGTGAGCGCTGTGTTCTTCACCTATGATGGTGAAAGAGGAAGCGTGTGGAGAGCGCTGTTTCCTCCCTTTTTTTGGTTTAAAGCGAGTAAGGAGCACTTTACTTGAGGATCATGTGAAAGTAGCCCGCTTGGTGTGCACTGCGAGCAAAAGGTTGCCAAATGCAGGCTAAGCAACTGACCCAGGAAAATCAGCACCTGAGGTTACATCTCAGTGCTTGTATAGTGCCTAAGATTTGGCCACTTGGCGTACTGGCACTGTGGGAGACACCCTGCCCTCAACATGTGACCAAGCTTATTCTTCTCATGTTGGAAGCCACCGCATCGACTCCCAGTGCAACTCCCCTGTGTTGAGGAAGGCAAAGGAGGTGAGCACCATGGGGGACCAACGCGAGACATGTTTCCACCAGTGGGCATCTCTGAGGTTAAGGAAGCCACACTGGGCCAGAGGATATGGCCCCACCCACCTTAAATGAACTCCTGAGAGGGAGTCGGGCCCCCGGAGGAGCTTGCCTCCCAGCCTGCTATTACAGCTTCTTGTTGGAGCGGGTGACCGTGCCTATCCCTTCACATCTGGAAGGATGATCAGAGATCTCCCCCACCGCCTGTATTCACTGGGCCGGCGGTAGCCACACTGCACATTTGCGGGCAGATGCACTTCGCTAAGCATTACATATGTGGAGGAGCAAGTGAGGTCTCCTGCCCTTCCTGCATTGTGTGTGCCCCATCTACTCTGCAGGCCTACCTGGGGTGGACGCCGAGTGGCTGCATTTCTTGCCATCTGGCCGGTCTCGATGGGCCATAGCTGAAATGAGGAGTGCGATTTCAGCACAAAGACAATACCGTAATCACTGTAGTAGGTGTGCAGGTGTCCTTGCCACTCAAGTGCTCAGAATTACCATATTATGGCTTATAGGCATGCAGGTGTTGCCATGCCTGCACTTAGTACCTAAATTACTGTATAGTGCATGATAGGAGCACAGGGTGCTGTGTGCTATGTTATAAAGGTAATCTGTGGCGATTCACATGTTTTCAATTTCCTGTCACAGGAAAGGTGCTGAATTGTGAATGTATGTCGTTTTAAATTGCATTCATCAGGATAACAGGCATTACTTCAGAAGCTGCATTTATGTGCACAGTGATGGAGTTGTGCATAATGCTGGCATTATATTTTTATAACTTGTGCAATCTATAAGTATGTTCTTACTTATAATGTTATAAAAATTGCCTGGTTGGTAAAGTGATTTATATGATCTATGTGATTTCATGACATCATGACAAGTGCCTAATGGCACTGGGATTTATGTGATTATGGTCTAATGTGTTTTATGTACAAGACAAAGGATATTTTTATATAACCTTGTGTGGAGCTTTTTTTGTAGGCTGCCTTGTGTGTCATTGGTGTGTATGTGTGTTGCCCAAATGCTTTACACATTGCCTCCTGGATAAGCCTGACTGCTCTGCCAAGCAACCAAGGGGGTGAGCAGAGGTTATCTTGTGTGTATAACTCTCTTACCCTGACTAGAGTGGTGGGTTATGCCTGGCATAGGTGCATACCCTAGCCAACCAGAATCCCCATTTCTAACAATCTGCATTCTGGTTGGTCTTCCTGGGCAAGGATGATTAGGAGGGCTTGATATATACTTCAACAGGTAGAGTCTTGTTCAAATGCAAAGCACTGCAATGATTTTTCTCCTAGGGTTAGCCTGGCAGACACAACTGGGTTGAAAGGGATCCTTGTGCAGTTCAGGGAGATCTTTTGAAGTCACCCCCTACATCAAAGGCACTTTTGGGTATAAGTATTGAGTGCCTGACCCCCTAAAATCAGACACTTCTGGTTCTTGAACTGAATCTCTGTCAGAAGAACTGCTGTGCTGCTTAAAGGTCTCAGTTGGACTGCTTTTTTGGAAGGATTGCATTTCTGCTTGTTGCACTGCCACCTGCTACTCCCTGACTGTTCAGGAAGGAGAGTTGGACAACGCCTTCCCTCCAAGTGATCTCCAAGGTCTTGCTGCCATACCTCTTGTTTTCTGAAGTCTGAGGGACACAAAAGACGTCCATCAATTCTGCTGGTGCATCTGGACTCTGCCTTCTGTGAGTCCTACCCTTGCCTGAGGTGCCCCCTCCATATTCTGGGCCTCAAAAGGGGGTACTTTAGTTTGTCCTCACCTCTACATCAATGCAGCAGTGGCTTTCCGCTGATGCATCACTCATCAACACAGTGGCTGCTCGACAACAGCGGCTCTGCAGCCAGCGCAGCTAGAGGACAACACCCAGCGCAGCTCCATGACAATGCAGTGACTGCATCATACAGGAGTACATAAACAAAGCTTCCACTGAAGGTGCAGTTCGGCGCTGACGCTCACCTCCATCCAAGGATCGATGACAACGCGGTGCATCATTGACTCCTCGCCTCAAGTCCTCAACGACGATGCTTTGCACCATCAGAGGTACTTTTTCAGCAGGATCCGTTTGGTTCCTGTAGCCGGCCTGCAGTTGATCGCAGTTGGCCCGAACTTTGGATTTTGCATGACCTTAAGTAATCTTTTAGTGTTTTTGTATTTTAAGCACTTTTGTGCATTTATTCTTTAAAAATTCATATCTCGACTTCCACTGATTGGATATTGTTCTTTTAGTTTGGTTTTCCTCAGATTAATATTATCCATTTCTGTGAACCTGTGTGGAGTCTTTTTGTTGTGTATTCATTGTGTTACTGTGATGCACAAATATGTTACACATTGCCTTTTTAGATGAGCCTGACTGCTCTGTGACAAGTACCCAAAAAGACAGTTCCCTTCACATAGTGATTTGACGTCTAATCTGATTGTTGACTCCTGGAATATAATACACTTGAAGCGATGTATTTTTACAATCTGTTATTGCTAAGCATTGGCTGTGAATGGCAATCCTGCCGAGCCTGCGACTGTATTGGACCCCGCAAAGATTGGCCAAGTTTGTACAACAACTGGTTCCCCGTTGTAAGAGGTGTGGTCTTTTAAGGGCTAATGACGTCCATGTTTTGTTTACATGTCCAGTGATTAAAGAATGTTGGAAACATATAGAAGCCACCATAAGAGCTAACTTAGCAGATAACATAGTTTTTCCTGAAACACTGGTACCTCTTTGGGTGGACAGTGCCTCTCAACAGGCTTTAAGCAGAAAATAAGGGGTTTGCTATTTTATTTGTTGCTCTTGGCCAGGCGAGAGATTTGTAAATGTTGGCTGGACCTCTTTCCTCCACACCCTACAGCAGTAGCCATGGTGAAATGAGGACTAAAAAAAAGAAAATATCCTTCTGAGCATCTGGCAGGTATGAGTTATTCTCCATAGTAGCCACCATTGTGAAGTGCCCATACAACAGGATTGTGAGACACCTGTCTGTTTCCCCGCATTCTCTTGAAGCACAGGCTTGGCACATGACTCTAAGGGCTATGGGAAATGGAACAGGGGTCAGGGGTACTGTTTTGACTCACGTTATTACTTTGTGTGTTAGTGCAGCGACGTTGTAGTGTGATGGTAAGTTATGCATTTTCAAGTGAAGGTATCATTTATTCATTCATCCCTCTATGATCATTGTATGTGTCTTGTTATCCCCGCTGGACTCATATCCCAGTACTGGTTCATGCTCTATGGGCTTACACATCTGATAACTTTTCATCACTACTCTTCCAAATGAATCAGCCACTCTAAAAGGCAGTCCAACTTTTCCCATTCTCCAAAGGTGCAGTTAAACGCTGGCGATGCCTGACAACAATAGATTGAATATATACATCGCTTTAAGTGTATTATCCCCTGGGGGTCAACAAATAGATTAGAAGTCAAATGGACTATGTACTGAATTCAGAGCCTATTATATCAACCCCATTAACGCTGCTTCAGAACGAACAGTTCCCAGCCAGCCTGCCTTGCAGCAAGCTGATGAAAGAGCAATCCTTGATTTGACACTTACAGTATATAATTTCCATAATAATTAAGTAGGAGGTTAGTGCATTGTGCGCAAACACATTATTAGGATAACAAGGCAGAAAAGAAAACCTTGTTTCCGTTGCTCTCTTCTAAGAGTTCAGTTTTGTGCTTGTACAGCACATTATATCTGAAGGCCTCAAAGAGTTTTACATACCATTAATAAACATTACATTCCCCATTAACACTTTCATGCGACGTGAGCTCTTGCTGTCTGACCTCAGACGGATCAAAGGCTCCGACGACCACCAGAGAAAGAACCATTGCGCCTCGGGTGAGGGGTAAATCGTAGATAAGGGATGTTTAAGGAAAAATCACCATCTTTATCGAAGGTTCATTGGGGTCATCAAAGGGCCAGATGCTTCCATCATTGAATTCTTATCATTTCCTTCCCTTGCCTCACCTTCATCCCTTCTCTTCCAGACCTGCTTCATGTATTTTTTTCATTTTCTTTTACTGAGATTATGTATTCGCAAAATATATGTAACAATGTTGAAGTCTAAACTTTACTCAACCCTGGGAATAGAATGATGCCTTTAAGATGACTTAAGGTCCGCTGTTTATTGAGATATAATTGAGAGAAATGCGAGGCAATTTAGTGATTTTCAAGTACATTTAAATATGCCCGTTTGCTTTTCATACTTCTAAAGCACCAGCATGTTGGCACCACGATCCATTCCTTTAAGTACCGGCTAATGGAGAAAATTAAGATTAATGACTTGTATTTATATTAAATGAAATTTAAATGCCCTTGCAAAAAAAGTGCTGTACCATGCAACAAGATGGTACATGAGAATATTATTGAAGACAGCATAGACTGATCCCTTTGCATTATTGGATCATTGGTGTATAGCATACCAAATAGTGTATTATAAATGTTTCTTAACAAGAAGCATTTATTTTTGTTTACAGGAAAAGATAACGCTCATTAAGATGAGGAAAAGGGTTTAACGCAGAAGAAGCAGGATTGGCTACTGCTACAATTTCCAGAGGGCAATAAAAGCCTTTAAGGTTTTCCTGAACTGTACTAATGCCCTCAGTGCACCTACAACACTAATTCGGATGCAGTCATTTCCCATGCAGAGTTACCAGTATGAGGAATATCGCCAGTCACAGAATGCAAGAATACCCCGTGATTACAAGTATTGACCAAGGAAATGGCATAGTACCAGTAATATCAATGTTAATGCACCCATTTCCATGGATACATCTCCATTCCATGGGCTTTATCGTGGGCAGAGCCCACCAGGCTTGACGTGAAGAAGGTGTGCGCAGAAACAGCTGGGCTAGTAATTCCTAATTCAACCGAAGGTGGAGTTACAGAACGATTAAACAAGTTAAGCCACTTCCTATATAGGCGGAAGCTCTTAATGGGAGGAGAAACATGTCCGATAAGTGATCTCTAAGTGACTCAAATGACCTGAACTCGGTAAGTAGCTCACAGCGGCTTGGGTACCAGAGATGCAGGTGTGAAGAACGTGATGGTGAGTAACAGGTAAGTTGGTCGGAACGGTAGAGAGGGGCTGCTTTGTAGTTGGTATTGAAAACTAGGATAACATATTTACATTCCACCATAAGTGAGTCAGAAACCTGGCCTGAATCATGTCAGTATGTAGTAGGACAAGAACAAGGCAAACCAAATAATATATGTATATATATATATATATATTCACTGAAAAAACCATAGGTTATAGACCATATATAGTTAGGAATTAGCATTTACAAAACCTTGAAAATTCACTGAAAAAACCATAGGTTATAGACCATATATAGTTAGGAATTAGCATTTAAAAAACCTTATTTTACTCACACAAAACCATTGAAATTCCATATATAGTTAGTTGCACTAACTATATATTGCGCACCCGCAATCCACTGCTGATGATGTCACATATTACATCATTCATGACATGGTCAGTGACATCACTGATGACATCACTGATGACATCTCAAATGACATCACTGATGACATCACTGATGACAACATCCAGTGACTATGTTTCTGTAAAGTTAAAATATGTCTTACATATTGAAGAATGAGTGGATGTATAAGTTTCTGGACGAAGGATTTAGTAGGTGCATGACTGAATGTATGAGTGAGTGATTAAATGTGTCTCACTGAGTGCATGGGTTAGTGACTAAACTGTCTTAATTTGTGCATCATTATGTCTGTTGTTCTGTAAACTGCTGCATGTGTTGATCAGTAGCTATATGAGTAACTATATGGGTTATTGATTGATTGCCCAAGTATTTGCATGGGAGACTGAGTGTGTGTGTGGCTGGCTGGGAGGTGTGTGACTCTGTACAGATCAATGTGTACTTGTATCAATGATTGTATAAGAGAGTAAGTATGTGTCAGTATATGGTTGAAAACGTAAGGTGCTCTATGTTTAACTGTATAGAGTAGAAAATGGAAGTGTGATTGATTCTTTACAGGACTGACTAGGTGTGTGAGTAACTCCATGGATGAGTGGCAGAGTGTGAGTGTCTGTATAGGTGTATGAGTGCATATGATAGTGTTGTAAACATGAGTGATTGTATGTATGAATGATTGTATGGGTGAATGAGTGAATGTGTGTGTAGACGTAGGAATCAGTGAGTACGTATGTAGTAACTAGTATTGGTGTGTCAATGGTTTCAAAAATTATACTCTGTTTTTAACACTGGGTGAAACAGAGGTTATATTAAAATGTGAGGAGATGCATTGTATTGTCACATGAATGATATCATCAGTGATGTGGTCATTGATGTCAAATGAGATGTCATCAGTGATGTCATCAGTGATGTCATTTGAGATGTCATCAGTGATGTCATCAGTGATGTCACTGACCATGTCATGAATGATGTAATATGTGACATCATCAGCAGTGGATTGCGGGTGCGCAATATATAGTTAGTGCAACTAACTATATATGGAATTTCAATGGTTTTGTGTGAGTAAAGTAAGGTTTTTTAAATGCTAATTCCTAACTATATATGGTCTATAACCTATGGTTTTTTCAGTGAATTTTCAAGGTTTTGTAAATGCTAATTCCTAACTATATATGGTCTATAACCTATGGTTTTTTCAGTGAATTTCAATGGTTTTTTAATAGCAAATATCATAAGCTGTCGAATGTCAAGTACGTGGTAAGTGAAAACATTTTCGTGTTTATGCACACTGATCTGCTTTGAATGGTGCCCCCCCCCTCATTTCTATTAGGAGTACTCTCTCTTTGCAGATAGTGAAAGGTAGTTAACGCAGGCCTTTGCCCCCGTTGTAATCCGTCGTGCCTGCTTCTCTCTCCATTTGATTGATTGTTATCCAAGTATTTACTGTTTTAGAATTAGTTCTCTTTGGTTCATTCTCTATTTACAAACAAACACAGAGTCGCAATACTCTGTTTAGTCTTTGCAGATAACGAAAAATCGTGTAAAAAAAAAGAAAAGGAATCGAGTAAAATCAGTAGGCCACTAATGGGATCTCTTTTTGACCTCGCTAAAATAGAAACATTAGGAACAACCCCTCATGACAAATACAAAACTAGTGAGATGAACTGAACTCCACACAATGATGGCTGCAAAACAGCTCGGCTCCGCCACCCACCCCGCCCAAAATAACGATAAAGAGCGGCTGCCATGATTGGTTGCGGAATGGCCACAACGGAGCTACGAAATGGTGGTGCTCTCATGCTAACCCCAGCTTCAGTCTGAAACATCCAGAAACACTGTAGACTACCAATTCGATCAGTTCCGGTAGCGCCCCAATGTAACCCGGTAGAGAAGAACTAGCCCTCCCCTCTTTGACTGATGGTTCTTGTTGCCTGTCCCTTCTGTTGTCATTTAACAGAACTATTTAGCCTGCTGAAAGGGGTTGTGTTTCGACCGCTGGTTGGTGGAGACATTTTGACTATATTCTGGAATGCGTTGTCGCGTAATGCGTCATATGACGCGCCGCGTTAGCGCATCCGGAAGTCATCCGGGGCGCGCAGCGCGTAACGTAAGCATAACAAGTCATGTGACTTGTTAATAAAACTTTTCATTGGTTCATTTTACTTTTCTTATTCTAATGATGAAAGCCTTGGTCATATCACCTAAAAATTACGCTTTTAATTACTTCCGAACATTATTTTTTCTTAAATATATGTTATAATGTTCCAGGCTAATGTACTTTCCCGGAAATTTTACAACTGTCCTGCAAGTAAAATATATTCTTTTTTCGAGAAAAAGAGCGTTTCTTCGTCCCATGACGGAGCCGTTGAGCAAAAGAGGGTCGACCTGCTGTCTTAGTCGCCGATACGCCTGAATATGAGATTCTTATCGATCACTTTATGTTGCAGGAATAGAAAACACAACAGCCCTTGACCATTTATCTTTACTGCGTTCCTTCGTATTATACCTTTTACCCTTCATGTAATTGGTCTGCTTTATTTCACTTGCCTTTTAATGATTCTAAAACAGTGACTATTATTAAAAACTTTACCAATGTATATACTACTACCATGTTTTCTTTTAAAAACCTTTATTGTGAAAATTTCATTATACAAATACGAGCCTATAACCACGTGGGCCTGCCACGGAGCAAACTGTAATCGTATATGATGAATAGACATTTACACTGTAGAGGAACGTAACGGGCGGGCCATTAGGTTGCAAGAACTAAGGTGTCTAACAGTTACGGAATCGGTGGACGTACATTTTATAATTAAAATACGACAGGGCCAGTTACAATAAAATTATCTAGATATACATTTGCGGGCAAGTACCATGGGTGACGTTAATTCGAATTTTCAACAGCACAGTAATCAATAACACATCAGAACTTAATATCAATAGGGATGTCGAAATATTCAATCAATTCTCGTCCCCGCCCGCCATGTGCTTCAAAACTGCATACGTATCTCGTGATTTCAAGGTTCTGCAACCAGTACACAACAAGGAGTTACGAGTCCCATTTATTCCGGCGCCATTTTGGGCGAGGACGGGCAGGTCCAGAATATACTCAAAATGTCTCTACCAACCATCGACTATGATGATGTTCATATGCTGTATTTATTAGAGTAACACTCATCTGTCCACATGAAATTAATTTACCACAATCTAAATATGTCATTTTAATCTTTCCAAAGTTCTTCTAAATATTTGGGACCGTTTCCCTTGCCTCTGAAGCTCTCAGTGCCACTTCTTTGATTAATGTACTAGCAGGTCAGGGGTTCTCCTCCAAATCTCTCTTTTATGCAGCACTATAATTAATTGGTGCCACCTCTCCATATGACGATGCATGGTATAGTTACCACAACTATATTTTTTTTCGGTTCCTCTGGAGAGTTCATCGTGGCAGATGAAGCGTGTAACGTACTGGGCATTTACCTTTTTTTGCATGTACAGGAAAGGAAAAAAAATCGAGCGTCCGAGTTCTAAGGTGTACCAGGGCCATTTTAGTGGACCAGGCCCAAATACAAAGAACAGGCCGCCATTTTGAGAGTCCTCTTGCAGCCGCCTGTCGCTGTAGCATCAAGAGCAGCCGAAACTCAGCTGAATGGCAACTGAAACGGTAAATGGGCGCCCCACTACATTTCAGCATTGTAGGATGACCACACCAGTACAGCAACTTGCTAGACATCACCTCGGTGCCATCCGGATCTCGGCGCCCCACTGCAGATGAAGTGCCTCTCAACTATGAAACCACCACGGTGACATCCGGATCTTGGCGCGTTGTGCTGCCTTCGGCCTATTCGCACATCGGTCCGCTACTGACGCCATCTCACAGGCTAATGGGGTGACCCACGCCGAGTTTCAGCATTGTAGGATGACCACACCAACTTGCTAGACATCACCTCGGTGCCATCCGAATCTTGGCATCTCAACGCCTAGTGGTATCTTCCATACAGAAAATATTGTTACGCTGCCTTTGGCCCCATTCGCACATCAGTCCGCAACTTAGACATCACCTCGGTGCCATCCGGATCTTGGCATCTCAGCGCCTTGTGGTGTCAGTCAGAAAATATTGTTGCGCTGCCTTTGGCCCCATTCGCACATCAGTCTGCTACTGACACCATCTCACAGGCCAATAGGGCGCCCCACGCCGACTTTTACCATTGTACGATGGCCACACCAGTGGCACAACTTGCTAGACATCACCTCGGTGCCATCCGAATCTTGGCATCTCAACGCCTAGTGGTATCTTCCATACAGAAAATCTTGTTACGCTACCTTTGGCCCCATTCGCACATCGGTCCGCAACTTAGACATCACCTCGGTGCCATCCGGATCTTGGCATCTCAGCGCCTTGTGGTGTCTTCTACTCCGAAAATATAGTAGAAAATATTGTTGCGCTGCCTTTGGCCCCATTCACACATCAGTCCGCTACTGACACCATCTCACAGGCCAACAGGGCGCCCCACGCCGACTTTTACCATTGTACGATGGCCACACCAGTGCCACAACTTGCTAGACACCACCTCGGTGCCATCCGGATCTTGGCATCTCAGCGCCTTGTGGTGTCTTCAAATCAGAAAATATTGTTGCGCTGCCTTTGGCCCCATTCGCACATCGGTCCGCTACTGACGCCATCTCACAGGCCAACGGGGCGCCCCACGCCGACTTTCAACATTGTAGGATGGCCACAGAAGTGCGACAACTTACTAGACACCACCTCGGTGCCATCCGGATCTTGGCGCGTTGTGCTGCCTTCGGCCTATTCGCACATCGGTCCGCTACTGACGCAAACTCACAGGCCAACGGGGCGCCCCACGCCGACTTTCAGCATTGTAGGATGGCCACACCAGTGCGGCAACTTGCTACACACCACCTCGGTGCCATCCGGATCTTGGCATCTCAGCGCCTAGTGGTGTCTTCTATTCCGAAAATATTGTTGCGCTGCCTTCGGCCCCATTCACACATCGGTCCGCTACTGACGCCATCTCACAGGCCAACGGGGCGCCCCACGCCGACTTTCAGCATTGTAGGATGGCCACACCAGTGCGGCAACTTACTAGACACCACCTCGGTGCCATCCGGATCCTGGCGCGTTGTGCTGCCTTCGGCCTATTCGCACATCGGTCCGCTACTGACGCAAACTCACAGGCCAACGGGGCGCCCCACGCCGACTTACAGCATTGTTGGATGGCCACACCAGTGCGGCAACTTACTAGACACCACCTCGGTGCCATCCGGATCTTGCCGCGTTGTGCTGCCTTCGGCCTATTCGCACATCGGTCCGCTACTGACGCAAACTCACAGGCCAACGGGGCGCCCCACGCCGACTTTCAGCATTGTAGGATGGCCACACCAGTGCTGCAACTTGCTGGACACCACCTCGGTGCCATCCGGATCTTGGCGCGTTGTATTGCCTTCGGCCTATTCGCACATCGGTCCGCTACTGACGCCGCCTCACGTACCAACGTATTTTCTCCGCATTTTACACCCTATGCCACATAACAGGTCATGTGACTTGTTTATAAAACTTTTCATTGGTTCATTTTACTTTTGGTTTCCTAATGATGGAAGGCTTGATCATGTGACCTAAAAACAACACTTTTCATTGGATGAAAACTTTTTTTTTTTCCCAAACGATGAAAGCCGCACCTTGTTTCTGGATGTTTCAGACTGAAGCTGGCGTCAGCATGAGAGCACCACCATCTCGTAGCTCAGTCGTGGTCATTCCGCGAGCAATCATGGCAGCCGCTCCCCACCAGAAGCCTGCAGAAGTCGGAGCCCCCAAAACTTTTGATGAATTCTCAAGGCGGAGGGGACGCTTTCGAGAATGGGGTCCAAGACCTAGCAGACAAGCGTCCGATTTCCAAGGTGTCCCAGGGCCATTTCAGTGGACCAGGCCCAAAAAGGAAAGAGCCTGCCGCCATTTTGAGACTCCTGTGACAGCCGCCTATCGCTGCACCGCAAGAGTGGGCGCAACTCAGCTGAATTGCGGCATTTGACACAGTGGACCAAAAACGGACGGAATGGCAACTGAAACGGTAAAGGGGCGCCCCACTACAACAGATGACACTCCACCTGGAGAGGCCCGTTCACACCGCCTCCCCCGGGGCGCCCCACGCCGTTATTCGGAGCAGCATTGTAGGATACCAAAACCAGTGCGGCAACTTACTGGACATCACCTTGGTGCCATCGTTCTGCTGCCTTGGAACTATTCGCGCAACAGTTTGCTACTGATGACCCACCCCCCGCGACGCCCCATGCCGTTATTTGCTGGGTGGCAACTTACTAGACATCACTTTCGTGTCATCTAGATTTCGGCGCGTTCTGCTGCCTTGGAACTATTCGCACAACAGTTTGCTACTGATGACCCACCCCCCACGACGCCCCACGCCGGAAATCTGGACGTTGTGCTGCGTTGGGACTATTCGCACAGCCGACCGCTACTTCGTTGTTTTTCCCTAAAAATGTTTATATGTTATTACTATTTTTGTTTTCTTGTATATATTTATAAATTATTAAAGTTTTATAATCTTACTACTTTGTCGGAGTGCTATATATATTTAATGTGACACATAATTGTAAAAACTTTGATGTACAAAGAGTCATCCCTGGAATCTTCCGCTTCAGGCTCGGTCCCCTCCCCAATCACAATACAGGATGCTTTTCAGATAATAGCAACGCTTCTGCTGTGCCGGATCTCATCGAGTGTGGGCCTTGATCTACTATAACTCCTTTGAAGAGGGGTGATTCTTTACAGCTGTGGCCATAAACTACATCTGCAGGGCTAGCTGATACCCTAGGACCAGCCTGGACAATCGGACACAGAGGAAAAGGAGTGTCAGAGGGTGCGGTAGTGAATAGAGCGAAAGGGAGGTGTCGGGCGGGCACAGGGTGTGATTCTCAGGGAAGAGCAGCGCAGATGGGGGGAGGTTTATTACCCATGCATAAGACAGAGAGCGGGGGTGACCACTGCCTGGGGGAGATGCTTGCGAGGGTGGGGAGCCATGCTAAGGATCGACAGCGTGCACAGAGTGGGTCTGGTCAAGGCATCTAAAATGGCTGCCGTGCACGACAAAAGTGTGGCATTTGAAAAAAGACAAGATGGCGCAGACAATGTTTTTCAACACTTCCTGATTTCCTTCGAATCGAACGTTAACAGACGTTGGGGCATATTACCAAAGTTAAGCGATATTTATCCCTAACGATGCTTAGCAACGATTTTTTTACCGTCAGAAATTATCGCAGATAAACCTTGCTATTATCAAGGTTTATCGGAAATACGATAAAAAACGACCGCAATGCATTAATATCGCTGAAAACTCAGCGATATTCATGCATTACCGAGCTAATGCTCTTAGCCATGTTATCCACCTCCCATTGGATAACATGGCTAAGAACTGCTCAGGGCAGGTGGTAGCTTTTGGAGATATTCGCGCTTATCTCGAATATTTCCAAAAGTTGATAATAGGAGATAGCGATGTTAGCGACTGTTTCCAGTCGCTAACATCTTGGCATGCCCACTTTCCATGTCATTAGTGATAAATATCACTCACATGCAAAGTGGGGCCCAAGATGGTCGCTATCTTCTACTAGCCGTCGCTAACTGGTGTTAGCAACAGCTAGGTAATACACATATAATTTTATCTCCGCGAAGCGGAGCGCTGTTACAGATATATATCTTGTTTTTGAACGTTAATTTCTCAAAATGCACTGAAGCACATATATTGAGACCTAGCAAAGGCACATCGGGCTACCAGTCCCTACAATTTTGCCAAGTTTCGTGCAAATCCATTCAGCTGTTCGATCCTACCGAGAGACAAGATGGCGGCCGCTACGGACTGTTTGGAATGTTTACAGACACCGGAGAGCCAATCAGCTTCGCTTCGCAAAGCTCCGTAACGCGAAAAGTACGCGAAGCGGTGCGGTGTTACAGATATATATCTTTTTTTGAACGTTAATTTCTCAAAATCCACTGGAGCACATATATTGAGACCTAGCAAAGGCACATCGGGCTACCAGTCCCTAATATTTTACCAAGTTTCGTGCAAATCCATTCAGCCGTTCGATTATTATTATTTTTTTTTTTTTTTGCCCAGCGGGGCCCTTTTAAAACCTCCACATCAAACCTAGGGGGTCAGCGAGGATCTACTATTCCCCCTTATGGTCATTTGCCCCTTCGCTTTCGCCTCCTCTTGTCTCTCGATTCTACCGAGAGACAAGATGGCGGCCGCTACGGACTGTTTGGAATGTTGACAGACGCCGGAGAACCAATCAGCTTCGCTTCACAAAGCTCCGTTGCGCGAAAAGTACGCGTCCTGGGCCGCTGCCCAGTCCGCTGTTACAGATATATATCTTTTTTTAAACGTTAATTTCTCAAAATCCACTGGAGCACATATATTGAGACCTACAAAAGGCATATCGGGCTACCAGTCCCTACAATTTTGCCAAGTTTCGTGCAAATCCATTCAGCCGTTCGCGCTAAAAGTGAGGCCAACCGCCCTATGGAAATTAACATGGGAAAAACGCGTTTTGGGACCCCCCTTTTTTCTCGGCCCCCCCTTGACGAACCCCCCCACAATTTTCAGGGGCTGCTCAGAAACAAAATGTGCCATTTTCCTGAAAATTTCAGCCAATTCCGTCCACAAACGCCAAAGTTATTAGACATAGAATTTTCAAAAAACCCATAGAGAAAAAATCCTAACTATATATACCTACTGGCGACCGCCAGTAGGTAATATATATATATATATATATATATATATATATATATATATATATATATATATATATATATATATATATATATATATATATATATATATATATATATATATATCAGTTTTCAAATTAATAGTAGTATAAACGGGTGAGACCGCATATTGTGGGAATGCCACAAGTAGGATATCATATTCCTGGAGTCCATCTTGCTCGCTATGTCAGAACATCGCTTATACTGGTCTCGTTGTTTCTCTGTCTACCTTTACTTGGGTTCACTGCGTGAGGAGAAGTATGTGTGTAAAGGGGGAAGCCATAAAAATGTCTCATGAGACCGCTCTTGATGGCGATAGGCAGGCCAGTGGCAGATGAGTATGGAACAGCCAACAAGCAGTGTAGTCATTTTAACTGAAACCTGATTAACGTACAAAAGTTCAATAAGATTCAATAGAGGGGGCGGTACTAAGTAGGATGTACTGGCAATCACTCTGTTTGGATAGCTCTGAGGCCTCTCTTTGGGGCACACCAGTAGGTGGGGGGGGGAAGCACTGACACAGACACCAACTTAGTGTGTTAAAGGCCGCTTTATTTGGAATCAGGTGCACCTACACAACAAACCCCACCTGGCCTGTGCCGAACAAAACTAGTGCTCTCTAAATAATAACTGCCTAACAGCCCCCCTCCACCCCCACCCCTAATTGTATCCCCAACATTGCAACAAAGTGTCCACATCCGCTCAGCAACCTACCCCCAACTGCAAATGACCTTAGTGACCTTCCTGACCTCCGCTCCCCAACTGCCCCTACAGCCCCAGGCCTCCTGTGAATCCCCCCTTTTCTCATAGGGAAACGCCACCCATCCTGGCACCTGTTCCAGCGACAAACCACTCTGGTCCCCTACCTCAAGTGCACCATCAACCAATAAAGCCCCTCAAAACCCCCAGAGGCCCACCCTGGCCGGATCCACCCCACGGGACACAGGGAGGGAGGGAGGGACAACAATTCCCGGTCACCACCCCCGGCTGCCGTGTCACTGCACCTGAAATGGTGCCGGGCACTACAAAATGGCAGTATTTATCCCGGCCAGCACAAAACCCGCCCAAAAGGAGCCCAACCAGCCCAACCAGCCCAAGCTACGGGAGCCCACAGTGCTCACCTATCCCCCGCCCCTAATGCCCCAAATTTCCCCGGGTGGGCAAGCCTCCCCTTGGTCGGCTGCCCCCCCAAATCCCCATTGGGGCACACCAGTAGGTGGGGGGGGAAGCACTGACACAGACACCAACTTAGTGTGTTAAAGGCCGCTTTATTAGGAATCAGGTGCACCTACACAACAAACCCCACCTGGCCTGTGCCGAACAAAACTAGTGCTCTCTAAATAATAACTGCCTAACAGCCCCCTCCACCCCCACCCCTAATTGTATCCCCAACATTGCAACAAAGTGTCCACATCCGCTCAGCAACCTACCCCCAACTGCAAATGACCTTAGTGACCTTCCTGACCTCCGCTCCCCAACTGCCCCTACAGCCCCAGGCCTCCTGTGAATCCCCCCTTTTCCCATAGGGAAACGCCACTCGGAAGTCGTTTACTACTTCCGACCCCCCCTTAGGACTCCTGCCTCCTAGGATACCTGAGTACCCCCAGCGCTCTATCCAGTGCCTCCTTCAACTGCACTATGTACAGTTCCATGCCATATCTGGAAAGGTGTACCCCATCCTCCCTGAAAAAATACACCGCTCCATAACGCAAGTCAGGATGAACCATTCTCCCCACCCCTTCCTTGGCACAGAAATCCCCCATCACCCGGTTAATCTTCCGCTGGGCCCTGTCTATCGCACCTGGGCGCTCAGCTCCCCTCCACACCCGCCTGGGGATCAATTCGGACCAGATCACATGGCACCCCGCCCATCGTTGTTTGATCTCCCTCAGGTCCCTCATCATTTGTTTAACCACAGCCAGCCCCTTGCACTGCACCAAGTCGTTCTCCCCTAAATGAATCACTACCACATCCGGACACACTCCCCCTTTGACCACCGTATTCAACAGAGGCAACAAATCATGCCACCGCAAACCCCCTTTGCCCCTCCAGTGACACCTATACAGTCCAGTATCCAATCCCAAATTCAATGCACGATGCTTGTCCCACTCCGCCTGTTCAGCCCGCTTGACAAATGAGTGTCCCACCAAATACAAATTCAAAACTGCCACCTCCGGCCCTGCCACAGCACCTGCAAAGAAACACATATCAGGCTTCGAAATCACAAAGACGTCACCCCTTCTACCTCCCGCAGCCTCACATACGTCCGGTAACAATCCGACTTCCACCGTCCCAGCCTCTGTATCTCCTCCTTCCCCCAACCCCTACGCGCCGCCTCCGTTGCCGCCCCGATCCTGAAAGAGTGAGTCCCAAAAGCCAAGGGGTCCTCACCCAAGCCCCGCAGGGCGCGTCGCAGAACCCACAACGCCTGCGCCGCCGTCACTCCGCCCCCACTACCCCGGCCAAACACCTCCCCCGCTTCCCGGCTCTGGTTCGCCATCAGCCGCCTACCCCACGCCGCGGGACAAACTCCCTCCTGAACCCCCGGGCCCGGACCACCCAGGTTCCAACCCCCCTCTGGTCAGTTTTTGAACGCCGCAGCCGCACCGCCACTTCACGAGCTCGCAAGTCCACATCCTCCCACACCACCCCTGGAGCCCCCTTCGTCCCCAACAATTCTGACACTCGGAACGCTCCATAAAAAAGCCAGGACATTAACGTGGAAAAGCGCACCACCTCGCCCTCATCCCTGCACACCGCCGGCAGCGCGCCAATGAGTTTTCCCAACAAAGCCACCGTAACCGGACGCCTCAAGCGAACCGCAGCGCCCCTCTCTCTCGACCAACCCTCCAGCAGCCGGGCCCCCAGCTCCCCTGCCGACGGGACGTAGCCCCACCACAGCTTACCCATGAACGCCACAGCTGACAACTTGCCCGCGATGGTGACCCGTGACAAACCCTTGTCCATGAGCCCCAACATGTAACGCACCACCTGCTCCTCGCGCTGCCACCGGTCCCCCCGCCTTACCGTGCCAGACCGCAAGAATTCCTCCCAGGTTTGCTCGTAAGACCTCCACGTTGACGCCGCTAGGGACCTCTTTAAGAGCTGGAAGACCCGGGCTCGCCCACCGACCACATCTCTCCCGGCACCTGCGTCTTGACCTCCTCCGCCGCCGTGGCTAGCCCATGGAACCTCTCCCACTGTGAACGAGACAAAGCATCCACAATGTCATTGTCCACACCTGGGACGTGTCGTGCCTGAAAGAGGATGTCATTCTCCAAGCAGCGCAACACAAACACCCTCATCAACTTCAACACCTGCGGGTCTCTGGCCGACTGCCTATTCACCACCTGCACGACCGTCATGTTGTCCACTCGAAACAACACGCGCTTGTGCGCCAGCTCCCTGGCCCACACCGTGACCGCCACCACCAACGGGAACAATTCCAAGAACGCTATGCTCCGGCCGCCAGCCTGCCAGTGCGCCGGCCACTGCTCCGCGCACCACCGACCGTCCCAGTACAGACCGAACCCGCCAACACCTGCCGCGTCCGAGTACATGGTGACATCCCACTCCCAATCTTCTGCCGGCGCCATGGGCACTCCATTGAATCGCTCCAAAAACGCCCGCCACATGCGCAGGTCCTCCTTCATTCCCGCCGACAATCTGACATGGTGGTGAGGCAAAGACAACCCGGACAACGCCAATCCCAACCGCCTGCAGAAAGTCCGACCCGCCCGCACCACGCGACACGCAAAGTTCAAGTGCCCCAACAGCACCTGCACCTCCCGCACCGTCACCTTCCTGCAAGCCAGCATGTCTGCCACCAGCCCTAACATAGCCGATTTCTTATCGTCCGGTAGGCGTGCTTCCATGGCGACCGAGTCGAGCTCGATACCGAGAAAGGACAACACCGTACTGGGACCGTACTTCTTCTCTGGCGCCAGGGGAACACCAAAGTCCCCCATCAACCCGGCCAAACCGTTCAGCTGCCGCTGGCAGTCCGTCGCACCGGGTCGCCCCACCAGGAAAAAGTCATCCAGGTAGTGCGTCACTGACTCCGAGCCTGTGCGCCTGGAAAAAACCCACTGCAGGAACGAACTGAAACGCTCAAAGAGCGAGCACGAGATGGAACACCCCATCGGCAGTGCCTTGTCCACAAAGATGAGCCCTTCAAATTGAATCCCCAGCAGCTGGTGATCTGCCGGGTGGACCGGGAGAAGCCGAAAAGCCGACTTGACATCGCATTTCGCCATCAATGCGCCCCTCCCTGCCGCCGTGACTAGCCTCCGCGCCACGTCCACCGACGAGTAAGTCACCGACGCCAAGTCCGCCGAGATGTACGCGTTCACCGACTCCCCCTCCGGCCATGACAGATGTTGGATCAACCGGAACTGCCCCTCTTCCCGCTTGGGCACCACCCCAATGGGGGAGATGATCAAGTCAGGCATCGGCGGCTCCGTGAACGGGCCCGCCATCCTCCCCTCCTTGACCTCCTTGAACAACTTCTCCCGCACGATACCTTTGTGCGCATTCACCGACTTCAGATTGTCCGCCCAGCGAGCAATCCGGGGGCCCTCATAGCCAAGGCGGAACCCCTCCCGAAAACCCTGACGCAGCACTGCAGCGTCATCCGCCCGCGGATACGCCGCCAACCAGGGCTCCATCCGCTCCAGCCTAACCGGCGTACGAGCCTTTGCCCAAAGCTCCTGCTCCCCCCCTCGCACCCCTCCCTCTGCCCCCCCCCCACCCTGGGGACCTCCATGCCCAGGCTGTTGGCCCGGCTGGCCCCCGAGCCCCCAGCACCGCAGCGCCCCAACCGCGGCCTGTCCGCTGGACTCTCCCCGCCCCACCCCCCGGGTGGGGCGCGCGGCAAAGGGGGGCGGTCCCACTGGCAAACCGCTGGCCGTGTAAATGGTGTGGCCGAACTTGGCCCCGCCCATCGTCTGTTGGTACAAATCCGCGTCCAGCTCCCCCCACAAAGCCTCCGGGTCAGCCGCCATGCGCGCCCAAAACTCCTCGTCATAGTGCGACCACGCGAGCCTGCCGTACCTCACCTGGGCCCTCCGCACCACATCCATGTACTTAAAGAGTGCCACGGAACGGTCGGGAAACTTCTCGCAGTACACACTTGCGTAGATAAGGAAAGCCGCTGACCAATTGTCCAGTGTCAACGGCACTTTCGGACGCCTGGTCAACTCCTGCTCCTCTTTCTTCGACCCCTCCTTAGACGTCAACTCCCTGTGGAGAAGCTTCAGTATGTCGATGTACTCCCCCTTCCATATCTTTTCTTTCGTTGCCACCGTCAGGTGCGCTCCCAGTGGCTTTGTAAAACCCATATATGGTAACTTACGCACCGGCACCACGCAGCTCTCCTTCCCCCCACTCGCAGCATCCTTTCCGGCGACCGCTTCCGACCCCTGCCACGCGCCAGCCTCCCCCTCCGCCGCGCCATCCGTGCCCACTCCGGCGTCCTGCACGTACCGTCCCCGCATCAGCCTCCATCCCTCCGCCACTTCGCCCCCAGTCCCCACTGAGACCTGTACACATCGCCACTTGCCACTCCCCGCTCCGTCTCCCATCTTACCTGGCGTCAAGGTCGGCGTCCGAACCGGATCCCGCCGCCTAACCAGATGAGCTGAGGGGGCCGTCACTCTCGGCACTTCCCGCCTCGCCGGCACCTGTAAAATACTGCCAACAACATTACTCTCCCCCCCTTCCTCCCAAAGCTCCCCTTCTTCCGCGGACTCCCCATCCGCCACTTCCACACAGTCCCGACCCCCCCTGGGGGGTCCACCCGGCTCAAGCCCGCTCTCTCCCGACACACTCTCATCAAGTCACCCAAATCCACACTCCCACGCCGTTCCACTCCACTCACACCCGGCTCAACAGTTTGTTCATCCAAAATCACTCCCCTGCCCGTGGCGGCCGTAACAACCCTTCGGGGGGGGGCCGGCGGGGATGACCCCCGCCGCCAGCTACCACGCTCCATTGACAGGTCCCTCGGTGGAGCGCGGCCGCCCGCACCAGACAGAGCCGGCCCATCCTCTCGGTGGAGTGGAGCCGCATGCTGCTCACCCGAGCGCCTCGCAAACAGCTCCTGCCAAGGAAAGAAGGTGGAGTCCAGCATGCCGGGGTGAAAAAACCCGCCATCCCCTCCCCACGCACCCCCCCCACACTCACACCCCAGCGGTGCCCCCCGTCCCCACCCCGCCGAGTGACCGACGCGGCACGAGGGAACCCCTCCGCCTCCCATGCCCCACCCACTCACTCCATCCCAGCCCCTCGGGCCACCCCACCCGGCTGACCCCCAACTGGGCCCCACACCCCCTCCATGCCCCCCTCCCAGCCCCCCACCGCGCCCCACACTCCCCCTCCGCTCCCCACCCCCCCATCGCCCCCATACCACCCTACCCCCCTCGACCCCCCATTACCCCCCACTCACCCATGCACCCCCGCCCCTCCCGCTCTCCACGCCTCCCCTCCTCACTGCACCCGTGGCCCCCCCTCCCCCGCTCCGGGGACATCACTCTCTCCTGGCCCCCCACCCCCCTCCGACCCCGAAGAGCTCCAATCCAGGTCCGTGTCCGCCCCCCACCCATCTCCTCAACCTCAGTTTCTTCAATTAACACAGGAGACCCCGCCCCCTCACCCCCTCACCCCCTCCTCCTTGCCCCCCTCCCTGCACCCCCTGGGGCATCCCCCCGGCACTCCCCTCCCCCGTCCCCCCACCCCCCCAGCAGACGACCCCGCCGGCACCTCAGAGTCCCCTTCCCCCCCACCCCCCCCGCCTCCCACCCCCTCGTCACACGCCGTGGCCGCCCGCCCCCCCTCCGCCCCCTCCGCGTCCTCCGCCACCGTAGCCTGTCTTCCCCCCCTCCCACAAACTCCAGGGCCTTCCTCCTCGCGCCTCGCTGGCCTGCCCTCGGTGCCCCTTTCCTCGCCGCCTTCCGCGCCACCGCCGCTTCACGCTGCTTCCCGGCCTTTGCGCCACCGCCCCTGGCCCCGCCCCCTCCTTTCTCAACCTGAGCCAGTCGCGGCCGAGGTCGCGACCGCGGCGGCTCGCAGGCCCACACGGCCGCCGCAGCGCCATTGGCAGCGCGCCGCGGCGGAGGCCTCACCTGCAAATCCGGCCGCAGGACGTCCAGCCGGCCTGCCTCCCCCAACAGCCGCAACGCTTCGGCCACCCTGGGGTCCCGCTCCGCCATCCTCGACCACGCCGCCTCAGTCCGCAAAGACACCGACGATCTGCACGGCTCCCGCTCACGCCGCCTGACACCGGCTAACCAACGCCGCCGCACACGCCTCAGGGACAACAATTCCCGGTCACCACCCCCGGCTGCCGTGTCACTGCACCTGAAATGGTGCCGGGCACTACAAAATGGCCGTATTTATCCCGGCCAGCCCAAAACCCGCCCAAAAGGAGCCCAACCAGCCCAACCAGCCCAAGCTACGGGAGCCCACAGTGCTCACCTATCCCCCCCCCTTACTGCCCCAGATTTCCCCGGGTGGGCAAGCCTCCCCTTGGTCGGCTGCCCCCCCAAATCCCCATTCTTGGGGTTATCTTAAAAAAAATACGTTTAGTTCAAACAATATCGTTCTTTGATAAGGAGGTTGGGTTCTCAAAAATATTAGTACTCTCCAGTGCACTAAAAGGCGATTTTAATTATTTGAACCAGGGGATCTGCTAGGCCTTATAGAGACCTAAATATTCCCTTAATATTTCGCTATTTAGTGCTAATACAGTTTTGGTTCATACCAGAATCCATCTAATCAATGGATGAAGTGCGAAAGTATCTGTAAAATAGGCTATCGCCAGCTCTTTATGTGTGATGACTGCAGGTACTGAGGATGGACGGTTCAACTACCACTGGTAAATCGATTAAAAACTGATTTAAGAAAGTAAGGACCCTATAGGCCCATAAATCACTGCCATAGGAAGTGGCAGATATGCACTTACCCTGAAATATCTGTAACTTAATGTTAAAGGGCTTGTTGCCAATCCTAGAAGCAAAATCAAACACCAAGGCTACTGCCCAGAACAAAAAAATATGTGTGGCTGTTAGCATTGGAGCCCATGAACCTACTCGATTGAAGAAGGACCTAAACAGGACAAGCATTTGAAATGCAATAGGTCTCTCATTTGTGATAGTTAGAGTTACTGACGTTGTAAATGACAATGTATTTTACTTGAATATATACCATTACACTGCATGCGATTACAACACGGTTGTTACAACAACAGCGTTGTTACATCGCAGTAGTATTACAACGCAAGTCATTACAACGACTTGCTCTAGATGGCCAGCTGGACTTAGCATAATTTACTATTCCAACTCCAGTGTGTGCAACAGTAGGGAAGGTGATGGAATAGTAAATTATACTATTCCATTGTTTAGAGCGCCATCTAAAGCAAGTCGTAACAACTTGCATTGTAATGCTACTGCGATATAACAACGCGGTTGTTGTAACAACCGTGTTTTAAAGGTAACTCGAAGTAATGACGGTGTTGTTAAGGTTGTTTCCCATTTTAGTTATGTTTATAGTGTGTATGTATGTGTTGTGCAGTGGAAATAGGTGGGTTGGATTGAAATTGTTTATTGTGTGTGTGAAGTGGAATAGTGTGGTGTGGAGTGGATTTGTGAAGTGGAATTATGTGCCAAAGTGTGTTGTGGAATTATGTGGACAGTAATTATGTAGCATTTATTGTACTGAAATGATGTAGGATTGTGTGCCATGGAGGGATTATTATGTGGATTGTTATTTTGTGTTGTGAGTGGTAGGTAGTGGAGTGGGGTGCAGTTGAATTTTGTGGGATGATGTGGAATTCTGTGTTATGAATTAGATGCATGCGTTGTGTTCTGCAAAGAAGGAATCGGACTGTACCTAGAGCACACATTTTGTTTTATAAGTTTTCATTAAAAGTACGCACTGCAGAACTAAGCTGGTAACACCATTTTATCACCTCTGAAATAGAATATTTCTTCATCAATGTGAAGGTTCAAGCTATTCCATCAGTTAAAACCAACACAAGCTTGTAAGCATTTTTAAATTTGCGGATTAAAAATTGCATTTCTTTGAGTTAACTGTCCCTCCCAGGATTCACAGCATAGGGGACCCCCAAGGGCCTACAAGTTCCAGATTGCTAAGTGCCGTTGGCAACGTAGCCAGATCTGGCTGAAGGGCACCTTTATGACGCAGGTCGTATTAACAGCTGACTCTTTACACCCTGCTACTATTTATGAATAGGTGCAGACTATCCAAGTGCCCTGAAGCAGCCAAAATGTAGAAAAAAGTAAAATGCATAATAGCCCGTATAAAATTCATATGTGCCCCGTGACATGCATGTGAGAAAGACTAAACATAATAATCTCAATTTAAAGCAGGCTAAGCACTACAGGGGTAGATTTACAAGCCCCCTGCACCACTAGTACGTCACTTTTCGTGTCGTACCGGTGGCGCAAGGTGCTCCTCCATATTTAGAAGGACAGGAAAATCCACCCTTCATGACTTCCTCTCCTTGAAAATACGGCCCCTTCACACGCAGCACTTTGCGCTCAAGGGGCGTTCCATGGGTGCTCAAGTGGGTGTTCCCAAGCAACACCTATGGAACAAGACACATCTCCAGATTTACGAGAAATCGTAAATCTGAAGATGTGTCTTAATGCTACGCCACCCTAGAGGTGGCGTAGAGAGGCACAACGAGGAGAAATGTTTTCATTTCTCCTTGTTTTTTCCTCTAGTGATTGTTTTTGTGCAGGAAGGTGCCCCTTCCTGCACAAAACAATCTCCCCACTATGCAGGCAGGAGAAAGCACAGAGATGCGACATATTATTGTAAATATGTTGCATCCCTGTTCTTCGGAAGTGCCATTGCGAGGCGGAGCCAAAGTGCTTGCGGTGCCACGCTACAGCACTTCCTTGTAGATCTGCCCCTACAATGTAGGTGCACAGAAGCAGAAAGACATTGAATTAAAAAGAACAGCCACCTGCAATGTTTTGCCTACGTTAGTGGGGCACACAGTATCAGCAATAAATAGATATTTGGAAATTTAAAAACAGATCCACACATATTTTTCTTTCCTGATTAGGTACACAGCAGCAATTTCTACATGAACCCCTGAACAACGGGGGAAGGGTTTGCCAGATAGCCATTTGAACAATACGTTGCTGCAGCAAAGTGCACAGAAATAATCGCAACAAGAGGAGGCACATACCTTGTTTTCTTTCTCCCTGGTACCCTGGGAAAACAGGTAACCCCACGTTGTCTGAGATATTTTTGCCCACTTTCAGGGGCTGCCCCAGGAAGTTAGAGGAGAGTTGCCTCTGGTTTCAGATACTACCCCTAGAAGCACAGAGAAAATGACGTAACACCCGTAACTATTTGGTTCAGAATGTCAATTGCAGAGGAGGGAGAAGAGGAGACCACACTTGAAGACTAACTTGGAAAACAAAGAACCCCAGCCATCTAGTGTTGTACTAAATCGTGCATCCCTAGGAATTTCCCCAGCTTATCTAGTTCAGCAGTTTTGCGACTGTACCAGAAGATTGACGAAATGGAGATGCTGAAGAATTTCGAGGGTTGGAAGAATTATGCTGAACAATTTTTTGTGATGCTATAAAAAAGAGAAATGCATATTGTCCCACTTTAATTTATATGTTCCCCCACAAACATGCACGTGACAAAGAAAAATAAAACAGCAACCTGCAATACTTTGCCTACCTCAGTGGGGCACGCAGCATATGTTGCCATTTATATTACAGGTCAAGCTGCCTCAATTGAGACCGGTAAACTGCAGCGAGGAACCTGGTGCCTGGGCTGCCGGAAGAGAAGCAGTGGGGTTGGAGTGGCAAGTGGAATGCCCCCAAGAGATGCAAATACTGTGCAAAGTGGTCTAGTCGGGGGGAGTTCTGTGTTCTGTAATCACCCAGCCTTTTGCAGGCAGGATGCAGGCTCTTGGGCTATGATTACCCGGAGGCAATGAATAAAAGTGTGGGTGTGAAAGATCGTTGACAGCAAAGGAGAGGGAACACCCATAATAATAATGCACCCCCCCTTCTGGAGCCAATCAGCAGGGCAGTCAACAGCATGGGGGATGACCCTGTAGGCCCAGCAGCTTATTAGAATGCTCCAGGGGCGATACACTATCATGCACAGTAGCCCTACTGGTGAGGTTGCCCACAATGACTGCACATTTTTTGTACCATTTTATAAAATTTAGAACAAAAATCAGTACACTGGACCAGGTCCTCCGCTTCAAGGTGATAACCTTGAAATATGTCACTTTGAAGTGTGACCATCTATATGTCGCCTTCATCGATTTGAGCACAGCATTTAAACTGATCCCAAGAAAAACACTATGGGAAGTTCTGGACGGGTGTGAATTTCCTTTAGATCTTTAAGAATATTGAAAGCGTTCCACACATACACAAAGGTGAGATTGAACACCGCAGTGGACATGACGGAAAGGATAGAGATCAAGCAAGGGGTTAGATAAGGGTGTGTCCTCACCCCAACACTTCTTAGCATATATATCAATGGTGCAGTGAGGAAACTGTAGGAATGCAAACATTACACCCCTAAATTAGCGGGCGTACCTACTCCAATATTGATGTTTGCGGATAACACCCTGCTAAACCTCACGAACATCTATGGGTCGGCAATCTGAACTGAATGCCTTGGTTACCTTTTGTGAGGAAAGAGGACTAGAATTAAACCCATCCAAATCCAAAGTCATGACAATAAATCCTCATACAAAATATAGAGGTAATTTGACTAGTGAGGGGCTCCCGCTTGAAAAAGTCTCACACTTTGATTATCTTGGGGTGAGGCTAAGTGATAACCAATCATGGGGTCCCCAGCTGGAAAAAAGCAAAACCACCCTTCAACACAAAACCTTTGCAATAGGGAGGAAATATAGGACTACATCTGGAGGAGCTGTGTCCCCGGCTATTAATGTATACAGAGCATCAGCATTAATATCAGTGATACATGTAGCAGAGATATGTGGCTAATCCACAACAGAAATGTTAACTAAATTGAAAAAAAGTTAATTAAGGCTCGTTTTAAACTTCCCCTGAGTTCACCTGTTCCACCACTGAGATTAGACCTAGCCCTTAACCCTATTCATTTAATTGTTTTATTAAAACCTCTGCTATATTGGTTTAGTCCACTCAAGAACTGGTAATATATAGAGACAGCGTAAAAGCTCTGCTAGGCCTTGCTAGGGGCCAGTGTATCCCATGGCTGAAGAACAGCAAAGAAACATCACATAGAATAGGCATGGACAAAATATGGACTTCCACTGAATCGATTGTCAAAGGAGAGGCACAAAGAGTAAAACAGCTATATTGGGAGGCAGTCCTGTTGCAAACGTGGGAAGTCTATCAGGACAGTAGCTTAACAGGCCAGTTTCTGAACCATAAGTATGCACCAAATCTGAACCATACATGAACAGAATGGACCCATTCCAGTCCAAATGCCTACAGGTGCAATTTAGATGCAGGCTACTCACTTTGAGAGCCCACACTTCGAAATTAACTAGCGTACCTTCCAATCCCATACTTTGGCCAACTTGCCCCAATACTGAGGAATCGGAGGCACATTTTCTGTTTTTCTGTCCTTCATATAGGAATGCGCTTAAGAAATGGTTGCTAGCTGTATGCACACTTAGGGGAGTGAGACACCACTGGGAAGCCGCGGGAATTTTGAAGAGTGATACCAGAGAACATTTAGCCTTTGCAGTCTCTCAGTATTTGTATTGTCAGTGGAACCAAAGGAAGAAGGCCTTAGTCAACTGCGAAACATGATAGCTAAATTGATGGAGAAAGCTCCAGCAGGATATTTAGCGTTCCCCTTCGTTTTAACTTTTTATTTTTAAGTCATTGATAAAAAACAAATGATTATGAATTGTTTCTATACATATTTATGTTATTGTTTTTAGATTGCTATTTGCACATGCCTACTTATGTAACCACATGAATTTTACTCAGATTGCTATTTGCACTAGAGGACATGCGCTCATTACAGGGACGGATCGCAAATGCTCGATCACGTTAGGGCTTAGCATCTACTAGCAAGCAGTTTGGTCAATAAGGAAAGCAGCTGGAATCTTACTTTAGCCCTTTATAGTAATTACTAAATTGCACCTTAAACTGACTGTCATACTTGGTCGAAAATTCTATGCACAAATTTCAACGTCTCAAGATTCACTTTTTAGCATGTTTTATAGTGTGGTAACCTAAATTAAGATGTATTGTACTTTGCATATTTTACAAATGTATTTATGAGTCTCTGTTATTGTTAAAAATGGGATTTCTGGTTGGCTAAGGCTTGCGCCAAAGCCAGGCAGAAACCACCACTCTAGTCACGCCAAGATAACCTCTGCTCACCCCCTTGGTAGCTTGGCACGAGCAGTCAGGCTTAGCCCGGAGGCAATGTGTAAAGCGTTTGCGCAACACACACACACAGCAGCAACACACTAGGCACACCCCAAAAAGGAACTCCACACAAGGTTATATATAAAAATAGCCTTTGTATTACCATAAACACATTAGATCAAAATCACACAATTACACTGTGCCAAGTGGCACTTGGCAATATTTCCAGGGGATTATTTACACCAGACAGGGCCACGTGGGCACTTAGTAGAAATAGCACTATTAGAACACACCCAGTAACCACTGGTAAAAGGTAGGAACACATTACGCAAGACTAATCATCATAGGCATAGGCATAGGTCACGCAGTGAAACATAAACTGACTAGTATAAACGATACTAGGCAAAACAACCTCCTAATCATAAAAACACAGTTAGAGGTATCACAGGCATAAAGGCATTGCACATTATGCATAAATTACATTAGGCAATTATCATCACAAACCCAAATCACCAATCATCTTGCGCAGAATCACAGTAGGTACTGACCCCAGGCCAACTGGCCTTCAATGGGGCTCAAACGCCCTTTGCCCAAAAGTCAGGGCTGGCTGCGCACGCAGTCAAAGAAGAGTGCGCAAGAGTTTAGGGCCTAAACGTGGCAGCTGCCCCCTACTTGCTGGACAGCTGTGTAATCCCAAAGAACATGTCCCCTAAAAATGAAGAACCTAAACGGTGCAGCTGCCCACTACTTGCTAGGCAGCTGTGAGGTAGGGAAAAATGCAGCAAGGCCTCTCAGTAGCCCTTTAAACAAATTACGCCAAACGTTGGAGCCACGGGGCTCAGGGAAACAATCAGCCACTTGTTGGAGCCCTCTAGGCTCTGAAAACAATATGTGCCTGGTTGGAGGCCTCAGGCTCTAGGACCACTGGAGATAGAACAGACTTGACCACAATATGCCCCAAGCGTTGGAGCTGCCTGCGCTCTCGCAGGACAGCTAGAAGAATGTACAAATACAGCCTGGCACTCCTGGTGCCTCCTGGGCCCCCACTGGGGCTTTTCAACACAATCTGCCCCCATGTTGCAGTGGCCCGCTACGGCGGCGCCACTGAGGGAAACTTGGCCCCAGCACTGGGGACGGACTAGTCCTCACGTTGGAGTCCCGCTCTGGGGACTCGGCAAATAAAGGCCCCAACGTTGCAGCCACGGCCGCTCTAAAGAGAATTATGCCCGGAGGTTGGACCAGGCATCGCTACTATGTACTGATGTGCCCCCATAAGTTTTGTGGCGTCCCGCTGCCCGACGGGCCGCCCATGCATGCAGGAGTAGCACAGGACCTCCCACGGCTACCACCAACATGGAGCCCCCACTTACCAGGCTCACTTGGATTCCTCTTCGAGAGCGGCGGGGCTCTCTTTTTGGCAGGGGATCGGTCCGCTCACTGGGGATCGTTGCTCTCTGCACACGCGGTGGGGGCAGGCACCGGCAATGTGCCTCAAGCTCCCTCTGCCTTTCAGCTGTACTTGGTGGCCCCTGTGGGGCTCTCCCTCTGTCATGGGAGCCCCGCGCAGGCAGGCGCCATCGTTCTTCCTCCAGGCGAATTCTTCCACTTGCGCCGGAGCACAGGGTGGGCTCCCGTCAGCTTCCGGCTTATTGTCGGAGGATTCCGTGAGTGCGGGGCTTCCCTCGAGACAGCGGAAGACCCGCCCCGCTCCAGGCAACGCGCGGCCGGACTTCCAGTTTCTTCCGGGTCGTGGCGGTGATCTGCTACAGGCAATACGGGGTAGGCTCCCGTTACTTGGCACACGAAGTCCCTGGCGGGGTGGGCACTCGCTAGGGATGTCACAAACAGCAAATATGCGGGGTGGGCATCCGCGCAGTAAATCGGGCAGATTGCGGGGCAGGCACCCGCTCAATCAGGGCACAAAGACAGGGGGATCCTCATGCCGGGGACTCCTTCTGGACAGTGATTGCAGCTCCATACTGCAGTTCAAAACAGAAGCGCTGCTTCAGGAAAATAAAGCGCTCCCAGGAAAAATAAAGCGCTTCCAGGCGCTACCTCCCAAAGTCCAGTAAAGTCTTTTCAGAGTGCAGGGGGGCAAAGGCTGGGCCCAGGGGCCAGCTTACAGGGCCCTTCAGCAG
Organism: Lissotriton helveticus; assembly: GCF_964261635.1. Taxonomy (NCBI): domain Eukaryota; kingdom Metazoa; phylum Chordata; class Amphibia; order Caudata; family Salamandridae; genus Lissotriton; species Lissotriton helveticus. Next base: position 1,402,608,884 of record NC_136068.1, on the reverse strand, counting down.
GGAGGAAGTCGCCAGTGGCGGTCCTCCTGGCGCCCAGCAGCAGCAGGTCCCCCCTCAAGTTAGGAGCAAGAGAACATTTCACATGGAGTCACAGCCCCTTTTTATACACCTTTTCCTTTGTCTCAGGCTGCAGGGCAGGGGTTTGAGCACTTTGTTGTGCTCAGCCCCTCTCATTATTCAGAGGACAGGCTAGGGACATCAGCCTCACCACAGGGAGCGGAGCCAGCATTGTGGAGGGAAGGCACAGCCCTATTCAGGTCCCAGGTTCAGCTCTTCCCTGCCATCAACATGCAGATCTCCCCATTAACCACCGGGCAGACCCATCCTGAATCCTGGAGCCAGGCACACACACCAGCTCCAGCCAATCACAAGCCAGACAGTCAATTCACATTCACTGCACAGACATGCCAACTTCTAGAAGTGGCACTTCTACACTAGACACATTAAATCTGCGCACGCCATCGTGCAGCATTTAATCTCACGAGTTCGCACATACTAAACTCACCCCTGCACTCCGCACACATCAGGAACTACCATGAACACACATATTCCCCATGCATTCCTATGGGAGGGCAGGCCCATCTCACCACATGCACTTAGATTGCACATGCACTTTACACTGGGACACAGTGGTAAAGTGCGCAGAAGCCAAAAACAACACACCAGGTCCCATATAAAAGCAAAAAAGCAAAAAGTTTAGGGGTGAACCTGCCAAAAGGGCCAAGTCCAACAGTTATTTTATTGCTTGATGTGTTTAATGGGCTATGCTCGAAAAAAACAATATATATATAAACGGATTGTCGACACTGTGTTGCTTGGCAAAAGGTATTTAATTTGTCAGCTGCAACAAAAAGTCAGAGGCGTTTCACCTGCCCAGCAGGCTTGTTCACCGAAATTTTTACAAACAGGAATTTCGCCATTTAAACTGTGTACCACTTCCGTGTAAGAAACAAACTACAACAATCGATAGTGAAGACATACTGGTAGTTCCCGGTACCCGCTCTATGGAGCACAGTCTGTTTGCCTCAATACATTTTTACACATTCCAAATAAATATTGCATTGGAACATAGGAAAGAATATATAAAAGATATATATATATATATATATATATTACCTACTGGCGGTCGCCAGTAGGTATATATAGTTAGGATTTTTTCTCCATGGGATTTTTGAAAATTCTATGTCTAATAACTTTGGCGTTTGTGGACGGAATTGGCTGAAATTTTCAGGAAAATGGCACATTTTGTTTCTGAGCAGCCCTTGAAAATTTGGGGGGGGTTCGTCAAGGGGGGGCCGAGAAAAAAGGGGGGTCCCAAAACGTGTTTTTAACATTGAGTTTTCCATAGGGCGGTTGGCCTCACTTTTAGCCCGAACGGCTGAATGGATTTGCACGAAACTTGGCAAAATTGTAGGGACTGGTAGCCCGATGTGCCTTTTGTAGGTCTCAATATATGTGCTCCAGTGGATTTTGAGAAATTAACGTTTAAAAAAAGATATATATCTGTAACAGCGGACCAGGCAGCGTCCCAGGACGCGTACTTTTCGCGCAACGGAGCTTTGTGAAGCGAAGCTGATTGGTTCTCCGGCGTCTGTCAACATTCCAAACAGTCCGTAGCGGCCGCCATCTTGTCTCTCGGTAGGATCGAGAGACAAGAGGAGGCGAAAGCGAAGGGGCAAATGACCATAAGGGGGAATAGTAGATCCTCGCTGACCCCCTAGGTTTGATGTGGAGGTTTTAAAAGGGCCACGCGGGGCAAAAAAAAAAATAATAATAATAATCGAACGGCTGAATGGATTTGCACGAAACTTGGTAAAATATTAGGGACTGGTAGCCCGATGTGCCTTTGCTAGGTCTCAATATATGTGCTCCAGTGGATTTTGAGAAATTAACGTTCAAAAAAAGATATATATCTGTAACAGCGCTCCGCTTCGCGTAACGGAGGTTTGCGAAGCTGATTGGTCATTCTGTCACTGGGCTATAGTTGGGCTACATCTGGCTGATATTTGGGCTACATTTGTTTTTTTGTGTGTCTGGCGGCCATCTTTGGGCTAGATTGGGCTACATTGGGCTTCATTGGGCTACATTGGGCTACATTTGGGCTCCAACATATATATAGGCCAATGTAGCCCAATATATATTTTTCAAAGTTAATTTTCGTAAAAACCACTGGAGCATATATCTTGAGACATAGCAAAGGCACATCGGGCTACCAGTCCCTACAATTTTGCCAAGTTTCGTGGAAATCCATTCAGCCGTTCGAGCTAAAAGTGAGTCCAACCGCCCTATGGAAATGGAGGAAATGAATGGGTAATTTGTAATTAGCAAATAGCTAATCGCAAACTAGGAATGGTAAAGAATCGCTATTTATTCCTTAAAGTTCGCTATTTAGGAAATGCAAAAAACTTTGATGATACATATGGCGGTTCATCTCTTACAAGATAAGAAGCATAGGGATACATTTACCAGCATAGTTACTAGTACATAAAAAGCGAATGGTGACAGTATGTTAACATGCTGTAAATGAGTAAGAGTTAGCAACACTTATAAGCAGCCGCGGGCCGTGGAGGGAGTTACGGTGGGGCAGGGAGGCGGGGAGGGGGAGGGGCAGGGTAGAGAGGGCTCCACCCTGCTTCTCCCCCTCCCCGCCTCCCTGCCTCACCGTAACTCCCTCCACGGCCCGCGGCTGCTTATATCTCACCCTCCCTAATACACATATTATATTATTTGCTAAGAAGGTCTCTTTGTGTTGGTTTAGGGCGTGCCCATACTTTAGTGTCTTAGATTTGAAGGAATCACATCAGCATACACCAGCTCTCTCTTCATGTGAACCGCATCAACTGTTGTGTATGTGTGTTCGGCAAAGCAATATAAAACCCGCCTCATGCCCAGAATTGGCAGAAGTTGCACTTATGTTATGAGTATGAAGTCGTGGAGATCAGACCTCATAACAATTCTGTATCGTGTTGTTCTTGAAACTTTAGCACTCGCTGTACAGATATAGTTTAACAAGCAAAGCAGATAGTAGAGCAATAACATATTATTCTCATGTAAACCACGATGAACTACTAGGTGGAAAGCTAAAGCAACAACTAAGTGTCGTGTGCAGAAGTTGCAAAAAAGGAAAAATGGCGTTTAAACCGGTAATGAGCCCATGCTAACTTAACACGGTGTAAAGATATCCAGGACCTAGATGACACCTCCCCATGATCCGGAAACGAACTGAATAAGATAATAGAAGTGCCATCTCATGAGAGCAGATTGCAAGTTTATATGTGGACGGTCCGCAAGGTAAAGCATTAAAAACTAGGAAAATTTAATGCTAAAGAAAAATAAAACAGCCAAGTACTTTATCGAGTCTTAAGCCAATAGGCAAGGTAAATAATAAAAACTTGAAAAATAAGTCAATGAATTGTCAATGAAATGCTAGTACTCAGCATATCAAACATGAAAAAGGTCTATGACATAACTGTGTATGCAAAATAAGCTGCAACAGCCTCCAATAGGAAGTCACCGTCTTCATCCGAAAACAGTTCAGCCATCCAATTTAAAAGCGGAAAAGAACATACGTGCTCTCCCACCACCGGATCCTCTATCACCATCAGAGGACAGCTCGGTGGGTTTTCAAGAAAGCTCTGTTCCAAGAAAGACTGTGCTGCCGCCAGTAAATTCCAGGGACCAAATAGTCCATGCATCAATGCCACAGCCATAATCCTTTCGCCAGGACAAACCAACTCGTGAGTAATGATAGGAGTCATCAGCTGATTAAAGTCGACGTCAGGAGAAACCGGTCCGCAGAGACACAAATCAATGGCCCAATCGAAATCACAGGTCAGGCAGTGAAATACAGGCTGGACACAGGTGAAGTAGGAGAATCGAAAAGATAATCCATATGCCGTGCTTAATATCGCCAACGGCATTGTGCCATAATATTCTAGCATGCGATTGCGGAACAGTGTCAGCAGCTGCAGGGTGGGAGGTTGCATAGGAGGGACATCCATATTTAAAAATGTAAAAAAGCACAAGAGCGTCCGCTGGTAATGCAAGTAAAAATGCCAATCCACGAAGCAGAGTGGAGAAAATACAATGAAAGAAAGCAGGGATGACTCCAAAGATTTTCTCAAATGAAGTCACGAGACCACTGGTAACAACTTTAAAAAAGTGCGCCAGGGCCTTTGTGGAGGATGCGTTAAAGATAGTCCGAACCATCTTGCTGAAATTGAAAGGCAAATGTGAATTGAAAAGGGTCTGCACCTCTGTACGGGTGTTCGCTATGTGAAGCACGAAAGTTTCACGGGCCGAACTCAAGGCCACCTCTCTCTGAGACAAAAGAGCTCTTATTCTTGCCATGCCGTTGAAATCTCTCCCAAGGTTGGTATTTGTGGCCAAATTGAAAACTCCCTATGTTCATGTGTGGGAGGAAATAGAACATTTCTGCAGCAAATAACCCGTTCACTTACTGTTACGATAAAAGGAATACTTTTAATTAACTCAGAACAATCTTCATTATTGAGCATCAAATAACTACCATTTTCCAACAACTTGAACGTGGGGATGATAGCAGGAACTGGCGTGCCTTGCAACACGCAAGCCATATTTGGTCGGTGTTTGTTGCATGAACCGTATAACTGTATGTGCCTACACATTAGTGAATGATCTGGCGTCTCAGTGCATTCCTCTCCATTCAGATAAACTTCTTGATCATCTTTGAAACATCTGTATGTGTATGGAAGCGACCAGACCTCATGAAGAAAAGCACTACCTAAAGGTTCATAACGACCTATTGGTATATATTTCATACAATTTGAAAACTTATATAAAGCAAAAGGCAGCGTTATTAAACCGTGGATAAGGCACGTTGCCAAAAAACCCGCAATCCTCTGCTGATGATGTCACTGAGCATGTCATGAATGATGTAATATGTGACATCATCAGCAGTGGATTACGGGTAATAGTATCTCTAGTTTACTCCCCCATAGCTGTCTTTCTTTTAACATAAGTGTCTGTTTCCTTCCCTTATACTTACTGTTTTTGGTTCGCTTCCGGTTCGCGTACCGGCGAGCGAACTGGGAAGCGAACTAAGAGAAATAGAGGTTGGCACAGTTCCAAATATTGTACCAATTTTTTAATAATGGGGAGGTAGTTCTGAAAAGAACTTTTTTTTTTATTTTTCTGAACATTTTTTTACTTTTTTTGAATTTTTCTGAACAGTTTTATATTTTTTTGGGTTTTTCTTGGAGGGGGCAATGAAAACGATTCATTGTAAAGGGCTCAACAGGAGCAACAAAACAAAAAAAAGTATTTATTATTTTGGGCGTTTCGTACAAACTTGCATATGATAGTCAATAGCTCTGTTGATCAGAGTGATGCTTCTTTCTCCGTAGCAAATGAATCCATCGCAAAATACGCAGATGTGTTTTACTTCACCAAATCTCATTTGTATATTTGGCACCATCTCCCTGCCCTCTGGTCCCGTTACTTCCGGTACAACAGATCTTCTGGCCATAATAGGGAGATTATCTAGGTCGTTCCGAAACTGTGCAGCACTGTAGTTGTTAGGATGCCACCTAGTCATATGGTGATGCATTGTGTAGTTTCCGAAACTGTATTTTTTCTCGGTTCCTCTGGACAGTCTATCTTGACATATAAGGCAAGTTACGTATCTTGCATTTACTTTTTTCTGACCTTTGGGAATTTTAAAAAATTGCCAAATGAAGTTTTCTTTCCGGTGAGACGTCCTGGGCTCCTCAGGCAAAAACTGCCTCTCTTCGTGCTCGTCGTTCTGTTCCTCTTCTTCCTCTTCTTGTTGAATTATAACTTGAGCAGGTGGTCCACTCTTCCTTGGAGGTGGTGGAGGTGGTGGGGAAGCACCAGCTGAAGCTACTAAAGAAGTCATTGCTCAGTGATCACAAAGGGTCTTTCTCTCACAATGATGAAAGTCAGAGTGAGGAAAGAAGGAGGGATTTTCATCATTTGGGAAAAACAAGAGTTCTCAACCAATGAAAAGTGTTCATTTTAGATTATATGACCTAGTCTTACATCATTAGGAAACCAAAAGTGAAATGAACCAATGAAAAGTGTTATTACCAAGTCACATGACCTGCTGTGTTTACGTTAAGCGCTTTGCAGGGCCTCCCGGTTTGCTTCCAGAAACCTGCGCTTTGCGACTCGCTTCGCGTACCAGTTCGCTAACGTAGCACGTCATATGACGTATCACGCGACAACGTGAAACGTCATGCGGACGGGAGGCGTCACAATGTTGTTTTCTAACGCGGCACTTGCGGTAAAGAAACGTTTACCGGCTCGCGGTCTATTTCGCGGCATCAAGGTCAGCTAACGGGAAGCTTCCCGATTCGCGAAGCGGGAACGAAGAAAAAAATATATAAAAAAAAATAAATTATTCATAAACATATAAAATATATTTTTGGATTTAAAGAAGAATACATTTTACAGCTACAGATATTAGCTGTTAAAAAACCAATGAAATTCACTGAAAAAACCATAGGTTATAGACCATATATAGTTAGGAATTAGCATTTACAAAACCTTGAAAATTCACTGAAAAAACCATAGGTTATAGACCATATATAGTTAGGAATTAGCATTTAGAAAACCTTATTTTACTCACACAAAACCATTGAAATTCCATATATAGTTAGTTGCACTAACTATATATCGCGCATCCGCAATCCACTGCTGATGATGTCACATATTACATCATTCATGACATGGTCAGTGACATCACTGATGACATCACTGATGACATCTCAAATGACATCACTGATGACATCTCATTTGACATCAATGACCACATCACTGATGATATCATTCATGTGACAATACAATGCATCTCCTCACATTTTAATATAACCTCTGTTACAACCAGTGTTAAATACAGAGTATAATTTTTGAAACCATTGACACACCAATACTAGTTACTACATACGCACTCACTGATTCCTACGTCTACACACACATTCACTCATTCATCCATACAATCATTCATACATACAATCACTCATCTTTACAACACTATCATATGCACTCATACACCTATACAGACATTTACACTCTGTTGCTCATCCATGGAGTTACTCACACACCTAGTCAGTCATGCAAAGAATCAATCACACCTCCATTTTCTAATCTATACAGTTAAACATAGAGCACCTTACATTTTCAAACATATACTAACACATACTTACTCTCTTATACAATCACTGATACAAGTACACATTGATCTGCACAGAGTCACACACCTCCCAACCAGCCACACACACACTCAGTCTCCCATACAAATACTTGGCCAACCAATCAATAACCCATATAGCCACTCATATAGCTACTGATCAACACATGCAGCAGCTTGCACAACAACAGACATACTGATGCAAACTTTCACACAGTTTAGTCACTAACCTATGCGTTCAGTAGGACGCATTTAATCACTCACTCATACAGTCAACCACGCACCTACTAAAACCTTCATTCAGACACTTATACATCTACTCATTCTTCAATATGTAAAACATATTTTAACTTTACAGAAACATACAGTCACTGGATGTTGTCATCAGTGATGTCATTTGAGATGTCATCAGTGATGTCATCAGTGATGTCACTGACCATGTCATGAATGATGTAATATGTGACATCATCAGCAGTGGATTGCTATATATATATATATAGATATATATATTCACTGAAAAAAACCATAGGTTATAGACCATATATAGTTAGGAATTTGCATTTACAAAACCTTGAAAATTCACTGAAAAAACCATAGGTTAGAGACGATATATAGTTAGCTGGACATTTTATTGACATAAAACCAATGAAATTCCATATATAGTTAGTTGCACTAACTATATATCGCGCACCCGCAATCCACTGCTGATGATGTCACATATTACATCATTCATGACATGGTCAGTGACATCACTGATGACATCACTGATGACATCACTGATGACATCTCAAATGACATCACTGATGACATCACTGATGACATCTCAAATGACATCACTGATGACATCACTGATGACATCATCTAGTGTCTGTGTGTTTTTGTAAAGTTTAAATATGTTTTACATATTGAAGAATGAGTGGATGTATGGAAGACTGAGTGTGTGTGTGGCTGGCTGGGAGGTGTGTGACTCTGTGCATATCAATGTGTACTTGTATCAGTGATTGTATAAGAGAGTATGTATGTGTTAGTATATGTGTGAAAAAGTATGGTGTTCTGTGTTTAACTGTATAGATGAGGAAATCGAAGTGTGATTGATTCTTCACAGGACTGACTAGGTGTATGAGTGCATATGATAGTGTTGTAATAATGAGTGACTGTATGTATGAGTGATTGTATGGGTGAATGAGTGAATGTGTGTGTAGACGTAGGAATCAGTGAGTGCGTATGTAGTAACTGGTATTGGTGTGTCATGATGTCATCAGTGATGTCATTTGAGATGTCATTAGTGATGTCATTTGAGATGTCATCAGTGATGTCATCAGTGATGTCACTGAAGTATGGTGTTCTGTGTTTAACTGTATAGATGAGGAAATGGAAGTGTGATTGATTCTTTACAGGACTGACTAGGTGTGTGAGTAACTCCATGAATGAGTGGCAGTGCGTGAGTGTCTGCATAGGTGTATGAGTGCATATGATAGTGTTGTAATAATGAGTGACTGTATGTATGAGTGATTGTATGGGTGAATGAGTGAATGTGTGTGTAGACGTAGGAATCAGTGAGTGCGTATGTAGTAACTGGTATTGGTGTGTCATGATGTCATCAGTGATGTCATTTGAGATGTCATCAGTGATGTCATTTGAGATGTCATCAGTGATGTCATCAGTGATGTCACTGACCATGTCATGAATGATGTAATATGTGACATCATCAGCAGTGGATTGCGGGTGCGCGATATATAGTTAGTGCAACTAACTATATATGGAATTTCATTGGTTTTATGTCAATAAAATGTCCAGCTAACTATATATGGTCTCTAACCTATGGTTTTTTCAGTGAATTTTCAAGGTTTTGTAAATGCAAATTCCTAACTATATATGGTTTATAACCTATGGTTTTTTCAGTGAATTTCATTGGTTTTTTAAAAGCTAATATCTATAGCTGTAAAATATATTCTTTATTACGTGACGTATCACGTAGCCACGTGAGACGCCTCATGACGCGTTGCATATGCGTGACGTATCGGCTCTGCAGCGCAAACAAAACCCGTAACGTAAGCGTGCCGGAGCACGCTTACAGATATATATATTTTTTTTAACCTTAATTAGACAAAATCCACACGTGCACATATCTTGAGGCCTTGCAAAGGCACATCAAACAAACAGTCCCTACAATTTTGCCAAGTTTGCTGGAAATCTATTCCCTTAATTTTTTTTTTACTGTTTCTCTTGGTTTTCCCCTTGTTACGCTTACCGGGACGCTACCCGGTACGCGAACCGGACGCTCCAAAAACACAAGATGGCGGACTCCCGTTACGCTGCCGGTTAGCTGCCCGGTTCGCGTACCGGGAAGCGCCTCTACCGCGAAAAATCGCAACAATTTTTTTATTTTTTTTGCCCCGCGGGGGACTTTAATATCCCCCTCATCAATCCTAGGGGGTCAGGAGGGGTTTAACTTGCCCCCTTTCCTTCATTTCCCCCTTCTTTTTTCACCACATCTTGTCTCTCGAACCTACCGAGAGACAAGATGGCGGCCGCTCCGGACTGTTTACAATGTTGACAGCTACGCTGCCGGTTAGCTGCCCGGTTAGCTGCCCGGTGAGCTGCCCGGTTCGCGTACCGGGACGTGCCTCTACGGCGTAAAATCGCAAAAAAATATTTATTTATTTTTTTGCCCCGCGGGGCACTTTAATATCACCCTCATCAATCCTAGGGGGTCAGGAGGGGTCTACCTTGCCCCCTTTCCTTCATTTCCCCCTTCGTTTTTCACCACATCTTGTCTCTCGATCCTACCGAGAGACAAGATGGCGGCCGCTCCGGACTGTTTAGAATGTTGACAGACACCGGAGAGCCAATCAGCTTCGCTTCGCGAAGTTCCGTTACGCGTCAGGTACGCGAACAGGGGCGCTAACCGGAGCGCTGTCACAGATATATATATTTTTTTAAACGTTAATTTCTCAAAATCCACTGGAGCACATATATTGAGACATAGCAAAGGCACGTCGGGCAAACCATATCTACAATTTTGCCAAGTTTCATGTAAATCCATTCAGCCATTCGAGCTAAAAGTGAGTCCAACCGCCCTATGGAAAAATGAATGGGAAAAACGCGTTTTGGGACCCCCCTTTTTTCTCGGCCCTCCCTTGACGAAACCCCCCCAAATTTTCAGGGGCTGCTCAGAAACAAAATGTGCCATTTTCCTGAACATTTCAGCCAATTCCGTCCACAAACGCCAAAGTTATTAGACATAGAATTTTCAGAAATCCCATAGAGAAAAAATCCTAACTATATATACCCACTGGCTATCGCCAGTAGGTAATATACATATATAAACATATATAATCTGCATATCTATATAAATATAAATGCATGCATACATATACATATATGCATACATATGCATGTTATTTACATGAAAGTTTTAAAAACACTAATAAAAGCAAAGCTAAAAAAAAGCCACCTCATTACAAACAGAATGGCTTTAACTTAAACGAGGGCGAGATCTATTGCATTTTCAATGCTTGTTTACTTTGGTTCTATCAAGAAGGCATTCAGATGTGTAACACATTTGCCATAAATTCTGAATGTTAGCACTCTAGTTGCTCATTAGATCACTGTAGTAAAGCTAGTGCTCACCAGGGAAGTCTGCTGCTAATCATGGTTTGCAGCCATTTTCCCGCATTTTTTATCCCGCGGACTTTCAGTCCGCATACCATTATCCCGCAAGGTCATTGACCTCGCATACCATTATCCCGCATTTTTTCAAAACGCATGTGCATTTATCACGCATGCCTTTACAAAGAATTACGTTTTAAAGGCATGTATGGTAAATGCATTTGCGTTGTGAAAACCACGATGACGAGAGAGGTAAGTGGGTTTGTGTTAATTTTTTCGTGGGTTAGTTATTGTGTAGTGTAGTGTTGTGTAGTGTAGTGTTGTGTTAGTGTAGTGTAGAGTTGTGGTGGTTGTTTAGTGTAGGGTCATGCTGGGGGTAGTGTTTAGGGTTTAGGGTTGTGTTGTAGTGTTTGCGTAGTGTAGGGTCATGCTGGGGGTAGTGTTTTAGGGTTTAGGGTTGTGTTGTAGTGTTTGCGTAGTGTAGGGTCATGCTGGGGCTAGTGTTTTAGGGTTTTGGGTAGTGGTGTAGTGTTTGCGTAGTGTAGGGTCATGCTGGGGCTAGTGTTTTAGGGTTTAGGGTAGTGTTGTAGTGTTTGCGTAGTGTAGGGTCATGTTGGGGGTAGTGTTTTAGGGTTTAGGGTTGTGTTGTAGTGTTTGCGTAGTGTAGGGTCATGCTGGGGGTAGTGTTTTAGGGTTAAGGGTAGTGTTGTAGTGTTTGCGTAGTGTAGGGTCATGCTGGGGTGTAGTGTTTTTGGGTTTAGGGTTGTGTTGTAGTGTTTGCGTAGTGTAGGGTCATGCTGGGGGTAGTGTTTTAGGGTTAAGGGTAGTGTTGTAGTGTTTGCGTAGTGTAGGGTCATGCTGGGGTGTAGTGTTTTCGGGTTTAGGGTTGTGTTGTAGTGTTTGCGTAGTGTAGGGTCATGCTGGGGGTAGTGTTTTACGGTTTTGGGTAGTGTTGTAGTGTTTGGGTAGTGTAGGGTCATGCTGGGGGGTAGTGTTTTAGGGTTTTGGGTAGTGTTGTAGTGTTTGCGTAGTGTAGGGTCATGCTGGGGGTAGTGTTTTAGGGTTTTGGGTAGTGTTGTAGTGTTTGCGTAGTGTAGGGTCATGCTGGGGGTAGTGTTTTAGGGTTTAGGGTAGTGTTGTAGTGTTTGCGTAGTGTAGGGTCATGCTGGGGGTAGTGTTTTAGGGTTTAGGGTAGTGTTGTAGTGTTTGCGCAGTGTAGGGTCATGCTGGGGTGTAGTGTTTTAGGGTTTTGCGTAGTGTTGTAGTGTTTGCGCAGTGTAGGGTCATGCTGGGGGTAGTGTTTTAGGGTTTAGGGTAGTGTTGTAGTGTTTGCGTAGTGTAGGGTCATGCTGGGGGTAGTGTTTTAGGGTTTAGGGTAGTGTAGTGTTTGCGCAGTGTAGGGTCATGCTGGGGTGTAGTGTTTTAGGGTTTAGGGTAGTGTTGTAGTGTTTGCGCAGTGTAGGGTCATGCTGGGGGTAGTGTTTTAGGGTTGTGTTGTAGTGTTTGCGTAGTGTAGGGTCATGCTGGGGGTAGTGTTTTAGGGTTTAGGGTAGTGTTGTAGTGTTTGCGTAGTGTAGGATCATGCTGGGGTGTAGTGTTTTAGGGTTTTGGGTAGTGTTGTAGTGTTTGCGTAGTGTAGGGTCATGCTGGGGTGTAGTGTTTTAGGGTTTAGGGTAGTGTTGTAGTGTTTGCGTAGTGTAGGGTCATGCTGGGGGTAGTGTTTTAGGGATTAGGGTAGTGTTGTAGTGTTTGCGTAGTGTAGGGTCATGCTGGGGTGTAGTGTTTTAGGGTTTAGGGTAGTGTTGTAGTGTTTACGTAGTGTAGGGTCATGCTGGGGGTAGTGTTTTAGGGTTTAGGGTAGTGTTGTAGTGTTTGCGTAGTGTAGGGTCATGCTGGGGGTAGTGTTTTAGGGTTTAGGGTTGTGTTGTAGTGTTTGCGTAGTGTAGGGTCATGCTGGGGGTAGTGTTTTAGGGTTAAGGGTAGTGTTGTAGTGTTTGCGTAGTGTAGGGTCATGCTGGGGTGTAGTGTTTTTGGGTTTAGGGTTGTGTTGTAGTGTTTGCGTAGTGTAGGGTCATGCTGGGGGTAGTGTTTTAGGGTTAAGGGTAGTGTTGTAGTGTTTGCGTAGTGTAGGGTCATGCTGGGGTGTAGTGTTTTCGGGTTTAGGGTTGTGTTGTAGTGTTTGCGTAGTGTAGGGTCATGCTGGGGGTAGTGTTTTACGGTTTTGGGTAGTGTTGTAGTGTTTGGGTAGTGTAGGGTCATGCTGGGGGGTAGTGTTTTAGGGTTTTGGGTAGTGTTGTAGTGTTTGCGTAGTGTAGGGTCATGCTGGGGGTAGTGTTTTAGGGTTTTGGGTAGTGTTGTAGTGTTTGCGTAGTGTAGGGTCATGCTGGGGGTAGTGTTTTAGGGTTTAGGGTAGTGTTGTAGTGTTTGCGTAGTGTAGGGTCATGCTGGGGGTAGTGTTTTAGGGTTTAGGGTAGTGTTGTAGTGTTTGCGCAGTGTAGGGTCATGCTGGGGTGTAGTGTTTTAGGGTTTTGCGTAGTGTTGTAGTGTTTGCGCAGTGTAGGGTCATGCTGGGGGTAGTGTTTTAGGGTTTAGGGTAGTGTTGTAGTGTTTGCGTAGTGTAGGGTCATGCTGGGGGTAGTGTTTTAGGGTTTAGGGTAGTGTAGTGTTTGCGCAGTGTAGGGTCATGCTGGGGTGTAGTGTTTTAGGGTTTAGGGTAGTGTTGTAGTGTTTGCGCAGTGTAGGGTCATGCTGGGGGTAGTGTTTTAGGGTTGTGTTGTAGTGTTTGCGTAGTGTAGGGTCATGCTGGGGGTAGTGTTTTAGGGTTTAGGGTAGTGTTGTAGTGTTTGCGTAGTGTAGGATCATGCTGGGGTGTAGTGTTTTAGGGTTTTGGGTAGTGTTGTAGTGTTTGCGTAGTGTAGGGTCATGCTGGGGTGTAGTGTTTTAGGGTTTAGGGTAGTGTTGTAGTGTTTGCGTAGTGTAGGGTCATGCTGGGGGTAGTGTTTTAGGGATTAGGGTAGTGTTGTAGTGTTTGCGTAGTGTAGGGTCATGCTGGGGTGTAGTGTTTTAGGGTTTAGGGTAGTGTTGTAGTGTTTACGTAGTGTAGGGTCATGCTGGGGGTAGTGTTTTAGGGTTTAGGGTAGTGTTGTAGTGTTTGCGTAGTGTAGGGTCATGCTGGGGGTAGTGTTTTAGGGTTTAGGGTTGTGTTGTAGTGTTTGCCTAGTGTAGGGTCATGCTGGGGGTAGTGTTTTAGAGTTTAGGGTAGTGTTGTAGTGTTTGCGTAGTGTAGGGTCATGCTGGGGTGTAGTGTTTTAGGGTTTTGGGTAGTGTTGTAGTGTTTGCGTAGTGTAGGGTCATGCTGAGGGTAGTGTTTTAGGGTTTAGGGTAGTGTTGTAGTGTTTGCGTAGTGTAGGGCCATGCTGGGGGTAGTGTTTTAGGGTTTAGGGTAGTGTTGTAGTGTTTGTGTAGTGTAGGGTCATGCTGGGGGTAGTGTTTTAGGGTTTAGGGTAGTTTAGTTTTTTAGTGTATGCTAAAGGCATATTCGTTCTAAAAGTTTTCGTTATTTTAGTTTGCGGCCTAATAGTACATGCGGGATTTTTTTTGCGGACTGATGGTATGCGGACTGATGGTATGCAGGATTTCGTCATATATTCGCTAATCATACTTTCTATGGCAAAATGAACCCCCTCATTTTGTTCCTTTTTAAATTAAATGTTTTAAGAGTTACCACTTTATTCCAATCAAGATGGCTTCAGGTGTGCCATACCTTTGTAATAAGTAGGACTGTAAGCACTCTAGTTGTTCTTTAGAACACTCTGGGACATTCTGTCATTGGGCTATAGTTGGGCTACATCTGGCTGATATTTGGGCTACATTTGTTTTTTTTGTCTCTGGTGGCCATCTTTGGGCTACATTGGGCTACATTGGGCTACATTGGGCTACATTGGGCTACATTTGGGCTCCAACATATATATAGCCCAATGTAGCCCAATATATATTTTTCAAAGTTAATTTTCGTAAAAACCACTGGAGCATATATCTTGAGACATAGCAAAGGCACATCGGGCTACCAGTCCCTACAATTTTGCCAAGTTTGGTGTAAATCCATTCAGCCGTTCGGGCTAAAAGTGAGGCCAACCGCCCTATGGAAAATTGCATGGGAAAAGCACGTTTTGGGACCCCCCTTTTTTCTCGGCCCCCCCTTGACGAAACCCCCCCAAATTTTCAGGGGCTGCTCAGAAACAAAATGTGCCATTTTCCTGAAAATTTTAGCCAATTCCGTTCACAAACGCCAAAGTTATTAGACATAGAATTTTCAGAAATCACATAGAGAAAAAATCCTAACTATATATACCCACTGGCTATCGCCAGTAGGTAATATACATATATAAACATATATAATCTGCATATCTATATAAATATAAATGCATGCATACATATACATATATGCATACATATGCATGTTATTTACATGAAAGTTTTAAAAACACTAATAAAAGCAAAGCTAAAAAAAAGCCACCTCATTACAAACAGAATGGCTTTAACTTAAACGAGGGCGAGATCTATTGCATTTTCAATGCTTGTTTACTTTGGTTCTATCAAGAAGGCATTCAGATGTGTAACACATTTGCCATAAATTCTGAATGCTGCTCAGTAACAAAATGTTCAATTTTCCTGAAAATTTCAGCCAATTCTGTCCTCAAACGCCAAAGTTATTCGACATAGAATTTTCAAAAATCCCATAGGAAAAAAATCCTAACTATATATACCTACTGGCTATCGCCAGTAGGTAATATATATATATATATATATATATATATATATATATATATAAATTATATCAATGATAGCTTTAAATAAAGTCATTATTGAATATTACTTCAAAACTGCATTCCAATGCGTTTGACTTTAATCGTACTGCATACGCGTACATAGAACATTCGGCAATGTTGACGATCTCATTATACTGCCATAATAACATTGTTTGCGCGGGACTCGTAACATGTACAATAATTATCGACATATCTGAATGCATAGCGGAACGAATATATATATATTGTGTCCTTGCTTATAGTTTCAATAAAGATTTATTTGTTGTTAGTTGTTGCACTTTATCCAAAGGTTTTTTCATCCAATCAACTAACTTTATTGGCACCGTAACTGCGTTGACACAGATAGGGCTGAAGTTGTGTCTAGCGTTCGCAGGGTCTTGTAACGTGTAGCGCTAGTGCGCATTTGGCAGGCAGAAGAAAACTGTCTGTAACACTGCGTTATAAATATAGATTGGCTCAGTGCCTGCTTAGTGCATAATACTAATAGCATACTGCACACTTTGGGGCAAACCCTTAAAATAAATGGGACTACCCTTTGTTGCACTAATTAATTTTACCCTAGTGGGTCTTAACTTCACACCTTACCCCCGTATCCTATACACGATTAGTGCAGTCACTTAGATATATTTACATTAGTTTCCAATACTCGCAATACTTCAGAAAGATAGTGCCTGTATACAAAATACACAATACAAAAATCCAGCCCTAGTGGGAATTAAGTTTCTCAACGGTTATGTCTTCTTTACCTCTAGTGTTCTTTTAGTGATATGTTGAAAACCAATTAAAAATACAAGATATCAAGATTCTGGGAGTAATTTACAAAAAAGTGTACAGATCTTCTTCCATAGTGAGGCCTGTGGGAATTAGTATTCAATTTAATTATGTAACTAGATTCCAATTTTTGCAAAAGCTTCTGGATGTCACCTCCTCCACTGCTGACCGGAACAACATTGATCACAAAGTATGTTAGTCCCTTGGTGTCTCGACTGTGGCACAACTCAAAATGGTGGGCAACAGGATAGGATCTGTCAGCATTCTTTATAGCTCGTAAATGCTGCAGCACTCGCTTGTGTACTTGCAGGATCGTGATGCCTACATACCTCAGGCCACATGGGCACTGAAGCACGTAGACAGCAAACTCCGTCCTGCAGTTAAATTGACCTCTTATTTGTTGCTGTTTTTTGGAAAACCCAGGCAAAAAACTCCTGGTATTGATCCCATGTAGGCAAGCTTTTTGTGCATTTAATGACGCCGTCCTTCCTAGCTAGCCATGTAATCTTTCCTTTAACTACTTTGGTTGCTGGCAACATGTTACTGACTAGCGCTTGTTTGAGGGACCTGGCCCTCATAAAAGTAATGAGTGGTCTTCTTTGGAAACAACGTTTGAGAAGAGGATCATTGCTAATGATATGCCAGTGTTTATGTAAGATACCTCTTAGATCTGTGTGTTGTTTGTTGTAAGCCGTAACCAGCCTACACTGTGACTCCCCTTTCTTTGCCTTTGTCTTTTTCTCACTAGATTTGAAAAGGATTTGTTCCCTGGATTTACTGGTTGCTTTTTTCACTGCAGTCTCTAAACAATTATGGGCATAGCCTCTCTTGTGGAATCTATTCTTGAGGCAATCAATCTCCTTCTCAAGATCTACTTTGGCACTAGACTTTTTTATGACCCTATAACATTCTCCGTAGGGAATACTTCTGACCAAATTAGCCAGATGAAAGCTTGTTACGTGAAGCAACGTGTTCCTGTCCGTAGGTTTTCAAAAGAGTTTGGTGTGAAGTCTTCCTTGATGTATGAACAAAGTAAGGTCTAAGAAATTAACCTCAACACTACTGATGACACTAGTAAATTTTAGGTTAAGCTGATTGTTCTGTAGCTACCTTACAAACTCTCGGGCACTGGTCTCATCTCCCTTCCACACTACAAATAGACCATCTATATAGCGATTCCACTGAATCCAATTGTGGTGCCATTCAAGCGGAATCAGCGCCTGGACCACCTGCTCCTCCCACCAGCCCACAAGCAAATCCGCATAGCTGGGGGGGGACGCAGTTGCCCATCGCTGTCCCACATCGCTGGTGATATAAAACATCACTGAATAAGAAAAAGTTGTTTTCTAGCAAGTGCTTACCATTGACAGTAACATCTGAGTATGGTGCCACAATGAGGCTGGTCTCTCTCCCAAAAAGTATTCAACTGTATTTAAACCATCCTTATGACAAATACTCGTATACAGAGTTGGCACATCAATCTTCATAAGAAGGAAATCTGGTTCCCAAGGCATGTCATACATCTTCCGTGGGAAATCACCTGTATCTTGGATATATGAGGGGAGTTTGGTGACCTAGGGGCAAAGGAATGAATCGACAAATTTTGATGTGTGCTTAAAAGCACTGTTAATAGCTGAAATGATAGGGCAGCCAGGGGGATTGTTAATGTCCTTGTGTATCTTTTGGGATTAAATAAAATACAGGGGTCACTGGGTTAGAGATTTTAAGGTATGTCAATTCATCTTGGTTAATCAAACCCTGGCTATGCCATACGGATAACTGTGAGTTAAACACATCAAAACTTGTCAACATAGTGTTATTATCTATTTTTTCATTATTCACTCTGTTACCCAATTGTTTGTTGGCCTCAGCTAAATACTGCTGTTTCCCCCACAAGACTACATTGTCGGCATTATGGACAATACCCTCATCATTGTTTGTTAGTTTGTATACTAAAGCATGGTAATCTCTCAATCTCTGAGTAGTAGCTTTTCTCTTTGCATTTATTGTAGCATACAATTGTTTAACATCATTGATTACTAAGTCACTGAAAACATCCACAGAGTCTCTTCTTGTGACAGGTGTAAATTTGGACGGTAGTTTAAATTCAGAACGTTCGCTGCTGCCTATCTCAACTCTCTCATCTTCAGCCAATTGTATTGCTCTGTTGGATGTGCTTGGCAGATCTTGTGTATCTTCAGCCATTTCTGGATTGGTTGTTTCTCTTTCTCAATCTTGAAGTCGACCATTACATTGATGTCACTGTCTATCAGTCCAACCCCACTTTTGCCTTGATCACTGTCAGAGTTCATTGGCCTTGTCTGAGTATTTGCAAAATTGTTTTTTAATTTGAGTGACCTAGCGAATTTAAACAGATCAACCCTGGTAGCAGTATAATCCATATCCATCTCTGGGCAGTATGACAGTCCTAACTTTAATATTTCTTCTTCATTTTGCGACAAGGTAATCAATGTAAGATTGACAATTGTTGCATCACTCTCAGAATTTATTTGTTGGTTTTTGATTTCACTTTTCCGTTTGAAGGCACAGAGTTTGGTGCCTTCGCGCCTCTTGCTCCTCTGCCTCTTCCTCTTGGTGGCCTGTGCTCTATGGGAGGTCTTGGCCTGAGAATGAATCGTCTCTCCTCCCTTAAAAAATAAAATTCACCTATTACAGACGGGATTAGTGATGCTTTCACATTGGAAGCTGTCTCCTCTACATCGGTGTCTAATTCAGAGCTTTGTTTACTGCTGGCATCTGATTGCCGTGCCATCACTCCTGTGCCACCCATATTCATCCTCTGTCTTCTCATACCCTCAAACTTCTTCGCAAAGGTGTACATTTGGCCCCTCTCATAATCAATTTTGTCCAGTATAAACCTTTGGGCTTTCCTCTCTTTTATGGTTGCTTCCAACTTGGCCAAACGATCTTTCATTCCGGCCATGAATTGTAAAATAGGCTCTTGATCTGCTTCCTTGCTCAACATATCCATTATTTGTTCTACTTCAACCATTATTTTGTCCCGATCTATCACTGCATACTTAATCAGTATAGCCAACATCCGGCTTGAGGACTCCTGGTTGTTGCCTGCCCACTCTCTTAGCATGTTGGGATTGGGATCCTCGTATGTGGGGGCTACCAATATTCTGAGGCCCCGCGGAAATATTTTCACTTCCAAATACCTGTTTAACAATTTTACCTCCCAGCACTTAGATAGCTCTGAGCGTTTGAGCTTCTCCTGTCTTTTAAGCCTTGTTTGCACATCAGTAAATTTCGTATTGATGTCAGTTGTTGCCACTTTCTTACTGGTGCTGGGAACATTATCATCAAATATGGAAAGTGCTGCCTCCTCCCGATCTTTTAACTCGGCAGCTGACATAACATTATTTGACAAATTCTAGCTCTCCAAAATCACGCTCTAAACATTGTGTATTTTGTATACAGGCACTATCTTTCTGAAGTATAGCGAGTATTGGAAACTAATGTAAATATATCTAAGTGACTGCACTAATCGTGTATAGGATACAGGGGGAAGGTGTGAAGTTAGGACCCACTAGGGTAAAATTAATTAGTGCAACAAAGGGTAGTCCCATTTATTTTAAGGGATTGCCCCAAAGTGTGCAGTATGCTATTAGTATTATGCACTAAGCAGGCACTGAGCCAATTTACATTTATAACGCAGTGTTACAGACAGTTATTTTCTGCCTGCCAAATGCGCACTAGCGCTACACGTTACAAGACCTCGGGAACGCTAGACACAACTTCAGCCCTATCTGTGTCAACGCAGTTGCAGTGCCAATAAAGTTAGTTGATTGGATGAAAAAACCTTTGGATAAAGTGTAACAACTAACAACAAATAAATCTTTATTGAAACTATAAGCAAGGACACATTATATATATTCGTTCCGCTATGCATTCAGATATGTTGATAATTATTGCACGTGTTCCGAGTCCCGCTGAAACAATGTGATTATGGCAGTATAATAAGATTGTCAACATTGCCGAATGTTCTAAGTACGCGCATGCAGTACCATTGAAGTCAAACGCATTGGAATGCAGTTTCGAAGTAATAATCGATAATGGCTTTATTTAAAGCTATCATTGATATAATTTATATTACCTACTGGCGGTCACCAGTAGGTTGTTATAGTTAGGATTGGCTACCATAGGAAATCTTGTAAACAATAGGATTCTATCAATGTGAGTGGTGACTAATTTTAAGTGATATTCTCTAAACTTGTGAAAAACTACAATGTGAAAATTAGGCCTCTCTGCGGGTGGCAGAATGAGGGCACTGTGTGTTTTTAAAATACCCCTCACACACTATGAATCCCATAGTGTCATTCTCCCATCATTGGGGTCTTCCCGTCCCTCTACGGGGCGGGGCGGGCTTCAACCTATGAGTGACGCGGGAGCACTTATATTTTTTGACAATAGGCTATGTGATGTGATAAGGATAGTGATATGTGTTAGGGAGTGTAGGGACCTGTTTACGTGAATAGTGGTGTAAGAAAGGGTAAAAATTCCCTGGCTAGTCGAAAAAATTAATTTTAAGTGTAGTCTACTTTGTCGACATGACATGTTTCATAGGCAGACCCCTCCTGCCTACTCATCAGGACCTCTGTTGATCGCTACAAAAATGCTCAATTCTAAACTAAATGTAAAATGCCTATGGTCCTAAAACTTAACAGCAAAAATCGGCTGCTAGGTTTTGCCTCTGGGCTTGAGTTGGCCCTTAGTGAGGCGTTATCATGAAAAGTTGTCATGAAAAATGACCTAGTGTGGTCTATTTGAAGCGTGGTGATAGTGTGGTGTATTTATTATGGGTACTGTATCGATCCCCCTGTTTCTGACCCTTGTCTGGTTAATAATTAACTAGCAGCCATTCAACTGCACAGAAATCCGTTATCTGATTAGCCACACAACGGCACAGAAGCCCGTTATCTGATTAGGTCATAGCGCATGCCATCTCATTAGGCAAGCACTATTCCTCCAGCCCCCTAATAGGCATACGGTGTTCTCAAAACAAATCAAACCTACCACGATCTGGGAAATCCCCACAGCCATTGTTTTGATTTAGCCGAGAACTTCAGTAAAGAATGTGCGAACGATCAAGTTCGTATGACATCCTTATTGACGTATTTATGTCCATCCTTACGTCAATCCCGGCACCTTTCAGGTATAAATAATACCGACATTGCCTTAAGCAAACACACGAGGTGGTGACAAGATTGGAGCAGCGAGACTTGCCGAGGAGCCCAGCTGACAGCGAAGCTCACAGGCGCAGCCCCTCCTTTCTGACGCGCTGAGAGAGAGAGACGCTGCCTTTTCTCCTGCCGAAAAATCCAGCTCCGGCGCTTCCAAGCAGCCCTCGCAGGCAGCTGGAATAGCAAGACCTGAGATAGAGATACCAGCCCTCCAGCCTTCTAAACTCCCAGGTACTGAACTGAATCATCCTTTGTAGAGAATTCTTGAAGCAGACCCTTGGCAAAACAAACTTAACTTAAACTGCTACTTATCTACTCCCGCCACGTATTAGGCTTAGGTCAGGTACATTGGGGTAGGCGTAGTTAGAAGCACCAGTTGAGTACGATTAGTCAATGTATATAAGTATGTATCTATTTTATCCATTTTAAGTATCATATGGCTAAGAAACCATATCAATGCTTTTACAGTATTATTTTATAATTCTGTTATTACTGTATGCACTTTACTTAAATCTAAGTATTGCAATAATAGCGATTCATTTCTCTTGTACGAGAAAAGAGACTGATCAATAAATAACATCCTTTTATTGAACACGCCCGTCTCTTCCTTTTCTCTACAATCTGGTGAAACTAAGAATGCACTGAACTGACTGAGTAAAATAAGTTGTCTTTTGTTTTCACACGACTCTAGAGATACACTCTTGATTAGGGGAGAGCAAAGTTGTCGTGTTCTATGGTTGTCAGAAACTAAATCCCTTCTTGTCTATCCAGGGAGGTTAAACTCCTCCGTGTCTATTCGAGAAAGTTTCTAGTGAACTCTGAGCTAGCTGGCAAACACTAAACTTTAAGTCTAATATCGTCAGTAGAAGACCTAGTTAACCTCTGTCCTACGTCTATACTATTGAAGATATTATTCCAATGCGCAGAGCCTATTGGGATAATAGGAACTACACTACAATAGGACCTCATGAGCCTGTGTCTCAGGGATGATTAGTTGACTGGTTAGTGACCGCATGCCTAATCTGGCTTCATTCCATACCCTTCAGCAGCTCCGTCACATCCATTGCAAAATTTTAGGGACTGGTACGCAGATGTGCCTTTGCTATATTTGGTGAAAATCCCTCCAGTAGTTCCTGAGGAAATCAAAAGAGAAAAAATATATATATCTATAGCAGCTTACGTGTAAGCTTACTGTAAGCTTACCTTTCCGAGCATGAGCTGCATTCTGATTGGCTGCCAATGTCTGTCAACACTCCAAACCAGAAAGAGTTGGCAGCCATCTTGTGCCTCAGTAGACTGAGGCACAGGAAAGCAGAAAAACAAACATGTAGAACTCAAAAAGGGGGCACGGTAGAAGCAACCTGACCCCCTAGGCCTGCTCAGGGGGTCCCACAAGGACCCACAAGGCAAAAAAGTTATTTTTTTTCAAAATTCTAATTCTTCATCCAAGAAGTGTTGGCAGCCATCTTGGGACCAATATACACTTCCAAAGCATTTCCAGACCTCGCCCAGTCAAAATGCCCAGGTCATTTCCACCACAGTGCACAATTATAAGGTCAGGGTGTGGTAAATGCATAAAGGATTTTACCAATGGTATCAATTGGTGACACCTCAATCCTCTCTGTCCAATCCATACAATGTCCACATTTGGTAAATCAAGGTTATAACAAAGTAGTGCATCACAATGTTTGCATTTGATTGAGGCCTCATTAAAAACAGGCTGAATATTTGGGATCAGCTGTTCTGGTCGCCCCCTCACCGATGCAGTTGCTCTTCCAGTTGAAGTAGAGGCACCATCCCTTGGAGCCTCTCGTGCCAGAGCCCTGACACTCCCCCGGGCATAGTTCTGAGGGTGCCTCCTCTGGACGTGCCGAATCATAGTTCAATTACCAAAACTGTACTTCCTTCTGGGGTCTCCTCGGGAAAGTACAGTATGGCAGATCTTACACTCCACCTTTGGAGCATTTACTTTTTTAAGTCCCTCAGGTATAGAACAAAATTTCCAAATGAAATGTTCTTTCACCTTCGGCTGAGGAGGCTCTTCATCCATGAAACGATCTGACTCCTCACTGCTGCTGGATGCTCTGGCAGCCATTCTATCCACAAATTGTTAGCACAGAAAAAAAGAGGTCTTGCTCTCACCAAAGTGAAAGAAGAAGTGAAGGAAAAGGGTGGGGTTTTCATTCTTTGTGAAAAAAACTGTTAGCAACCAATGAAAATTGTTATTTTAAGGTCACATGACTTGACGCACTTACGCTGCGCACACCGGAGCGCTTCCGGGGCGCTACGCGGCGCGAACGTAGGCGCTTCCGGGGGCGCTTACGCGGCGCGCTTGAGTGACGTTTTGGTAGCTTTACGGAAATGCAAAATCATTTTCATTCGGAAAATCAAAAATACTGCTTTTATAAGTATGGTACTGAATGTCTTGCATTATTATTTAGTTTTCATACATATTTTTTTACGAACGCAGAATTAACGCTCTCGCTGTGCTCTCAAGAGAGCTTACCGGTGCGCGCACCCTGAGCGCTCAAACTCAAAATGATACGGGTAAGCTTACTGGTGCGTGCACCCTGAGCGCACCAGGAAAAAATGATAAAAAAATATATATACATTGAACAAATAAATATAATTAATAGTTGTAAAAAACAGCTAATAAACAAAAAAATCATAGGTTACAAAGTCGATATACAAAGGAATTAGTTTTTTAAAAAACTACGAAATTCACAGAAAAATCCATAGGTTTCACAAACGTTATAGTTAGGAATTAGCATTTAAAAAACCATTGAAATTCACTGAAAAAACCATAGGTTTCACACTCGTTATAGTTAGGAATTAGCATTTAAAAAACCTTTGAAATTCACTGAAAAAACCATAGGTTTCACACCAGTTATAGTTAGCTGAACATTTTACTCATACAAAACCATTGAAATTCCCACGTTATAGTTAGTTGGACTCACTATAACTCGCGCGCCCGCAATCCACTGCTGATGGTTTCACATATTACATCATTCATGACATGGTCAGTGACATCACTGATGACATCACTGATGACATCTCAAATGACATCACTGATGACATCACTGATGACATCTCAAATGACATCACTGATGACATCACTGATGACATCATCCATGTGAAAATACGATGCACCTCCTCACACTCTAATCTAACCTTTGATACAACCAGTGTTAAATACAAACTACCATTCCTGAAATTATTGACACACCAATACCAGTAACTACATACGCACTCACTGATTTCTAGGTCTACACACACATCAATCAATCAATCAATCAATCAATCATGCCATTTGTATAGCACACTACTCACCCGGGAGGGTCTCAAGGCGCTTGGGGGGAGGGGTATGCTACTGCTCGAACAGCCAGGTCCTGAGTTGTTTCCTGAAGGCGAGATGGTCCTGGGTCAACCGAAGGTGGATGGGGAGGGAGTTCCAAGTCTTGGCAGCCAGGTAAGAGAAGGATCTTCCTCCGGTGGTGGCTCTTCGGATGCGTGGTACGGCTGTGAGGGCGAGGCTGGTGGACCGTAGCTGGCGGGTGGGCGTGTAGAAGGTCAGGCGGTCGTTGAGGTACTTGGGGCCCAGGTTGAGGAGAGACTTGTGTGCATGGGTGAGGAGCCGGAACGTGATCCTCTTGTCGACGGGGAGCCAGTGCAGGTTCCTCAGGTGGCTGGAGATGTGGCTGTGTCGAGGGACATCCAGGATGAGTCGGGCGGAGGCGTTCTGGATGCGCTGGAGTCTTTTCTGTAGCTTGGCTGTGGTTCCGGCGTAGAGGGCGTTTCCGTAGTCCAGTCGGCTGGTGACGAGTGCCTGGGTGACAGTCTTCCTGGTCTCGGTCGGGATCCAGCGGAAGATCTTGCGAAGCATACGCAGGGTGTTGAAGCACGATGAGGAGACGGCGTTGACTTGTTCGGTCATCGAGACGGAGGGGTCCAGGATGAAGTCCAGGTTGCGTGCGTGGTCAGTTGGCTTGGGTGCGGTGCCCAGGGCTGGGGGCCACCAGGAGTCGTCCCAGGCGGAGGGCGAAGATCCCAGGATGAGGACTTCTGTCTTGCCCGAGTTCAGTTTCAGGCGGCTGTCCTTCATCCACTCGGCGACGTCTTTCATCCCTTCGTGTAGGCAGGTTCTGGCGGTGTCGGGGTCTCTGGTGAGGGAGAGGATCAGCTGGGTGTCGTCGGCGTAAGAGATGATGTTGAGGTTGTGCTGGCGTGCGATTGCTGCGAGAGGTTTCATGTAGATGTTGAAGAGGGTGGGGCTGAGTGAAGATCCTTGCGGGACGCCGCAGATGACTTCGCTGGCCTCGGAGCGAAACGGGGGGAGGCGGACTCTTTGTGTTCTTCCGGCGAGGAACGAGATGATCCACTCCAGTGCCTTCTCTTGGATACCGATGTTGCTGAGGCGCTGGACTAGGGTGCGGTGGCAGACCGTGTCGAACGCAGCGGAGAGGTCCAGGAGGATGAGGGCCACTGTTTCCCCCCTTGTCGAGCAGGGTCCGGATGTCGTCGGTGGCTGCGATGAGGGCGGTCTCGGTGCTGTGGTTGGCTCTGAAGCCTGACTGCGAGGGGTCGAGGGATCCGTTCGTCTCGAGGAAGGCGGTCAGCTGTCTGTTGACGATCTTCTCGATGACTTAAGCAGGAAAAGGGAGGAGCGAGATGGGGCAGAAGTTTAAAAGATCGGTGGGGTCCGCTGTAGGTTTCTTCAGGAGGGCGCTGATCTCGGCGTGCTTCCAGCTCTCCGGGAAGGTGGCGGTGTTGAAAGAGGCGTTGATGATGTTCCGGAGTTTGGGTGCGATGGTGGAGTCGGCCTTGTTGAAGACGTGGTGTGGGCAGGGGTCGGTCTGTGATCCGGAGTGGATGGTGTTCATCGTGCGGGCTGTGTCTTCGGTGGTCACCGTGGTCCAGGTGCGAAGGGTGGCGGTGGGGGGCGTTGGTTCGACGGTTGGGTGCGTGGGTGGGGCGCCGAAGCTGTTGATGATGTCGGCGATCTTGCGGTGGAAGAACGAGGCGAGGGAGTCGCAGAGGTCTTGTGACGGAGTGATGTCGTTGGTGCTGGTGCTGGGGTTGGAGAACTCCTTGACAATAGTGAAGAGCTCTTTGCTGTCGTGGGCATTGTTGTCCAGTCGTTCCTTCAGGGATTTCTTCTTGGTGGTGCGGATGAGCTGGTGGTGCTTGCGGGTAGCGTGTTTGAGGGCGGTCATGTTGTCGGTGGTCCGGTCGAGGATCCAGGCTTTCTCGAGGGTGCGGCAGGTCTTCTTGGAGTCCTTGAGGTCGTCGGTGAACCAGGATGCCTTCTTGCTTCTGGGTCTGCTGGGAGGGTTCTTTAGTGGCGCGAGGTCGTCGGCGCAGGCGGTCAGCCACTGTGTGAAGTTGCGGGCTGCTTCGTTGGGGTCCGTTGTGTTGGAGGGTGGGCTCTGGCTGAGGGAGGTGGTGAGCTGGTCTGTGGTGATCTTGCTCCAATTCCTGTGAGGTACCTGTTGCGGGTGGTGGTGGGTCGTGGATCTTTTGAAGCTGAAGTGGACGCAGCTGTGGTCGGTCCAGTGGACTCCGGTGGCGTGGCTGAACGTGATGTACTTGCTGGAAGAGAAGACGGGATCAAGCGTGAGGCCGGCGTAGTGGGTGGGGGTGTTGACCAGTTGCTTGAGTCCGAGGTTGGTGAGGTTTTCCAGCAGGGCGGTGGTGTTGCAGTCCTTGTTGTTCTCCAGGTGGAAGTTGAGGTCCCCGAGGAGGATGTAGTCGGTGGAGGGGAGGGCGTGCGGGCTGATGAAGTCTGTGATGTCTTCGCTGAATTGTGTGCGTGGTCCCGGGGGTCTGTAGACCAGGGTGCCTCTGAGGGTCGTCTTAGGGTCGGTGTGAATCTGGAAGTGGAGATGTTCGGCTGCGGCGAAGGAATCGTTGGCGTCGGTCGTGATGCGGATGGTGTTCCTGTGGACGATGGCGATGCCACCTCCGGTCTGGTTGATGCGGTCCCTCCTGATGATCTTGTACCCGTCCGGGATGGCGATGGCGATGTCGGGTGCAGAGGAGGCGTTCATCCAGGTTTCCGTGAGGAAGGCGACGTCCGGTGATGTAGCGTCGAGGAGGTTCCAGAGTTCCACGGCGTGTCTGTGGACGGAGCGGGTGTTGATCAGGATGCACTTGAGGTGGTTGCTGCTGGTGTTTGTCTTGGCGGGTGCGGGGCAGGTTCGGAGGCAGGTGAACTTGCAGGTGCAGCAGGTGAAGGGTCCATGGGTGCGTCTCAGGGTGGCTCAGCAGCAGGCGTGGGTCAGGCCGGCATTGAGTGCGTTGAGAGTGGCGGCGTCGTAGGTCAGTCGGGTCGTCTTGCCTCGGCGGGGAGGGCCAGGGGCCCTGGCGCTGGGCGCGGGCCAGGCACGGATGGGCGCAGACGGGCTTACCTTTGGCGCAACTTCGGCGCTCAATCGGCGCTCCCGCTGCGCGCGTCCGCTGCGTGGTCGCTCTGGGGGCGTCATAAGTAAGGAGTCGGGAGGGAGGAGCAGCTGGGTGGCGGGAGCGGTGCGGCGAATGGAATCACAGGGGGGCGGGGCCGCAGGGAGGCAGCGGCGGGAAATTCCAAGAAGCAGCGGGCAGTGGGAAATTCCCAGGAGCAGCGGGAAATTCCCAGGAGCAGCGGGCAGCGAGCGAAGGAATCTGCAGGCAGGAGGCAGCAAGGCAGGCAGGAGCGGCAGCAGTGAGTGGGGTGACCAAGCCCTGTGGAGGGCTGAGCGGTCACATCCACTCATTCACCCATACAATCACTCATACATACAGTCACTCATCAATAGAACACTATCATATGCACTGATACACCTATACAGACACTCACACGCTGACACTCATCCACAGAGTTACTCACACACCTAGTCAGTTATGCAAAGAATCAATCACACTCCCATTTCCTCAACCACACAGTTATACACACTAAACCTTACTTATTCAAACATATACTAACACATACTTACTCTCTTTCACAATCACTGATACAAGTACACATTGATCCATACAGTCACTTATGCAATCACAGGCTCTCATGTATAGTCATTTATATATGCCAACTCTCACATGCACTGTGTTTTACATATGTACTTACTTGGACATGGAGCACTGAGATAGTAATTCACTCACCAGCACACCCATGCACACAGTCAACCACCCATACAGCTTGGACATATACATACACCCATACAGATTCGACATACGTCGGAATCCAAGGAAAAGCACTGGAATGGATCACCTCGTTCCTCACCGGAAGAACCCAGAGAGTCCGCCTCCCACCATTCAAGTCAGAGGCCTCTGAAGTCATCTGCGGCGTGCCACAAGGATCGTCACTCAGCCCCACCCTCTTCAACGTATACATGAGCCCCCTTGCGGCCATCGCTCGCCAACACAATCTCAACATCATCTCCTTCGCTGACGACACTCAACTGATCCTCTCAAAGACCCTAACACCGCCAAAACCAACTTACACGAAGGAATGAAAGAAGTAGCCAAATGGATGAGGCACAGCCGTCTGAAACTGAATTCGGACAAAACAGAGGTCCTCATCTTAGGCACCTCCCCCTCCACCTGGGACGACTCTTGGTGGCCAGAGGCCCTCGAAAAGGCACCCATCCCGACGGACCACGCACGGAACCTAGGCGTCATCCTGGACTCCTCACTCTCGATGACCAAACAAGTCAACGCCGTTTCATCTTCTTGCTTCAACATTCTTCGCATGCTCAAAAAAACATTTCGCTGGATCCCCACCGAAACTAGAAAAACGGTCACCCACGCACTGGTCACGAGCCGCCTGGACTATGGAAACACCCTATACGCCGGTACCACCGCTAAACTCCAGAAAAAACTCCAACGCATCCAGAACGCCTCAGCCAGGCTCATACTAGACATCCCGCGTAAAGAAGACATCTCTGGTCACCATCTCTGGTCACCTGAAAAACCTCCACTGGCTCCCCGTACATAAGAGGATAACGTTCCGCCTCCTCACCCACGCACACAAAGCACTCTACGAACTTGGACCCGAATGCCTCAACACACGACTGTCCTTCTACACCCCCACCCGTCAGCTACGATCCTCCAACCAAGCCCTGGCCACTGTTCCTCGCATCAACAAAACCACCATGGGAGGTAGATCCTTCTCCTACCTGGCAGCTAAAACCTGGAACTCACTTCCCACTCACCTTCGCCTTACTCAGAACCACCTAGCATTCAGAAAGCAACTCAAAACTTGGATATTCGACAAGTAATTCCCCACCCTTCCTCAAGCGCCTCGAGACCCTATGGGTATGTAGCGCGCTATACAAATCTATTGACTTGACTTGACTTGACTTTCCACATGCACTCTTGAACCCATATACCAAGTGAATCAACTGCTCACACATATATGCACAGAGTCACACACCTCCCAGCCACCCACACACACACTCACCCTCACATACAAATACTTGGGCAACCAATCAATAACCCATATAGCCACTCATATAGCTACTGATCAACACATGCAGCAGCTTACACAACAACAGACATACTGATGCACACATTCAGACAGTTTAGTCACTAACTAATGCATTCAGTAAGACACATTTAATCACTCACTCATACAGTCAGTCACGCACCTACTAAATCCTTCATCCAGACACTCATACATCCACTCATTCTTCAATATATAAAACATATTTTTACATTTCAGAAACACACATTCACTGAATGATGTCATCAGTGATGTCATCAGTGATGTCATTTGAGATGTCATCAGTGATGTCATCAGTGATGTCATTTGAGATGTCATCAGTGATGTCACTGATGCTATCCGCTCTGCACGTGCCACCTTCTATGCAGACGAAATTAACTCTAGCCCTAACCCCACTAAGGTTATTTTTAAACTGATAGAAGAACTGCAGAGTAGCAGATCCCCCTCCTCCAAAATCACCTCCGCACAACAATGTGAAGATCTTGCCACATTTTTTGTAGAGAAGGTGCAAAAAATCTACAAATCATTCCCACAGATTGCTTCTGTTCCATCTAACCCCCCTAATTCCATCAGTAATGGCACCTTTATGATGTCCATACCTGAAATCTCACAGGAGGATCTTATGAAACTTTGTAAGAAAGTCAAATCTGGATCTCCTGCAGACCCGATGAGACCGGCTCAATTTATCGAATCCCTAGAATTTTTCCTGCCTTCCTTGGCTTCCATATTGAATCTCTCCTTCTCCTCGGCAAATGTCCCGACCGCGTGGAAACAAGCTTGGGTCTCTCCCATCCTCAAGAAGCCGACCCTGGACCCCTCCAAGTTGGAGAACTTTAGACCGATCTCACTGCTCCCATGGATATCTAAACTTGCAGAGGCCCACGTTAACATCATCTTATCCCAGCACATGGATCATAATAACATCTTAGACCCATCCCAAAATGGATTCAGGCCAGGACACAGTACCGAGTCTGCCCTCTTAGCCACATCCTTCCCAGCCCTACCCCATCGGACAGGGTGTCCCTCAGGGCTCTGCTCTTAGCCCAGCCCTTTTTAACCTATATGTGCAACCACTCGCCGCAGTGGCTAAAGTATGGGATCTCTCGCTAGTATCATACGCAGATGACACGCAGATAGCCATCACTCTCACTGAAGGCCCTCCCACCACGGCCTCAAGATTCAGAGATGGTCTGGCTGCCGTAGCCCAGTGGATGACGGACAATTGTCTGCAGCTCAATGCAGGAAAGACAGAGGTGCTGCTCCTCGGTAAGAACACCAATTACTGGAACGAGCACTGGTGGCCTTCGTCGCTGGGCACCATCCCACCTCCTAAATCCCTAGTTAAAAACCTTGGCGTCTGGATGGACTCCGCACTTAGCTTCCAGACCCACACAAAAAAAGTGACAGCTACCTGTGTGGGCCTGCTGAGGAGCCTCAATCCCATACTCGGATTCTTCGACCCCAAGATTCGCCAGCTGATTGTCCAAGCCACAATTCTCTCCCGCTTGGACTACGCCAATGTTCTACTACTGGGCGCCAACAAAGCGGAGATTGCACGACTGCAATGCGTGCAGAACACCGCGGCAAGAGCCTTAGTCGGTCTCCCCCGCAGATGTTCAGCCAGAGCCACTATTCGAAAACTGCACTGGCTACCCATCGAATCGCGTATCCAGTTCAAAACACTCATTATGATTTTTAAAATACTCAAAACTGGACGCCCTGAACTACTTCGCCCACTCCTAACACCTTATGTGCCACAACGCAACCTTCTCTCATTAGGTCAACACCTACTGACTGTTCCCCGGACGAAGCTTGCCCGCACTGGCGGACGCTCCTTTAGGCCGTTGGGAGCCAAACTATGGAACACCCTTCCTCTGCACATCCGCTCACTGGAGAACTTGACTGCTTTCCGAAAAGCCGTCAAAACCCATTTGTTCCCCTCTCCCTAGTTCCCCTAGCTCTTTCCCTTTCTTCCTTCTGGAGCTGATGTGGTCTTCTTAGCGCCGGGACGCCTCTTTGCTGGGGCAGCTGTCGCGCTCTACCAAATGCTAACATAACATAACATGGAGTGGAAAATCGATGGATTTGGGCCCAGATCTTTGGACTGGGGTGAATGTGTGACATTGATCCACATTCTGTCCATCATTGTTGTGTTTGCAGTTACCGCTCTAAGTGTACTGGGGATGCTCAGACGTGAGTCCCAGGCACTCCACACCACTGGAATCAAGCTAGCCGGGCTGAAGAGAGGTGTTACCTCGAAACCGGGCCGGTCCTCGGATGCTTGTTTCCGTTCTGGGAAAGACATGGCTTTTGTAGTTCGGACTGGACTGTTCCCATGGGGCACAGGGTCAGCGCTGATTTGCATATCGCCATTGTCTAACCCAGGGTGGTGTGGAGTGGAAAAACGATGGATTTGGGCCCAGATCTTTGGACTGGGGTGAATGTGTGACATTGATCCACATTCTGTCCATCATTGTTGTGTTTGCGTTACCAACATAACATAACATAACATGTCATGAATGATGTAATATGTGACATAATCAGCAGTGGATTGCGGGCGCGCGAGTTATAGTGAGTCCAACTAACTATAACGTGGGAATTTCAATGGTTTTGTATGAGTAAAATGTTCAGCTAACTATAACTGGTGTGAAACCTATGGTTTTTTCAGTGAATTTCAAAGGTTTTTTAAATGCTAATTCCTAACTATAACGAGTGTGAAACCTATGGTTTTTTCAGTGAATTTCAAAGGTTATTTAAATGCTAATTCCTAACTATAACGTTTGTGAAACCTATGGTTTTTTCAGTGAATATATATATATATATATATATATATCTTTTATATATTCTTTTCTATGATGCAATGCAATATTTATTTGGAATGTGTAAAAATGTATTGAGGCAAACAGACTGTGCTCCATAGAGTGGGTACTGGGAACCACGAGTATGTCTTCACTATTGATTGTTGTAGTTTGTTTCTTACAAGGAAGTGGTAAACAGTTTAATGGCGAAATTCCTGTTAGTAAAAATAAAGGTGAACAAACCTGTGATATATATATATATATATATATATATATATATATATATATATATATATATATATATTCACTGAAAAAACCATAGGTTATAGACTATATATAGTTAGGAATTAGCATTTACAAAACCTTGAAAATTCACTGAAAAAACCATAGGTTATAGACCATATATAGTTAGGAATTAGCATTTAAAAAACCTTATTTTACTCACACAAAACCATTGAAATTCCATATATAGTTAGTTGCACTAACTATATATCGCGCACCCGCAATCCACTGCTGATCATGTCACATATTACATCATTCATGACATGGTCAGTGACATCACTGATGACATCACTGATGACATCTCAAATGACATCACTGATGACATCACTGATGACAACATCCAGTGACTGTATTTTTCTGTAAAGTTAAAATATGTCTTGAGTGGATGTATAAGTGTCTGGATGAAGGATTTAGTAGGTGCATGACTGACTGTATGAGTGAGTGATTAAATGTGTCTCACTGAATGCATGGGTTAGTGACTAAACTGTCTTAATTTGTGCATCATTATGTCTGTTGTTCTGTAAACTGCTGCATGTGTTGATCATTAGCTATACGAGAGGCTATATGTGTTATTAATTGGTTGCCCAAGTATTTCTATGGGAGATTGAGTTTGTGTGGGGGTGGCTGGAAGGTGTGTGACTCTATGCATAGATGTGTGAGCAGTTTATTCACTAGGTGTATGAGTTCAAGAGTGCATGTGGAAACAGCTACATGGGCAGTTGACTGTGTGCATGAGTGTATTGATGAGTGAATGGATATCTCAATGCTACATGTCATAGTAAGTACATATGTAAAACACAGTACATGTGAGAGTTGGCATATATAAATAACTGTGCATGAGAGCCACTGAATGAGTGAGTGGTTGTATCGATCATTGTGAACTTGTATCAGGGATTGTATAAGAGAGTAAATATGTGTTAGTATATGTTTCAATAAGTAAGGTGTGTTTAACTGTATAGTTGAAGAAATGGAGGTGAGATTGTTTCTTTGCATGACTGACTGGGTGTGTGAGTAACTCCATGGATGAGTGGCAGTGTGTGAGTGTCTGTATACACTGAGTGTATCTAAGGTTATATTAGAGTCTGAAGAGGTTTATCGTATTAGCACAAGAATGATGTCAAATGAGATGTCATCAGTGATGTCATCAGTGATGTCATTTGAGATGTCATCAGTGATGTCATCAGTGATGTCACTGACCATGTCATGAATGATGTAATATGTGACATGATCAGCAGTGGATTGCGGGTGCGCGATATATAGTTAGTGCAACTAACTATATATGGAATTTCAATGGTTTTGTGTGAGTAAAATAAGGTTTTTTAAATGCTAATTCCTAACTATATATGGTCTATAACCTATGGTTTTTTCAGTGAATTTTCAAGGTTTTGTAAATGCTAATTCCTAACTATATATGGTCTATAACCTATGGTTTTTTCAGTGAATTTTCAAGGTTTTGTAAATGCTAATTCCTAACTATATATGGTCCATAACCTATGGTTTTTTCTGTGAATTTCATTGGTTTTTTAACAGCTAATATCTGTAGCTGTAAAATGTATTCTTCTTTAAATCCAAAAATATATTTTATATGTTTATGAATAATTTTTTTTTAAAATATTTTTTTTTCTTCGTTCCCGCTTCGCAAATCGGGAAGCTTCCCGTTAGCTGACCTTGATGCCGCGAAATAGACCGCGAGCCGGTAAACGTTTCTTTACCGCAAGTGCCGCGTTACAAAACAACATCGTGACGCCTCCCGTCCGCATGACGTTTCACGTTGTCGCGTGATACGTCATATGACGTACTACGTTAGCGAACTGGTACGCGAAGCGAGTCGCAAAGCGCAGGTTTCTGGAAGCAAACCGGGAGGCCCTGCAAAGCGCTTAACGTAAACACAGCAAGTCATGTGACTTGGTAATAACACTTTTCATTGGTTCATTTCACTTTTGGTTTCCTAATGATGTAAGACTAGGTCATATAATCTAAAATGAACACTTTTGATTGGTTGAGAACTCTTGTTTTTCCCAAATGATGAAAATCCCTCCTTCTTTCCTCACTCTGACTTTCATCATTGTGAGAGAAAGACCCTTTGTGATCACTGAGCAATGGCTTCTTTAGTAGCTTCAGCTGGTGCTTCCCCACCACCTCCACCACCTCCAAGGAAGAGTGGACCACCTGCTCAAGTTATAATTCAACAAGAAGAAGAAGAAGAGGAACAGGAGGACGAGCACGAAGAGAGGCAGTTTTTGCCTGAGCAGCCCAGGACGTCTCACCGGAAAGAAAACTTCATTTGGCAATTTTTTTAAATTCCCAAAGGTCAGAAAAAAGTAAATGCAAGATATGTAACTTGCCTTATATGTCAAGATAGACTGTCCAGAGGGACCGACAAAAAATACAGTTTCGGAAACTACACAATGCATCGCCATATGACTAGGTGGCATCCTAACAACTACAGTGCTGCACAGTTTCGGAACGACCTAGATAATCTCCCTATTATGGGCAGAAGATCTGTTGTACCGGAAGTAACGGGACCAGAGGGCAGGGAGATGGTGCCAAATATACAAATGAGATTTGGTGATGTAAAACACATCTGCGCATTTTGCGATGGATTCATTTCCTACGGACAATAAAGCATCACTCTGATCAACAGAGCTATTGACTATCATATGCAAGTTTGTCCGAAACGCCCAAAATAATAAATACTTCTTTTTTTTGTTTTGTTGCTCCTGTTGAGCCCTTTACAATGAATCGTTTTCATTGCCCCCTCCAAGAAAAACCCCCAAAAATATAAAACTGTTCCGAAAAATTCAAAAACAGTAAAAAAATGTTCAGAAAAATAAAAAAAAAAGTTCTTTTCAGAACTACCTCCCCGTTATTAAAAAATTGGTACAATATTTGGAACTGTGCCAACCTCTATTTCTCTTAGTTCGCTTCCCAGTTCGCTCGCCGGTACGCGAACCGGAAGCGAACCAAAAACAGTAAGTATAAGGGAAGGAAACAGACACTTATGTTAAAAGAAAGACAGCTATAGGGGAGTAAACTAGAGATACTATTACCCGTAATCCACTGCTGATGATGTCACATATTACATCATTCATGACATGCTCAGTGACATCATCAGCAGAGGATTGCGGGTTTTTTGGCAACATGCCTTATCCACGGTTTAATAACGCTGCCTTTTGCTTTATATAAGTTTTCAAATTGTATGAAATATATACCAATAGGTCGTTATGAACCTTTAGGTAGTGCTTTTCTTCATGAGGTCTGGTCGCTTCCATACACATACAGATGTTTCAAAGATGATCAAGAAGTTTATCTGAATGGAGAGGAATGCACTGAGACGCCAGATCATTCACTAATGTGTAGGCACATACAGTTACACGGTTCATGCAACAAACACCGACCAAATATGGCTTGCGTGTTGCAAGGCACGCCAGTTCGTGCTATCATCCCCACGTTCAAGTTGTTGGAAAATGGTAGTTATTTGATGCTCAATAATGAAGATTGTTCTGAGTTAATTAAAAGTATTCCTTTTATCGTAACAGTAAGTGAACGGGTTATTTGCTGCAGAAATGTTCTATTTCCTCCCACACATGAACATAGGGAGTTTTCAATCTGGCCACAAATACCAACCTTGGGACACGTTTCAACGGCATGGCAAGAATAAGAGCTCTTTTGTCTCAGAGAGAGGTGGCCTTGAGTTCGGCCCGTGAAACTTTCGTACTTCACATAGCGAACACCCGTACAGAGGTGCACACCCTTTTCAATTAAGATTTGCCTTTCAATTTCAGCAACATGTTTCCGACTATCTTTAACGCATCCTCCACAAAGTCCCTGGCGCACTTTTTTAAAGTTGTTACCAGTGGTCTCGTGACTTCATTTGAGAAAATCTTTGGAGTCATCCCTGCTTCCTTTCATTCTATTTTCTGCACTCTGGTTCGTGGATTGGCATTTTTACTTGCATTACCAGCGGACGCTCTTGTGCTTTTTTACATTTTTAAATATGGATGTCCCTCCTATGCAACCTCCCACCCTGCAGCTGCTGACACTGTTCCGCAATCGCATGCTAGAATATTATGGCACAATGCCGTTGGCGATATTAAGCACGGCAT
Source organism: Lissotriton helveticus (assembly GCF_964261635.1). Lineage (NCBI taxonomy): Eukaryota > Metazoa > Chordata > Amphibia > Caudata > Salamandridae > Lissotriton > Lissotriton helveticus. Next base: position 1,402,571,614 of record NC_136068.1, on the reverse strand, counting down.
ATGGATTATCTTTTCGATTCTCCTACTTCACCTGTGTCCAGCCTGTATTTCACTGCCTGACCTGTGATTTCGATTGGGCCATTGATTTGTGTCTCTGCGGACCGGTTTCTCCTGACGTCGACTTTAATCAGCTGATGACTCCTATCATTACTCACGAGTTGGTTTGTCCTGGCGAAAGGATTATGGCTGTGGCATTGATGCATGGACTATTTGGTCCCTGGAATTTACTGGCGGCAGCACAGTCTTTCTTGGAACAGAGCTTTCTTGAAAACCCACCGAGCTGTCCTCTGATGGTGATAGAGGATCCGGTGCTGGGAGAGCACGTATGTTCTTTTCCGCTTTTAAATTGGATGGCTGAACTGTTTTCGGATGAAGACGGTGACTTCCTATTGGAGGCTGTTGCAGCTTATTTTGCATACACAGTTATGTCATAGACCTTTTTCATGTTTGATATGCTGAGTACTAGCATTTCATTGACAATTCATTGACTTATTTGTCAAGTTTTTATTATTTACCTTGCCTATTGGCTTAAGACTCGATAAAGTACTTGGCTGTTTTATTTTTCTTTAGCATTAAATTTTCCTAGTTTTTAATGCTTTACCTTGCGGACCGTCCACATATAAACTTGCAATCTGCTCTCATGAGATGGCACTTCTATTATCTTATTCAGTTCGTTTCCGGATCATGAGGAGGTTTCATCTAGGTCCTGGGTATCTTTACACCGTGTTAAGTTAGCATGGGCTCATTACCGGTTTAAACGCCATTTTTCCTTTTTTGCAACTTCTGCACACGACACTTAGTTGTTGCTTTAGCTTTCCACCTAGTAGTTCATCGTGGTTTACATGAGAATAATATGTTATTGGTCTACTATCTGCTTTACTTGTTAAACTATATCTGTACAGCGAGTGCTAAAGTTTCAAGAACAACACGATACAGAATTGTTATGAGGTCTGATCTCCACGACTTCATACTCATAACATAAGTGCAACTTCTGCCAATTCTGGGCATGAGGCGGGTTTTATATTGCTTTGCCGAACACACATACACAACAGTTGATGCGGTTCACATGAAGAGAGAGCTGGTGTATGCTGATGTGATTCCTTCAAATCTAAGACACTAAAGTATGGGCACGCCCTAAACCAACACAAAGAGACCTTCTTAGCAAATAATATAATATGTGTATTAGGGAGGGTGAGATATAAGCAGCCGCGGGCCGTGGAGGGAGTTACGATGGGGCAGGGAGGCGGGGAGGGGGAGAAGCAGGGTGGAGCCCTCTCTACCTTGCCCCTCCCCCTCCCCGCCTCCCTGCCCCACCGTAACTCCCTCCACGGCCCGCGGCTGCTTATAAGTGTTGCTAACTCTTATTCATTTACAGCATGTTAACATACTGTCACCATTCGCTTTTTATGTACTAGTAACTATGCTGGTAATTTTGCTACTGATAATATGTGTACTTGTATTCTCCACCCTGCTTCTCCCCCTCCCCGCCTCCCTGCCTCACCGTAACTCCCTCCACGGCCCGCGGCTGCTTATAAGTGTTGATAACTCTTATTCATTTACAGCATGTTAACATACTATCACCATTCACTTTTTATGTACTAGTAACTATGCTGGTAATTTTGCTACTGATAATATGTGTACTTTTATTATCTAAGGTACTACGCCTGAGAAGACGGCATTAGTAAATAAACATTTCAAATACACATCTGTTCTTCTTAACTCCATGTTCTGGTTTCTAAGAAATCTATAACGACCGACTGTTCATGAGTTCCACGTATCCTGAGGTACTATAAGTTCATATTCTGGATTGTCTAAACATTGAGAGTTTGTTATATCCAATGTGACACTGTACCTAGCTTGCTAAGGAGTTTTTGATTACTAACGTGAGTTTTGGGACACCCTAATTCGCCGAGGTTCCAATCCTCTGTCCACAGTTCTGTGTGAGAACAGAAACCCTGCGACAGGGGCACCCCCGACCCTTGCTGGAGCTTCATCACACTTGCGATACAACTCCAGCAATGCATTCGCCGAGGTTCCAATCCTCTGTCCACAGTTCTGTGTGAGAACAGAAACCCTGCGACAGGGGCACCCCCGACCCTTGCTGGAGCTTCATCACACTTGCGATACAACTCCAGCAATACGCCACCTTTACGGCACAGATACATCACGCATCTGTGCTGTTTTTGCCCCATGATGCGCCGCATTGTAAATGCAGCACACCATAGGTGACGGAACAGCGGCACAGAATGACTAACACATCCCTGGTGATGCGCCAGTCATCATAAATGTATCCCTATGCTTCTTATCTTGTTAGAGATGAACCGCCATATGTATCATCAAAGTTTTTTGCATTTCCTAAATAGCGAACTTTAAGGAATAAATAGCGATTCTTTACCATTCCTAGTTTGCGATGAGCTATTTGCTAATTAGCCGAATGTAGCCCAATGAAGCCCAATGTAGCCCAATGTAGCCCAAAGATGGCCGCCAGACACACAAAAAAACAAATGTAGCCCAAATATCAGCCAGATGTAGCCCAACTATAGCCCAGTGACAGAATGACCAATCAGCTTCGCAAACCTCCGTTACGCGAAGCGGAGCGCTGTTACAGATATATATTTTTTTTGAACGTTAATTTCTCAAAATCCACTGGAGCACATATATTGAGACCTAGCAAAGGCACATCGGGCTACCAGTCCCTAATATTTTGCCAAGTTTCGTGCAAATCCATTCAGCCGTTCGATTATTATTATTATTATTTTTTTTTGCCCCGCGGGGCCCTTTTAAAACCTCCACATCAAACCTAGGGGGTCAGCGAGGATCTACTATGCCCCCTTATAGTTATTTCCCCCTTTGTTTTGACCTCCTCTTGTCTCTCGATCCTACCGAGAGACAAGATGGCGGCCGCTACGGACTGTTTGGAATGTTGACAGACGCCGGAGAACCAATCAGCTTCGCTTCACAAAGCTCCGTTGCGCGAAAAGTCCGCGAACCAGAGCGCTGCCCGGTCCGCTGTTACAGATATATATCTTTTTTTAAATGTTAATTTCTCAAAATCCACTGGAGCACATATATTGAGACCTACAAAAGGCACATCGGGCTACCAGTCCCTACAATTTTGCCAAGTTTCGTGCAAATCCATTCAGCCGTTCGGGCTAAAAGTGAGGCCAACCGCCCTATGGAAATTAACATGGGAAAAACGCGTTTTGGGACCCCCTTTTTTCTCGGCCCCCCCTTGACGAACCCCCCCAAAATTTTCAGGGGCTGCTCAGAAACAAAATGTGCCATTTTCCTGAAAATTTCAGCCAATTCCGTCCACAAACGCCAAAGTTATTAGACATAGAATTTTCAAAAAACCCATAGAGAAAAAATCCTAACTATATATACCTACTGGCGACCGCCAGTAGGTTATATATATATATATATATATATATATATATATATATATATATATATATGCAACAATGTTCCTGCTCGTCCTTCCAAGATGAGATAAACCAGGTGAGGACCTCTTGAGTAACTCCAAAGAAACCCCGTTGCAGTCAGGAAACAGAAACGATAATTTTTCAAGTGAAAAGCAGAGTGAATCTATTTCACGAAAAATAAATAGACATAATGTCAGTCCATGACACGTTTCGCTCCACGAAGGAACTTGATCACATAACGCGCCCCAGAATGCACCATTCATTTATAGTAAACATGCAGGTGGTTCAATAAGGCTGACACACGTCCAATTGGTAAAAACAAAAAACAGACTATCCAAAGCAGCCAAGCTAGATCACCGAAAAGTGTCACATTTAAGAAAAACATACAGTTGAATGCTAACGAAATTTTCAAATCTTCTGAATTGTGAAATTGCAATAATCAACCATTTTACAGTCAAGCATCAATTAAAGAATTATATAAATGTATACAGATATTTATGGAGAGTGTTGCATAGATCTGTCAGACAAGTGTCTAGACAGAAATAGAAACAATATCGTCAGTATCCTGCAACAATCTGTAAGATGAATAGTGACAAGCGTCCTAAACTCAATAACAGATACATACCAAATTCATTGGTGAAAGCATTACATCATATATACATAGGATCTAAATAATTCATTATCCCCAATTCAGTAAACAGATTTGTAGCACAATCTAAGTTTGGACTGCATTGGTGAAAAAGTGTAAAGTGCATAATAATCGTGATGTATCAAAAAAGATTCTTGTGTGTATAAAAACAAACATTTTTCTAACAGCATTGGAAGACTGCTAAGATTGAAAACACTTATATATCACAAGTGACAACAAATTTTGAACGGTCAAGTTCATCTGACCTGAAGATAAAAGGCACATAGTGACACAGCTAGTGGAGAACATTGCACATGAGTCACTAAAATATGTACACATAACATTGTGATTTCAAAAAATCTTAATTTGTCATATTTAAAGTGACAAAGGGCTGAAATAGAGAATACAAAACAGACCATCGTATAAGATTAGAGGATTATAAGAAGTTATGTAAATCCTCTGTAAGATTTAACCAATTTGGGGCCCTGGTATCTAATGACAGAATAAAGTGGGATTCCTTCTGTCTTTGTAGTCTTTCCTGGTTACCTCCACGTCCGGGGAGCAGAACAGAGCACAGGACAGTATATTCCAGATCTTTCAAATGGTTATTGTGAACTGCTTTAAAGTGTCTAGCCACTGGATAGTCACTATTGCAATTCACAATTGCCCTTATGTGCTGCAGGATGCGCTTATGCACTCGGAGTTTGGTGCTCCCAATGTATTCGAGATTGCAGGTGCATTTCAGTTTGTAGGTTGCAAACTCAGACCTACAGGTCAAATAATCTCAAATTGGAATTTTTGTTTCACTAAATGCTGTTGTATAGTGAGTACTATTTTTCGCAAACGTGCAAGCACGGCATGATGTGCATTTAAAGAAACCCATTTTACTGAGCCAGGTTTTTTTTGGAAGAATCTCAGGCATGGGTCTGTCAAGAGCATCCCGCATTGAGTGTGCCCTCCGGAATGTGATTGCTGGTAAACTGGGCAGAATGGGTCCTAGCATATTATCAGTTAGGACAATCGGCCAGTCCGCAGAGATAATGCGGCGAATGGTCCTTTCTTGTGCACAAAAAGTGGTAATTAGTCTGACTGAACATTCAGATAAAGAGTTGGGGCTAGTGACTTTGGGAGTCAACAATGCATCCCTGTCGAAAGATGTTGCTTTAACTAAAGCCTGATCAAGGACTTTCCTAGTATACCCTCTATTGAGAAAAACTTCGAATGATGCATGTAGACATTTATCAGCTGATGCCCCTTCACTACAAAACCGACATATACGGATAAACTCCCCATAGGGGATGCTGTTAATGGTGTGGATGGGGTGGGCACTCTGAGCGTGGAGTATTGAGTTACCCGCTGTCGATTTTCGATAAAGTCTGGTTTTAAGCTCATCATTGTCAACGTATAGCTGAACATCTAAAAATTCAGCCACCTTATTAATAATGGTAGCAGTGAATTTAAGATTCAGTTCATTGTTGTTAATCTCCTTGACAAAAGTTAGTGCATCATCAGAAGACCCACTCCAAATAATACAGACATCGTCAATATACCGCCAATAGTGGACAATAAATGACTGCCAGTGTTTGTGTATAGCGTTGAGGACGTGCTCCTCCCACCAGCCTACATGCAAGCATGAGTAGCTGGGGGAGAAGCATGAACGCATCGCCACTCCCCGCAACTGCTGGTAGATATTGTTCTGGAATTTGAAGTAGTTAGAGTTAAGGAAAATCCTGATCATTTCAGTCAACTTTTCATTGTGCCCCCGAAAAAGAACATCACGCCTGTTTAGGAAATGTTCCACGGCCCTAATACCATGTATGTGGTTGATGGAGGTATAAAGTGATTCAATATCCATCACCACAAAAAGATAGTTAGAACACCATTTTACATTCTTAATCTTATTCAAAAAGTCAGTTGTATCCTTCAAATAGGATGGTAGGCCAACCATATGTGGTTGGAGATAAAAGTCTACATATCTCGATGTGTTTTCATTGATGCTGCCAATAGCAGAGATGATAGGGCGGCCAGGCACAGGGCTAACCAACTTATGGATTTTAGGAAGGAAATACAAAATAGGGACAATCGGATGTTCCACATTCAGAAATTTAGATTCATCTCTGGAAAGAAGGCCTATTCTATACCAATTATGAATCTTTTTGCGAGTATTATCATCACTCTTTTTTTTTCTCCTCATTTGTCTTGCCCTCCTCTCAGATAGCCGCCAACCACCTAGTGTGTCGGTGACACGATTCAACAAGATTGGCAGAAGATGAATCTTGAGAGAAGGAGGTGGTGGATGGAAGTCGACTTGCACCTACTCCAACTAGGTATTTAAACCTGAAGGATCAATGATTAAGCGGAGGCGGGGCCCTGGTCTTTGGAGTAAAATAGGCATAATCATAGGACCGGGAAAAAAAAAAAAACCAGACACTATCTCCACTGGACCAACAGGCCCCAAAAAGCCAAGTTACGTTTGCTGCAGGTTCTGGCCAAATCGACTTTAAATGTTTCATACATAGATGACAACCAACTTGCATGCGATGGTGCCGTGTTTTCCGCCCAGACTTTACAAATTTGTCTCCTGGCCAGTAAAACTGCATAAAACATAAAGGACTTTGCCTGACCAGTCATACTAGCATCCAAACCAAAGATAATTAATGGTAGTGTGATGGACAGAGAGGTATTTAAAATTGAGTCCAAAGTTGCTTTCACTTCCTCCCAGAACCGAACGATGTAAGGGCATTCCTTGAACATGTGCACGTCTGAGGCCTCGATGCAATTACATTTATTGCATTTCTTGCCTGGGAGGAATTTAGACAATCTCAGGGGTGAGAGGTAGGCACGGTGTATCGTAAACAACTGGTTACGTCTCAGCCATGCTGATTTATCAATTTTGTATAGGAGGGTGAATGATCTCGTCCAAGTTTCAATTCTCTGTGCGCCTAACTCTACCCCCACAACTCCTCGGGAAGAGTAAACTCCCCATCAGCTTCCTCCAACAAACTCCAGTACGAATGGGCCACCTCTTTACCCCCCCCTTGTCGTTCCACCAGCTGTTGTTCCAGGCTACTGATCTTCCCAAGTGGAATCCCTTTCCTACACAAAACCCTGGCCCAGCTATCCAATGGTAGGTACTTAAATCTAGAGATCCCAGGGCCCAGCTGTTCCCGCAACTCCTCCCAAGACCTCAACGACCCTTCTGCCAATAATTCTCCCCATCTTGTTATCCCTCCATCCCTCACCGGGATCGCTAACCAGTCTTTTAGACATAGTGGGATACCCAGAGAGTCCCACAAAGGTGCATAGTTAGAATAGTAGGGCAACCCTAATTTTTTCCTAATCTGTACCCAGGCTTTCGCCAGGGACAGAAGAATTTTTAACTTGACTTTCTTAAAAAATGTTTTGTCCCCAAATTTAAAAAGGTATCCATCAGTTGGTAACGCAGCTCCTACCAGCATGGCTTTAAACATTGTCCCAGTGGATGCATTCAATGGTGTTTTTAAAAGCATTCTTGAATGGGACAGCTGAAAAGCCCATGCATAGTACTGCAAATCCGGCAAGGCAAGCCCCCCCTTTTCCCTCCTCCTCCTCAACTTCTTCCATGCCAGTCTCGACGATTTATAATTCCAGATGAAAGAATTTATCTCTCTCTGGCACTTATCTAAGGTTTTAACATGAAAGGCCAGGGGAATAGTATTAAAAATGAATGTAAATTTGGGGTGGATAGACATCTTCACTCTTGAGCATTTCAAACTGTGTGGACAAAGCATAACAAAAAACATCCGAAAGATGTCTATTGGCCTCAATTAAATAATCAGAACGTGCCCAGAGCACTGTATTTCCCCCTTTGTCTGAGTTCTTGATGATAACGTCATGGTTGCTCTGCAGTTTCTTAACCAACTGGTGATATTGACTGTTAGTATAGTTGGTCTGCTTAGTGTTACTCAGAACTCTTTTATTAAGGTTCTTAAGTTCAGTAATCACCCCGTCACTGAAAACGTCCACTGCATCCCTCGTCATCACTGGAAGGAAGGTAGATTTAGGCTTGAATGGACTTGGAGCTGGTGAATTTACGTTAATGACTTGACTGACAGTGGGAGCTGGTTGAGAGTCATCTTCACAAGCAAGATCGTAGAGATTTTGAAGTCCAGTTATGTCATCAACATGTATTGATGTTAAAATATCCCCAACTTCAATATCTTTGGATGGTTTCTTATGGGTAGAATTCAATTGAAAATATTTGATAAGTTTGATTTTCCTAATGAATTTAAAAACATAAATTTGTGCTTGGTTATAAGAAAACCTGTTGCTTGGACAAAAAGAGAGCCCCAACGATAGTAGTTGCTCCTCAGCTTTAGTAAGAACAATGTCTGTCAGATTCACCACTGTGTTTTCCATAGTAGATGTTACTTTCTCCAGTTCTTTTTTGCCCTTTCTTGTGTGAAATTTTTGCTTGTGTTTGCGCTTCCTTGCGTGCCTGCACTGGCTGCTTGATTTCCTGGCTTGGTCAGAGGTTTGCGGGGGCGCAAGGTATACCGCCGGTCCTCGTTGACAAAATTTAGCTCCTCTATAAGAGAAACGTTGGCCAAACCAGCAAGTCCTGGTGTAATTGCTGAGCTACTGTCATCAGATTCATTAGACGTTAAAGAAGTTAAGGACACTGCTTCATTCTGAGCTTGGATGGAGGACATTTCACTGGGCCCGCTGTTTGAATTGGGTCTTGTTTCTTGGTACCTGCTAATGCCTTTCGTTTGTAGTTGTCGTATTTACGTGCAAATGTAAAGATTTTACCTGTGGCATAATCGTTCTTGTCTCCAGCGAATTTAAATATTTTGCGCTCTATGATTGTTTCTTCCAGCTTTTTAATGCGTCCATCAATTTCAATCTTGCTTTTGTTAATAAACTCAGTCTCACCAGTGGCCTCTAAAAGTGCATTAATCCGTTCAATTTCCACAAGAAGTGCCTCGCGGTCGGTCTCCGCATACTTGATCAAAATGTGGATCATATTCATCGAGCTTTGTAAGTTATTTTCCGCCCACTCCTGCAACATCTGTGGATTCGGATTTTCATATGTTGGTACTATGAGTACGCGCAAACCACGTGGCACTCGATTGGCATCACGATACTTTTCTAATGACTTTTTCTCCCACCACTTTGAAAGTTCACTACGTAACAGTTTCTCCAGTGTCTTTATCAAAGATTTAGCATCACTGTTGATATTAGTTGTCGTCACACTGGGTTGTTCACTAATAACAACTGGAAGGTTTTCCAACAATGCTTCCGCTGTAGTTTCTCGGTTCCGGAGCGCATCACTGGAAATCATTGTGTGAAAGTTAAGTGTTTTACACGGCACTTTAAACAAAATATGGCCGTTACTCTGCTCAGAAAAACAGAACGAAACCTTACTGCTGGTATAGTTTGGAGATTAATCCCGCAACCCGCTAAATATATTGTGAGTGAAAAAGTAAGAAGATACGCCCACAGGAGGGTCTTACTGGACTCGGTGCCGGGCTCCGTGTCAGTCACCAGACCGACCGGCCTCACAGCAACCACGCCGCTCGACCAAACTCCAGCAATGGCGATGTCAAATTTCAAACTCGGCGGGGGGCACAGCAAAGCAAGACTGATCCCAGTCAAAATCCAATGCGTAGAACGCAGTCAGCTGCGCCAGCGTTGTGCCTCGGAGAGCGGGAGGGTCCACAAACCGGAAGCAGCTATTCCCGGTCGACAAATGCAACAATGTTCCTGCTCGTCCTTCCAAGACAAGATAAACCAGGTGAGGACCTCTTGAGTAACTCCAAAGAAACCCCGTTGCAGTCAGGAAACAGAAAAGATAATTTTTCAAGTGAAAAGCAGAGTAAATTTATTTCACAAAAAATAAATAGACATAATGTCAGTCCATGACGCGTTTCGCTCCACGAAGGAGCTTGATCACATAACGCGCCCCAGAATGCACCATTAATTTATAGTAAACACACAGGTGGTTCAATAAGGCTGACACACGCCCAATTGGTAAAAATAAAAAACAGACTATCCAATGCAGCCAAGCTAGATCACCGACAAGTGTCAAATTTAAGAAAAACATACAGTTAAATGCTAACGATATTTTCAAATCTTCTGAATTGTGAAATTGCAATAATCAACCATTTTGCAGTTGAGCATCAATTAAAGAATTATATAAATGTATACAGATATTTATGGAGAGTGTTGCATAGATCTGTCATAACAGCTCAAAATCCTCCCCTGTTCGCGGGAAAGAAGGCAGCACTCACGGAAGTATTCAGCAAGGCAGTTGGTTTATTTACAAGAACAGACGCGTTTCGGAAAAACTTCCTTCTTCGGTGTTACATGGTAACGCGCTGCGCGGCGCCATTTTAAATATTAGACACATTGTGATAAACACAAATGAAGGACTACTGGTGTCTCTCAGTTACGGGAGCGCCATCTTGCAAGAGTAATACAAAGACCAAATTGCTAGCATTCTCTTATTGTGCTCAACGGATAGTATGGCACACGAAAAATTACAAGATCGAGTCATATATGACGGTTCAAGTTTTGGACTTTGTCATTTTTCGTGTAACCAGGTAGGTGGCAGGGGGCCACATACGCACACATACACACTCACTCACACTCATGTATTCACACACGCACGCATACACATACACATCCATTCACAACACTCACTCCCAAATATTTATGCATGCACACTCCAAACATTAAGAATAAAAACATAGTTACCTGCGCAGTTCTTCCTCGGAGATCCCAGAAGGGTTGGAACTTCTGCCATCCCTCATTGGCTATGGTCTCAACATCTGTCCCAGGCTGCGGTTTTGAGGGTGGGTCGGTAATAGATGAAGTTAGCTCCATTTTTGAGATTGACCCATTAAGGTCTCATGGCTTTGGCAAGGAGCTAGATTTATTTCTGCCCCAGGAGGTGTCAGTCTGCCTAGGGTGCCTTGTATCTGACTGTGTGCATTCAAATGGGTAGGCTTGCGATCAAAGTTGATCGACGTTCTCTGTAGATTGTCAATCCTTGTCCAATCTCCTAAAGTAGGCCATAATCCCCCCTTCGTGTATACCGTTGTTGCTTGGGCTACAGTCAAGTTGAGAGTGGTGCCCCTTCCTGCCTGGCTCGTACCTTCCTGTGTTGACACATGGGTGAGGGGATCAGTGACTGAATACTGCTTCTGCCTAACCTGTGTTTTTATTCTTGTTGCCATTGTCACCGTTGCTGCTTTCTATGGCCTCCTTCTGCGCATTGCAAGGGAACCCCTTTGGGTGAAGACTTTATGGGAGATTTTCCAAAGTTTGGGGAGAAGCAACCTGGCATGCCTAATGCACCTAACATTTTTTGGGGTCCTGGCGGTGCTGATGGCTTTGGCTTCTTTTAACTGAACAGTGAAATGGATGTGGGGGGTAGACTTTGATAAACTTTTCCAAATGCCTTGTGATGTTGTCCGAACGTGTGATGTGCCCCCTGCTCCTGGCCCCTCAGCAACAGTAAGGAACCGATGCATCACCTCTCCTGCCTTGCAGTAAGGAACCAACTTCACGCAAGCATTATTTTATGTTTGTGAACATGGAACTCAATTAGCGTGTTCATCATTTATTTCATCATTCCTTTTTCACCAGATCATTATTCGTTTTTTTTTAACAGTCATAGATGTAGGAACAAACAAACAACAATTTTAACCTTCAAAGAATATACCCCATGTGACCTAAAAGCAAACAACGCAATACATTAAACAGTGAATGAAGTAAATTAGGCCTCTTTGCTTTCATTGTTTTCCAAGGTACTATAACCAGGATCCGTGTGGCTCTGCAGCTGGCCCATGCTTCCTCACGGCCAGCGCTGAACAGTTGGATTAGTACCTCTCACGACGCAGAGAAAGCCCCAGTTGGAGCTATGGATTTTTAAGAGCTAGACTTTTAAGGGATCTTAGCAAAAGTGATATCTTGATTTGTGTATGTTGCATTTTTGTCATTTTGATCTTGTTTTACTCAGCTAAATAATGGCTATTTTTCCAAACTGGTGCGGAATACTTTTGTGGTGTTTTCACTGTGTTACTGTGGGTGAACAAATACTTTACACTTTGTCTTTGAGATAAGCCTGACTGCTCGTGCCAAGCTACCAAAGGGTTGAGCAGGGGTTATCTTATGTGTGCTGTCCCCTTACTGTGACTCGGGTGAGGGTCCCTATTTGGACAGGCTGCAAACCACTGCCATCTAGAGACTCCATTTTTAACCGATTGGAACAGCAGGAACTGGAGGCTACTGGCAACTGGCAAGCAAGGAGCCCATATTTGAGACGCCTTCAAAGCAACCTCATGTTGGGGGTAAACTGGGGTAATACCTGTCTGTTCCTGATATTGCAGTTGGCATTCACAAAATTAAATGGGAACCCCACATATGTTGATAACTGGGCATCAATATTTGGCATTTGGCCCAGGACCTGATAGATGGCAACCTCACAAGAGCAAGCTCTTCTCTTTGACCCCAGATTGTTTTCTAGTGTTCTCTCCCCCTATAGTGCAGGGTCTTGTCACCCTTTCCAAAATGGTAATGCTGTCAATTTGACCTACTGACCAAATTGATGGGACTGCTAGCAGGTCAGTTCCTGATGCATAGGTGTATCGCTGCGGCATTGGAGCAGCTGAGGTGTAAGCTACACTATGGGCACTGGTAAGAGACTCATTTCCTGGGTTACCAAAGCCATAAGCCATAGAACACTAGACAGGCCGGCACCTCTCCGACAAACATGGGAACATGAATTTGGCTATCCACTAACCACTAATAAATAGACTAATGTGCTTTGCATACTCACAGAAGGTCTCCCGCAATGCACAATTCCAATACATATAGCACAATATTCTGCATATCTAACACTGGCTGAGATATACAAATAAATCCTACTGCATCATCTGAGTGCCCTTGATATCATGCTCCCATGGAAGACCTAATACACATGTTCTGAGACTGTCTGATCATTCACATGCTCTGGACAGAAGGCTGCTTGACCATCACATACACTATAAGCTGGCAGGATGCAGACTGCATGGCCAGTTGCCTGTTGCCCCACTACAAGTGCCGCAGGGTGGGTTGTGAATCCAAAACACTGCATTGCTCCACTCACCACGCATTATGATTGGGGTGGATTCTTCTGGGCGCCATTTCGCTTTTGATGCCTTCTAGTTGTTTTGTGGATTCCCCTTAAAGATGCAAGGAGCTGCATACTGAGATACACAGGCGCGATTTTCGTGCTTCCAGCATTTAATTGAGCCTAATTTTAATTCTTTTGCTCCCCGTTATTTTTAATATAATTTTGTCCTCCTTGATGTTAGGGAACTGGTTTTAAAATGGTGTAAAATTGTGTAATACTGTTTATATACAACGAAAGCTGCCTGATTCAAACAAAATACTGCATTGCTCCACTCACCACGCATCACGATTGGGGTGGATTCTTCAGGGTGCCGTTTTGCGTGCGATGTGCTCTAGTTGTTTCGGGGATTCCCCTTAAAGATGCGATTTGCGCAGACGAGCCGCTGGCGCACCGAAGGCACACCTAAGGCAAGACTGTCTACACCTGTCAGCATCCTGGAAGCAGCCAGCGCCAGCCACAATGCCTTTTTCAATTCTTTGTCGCAAGGTGGCTGCCGGTTTTACAGCCGTGCGGAACTACTATCATTGGACCCATACTGGAGTAAGTGTGAACCTCACTGGAATATACTGGACAACATTCATAGGATTTGCGATATATGCAAGTTTCACTTTTGTTTGGATTCGGTTGTTTGCTCCCGTCCCCTTGTCCCTCCTGTAGTCACTTGGAAAGGTCATTGTATCCGGGCGGTTTTAATCAATTCGCGCTCATTAGTCAAGCACGCCTCCGCTATATATGAGTTACTGTCAGATGAGCAGCTTGATTTACTGTTTGTAACGGAAACATGGCTTAATGAGTCTTCCAATCCAGTTATTGAGTTGGCCATACCTAGAGGGTACAAAATAGCCAGGGCTGACCGTAAAGTGGGCAGAGGCGGTGGATAGCTATATTGGTGAGAGAGATGTGGGTACTTACCCGTGAGGACTCCCAGGCTATCGGTGATGGTGAGGTACTGAATTTTTCCATCATGATATTGTCCCACTTTACACTGGGTGGCACTCTGGTGTATAGACCCTCAGGCCCATCGGGAGCCTTCCTGAAAGCTCTGGATGAGGTAATAGTGCCCAGGGCACTTTGCTTCTCAAAATTCCTCTGGCTACGTGATTTTGATTTCCATTGGGATTGTGGGGAGGCAATTGATACTAGAGATCTACGGGACTCACTTAACTTGGCTCAACTCACACAATGGACTTGCTCCCCATCTCATACCGGGGGGCACATCTTAGACTTGATTTGTTCCAAATTTCCACTCAATGTCAAAGAACCCATTCAAATATCCTGGCTGGATCATTATTTGATTCAATTTTCAATGACCATTCAGATGCTGCACTGTAAAAAGGGATACCAAAGGGGACTGATGGACGGAGCGCTTGAGCAAATCAAACACTCACCCCCAGTCAACTGATCTGGGTTTAATCCATCATCATTCTCAAGGGAACAGTCCAGCCCGCACTGCGAAGCCATGTCTTCCCTGGACCGGAAACTAGCATCCTAGACCAGTTTCGGATTCATAACCCTCATCAGCTAGGCTATCTTGAATCCAGTGGGAGAGTGAGCAAGGGACCCACGTCTGGGCATACCCTGCCAACTTAAGGCAAACAAAGCGATACCAAAGGGGGATGATGGACATAGCTATCCAGGCTGAAGACGGCTGATAGTCATAAACCGGTCCTAGGATGCTTGATTCCGGTCCAGGGAAGACATGGCTTGGCATTTCGGGCTGGACTGTTTCCATGAGGCACAGGGTCAAGACTGATTTGCATATGGCCATGTCTGAACTGGGGTGGCCTGGTGAGCAAAATAATGATGGATTAAACCCAGATCTGTGACTGGGGTTGAATGTTTTGCGATTGTGCAACATTCAGTCCATCATCTTGTTTGTTTTGCTCTTCACCCTATGTGGGAAGGGTATGCCCAGACTTGGGTCCCTTGTTCACTAAGCCACTGGAGTCAAGCTATCCTGGCTGAAGATGGCTGATAGCCAGAAACCGGCCCTAGGATGCTTGATTCCGGTCCGGGGCAGACATGGCTTGGCAGTTCGGGCTGGACTGTTCCCATGAGGCACAGGGTCAAGACTGATTTGCATATGGCCATGTCTAAACTGGGGTGACCTGGTGAGAAAAATAACGATGGATTAAACCCAGATCTGTGACTGGGGGAGAATGTTTTGCCATTGTGCAACATTCCGTCCATCATCTTGTTTGTTTTGCTGTTCACCCTATGTGGGAAGGGTATGCCCAGACGTGGGTCCCTTGCTCACTACGCCACTGGAGTCAAGCTATCCTGGATGAAGACGGATGATAGCCAGAAACCGGTCCTAGGATGCTTGATTCCGGTCCGGGGAAGTCATGGCTTGGCAGTTCGGGCTGGACTGTTCCCATGAGGCACAGGGTCAAGACTGATTTGCATTTGGCCATGTCTGAACTGGGGTGGCCTGGTGAGCAAAATTACAATGGATTAAACCCAGATCTGTGACTGGGGGTGAATGTTTTGCCAATGTGCAACATTCCGTCCATCATCTTGTTTGTTTTGCTTTTCACCCTATGTGGGATGGGTATGCCCAGATGTGGATCCCTTGCTCACTACGCCACTGGAGTCAAGCTATCCTGGCTGAAGACGGCTGATAGCCAGAAACCGGTCCTAGAATGCTTGATTCCGGTCCAGGAAAGACATGGCTTGGCAGTTCGGGCTGGACTGTTTCCATGAGGCACAGGGTCAAGACTGATTTGCATATGGCCATGTCTGAACTGGGGTGGCCTGGTGAGCAAAATACTGATGGATTAAACCCCGATCTGTGACTGGGGGTGAATGTTTAGTCATTGTCCAGCATTCTGTCCATCATCTCGTTTGTGTTGCACTGTAAAAAGGGACATCTCCAAAGCAGACCCTCACCAAGAATTGACCCAGTGGCATTAAGTAGGGGTCTGTTAAACACCTGCCCCCCTGCTGCCTCATGGGCGGATTTTGCGAATGGGCAATCCGCGAAATTGCGTATTTACGGATTCGCAATCCGCAAAATCCGCGAACTCTCGCGAATTTTGTGGATTCCTTTTTTTTGTGTTCGCAAGTGTTTCTGCCATTTCGCAAGGGTTTTTTACCAGTTCGCAAACGCGAACTTACTTGTCGGGTAGCAACGGTCGCGACCATGTTGTTTCTACGTCTGGTTCATCACAGCACCCTCTGTTTCACCACTGCCACCCTCTGTTTCACCACTGCCACCCTCTGCCTCACCCATGCCACCCTCTGGCTCACCCATGCCACCCTCTGGCTCACCCATGCCACCCTCGAGTTCATCACTGTAGATTATGGGGGTAAAGGCACACCTGCCCTGCCTCAACTGACATGAATGAATTAGGGGCTGATTAATGTGTCACTGAATTTGAACTTCCAGGCTGGCACCTGCTTCCTTATCTGTAATTGCTTTCTGTTGCAGTGTAACTTTTTTTAACAGGACCTTTGTTGTATACTTGTAGCTATTCTCTGAGCCTGCTCTGAGGGTCAGAGCAGGGTCATAGAATAGTTGCAAGTAGGCAACTGAACTCTGAAGGGGCCCCTCAGGAAGCACTACAGGGAATGGTTACTAATGATAAGATTGAACTTTTGCACCTGCTGAGTGCTTTCAGTTTTGCAAAAATCCAAATATCCAGCAGCATCCACAAAAAGTAATCCTTCCAGGCACTACAGGGAATGGTTACTAATGATAAGATTGAACTTTTGCACCTGCTGAGTGCTTTCAGTTTTGCAAAAATCTAAATATCCAGCAGCATCCACAAAAAGTAATCCTTCCAGGTCAAGATCCAAATCAAAGTGACCAGCACATGAAGAAAGCACTGGGAGGAGCCTGCTGGACAGGAACAGGAAGTTGGAGACTGTGGGGCACTTCCTTCCTCCCACCCCCCCCCCCCCCAAAATGGACTCCTTGCAAAAAAAAAGTGCAGGCAAATGTCAACCTGAGGAGTTATTCTGATAAAAATCATAATTTTCAAGGTTTATACTGCCTGCTGGTGGATTTCTTGTGCGAAATTGCAAATTTTGCAATCTCGCAATTGCGAGATTGTCGCTGCCCGCCGCCTCTACGTGTTCGCAAGTGTTTACTCCCGCGAAATTGTATAGTATTCTAGTTGGCAAGTGCGACCAAGCAAAAAATCCGCTTCGCACGGATTTACGAATTTTCGGCAAGTTCGAGAGAGTTCGCGGATTGGGAATTTCCCGAAAATCCGCAAAATCCGCGAGCGGAACAGATTTTATGCCCATGCTTAATTTTGAGGGAGATTCACAGAGCCTTTTTATTTAGATTTCGCAGGCAGTTGAATATTTATCTCCTCCTCTTGCCAATAGACGAGCCAGAAATTCCCCGTCAAAGCCCTGGTATACTAGTAAGCTGAAGGAGCTAAAACAGCTCTTTAAAAAGTTGTAACATAGCTGGAGACTGGCTTACTGTCCCTTGGCCAAAACTGTGCTGAGGAAGGCCCAAAGAGAGTATTATGCTGCCATTAGGGAGGCTAAAGGTAGCTACTACACAGAACGGATTGCTAAGTCTACAAATAATTCAAGGGAAAACTTTTCTATTGTGCAAAGTTTCTTGACCCCTGAAGCTGAGCGCACGATTTCACCAGCTTCTGTTACCTGGTGTGAAAAGCTGTCTTGTTTTTTCATCGACAAGATTCAGGCAATACAGGACAACTTTGGGTCCAGTTTATCAGGGCAGGATATGGTTTTCGGTAGGAACGATACAGGGTCCAACCTTCGGGTGACCCCCTTGAAGGGGTTTTATCCCATTGACGTGTCGGACTCTTTGGCGATTCTTCAATCCATGAAGTCTGATTCCCCAGCTGATCCATGTTTAGCAACATTGCTTGCTACAGCTGCTGGGGTGGTTAATCCTGAAACTAATACAGTTGTAAATCAGTCACTTCAGACTTGCACAGTTCCACCTGAGTGGAAGCAGGCCAAACTTTTACCTCTACTAAAAAAGGCCTCGCTAGACCCTAACTTGCCAGCAAGTTATTGACCCATATCTCTCCTTCCGGCTGGGCAAAGGTGTGAAAAAAAGCATTTTAAATGCAGCTGGCTACCTTTGTAGAGACATCCAGTGCCCTTCACCCTGCTCAATCAGGAGTTAGGGCAATGTATAGTACGGAGACGACTTTGGTTGAAATATCAGAGGCGATTAGAGAATGCTTAGACGCGGGCGGTAGAGCAGCCCTCATTTTGTTGGACCTCTCCGCTGCATTCGATGTGGTGCCCAACCGGCAATTACTTGCTTGTCTCCCAACTATTGCCATTTCTGGTCTAGCGTGGGGCTGGATTAAATCATTTCTCGAGGATAGAACTCAGCAGGTATGAATACCGCCTTTCTCCTCGGCCCTCAGAAGGGTGACCACTGGCGTGCCACAGGGCTCTACTTTAAGTCCTCTCCTTTTTAACTTTCATGTTACTCCTCTGATTTACCTAGCAGAGGAACTGGGAGCGAAGATCATAGCCTATGCTGATGATACTCAGCTACTCTTCACTTGGAAGAAAAATGACTTGTCCCCAGATCAAGCTAAGAACTGCCTTTCCGCAGTTTTCAAATGGCTTGTACCTTCACAGCTTAAGTGCAACGAGGGCAAGTCGGAGATACTGCTATATGGCTCCTTCCCTCACATTTTAGGGAGTCGATCTGTCCTACAGAGTACCTCATGTCAAAATCTATCGGCAATCCAGTGAAGAATCTGGGGGAGTAGTTCAGCGAGGACCTTCAGTTCTCCCCTCAGATAAAGAGATTAGCTGGTACGCTCTTCGGCATATTGAAATTTTCCTCTTCTGCCTAGATCCGCAAAAGAGATGGTGACAGGAGCGCTTATTCTATCATGCATTGATTATGCCAATTCACTTTACATTGGCTTGCCGGGTTACCAACTTAAAAACTACAAACAATACAAAATGCGGCTGCAAGAGTTCTGCTTGGCATTTCCGGAAGATCTATTATGAAACGACATCTGAGGGACCTTCACTGGCTTCCTGCGACCAGTTGGATCCTGTTTAAAGCCTTTTTACTTTTACAAGCCTAAGAGACAACTGTGCTCTGCAGCACAACGCTTACTTGTGGTTCTCCGCTTTCGTCTCTCTCGCATGGGGGGCAGCTCTCTTACTTTTAAGGCCACTGTAGCTTGGAATGCCCTCCCTTTCGAACTTTGGAACACTCAAGATCTCAGGTTGTTCACGTAGCATTTAAAGACTCTGCTGAATAATTAAGCTGCGCCTTGCTCAGTTGTATGTTGCTTGTTGGATGCTAACCCGGGACACTCTTGAGTAGCTGTGCGCATTACAAAAGCCAAATAACATAACATAACCACTTAATTGACCTGGACTTGCTGAATGAGTGACTACAATGCATTGGAAAGTCCCAATACTGCTGAGCACTGTGCAATGGCAGAACATGACTATCCGGTGGGCCAAGGCAGAATCTGCTGCTCTTCGGGAGAAAGACATGAGAGGATTGCAGAAGCACCCGTTTGGGGCTGCATGGGATGACCTACACTTTGCCTTTCAAGGGGACCCCGACTATGATGCCAGAACCACATAAACTATGGTGTACACACTCTCTGATCTTTCTCCCTCCCTCAAAGTGTTGTCCCCCCTCTGCTTAGATATGGCAAGCCACCAGGCCTCCTACGCTGCTTTCATGTTCCCACATGTTTGTGATAAGACTGCACTACTTTCCTCGCTATCAGGCAGCTTACAGGCACAGCCACACCATGGCAGCTTCGACCACAAGAATTATATAGGACTAGGCCCACAGTTCTGTTTGTGGTTTCATGGTTATGTATCTGTACATAGTTACGACCACATGCGACCTACCAGCTATGATTCATGTATACTTTTATAAACAGCATGTTTTCCTCTTGAGAAAGCTGTTGTAAATAGTGCAAAAAAATGTATTAAGTTGGTTGGAAAGAATAGTCTTACGGGAGAGGTAGGTTGTGTAATAGTGAATTTTTCCTTTTTTTGTGTTCCTATTAATTTAGTAGTTTGAGAGAAAAAGGCATACAATCAGGCGATAGAGCAATACAGACAAAAGTAATGTACAGGATACTCATGACAAAGCAATGATTTACATATAGCAGTTGTTATGACTGAGTATCTATGAACAGTTCAGGTGTAAAAAGACAAAAATATGGGCCGTTTCTGCAGTATAACTAACAAGGTATAAAACTAAAGGCTTAAAAAGGTACTGTAACTTGTGTGTGCTTAATTTGATGGGTGGACTTAGTACCAAAGAGTGTGGCATCATTTGTATCAAGAGTCATCAAACAAAAGAAGAGTGGGGAGGAGAAGAAGGGCAGGGAGAGTGGGTGAGGGTATGGCAGGATATCTGCTTCATGAACATAGTATTAAGCCTTAAGGAACAGGCACAATAGTTTAGGAGTTTTTCATTACCAGGACATGTAAAACGTAAAAGTATTTGCCCCACTTTTTAAATACACTAACCCCTCGCTCTATTTTCTGTTTAGGGACTACCCTAGGGGTGACTTATATGTACTAAAAGGAAGGTTTAGGCCTAGTAAAAGGTTTGTTTTCCCAGGACTAGAAAGTGGCTTAAAACTGAAGACATAGGCTGCAATGGTAGGACTGAGACATGATTAAAAGGGGTACTTATGTAGGTGGCAAATCAGTGCTGCAGGCTCACTAGTAGCATTTAATATACAGGGTCTGGGTACATGCAGTACCACTTTACTAGGGACTTACATGTTAATTATATGTGCCAATTGGTGTAATCCAGTTATAACATGTTTGAGGGAGTAAGCACAAATACCTGAATACTGGTTAGCAGTGGTAAAGTGCAGGGTCCTAAGGACAACAAAAATGATATCAGCAAAACTGGAGGAGTAAGTCAAAAGGTTCACAGGAATACCACCCTAAGGCTCACAGGTCTAACACTCATGCCTTCTCTGATCCTCAGCAAAAGTACAGTCTTTCTCACATGAGTGACAGACACATTCTCCAATCATAGGTCATGAGGCTTCAGAAAGCTCATCTGATTATAAGCCAGGAGCACACTTCTTTCAATCACACTATTTTTCTGTAACTCACATAAGAATCACATATGGAATCACTTTAGGATTCACATTAAATCCCAGAGCTCAGTATTTCTTTGAGAGAGCAAAGTCCTGCCTACATGGTTAATTTAACATACAGTGGAAGTCCACTGAAACAGGGTGACCCTCACCCAGCATGCCTGTAAAGCTCACAGGGACATTAAAACAAAAGTCCTTTCGTGCGTGGCTTAACTGGTTTATTCTTTATGAGGAGCTGACATATCTCTCTCCAGAACTCTCCCTGGAAACCACACATTAATAACTTCTGGGAATCCCTCTACAACTACTTACCCAGGACAAAACTCCCATGCGACAGCAAGACACCCCCTCTCCAGTAGTACCTGTTAAACTACATGCACCAAATAGGTATCCCTATTCCTATGTGAACATGTATCAACCATGCTGTAGTGTAGGTAATGATTAGGTATTACTATAATGTACTGTGTAGGTGTTACACTTTTCGATACACCTTCTTTGCTAGTTGGCTGACATAATAACACCCTGGTGTTGTTGGATAAGAGGGTCGATCTATCTGATTTAATAATATCACCCTGTTGGAGTTGGGCAAGAGGGTCTATCCACCTTCTTTCACTTCTTTTGCTATCTTACATTTTTTTCCCTCTTTTTAATTTCTTTTCCCTGTTCCCTGTTTTGTGTTATGAGGATGAGCTTTTGCTTATCTTATGCTCACAAGGAACCTGCATATAATTTCCGGTTCTAAAGTATGTTGCTTACTTACTTATTTCCCATGTAACTGGCTATTTCCGCATCTCAATGTTGCCTCTGTTTGATTTGATTTTGTTAATGAAAAAAATGTCTCAATAAAAATATTTGAATTTAAAAAAGTAAAGTATGTTCTCACACGCAACACTGTCAATTTTCCACGCGCATTTCAATGCACAAAGAACCTAAATAAAAAGTTCATTGAACTATAAGGGGTTAAGCTATAAAGAAGGCTGTCTTAGGGATAATTTATTACCCCACATGTTTCTTTATTGCTTCTTCATTCGCTTTTTCTCGCTTACTTTTCTTATATCCATATTTGTTCAGACTTCTCTTTCTTTTTAGGTACAAATTGTACCAATCCGTAAAGTAATTTGTGTAGCTGTTAATCAGTCCCATCTGTCTTGGTTATGAAATCGCTTCTCTGTTTGTTCTGACAAAAGGTTGTAAACATTTTGTTATATGAATCAGGTTTAATGTAAATGTGCCTTCCAGTTCATAACATGTCAATGTGAAACAAATTAATTTTTCACATAGGTTTTAGGAAAAACGTGCTCACCAATACAGCATTTGCCACTTTTTTTGTTCTGTGCGTTTGAAATTCGCATTCCGAACACCGGGCCTCCTTTATGAAAAGTGACGCATCGCTGCGTCAAAACAGCGATGCGTCACTTTTCATTGCGCTCTCCTTGCAACACCAATGATGCGTCATATTTGTAATATGACGCATCATGTCGCAAGGAGTTACAGACACGTCAGTATTTCTGACGTATCTGTTTGGCGCAAAAGCGACGCATTGCTGGGGTGTGTCACAAAAGTGACACAACTCCAGCAATGTATCCTTTCACGTGGGGCAAGCCCCATGTGAAAGGACCTGCATCAGTCTTACGCCTGCTGTGAGGCAGGTGTAAGAAATTGACGCGTTCGTGTCCTAGAAGTGGCGCAGTGAAATCTCATAGATTTCACTGCGTCACTTCTACGACCATTTCTTGCGTCAAAACGCCCCCCCTTGCATACATTATACTTGGCGCAGGTATAATGTGGCGCAGGGGTTTACAAAGTGACGCATCTACCTAGATGCGCCACTTTGTAAATATGGCGCAACAAGGCGCCTTTTTTACGCCACTGGTGCGTCACAAAAAGTGACACACCAGCGGCGTAAAAGTGACGCACAGCCTCATAAATGAGGCCCAACATTTTTTAAAGAAATTCAATTTCCTTCTGTTGTGAAATGCAAACTATTAACAGAACATCGGCAAAAACGAGAAGCCTTGGTATACTAAGGACTTCAAAGGATGAAAGCCAATCACCCGGCAAAATGCAGCCAAGTTAATGAGCAAGGACAATATCAGAGCTCATCATAATTGGTGTCTTTTGGCTACAGAGTGTAACATATGATTGACAGGAAGAAGGCCAAGAGAACATGAAGATGATCTAAGCATTTTATTGAATCAAAAACGACAAAAAAATTGCAACAAAGTGGCAATTCAGCGATTCATTAGCATTGGAAGCAGGGTTATGTGTTCAAGAAATAAGTGACAGCTGGTCAAGCTTGAGGCTGCTTCTGAAACTTTGCCACAATGGGATAATTGCCCTATGCCAAGTGACTCAGCCCGAGCCTAAACCAGAACACTTTGTGCACATCTTATGTGCTCATGAACGCCAGACTGAAAGAAAAGCTGTGACATTCCTTATGTTGATGATGAGGTTGGTGTAAAGGGGAACAGCGGCGTTTTTGGTTTAGGATAAATGTGTTTCTCTGAGTAGGTGTGATTTACTATTTGATTATTCGTATATTTCCATTTCAAAGTCCCTAGTGCCTATATGTTTATTTGTGCATATTGTATGGAACAGTCAGTCAGAAACGCATGTAGGTCATGATAAAATGTAAACAGGGTGCATTTTGCACCCGATAATAACTATTAGACACAGCAGCTGCAGCCATGGACCGGGTGAGTGACAGTGCTGGATGAACATGATTAGCCTATTTACCAAAAACGATTTGGACAACTGAAAGGGGACTTTGCTATTAACTATCCATTTCTCTATTTCAAGATCAGGGTGCATGTCATAAGGGGTATCAAGGAGCGTGTTATGCAGATGCAAGATAAACTTTTATTTATGCTTCACAACAGATAGGAATAAAAACATTTATAATTGTAACTAGGGCTCACGGTTTTATGGTATTTATTTTTTTGTCATTTGGGTCTTTTGTATTCATATTTATTTTTTGTCAACGTTATCTGTATTTATCCATATTTATTATTGGTTTTGTGAAAAATGTAAAGCTGAAACTGGTATATTTCCACATTTATTTAACCAATAAATAAGCAGTCTTGCTCGAATGCCTGCCAACTTTCAGTGATATAAACACCCACAAAAGATAAATCAATGCACTTATATGAAAATATGCACATTTCAGTATCAGCCTTGTGCATAGCTACTGCTGTTTAACCCCTTCGATGTTAGACCTCCACGTGCTAAGCCTTTGTTTTGGTTATTTGGGGTATTTGTGCTTAGGCCCCTGTAACTTTTTGACCACATAAGGTATCTATGCCAAATTTGTGTCCTTTTCTTTCAGCATCATGGGAAATCTAAAGGTTCCCAGGGTTTGTCTATTCCCCTGGAGGGGACCCAGAAATTAGCCAACATACAGCTTTTTGGGTGGGAAATGGGAAAAGGTGCTGCAAATGAAAGCATCTGTTTTTTCCCTGAAAATTGTATCAACAAATGGTTGGTTGTGTTGAAATCATTATTGTCCCAGTTTTCAGTGACTGGCAGACTTTGTCAGAAAACCAACATTTTTTACACAGTTTTGGCATTTTACTGGGACATAGACTATTTTTTCAATTTTTTGTGCTTTCAACCTTTTTCCAGTTATTTGTAAAAATGGTTATGAAAGCAATAATGGATCCTGGAAAGCAATACATTTTAGAAACGTAGTAACAATTCTTAATTCAGCAAGGGGTCATTTGTGTGGATATTTCAAGGTTTCTTTATTGAAACTAACAGTTGAAAATAAGAAAAACCAAAAATGAGTTGAAAAAACAGCCATTTGCGCCAATGTTTTCACCTGTAACTTCTTCTATGTATGGCTGATTTTTATAAGCAATATACTGGTACATCCGTGGGAACTTTCTTGTTGTCGGGAAATATAGGACTTGTAGGTTCACCAAGAACCCTACAAACCCAGAACCAATAACAGAGCAGCACAGCATCTTGCAATGGTTTTTTATTGTGTAACGGGTATATAGAAATTCATTTAGGAAAATATATACTTTGAAACATCGGGATGAAAGACGCCTATGTATTTCTGAAATTGGAACGAAATATAGAGTTTAGAAACAGTAGCTTTTTGCACATTTCTGAAATTGTGAGTACCCATACTACCATGAGAATTATAGGACGTTTTTCAAAGTGACTTCTTTTTTACACATGGTTTTTCATTTGGAAGGCAGAAATGCATCGAAAGTGAATAGGTAATAACAGTTGCTCTAAAATTCTATGTTACCTAAGTCTCCTGATACAAATGGTACCTCACTTGTGTGGGTAGGCCTAGTGACCGCAACAGGAAATGGCTCAAAACGCAATGTGGACACACCACATTTTCACAGTGAAAACTGACCCTTTTCTCAAAGTGTCTAATTCTGGATTCTGAACCCTGAGGTTCTGTTAATTACGAATTCGTTCGTGCTCAGCCTCCATTTTGTAGTCACCACCATTTTTGTTGCCCTCACTCAGGCAGCGCCGCGAACGCAATGTTTTTGTCGTTTCTGCATTTGCCTGTCAGATGGCTTCTTTGCCTGTGTTTACTAACCAGTGTCAGGGTCTGGCCGAGTACACTAATTCCTGTCTGAGCTGATTAATCCCCGTCCGGACTATTTGTTGGTTTGCACCATTCTTTCCTCCAAGTTATCTTATCTGCTGTCCTTCGCAACATGTCTCATGTTTTCTCCTGTTTCACGATTGTCCTTATACAACATGCAGCTGTGTTTTCTCTACTTGTAAATCGAATTGTGTGAATTCACTTGTAATTTACTCAAGGGGTCGAGTGACAAACATAACCAGGAAACTTGAGTTGCTTTAGACTTAAAGCATTGTTCATAACGATTGCCCATGTCTCGTGTTTTTGTATGATTGCCTTTTGCATTGTATTGTAGCATATATAAACCTGTGCACCACGGAGTTAAGTGGCAGTCTCTTTTGAACCTCGTTTTACCAACGACTTCTAAGACCACTGTACTAGCTGCCGCCAATAAATACTATCTTCTACGCCAGACGAAGAGTCCGTGTCTCTGTTTCTGACAAGGCAGGTGAATCCAGGGGATTTCAGGCGTACCCTGCGCCGCCGAGCTTAAAGGCTACGGTTCTCCAACTGGCGCCCAACGTTGGGCGACTTCAACGGTAGCAGTTGAGCCCGAGGGTCGTGAGCAGCCCCGCAAGAACATTCCGGAGGAAGCGCACAACGTGATCGACCCCTGTATGTTGGAAGTGGACAGAAGGTCTTTGACAGCGCGGCTACTCCTCTCCGACGGCTGCTGGCGACTGCTGCCTTGACTGTCGCCCTGCCTTGGACCCTTCTGATGATGTTTGGGAAAGCGAGACGATAGTCGGACCTTTGCTGGTGTAGGATGATCCTTAGTTAAGTATTTGGTGGGTCGCTCCCACACAACTTTGTTTTGTTTTGGTTTTTGGTTTCCTTTTTATTCAGTTATTGCAATACCCGAAGCCAAGGGGTAAGTGCATTTGTACTGTTTCATTGGTTTACAGCCCTTGTTGTTTTTGAGCAGTCTAGAGAAGTAACGATGCCTGGACTGAGTAAATTCAAAAGAATTTGTTGCTTAGGTTGTACGAGGGATTCCCAGTTGGAGGATTCATGTCTGATCCCTCCAGTTGGAACTCCCACTTATGAGCTCTCTTCGAAACATGGTATTGGTCCCATTACCTTTAACGAGACATGGGTCCGATACACGAAAAATAGTGGAGTGTTGAGATGGCCCCAAAATGGTAGTTTTGATCACGCCATACTAGATCATTTGGAAACAATTCTGTTTAGAAGAAAAGCCCGGTCGGCAATGTTTGACTCTTTTTGCCTTTGGCGTAAGGAAGCCAAGCAGAAGGAAATTAAACAAGCAAAAAAGGATAAGAAAGCGCAAAACATGTCAATTATAGAGGCTGCTCAGCAGTTTAAAAATTATGAAGTGGACGGTACGAATGAGATACCAGAGAGACAACATCGCATGGCAATAGATAGATGCTATCCGATGCTGCCTACTTCTTCGTCAGATAAAAGTAAGGAATTGGAAGAAGATTCCTTAATGTCTTGTTTATTGAATTCACCTCCGCCCTATGCCCAAATTCCTAATGCACCTCTGTTACCCCCTCCTATTGCTCAACCAATGGTTGCTCAATTACCGATTGTTCAGCAACCGGCTCAGCCTATTAATGCTTCCTTGCCTGCCTCTGCTCCGTCTTTGCAGCCTGTAATTCAGCCCCCACCTCCTCTCCAATCTCCCGCTCTTGTTCCTCAGTCGGCTACGTTCCAGTCCCCGTTGCCTTCTATGTCTGAAAGGCCTTCTGTTGTCTCAAGGGATTCCCCTACCTCACACAGGAGACTAGCAGACGCTGTTTCGAATTTCTTTTCTCCTCTTCTTGGGTCTTTGAACCTGTATCCAGCTTTCTCTAGGTGACAATCTTGTTGTCAACTTCCTCTTACGGATGAGAAAGTAGTTTTGGGTTCCCTAGCTCGTAAATGGATTGAGAATGGACTAGAAAATAGTACAGGGGATATTATGAGTTCCTTTCATCAATGGGCGGAGCCCACACAAAGATATGTTTTTAATGTCATGTGTCAGACTCTTATCAGTGGTTGCGAAGATATGGAGTTGGATACAGTTCCTTCGGAGTTACTGAAATTACAAGATGATTTTGATAAAGGTTTCATTGTAGGACCACAAGTTGAAGAGGCGGTGAATAAACTTGTTGCGTTCCGAACAATGTTTTTGTCCTTGTCCTTTTCCGAGACTGATCCTGCCAAAAACAAAGGCATTAAGAATTATCCGATGCGTGAAGTTCCTCCAGTATGGAGGGAAGCGGTGATTGGTCCACCTCCTGTCCCTGCTCATTTCCAGCGTATATGGGTTCACGAACCCTGGAAAAGGTCTGAAGTATTGGCGCTTAAACAAACTCTTCCGGACCCTCGTAAAAATCCGGCTGGATATTACAAGGAATTCTCTCAAAAAGTTGAGGCCTGTATTATGAATTTGGCCGATATTGATATGTTATTTGGAAATGTTGTTCCACAAGCATTATGGGCACGGATTCGTAGGGAGAATCATGTTGGTGAATTAGGTGGTGATTGGGCTGCTATTAGAGCGGCTGACGCAAATCAAGTGGGTGGTGCGAAGCCTGAGGATTTGATTACAGCCCTACCAGGCAGAATAATAGAATTGATGAAAACTATGATGCCCGCGGTGCGAGTTAATTGGGATAAGCTGGCTGCATGCTAGCAAAAGAAAAACGAAAGCGTCTCGGATTTCTTCACTCATTTTGAAGAGACGTTTATTGATCATAGTGGTCAGGATTTGAGTGTAGGGGGTGGTCAGCGGTTCTTCGTGGATAAGTTTGTATACAACTTGCTTCTTGAATTGTCAAATAAACTAAAGAGTTCTGAAAGTGCATGGGCTGTCTCTTCTCCTGCTAAAATACTGGCTACTGCACAGTATTATGAGAATAGAGATAAGGAGGAGAAGGAGAAACAAGAGAAGAAAAATAAAGATTTGAAAACAAAGGTTCTTTTACAGCAAGCTTATTCTCCACATTCTGCACAGCCTCAGTTTTCTCAACCCCCACAGTTTCAGAAGGTGCTCCACAAACCTGAGTACTTCGCACCCCGTCTTCCGTTGGGTCCTAATCAATGCGCATATTGTAGGGAAGAGGGAAATTTCAAGAATAGTTGTCTGGTTTTATTACAGCGTAATAATGGGATGTCTGCTCCACGGGGTCGTGGTACTTTCCAGACAGGATCTAGAGGTAGAGGATGTGGTGTATCCTCTCAGGAGCAGCGTTCTTTTCCTCCATCTACTACGAATTACTTTGATCAGCAGAGAGTTCAGTCTATGCAGTATTATAATGATGATTATTGTGAAGAAAGGGCCGATGATTTTCAGATCAAATAGGACAGCCATGGACGAAGTGAGGGAGTTGTGTCGATTCCAGTAGATCAAAATGGGCCATATATCACTATCAATACTATGGGGGTTTCAGAACCGTTTCTTTTGGATACTGGTGTGATGCGAAGTTCCATTATGCATACTAAACTCCCTGGGGCATCTTTGTCTGGCTTAATAAATACTTCTGTAGGATTTTCTGGCGCCCCAGTCCGTAATCCGGTTTCTTGTCCCTTGCCCGTTTCGATTGGTCCCTATGATTTGAATGATCCACTTATTTTGACAACTGGTTGCGGCGAGAACTTGCTGGGTCTGGATTTATTGAAAAGACTGCATGCAACATTGTATTTTTCCCCTTCTGGTGTGCAACTTACGTTGGGGAAGAAACTGACGTCTTCCATGTATTTGTTTCGAGACCAGTTCCCACCTGAGTTACTTTCTCTTCCTGAAAGTCTTTGGGCTACAGGCCCGAATGATGTGGGTTGTCTTGCGATCCCACCGTATGTTGTCACAGTCAAAGAGAATGTGAGAATGCCACGCATTCCCCAATACCGTATCTCTACTGATGGAGAGAGAGCACTTTTGGCTATTGTCGATGATTTTATTCAGAAGGGTGTGGTTGAAGAAACAAGAGGCAATGTTTGTAACAGCCCTGTTCTTCCGATCCTTAAGAGAACGCATCTTTCACAGCCTCCTGTTTATCGATTTGTTATTGACCTTAGAGAGGTCAACAAAATTGTTGTACCACAGTTTCCTGTTGTTCCGGACATTACAGCTTTGTTGACGATGATTCCTGCTTCGGCAGCTTGGTTTTCGGTCATAGACCTTAAGAACACTTTTTTCAGCATTCCTATTGCTGAAGAAAGTAGGGACATCTTTGTTTTTTCTTTAGGTGGCCGAAGTTTTAGATTTAAAAGAGCACCCCAAGGCTACTGCTAAAGTCCCTCTATCTATAGCAAGGCTCTTAAGTCACAACTAGATGCTTTCTCTTTGCCTCCAGGTGCTACGCTTATTCAGTATGTGGATGATTTGCTGGTGGCTGCTGATACGGAAGACGTGTGTAAGAATGTGACTGTTGCGTTGTTGCATCATTTGTCTGCTCTACATCATAAGGTGTCTCCCTCTAAGCTGCAATATGCCCGCCAAGAGGTTACCTATTTAGGTCATCTCTTGTCGAAGGAGGGAAGGCGATTGACCCCAGAACGCATTCATGCTATTTCACAGATGTCTGTACCCACCACGCAGAGAGAAGTGCGTGCCTTCCTGGGTATCACTTCCTACTGTAGACAATGGATTCCCAATTTTTCACTTTTAGCTAAACCACTGTTAGTACTAACGTTGAAAGATACGCCAAATCCGCTCCCTTGGACGGATGAATGTCAGAAAAGCTTTGTTGACCTACGGACTGCTCTATGTTCTGCTCCAGTGTTGGGTACCCCAGATTATAGCAAGTCCTTTACATTGTATGTTCACGAGAGAGAGGGTTGCGCATTGTCAGTTTTGACACAGCAATTTGGAGATAAGCAGAGGCCATGTGCCTATTTCTCTGCTACACTAGACCCAGTAGCTAAAGCTTTGCCCAGTTGTCTCAGAGCTACGGCAGCTGCGGCGATTTCTATTAGACAGTCTGCCGGATTAGTGTTGGATAACACACTCATTGTTATGGTTCCACATGCAGTGGATACTCTGTTGAATAGGACAAGAACACAGCACCTTACGAGTGCTCGTTTGTCTGGATATGAGCTGACACTTGTGGAGAAGTGTGGCTCAATGGTTAGAGCGGCAGACCCTGATGCAGAGGTCTAGCCCGGGACCAGGGTTCAATTCCCTGCCTCGGCGGGTCTTGGGCTCAAAATTCCACGTACCTGATAATTCTCGCCTCGGTGCCTATTCCAATCATGGAGTCCCACTCTGCAACTCTGGGCAATAGCTTGCTTAATCTCCACAACGGCCCCCACAACCCTAAGGATGCCTGGCCTCCACCTTGGGGGTGCCCAGGAGTGGACACCTCGCAGGGAAAGCCAGGATGGGTTCCACAGCGGTATTCGTACAAGCGCCTTGAGACCCTTGCGGGTGAGTAGTGCGCTATACAAGTATCAATTTACATTTACATTTACATTACATTACATTACATTACATTACATTACACTTCTAGCGAGTCATGTACATATCAAAAGATGTAATACGCTAAATCCAGCTACACTGTTGCCACTCCCAGAGGAGAAAGACGCTCAGGAAAAACATGATTGTTTTCTTCGAAAGGAAGAAGAAACGAAGGGTAGGATTGATTTAAAGGATACTCTGCTCAAGGACCTGGATGGGATCCTATGGGTGGACGGTTCTTGTTTCAAGCTTCCAAATGGGGAGACTACTTCTGCTTATGCTTTTACCACCTTATGCACAATTGTTGAGACGGCACGTATTGGACATAATTCAGCCCAAGCAGCCAAATTGATAGTCTTGACTAGAGCGTGTGTGTTGTCGAAGGGAAAAAGAGTGAATGTGTACACAGATAGTCAATATGCTTTTGGCGTTGCACATAGTTTTGGTAAGTTATGGAGGGAGAGAGGATTCTTTACCTCTCACGGGACAAAGATCCAGCATGGTCAGTTAGTGACTGATCTTCTTGAGTCACTTACCTTACCTGTACGAATAGCGATCATAAAGTGCAGCGCACATAAGAAAGTCACAGATGATGTGGGTCGTGGAAATGCATTTGCAGACGAGGTAGCAGGAACTACAGCTAGAGACACCGCTAGTCGAATGTATGTGGTAGGTCCTGCAAATTGGGTTAGGGAAATTGGAATGTGCGAAGATACGATTGAGAGTGTGAAAACGATTCAGGGAGAGGCTACTGAGAAAGAATTGAGAATGTGGAAAGAAAGTACGGGAATGTTAGACTCAACGGGTTGTTGGACGGAATTATCGGAACATCAGCGATGGCTATTACCAGACGCTTATGTGCTGCCGGTTGTGACTATGGCTCATGGTCCAGCTCACATTAGTGCGAAAGGCATTTGTAAGCTTTTGGCTCCTGTGTGGCAGAATGAAGGAATTCCGAAATGTGCAGAGAATGTGGTTAAGCATTGTATTGTTTGTCTAATGCATAACCCAGGAAAGGGTACCCCAACTCCGGCAGGTCGTTTTGCTCCCCATCATATCCTTTTGAGGTATTGCAGATCGATTACAGTCATATGGATCGATGCAACAACCTTAAGTATGTTCTGGTGGTGGTATGTGCCTTTTCCCGCTGGATAGAGGCCTACCCCTTGAAAGATAACACTGCTCTGTCAACTGCTAAAGTGTTGCTTAAAGAGTTCTTCCCCAGGTTTGGTTTGCAGCGAATTGTCTGGAGTGACAATGGAAGTGAATTTGTGGGTCAAATTATGCAGAAAGTGTGTTCTGGTCTTGGTATTAGACAGAAGTTCCATGCGGCAAACCATCCACAGTCAGCGAGTTTGGTTGAGTGTTATAATGTTACACTCAAGCTTAAACTAGCTAAGATTCAAGCCAGTACGGGTCTTGCCTGGCCAGACGCCTTGCCCCTAGCTCTTTTGTCAACGGGAACTACTGTGCACTCTCGTATGGGACTTAGCCCATATGAAGTGGTATTCGGGCGCCTAGCTAATATTTGGGGTGTCCCTCGCCCCAAGAAATACTCTGACATACCATATCCTCTGTTGGTTGATTATTTGCATGACTTGACTACTAAATTAAGTATTATTCGTCAACAGGTACAAAGTGCTTTGTCAGAGGCCTCTACAGACCCAGGTCACACCATCTTACCCGGTGACTGGGTCTGCGTCAAAAATTTTCAACGTACTAAGAATCTGGAGCCTCGCTGGGCCACGCCTACGCAAGTTCTGCTCGCCACCCGCATGGCTGTAAAGGTGGTCGGCAAGCGAAACTGGGTGCATGGCGTGCACTGTAAGAAGGCGCCATTGCCATTACCCTTCGACCAGTGGATTCGCAGTGGTGTAAGGGAATCAGACACTGCAGCGGTTCCTTGCTTTTGCCTTTCAGTGATGCTCAAATTTATGGAACTCAGTCTGAGAAATCAGATGACGATATTCTTCAAGCCGCTGTGCCTGCGCATCTTCGAAAAGACACTACAAATCCAAAAACTCAGTTTAAGGACCAGACAGTGCCGAGCAAAAACCGCTACAACCTGAGGCCGAGAGCTAGCCAAAGGAACTGAACACTTTTGAACACTTTTTTTCTTATTGATCAGAGACATTTTTCTTGTTTGTATGATATTTAGTATTAGATGTGCCATCCGTCTCCGTCGCAGGGTCACGGTAGGAGACTCAGACTGTAACCTGGTTTTTCTTCTTTTATTAAGTGGCTAGTGCCTCAGGATATACAGAAGTACGTAGCTGAGTGATTGAGGAAGATTGCCGTGAGCGACATTTTTTTGGATAAAGATGGATGGTACCACAACCATAGGTAGGGAAAATAGGAAGCAGGAAATGAGATTGAAATATTGTAAATGAGTGCGTAGTCGATTTGGCATAACTTTGTGTATTTTCATGTTTTTGTGTATTTTATTAGCCTGCATAGGTTGGATTGTACATGTTCTACACCCGAGAAATGTGGCTAACTCTACAACTTCTTTGCCCTCTCGTCTTTCTGTCTTGGTAAACAACCTTTGCAACAAAACTTTTACAACGCACTACCATTACAACGCGGTCATTACAACGCAAACCATTACGCTGGGGGGCGCTCTAGGATAGGGAATAAGTTTAATTTACTATCCAACACCTTCCC
This sequence comes from Lissotriton helveticus, assembly GCF_964261635.1. Lineage (NCBI taxonomy): Eukaryota > Metazoa > Chordata > Amphibia > Caudata > Salamandridae > Lissotriton > Lissotriton helveticus. The sequence continues at coordinate 1,402,537,667 of NC_136068.1, read as the reverse complement.
TAGTGTCCACGGGGACCGGAGTTGGAATAGTAAATTAAACTATTCACTATCCAACACCCAAAAGCACTATGCGTTGTAATGGATTGCGATGTAAAAACCGCGTTGTAAAGCCAGGCGTTGTAATAGCCTGCGTTGTAACGTCATACATCCTTCTGTCTTTTCACATAAAATGCATGCTCTACCCCCTCATGAACAGATAAGGAGATCTAAATATATGAAGAATACGTTTATCCAATTGTTACACCAACACCAGTTGGCTGTTAATATGACTGACTGTTGGGTGTGCGGTCTTATGCCACACAATACACGAAAGGGGATGCCATATTTGGTTCTTCCCTTCTCATGTGAAGGTTCAGCTTGGGCTTATCTGACTATGTTTTCGGCCGCATACCACAATAGACTTCGTAACCCTGTAAAAACTTCGGGGAATGGATTGGATTTCAGCCACAGCTCTTTGATAAAAGGTATAGTGAAGATGGCTAAGATTGTAGAGAAGAGTAAGATTCCGTTAGATGAGAAGAAAGCTTATGAAGGATGGAATGTTACCCACCATGTTTTTAGCCTTGGTGACAAAACTAGAAAGGGTGAGTCTTCTCCAGTATGGACTGTACCCCATCAAGGTAATTTTTGTCTCCAAGTCAACAGTAAGAAAACTGACATCAAGCAAAGTTGTTTGCACAACTACATTTGCTCGTCCCCTGATTTCCCTCCGTTGGTTCCGTCTCAAGGAACCTATTTTGTTTGTAAAGATAGAGCTTACACATGGCTCCCTTCTAACTTTTCTGGAACCTGTTATATAGCTTTCCTTCTTCCCCCTACATATACGGCTCCGTCAGACCACCACAGAGTTAGATATAGCCGAGGTATATTTGATGCCAAGGACACGGCAGAACAAGAGGGAGGAGACTTCCTTAAAGGATTCCTTCCCTTTTCGGGCCCAATGGTCAACAGCAGAAACATCAGGCAATTGGTGCGTGTGGTTGAGACCACTATTAATGTTACTACAGGTTTGAGCGCAGCGTTTGACACCGTGCTGCACTCTACGCTGCTGTCTCGCCTGACGGAGATGGGGGTGACGGGGTCAGCGCTGGCCTGGCTGAAGTCCTTTCTGGCCGATAGAAGCTTTCAGCTGTACTGCCCCCCCCCCTTCAAATCCTCCCCACGCAAGATAAGCCACGGGGTTCCTCAGGGCTCAAGCTTGAGCCCTACTTTGTTCAACATCTATATGGAACCCCTGGCTCGCGTGGTGGAGACATTTGGGGTGGACATTGTTAGCTACGCTGACGACACTCAGTTGGTGTTTAAGCTCACACCCGACCGTAGTCAAGACGCCATTAACTTCTCGAACTGTATGTCAGCAGTGGCAGTATGGATGAATGACAACTGCCTACGCCTCAATGGCGAAAAGACGGAGTTGTTGGTGGTCGGAAGAGCAACATCTACATGGTCAAGGCTATGGTGGCCTAGTGAACTCGGGGACCCCCCCACTCCGAGGGAGTCGGTACGTAACCTTGGCGTTATATTGGACACCGACCTCTCGTATAAGACCCATGTCAATAAAGTCACAGGGAGATGTTTTGGCCTACTTAAGGTCCTTCGTAAGGTCTTAGACATTCTACCTGCAGTAGCTAGAAAAACTATTGTCCATGCCCTAGTGACTCCACACCTTGATTATGGCAACACCATGCTGTTAGGGCTAAGCCAAAAAGCATTTCACCAACTGCAGTGCTTGCAGAATGCTGCCACACGTCTAGTGCTTGGCCTCCCGCGCAGAGCATCAGGGAAGTCTGCCCTGGCTAAGCTCCACTGGCTTCCTGTTAGGGAGCGTATTAAATTTAAAGCCCTCTGCTACGCACATCGCATAGCCCAGGACAAAGGTCCGGATTACCTTAAGAACCTCCTGGCCATACATCGCCCTATTCGTAATTTAAGATCTTCTGGCGCGATGTTGTTTAAAACACCTCGAATTCTCAGGGCCAGAATGGGCGGACGCTCATTTAGGTATTTAGCCCCCAAATACTGGAATGCTCTACCACTGAACCTTAGGATGGAGCCATCTGAAATAGGATTCCGGAGGAAATTAAAAACACTCATTTTCCCCATGTCATAATCCCCCTGCCCGATATCATCGGTCCTCTGTAGAATTTATCAGCGATTAGCGCGGGGATACACTGTTCTTTGTGTGGCTAGGCGCTCTATAAATTACTTATTATTATTATTATTATTATTACAGGTGCAATATGTAACATTACAGCAGAGCTTCAGGCTGACCGTCTTATGACGTTGCAAAATCGAATTGCGCTAGATGTGATCCTAGCAGACCGAGGAGGCGTCTGTAGATTGATCGGGTCCAGCTGCTGCATTTATATTCCAGGCGATGCTCAAGCAGTATACTAAGCCATTTCCAAATTGCATACCATCTCCGAGTCGATTCATCAAGACGAAGGGGATTGGTCCTTTATGGGATGGTTTTGGAGAATATTGTCAACTTGGGGATGGAAGATTTTAACGTTCCTTGGAGCAATTTTGGCCATCATATTCTCTTGTTGTCTGTGTGTTCAATGTCGTCCCGCAGTGTGTGGCCTGCTGGCTACTTTATGCGTTCCACGTCCCACAACTCAGAGGACAGAGAATATTAGGATGATGGTACAGCAGCAGCTTGAGGATTTTATGAACATCGATGCTGATTCCGACACAGATTAGCATGAGTTGGTTTGTTTTTGCCTGATTAATGGCAAAAGGAGGGTTCTGAGGTTCTGTTAATTACAAATTTGTTCGTGCTCAGCCTCTATTTTGTAGTCACCGACATTTTTGTTGCCCTCACTCAGGCAGCGCGGCGAATGCGATGTTTTTGTCGTTTCTGCATTTGCGTGTCAGATTGCTTCTTTGCCTGTGTTTACTAACCAGTGTCAGGGTCTGGCCGAGTACACTAATTCCTGTCTGAGCTGATTAATCCCAGTCCGGACTATTTGTTGGTCCGCACCATTCTTTCCTCCAAGTTATCTTATCTGCTGTCCTTCGCAACATGTCTCATGTTTTCTCCTGTTTCACGATTGTCCTTATACAACATGCAGCTGTGTTTTCTCTACTTGTAAATCGAATTGTGTGGATTCACTTGTAATTTACTCAAGGGGTCGAGTGACAAACATAACCGGGAAACTTGAGTTGCTTTAGACTTAAAGCATTGTTCATAACGATTGCCCATGTCTCGTGTTCTTGTATGATTGCATTTTGCATTGTATTGTATCATATATAAACCTGTGCGCCACGGAGTTAAGTGGCAGTCTCTTTTGAACCTCGTTTTACCAACGACTTCTAAGACCACTGTACTAGCTGCAGCTAATAAATACTATCTTCTACACCAGACGAAGAGTCCGTGTCTCTGTTTCTGACAAGGCAGGTGAATCCAGGGGATTTCAGGCGTACCCTGCGCCGCCGAGCTTAAAGGCTACGGTTCTCCAACCCTAGCTCTACCGGCACCTAGGGAAACCTAGAAACCTATAAATGTTTTAAAACTAGACACCCAGGGGAATCCAGGATGGGGTGACTTGTCTGGCTCTCACCAGTTTCTGTTACCCAGAATCCCTTGCAAACCCATGAATTTGTCAAAAATTCACATTTTCCTCACATTTCTGTGATGAAAAGTTCTGGAATATGCATGTCTCCACGAAATTCCACAGACCCCGCATTTCCCAAAGTCTTCCGATAAAAATGGTACCTCACTTGTGTTGGTAGGTCTAGTGCCCACGACAGGAAATGGCCCAAAACGCAACGTGGACACACCACATTTTTACAGTGAAAACGGACTCCTTTTTTGTAATGTACCTAACTGGACTGCCGAGGTTGTTTAGTTTTCAGAAATGTGTGGGTTTGGTAGCTTTCCAAGGTGGCCGCCGAGCACGGGGCCAAAAACCCAGGTGACCCTGTCTGCAAAACCAGGTTGTTTTGTGATAGGTAATTTTAATGTCTCCTCAATATGTTTTGGACCCTTGCCTGTCAGGGGTACTTCACCCACCCGTGCAAGTGAGCTACCATTTTTATCGGGAGACCTGGGGGGCACACTGGGTGGTAGGAAATGTGTGTCAGCCCAGTGATCCTACAGCCTTTCCACACAGAAATTTGAGAACAATATGATTTTTTTAGCTAAATTTGATGTTTTGCAGGGGATACTTGGTGGGAAAATGTTGTGGGGTCCAGACAAGCCATACCTCGCTAGACTCCCCCGGGTGACTAGTTTTCAGAAATGTGTGGGTTTGGTATTTTCCCAAGATGGCCACCAACCCCGGGCATAAAACCCAGGTGACCCTCTGCAAAGCCAGGTTGTTTTGTGATACGAAATTTTAATGTCTCCTCAATACGTTTTGGGCCCTTGCCTGTCACGGATACTTGACCCACACACGTGAGTGAGGTACCATTTTATTGGGAGAGCTGGAGGAATGATGGGTGGTAGGAAATCTGTGTCAGCCCTGTGATCCCAGAACTCTCATACACAGAAATGTGAGAAAAATGTGATTTTTTCAGCTACATTTGAGGTTTGCAGGGGATTCTGAGTAGGAAAACGTTGGGGGTCCATGACCTCTCTGGATTCCCCCCGGTGTTTAGTTTTCAGAAATGTATGGGTTTGGTAGTTCCCAAGATGGCCACTGAGCCAAAAATCCAGGTGACCCCCCCTTTCAAAACCAGGTTGTTTTGTGATAGATAATTTTGATGTCGCCTCAATATGTTTTGGGCCCTTGCCTGTTGCAGGTACTTGGCCCACCCATGCGAGTGAGGTACCATTTTTATCGGGAGACCTGGAGGGAATGGCTGGATGATAAGAAAGTTGTGATTTTTCTGATACCAGAATATTATGACACAGTATTGCAAGAAAAATGTGTGACTAACATCACATTATGAGGTTTGTTTGGCATTGTGAGTAAAGAAAGGTGTTGGGATCCTTGAGAGGCACACCACTCAGCATTCCCCATTATTTTTGGTTTACAGAAATATCTAAAGTTGGAAAATTTTCCATAGAGACAGACTACACCTTATGCACAGACAGACAGATGTGACAAATATGAATGCCTATCCAAACCTGAACCAATTACTCACAGCTCGTGCGCTGTGAAGCCACGGCAAGGCACCAACCTCTTTACAGGTCATTCACACAACTTTCATATGTGACACACAAGACCATTCACACTGCCAGCCGTGGGCCCAGCACATTACAACATTCACATCAACAGACAGTGCCTTTCAAGGGTCCATCACTTTCATACGCCCACATAACTGACACAGCAATCACACCAACTGGTGGTTGACATAGTGTGTGCAGTGGTGTTTGACTAGCAGAGTGTGTGTTGGCCGGCAGCAAGTCACTCCTCACACACTGCCAGCCAAATGCCAGCTCACGCACACCGCAAGCCAAGCACAAGCCCACACACACTGCCAGCCAAGCACCAGCCCATGCACATCACCAGCCAAGCCCCTGCCCAGCCACACCGTCAGCCCATGTGCACCACGAGCCAAGTGAGAGTTGACGCACACCACCAGCCAAGCGCCTGTCCACCCACACTGTCATCAAATTATTTAACAAGAAAGAAAACACAAACCAATTGGAACTAGATACAAAGCTATAACTACAAACACAGCAGTTGTAACTAAAGACATCATTCTAATGCCAGCAGTGAAACTGAACAACAACTATATAAAACCATACAGACCAGGCAGTGCACTATTAGACTCACGGTTGCTCCCAAAAACTCTTTTGAGTGTGATACAATCTGAAACATGTGGGCCCACACAGCCCAGGATAAGAAGGACATTCAGCACAGTGCATATGACTCTCCTTCCGCATGCCTCTTCACAAACAGACTCTACATCTCTTACAGGGATCGTTTTTTTGAGCGTGGGAGGATAAATCAGGAAAGTGGTGATCTTTCAATCTAGCCATATCCTCCACCACTCCTACTCTAGGAACACTTGTCTATTCCACTACAACAAAAGCATTAAAACTTGCTAAATTGAAGAGATGGATGTCTGCTAGACCTGGTTTCATTGGCGTGAGATTTCCCTTCCATTTTTTACTGATTGCCTCCTCTGTTTTTGATCTGTTTTGCTGGTTAGATGCTTTGGGAACTGTGCCACTGCTATTCAGTGCTACAGTGCAAGTGCTCCCTTTGTTAAATTGATTTATTGATTAGTAAGTTCATGATTGGGATATTTGATTTACTTGTCAGACCCGAGCACAGTGCACCAAGTGTGCCCAGGGCTTGTAAATCAAATGCTGCTGGTAAGCTTGCAGCACTGGTTGTGCCACCCACAGAAGCAGCTTGGAAAGTGTGTCTCAGGTAACCCTGGGAGTAGTGGGCGTAGTGGGGCTACGCGAAGCACCACGAAGTGGAGGGGATCTACGCATGCCCCCCTACTTTGCATAGCCCCACTAGGTGCCACACGCCTCTCTCCCGCCCTCCTCTAAATGCCCTTAATATATTTAAAAACATTCTAAAACTAAAAAAAATACTTACCTGCGATGCGGCGTCCCCGGGCTCCTTCTTCCTGTTATCTCTGCCTACTTCTTCCTCACAAATGCATTTCTTGCGAGAAATGCACATAAGTGCACGCCTGCGCATGCGCATTTGTGAAGTCGGCTGAGATACCAGGAAGAAGGAGCCCAGGGACGCCGCATCGCAGGTTGGTCTTTTTTTAGTTTTAGAATGTTTTAAAATATATTAAGGGCATTTAGAGGAGGGCAGGCAACTTTGCTCCGCCATGGCGTGTGCATAGTGTTGCCTACTATGCCTACTTTTCGAATCGTGAAGTAGGCAACACTACGCACACTCCATGGGCGGAGCGGAGTACTACACCCACCCCTAGTCTCAGGCCTGCTATTGCAGAGCCTGTGTGCAGTCTAGTACTGCCATGTTGACTTGGCAAGTGCACCCAATTGCCAGTCCCTAAACCTTTCCTTTTCTTCACATCAGACACCCCTATGGTAGGCCCACGGGCAGCAGGGTGCATTGTAAGTATAAGGTAGGACATGCCCTGATGTGTGTGGCATGTCCTAATAGTGAATTACAGCCATTTTCTTTTTTCACTATTGCAAGGCTACATGTTATCCATAGGCCAGAATGGGCAGCTTGATTATGACAACTTATAATCCTAACTGACTCAGGGAATGTGGTAGAAATTCTTTTTTAGTATGCCTGAACTCAGAATGATAAAATACATCTTTAAGTAAAGTTGGTTTTAACATTGTGTGTTTGAAAATACCACTTTTAGATAGTAGGTATGTTCTTGCCTCACCATCCAAGTCTGCCTCTGCTATGTTGTGTATTCCTTATCTGGAGTTTGAGTGACAGGGGCTGGGGGATTCCAGGAGACAGGGTGAGTCAGCACAAGGCTGAATAAAGAGATCTGCATGTACTTGGGTGGGAGGAATTGCACCTGGGACCTGAATTGTGCTGAGCCTTCCTTCCACAGTGCTGGCTCCACCTCCTGTGGCGTGTCTGATGTACCTGGCCTACACTGTGAAAGGAAAGAAGGAGTCTTGTCAACAAAGTGCTCCAAGACTGACCAGAACTGGTTTGGGCGAGGCAAAAGCCCCTCTGCCTTCAGAGGACAAAGGATGTTGCAGTACAAATATGGGAACCCATACCCTAAGACAGTGGTTCCCCAACTTTTCCGACTAGTGGCTCCCTTCACCAATTGGCAGGTGGCCGCGACTCCCCATTACATTACTTTTTTTTGGTAATTTCTGTTAACGGCTTGCAATACAATACTGTATCTTTGTGGAGGAATCTGCAAGGCCCTGGGCCGGACTCAAGAGAGGCCGTCAGTAATGGATTGCATTGGATCGCAAGTATTGACAAAGCTAACAAGCTTGGCTTTGATTTACTAATGGAGTGATTCTTAACCTGTGGTCCGAGCACACCTAGGGGTCAGCTAGGCCTACTGAAGGTGTCCCCAAATGCTTTACAAAATTAAACAAAATTAAAAAGTACCACATATATACAATTAAAAATGCAAAATTGTAATTTTGAAAATATTTTCTACATTTGCTTTTGAATTAAATAATATATTTGAATATTTGAGCATCTGTTTGGTGTTATTGTATTTTTAGGAGGATACATGTTTTTGTATTTGTATGTTTTATTTTGAGGTTGAAATCACATTAATTGCTTAGGCCGGTTGACCCTGGCTTCCAATAACAACTCAGTAGGGTCATGGCATCCAATAATGATTCAACGGGGGTCCATACATGTCAAAAGCTAAAGAAACGCTGTGCAAATGCCTGCAAATACAGCATGTGTAGCTTGCAAACAAATTATGGTATGATTGTTGTTTGCCTTTGTTAGCACATTAAAATGAGATCTATTAACTTTTCCAATGCTTGTTTGCTTCTGGCATCAATTTTTTCTTAGCTCTGTCCTCTGTGCCCCCAGTTTTTGCTCTTTAGGGGAATGGAATAAAAGTGGTGTGTCCCTGCATTACCGGGCCCAGGGAAACTTTAAATAAACTTGATGGATGAATTGTGGGCGGTTTTGGACCAATTACACAAGGAGTCGACAAACATATCTCCCCATTTAGAAGAGAGTGTGAAGTACTCAAAAGCTTGTGTCAAGTCTTATAAAGCACCACCCTGTGCTAGTTAGTTGATATTTCAAAACATTAGATTGAAGTACATAATTGCATCATTGACATATCCTATGGGCTTTAGAACCTGACTCTATAAAGGTGCATGAAAAGGTTTCACATATGAAGGTGACCTGCTGTATGTTCTGGAGTTTGGCATACACATCAATATTAATTTATTTCAGTGATTATTGTTTCCTTTGGCCTCAGCGGACAGCTGAAAACCACTGCTGCAGTCAGCTTATTTTTCATTTAAAAAGTATTTTATTCATAATGAAGTTGCAGTTTTGCTTAAACAAGTGAGCATGGATTGTAGAGTGCACTCCCGAGTAAAACTTCCTTCCTTCCTCTCACATTGATAGTCCTATTTCAAACGAATTGTAACTTGACGCAACTGGAATACAAAGTGCTGCACGATAGCAGGGGCTCTTCATCAATGTCGAACAGTGCACATGACAAGTGGATTACATCAGGATTCTTGTTTTTATAGTATGCACTATATTATATAATAAAATTATAGGGAGCACTTCCGAACTCCCACAGATCATTTATGTTAAAAACACCTTTGAGAGACTTCAAACACTGGCATGTTTTCTCAGAGCCCCCAGGATAAGGAAAGGATTTTCATGAATTCGATATTCTGACGATGCAGCAAATGCACCCCCAGTGGATGTCAGATTCAGCGCACCCGGCCAGCTCTCAAAAGGCCACAATAATTGCTAAGGGACTCTGCTCTGCAATTGCGACCCCGGCGTCCCTGGCTGCTTTTGGTGGCGCACCGGGGTACCGCGGCGCACAGTTTGGGAACTGCTGCCCTAAGACTTTAGATCACATCTGGAACAACAAGACAAATATTTGCAAGGAGAGGATCCAAGGAAGCTACAGGAGTTTGGACTGCCCCCCTGCCAATGTACTGTTGCTGGGTTGGCCTGCAGTGGTTTCTTTATTGCCAAGGAAAGGAGAAGGAACTTTCAAAGAACTTTCATCACCTTGCAGAATATTACTCCAAGGGCTTGAACTTGTGCTTGCCTCCTGCTGAAGTCTCAGGGACAAAAGACTTCACCACCAGTTCCCCCCAGAGTTTCCTTGCTGGGAATTCTGTCTGCAGAAGTCTGTGTGTTGCTGGGAGCTGGAAGTGCGACGCATCGAGAAGAAGCGTGTCACAGTCGCAGCTGTTGCCGTCACGTCGCTGGAGAAGCGTGTCGCTGCCTCAGAGGTCGCCGCCACTTCACCAGAGAAGCGTGCCTTCATCAACGCTGTTACCCGACGCATCACGGGAGAATCGTCTCGCCGCCACAAGGTCACAGTCACATCACCGGAGAATCATGTCGCAGGGCCAGTCTCGGCTCCAGGGCTACAGAGTTTGCTGCACGGCCGCTGGCCATGCACGCATCGTCTTCATGTCACCGCATCAAGAGCGCTATCTTTTTGCATCGCACCGGATTGTCGCATTGCATTGAGGCTCCATCTAGCCACATCATAACCGGGCTGCAGTACGAGAACCTACGCATCACCTCCTCTCCGGTAAGTATCAAGACGCATCCCGTACTCTGCGCAACCATTGAGGCGCGACGCATCATCTCCCCGAAGCAAGGAACCAGCACATCTCCCTCCCTGTGAGCATTTTATTTGTTTTGCGTATGCATCCAGGTACGTTTGTGACAACTGTGTCGCATTTATCATCAACTTAAACTAAGTAACTTCTACCGTCTTTAAGTCTATTTGAAGTACAGTATTGTGGATTTTTGTCATGTATGGTCTTGTGTTAGGTTTATATAAAGAATACTTATTTTTATAAAACCTGTGTGGTGTCCATCTGTAGTGTTTTCACAGTATTACAGTGTATATTCACAAATGCTTAACACACTGCCTCTGACATAAGCCTGCCCGCTTGTGCTAGGCTACCAAGGGGGTGAGCAGGGGTTATCCAGTAGTGTAATCCCCTTTCCGGGACCATTGCCAACTAGAGAACCCCAGTTCTAACAATGTCCGACTTCCGAAACCAAATGTAGGCCCTACGAACAGCAGTGTGAGGTTCCCGCCGCCGATCTACTCTATTGATGCCACCCATATGCTTATTGTAGTCTACAATGCACATAGGTTTGCTCACTTCAACAACCTGACCCCAAACAGTCGCAGGTGAAGTACTGTCATCATGGATGGTAGTCAGCATGTACACATCCCTCCTGTCCACAAATTTCGCAGCTAGCAGTTCCTCACTAAGCTAGGCACTACACTGTCCGCTCTGAAGCTTTTTGAAAACAAGCTCTTTTTGTTAACCTTTATGGTTAGAGCGGATTGTGCCACAAGCAAAAGTGTCTACTTTGAAAAATTCCTTAAACAATTTCACAACAGTGTAGGGGTTATCTAGGTACAAATGGTGACCTTTGTTAAACAGTCCTCTAGCAAGTTCCCACACAATTTTCTCTGAAAATCCAAAATTGAACAGACAACCAGGGGGTCCATAGTGGAGTCCCTACCAAGGACTGGAACTTGGTTTTGGGCCCCAGCAAACTCTGAAAGTAAGCTTGCAAGGGGATCACGATAAACAAATAAGCGGAATGAAATCTAGACATCACTCACTGGAGGGAAATAAATGTTTGGGACTGTGATTGAACTACGATAACCACAATGCTAAAGGTAAAGTCTACTGTGACGCACACCAGGGGGCAAACACTTAAAATGCAGTGAATTGGTTTTGTTCGGTTCCAGCCTCTTTGATGATTCTGGCGCACCCTTTGAAAAAGGTCTGTGTAGACCGAAATGCATTAGCGACTGAGAGATGCCAGCGCTTTTAAATATGCAATAAACCTGCCAGTTTTCATCGTGAATGTGTGCAGCTCATTCCTTCTCATTGAGAGGGGTTTGTTTCATATTGTACGGCTTGGTCCTGCCGTGTGCAATGCACCACCAGCTTTAAAGTGCGCCATCACTGCCTGAAAACGGACCGTGTGTGGAGTCTGCGAAAGCAATTAAGGCAGCGGCGCTACCAAGGACTGGAACTTGGTTTTGGGCCCCAGCAAACGCTGAAAGTAAGCTTGCAAGGGGATCACGATAAACAAATAAGCGGAATGAAATCTAAACATCACCCACTGAAGGGAAATAAATGTTTGGGACTGTGATTGAATTACGATAACCACAATGCTAAAGGTAAAGTCTACCGTGACGCCCACCAGGGGACTAACACTTAAAATGCAGTGAATTGGTTTTGTTTGGTTCCAGCCTCTTTGATGATTCTGGCACACCCTTTGAAAAAGGTCTGTGTAGACCGAAATGCATTAGGGACTGAGAGATGCCAGCGCTTTTAAATATGCAATAAATCTGCCGGTTTTCATCGTGAATGTGTGTGGCTCATTCCTTCTCGTTGAGAGGGGTTTGTTTCATGTTGTACGGCTTGGTCCTGCTGTGAGCAATGCACCACCAGCTTTAAAGTGCGCCATCACTGCCTGAAAACGGACCGCGTGTGGAGCCGGTGAAAGCAATTAAGGCAGCGGCGCTACCAAGGACTGGAACTTAGTTTTGGGCCCGAGCAAACTCTGAAAGTAAGCTTGCAAGGGGATCACGATAAACAAATAAGCGGAATGAAATCTAAACATCACCCACTGGAGGGAAATAAATGTTTGGGACTGTTATTGAACTACGATAACCACAATGCTAAAGGTAAAGTCTACCATGACGCCCACCAGGGGGCAAACACTTAAAATGCAGTGAATTGGTTTTGTTCGGTTCCAGCCTCTTTGATGTTTCTGGCGCACCCTCTGAAAAAGGTCTGTGTAGAGCGAAATGCATTAGGGACTGAGAGATGCCAGCGCTTTTAAATATGCAATAAACCTGCCGGTTTTCATCGTGAATGTGTGCGGCATATTCCTTCTTGTTGAGAGGGGTTTGTTTCATATATATATATATATCTATCTATATATATATAAATATATATAGATAGATATATATATATAGATATATATATATATATTACCTACTGGCGGTCGCCAGTAGGTATATATAGTTAGGATTTTTTCTCTATGGGATTTTTGAAAATTCTATGTCTAATAACTTTGGCGTTTGTGGACGGAATTGGCTGAAATTTTCAGGAAAATGGAACATTTTGTTTCTGAGCAGCCACTGAAAATTTGGGGGGGTTCGTCAAGGGGGGGCCGAGAAAAAAGGGGGTCCCAAAACGCGTTTTTCCCATGTTAATTTCCATAGGGCGGTTGGCCTCACTTTTAGCCCGAATGGCTGAATGGATTTGCACGAAACTTGGCAAAATTGTAGGGACTGTTAGCCCGATGTGCCTTTGCTAGGTCTCAAGATATGTGCTCCAGTGGATTTTGAGAAATTAACGTTCAAAAAAATATATATATCTGTAAGCGCGCTCCGGGCAGCGCCCCGGTTCGCGTACTTGACGCGTAACGGAACTTCGCGAAGCGAAGCTGATTGGCTCTCCGGTGTCTGTCATCATTCTAAACAGTCCGGAGCGGCCGCCATCTTGTCTCTCGGTAGGATCGAGAGACAAGAGGAGGCTAAAACAAAGGGGGAAATGACCATAAGGGGGCATAGTAGATCCTTCCTGACCCCCTAGGTTTGATGTGGAGGCTTTAAAAGGGCCCCGCGGGGCAAAACAAAAATTTTTTTTTTTTTTTTTTGCATGGGTAGCGCCCGGTACGCGCACCGGGAAGCGGTCCGGGGAGCGTACTATAGGGAAAAAAGAATGATAGACTATGATATTTTGAAATATTGTATGTTTATTGATTGTTCTTTTTGTTGTTTTTTTTTCCTTTTTTTAAGTAGCAGTATTAATGATTATTATATATAAATGTATTTTTGGAATTGTGCACAGTATACTATAAGTCTGACTTTACATTATAATCAATTTGGTACTAGTTTATGAATTACATATAAAAATGATTAAAGACAAACAATTTTTTAATATTAAATATCATTTTATTTTTCTGATTCTTTTTCAAAATTTAATAGAACGTCTAACATTTGACTGTCCGATATGTCCTCTTGTTGAGTGAACATAACTTCCCACATTTGACCGTCATCATAATGAAGTAAATAATCCACAGATTCTACACATTGTAGAAGTTCATGGTCTCGTGATTCATCCATGAATTCCAATTTCCAAGTCAATGGGTTCAATTATTTCCTCATTATTCATGTCTAGGACAATTTCAAAGGAAACGTTCTGTTCTCCTTGCATTTTTGTGCTGAAATTTGAATAAAAAATAAAAAAAAATATATATCAGTAGAGATAGGGCACTGTTGGGTTTAAGTTCAGACAGGTACTTTTGAGGCATGAAATAGTATTATTAAAAAGTGCCTGTGAGAAAGCCTATGTAAATTCGTAATAATACCACAGAAACCTAAATCAATCCATAATTATAATAAACAAGCCTTTCTCAATGTCTAACTCTTACAGAGGGATAGTATATAACTATCTGAAAATGTTTTCAAATTTATAAAATAATATCTTACCTTTTAAAAACAAGTTTAAGTTGTGAGTGAAAATGATCTTGCAATGTAGTTCAGGAAGTAGTAGTCAAAATGGCTGTGTTTCTCTCTCTTTTTTTATATATATTCAGGTACATAACCAATCAAATGTCAGGTAAAAAAAGTAGAAAATGAAAGTAACATTTTAATTGGTTGTCAATTCCAACACTTCAGATGTGTTTTGTGAAGTAATTTACCTCAGGGTATTTAGAGAGGTCTACAGGCTAAATGGCTAAATGGAATTCCAACCAAATTTGTGAAAATGGTAGGGATTGGTATGTAGTATGAGCTAATCTATATTTGGTGAAAGTGTCTCCAGGGTTTCTTCTGTAAATTACTTTCCCACCTTTTTTAATGGAGCGCTTCCCGGTGAGCGCCCCGGTACGCAAACCGGCAGCATTACGGGAGTCCACCATTTTGTGTTTTGGTCGAATTAAGATACAAGATGGAGGGCAAATAATGTTCAGAATGGGTAGAAGGGGGCACGGTAGACGTATTTTGACCTAGGTTTTCTGAGGGTGGCTGAGGAGGCCCATATGTGCGAAAAAAAACCATTTTTTAAAAAAAATTCGCGCGGTTAGCTTCCGGTTCACGTACCGGGTAGCGCTCCGGGGAGTGTACTTTGTTGAAAATTTGTGTAAAAAGTTAGAGAAAAATAATAATTGTTAGTGATCAGATGTAGGGTAGCTCTGAGAAGAGCTTTTGGGTTTATGGTACATTTAGGTACTTATAAGTAGGTACCAATGCACAGTTTTAAATTCAGAATGAAAATTCTGTTCCCTTCATCTGAGAAGTGAACTCCATCTCCTCTGTAGATATCTTGCATGTAGTAACGTAAGTTATTGTTGTAGATGGAGCCCATTCCATGGTCTCTCATATAAGCTGAAACAGATTTGTTTACATGCTTCCTCGATTTCTCAATTTGTGGACAAAATTGGTTCGACCACCTCCATTTCTGTCTTTGGCATATATTTGAATATACCAAGGCAGTTTGAGGAAAAAGTGCCATCAATTGCTCAAAGGTGTCCTTTAAAAGCATTTCCAGACCTACCCCAGTCAAAGTGCCCAAGTCATTTCCTCCACAGTGCACAATTAACAGGTCAGGTTTAGGCAAATGCATAAAGGTTTTCACCAATGGTATCAATTGGTGACATTTTAATCCTCTGTGGCCAAACCACTTAATTTCCACATCTTGTAAATTGAGGTTAGGTACATTTCTGTTATCAGCATACCTCTGAGCCCAGTAGATGTAACTATGTCCAACAATCCAGACAGAAAACATTGTCTTTTCTAATTTTTAAATACATGTTTTAATATTTTTCAAATGTTTGTTCTCTCTTTCACAGATTGAAAGTATAAAAATAACAAGTGACTAAGTTAACGACAATTATAAGGTAAATGTTTTGTACTCTTTTCGTTACATTTCTATCACATTTAACTACTATTAGTTCCACTGCTTCATTTCTTTAACCCTCACTTTCCTGCCTTTGCTACTTCCCTCATTCCTTTCTCTATTACTTACTTACTCTACTACTTCCACTCCTTTTCTCAGTCCCTCTCTTCTCATAGTTCCTCACTCTTGTTCACTCACTCCGTCTCTATTACTCTTAGTGTCTCTGACTGATCACTCTTTCACTACTTGTTCATTATGCTTTCTCTGTGTAGTTGAAGAACAATAAGGGGCATATTATGAACACAGCCAATAAAATTATTGCAGTTTTTATCGGCAGAAAACTGCTGCAAAAGCGGTTTTAGCGGCAGTTTCCTGCCGCAAAAGCGGCTTTAGCGACACATTTCTGCCGATAAAAGCTGCAAAACTTTTATTGCCTATGTTGATAATATGCCCCTATGTTATTTAGATTTCTTTGCAGTTTCAATTATTCTTTTTCTGTTACTTCTTCTTTTCTGCTTTCTGTTTTTTCTCTCTGTTATTCCACATGTTTTAATCTTATTTTGAACATTCACTCATATTCTCTAAGAAACTCTTCTTTGTTATTCTTCTACTCTCCTTTTTTTTCTTTCACTTCCTTATCTATTTTGTTTTTCACAATTATATCCTCTTTCATCTTTTCTTTGGTAAATAAATCTATTAAACAGTATCTCTGGTTTAGTCCCTATAGCTGTCTTTCTTTTAACATTACTCTCTGTTTACTTCCCTTATACTTACTCTTCTTTTTTTATTTTTTTTTTTGTTCGCTCCCGGTTCGCGTACCGGGGAGCGAACCGGGAAGCGAACCAAAAGAAATAGAGGTTGCCAGAGTGCTAAACATTCTAGCAATTTTTTTATAAAGGGGAGGTAGTTCTGAAAAGAACTTTTTTTTTAATGTTTTTGTTGTTTTATATTTTTTTTTATTTTTCTGAACATTTTTTGTTTTTTTGTATTTTTTGAACAATGTTATGGTTTTTTTGGTTTTTTGGGGGGGAAACAACGAAAAACAGGTATTAGAAAGGGCTCAACAGGAGCAAAAGTTTTTTTTATTTTTTGGGGCGTTTAGAGCACTTGTGGTTTTCATAGGCTCTGTTTATCAAATTAATACTCATATTGCCACATGAGAGTAGGTTACCGCAATATATACACACTATCTTCATGTGGACAAAATTTTCTTGAATGTTTGGCACTGTTTCCCGTGCCTCTGGCCCCGACAGAGTTACCTGTGCCGATGTCCTGGCCACAGGAGTTGGTGGGTTGTCTTGCAGGTCACGCATCTCTGCCCTGCTGTAATTCAGTGGATGCCACCTCTGCATGTGACGGTGCATAGTATAGTTGCCGAAACTATACTTTTTATTTGTGCCTCTAGATAAATTTTCTTTGCATATGAGGCATGTCACATAGCGAGCATTCACTTTTTTTTGTCCTTGAGGAAAAGAAAAAAACTGCCAAATAAAACTATTTTTGTGGTGAGATATCCGGGGCTCCTCACGTAAAAACTGTGTTGGCTGTATTTCCTCTTCCTCTTCTTCATCCTCTTCCTCCTCTGTGTTGGGAATGAACTGTGGAGGTGGTCCTCTCTTCCTTGATGGTGGTGGTGGTGGGGGTGCACCAGCTGCAGCTACTACTGAAGCCATTTTCTACTCAGCAAAATAGGTCTTCCTTTCACAAAGTTGAAAGTCAGAGTGAGAAAAAAGGTGGGGGCTTTCATCATTTTGGAAAAAAAATAGTTCTAAACCAATGAAAAGTGTTATTTTTAGGTCACATGACCTAGCCTTACATCATTAGGAAACCAAAAGTGAAATGAACCAATGAAAAGTTTTATTAACAAGTCACATGACCTGTTACGCTTATGTTACGCGCTGCGGGACGCGCCCCGGATCGCTTCCGGGGAGCTGCGCTTCGCGCCTCGGTTCGCGCTCCGGAGCACTTCCGGGTGCGCTAACGCGGCGCATCATAAGACGCATTACGCGGCAACGCGATACGTCTTGCTTCCGCGACGCGTCACGATGTTGATTTCTAACGCGGCAGTTGAGCAAACGGAACGTTTACCGGTTCGCGTACCGAGTCGCTGCACCAAATTGAGCTAACGGGAAGCTACCCGGTTCGCGAACCGGGAGCGAACCAAAACATAATAATAAAAAAAATTATTAATAAACATATAAAATATATTTTTTGATTTAAAGAAGAATACATTTTACAGCTATAGATATTAGCTTTTTAAAAAACCAATGAAATTCACTGAAAAAACCATAGGTTATAGACCATATATAGTTAGGAATTAGCATTTACAAAACCTTGAAAATTCACTGAAAAAAACATAGGTTATAGACCATATATAGTTAGGAATTAGCATTTAAAAAACCTTTTTTTACTCAAACAAAACCATTGAAATTCCATATATAGTTAGTTGTACTAACTATATATCGCGCACCCGCAATCCACTGCTGATCATGTCACATATGACATCATTCATGACATGGTCAGTGACATCACTGATGACATCACTGATGACATCTCAAATGACATCACTGGTGACATCACTGATGACATCTCAAATGACATCACTGATGACATCACTGATGACAACATCCAGTGACTGTATGTTTCTGTAAAGTTAAAATATGTCTTACATATTGAAGAATGAGTGGATGTATAAGTGTCTGAATGAAGGATTTAGTAGGTGCATGACTGACTGTATGAGTGAGTGAATAAATGTGTGTCACTGAGTGCATGGGTTAGTGACTAAACTGTCTTAATTTGTGCATCATTATGTCTGTTGTTCTGTAAACTGCTGCATGTGTTGATCAGTAGCTATATGAGTAAGTATATGGGTTATTGATTGGTTGCCCAAGTATTTGTATGGGAGACTGAGTGTGTGTGTGTGGGTGGCTGGGAGGTGTATGACTCTGTGCATAGATGTGTGAGCAGTTGATTCACTAGATGTATGGGTTCAAAAGTGCATGTAGAAACACCTGTATGGGCGGTTGACTGAGTGCATTGGTGAGTGAATGGATATCTCAGTGCTACATGTCAAAGTAAGTACATATGTAAAACACAGTACATGTGACAGTTGACATATATAAATAACTGTGCATAAGAGCCAGTGAATGTGTGAGTGGCTGTATTGATCATTGTGAACTTGTATCAGGCATTGTAAAAGAGAGTAAATATGTGTTAGTATATGTTTGAATAAGTAAGGTGTGTATAACTGTATAGTTGAGGAAATGGAGGTGTGATTGATTCTTTGCATGACTGACTAGGTGTGTGAGTAACTCCATGGATGAGTGACAGTCTGTGAGTGTCTGTTTACACTGAGTGTATCTAAGGTTATATTAGAATCTGAAGAGGTTCATCGTATTATCACATGAATGATGTCATCAGTGATGTGATCAGTAATGTCAAATGAGATGTCATCAGTGATGTCATCAGTGATGTCATTTGAGATGTCATCAGTGATGTCATCAGTGATGTCATTTGAGATGTCATCAGTGATGTCATCAGTGATGTCACTGACCATGTCATGAATGATGTAATATGTGACATGATCAGCAGTGGATTGCGGGTGCGCGATATATAGTTAGTACAACTAACTATATATGGAATTTCAATGGTTTTGTGTGAGTAAAAAAAGGTTTTTCAAATGCTAATTCCTAACTATATATGGTCTATAACCTATGGTTTTTTCAGTGAATTTTCAAGGTTTTGTAAATGCTAATTCCTAACTATATATGGTCTATAACCTATGTTTTTTTCAGTGAATATATATATATATATATATATATATATATATATATATATATATATATATATATATATATATAAATATATATATAATATATATCTTCAAAACAGGGGGCATTCACTGTCCTCCCCAAATATACACAATTGACACTATTAAAGGCTTTAGCACTTCTAAGGTAGAGCTTGGCAGGGGAAACCCCTATCTCCTGCTCTTCTGAGTGGCTACAACTAAATCTATATATTAAATCTTTGATGCATCTGTCTAGTATGAAACCCTATTGAATAGATTTGGCATTTTGTGTTAATACCATATAAAAGTGTACAGCTAAGGGTTCCGCAAAAAATCTTTGTATTGGCGTTGATTTTTGAAACAGGGCAATAAAACTCTAAGGTTTATAGTCTTTGTCTGTTTGGATATTAATGTTGCAATCATCCCTTCCCAGCATTGCAGGAACTTCTGTAAAAGGAGAAGCAGAATCATTAAGAATATCTTGGATTTCTTACAACAGCAGAGCATGCACCATCCAGGTTGATTGATTGACCCCAAGGCAATGCCCAAAGTTCCTAACGTCCAAGACTAAGTGGTGGATTAGGTGCTCTCATGGTACTGGGAGGTGGTAAACGTGTGCAAAAGCAAGCTTATCATGCAATAACATCACAGCAGTACCATGCAGTTTTGTGTTCCACCCATTAGAATTCCCAAATTCACTTTGTTTAATGCATACATTTAATATCTGCTCTGGGTAGGCGTTAAATGTATGCTGCGGCCTATGTAGGTAGGGTTTGTAGGTAGGAGATTTGAGAGTTGGGGAGAGAAGGGGAAACTAAATTCTGACAAGGGGGAACATTCTACCCTCATGCCCAAGCCTCATGTGAATTACCACTCAATAAAACCATGCCTGGTGTTCCAACACCCAGGAAAACTGGATGTGAGGTTACTAGCCCACTCAGAATGAGATTGAGCAGAATTCCATATGGTAATTCCTGTCCGCCTGACCCATAATCATGTCCTAAGTGATTTGCAACAATTTGCTAAAATATATATTTAAATTCAGCACCAGAATTCACCCAACTAACTCCAAATGCTGGTATAATCTTAGAAAATAAATTACCCCCAGGTCCCTCCTGTCCTCCTTGCATTCCTTCACAAATTGGAGATGACCATCACCACGACAGATAAAAAAAGAACAGGAGCATGCTGGGATACACAACCCACTCCCTCCCACTGGGAGTACATTAGCGGTGCCAGCCCAGAATGCAGCCTGTTCTTTTTTTCAGTCTTCGACAGAATGGGACGTGTTCAGGACTTACTTGATGGATTCTTCATTGGATGTCTCGTCGCGGCTGCTGGGTTGTTATCCCAGTCCTCTATCAGCATTCTCCTGGCCTGCACGGCTTGCCAGATGCTGCGTTGTCTACCGCCCGACCCTTTGTGGCTGAGGCACAGTTCCTCCTGGCGTCTTCCAGGTTGCAGTGCGCGTCTCCCTGTGGCTTGGCAGGTCAAGGTGAAGCGCTGCTGCAGCTGTTTGACAGGTCGTGGGGCTCTGCTGGGCGATGCTCCTGGGCCCCCTACCTGACGTTTGCTGTCCTGCCGGCCTCCTCTTGTTCCTGGCACCCCTGACGCTTGGTTAGATCGTTCCAGGGGCTGGACCTGCTGTGGCCTCAGCGGCCGTTACTGGCGGACTTCTCCACCCGGCATTGGTTTCCTGATGCTCACCTGGGCTGGCTGATGGGGGGGCAGTGGGCTTGGCGTGCATCCTTCCTGCCCCCTTGGTGAGTACTGCATAGCAGTCCCCTTTTTTTCTCCTTTGTGGGTGACACGTGCTGGGTCTGGTGGCTTGGAGGACTTCAGCGTCCACTCCGGATGCCTGTGTTTGTACTCCTGGTCACAGTTTTATATCCCGGTAGTGCCTCTTCTCCTTTCTGGAGTTGTTCCGATGGGTGCTATTCAGTTGGGGGACTGTGGGCACCTGTTATTCGGTGCCTGGTATATATATATATATATATATATATATATATTCACTGAAAAAACCATAGGTTATAGACCATATATAGTTAGGAATTAGCATTTACAAAACCTTATTTTACTCACACAAAACCATTGAAATTCCATATATAGTTAGTTGCACTAACTATATATCGCGCACCCGCAATCCACTGCTGATGATGTCACATATTACATCATTCATGACATGGTCAGTGACATCACTGATGACAACATCCAGTGACTATGTTTCTGTAAAGTTAAAATATGTCTTACATATTGAAGAATGAGTGGATGTATAAGTGTCTGGACGAAGGATTTAGTAGGTGCATGACTGAATGTATGAGTGAGTGATTAAATGTGTCTCACTGAGTGCATGGGTTAGTGACTAAACTGTCTTAATTTGTGCATCATTATGTCTGTTGTTCTGTAAACTGCTGCATGTGTTGATCAGTAGCTATATGAGTAACTATATGGGTTATTGATTGATTGCCCAAGTATTTGCATGGGAGACTGAGTGTGTGTGTGGCTGGATGGGAGGTGTGTGACTCTGTACAGATCAATGTGTACTTGTATCAATGATTGTATAAGAGAGTAAGTATGTGTTAGTATATGGTTGAAAACGTAAGGTGCTCTATGTTTAACTGTATAGAGTAGAAAATGGAAGTGTGATTGATTCTTTACAGGACTGACTAGGTGTGTGAGTAACTCCATGGATGAGTGGCAGAGTGTGAGTGTCTGTATAGGTGTATGAGTGCATATGATTGTGTTGTAAACATGAGTGATTGTATGTATGAATGATTGTATGGGTGAATGAGTGAATGTGTGTGTAGACGTAGGAATCAGTGAGTACGTATGTAGTAACTAGTATTGGTGTGTCAATGGTTTCAAAAATTATACTCTGTTTTTAACACTGGGTGAAACAGAGGTTATATTAAAATGTGAGGAGATGCATTGTATTGTCACATGAATGATATCATCAGTGATGTGGTCATTGATGTCAAATGAGATGTCATCAGTGATGTCATTTGAGATGTCATCAGTGATGTCATCAGTGATGTCACTGACCATGTCATGAATGATGTAATATGTGACATCATCAGCAGTGGATTGCGGGTGCGCGATATATAGTTAGTGCAACTAACTATATATGGAATTTCAATGGTTTTGTGTGAGTAAAATAAGGTTTTGTAAATGCTAATTCCTAACTATATATGGTCTATAACCTATGGTTTTTTCAGTGAATTTTCAAGGTTTTGTAAATGCTAATTCCTAACTATATATGGTCTATAACCTATGGTTTTTTCAGTGAATTTCATTGGTTTTTTAAAAGCTAATATCTATACCTGTAAAATGTATTCTTCTTTAAATCCAAAAATATATTTTATATGTTTATTAATAACTTTTTTTTTTAATATTTTTTTTTTCTTCGTTCCCGCTTCGCGAATCGGGAAGCTTCCCGTTAGCTGACCTTGATGCCGCGAAATAGACCGCGAGCATATAAACGTTTCTTTACCGCAACTGCCGCGTTAGAAAACAACATCATCACGCCTCCCGTCCGCATGACGTTTCGCGTTGTCGTGTGATACGTCATATGACGTGCTACGTTAGCGAACTGGTACGCTTACCGAGTCGCAAAGCACAGGTTTCTGGAAGCAAACCGGGAGGCCCTGCAAAGCGCGTAACGTAAACACAGCAGGTCATGTGACTTGGTAATAACACTTTTCATTGGTTCATTTCACTTTTGGTTTCCTAATGATGTAAGAAGCTTCCCGTTAGCTCAATTTGATGCCGCGACCCGGTCCGCGAACCGGTAAACGTTCCGTTAGCGCAACTGCCACGTTAGAAATCATTATCGTGACGCGTCGCGGAAGCGTGACGTATCACGTTGTCGTGTAATGCGTCTTATGACGCGCCGCGTTAGCGCACCCGGAAGTGCTCCTGGGCGCGGACCGATGCGCGAAACGCAGCTCCCCGGAAGCGATCCACGGCGCGTCGCGTAAGCGCGACGTATCGCGTTACCGCGTAATGCGTCTTATGACGTACCGCGTTAGCGCACCCGGAAGTGCTCCGGGGCGCGGACCAAGGCGCGAAGCGCAGCGACCCGGAAGCTATCCGGGGCGTGTTCCGCAGCGCGTAACATAAGCGTGAGAGGTCATGTGACTTGTTAATAACACTTTTCATTGGTTCATTTCACTTTTGGTTTCATAATGTTGTTAGGCTTGGTCATGTGACCTAAAAATAACACTTTTCATTGGTTTAGAACTATTTTTTTTTCTCAAATGATGAAAACCCCTCCTTCTTTTTACCTCATTCTTACTTTCTATTTCCAGAGAGCAAGACCTATTTTTCACAATGGCTTCTGTAATAGCTGCAGCTGGTGCTTCTCAGCAACCACCACCACCACCACCACCAAAAGGACCACCACCAACACTGGACTTTGGTAGAGAGGAAGATAATGAGGACGAAGAGGAGGAGGAGGAGGAAGAGCAAGTAAGGCAGTTCCTGCCAGAAACACCAAGGCAGAGCCATATTAAAGACCACTACATATGGCAATTCTTTAAAATTCCACCTGGACAAAAGAAGGTCAATGCACCCCAGGTGTCTTGTTTGATTTGCAAAAATATACTTTCTCGTGGCAACCCCAACAAGAAATACAGCTTTGGCAATCATACAATGATTCGCCACATGGAGCGATGGCATCCCAATAATCTTTCCCAAGCACAAGTAAGGGATCTTGCTGCCAACCCCCCAGATGTCATCCCCAGCACCAACAGGGGTCAAAGCTCATTCGCCGGACCGGAAGGCCGAGAAATAATCCCCAATATTCAAGCTCCTTTTGCACACTACAAAATAGTTTGTATATATTGTGGAGGAACTATTGCTTATGGAGAGAAGAGTATTACTTTGATTAACCGAGCTGGAGAAAATCATAAATGCTACAAGATGAGAAAACAATGAATCCTTTTTATTTTTTTTTGCTCCTGTTGAGACATGTTCTAACCCTGCTTTTTTGTTATTTCCCCCTTACAAAACACAAAAAAAACACAAAATAGTTTTCAAAAATCCAAAAAAAAATAAAAAAATTGTTCAGAAAATTCATAAAAAAAAGAAAAAAAAAGAAAAAGAATAAAAAAACAGTTCTTTTCAGAACTACCTTCCATTTATAACAAAATTGCCAAAATGTTTATACCCTGTCTTTCTTTTCTCCTCATAGTACGCTCCTCCGACCGCTTCCCGGTACGCGTACCGGGCGCTACCCACGCAAAAAAAACAAAAAATATTTTTGTTTTTTTGCCCCGCGGGGCCCTTTTAAAGCCTCCACATTGACGCCGCCTCACGTACCAACGTATTTTCTCCGCATTTTACACCCTATGCCGCATAACAGGTCATGTGACTTGTTTATAAAACTTTTCATTGGTTCATTTTACTTTTGGTTTCCTAATGATGGAAGGCATGATCATGTGACCTAAAAACAACACTTTTCATAGGATGAAAACTTTTTTTTTTCCCCAAACGATGAAAGCCCCACCTTGTTTCTGGATGTTTCAGACTGAAGCTGGCGTCAGCATGAAAGCACCACCATCTCGTAGCTCAGTCGTGGTCATTCCGCGAGCAATCATGGCAGCCGCTCCCCACCAGAAGCCTGCAGGAGTCGGAGCCCCCAAAACTTTTGATGAATTCTCAAGGCGGAGGGGACGCTTTCGAGAATGGGGTCCAAGACCTAGCAGACAAGCGTCCCATTTCCAAGGTCTCCCAGGGCCATTTCAGTGGACCAGGCCCAAAAAGGAAACAGCCTGCCGCCATTTTGAGAGTCCTGTGACAGCCGCCTATCGCTGCACCGCAAGAGTGGGCGCAACTCAGCTGAATTGCGGCTTTTGACACAGTGGACCAAAAACGGACGGAATGGCAACTGAAACGGTAAAGGGGCGCCCCACTACAACAGATGACACTCCACCTGGACAGGCCCGTTCACCGCCTCCCCCGGGGCGCCCCGCGCCGTTATTCGGAGCAGCATTGTAGGATACCAAAACCAGTGCGGCAACTTACTGGACATCACCTTGGTGCCATCGTTCTGCTGCCTTGGAACTATTCGCGCAACAGTTTGCTACTGATGACCCACCCCCCGCGACGCCCCATGCCGTTATTTGCTGGGTGGCAACTTACTAGACATCACTTTAGTGTCATCTAGATTTCAGCGCGTTCTGCTGCCTTGGAACTATTCGCACAACAGTTTGCTACTGATGACCCACCCCCCGCGACGCCCCACGCCGGAAATCTGGACGTTGTGCTGCGTTGGGACTATTCGCACAGCCGACCGCTACTTCGTTGTTTTTCCCTAAAAATGTTTATATGTTATTACTATTTTTGTTTTCTTGTATATATTTATAAATTATTAAAGTTTTATAATCTTACTACTTTGTCGGAGTGCTATATATTTTTAATGTGACACATAATTGTAAAAACTTTGATGTACAAAGAGTCATCCCTGGAATCTTCCGCTTCACGCTCGGTCCCCTCCCCAATCACAATACAGGATGGTTTTCAGATAATAGCAACGCTTCTGCTGTGACGGATCTCATCGAGTGTGGGCCTTGATCTACTATAACTCCTTTGAAGAGGGGTGATTCTTTACAGCTGTGGCCATAAACTACATCTGCAGGGCTAGCTGATACCCTAGGACCAGCCTGGACAATCGGACACAGAGGAAAAGGAGTATCAGAGGGTGCGGTAGTGAATAGGGCGAAAGGGAGGTGTCGGGCGGGCACAGGGTGTGATTCTCAGGGAAGAGCAGCGCAGATGGGGGAGGTTTATTACCCATGCATAAGACAGAGAGCGGGGGTGACCACTGCCTGGGGGAGATGCTTGCGAGGGTGGGGAGCCATGCTAAGGATCGACAGCGTGCACAGAGTGGGTCTGGTCAAGGCATCTAAAATGGCTGCCGTGCACGACAAAAGTGTGGCATTTGAAAAAAGACAAGATGGCGCAGACAATGTTTTTCAACACTTCCTGATTTCCTTCGAATCGAACGTTAACAGACGTTGGGGCATATTACCAAAGTTAAGCGATATTTATCCCTAACGATGCTTAGCAACGATTTTTTTACCGTCAGAAATTATCGCAGATAAACCTTGCTATTATCAAGGTTTATCGGAAATACGATAAAAAACGACCGCAATGCATTAATATCGCTGAAAACTCAGCGATATTCATGCATTACCGAGCTAATGCTCTTAGCCATGTTATCCACCTCCCATTGGATAACATGGCTAAGAACTGCTCAGGGCAGGTGGTAGCTTTTGGAGATATTCGCGCTTATCTCGAATATTTCCAAAAGTTGATAATAGGAGATAGCGATGTTAGCGACTGTTTCCAGTCGCTAACATCTTGGCATGCCCACTTTGCATGTCATTAGTGATAAATATCACTCACATGCAAAGTGGGGCCCAAGATGGTCGCTATCTTCTACTAGCCGTCGCTAACTGGTGTTAGCAACAGCTAGGTAATACACATATAATTTTATCTTGTTTCTGAACGTTAATTTCTCAAAATGCACTGAAGCACATATATTGAGACCTAGCAAAGGCACATCGGGCTACCAGTCCCTACAATTTTGCCAAGTTTCGTGCAAATCCATTCAGCTGTTCGATCCTACCGAGAGACAAGATGGCGGCCGCTACTGACTGTTTGGAATGTTTACAGACACCGGAGAGCCAATCAGCTTCGCTTCGCAAAGCTCCGTAACGCGAAAAGTACGCGGTGCGCTGTTACAGATATATATCTTTTTTTGAACGTTAATTTCTCAAAATCCACTGGAGCACATATATTGAGATCTAGCAAAGGCACATCGGGCTACCAGTCCCTACAATTTTGCCAAGTTTCGTGCAAATCCATTCAGCTGTTCGATTATTATTATTTTTATTTTTTTTTGCCCCGCGGGGCCCTTTTAAAACCTCCACATCAAACCTAGGGGGTGAGCGACAATGTACTATGCCCCCTTATGGTCATTTGCCCCTTCGCTTTGGCCTCCTCTTGTCTCTCGATCCTACCGAGAGACAAGATGGCGGCCGCTACGGACTGTTTGGAATGTTGACAGACGCCGGAGAACCAATCAGCTTCGCTTCACAAAGCTCCGTTGCGCGAAAAGTACGCGTACTGGAGCGCTGCCCGGTCCGCTGTTACAGATATATATCTTTTTTTAAACGTTAATTTCTCAAAATCCACTGCAGCACATATATTGAGACCTACAAAAGGCACATCGGGCTACCAGTCCCTACAATTTTGCCAAGTTTCGTGCAAATCCATTCAGCCGTTCGGGCTAAAAGTGAGGCCAACCGCCCTATGGAAAACTCAATGTTAAAAACACGTTTTGGGACCCCCCTTTTTTCTCGGCCCCCCCTTGACGACCCCCCCCCAAATTTTCAAGGGATGCCCAGAAACAAAATGTGCCATTTTCCTGAAAATTTCAGCCAATTCCGTCCACAAACGCCAAAGTTATTAGACATAGAATTTTCAAAAAACCCATAGAGAAAAAATCCTAACTATATATACCTACTGGCGACCGCCAGTAGGTAATATATATATATATATATATATATATATATATATATATATATATATATATATATATATATATATATATATATATATATTACCTACTGGCGGTCGCCAGTAGGTAGTTATAGTTAGGATCGTTTTCTATAGGAAATCCACAACATTCTATTGGGAATAACTTTGGCGCCGAATGAGGGATCTGCCTGTAATTTTCCTTAACTTTGCCTCGCTGTGCTCCACTCCTTTCCTGAAGGTTTCGGGGGGATCCGTCAAGCGGGGGCCGAGATAAAAAGGGGGGTCTCAAAACGTGTTTTCCCCATGTTAATTTCCATAGGGCGGTTGGACTCACTTTTAGCCCCAACGGCTGAATGGATTTCCACCAAACCTGGCAAAATTGTAGGGACTGGTACCCCGATGTGCCTTTGCTATGTCTCAAGATATATGCTCCAGTGGTTTTTACGAAAATTTACTTTGAAAAAATATATATTGGGCTACATTGGGCTATATATATGTTAGAGCCCAAGGTAGCCCAATGTAGCCCAATGTAGCCCAATGTAGCCCAAAGATAGCCACCAGAGACCAAAAAAACAAATGTAGCCCAAATATCAGCCAGATGTAGCCCAACTATAGCCCAATGACAGAATGTCCCAGAGTGTTCTAAAGAACAACTAGAGCGCTAACAGTCTTACTTATGACAAAAGTATGGCACACCTGAAGTCATCTTGATTGGAATAAAGTGTTAACACTTAAAACATTTAATTTGCAAAGGAACAACATGAGGGGGTTCATTTTGCCATAGAAATTATGATTAGTGCTGAAGAAAGAAAAATTAGGGCACATTTTGAGTGACTTCTCAAATCCTCTTATATTTCATTAAAAAAATTCTGATATGCAGTCTCCCAAGATGGCCACCAGAGACAAAAGAGCTCAAATGTAGCCCAAATATCAGCCAGATGTAGCACAACTATAGCCGAATGACAGAATGTCCCAGAGTGTTCTAAAGAACAACTAGAACGCTAACAGTCTTACTTATGACAAAAGTATGGCACACCTGAAGTCATCTTGATTGGAATAAAGTGGTAACACTTAATACATTTAATTTGAAAAGGAACGAAATGAGGGGTTTCATTTTGCCATATAAATTCTTATATATATATATATATATATATATATGTATATATATATATATATATATATATATATATATATATTACCTACTGGCGGTCGCCAGTAGGTATATATAGTTAGGATTTTTTCTCTATGGGATTTTTGAAAATTCTATGTCTAATAACTTTGGCGTTTGTGGACGGAATTGGCTGAAATTTTCAGGAAAATGGCACATTTAGTTTCTGAGCAGCCCTTGAAAATTTGGGGGGGGTTCGTCAAGGGGGGGCCGAGAAAAAAGGGGGGTCCCAAAACGTGTTTTTAACATTGAGTTTTCCATAGGGCGGTTGGCCTCACTTTTAGCCCGAACGGCTGAATGGATTTGCACGAAACTTGGCAAAATTGTAGGGACTGGTAGCCCGATGTGCCTTTTGTAGGTCTCAATATATGTGCTCCAGTGGATTTTGAGAAATTAACGTTTAAAAAAAGATATATATCTGTAACAGCGGACCTGGCAGCGTCCCAGGACGCGTACTTTACGCGCAACGGAGCTTTGTGAAGCGAAGCTGATTGGTTCTCCGGCGTCTGTCAACATTCCAAAAAGTCCGTAGCGGCCGCCATCTTGTCTCTCGGTAGGATCGAGAGACAAGAGGAGGTCAAAACAAAGGGGGAAATAACTATAAGGGGGCATAGTAGATCCTCGCTGACCCCCTAGGTTTGATGTGGAGGTTTTAAAAGGGCCCCGCGGGGCAAAAAATAATAATAATAATAATAATCGAACGGCTGAATGGATTTGCACGAAACTTGGCAAAATATTAGGGACTGGTAGCCCGATGTGCCTTTGCTAGGTCTCAATATATGTGCTCCAGTGGATTTTGAGAAATTAACGTTCAAAAAAAGATATATATCTGTAACAGCGCTCCGCTTCGCGTAACGGAGGTTTGCGAAGCTGATTGGTCATTCTGTCACTGGGCTATAGTTGGGCTACATCTGGCTGATATTTGGGCTACATTTGTTTTTTTGTGTGTCTGGCGGCCATCTTTGGGCTACATTGGGCTACATTGGGCTTCATTGGGCTACATTGGGCTACATTTGGGCTCCAACATATATATAGGCCAATGTAGCCCAATATATATTTTTCAAAGTTAATTTTCGTAAAAACCACTGGAGCATATATCTTGAGACATAGCAAAGGCACATCGGGCTACCAGTCCCTACAATTTTGCCAAGTTTCGTGGAAATCCATTCAGCCGTTCGAGCTAAAAGTGAGTCCAACCGCCCTATGGAAATGAAGGAAATGAATGGGTAATTTGTAATTAGCAAATAGCTAATCGCAAACTAGGAATGGTAAAGAATCGCTATTTATTCCTTAAAGTTCGCTATTTAGGAAATGCAAAAAACTTTGATGATACATATGGCGGTTCATCTCTAACAAGATAAGAAGCATAGGGATACATTTATGATGACTGGCGCATCACCAGGGATGTGTTAGTCATTCTGTGCCGCTGTTCCGTCACCTATGGTGTGCTGCATTTACAATGCGGCGCATCATGGGGCAAAAACAGCACAGATGCGTGATGTATCTGTGCCGTAAAGGTGGCGCATTGCTGGAGTTGTATCGCAAGTGTGATGAAGCTCCAGCAAGGGTCGGGGGTGCCCCTGTCGCAGGGTTTCTGTTCTCACACAGAACTGTGGACAGAGGATTGGAACCTCGGCGAATTAGGGTGTCCCAAAACTCACGTTAGTAATCAAAAACTCCTTAGCAAGCTAGGTACAGTGTCACATTGGATATAACAAACTCTCAATGTTTAGACAATCCAGAATATGAACTTATAGTACCTCAGGATACGTGGAACTCATGAACAGTCGGTCGTTATATATTTCTTAGAAACCAGAACATGGAGTTAAGAAGAACACATGTGTATTTGAAATGTTTATTTACTAATGCCGTCTTCTCAGGCGTAGTATCTTAGATAATAGAAGTACACATATTATCAGTAGCAAAATTACCAGCATAGTTACTAGTACATAAAAAGCGAATGGTGACAGTATGTTAACATGCTGTAAATGAATAAGAGTTAGCAACACTTATAAGCAGCCGCGGGCCGTGGAGGGAGTTACGGTGGGGCAGGGAGGCGGGGAGGGGGAGGGGCAAGGTAGAGAGGGCTCCACCCTGCTTCTCCCTCTCCCCGCCTCCCTGCCTCACCGTAACTCCCTCCACGGCCCGCGGCTGCTTATATCTCACCCTCCCTAATACACATATTATATTATTTGCTAAGAAGGTCTCTTTGTGTTGGTTTAGGGCGTGCCCATACTTTAGTGTCTTAGATTTGAAGGAATCACATCAGCATACACCAGCTCTCTCTTCATGTGAACCGCATCAACTGTTGTGTATGTGTGTTCGGCAAAGCAATATAAAACCCGCCTCATGCCCAGAATTGGCAGAAGTTGCACTTATGTTATGAGTATGAAGTCGTGGAGATCAGACCTCATAACAATTCTGTATCGTGTTGTTCTTGAAACTTTAGCACTCGCTGTACAGATATAGTTTAACAAGCAAAGCAGATAGTAGAGCAATAACATATTATTCTCATGTAAACCACGATGAACTACTAGGTGGAAAGCTAAAGCAACAACTAAGTGTCGTGTGCAGAAGTTGCAAAAAAGGAAAAATGGCGTTTAAACCGGTAATGAGCCCATGCTAACTTAACACGGTGGAAAGATATCCAGGACCTAGATGACACCTCCCCATGATCCGGAAACGAACTGAATAAGATAATAGAAGTGCCATCTCATGAGAGCAGATTGCAAGTTTATATGTGGACGGTCCGCAAGGTAAAGCATTAAAAACTAGGAAAATTTAATGCTAAAGAAAAATAAAACAGCCAAGTACTTTATCGAGTCTTAAGCCAATAGGCAAGGTAAATAATAAAAACTTGACAAATAAGTCAATGAATTGTCAATGAAATGCTAGTACTCAGCATATCAAACATGAAAAAGGTCTATGACATAACTGTGTATGCAAAATAAGCTGCAACAGCCTCCAATAGGAAGTCACCGTCTTCATCCGAAAACAGTTCAGCCATCCAATTTAAAAGCGGAAAAGAACATACGTGCTCTCCCAGCACCGGATCCTCTATCACCATCAGAGGACAGCTCGGTGGGTTTTCAAGAAAGCTCTGTTCCAAGAAAGACTGTGCTGCCGCCAGTAAATTCCAGGGACCAAGTAGTCCATGCATCAATGCCACAGCCATAATCCTTTCGCCAGGACAAACCAACTCGTGAGTAATGATAGGAGTCATCAGCTGATTAAAGTCGACGTCAGGAGAAACCGGTCCGCAGAGACACAAATCAATGGCCCAATCGAAATCACAGGTCAGGCAGTGAAATACAGGCTGGACACAGGTGAAGTAGGAGAATCGAAAAGATAATCCATATGCCGTGCTTAATATCGCCAACGGCATTGTGCCATAATATTCTAGCATGCGATTGCGGAACAGTGTCAGCAGCTGCAGGGTGGGAGGTTGCATAGGAGGGACATCCATATTTAAAAATGTAAAAAAGCACAAGGGCGTCCGCTGGTAATGCAAGTAAAAATGCCAATCCACGAACCAGAGTGGAGAAAATAGAATGAAAGTAAGCAGGGATGACTCCAAAGATTTTCTCAAATGAAGTCACGAGACCACTGGTAACAACTTTAAAAAAGTGCGCCAGGGTCTTTGTGGAGGATGCGTTAAAGATAGTCGGAACCATCTTGCTGAAATTGAAAGGCAAATCTGAATTAAAAGTATTCCTTTTATCGTAACAGTAAGTGAACGGGTTATTTGCTGCAGAAATGTTCTATTTCCTCCCACACATGAACATAGGGAGTTTTCAATCTGGCCACAAATACCAACCTTGGGACAGATTTCAACGGCATGGCAAGAATAAGAGCTCTTTTGTCTCAGAGAGAGGTGGCCTTGAGTTCGGCCCGTGAAACTTTCGTGCTTCACATAGCGAACACCCGTACAGAGGTGCAGACCCTTTTCAATTAACTCAGAACAATCTTCATTATTGAGCATCAAATAACTACCATTTTCCAACAACTTGAACGTGGGGATGATAGCAGGAACTGGCGTGCCTTGCAACACGCAAGCCATATTTGGTCGGTGTTTGTTGCATGAACCGTGTAACTGTATGTGCCTACACATTAGTGAATGATCTGGCGTCTCAGTGCATTCCTCTCCATTCAGATAAACTTCTTGATCATCTTTGAAACATCTGTATGTGTATGGAAGCGACCAGACCTCATGAAGAAAAGCACTACCTAAAGGTTCATAACGACCTATTGGTATATATTTCATACAATTTGAAAACTTATATAAAGCAAAAGGCAGCGTTATTAAACCGTGGATAAGGCACGTTGCCAAAAAACCCGCAATCCTCTGCTGATGATGTCACTGAGCATGTCATGAATGATGTAATATGTGACATCATCAGCAGTGGATTACGGGTAATAGTATCTCTAGTTTACTCCCCTATAGCTGTCTTTCTTTTAACATAAGTGTCTGTTTCCTTCCCTTATACTTACTGTTTTTGGTTCGCTTCTAGTTCGCGTACCGGCGAGCGAACTGGGAAGTGAACTAAGAGAAATAGAGGTTGGCACAGTTCCAAATATTGTACCAATTTTTTAATAACGGGGAGGTAGTTCTGAAAAGAACTTTTTTTTTTATTGTTTTTGTTGTTTTATATTTTTTTTATTATTTTTCGGAACATTTTTTTACTTTTTTTGAATTTTTCTGAAGTTTTATATTTTTTTGGGTTTTTCTTGGAGGGGGCAATGAAAACGATTCATTGTAAAGGGCTCAACAGGAGCAACAAAACAAAAAAAGAAGTATTTATTATTTTGGGCGTTTCGTACAAACTTGCATATGATAGTCAATAGCTCTGTTGATCAGAGTGATGCTTTTTTCTCCGTAGGAAATGAATCCATCGCAAAATACGCAGGTGTGTTTTACTTCACCAAATTTCATTTGTATATTTGGCACCATCTCCCTGCCCTCTGGTCCCGTTACTTCCGGTACAACAGATCTTCTGGCCATAATAGGGAGATTATCTAGGTCGTTCCGAAACTGTGCAGCACTGTAGTTGTTAGGATGCCACCTAGTCATATGGCGATGCATTGTGTAGTTTCCGAAACTGTATTTTTTCTCGGTTCCTCTGGACAGTCTATCTTGACATATAAGGCAAGTTACGTATCTTGCATTTACTTTTTTCTGACCTTTGGGAATTTTAAAAAATTGCCAAATGAAGTTTTCTTTCCGGTGAGACGTCCTGGGCTGCTCAGGCAAAAACTGCCTCTCTTCGTGCTCGTCGTCCTGTTCCTCTTCTTCTTCTTCTTGTTGAATTATAACTTGAGCAGGTGGTCCACTCTTCCTTGGATGTGGTGGAGGTGGTGGGGAAGCACCAGCTGAAGCTACTAAAGAAGCCATTGCTCAGTGATCACAAAGGGTCTTTCTCTCACAATGATGAAAGTCAGAGTGAGGAAAGAAGGAGGGATTTTCATCATTTGGGAAAAACAAGAGTTCTCAACCAATCAAAAGTGTTCATTTTAGATTATATGACCTAGTCTTACATCATTAGGAAACCAAAAGTGAAATGAACCAATGAAAAGTGTTATTACCAAGTCACATGACTTGCTGTGTTTACGTTAAGCGCTTTGCAGGGCCTCCCGGTTTGCTTCCAGAAACCTGCGCTTTGCGACTCGCTTCGCGTACCAGTTCGCTAACGTAGCACGTCATATGACGTATCACGCGACAACGTGAAACGTCATGCGGACGGGAGGCGTCACGATGTTGTTTTCTAACGCGGCACTTGCGGTAAAGAAACGTTTACCGGCTCGCGGTCTATTTCGCGGCATCAAGGTCAGCTAACGGGAAGCTTCCCGATTCGCGAAGCGGGAACGAAGAAAAAAAAATATTTAAAAAAAAAATTATTCATAAACATATAAAATATATTTTTGGATTTAAAGAAGAATACATTTTACAGCTACAGATATTAGCTGTTAAAAAACCAATGAAATTCACAGAAAAAACCATAGGTTATAGACCATATATAGTTAGGAATTAGCATTTACAAAACCTTGAAAATTCACTGAAAAAACCATAGGTTATAGGCCATATATAGTTAGGAATTAGCATTTAGAAAACCTTATTTTACTCACACAAAACCATTGAAATTCCATATATAGTTAGTTGCACTATCTATATATCGCGCATCCGCAATCCACTGCTGATGATGTCACATATTACATCATTCATGACATGGTCAGTGACATCACTGATGACATCACTGATGACATCTCAAATGACATCACTGATGACATCTCATTTGACATCAATGACCACATCACTGATGATATCATTCATGTGACAATACAATGCATCTCCTCACATTTTAATATAACCTCTGTTACAACCAGTGTTAAATACAGAGTATTATTTTTGAAACCATTGACACACCAATACTAGTTACTACATACACACTCACTGATTCCTACGTCTACACACACATTCACTCATTCATCCATACAATCATTCATACATACAATCACTCATCTTTACAACACTATCATATGCACTCATACACCTATACAGACATTTACACTCTGTTGCTCATCCATGGAGTTACTCACACACCTAGTCAGTCATGCAAAGAATCAATCACACCTCCATTTTCTAATCTATACAGTTAAACATAGAGCACCTTACATTTTCAAACATATACTAACACATACTTACTCTCTTATACAATCACTGATACAAGTACACATTGATCTGCACAGAGTCACACACCTCCCAACCAGTCACACACACACTCAGTCTCCCATACAAATACTTGGCCAACCAATCAATAACCCATATAGCCACTCATATAGCTACTGATCAACACATGCAGCAGCTTGCACAACAACAGACATACTGATGCAAAGTTTCACACAGTTTAGTCACTAACCTATGCATTCAGTAGGACGCATTTAATCACTCACTCATACAGTCAACCACGCACCTACTAAAACCTTCATTCAGACACTTATACATCTACTCATTCTTCAATATGTAAAACATATTTTAACTTTACAGAAACATACAGTCACTGGATATTGTCATCAGTGATGTCATTTGAGATGTCATCAGTGATGTCATCAGTGATGTCACTGACCATGTCATGAATGATGTAATATGTGACATCATCAGCAGTGGATTGCGGATGCGCGATATATAGTTAGTGCAACTAACTATATATGGAATTTCAATGGTTTTGTGTGAGTAAAATAAGGTTTTCTAAATGCTAATTCCTAACTATATATGGTCTATAACCTATGGTTTTTTCAGTGAATTTTCAAGGTTTTGTAAATGCTAATTCCTAACTATATATGGTCTATAACCTATGGTTTTTTCTGTGAATATATATATATATATATATCCTCAGAAAATCACGCGCAGCTCCGCAGCGTAACCCAGACCACACCAGCAGTACTTGAAAATGTTTTATTAAAAGATTATAGGCATAACGCGTTTCGAGTCGGATGACTCTTCATCAAATGCCATCAGCTGCATCTAAGGGTTCGTTTGGCATTTTAAAAAACAACGTAACTTTGTAGACATGGAAAAGGGACCAAGTCCAATTTCTTCCAATTTTAAAGGGACAGTTCAGTCTTTATGTTTTTTTAATCTTCATCACCGTTTTCTCCTCCGAACTGCAGGGTTGAGTAC
Organism: Lissotriton helveticus; assembly: GCF_964261635.1. Classification (NCBI taxonomy): domain Eukaryota; kingdom Metazoa; phylum Chordata; class Amphibia; order Caudata; family Salamandridae; genus Lissotriton; species Lissotriton helveticus. The sequence continues at coordinate 1,402,500,994 of NC_136068.1, read as the reverse complement.
CAGCTTCTTAATTAGGTTCATATTGACCCCCCTAATTGGTTCGTGATTCGTGTTTCCCTTGCAGTAAAATGTTAAGGACTTCAACTTCCATTAACGGGACTTCAGTTCCCAGAATGCTTTCATGCTGCCCTTTCAATTTATTTACTGGATTCCCAATATATATATATATATATATATATATTCACTGAAAAAACCATAGGTTATAGACCATATATAGTTAGGAATTAGCATTTAAAAAACCTTATTTTACTCACACAAAACCATTGAAATTACATATATAGTTAGTTGCACTAACTATATATCGCGCACCTGCAATCCACTGCTGATGATGTCACATATTACATCATTCATGACATGGTCAGTGACATCACTGATGACATCACTGATGACATCTCAAATGACATCACTGATGACATCACTGATGACATCTCATTTGACATCAATGACCACATCACTGATGATATCATTCATATGACAATACAATGCATCTCCTCACATTTTAATATAACCTCTGTTTCACCCAGTGTTAAATACAGAATATAATTTTTGAAACCATTGACACACCAATACTAGTTACTACATACGCACTCACTGATTCCTACGTCTACACACACCTTCACTCATTCACCCATACTATCATTCATACATACAATCACTCATCTTTACAACACTATCATATGCACTCATACACCTATACAGACACTCACAGTCTGCCACTCATCCATGGAGTTACTCACACACCTAGTCAGTCCTGTAAAGAATCAATGACACTTCCATTTTCTTGTCTATACAGTTAAACATAGAGCACCTTACATTTTCAAACATATACTAACACATACTTACCTTGTTATACAATCATTGATACAAGTACACATTGATCTGCACAGAGTCACACACCTCCCAGCCAGCCACACACACACTCAGTCTCCCATACAAATACTTGGACAATCAATCAGTAACCCATATAGTTAATTATATAGCTACTGATCAAAACATGCAGCAGTTTACAGAACAACAGACATAATGATGCACAAATTAAGACACTTTAGTCACTAACCCATGCACTCAGTGAGACACATTTAATCACTCACTCATGCATTCAGTCATGCACCTACTAAATCCTTTGTCCAGACACTTATACTTCCACTCATTCTTCAATATGTAAGACACATTTTAACTTTACAGAAACATACAGTCACTGGATGTTGTCATCAGTGATGTCATCAGTGATGTCATTTGAGATGTCATCAGTGATGTCATCAGTGATGTCACTGACCATGTCATGAATGATGTAATATGTGACATCATCAGCAGTGGATTGCAGGTGCGCGATATATAGTTAGTGCAACTAACTATATATGTAATTTCAATGGTTTTGTGTGAGTAAAATAAGGTTTTTTAAATGCTAATTCCTAACTATATATGGTCTATAACCTATGGTTTTTTCAGTGAATTTTCAAGGTTTTGTAAATGCTAATTCCTAACTATATATGGTCTATAACCTATGGTTTTTTCAGTGAATTTCAATGGTTTTTTAATAGCAAATATCATAAGCTGTCGAATGTCAAGTACGTGGTAAGTGAAAACATTTTCGTGTTTATGCACACTGATCTGCTTTGAATGGTGCCCCCCCCCCCCTCATTTCTATTAGGAGTACTCTCTCTTTGCAGATAGTGAAAGGTAGTTAACGCAGGCCTTTGCCCCCGTTGTAATCCGTCGTGCCTGCTTCTCTCTCCATTTGATTGATTGTTATCCAAGTATTTACTGTTTTAGAATTAGTTCTCTTTGGTTCATTCTCTATTTACAAACAAACACAGAGTCGCAATACTCTGTTTAGTCTTTGCAGATAACGAAAAATCGTGTAAAAAAAAAGAAAAGGAATCGAGCAAAATCAGTAGGCCACTAATGGGATCTCTTTTTGACCTCGCTAAAATAGAAACATTAGGAACAACCCCTCATGACAAATACAAAACTAGTGAGATGAACTGAACTCCACACAATGATGGCTGCAAAACAGCTCGGCTCCGCCACCCACCCCGCCCAAAATAACGATAAAGAGCGGCTGCCATGATTGGTTGCGGAATGGCCACGACGGAGCTACGAAATGATGCTGCTCTCATGCTAACCCCAGCTTCAGTCTGAAACATCCAGAAACACTGTAGACTACCAATTCGATCAGTTCCGGTAGCGCCCCAATGTAACCCGGTAGAGAAGAACTAGCCCTCCCCTCTTTCACTGATGGTTCTTGTTGCCTGTCCCTTCTGTTCTCATTTAACAGAACTATTTAGCCTGCTGAAAGGGGTTGTGTTCCGACCGCTGGTTGGTGGAGACATTTTGACTATATTCTGGACCTGCGTTGTCGCGTAATGCGTCATATGACGCGCCGCGTTAGCGCATCCGGAAGTCATCCGGGGCGCGCAGCGCGTAACGTAAGCATAACAAGTCATGTGACTTGTTAATAAAACTTTTCATTGGTTCATTTTACTTTTCTTATTGTAATGATGAAAGGCTTGCTCATATGACCTAAAAATTACGCTTTTCATTACTTCCGAACATTATTTTTTCTTAAATATATGTTATAATGTTCCAGGCTAATGTACTTTCCCGGAAATTTTACAACTGTCCTGCAAGTAAAATATATTCTTTTTTCGAGAAAAAGAGCGTTTCTTCGTCCCATGATGGAGCCGTTGAGCAAAAGAGGGTCGACCTGCTGTCTTAGTCGCCGATACGCCTGAATATGAGATTCTTATCGATCACTTTATGTTGCAGGAATAGAAAACACAACAGCCCTTGACCATTTATCTTTACTGCGTTCCTTCGTATTATACCTTTTACCCTTCATGTAATTGGTCTGCTTTATTTCACTTGCCTTTTAATGATTCTAAAACAGTGACTATTATTACAAACTTTACCAATGTATATACTACTACCATGTTTTCTTTTAAAAACCTTTATTGTGAAAATGTCATTATACAAATACGAGCCTATAACCACGTGGGCCGGCCACGGAGCAAACTGTAATCGTATGTGATGAGTAGACATTTACACTGTAGAGGAACGTAACGGGCGGGCCATTAGGTTGCAAGAACTAAGGTGTCTAACAGTTACGGAATCGGTGGACGTACATTTTATAATTAAAATACGACAGGGCCAGTTACAATAAAATTATCTAGATATACATTTGCGGGCAAGTACCATGGGTGACGTTAATTCGAACTTTCAACAGTACAGTAATCAATAACACATCAGAACTTAATATCAATAGGGATGTCGAAATATTCAATCAATTCTCGTCCCCGCCCGCCATGTGCTTCAAAACTGCATACGTATCTCGTGATTTCAAGGTTCTGCAACCAGTACACAACAAGGAGTTACGAGTCCCATTTATTCCGGCGCCATTTTGGGCGAGGACGGGCAGGTCCAGGATATAGTCAAAATGTCTCTACCAACCATCGACTATGATGATGTTCATATGCTGTATTTATTAGAGTAACACTCATCTGCCCACATGAAATTAATTTACCACAATCTAAACATGTCATTTTAATCTTTCCAAAGTTCTTCTAAATATTTGGGACCGTTTCCCTTGCCTCTGAAGCTCTCAGTGCCACTTCTTTGATGAATGTACTAGCAGGTCAGGGGTTCTCCTCCAAATCTCTCTTTTATGCAGCACTATAATTAATTGGTGCCACCTCTCCATATGACGATGCATGGTATAGTTACCACAACTATATATTTTTTCGTTTCCTCTGGAGAGTTCATCGTGGCAGATGAAGCGTGTAACATACCGGGCATTTACCTTTTTTTGCATGTACAGGAAAGGAAAAAAAAATCGAGCGTTTGAGTTCTTAGGTGTCCCAGGGCCATTTTAGTGGACCAGGCCCAAATCCAAAGAACAGCTATCTCACAGGCTAATGGGGCGACCCACGCCGAGTTTCAGCATTGTAGGATGACCACACAAGTACAGCAACTTGCTAGACATCACCTCGGTGCCATCCGGATCTCGGCGCCCCACTGCAGATGAAGTGCCTCTCAACTATGAAACCACCAGAAAACGCTTGAGTCAGCTTTGTGTGAAGCCGCCATTTTGATTCAATCAATAGCGTCCCCCTGCACACATTCAGGGACCTGGTCGTGTCTTCAGGTCAAACGAATTTGGGACAAGATGCAGAAAGGAAAAGGAAAAAAGTTCCGCCGGACCCCGGGAGGTGGCCGCCTATGTCATGGGCGATCTTAGGCCACACCAGGGCAATAGTGAAGCTGCAGCAGGTGCAAATAAGCTTCAGACAGTGTTACAAGCGCTGCTCAGAACTCTCAACTATGACACCACCTCGGTGCCATCCGGATCTTGGCGCCTTGTGCTGGTTCCGGCCTATTCACACATCGGTCCGCTACTGACGCCACCTCACAGGCCAACGGGGCACCCCACGCCGACTTTCGGCGCAGCATTGTAGGATGGCCACACCAGTGCGGCAAATTGCTGGACACCACCTCGGTGCCATCCAGATCTCGGCGCGTTGTGCTGCCTTCGGCCTATTCGCCACAAGTGCGCACGCAACTCAGCTGCATAGCGAGTGAAACACCAAGGGGCGCCCCACTGCAGCCGAGGAACCTCCATCTTGGGGGCGACGCACAGCATCACATTGCTTTCCAATGCAGTCAGATCCTCAAACAGCCCCCACTGACTGACGCGAACTCACAGGCCAACGGGGCGCCCCACGCCGACTTTCGGCGCAGCATTGTAGGATGGCCACACCAGTGCGGCAAGTTGCTGGACACCACCTCGGTGCCATCCGGATCTTGGCGCGTTGTGCTGCCTTTGGCCCCATTCGCACATCAGTCCGCTACTGATGCCATCTCACAGGCTAATGGGGCGCCCCACGCCGACTTTCAGCATTGTAGGATGACCACACCAGTACAGCAACTTGCTAGACATCACCTCGGTGCCATCCGGATCTCGGCGCCCCACTGCAGATGAAGTGCCTCTCAACTATGAAACCACCACTGTGACATCCGGATCTTGGCGCGTTGTGCTGCCTTCGGCCTATTCGCACATCGGTCCGCTACTGACGCCATCTCACAGGCTAATGGGGCGACCCACGCCGAGTTTCAGCATTGTAGGATGACCACACCAACTTGCTAGACATCACCTCGGTGCCATCCGAATCTTGGCATCTCAACGCCTAGTGGTATCTTCCATACAGAAAATATTGTTACGCTACCTTTGGCCCCATTCGCACATCAGTCCGCAACTTAGACATCACCTCGGTGCCATCCGGATCTTGGCATCTCAGCGCCTTGTGGTGTCTTCTCGTCAGAAAATATTGTTGCGCTGCCTTTGGCCCCATTCGCACATCAGTCCGCTACTGACACCATCTCACAGGCCAACAGGGCGCCCCACGCCGACTTTCAGCATTGTAGGATGGCCACACCAGTGCGGCAACTTACTAGACACCACCTCGGTGCCATCCGGATCTTGGCGCGTTGTGCTGCCTTCGGCCTATTCGCACATCGGTCCGCTACTGACGCAAACTCACAGGCCAACGGGGCGCCCCACGCCGACTTTCAACATTGTAGGATGGCCACACCAGTGCTGCAACTTGCTGGACACCACCTCGGTGCCATCCGGATCTTGGCGCGTTGTGCTGCCTTCGGCCTATTCGCACATCGGTCCGCTACTGACGCCGCCTCACGTGCCAACGTATTTTCTCCGCATTTTATACCCTATGCCGCATAACAGGTCATGTGACTTGTTTATAAAACTTTTCATTGGTTCATTTTACTTTTGGTTTCCTAATGATGGAAGGCTTGATCATATGACCTAAAAACAACACTTTTCATTGGATGAAAACTTTTTTTTTTTCAAAACGATGAAAGCCCCACCTTGTTTCTGGATGTTTCAGACTGAAGCTGGCGTCAGCATGAGAGCACCACCATCTCGTAGCTCCGTCGTAGTCATTCCGCGAGCAATCATGGCAGCCGCTCCCCACCAGAAGCCTGCAGGAGTCGGGGCCCCCAAAACTTTTGATGAATTCTCAAGGCGGAGGGGACGCTTTCGAGAATGGGGTCCAAGACCTAGCAGACAAGCGTCCGATTTCCAAGGTGTCCCAGGGCCATTTCAGTGGACCAGGCCCAAAAAGGAAAGAGCCTGCCGCCATTTTGAGAGTCCTGTGACAGCCGCCTATCGCTGCACCGCAAGAGTGGGCGCAACTCAGCTGAATTGCGGCTTTTGACACAGTGGACCAAAAACGGACGGAATGGCAACTGAAACGGTAAAGGGGCGCCCCACTACAACAGATGACACTCCACCTGGAGAGGCCCGTTCACGCCGCCTCCCCCGGGGCGCCCCACGCCGTTATTCGGAGCAGCATTGTAGGATACCAAAACCAGTGCGGCAACTTACTGGACATCACCTTGGTGCCATCGTTCTGCTGCCTTGGAACTATTCGCACAACAGTTTGCTACTGAAGACCCACCCCCCGCGACGCCCCACGCCGTTATTTGCTGGGTGGCAACTTACTAGACATCACTTTCGTGTCATCTAGATTTCAGCGCGTTCTGCTGCCTTGGAACTATTCGCACAACAGTTTGCTACTGATGACCCGCCCCACGCCGGAAATCTGGACGTTGTGCTGCGTTGGGACTATTCGCACAGCCGACCGCTACTTCGTTGTTTTTCCCTAAAAATGTTTATATGTTATTACTATTTTTGTTTTCTTGTATATATTTATAAATTATTAAAGTTTTATAATCTTACTACTTTGTCGGAGTGCTATATATTTTTAATGTGACACATAATTGTAAAAACTTTGATGTACAAAGAGTCATCCCTGGAATCTTCCGCTTCACGCTCGGTCCCCTCCCCAATCACAATACAGGATGGTTTTCAGATAATAGCAACGCTTCTGCTGTGACGGATCTCATCGAGTGTGGGCCTTGATCTACTATAACTCCTTTGAAGAGGGGTGAATCTTTACAGCTGTGGCCATAAACTACATCTGCAGGGCTAGCTGATACCCTAGGACCAGCCTGGACAATCGGACACAGAGGAAAAGGAGTGTCAGAGGGTGCAGTAGTGAATAGGGCGAAAGGGAGGTGTCGGGCGGGCACAGGGTGTGATTCTCAGGAAAGAGCAGCGCAGATGGGGGGAGGTTTATTACCCATGCATAAGACAGAGAGCGGGGGTGACCACTGCCTGGGGGAGATGCTTGCGAGGGTGGGGAGCCATGCTAAGGATCGACAGCGTGCACAGAGTGGGTCTGGTCAAGGCATCTAAAATGGCTGCCGTGCACGACAAAAGTGTGGCATTTGAAAAAAGACAAGATGGCGCAGACAATGTTTTTCAACACTTCCTGATTTCCTTCGAATCGAACGTTAACAGACGTTGGGGCATATTACCAAAGTTAAGCGATATTTATCCCTAACGATGCATTGCAAAGATTTTTTTACCGTCAGAAATTATCGCAGATAAACCTTGCTATTATCAAAGTTTATCGCAAATACGATAAAAACCGACCGCAATGCATTAATATCGCTGAAAACTCAGCGATATTCATGCATTACCGAGCTAATCCTCTTAGCCATGTTCACCTCCCATAGGATAACATGGCTAAGAACTGCTCAGGGCAGCTGTTACTTTTTGGAGATATTCGCGCTTATCTCGAATATTTCCAAAAGTTGATAATAGGAGATAGCGATGTTAGCGACTGTTTCCAGTCGCTAACATCTTGGCATGCCCACTTTGCATGTCATTAGTGATAAATATCACTCACATGCAAAGTGGGGCCCAAGATGGTCGCTATCTCCTACTAGCCGTCGCTAACTGGTGTTAGCAACAGCTAGGTAATACAGATATAATTTTATCTCCGCGAAGCGGAGCGCTGTTACAGATATATATCTTGTTTTTGAACGTTAATTTCTCAAAATGCACTGAAGCACATATATTGAGACCTAGCAAAGGCACATCGGGCTACCAGTCCCTAATATTTTACCAAGTTTCGTGCAAATCCATTCAGCCGTTCGATTATTATTATTATTTATTTTTTTTGCCCCGCGGGGCCCTTTTAAAACCTCCACATCAAACCTAGGGGATCAGCGAGGATCTACTATGCCCCCTTATGGTCATTTGCCCCTTCGCTTTGGCCTCCTCTTGTCTCTCGATCCTACCGAGAGACAAGATGGCGGCCGCTACGGACTGTTTGGAATGTTTACAGACACCGGAGAGCCAATCAGCTTCGCTTCGCAAAGCTCCGTAACGCGAAAAGTACGCGAAGCGGTGCGCTGTTACAGATATATATCTTTTTTTGAACGTTAATTTCTCAAAATCCACTGAAGCACATATATTGAGACCTAGCAAAGGCACATCGGGCTACCAGTCCCTACAATTTTGCCAAGTTTCGTGCAAATCCATTCAGCCGTAAGATTATTATTATAATTTTTTTTTTTTGCCCCGCGGGGCCCTTTTAAAACCTCCACATCAAACCTAGGGGGTCAGCGAGGATCTACTATTCCCCCTTATGGTCATTTACCCCTTCGCTTTGGCCTCCTCTTGTCTCTCGATCCTACCGAGAGACAAGATGGCGGCCACTACGGACTGTTTGCGGCCACTACGGACTGTTTGGAATGTTGACAGACGCCGGAGAACCAATCAGCTTCGCTTCACAAAGCTCCGTTGCGCGAAAAGTACGCGTCCTAGGCCGCTGCCCGGTCCGCGCTTACAGATATATATCTTTTTTTAAACGTTAATTTCTCAAAATCCACTGGAGCACATATATTGAGACCTACAAAAGGCACATCGGGCTACCAGTCCCTACAATTTTGCCAAGTTTCGTGCAAATCCATTCAGCCGTTCGGTCTAAAAGTGAGGCCAACCGCCCTATGGAAATTAACATGGGAAAAACGCGTTTTGGGACCCCCCTTTTTTCTCGGCCCCCCCTTGACGAACCCCCCCCAAATTTTCAAAGGCTGCTCAGAAACAAAATGTGCCATTTTCCTGAAAATTTCAGCCAATTCCGTCCACAAACGGCAAAGTTATTAGACATAGAATTTTCAAAAATCCCATAGAGAAAAAATCCTAACTATATATACCTACTGGCGACCGCCAGTAGGTAATATATATATATATATATATATATATATATATATATATATATATATATATATATATATATATATATATTCACTGAAAAAACCATAGGTTATAGACCATATATAGTTAGGAATTAGCATTTACAAAACCTTGAAAATTCACTGAAAAAACCATAGGTTATAGACCATATATAGTTAGGAATTAGCATTTAAAAAACCTTATTTTACTCACACAAAACCATTGAAATTCCATATATAGTTAGTTGCACTAACTATATATGGCGCACCCGCAATCCACTGCTGATCATGTCACATATTACATCATTCATGACATGGTCAGTGACATCACTGATGACATCACTGATGACATCTCAAATGACATCACTGATGACATCACTGATGACAACATCCAGTGACTGTATTTTTCTGTAAAGTTAAAATATGTCTTGAGTGGATGTATAAGTGTCTGGATGAAGGATTTAGTAGGTGCATGACTGACTGTATGAGTGAGTGATTAAATGTGTCTCACTGAATGCATGGGTTAGTGACTAAACTGTCTTAATTTGTGCATCATTATGTCTGTTGTTCTGTAAACTGCTGCATGTGTTGATCATTAGCTATACGAGAGGCTATATGTGTTATTAATTGGTTGCCCAAGTATTTCTATGGGAGATTGAGTTTGTGTGGGGGTGGCTGGAAGGTGTGAGACTCTATGCATAGATGTGTGAGCAGTTTATTCACTAGGTGTATGAGTTCAAGAGTGCATGTGGAAACAGCTACATGGGCAGTTGACTGTGTGCATGAGTGTATTGATGAGTGAATGGATATCTCAATGCTACATGTCATAGTAAGTACATATGTAAAACACAGTACATGTGAGAGTTGGCATATATAAATAACTGTGCATGAGAGCCACTGAATGAGTGAGTGGTTGTATCGATCATTGTGAACTTGTATCAGGGATTGTATAAGAGAGTAAATATGTGTTAGTATATGTTTCAATAAGTAAGGTGTGTTTAACTGTATAGTTGAAGAAATGGAGGTGAGATTGTTTCTTTGCATGACTGACTGGGTGTGTGAGTAACTCCATGGATGAGTGGCAGTGTGTGAGTGTCTGTATACACTGAGTGTATCTAAGGTTATATTAGAGTCTGAAGAGGTTTATCGTATTAGCACAAGAATGATGTCAAATGAGATGTCATCAGTGATGTCATCAGTGATGTCATTTGAGATGTCATCAGTGATGTCATCAGTGATGTCACTGACCATGTCATGAATGATGTAATATGTGACATGATCAGCAGTGGATTGCGGGTGCGCCATATATAGTTAGTGCAACTAACTATATATGGAATTTCAATGGTTTTGTGTGAGTAAAATAAGGTTTTTTAAATGCTAATTCCTAACTATATATGGTCTATAACCTATGGTTTTTTCAGTGAATTTTCAAGGTTTTGTAAATGCTAATTCCTAACTATATATGGTCTATAACCTATGGTTTTTTCAGTGAATTTCAATGGTTTTTTAATAGCAAATATCATAAGCTGTCGAATGTCAAGTACGTGGTAAGTAAAAACATTTTCGTGTTTATGCACACTGATCTGCTTTGAATGCTGCCCCCCACCCCTCATTTCTATTAGGAGTACTCTCTCTTTGCAGATAGTGAAGGGTAGTTAACGCAGCCCTTTGCCCCCTTTGTAATCCGTCGTGCCTGCTTCTCTCTCCATTTGATTGATTGTTCTCTTTGGTTCATTCTCTATTTACAAACAAGCACAGAGTCGCAATACTCTGTTTAGTCTTTGCAGATAGCGAAAAATCGTGTAAAAAAACAAAAGGAATCGAGCAAAATCAGTAGGCCACTAATGGGATCTCTTTTTGACCTCGCTAAAATAGAAACATTAGGAACAACCTGTTGAAAATAGCAATGCGTATGTACATAAGCGGCGTTCATTTGTGTTCACAGTACCCCTTGTTGATTGTTTCAATCGAGCATTGAATTGTTCGATGTTAATTCTCTTAAGGATCTTCTCTACCTGCAAACGAGGAAGAATAGGAATATTCTCTCTCCCTTTGCAGATAGTGAAGGGTAGGTAACGCAAGCCTTTAACACGTCGTACCTATTTCATTCCTCATTGATTGATTGATTGTCCGAACATTGACTGTTTGGGAATTAGTTCTTTTTGGAGGTATTCCCTGTTTGCAAATAAACGTAGGAAAATCTTTGCAAGTAGTGAAAGGGTACGTAATGCGGACCTTTCTCCCCCGTTGTAATCTGTCATGCCTATCTACTCCCCACTGATTGATGCACCTGTTTCACCCGGACCATTTACTAGACATACGTCATCTGGCCCGACCAGAGAGCACCCCTAGTGAAAAGGACATATGCAATAATAACGAAGTGATCACTGTATCCTGTTAACAGAAACTTTAGCATGAAACAACCTGGAAAGAAAAGAATAGGAAAACGAAAATCAGTAGGCCACTGATGAACATGAACTTTTATTAAACAACGAACAAAGAAACGATAACATAACGTAATGATAAAACCTATTAATGTCCTAGAAACAAGAAAACGTTAAAATATGCCAGTGGTGAGAGACCAGAAAAACAGTAAGAGAAACCAAATCACCCCTCGCTGTCCCACCGCCTGCCACGCCAAAAAAATCGATAGACTAGGGAAAATGCAAGTCAGTAGAACATCCGCCCCCACTCTGGAAACTTCCAAGGTGGGGCAGGGTTCCGGCTACGCCCAGCCGGGAGCAGCCCATATAAGGCAGGTCCTGCTGCCACGCCTCGGCCAGGAGATCCTAACGTAGGGTGTAGCCGGAGGAGAGGCCGAGACCAACGGGACCCGGCCAGGGGATTGCCTTTACAACGCTGAACAGTTGCAGGGGGGGGGAATGTCTCCTCGACCCTCCCCTCTCTCTCCCAGTCCGGCCGCGGTGGCCCTTGAGAGTTGCAGGTAGTCCCGCCACATGCTCTTCCGGTCCGGCCACCAACGGTCGGGGGGCCGAGGCCGACGGAATCCGGCTGCAGCCGATAAACCAAGAAACCCGTTCATGGGGCCAGAGCCAGGGGCGTCCGGCCGACATCTACCGGAAGCCCGGCCCGAAGACGGACGGGACACTTCTTCTTTCTTGTATAATTGCTGCAACAACCCTGGGGGGGGATGTCTTGCACATGCCTCCGACCCCCCCCCCTCGTCCTCATCGCCTGGTCCGGCCATAACAAATCTCAAGCGAGACGCCGTGGGGTGCACTGGGAGGGAGAGACGGTGCGAACAGGCCTCTCCCGCCTCCCCAGGTGGAGGCTTCCCAGCTGCACCCTCAGCGGTCCAGGCGCCCGGAAAAGAGTTCTTCCACTGTGGCCATGCTGCAACGTCTCGCCCGGCAGGGTGGAGCCCGTCCGCTCATTTGACCCCGCGATCGCCAGTAGCTACCGAACTCTCAAAATGGCGGTCGACCTGGCAAGAGCGGGCCCAGCATAAAGAAATGGCCCGGTCACTGGTTGACTCCACCACCGTAGTCCTCCACGACCTTGAAGATTCTAGAGGAGCCGCGGGAGTCTCCGACCCCCGATGGGGAATGACTGCCATGATCACCCGTGGAGTGACGAAACTGTATCCGCGGGACGTCGGCGCCAGCCTCACTTTGAATTACTAGAATCCTGCAGACCTCACTTCCGGTGAAAGCACAGTGTGACCCGGTAGGAAAAATTGTTGCACCCCCTCCCCTTTTTGACTGATAGTTCAAACCACCGATCCTTTCCTTTGCCCTTTTAACGGAACTTTGGACTGCCTCCCCCTCTTTTACATTTTCTAGAGAAAACAAAACATTAACCACTACATTAGCATAGCAGTTGACACCAGAACTGTTTTCAAATTGAAAACCAACAACATCTTCAACAGAATCCTTTTTGTTTCTGCTGTGACCCTGCTCCAGCACAGGCATTGTCCCCAGCAGTAATTCTGCAATGCCGGTAAGAATAGCTGTGGTGCCTACTGGACTCACTCACCCCCGCGGCGCCCCACGCCGTTATTTGCTGGGCGGCAACTTGCTAGACATCACCTTCGTGACATCCAGATTTCAGCGCGTTCTGCTGCCTTGGAACTATTCGCACAACAGACCGCTACTGACAAGAATATTTCATTATTGGTGCTGTCAATTTCAATAAATCTATTGGATAATTCAAAAGAAATTGCCACGGTCTCTTCGTTGTTTAAATGTTTTTACTGTTTTTGTTTTGTTGTATATATTTATATGTTATTAAAGTTTTATATTCCTACTACTTTGTTGGAGTGCTATATATTTTTTATGTGACACATAATTGTAAAAACTTTGATGTACAAAGAGTCATTCCTGGAATCTTCCGCTTCAGGCTCGGTCCCCTCCCCAATCACAATACAGGATAGTTTTCAGATAGTAGGAACACGTGTGGTGTGACGGATCTCATCGGGTGTGGGCCTTGATCTACTATAACTCCTTTGAAGAGGGGTGATTCTTTACAGCTGGGGCCATAAACTACATCTGCAGGGCTAGCTGATAGCCTGGACAATCGGACACAGAGGAAGAGGAGTGTCACAGGGTGCGGTAGTGAATAGGGCGAAAGGGAGGTGTCGGGCGGGCACAGTGTGATTCTCAGGGAAGAGCAGCGCAGATGGGGGGAGGTTTATTGCCCATGCATAAGACAGAGAGCGGGGGTGACCAGTGCCTGGGGAAGATGCTTGCGAGGGTGAGGAGCCATGCTACGAATCGACAGCGTGCAGAGAGTGGGTCTGGTCAAGACATCTAAAATGGCTGCCGTGCACGACAAAAGTGTGGCATTTCAAAAAAGGCAAGATGGCGCAGACAATGTTTTTCAACACTTCCTCATTTCCTTCGAATCGAACGTTAACAGACGTTGGGGCATATTACCAAAGTTAAGCGATATTTATCGCTAACGATGCTTACCAACCAATTTTTTACCACTAAGCATCGTCAGAAATTATCGAAGATAAACCTTACTATTATCAAGGTTTATCGCAAATGCGATAATAAACGGCCGCAATGCATGAATATCGCTAAAAACTCAGCGATATTCATGCATTACCGAGCTAATACTCTTAGCCATGTTATCCACCTCCCATTGGATAACATGGCTAAGAACTGCTCAGGGCAGGTGTTACTTTTTGGAGATATTCGCGCTTAGCGCGAATATCTCCAAAAGTTGGTAATAGGAGATAGATATCTTGCATGTTGTAATGCAAGTTATTGTGGTATATGGAACTCATACCATAATCTCTCAGGAAAGCAGAAACTGATCCTTTTGGGACCGCCTAAAAAGGCCTAGGGGGTGAGGAGTACTCTACTTTGCCCCCTTTTCACGTTCCGAACTATTTTATTTTACTCTCTTCTGTAATTACACAAAATACCAGCGATAAGATGCATCGGAGACACACAGTGAGAGAAAGGAGGCCGGAGATGAAGAAGACATGTCAAATACACATTGGAGATAATATAGTGGCAGAAGGGAAGTAAATATGAGTAAACTTACCATGTAACATAAAAATGTTGCACTCTATACTATAAGTCTCATTTTATACTACAATCACTTCGCTACAACCTCATAAATTAAAAATAAAAATAAATAATGTCTCAAACAATTTTTGATTTCTAAATATAAATTTATTCTTCAGAATTTTCTAAATTTGAAACAACTAGTAACATGTCCTCATCAGTAATTTCCTCTTCAATCATCTCATCTGGAATCTCCTCATTAAAAGTCTGCAATGATGATTCTTGTAACTCTATGGTCTCCAAACACTCGATAAATTCGCCATCAAGAGATTGATCAAAAAAATCATTCAAGTCATCTCCTCCTTCTGACAATATTTCATTATTGGTGCTGTCCATTTCAATCAATGTAGTGGAATCATTCAAGTCATCTCCTCGTGACAATATTTCATTATTGGTGCTCTCAATTTCAATCAATGTAGTGGAATCATTCAAGTCATCTCCTCCTTGTGACAATATTTCATTATTGGTGCTGTCCATTTCAATCAATCTAATGGAATCATACAAGCCATCTCCTCCTTGTGACAATATTTCATTATTGGTGCTCTCAATTTCAATCAATGTAGTGGAATCATTCAAGTCATCTCCTTGTGACAATATTTCATTCTTGGTGCTGTCCATTTCAATCAATCTAATGGAATCATACAAGTCATGTCCTCCTTGTGACAATATTTCATTATTGGTGCTCTCAATTTCAATCAATGTAGTGGACAATTCAAAAGAAATTGCCACGGTCTCTTCATTGTGAGCCATTTTATTTTGAAATTGCTTGCTGTAAATTGCAGAAAAAAATAATCACTTTCATTTATCGTTTTTAGTAATACATAATATAAAACTAACTTCATCAAGTATTTAGTATAACAGAAGGACTGCAAATAAATAACAGAAAACATTTTTCAAATTATCTTCAAGTGTACAACATAGTTCCCCTTACAAATTAACAACTCACCTTTTTAAAAGTAGCAGAAGTGTTAGTACTGTGTAAATCAAACACCAGAAATTCACCACCAAAAATTCCTCACAAATGTACCTCAGACAGTAGTATCACAAAATGGCTGTGGTTTCCTCTCATTTGACATATATACATAACCAATTAACTTTCATCACACACAAATACAAAACCAAAGTAACATTTTAATTGGTTCTAAATTTCAACACTTTCAAATGTGTTTTCCCCATGCAATTTTCCATAGGACATTTACATACGTCTACAGCCTGAATGGCTGAACGGAATTACACCAAACTTGGCAAAATGGTACATCAAACCTAAGAGGTCAGGAAGGATCTACTATGCCTCCTTATGGTCATTTCCCCCTTCGCTTTGGCCTCCTCTTGTCTCTCAATCCTACCGAGGGACAAGATGGCGGCCGCTACGGACTGTTTGGAATGTTGACAGACGCCGGAGAACCAATCAGCTTCGCAAAGCTCCGTAACGCGAAAAGTACGCGAAGCGGAGCGCTGTTACAGATATATATCTTTTTTTCAACGTTAATTTCTCAAAATCCACTGGAGCACATATATTGAGACCTAGCAAAGGCACATCGGGCTACCAGTCCCTAATATTTTGCCAAGTTTCGTGCAAATCCATTCAGCCGTTCGATTATTATTATTTTGTTTTTTTTTTGCCCCGCGAGGCCCTTTTAAAACCTCCACATCAAACCTAGGGGGTCAGCGAGGATCTACTATGCCCCCTTATAGTTATTTCCCCCTTTGTTTTGACCTCCTCTTGTCTCTCGATCCTACCGAGAGACAAGATGGCGGCCGCTACGGACTGTTTGGAATGTTGACAGACGCCGGAGAACCAATCAGCTTCGCTTCACAAAGCTCCGTTGCGCGAAAAGTCCGCGAACCAGAGCGCTAACCGGTCCGCTGTTACAGATATATATCTTTTTTTAAACGTTAATTTCTCAAAATCCACTGGAGCACATATATTGAGACCTACAAAAGGCACATCGGGCTACCAGTCCCTACAATTTTGCCAAGTTTCGTGCAAATCCATTCAGCCGTTCGGGCTAAAAGTGAGGCCAACCGCCCTATGGAAAACTCAATGTTAAAAACACGTTTTGGGACCCCCCTTTTTTCTCGGCCCCCACTGGACGAACCCCCCCCAAATTTTCAAGGGCTGCTCAGAAACAAAATGTGCCATTTTCCTGAAAATTTCAGCCGATTCCGTCCACAAACGCCAAAGTTATTAGACATAGAATTTTCAAAAAACCCATAGAGAAAAAATCCTAACTATATATACCTACTGGCGACCGCCAGTAGGTAATATATATATATATATATTCACTGAAAAAACCATAGGTTTCACACCAGTTATAGTTAGGAATTAGCATTTAAAAAACCTATTAAATTCACTGAAAAAACCATAGGTTTCACACCAGTTATAGTTAGGTGGAAATTTAGTCGCATAAAACCATTGAAATTCCCACGTTATAGTTAGTTGGACTCACAATAACTTGCGCGTGCAATGCACTGCTGATGACGTCACATATTACATCACTCATGACATGGTCAGTGACATCACTCATGACATCACTGATGACATCTCAAATGACATCACTGATGACATCATCCAGTGAATGTGTATCTTTCTGAAAAATAAATATTTTTTATATATGTATATCTAAAGGTTGATGGAAGAATAAATGGGTAAATAAATGTCTACATGGATGTTTTTTGTGTAAAATGGATTGGTTAACTGACTTATTAAATGTATCTTAGTGAATACATATATTAGCGAGTAATGTTTAAATATTTAAATATCTGTATCTGTGTCTCACTTTGTGTATAAGGGGCTGCATGGGTTGGTGAGTAGCTACATGAGTGTGTATATGGGTTATTAGTTGTTTTTTTGAGTATCAGTATCAGTGTCTGTATGGTTCGGTGGGGGATATTACTTAGAGCACAGATGAATGAGTGACTCACTATTTGTATGTATTTTGAAGACAGCATGTGTGCAAGACTGTATGGGTGGATGATTGTGTGTATGGGTGGGTTAGTGAGAACGGGCATATGCATCAACAGTCGGTAATACCTGTCGGTAATACCGAAAAATAACGACTCGCTATTATGATCATGCAAACCGCGATGCATCAAACTAATCGTTAAAAATTACTGAGTCGTTAATAATCGCTATTAAATAACGATTATACGCCAGCGAGAGTAGCAAAAACCGAAATCGGTAATACCGAATCGGTATTAGTGAATCCGGTATTAGCGGATTCGATATTAACGAAAACGGGAAATTTACGCGACGCTTCGGAAGCAGGCCGATGACATCACAACCAGGAAGTAGGACAGCCACGCTGCATTCAGTGTTCGGAGTAGCACAGAGGAGGAGGCAGAGCACAGGAGCTGAGGACCCTGACAGAACCAAGAGCAACCAGGAAAAGGCAAGCAGGACAAGATGGAGAAGGAGGCCCCCCAGCATGGAAAGGACACACCCCGAAAGCGAAAACGGAAGTTTTCAGATAAGGAGCTGGAAATCTTAATAGAGAGTGTGACCAGCAACCATGACCGACTCTTTGGAAAGTTGTCGCTGAAGGTGCCAGAGGCTGAAAAAAGAAAGATGTGGCTGCGCATCAAGGACAAGGTGAATGCCTGCGGAGTCACCCACCGCAGCATCGACGACCTAAAAAAACGCTGGTACGACCTGCGTAAGAGGGCCAAGGAGAGGATAGCGCAGAGGGTCAAGGATGCTGCTGGCACAGGAGGGGGCACATCCAATGTGACGCCTAACACAGCCCTGGAGGATCTAGTGGAGGCCACCATAGAACCGGAAGCTGTTGTGGGGGTCACAAGTCTGGACACCTCAGGTGCTGCGGAAGGAGGACAAGGTAAGAAGCATGGCAGCGTAACGATGCAGCGTGTACTAAGTCCCTGCCCAATCCCCCATGCCAGACCCAGTGCACATGTAGCGTTGCCCTAGACACACACCCTCACCACTGTGTTGCACCATGGGAGATGTAGTCAATACATGAATGGGTGCATGCCTGAGCCCAGAGATGAATACAGCAGCCAAGGGTCAAATGTCAGTCACAAAAAAGTAATTTATTGTGAGATGCCACAGCTATTGTCACATACTATACCATGATAATAACTATGCACTGTTTCACACACAGATGCATCCCCCATCGATTCTGACGACAGTGGCCGCCTTGTCATCTCGGAGACGCCAGAGTTGTCAGATGCGGAGTGCTCACAGGGAGCTGAAGTCATGTCCTCCCCTTCACCACCACGGCGGACAACACCTCCACCGTCCTCGCGGTCCAAGCCAGCACCACCACCACCACCATCCTCGCGGTCCAAGCCAGCACCACCACCACCACCATCCTCGCGGTCCAAGACACCACCACCACCACCACCAGTGCGGGCCACTCCGCAGAGCCGCAGAGCAGATGTTGCCGCCCTGTCCGTGATGGAGTCAGATCAATGTTCATCACACCCAAATGTTCCACGCCAGGCTGTCGTCACTCCAACCAGCCAAACTGCAGGCCGACAGCGCATCAGGCAGAGGGTTGTGCCCCTGGGTCGGGCTGCTGCAAGACCGGTCGATCTTCCTGAAGGGTACGGAGTTGTGGAGACCCGGATGCTGCGTGTCCAGCGCCTGCAGGGGAGACACATGGGTGCCATGAAACTCACCATGACAAAACTTTGCAACAAACTTGGCAACATGACTGACGCTGTGCGTGAGCACACCACTGCCGTATCTGCCGGCAACAAAGATATCAAGCTTTGCCTGCAAGAACTGACACGTGCCATAGTCGCAGGCCAACAGAGTGAGCGCCGGCGTCACAGGCAGATCATGCTGGCAGTGAATACTACTAACAAGGCCATCAATAAGCTGTGCAACAGCACGGCTGTGCTGTCCCGCAGGTCCGTGTCCCTGCAAGTGGAGCTAGGTCATTATTGTGGGGATGTGGCAAAGGCCCTTGAGAGGGTGACCACTGCAGTGGAGCAACTGCAGCCAGGGTCAGCCAGTGTCAGCAGTCTGGGAGCGGAAGAGGGGAGTGAGGCAGCCTCCAGTGTCAGCAGCGTCTCCCTGCCGGACACCAGCGTGAGGAGGCGCAGTGGCCGCAATGCAACTGCCACTGACTCCCATCGTGTAGAACCCGAGGAGTCACAGGACAAGAGACTGGGGGTACGCGGCAAATGGAAGTGAACATGTGGCAAAGTCACACTGTCCTTGGTGAGGTAACCATGGCCAGACCAAAGTGCCGCACGCGTCACCTGTTCTGAGAAGGGACATTTATAGTTTTAATTTAACTGCAGCAGCAGCATGTTTGTGTTACGTATTTCTGCACCAGTCAGGTGTCCATGCCCATTAAACCCTTGCAAATCTGTTCCTGTTGTCAAGTCACTTTCTTACCTGTCTCAGAAATGATTCCGTGTGATGTATGTCCGCCTCCTTTGCCCTTCAGCTGTGTTGGGCACATGTGCCTGTCGGTGTTGTGGGGGGGGGTTGCTGGGCACATAGTTCATCCTCTCCCTCCACCTCTATGTGTATCCCCCTGCGCGTGGCGATGTTGTGCAGGATGGCACACACAGCAATGATCTGGCAGCAGGTCACTGGGTCATACTGCAAGGCACCTCCAGTCTTGTGCAGTATTCGGAAGCGGCTCTTGAGGATGCCGAATGTTCGCTCAACCACATTCCTTGTGCTGATGTGTGCTCTGTTGTAGCGCTGCTCTTGCGGGGTAGCTGGGTTGAGATAGGGAGTGAGGAGATATTCACGCAATGCGTATGCGCTGTCACCTGCAGGATGGGGAGAGAATGGTAATCAGCATGAATGAAATTATACATGTGGGGATGGAGTGGATGGGGAGTACGATGATGCAGCTATATGTACCTAGTAGGTGTCCCTCTCCGAATTCACCGTTGATCAGGCGCCTGTGGAGGCCACAGTGACGGAAAATGTAGGCGTCGTGTGTGCTCCCGGGGAATTGGGCTACAAGGTCCGTAATGATGAACTTGGCATTGCACACCACCTGCACATTAATAGAATGATATGATTTCCGGTTGCGGAAAATGTATTCGGTGGCTGATGGAGAACAGATGGGGACATGCGTGCAGTCAACACACCCTATGACATGGGGGAATTGTGCCACCTGGTAGAATTCCCTTTTGGTGCGGGTAAGCTGCTGGGGGGTTCTGGGGAAGGTGATGTGGCGATTAATAAATGCAAGCATGGTCTCTAGGAACCGGTGGAAGAAGCGTGATAAAGCACTTTGCGACACGCCTCCTGTCTCAGCTATTACCCCCTGGAAGCTTCCAGATGCAAGCAGGTGCAGGCAGCATAGGACCTGCACATGGGCTGGTATGGCGTTGGTCCGACGGGTCTCGTGCTGCAGTAATGGTGCCAGGTCTGCTATTAGGTCCATTATCATGGCACGGTTGAGTCTATACTTGGCGTACACCTGTTCCTCGGTCTGCCCCAGCAAAGTGATGCGCACCCTGAAGATCCTGTCCTGTATCATCCTCCTGCGCTGGGCCTGGGCGTTGATCCTCCACCTCCTAGCAAGCACGTAGAGGGCAGCCATTTTGGTGTACATGTGGGGTTTCCCAGGGCATTTATGAAGGGTTACTGATTGTCAGCACCTGCTGATGGGGTTAGTTTTTTTTTTTCTGTCCTTCTGTTAACTTTACCTCCTGATTGTGATTCCCCTTATTTTGCTCATGCTAAATAGCGATTTTAGGGATTTCCGGTATTAGCGACTGTTCATGCATTCCATTTCGATTCGTTATTGCCTATTCGGTATTTCCGAAGTATGCTTTGGGGTTCGGTATTTCCGAATGTCTGTTTAACGAATCGGTAATTTACCGCGGAGGATTTTAGCGGTTCTTTATTTTTTTCCGATTTTTTGTTTGATGCATTGCGTTTTATGGTTTTGCGTTCGGTATCGGCCTGTTTTACCGATTCGGTGTTTTACCGGGAGGTATTTTCGTTGATGCATATGCCTGTATGTGTTTTTATAATTGATTGTTTAAGAGAGTAAATATGTTTCCGTTTATGTAGAAGTATGTGTAGTGGTGTGTATATAGCAGTATAATCAAGTAAATGGTTTTTTGATAGTTTATTTGCATGTGTGAATTTGTGTGTGAGTAACTATATGGATGAGTATTAGTGTGTAACAGGATGTATAGGTGTATGAGTACATATGATGAGTAAGTACATGCATGAGTGACTATATAGAACTGTTCGTGAATGAGTGGATGTGTATGTAGATGTTGGAATTACCTAATAAGTTGTTGTAATTGGTATTGGTTTCTCCTTTTTTAAGAAAATGTTAGTTTCTATTTTTGAATGTGTGTGTCAAAGGTTATTTTATGCTGATAGGAGCTCTGCCACTTTGTCACAAGGATGTTGTCATCAGTGATGTCATTTGAGATGTCATCAGTGATGTCATGAGTGATGTCACTGATCATGTCATGAGAGATGTAATATGTGACGTCATCAGCAGTGCATTGCACGCGCAAGTTATAGTGAGTCCAACTAACTATAACGTGAGAATTTCAATGGTTTTATGCGACTAAATTTCCACCTAACTATAACTGGTGTGAAACCTATGGTTTTTTCAGTGAATATATATATATATATATATAGTCAGCGCCTTTTTTCAGATCTTGGAACGAAGGATTGGAGGAAAAAAAAAAAATATATATATATATATATATATATATATATTCACTAAAAAAAAACAGGATTCAGGGCTGGTATAGTTAGCTGGACATTTCACTCGTACAAAACCAGTGAAATTCCCATGTTATAGTTAGTTTAGCCAACTATAACTGACGTGCCTGCAAAACACTGCTGATGACGTTACATATTACATCACTCATGCCATGGTCAGTGACATCACTGATGACATCTCAAATGACATCACTGATGACATCACTGATGACATCATCCAGTGAATGTGTGTTTTTCTGAAAATTAAATAGGTTTTATATATATACATCTCAAGGTCGATGGAAGAATAAATGGGTATATAAGTGTCTAAATGATTTAAAAAAATAAGTATAACTGACTGATTAAGTGTATCTTAGTGAATACATGGGCTAGTGAGTAATGTTCAAATATGTAAATATCTGTATCAGTCTCTCACTTTGTGTATAAGTAGCTGCATGAGTTGGTGAGTAGCTACATGAGTATCTATATGGGTTATTAGTTAGTGTTTTGAGTATCAGTATGAGTGTCTGAGTGTCTGTATGGTTCAGAGGGGGGTATTACGTAGTGCATAGATGCATGAATGAGTGACACTTTTTGTATATGTTGAAGACAGCATGTGTGCATGACTGTATGGGTGGATGAGTGTGTGTATGGGTGTATTAGTGAATGAATGACTGTCTCAAAAGTGTTGTTATGAGTAACTACATATGTTTTAAGCTAGTATATGTGAGTATTGGTGTATATAAGTGAGTATATGTGAGAGTGAGAGATTGGAAACGTTCCTGTATCAATTAGTATGTGTTTCTATAAGTGATTGCTTAAGAGAGTAAGTATGTGTAAGTTTCTGTAGCAGTAAGTGTGGCGGTGTGTGTATAACTGTATATGCAATTTAATGGATGTTTGATACTTTGTTTGCATGTCTGACTATGTGTGTGAGTAACTCTATGGATGAGTGTCAGTGTGTAACAGGATGGATAGGTGTAGGAGTACATATGATGAGTGAGTACATGTATGAGTGACTGTATAGGACTGTTGGTGAATGAGTGGATGTGTGTGTATAGATCTTGGAATTACTGAATATGTGTGTTGTAAGTGGTATTGGTATGTCCATTGTTTTGAAAATGTTAATTACTATTTTTGAGTGTGTGTATCAAAGGTTATATTAGGGTGAGAGGAGGTCTGCCACTCTATCACAAGGATGATGTCATCATTGATGTCCTCAGTGATGTCATTTGAGATGTTATCAGTGATGTCATGAGTGATGTAACTGACCATGTCATGAGTGATGTAATATGTGACGTCATCAGCAGTGCATTGCGAGCGCGCAAGTTATAGTTAGCTGAGCTAACTATAACAGGGGAATTTCACTGGTTTTGTCCGAGTAAAATGTCCAGCTAACTATAACAGCACTGAAACCCATGTTTTTTTCAGTGAATTTCCAACGTTTTTTTAAATGCTAGTTAGTAACTATAACGTGCCTGAAACCTATGTATTTTTCAGTGAGTTTTTTTTAATGCTGTTTTCTAACTATGCCTACAGAGGTTGGACATGTGAAGAAAGAAGAAAAAACACACAGAAAGAAAAAAAAATGTAGACAGTGGTCCTCAAAGATGAAGAAAAGTGCAGGAAGAAGGAAGACATGCAGAAAGAACAAACAGAGGAGAATAAAGAAGCCTTATTGCAAAATCATCCTGTACCCTCAACTTTTTCAGATGGGTACTGGTGGTAACTAACTCTGACTAACCAGTCCTAGAGCCAGTGCAATGCTAAAAGACACTTAGAATAAAGTGAAAACACCTACATACACTAGGAAACACTATGCGCTGGGGTGCCCCTGTGATTAAAATGACTTCCTCTGTAATCCCCTAGTACATAATAGGGCAGTGGGATTAAAACTACCTCTGAAAACGTGCCACGGTGTGGGTTTGCACACTGGTGAAGGTAGGGGAGGGCCTGAGCTGACAGGTGTGCAAACATGCCCTGTGGGCATTTTAAGTTGGGGAATAAATTCCCCTTGAATCCTGAGGGTCCCTGGGGGCCAACTAACTCCCCAGGTATGTCCAGTAATTGCCACAGAGTTGCATTGCAGAGAGGTGTAAAATGGGGCATGGCCTCGGACCACATCTCTGCAACACAACTCTGTGGTGCTTACTGGAGGTACATGGTGGGCTAGTTGGACCCAGGGACTCTCAGGATTAAAGGGGACTTAATTCCCAATTTAAATCGCGCCACAGGGCGTGTTCACACACGTCACCTCAGGCCCGTCCTCTCCCTTCACCAGTGTGTAAACACGCCCTGTGGCCATTTGAATTTGAGAGATTAAGTCCCCTTGAATCCTGAGGGTCCCTAGGGTCCAACTAGCCCCCTACGTACCTCCAGCAACCGCCACAGAGCTGCTTTGCAGAGTGGTGTAATAAGGGGCACGGCCTGGACCACTTCTCTGCAATGCAGCGCAGTGGCGCTTACTGGAAGCACTTAGTGGGATAGTTGGCTCCCAGGGCCAATCAGGATTGAAGGGGAATTATTTCCCCAACTTAAAACGCGCCACTGAGTGTGTTTGCACACATGTCACCTCAGACCACGCCCCTTCCCTTCACCTTTGTGCAATTGCACCCGTGGCATGTTTTAAGATGGGGAAGTAATTCCCCTAGGATCCTGAGGGTCCCTGAGGTCCAACTAGCCCACCAGGTACCTCCAGTAAGCACCACAGAGCTGCACTGCATAGAGGTGTAAAAATTGGCATGGCCTCTGAACCCCTCTCTGCTATGCAGCTCCCTGGCTTTTACTGGAGGTTCCTGGTGGACTAGTTGGCAGCCAGGGACCCCCAGTATTCAACGGGAATTAGTTCCCCATCTTACAACGTGCCAGGGGGTGTGTTTGCAGAGTGCTGCAGGGAGGGGGCGGGACCTCCGGCGCATTTTTAAAGGGGGGATGTGTGGCTACCCTTCCTTTTCTAATTTACTGGCCCTGCGGACCCTATTCCCCAGGGCCTGACCTCCATTTTAAGAAAAAAAATTGTTGGGGGAAGTGGGCCCTCCTCCCATGGCTAATTCGGCCCTGGGGACTACATCCCCCGGGGCATGGCCAAATCATTTTTTTGTATTTATGGAGGAGGGCCGCGAGGCCCCCGCCCTGCCATAGCAAACTGCTGTGTTCCGGGGGTGGGCATCCCAGGACACTCCAAGGTGGTGGTCCCCAGGGCCATGACAGGGCTCCAGGAGGGTGGCCGCACGGCCCCCTTCCCAACATTACCAAAGCCCCAGGAAGGTGGTGATCTCTGGGGGTGAGGGGTCCGTCGCGGACCCCTCAATTTTAATATTTAGAGCCCTGGGCTGTGGCGGTCCATAGGGCGTGTGGGGGGGCTCGAGCCCCCCCATATAGTTTTTTTATTTTAATAAAAATAAAACACAAGCCCCGGGGGGGCGGTCCCCAGGGCTGTGGGGGTCCGTGACCCCTGCAAATATTTTCTTTAAGCCCTGGGAGGTGCCAGTCCCCTGGGCTTGGGGGGCCTTTGTGCCCCCCACCATGTTTTTTAGAACCCCCGGGGGTGGCGGTCCCCGGGGCTTGGAGGGGCTGTGACCCCCCATATATGTTTGAAAATCACCGGGGTGGCGGTCCCCGGGGCTGGTTGGCCCCATTACAATAAAAATATTGCCCCGGGGACTTGGCCCACACGGGGGCTAAATAGTAACGAAGAGCAGGAGCCCGCACTTCATTTTTTATTTTTTTGCCAGATCCGCAGATCCTCTGCGGATTTTGCCGATTTGTAAAAAATCCTTGTGTGACCCCATAAGCAGGCCTAGGGGGTCAGGGTGTTTCTACCCTGCCCCCTTTTCGTGTTTTGCACGTTTGTTTATCTGATTTCTTGTGCCTCGGTTCAACCGAGGCAACAGATGGCTGCCAACACTTCCTGATTTGGAGTGTTGACAGCCAATTAGCATAAAGCTTGTGATCGGGAGGGTGCGTGGATCCTGCGCGACCATAGATATTGAAACTTTTTTAATTTTGATTTCCTCAGCAACTACTGAACGGATTTACACCATTTCACAAAAAGGGATCTTTCTCCACCAAGAGCAACCTTTTTGCCAAATTTGGTGTAATTCTGTCCAGCAGTTCGGGCTGTAGCTGTGTCTAAAGTTTCCAATGGGGAAAACACATTTTGGGACCAGCTTTTTTTTCTTGGGCCCCCCCTTGACGAATCACCCCGAAACTTTCAAGATAGGAGCGGACCGGAGTGGGCAACGAATTTTGATAATTTCGCAAAGATTCGTCAATCAGCGCCAAAGTTGTTGGGAATAGAATGTTGTGATTTTCCTGTAGATAATAGGTCCTAACTATAACTACCTACTGGCAGTCGCCAGTAGGTAGTTACCATAGAAAAATTGCAACATCCCATTCCCAATAACTTTGCCACCGATTGACGAATCTTCGCAAAATTTCAAAACTAATTCTTTGTTGATATCAGCTGCTATGTTGAAAGTTTGGGGGTTATTCGTCAAGGGGGGCCGAGCAAAAAGGGGGTCCCAAAACGTGTTTTCTCCATGTTAATTTCCAAAGGAACCTTTAGACAAGGCTACAGGTCGAACAGATGTACAGTATTACCCCATGTTTGGCTGGGAGAAGGGTCTTGGTCTAGAAAGCACAGTCTTGTTTATTTGTAAATACATTCAGTAGTTTTTGAGAAATATTTAAATTTACAGATATCGAAATTGGTGAATTCAGCCGTCTGATTGGCTGAGGCATTACGAGCACAAGCTTGCTGCTTATTGGCTGCGAGCAGTGTGAGTGGTTGCAACTAGGAAGTGTTGGCCGCCATCTTGTGATTCCGTTGAAACAAGTAAGGGGAAAAAAGGGCAAAAAGGTGAGGTATTGTGTAGAGTCTGTTGCTGCTAAGGTGAGCTAGTGCCGGACTCGGGGATTAAAGCGTGAGCTCAAATTGTGTGCCTTATGCTGTGAAGTCATGTGCTGTAGCCGCTGCACTACACTTGTGGAAGTAGTGTCATCATGTGTTTATACCCACTAGGGCGAACTACTGACCCTTTCTGGTCTGAAAGTCCTGGGGTATGGAGCATTTGTGAAGTATTGTTTAGAGTATCATGGTGCTAAGCTGAGCTGCTGCCAGACTCGGGGATGAAAGCGTGACCCTAAATTGTGTGTGATGTGCTGTGAAGTCATGTGCTCTAGGCGCTATGCCATACCTGTCCAAGTAGTGTGAGCATGTAGTTATAGCTACTTGGATGAACTTTTGTGTTGAACATTGTAACTTGTGTATGGTGCTTAGGGAGTGCGAAGGTAAATCCGCGCGTAACAAATCAATTTGGTAATTGTGAAGTGCTAACTACTCACTCCTACGGGTCTGATGGCGCTGGGGGCGTAAGCCAAGCTGCTGATGGACTCTTGGTAAAGCTGTTGAACTACTGACCCCTACCGGTCTGAAAGTGCGAGGTATGGAAATTAAGTGAGGTATTGCGTAGAGTGTCATGCTGTTAATTTGAGCCTCTGCAGGACTCGGAGATGAAACTGTGAGCCTAAACTGTGTGTGCTATGCTGTGAAGTCATGTGCTCTGGGCACTGTGCCACACGTGTTCAACTTGTATATGGTGCTTAGGTGGTGTTGAATAGGGAGTGCAAAGGTAAATCAATACGGTATTTGTAAAGTGCAAACTATTCACCCCTATGGGTGAGTAGAGCCAGGGATCAAAGCGAGAGGTCTGTGCTGCAAAGTGAGATGGTCTGGCTGCTGCACCACAGCTGGGTGGAGAATACATTTCAGCGAGGGTCCGGGAGTTGCTGTTATCTGGCCCTAAAATAGCGGGCCTAAGTTGTAAGTGATAGGGTGGCTCTAAAAAGAGCCCTTGTGTTCATTAGTTGAAACTACATATAAGTGCGGATGCACAGTTTCAAGTTATTCAGGAAAACTCGGTTTCCCTGATCTGTGAAGTGTACTCCATCACTTCTGTATATATCCACCATTTCAAAACATATGTTGTTGTTGTAGATGGAGCTCAGTTTGTGGTCTCTGAGGTATGCAGACACAGCTTTGTTGACTTCCTTCCGAGATTTTTCAATCTGAGGACAAAATAGTTTGGACCATTTCCACTTCTGTCTTTTGAATATATTGGAATATACAAAGACAGTTTGAGGCGAAAGTAAAATCAATTGTCCAAAGGTGTCCTTCATAAGCATTTCCAAACCTACCCCAGTCAATATGCCAATGTTGTTTCCAACACAGTGCACACACATGAGGTCAGGGTGTTGGAGATGCAAACAGGTTTTAACCAAGGCAACAGTTGGTGCCACTTCAAACCACTCTGTCCAAACCATTTAATGTCCACATTTTGTAAACCTAGGTCTAAGTCAATACGTCTCTGCTGTGCTTACCTCTTGCACCAGAAAACATAGCTATGTCCTACGATCCACACTAGCATTTTGAAGGTATGGCTGGAAGGTATCGAAAGATGTCTGTGACTCATGCGGTTCTTTCATAGAATAAGAGATTTGTTTACAGATGGGGAACTTGTTTCTTTTCGCATACAAAACGGTACCTGATTTGGAGTTGAAAAGCATTGTTTTTTAAAAGTAGGGTGCACATTCATTTTGTGATTGGTTAAGAAAAAGCAGTTTGAACGTGGCGTACATATTATAGTATAAAATTTGATCAACTCAACCACACTTGCTACTTGCATTTGGAATGCAGCGTTCAAACTAAAAACACTTGTGAACTTTCAACCTGCACGTGCCGTTAAATGTTCGAGAAAGTGTTGCAAAAAAGTATCATTAAGTTTAAAAAAATGTATGAACTTTTAACTTCCACGTGTTGTAGAATGTTCTAGAAAGTATGTTGATAAAATACGTTGCATTTCTGACTTCGCTGTGTACTTGAATATTAATAAAATTGTTTATATAGAAATTTGAAAAACAGCAATAGAGAGTAGTTTTGAAAGCTAAAAGAATCAAGGAACTATTCTAATTTGTTCTTTATTACCTACTGGCGGTTGCCAGTAGGTAGTTATAAAGTTAGGATCGAGTTTCCATAGGAAGAACATTTTTTGTTTTGCTTATAACTTTGACGTCATTTGATATCAGCTCCTATGTTTAAAGTTTGGGGGTGATTCGTCAAGGGGGGCCGAGATAAAAGGGGGGTGCCAAAACGTGTTTCCTCCATGTTAATTTCCACAGGAAAGTTTAGACAAGGCTACAGGTCGAACGGGTAAACGGTATTACCCCAAATTTTGCAGGGAGAAGGGTTTTGGTTTAGAAAGCACGATTTTGTTTATTTTGTGTAAATCCGTTCAGTAGTTTTTGAGAAATATTGAAATTTACAGATATCGATATTTGGGAATTCTGCCATCTTATTGGCGGAGGTGTTACGAGCAGGAGGTTGTTGCTTATTGGCTGCGATGCGGTTGCAACTAGGAAGTGTTGGCCGCCATTCTGTGATTCCGTTGAAGCGAGTAAGGGGAAAAAGGGCGAAAAAAGTAGGAAAGGAGGGTAGGAGTACTGTAAGCTTTTTGGGGGAGTGCGAAGCGAAGTAGTCACTGTTACTGGTCTGAAAGTGCGGCGTTTCTCAGAGTAACATGGTGCTGATATGATATGGTGCTACACGGGTTTGAAACCGAGACCCTAAACCGTGAGGACATCGCTTTAAAGTGATGTGGTCTGGTGTTTGTAGCATATGTGTTCAAGTAGTGTTAGTAGGAGTTTATACCATACAAGAAGTGGGAAGATAACTACTACCTAACGGGTTGAAGGCTTGGGGATGAAACCGAGGTGATGGCTGTAAAGGGATGAGCTCTGGCACTGTAGCATATGTGTGCAAGTAGTGTTAGTAGCCGTTTATCCCATACACAGAGTGGGAAGAGAACTACTGACCGGTACCGTGCATTTATACTATACCAGAAGTGGGAAGCAAAGTACTCACGCCATCCGGTGTGAAGACTCGGGGATCAAACCGAGCTGATTGCTGTAAAATGATGGGCTCTGGCTACTGTAAGATACTAGCTGCTGTAGTATAAGTGTGTAAGTAGTGTTACTATGTGTTTATAGTATATAGGGAGTGGGAAGCAACCTACTCACCCCTACTGGTGTGAATACTCAGGGATTAAACCGTGAGCCTAAATTGTGAGCTCATTGCTGTAAGTGATGTGCTCTCGGCGCTGTAGCTTACCTGTGGAAGTAGTGTTAGTTTGCGTTTATACAATATAGGGAGTGGGAAGAGAACTACTTAACCCTACCGGTCTCAAGACTCGTGGATGAAACCATGAGCTCAGTGCTGTAAAGTCCTGTGCTCTGTGTAGTATTACAATGTAAGTCATAGTAGAATGTTATTATGAAATTCTACTAGAATCTAAGTATGTAATGTTGGAATGTAGGGCTGTCATGAAGGGAACCTTGCAGAGTTTGTACATGATGCTTAAGAAGACGGTTGCCTTGATGTCTGCTCCTGTTGGTGGCTGTTTCAGGTGTCTTGTTTTCCTGTAATAAATCTAATTATTGGATCCAATGCTGTCTGCCTCTTCACTACATACATTTGGCAACGAGCAAGAGAAGGTAAAAAGAAGGGACCACTCACAAATATTTCAAAATTGCTTGCGTTGTGCTGAAGACACGTTTTCTTCGTGTAGCTGTTTCCTTTCATGCCAGGGTCATCGGCTCATTGAACTATGTCATCCGACTTGTGGTAGGATTTATATTTTTTAATTTTGTGGTTCTTCTGCTTCTTCACTACATTCTGGTCACTGTACTACACGTGTGTAAGTAGTGTTAGTATATGTTTTTATACTAACAAATGCATCATGGTCCTAGGGAAGGCGACCTGTCAGGTGCAGCTCATACAAATACCGGGGTGCGCATCTGTGGGACATTTGTGTTTGCTATTAGAGGGTGGGCGCATGGCTTTCACCCTGTGATAGAAAATCCTTGTTTGACTACTTGAAGCGAGAGAAGGAAAACCTCGTATCACTTTAATAGAGGGGATGCAGATGGTAAAAATGGAGAGAAAAAAAGAAACAAAAAAAAAAACGGGGTCTCACTGTAACGTGGGCAAGAAGCAGACCAGGACAATGTACTGCACTGTTCGCTAATTTATTTGAGATACACCAAAAAGAACTAGGAAAACACAGGGAACTGTCCTTCCCTTAAAGTTCATGGGGGTTAACGAGAGTTCCACCCGCAAGGTATTATGGGAGATGTAGTCCGCTCCGCTTTCAGGCTTGCTGTTAGAAGACTGTGTTGTTTTTGTAGTCCTCTCTTAAGGCCCCACTTGTTTGGAGTTCCGTGACGGGTATTAAATGGCAGGAAGAAAAAGAAAGAAAAGAAATGGTCAGGAAGGGGTTCTCCTTCCGAAGCAATTGTTGCGAGGGGGGAGTGTAGGGAAAAGCCACCACAACCTTCACCAGTGTTCCTAGCGCGGTACCGGCTTAATCCCCGTAACCACCCCCACCCTTTGGTTCAACCCTTTCCCTTCCCAACGGTGGCCCAAGGCATCCCCGTACCTTGGTGAGCCACGACCCTCCTCCTGGGCCATGGCTGGCGAGTGCGCGTTGCCAGCTAGGGTCTGGCTGCCCTTCTGTTCTTTCATCAGCGGTTCCTTCCCGCGTGGAGGTCTCCTTCCTAGTATCCCGTTCTTCCTCCTCTCGATGTGGCGTCGCCTTGCTCCAAGGCAGCACCTCGAAAGTCGATACCAGCGTCCGCTCTTCCTCCCCGTTTCTCGGTCCTGATGAACGACGTCCTACTCCGGCGTCTCCTGTTTTCAAATCCCACGGACCACGTGATTCCGCCCCGTGGTCAGGCCAGTCATAGGACTTAAAGGGGCCGTAGTCCCCTGGGAGGCTCTGCAAACACAGAACAGGAGAACAATGAGGGGGAAAGAGTTCCGACTCCGCTTCGAGAGAGTCCTTGTTCTCACACTCACCCGTTCATTTAAATGAGGCTCCTAGTGGGTAATGTTCCGTGGCCAATCCAATGATTATATTGCAGGGGCTCTGTAGGACTGGGGATCTTAATGTCACATGTAAATTAGGCGCAGAAGGGCACAGAGACGTTTTGCAGCCTAGGGGACCACCACCTTACCGGGTATTGTTTACTAATTGTTCGGGGGGTTCGAGGCCAACTGAAGTCTGGGGATCGCCACGCTCTGGTGCTTTATTTAAATATGCAGGGTGGGCCTCCTCAGTCCCTGAAGCCTCATTGGTCCTAGGCAGTGCCTTTTTTGTTCTGTAATCACACCGGCAGTACTTATGGTGTTATAAATTGATACACTCATAGAACTCTTGCAGTTATAGAATTACCCAGGCTGCATTTGTGTAATAGTCAGTTAGATTATGTTTGGTAGGTGCACTGCAATATTAGAAAGGTTTGACCTCATAATCTCCTATAAACAGATGATTTTCACAATAAATAATAGACAAGTGTTGTCAGAAAAAGAAGACCTATACTCTCAGTTATTTATTTGAAAAAAGCAACCTTTATTAAAACACAAATAAATTGAAACGTACGTTTAATAGAACAAACTGTATAATATAAAAAACGTGGGTTGGACTCCAGTGGAAGCAACGTAGGAAACCTGCAAGACAAAAATAAAACATAAGTATGTGTGCTATGTGGAAGAGGTAAAGAAAGGTAGTCCGAATGAAAGGACGATAGTGAGAATGGGAGGAAGTGGGTAGAAGGGAGAAGGGGAGGGATACTCAAAAGAAGAGAGGGAGGAGGAGACAGAACGTCGGCCTACTGCACCCAGCCATTAGTGTTTACTCTCCCGTCACCAGTTTGTCTAGGATGCTGGTGTCCGCGAGAAAGAGTGTGGTTCAGCAAGTCCTTAAAATGAAACACATGATGCCAGAGATTAAGGGCCGAATTATCAAGGAATGGCAATAATATTCTTGCCGCTTTAGTGGCAGGAAACTGCTGCTAAAGCGGCGATAAGGGGTTGAAAATATGCCCTTGTGAATTCCCATTGAAGCCCAGGTACTGGTGTGAACCTGGGCTTCTATGGAAATTCACAAGGGCATATTATCAAGCCCATTGTCACTGCTTTAGCAGCAGTTTCCAGCCGCTAAAGTGGCGATAATGTTATCGCCGTTCTTTGACAATATGGTCCTACATTATTAGCTACCCAGGGTGCTGTACACCAGCCCCTTCCCTTGCACTGTGCTCAATTGTAGATCCTACACAGTGAGGCTTCACTGCTCACCTTCCACCTCCGGTGTGTCCCACGACGTGTTTGTACAAAGCTCCGAGTTTGGGGTATGTTTGTATTGTAGGAGACCAAGTCTTCGGTCGGGGACAGTGTCTTGATACCACGATGGAAGGCATCAGAATGTCCAGGGCATCATTGCGGGGTGAGCTCCCTCTCCGCCCTTCTTGAGCCAATCAATTAAATGTCTGAAAAGGGAGGAATCATTTAATGGTGGAAACGTCTGGAGGTAAATGAAGGTTTATTTAAAGCTTGATAGAAAACAGGAGTTGAGTGCATCCTTCGTTTTTGAAGTACGATCTACCAACTGTTAGTGGTAGTCATGGTTCAAAGAGGAGTTGGAGTGCAAGAGAATTCACAAGGTTGAATAATAATACGTTATACGAAGGTTGATATAGAAAGGAACAGAGCGCATGCTAGAAGCATAATGTGCAAGTCTAATGCAGTGACGGAAGACGGTTTGCATGTACACTTAGTGACGAGGTCTCTACAGTGCCCTAAAAGCCAACGCCGCATTTCTGTAGGGCAGCGCTGCCCGCTGGCTCAGTTCTACAGTATGGTACAGCAGGTCATTAAAATGAGACAGATGTGACTGAATGAGGTCAGAGATCACATCATTATGCATGGCACCATCACTTTTTTGCACATGTGCACTCAGGGTGATGCACCCCAACCCTCCTGCAGCATTGCCCTCAACAGGTGTCTGTAGGGCAGCACTGCCCGCTGGGTCAGGCCTACAGTACGGTCCAGCAGGTCTTTAAAATGAGACAGAGATGAGACTGAATCAGGTCAGAGATCACATCATTACTCACGGCAACATTGTTTGTTTGCACCTGCGCAGCCAGGGAGATGTACCACACACGTCCTGCCGCACCACACTCAATTGGAGGCCCTGTGCACCCGGGCCACTCTGCTTACCTGCTGTCTTTGTTGTGTGAGCAAACATTACGGGCAGCAGTGCTCACAATTTAGCTGGAGTGATGATTTTAGGATGGTGGACACCTCATGGATTCCTTCCGTAGACGACGGCAGTAGGGATCACAATTTAGAGCCTGAGTTGATTTCCAGGATGGTGTACACCTCATGGATCCCTTTTTTATTGCGCATTTTGATATTCGAGGTGGATGTGGATGTATCACCTGAGGCAGTGTGGAAGAAGAGGGACGCGCGTCATCGTGGTTATTCTATTTATACGTATGCAAAGTGGGCTGGGCTTGTGTACACCAGGACAGCGTAGGGGTGTGAATAATTATTCCAGGGACCTGGGCATTGTTCAGTTCCTGCCTGGCCAGGAAGTGTACTTATGTGTGTTTCTTTTGTAGTTTTGACCTCGCAAAGTGTGGAATTTCCATTAGTGTAGCATGTGTTGGGAGGGCGGCAATTATCATTAATGAGATGGTGTTTGAAACGATTGAATGGAGAACATCACATGTAGTTGTCAAGGTTGTGGATATGCGCAGACACGCATGTCAATGGTTAAGCAAAAATTGTGAGCATTTATTCCTCCTTGCTAATATTTTCATTCTAGCCCATCAAAGGGCAGGTTTTCCTCATTTGTTAAAGATATTACAGGGCCAGTTGGTTTGTATGAGCGGAGTTCTTTTTATTGATGTCAACACAAGGTTTCATCCACTTTTTGCTCATTTTTCATTTATCCATTATGCAATTGGTTCTTGCAACAAAGGACAGAACAGCCGACATGTGTTTCTCCCTGTTTGGTGAGTCAAGCCAGGGCTTTCTCAAGGCTGTTGATTAAAGAGGGTAAATGTAAGTGTTGGATCGGCCATGCAAGAAGACCGAAAATTCAAATAAAAAGAAACAATAGGTGAACAGTGAACCCTAATCCCCAAACCAGTGCTA
This sequence comes from Lissotriton helveticus, assembly GCF_964261635.1. Taxonomy (NCBI): domain Eukaryota; kingdom Metazoa; phylum Chordata; class Amphibia; order Caudata; family Salamandridae; genus Lissotriton; species Lissotriton helveticus. Next base: position 1,402,465,629 of record NC_136068.1, on the reverse strand, counting down.
TTTAGAGACGTAAGCTTTCCGGTGTTCCGTGTCAGAGTATATAGGGTTGTGAGGTTAAGAGCTTAAGTTCAATATTAGGACCTTGTGACCAAGTAAAATAATTAGAGAAGTCTTTTGTAGAAACAGCAAGATGAAATGTAACCAAAGATAGGTACATGCAGTGCATTCAATTGCAAATCAAGACAGGAAAAAAGAAGAAGCGTGCTGGCAAGCGTCAATGCGCTTTTTATTTTTAAATTAATATGAGGAAAAAGTAGAGTACTAAGTGCACTCTTGGTTTAGTATGAAGTATGCGCGTGCATGGTAAAAGTGTCAACATGCAATAACATGCTATCTCTTGTGCTTAGAGCAATAAGGGTCAAAAAGTTACCTAATTTACATTCTTTTTTCTGTTTTACCAGGCAGCGAAGTATCATGTACATTCATAGTCACATGGTGATGTATGCATCATCAATAATCTTATTTGAGATCTACCATCAAAAACACATTGTATCAGCCTGTTTGCATACCATTTTCAAGCAATAATAATGTTTTATATAATTGAAGTCTAGAGAACACTCTATTTTAGTATAGTTATTTAGATGTCATTGAAGGAACAAATACAGTCTCCTACGCAGGTTTGTGCAAACATTTTTAGAATCATTCACAGTTTTATACTACCTCTGTCCTACTATTCAAAGATTATGGCCATTTTAGTTTTACATGTGATCAGCACTATAAACATGATTATCCAAACATGGAAGTATTTCTTTAAGACACCCAATGTATTTAACTCCTAAGGTAGGCCCAATGTTTATAAGGCAATAGCCTGATGCCTAATATCAATCTTGTTGTGCAAACCTTTTGAGTCCGCAAAAAACCATAGACGGACCGGAGACACGGGAAAGCAGAGCTCGACCCCTTTCAAAGTAACACATAATGGAAACATGCCGAACGGCTTATACGGCATTACTCAATTCTATCAGACATTATACCAGTCAGCACAATGCATTCTCAAAGTTGCTCATGCGCAGAGCGGTTTCTCATATGAATGCTAAAGGCGGCCACTGCGTCGCAAAGAGGAGGGGAAACTAAACGTTATAAAGCTACCGTCATGATTTAAAAATAATGCCCTCATAGGCGCATAGTCGGCCATGCATACCATGACTGAATCTGCTAGCGGTATCACTTACTGTGAAAAGCCGTAATCGTCAGGTCAGGAGTCTCCGGTTAACTCCGTTGTGTATGGCGTCTCTATTACGGGGCCATATAAATATCGTGCACGGTATTAACCCGGAAGTGAATGTCAGCACGTGATTGGGATGTATCCCCCAACGTCACTGATGAACACATTGAAATTATTAGAATTAATGTTGACATATCCTGATTTAAAAGTGTATTTCGAACACTTTCCATATTAAAATTAGCCACTACTAAGAATCAAAGATGTAAGGGCGTTTGGTCTGTTTAACCCGGAAGTGAGCCATATATGCCAACAAGACGTATTACGCTTTACGCACGGTTGTAAGAGAGAATTATCTATCAGTATACTAAGGTCTAATTGGCCGAACCGCATTTCCCGATATTTACGTCAAAGTACGTGAGAGAGACTATATGTCCTCGAGCTAAGTGTATTACTATGTAGGCAGACAGTCCCCGCTCCACGGTACACATACATCGACGGATCCTTGGGGGTTCGAGTCCACTGGAGGACAGATATGTTGGGCCGCCTCTGATTGTCTATACACTGTTATAAGCATTTAGATAAAGTTGTAAATTTAAAAAGTTAAATGTGGCTCTTAATTGTTAGCCGGAAAGGTATTAAAAAAATTAACAATGTTATTTATAATTTCTAAGTAATTATTTAATGGGATGTGTTTATATTAACAGAGTAAAGGAGAGCTCATGAAAGGTGGTTGCTAATGCGATCATCCTAAGATATTTTGCAATCTTTGATGGCATTCCAAACTATATGTTCTATTGTAGTTTTAGAGGACAGCGAATAGTGCCCTGCATTATATGAAGGACCCCCATATTTTGATGAGGGAAAGCTCAAAACCACAAGTGTAATATTCTGGTGTAGTTCTCTCATATAGTAGTTGTCATTAAAAGTAGGTGCAACAGCAGTGAATTCTAAAAGAATTTAGTACACAAAAGATTATTTTCCTTTTGTAAGCAGGTAGATTTCCTAACGCAAATTAACCTATTACTTTTGATAGGGTTGCTCAAACATATACATTCCAGAGACATTTGTATCATACTTCCGGCAAAACAAAAGTACAGAAAAATAGAGCTAAGGCTAAGTCTTAAAGCCAGTGGTGCCATTCATGCTCGATATTGAGTCCTTTTTCCACTGTTTTGTAGCCTATAATTAGTGCACTCTCTTCTTGTCGGAGGCGTGTTTCCAAGTTCCCACCTCGTTTATGTTGTTTTAGTTTCTTCAGACCTACAAAGGTGAAGTTACGTTGGTGCTCATGATACCGTAGAAAAAGTTCCACCATTGGTTGTCGGATGTCAGATTTGTGGATATTACGATAATGTTCTTGCATGCTAATTTTTAAAGGTCTTGTAGTACTCACAATGTAATGCAGATTACATGGGCAGGAAACGAGATAAATAGTATTTGTGCTCCCACAGTTTATAAATTCCTTTATTTTATGCTTGTGATTGTTTATATCCATTTCCTTTGTCTTTGATTACCCCAATTTGCATACCGAGCAATTTGAACAGGTGTAGAAACCCTGTGGTTGGGTCAAAAACTTGTTTGATTCAGTTTTGATATCCAAGAAGAATGGACAAAGGATATCTCCTAAGTTTCTACTTCTTGAGAAACTGAGTTGAGGTTTGTCATTATGTACTTCTGAAATAGTTGAATTTTCTTTGAGCAGATGCCAATTTTTGTTTAATGTTTTACGAATATACTGATGACCATTGTTGTATTCTTTGCAGAACTGAACCACTGGTTTTCTTTCTTCAGGGCGACTGTTATGCAGTAATTGTTGTCGTTCAATATCTGCATATCTCTTTTGAGTTGTGTTAAGGGTTTGTGTATTGTAGCCACGAGTTTTCAGGCGGTTAGTTATCTCATTTGAGTTGACCATGTTGTCTTTGGTAGAGCTGCAGTTCAGTAGTGCTCTCCGATATTCTCCTGCTGGAATGTTATTAATGGTATGTTTGGGGTGACTACTTGAGGCATGGAGTATTGAATTTGCACTCATCGGTATTTGTATATTTTTGTTTGCAGTTTGTTGTTTTCAATATAAATGGGAAGATCTAGAAATTCAATTTCAGTTGTAGAGATGGTGTATGTTATTTCTATACCCCATCTGTTGGAGGTGAGTGAGCCAATGAATTGGGGGAGGCTTTTGGATCCTTGCCACACGAGCAGAATATCATCAATATATCTGCCCCACACTATGATGTTACTAGTGTAATGAGACATGGTTTCACCCCATAGCCAGTTTTTCTCCACTTCTCCCATCAGGAGGCAGGCATATGGCAGTGCAAAATTAGCTCCTATTGATGTGCCCTAGAGTTGGATATAGAACTCTCCATTAAAAAGAAAATAGTTATTGTGGATGCAGAACTCGAGTAAGTCTAGTATCATGGTGTTCAGTGAATTGATCTTGTTTGTAAGAATTTTCTGGTGGCTGCAATCCCATCTGTGTGCTTAATTGAAGTGTAAAGGCTAGTTACATCAATAGATGACAAAACATAATCCTCTTGCCAAATGATATTCTCTAATTTTTGTTACACTTCTTTGGTATCTTTAATGAAAGATGGTAGGTCACGCGTAAGGAGTTGTAGTTCAGCATCCATAAAGGCTCCCACATTGGAACAAATGGAATCAATTCCAGCAATTATCGGCCTGCCTTTAGGTATTCTTCCTGGTTTGTGTACCTTCGGAAGAAGGTAAAAAGTTGGAGTTGTTGGTTTTTCGATATATAAAAAAATGTTTTCTTCCATCGTAAGGAGTCCTTTTTCACACCAGAGATTTAAGAGATGCATAAGTTTAGTCTGAATTTCCTTGGTGGGATTGTGATCAATTTTAAGATAGCAGCTTTTATCGCTTATTTGGCAATGGGCTTCTTCCAGGTAGTCAGTGGTGTTAAGAGCGACCACGTTTCCCCCTTGTCTGCTTCCTTTATAGTAGTGGTGGGATTATTTCTAAGATCAGTCAATGCCTTCATTTCTTTAGTCGTGATGTTTTTGGATAAGTACTTTTGATTATTTTGGAATTTCTTGAATTCTTTATCCAGATCTTTGCTGACTGCTTTAAAGAACATATCAATGGAATTACCAGCTGGTAAGGACGGAGTGAATTTTGGTTTCTTTTTCAAGGGGTTAGGTCTTGAATGGAAGATGTCTATACCTAGATCTTCAGTGGCTGTGGTTAGAGATTCTAGACTATCTGGAGATACATCTATTGATAAATTTACAAGGAGATTGATGCTTTCGAGGTCCTGTGCCGTACGATCGCTGCTTGGTTGTGCTCGATTTCCTGTATGGGGCCTCATGGGGTTCTCAATAAAAAAGGATTGCATCTTCAGTTTTCTTGTGAACTTAAACAAGTCAACCTTTGTTTGAACTAGGTACGATTGTCTTGGGCAGTACCTAGGCTGTGTCGTTGTACTTCCTCCTGAAAATTTACCGTAGGCCTTAGGTTGCTAGTAGTAGGTTGTTCATCACCGAGTTCTACTTCAGATGACGATGGCGTGTCCGTTGAGGTAATCGTCTGGGTTTTTTGGGTTTGTCGTTGTAATGTTATCATACTTTTGTGCAAAAGTGTACACTCTACCTGCTTGGTAATCCGTCAAATCTCTTCTAAATTTCCGATTTTTACATTGGATTATGTCTTCTTCATGTTCATCTAGTATTTTGTTTAAGATTTCATAATTCTTGACTGTGATTTCGCTCTAGTTGGCATCTTAAATTCTTTTTGGTAGGGTGTCAACTTCCAGCTTGTTTTTTTCAAATTCTTCCTGGGCAATGTCTATTAATTGACGTAACATGTTATTAGAAGCAGTACATAGATTATCCTCCCAAAGTTGTAAGTTGTCAGGGGCCGTTGTTTCTATTGGAGGAAAAATCAGAATTCTTAAGCCTCGTGGAATTAAATTGTGTTCCAGATATTTTTTCAAAGATGCCCCTTCCCACCATTTAGATGTTTCTTTTTTAGCTGCTTTTTCCAGGGCTTGAAAAGTGATTTTCGCAGAAGAGAGTTTGGTCGTGTTGTTTGGTTTGATAACACCAGCACCAAATGGTCAAAGGTTGCGTCAAGTCTGTTGTTCCTACGTACACGTCGATTTTCATAGCTAGCCATATTTTGCCCACAGGATCTTCCTTGGATCCGTGTAGATGTAATCCTTAGTCTGAGTTAAGATGTTTGTGAATCTGTATTCCTTTACGTTTAGCATGCTTTTTTCTTTTTTGTCAATTCTTCCTAACATTAGTCATGAGTCTTGGTATCCAGGCAGGGGGATCCTTTAGCGAAGATTGGTTGAGAAGAGACAATACGGTCCAGGAATTCCTGAGACTGGATATGAATCCCAAATTATGGGGCCGATTAGGATCGTGGTTTTCCCGCATCCTCCGGGCCGGCGGAAGCCACCGCCGGCCCGGAGGATGCGGGAAAACCGCTGGGGAGGCACAAAAGACCCACCGCCAAATTAGGATGGCGGTGGGTCTCAAAATCCGTCCGCAGCTTTTCCACCGCGGTCGCCTTCCGACCGCGGCGGAAAAGCTCTAACATGGCTGGCGGTGTCTATCAGACACCGCCAGCCATATTAGGATGGCGGAAATCATATGCTTTTCCACGGCGGCTTTTCCGTCGTGGAAATGCATACGGACATGTGCCTTGGGGGCCTGTTGCGGGCCCCCTTGGTGAAGGGGGGGTCGGTGGGTGCACATGGGGGGGACCTATGGTACCCCCCCTGCATTTGTATGCAGCAATCGGCAGGCACCGCACGGTGCCTGCCGCTTTCTGCATACAAATGCAATGTATGCATTTTTTACCATTGCGGCGGGTGCTGCTTGAAGCCGCACCCGCCGCAATGGTAAAAAAAAAGGATGTGACCGCCAGGGTGGCGGTCACATCCTAATTGCACAGGAGGGAACTTCGCAGGCAATGCGGAGGTTCCCTCCTACTCTATGGTGGCGGACGGACTCAGGTCCGTCCACTATCATAATCGCCCCCTAAGATTTTACTTGGAGGAAAGTTGGCTCAAGGCTCTGGACCCAGTCCATCCACTAACGAACAAAGTTAAGCAAAAATTGTGAGCATATATTCCTCCTTGCTAATATTTTCATTCAATCTCATCAAAGGGCAGGTTTTCCTCATTTGTTAAAGATACTATAGTGCCAGTTGGTTTGCATGAGCGGAGTTCTTTTTATTGATGAAAACACAAGGTTTCATCCACTTTTTGCTCATTTTTCATTTATCCATTATGTAATTGGTTCTTGCAACAAAGGACAGAACAGCCAACACGTGTTTTGCCCTGTTTGGTGAGTCGAGCCAGGGCTTTCTCAAGGCTGTTGATTAAAGAGAGCAAATGTAAGTGTTAGATCGGCCATGCAAGAAGACCGAAAATTCAAATTTAAAAAAACAGACTTTTACCATGCACACGCATACTTCATACTTAAACCAAGAATGCACTTAGTATTCTCTACTTTTTCCTCATAATCATTAAAAAATTAAAAGCGCATTGACACTTGCCAGCACTCTATCCCTTCTTCTTTCCTCTTCTTTTTTCCTGTCTTGATTTGCAATTGAATGCACTGCATGTACCTATCTTTGGTTACATTTCAACTTGTAGTTTCTACAAAAGACTTCTCTAATTATTTTACTTGGTCACAAGGTCCTAATATTGAACTTAAGCTCTTAACCTCACGACCCTATATACTCTGGCACGGAATGCTGGAAAGCTTACGTTTCTAAATAGCACTGGTTTTGGGATAAGGGTTCACTTTTGACCTATTGTTTCTTTTTAGTTGAGATGCATGGCAATCACATGTGGAAGGCTAATGTACAGACCATGAATATTAATCAAGATGATCGTTGCATGTTGTGTGTAGTATAAGATATGTGTACACAGCAAAAAAACTTTTCAAAAAGGCTCTCTAAGCAGAAGAGGTGCCTCTGATCAAACGCTTATAGAGAATGAGTAAAATGGGTAGAGTTGTCCAACTGTCACAATGGGAAATGTTATGAAGCAATCAAATGTTTTTTTTAAGGTCACATGGCAATCGCGCACCGAGCGCACAAGGAGGCCTCACCTGACGCGATTTTGACAAAATATATTTATCATAATATAAGTTAATTACAGTTAGAAATGTATAAATGTTTGAAATATTTTAGATTATCGCTTGCTCTCACATACTGTTTAAAGTTATTTAGATATACTTTTGAGACCAAAAAAAACCGCAGAGGGAATGGCATACCTGGTGCGATACTATATGTCTGTGACGTAACACAGGGCCTGGCAGCGTATACTTGTCGCATACAAGTACACGCTGTCGGATACCAAAGTAGCAGCTGGAGTGACTTCATGTGTACATGATGTTACGCGGGATGCGGTGCCACAAAGTCATTGCACACGATATGCGCATCATTTATGAGTTTAGCAATATGGCGGATGGGATTCACGTGGTGATGAAACTTACGTACGCTACCGATATGGGAGTGCAGTTTTATTAAAAAAAAATATATATATATATATACATATTTTTTAGGAAGATATAAAACATTACATAATTTTTAAAGTAAAAAAAGAGAAGTATAATAGAGTTGCAAAATATTTTAAATAATATTTAAAAAAATATTGTTTTTAGAAACATTAAAATATGAAATTAACATCTAAAAAACCTTAGAAATTCACTGTAAAACCCATAGGTTTTAGGCACAGTATAGTTAGGAATTAGTATTTTTTAAACCTTGGAAATTCACTAAAAAACATAGGTTTCAGGGATGTTATAGTTAGTTGAACATTTGACTCATATAAAACCAGAGAAATTTGCCTGTTATAGTTAGTTGAGTTAACTATAACTTGCACGCCCGCAATGCACTGCTGATGATGTCACATATTATATCACTCATGACATGGTCAGTGACATCACTGGTGACATCACTGATGACATCTCAAATGACATCACTCATGACATCACTCATGACATCATACATGTTACAATCTGATGCACATACTGATGCTCTAATATAAACCTTGATACACCCATTCTGAAAGGCTGACTACTATTTTTGAAACCATACACAGAAGAATGCCATATACTACATAGCACTCACTATTTCCTAGGTCTACACACACATCCAGTCCTTTATACTTATAGTTACTCATCAATACAGCACTATAATATGCACTCATACATCTATACATGCAGTCACACTCTGCCACTCATCCATATAGTTACTCACACACATAGTCAGTAAAGCAAAGAATCAATCATATACCCATTTAGTCATGTTTACAGTTATACACACCAACGTCATTATTTTTAGACATACCACATCACTTATTTATTCAGATACTAACACATATTTACTGTTTCATGCAATCACTGATAGAAGCAGACACTTATTTATACACCCACTCTTAAAAAACCTTACTCCGATGTATAGTCATTAATATACTCCAACACTCACATCTATTGCCTTAAACATATGTAGTTACTCACAGATATACAACTGAGACATTTATTCACTCACCAACACACCCATAGAAAAACTAACTCACCCATACAGCCCTTTGCAGATGAACTCTTTAATCCATACAACCACTGAATCACCCACTCTGACATCTATGCACAGTCTCATACACCCCCCCACGCACCCACCCACACAGACACTCAGGGACCCATAGACATACTCAGACTACAAATCAATAACTTATAAAGACACTCATGTAGCTATTCAATAACTCATGCAGTTGCTTGCACACCAACTGAGAGACTAATGCAGAATTTTACACAGTTTAGTCACTTAACACATGCATTCAGTAAGGCACGTTCAATCACTCACTTAAACAGTCAGTAATGCACATACAAAATAATTCCTTTAGGCACTTGTAAATGCATTCATTCTTCAATACACCCTGGCATATATATATAAAACATATTTAACCTTTACAGAAACACACATTCACTGGATGATATCATGAGTGATGTCATGAGTGATGTCATTTGAGATGTCATCAGTGATGTCACTGACCATGTCATAAATAATGCAATATGTGACATCATCAGCAGTGCATTGCGGGGAGGGCAATATGGCGATCTGACATGGATCGCAGTGCTCACGCTCCAGATTCCCGACCAGTTATGCGGAAAGAGCTCCGGAAGGCACTCTCTTAGCGCTCACACGATGACTGCATTTCGACTGTGAAGCGTGGATCTAGTGATCGAGGGGTTAAAGCGACCATAACCATGCTATTTAATTTCTGAAGCACCACCAGAGCACCAGGACATGTAAGGGGCACAGATCAACCAACACAGGCAGATACACCCGAATGGATTTCAACCCCTCCACGCATGCAATTTGGATATGCTACTCATACATTGGCTGGGCAGTTGTAAGACATATTGTCCGAAGCCCTTTTAAACTTGTAAACAAATCTACCTGTAGCGCCTGCAATACTCACCACACACAGGGCCGCGACAAACATCGATGATCGGATGCTGACCCTCGCTCCAGCTCCAGCAGAGATGGCTCCCAAAGTTGCAGTTCCACCCGTCCTTTCTGCAGCAGCCCGAGCGAGGGCCGAAAGACAGGCTCAACGCAAGGCAGCAGAGCGCCGTGGGGCAGAGAGACAGATGGCCGCACAGGAGAAGACAGCTATACCCGCAGATACACCCGCACGGCCACACAGGACCGAGGTGTTGGCAGTGCTAGACTCAACCAAGTCGGGGGCCTTGACCCGGAAGAAGGATAACGTAAGGACTCCACGGGACCAACGGTGGTTGAGCTGATGCCGAGAGGCTCGAGTATGCTTCCGGGCCAGGGGAAGCAGCGTCAGGTATCGCATGCAGGTAGTACACACAGCCCCGCTCTGAGCCTTGCAAGCAGCCCTAACAAACCAGTCTCACCAACGATGCTAAACGGAAACGAAAATACAGAGAACGCCTAGACCGAAGGCTCCAGTGAAGCGGACAGAGACACAGGCTGCTCGGACCCATTACAAACACCCGCATCTTTAGAGGTGAGCACCGCACCGATACTTGGCACTCATAGTAATATTGTGGCAATATACGGTAATATGGTACCTACTGTACTGGAGGTAAATCCTGGCTTGGAGGCTATTATTGACGCTGGTACTGACACAGGCAAGAGCATAATATGTGGATCGATTAATGATCAATCATTGTTGCAAGTTAGCATTGGTGCAATGACGCAAGACAGTTCTACAACTACAACTACTAATCTTAGCCCGAGCCTAACCAATGACCAGGATTTGATTAACGTAGAGGAAGGCACATCAATACAGGCTCCTTGTGACCCCGGCAAAATCGGCAGTTTGTATAATGACTCTGAAAAAGACCCTGAAAAAGAAGCCAGTGACTTTTTTCCTTTTCCGATGAGGCTGAACTGGAAGATGAATGGGGGGACACGTCATATCAAACAGATGAATCTGATAGCCTGACTGATGTGGGTGTGGAGACTCTCACTCTTACGGTTAAACCAAAGCAAAAAACATGCCGGTAAGCGGGCCAATAAACCTCATGGGGCAGGCCTAGATTGGGATCATACTCACACTGAACAGCTTACCCCCGCAGCTCCAACTCCTTCAACCACTCCAGCATCTGCATCAATAGATGCGGTCTTGCAGGCGATAACGGCTCATCACAAAGAGACCTCTCAGGATGGGCGCAGGGCACGAGCAGCTCTTCGCAAAGTTCAAGGTGTAGTGCGAAAGCTGGTTAAAACATGTGGCTCCTTCGGGGATCGATTGACTGAGGTAGAGTCCAGAACTCTCGCAAACGAGGTTGAAGTTGTTGCTATCAGAGAGTGTGTCGAGATAAATGAAGCTCAAATAGGTAACATCAGATGGAAATTGGAGGATTTTGAGAACCGCCAGCGCAGAAACAACTTGCGCATTTTGGGGGTACCGGAAAAATCTGAGGGGGAGGATACTCGTACTTTCGTGATAAACCTATTTCGCAACTCCCTCCCGGAGCTTTCCAACTGGAACTGGGACATTGAAATACAGCGAGCCCACCGCATGCCACTAACCTTAAGAACCCTCGTCAAACCTAGTGCATATCCAAGGTCTATTTTAGTTTACTTTGGACATTTTCTACTTAGACAGGCGGAGTTTGAGAAGGCTAGGCCAGAAGCTAAGCATACCTCCAAAGATATTACATATTTTTCACGTCCCGATTTCTGTCACACTACCGTTGAAAGAAGGTGGAGGCTGCACCAACTCATAAAAGCTTTTCAAGACAAAAAAAGCAACTGTGTATCTTAATAACCCTGCACGACTTAAGGTTATATACGGTGGGCAGACAAACTTCTTTGTCTCCGAGGTCACTGCACAGGAATACCTTGACAGCTTAAAATAATCTTACAAATAGGGGCTGGTGGGACTATTGGATGAAGTGATTTTTAACTTCTGCCTACTGCCTGAGACTGGTGGACTATAGTGCCAACCCCCATTAATGGGTAATGTAATAACGTTGTAATAATGTTGACATTGTGTGGGGTGGGTGGGCTTCTAACAGATAGCACAGGGTGTGGTCACATACACAGAGAAAGCCAGATAGGCATTTTGATTGTTAGCACTGGTATTACGTACCATCATATATGATTTTTCCACGGATGGGCTCCTTACTGTTTTTTCTTTTTTTTTTACTTCCCCTTTTTTTCTTTAGCATGTTGGTTGGGAACCGATAGCGTGATGCACTTTCATCACATTTTAGACTCCAACTGAGTCTTTTTGCCTTAATTTGGGATCAGGGGGGGTGGGAATGGGTGGGTGGAGAAGGGGGAGGTTGGGTGGGAAGGGGAATAAAACATCAAAAATGTAGACAACTCCATACCAAAAAAGTGAAACCGAACTTTTGAATCATAAAACCATTTTTTGTAATGCAAACACAGATATTAATATAAATAAGGGATCAAACTACTTAGCTCCATGGGGAATATAACTATCTGGAGTTGGAATGTAGCTGGGCTACACGACAGAGATAAACGGGGGTGGCTATTTGAGATAATGAAGCGGAACTCGTCAGACATTAATTGTCTGCAAGAAACTCATCTACCTTGGGCTAAGCGGAGCTTACTCAAAACTCAGGGGTACAATGTTCTAGCAACCACAACCCATACGACAAATACTCGGGGGGGTGGCCATACTAGGCAAGAATCATATAGGGAAGCCTTTACGCCAGGCCCTGGACCAACATGGTAGGTGGGTAATTGTAGAACTCGCTCTTGGCCTAACCCTATGTTCAGTGTACAGCTCTAACTTGGACGATCCATCGGTGTTTGAGAGCCTAGAATTGGAGCTGGCAGGTTGGCCCGGCCCTTTAATCTTTGCTGGAGATTTGTTTTTTTTTCTTTTTTTTGAGAGCCTTTACTGTCACATCAAGTAAATACAAGCATGGGCCTACAACCACCCCGGCCGGCCGCTAGTCAAGTCATAAGTACAGCGATCAGTGTAAAAATTACAGCAGCCCGAAAATCGGGGTCTAATAAACGTCCAGGATATACCTCGTATTCAAGAGTACTATACAAGATTCAGGATTCGAGAAGGTTCATTTTACAATAAAGAAAAATCAGAATCAATGCCATACGGTCATACATGGTCCTACAATAGCAAGCACGAAGCAGGAAATCCGCAATTAATGCAAATACGTTGGAAGTATTGGGGGTAAGGCGTACGAGTCAGGATAAATGTCAAAACAAATACGTTTCGTAGCAAAGCAGCACCCCACCCCTCAAAACGAAACATACAGTAGGAAACATGAAAAACGACGACACCAAAAAGGAAGAAAGACAAAGGGCCATAGAAACAAAGAAAGGACAAATGAACAAAACCCATCCCCCTACCCCCCACCCTGCATCCCTGCAGAAGGCTACGGCCTATCCCCCTCAGCAGCGTGCCTGTCGCCCTAAATAGGAGACCCGAAATATAGAAAAGAGAAAGAGAAGAAAAAGAGAAAAAAATGTGGGGAAGGGCCATTGATCTGGTCACCCGGCCCCCCCACCCCCCCCACCACCGCGACAGTAAACATCCCAAAAGCAAGAGCAGAATAGCCATGGAAAACATTAATCACCGATAGCCCAATCAATAACAGCCCCGCCGGGTGTCTCCCAAATCATCGTCAGCCAACAATAAGTTCCACTATGCCCTAGACGGTCTCACCCCTGGCCCTTTCTATCAATAGCAACAACATGTGTCCACTTATCAATAGGCATACAGAGCAGCATGGAGGGTCCAAGTGATCCGGGCAGACCGTGCAGTGTCGTTACTCCATGGAACTTCAGCCCCCAAAACACAGCCGAGAATGTATGGCGGAAATCCGCCCGTGTCAGTATCGACCCCAAAAACATCCTCCAGTCCGAACACAGTCGCACCAGCCAGGGAAAGAGAGTCACACCATCCGGCAAGCGCTGAAACGCCGCCAGGGCAGTCCCAACCATAGATCGATGTAGTCTCCCCAGCCTCCGAAGAGAAAAGTGCCTCGACGAGTCACTCACATGTACAACAGATCTGTTTAAATCGATCTCATGAATCAGGTCATCTAGCGTCTCCACGAACAGAGGCGTAGCTGGAGCACTCAGCACTGACGCAGAGGCGGGCACATTGGCGCTTCCTTCAGATCGAACTATTCCCGTGTGGAACGTTGGGACAACAATGGCGGCCATCCTTCTTCCCAGATCCCGGGCATCCCGGAGCAGGGTCGTATGCAGGGTTGTTAGCGCAGCCAGTATATCTCTGGACGTGGGCTCCGTTTCGTGTCGCCAGACCCCAGGATTCTCCCTCACAGCAGCTTCTCTGCCTGGATGTGGTCTGCGCAAGAGGGTGCCATCCGCCATCTTAGCTGATCCGGCCTCGTCCCTCTCCACCTCACCTCGGGGCTGGGCCCCACGCTAAGGCGCAACAGGAGTCACAATGGGGGCCCCGCAGGTCAAGGCAGGCTTCTCAGCGAAGGGCCACCAAAAGGCTAAACAAAATCCCCGCCGCTCCCCGGGAGCCGCCCGCCGATTATGGAGGAAGCCATTAGTCAGGCCCGGACACAACACTGGAAAGGGGGCCAAGTATCGTGCACTCCCCTCGACCCTGCTGTACCGCACATCCCACAAGGCACTCCGCTAGATGGACTGGGTCGGCACTGTCACCATCGGCCCATCAGATCTCCGGTGCCCTCCAGCCGACTCCTCACCTCCACCAGAGGCCGCTGTTGTCGCAGTCGAGGCCGGCTGCCCTCCTCACTCGACACCCCGGTCCCAGCTCTATGAAGGCCACAAAACAGTCAGGGACATTTCCAGGGGTCAGCTGCACGCAAAAGCCTCAGGAGCAAACGGCGAGTGAAAGCTGTCCTTCGCCTACTTAAATATGCCGTTACGGCTCAGGATAATTGCCAGGATGTATGCGCGGGGTGAGAAGGCTCACGGAGCCGAGCGTCTAAGCAGCCATCTCGGTCGCCAGCTAGGCTTCTCCTTTGCTGGAGATTTTAATATCACACTTGGCTCCGACTGTAACCTAGCTAAACATAAATACTCCGGTCGTAAACCCAGAGTATTAAAGGCAATTAGCTCACTTATTACTAGCCACAACCTTGTTGATATCTGGCCCTTCAAACACCAGGACGACCCAGGTTATACATTTTTTTCTCACCCCCATAGTAAATACACCAGAATTGACTATATATTTACTACCAGGGATATTTCAAATCTCGCAACTATCATCAAATATCCTAAGCTAATCTCTGATCACAACGCCCTGGCTCTCACTGTTAATCTAGTCTGCACTGCTCGTAAACCCTCAACTTGGACATTCGACGGGAAACTATTGGTTAATAAGGACTATATTAACTTTATTAGGAACTGGACTCAGGGTTACTTTGATATTAATCGCTACAGTGCTCCCAGAAACATCGTATGGGATAGCTTTAAAACTGCACTTAGGGGGGAAACTCTTAGCTATGTAGCTAGACTCAAGAAGCAGCAGACATCTGAATATTCTAAGAAAGTAGGGGAACTAGCTAGATTGGAAGCTGCACACACAACATCAATTGCAGAGAAAACTGACGGATCACATCTACATCGCCAGATTTTAATCGGCAAAACTGACGTAAATAAGGGATTAACTCAAAAGTCCGCCGAAACCTTTAGAACTCATCAAATAAACCTTTATGAGAATGGGGAAAAAGTCGGTAGACAACTAGCTTTACGAACAAGACAAAGGACCTCTCTCAATGCAATATCTTCTATTAAAGTAAATGACCTCAAATACACTCAGAGGATATACTGGAAGTATTTCAAAGGTACTATCAGAATCTATATCAGAATGATATCACTCACAACAGCAAAGATATAAAGAAATTTCTCAATGACTTTCTAACTTGCTCAGACAGTAGCTTAGACAATACCTCTAAAATTGATCTGGAGAAAGAGATATCATTAGCAGAAACTGAACTCACACTCTCAGAATTAGCCTCGGGGAAAGCGGCAGGTCCCGACAAGATCCCGCTGGAGTTATACCAAATTTTAGGCAAAACTATACTACCATTGCTACTAGATTTTTTTCTTGGGATACAATGGAGCGGAAATACACCGGAATCTTGGAAAGATACTAATATTATTATTTTTGCTAAAAAGGGAAAACCTACCGACTCCCCATCATCCTACCGTCCAATCTCACTGATAAATTCAGATTCTAAACTTCATGCAAAAATTTTAGCCAATCGGTTAAGGGGGGTCATTGCGCATCTGGTCAGCCCGTGGCAGCACGGCTTTATTCCTGGGAAGGGCACTACCAATCATACTCTCAGAGCAATCTCGCTATTTGATATTATGTCAGCTACGGGCGGCCAGATGTCAATGATTCTTCTTGACGCCGAGAAGGCATTCGACCGAGTGTCATGGGAATTTATGTGGGCTATTTTTGAACACTATAATTTTGGGCATAGCTTTATTAAATCAGTTAAAGCGATGTATACCGATCCAAAGGCCAAGCTGCAAATTATGGGGTGCGAATCGGGCAGCATTAACATCTCAAGAGGAACGCGGCAGGGATGCCCGTGCTCCCCGATTCTATTTGTCCTCTATATCAACCCTTTGGTATTAAAAGTTATAGCCAACACCAGAATCAAACCAGTGGTGACAGGAGTATTTGAAACTAAAGTCTTAGCTTATGCTGACGACGTCGCCATTTTAACACCAGATCCTGATGTAGCTATAACTGAGATAGAGGCAATTGTGCATCAGTTTGGGTCCCACTCAGGTTACTCTCTTAATAAAAGTAAAACGGTCATACTATGTACAGAAAACACACACTGTATTGATCTCAGACGGACAGAAAAGGAGACTTATTTAGGGGTTTGTATATCCGCTGAAATTCAAAATATCACAAAAAATAATTATGAACCCCTTATCAACTCAATCAAACAAGATCTATCAAGAGTAAACAGTCTCCATCTATCTATTATAGGGAGGGGGACTATATTAAAATGACTATCTTCCCGAAGATATTGTATTTATTCCGAGCGATCCCTATATTAGTCGAAGACAATTTTATTAAAATCCTTAACTCCCAGATCTCTAAATGTGTCTGGCAGTATGGCAAGATCAGGAGATCCCTAAAATTCCTATCCCTGCCATCCGACAGAGGGGGGCTCACAATACCTCAACTACTGTTATATTTTTGGGCAGCCTACTTGCAACAATTCGCCCCAATAGTAAACCCACTACGTAACGAAGAAGAGGTGGGCATTCCATCAGTATACAAACTAGCACTTGGTCACAAAGCTAGAGGATTACTTTTAAGACAACTTGAGCCCAGCTATTACAAGAAAGTTAAGTTTAAAATTGTCACGGGGGCATGGAAAGTGTGGTCAAAAATCACAAATCATATGCAAATTCCGAAATTAAGCCGATATACCCTACTCTGGCATTTGTCTATACTTCCACAAAATGTAAATGATAGGATCTCCACTAGCTGGGAAAGACGGGGAATCATCTCTCTCTACGACCTCCTAGGTATAGACAAATAGATGAACTTTACCACCCTTCAAAATCAGTTTAATATACCTGAGACGGACTATCTTAAATTTTATCAAATAAGATCAAGCATAAATTCCATGCTTCCCATTATAAGCTGGAATATAATACCTCTAATCGAAGATATCCTTAGGCCCTCCACCAGAACTGGTACATTTTATACCACTCTCCTTGAAAAATCACCAGATGACATGGAACACACCGAAGCATCATGGGCAAACAGATTAGATAATCCAGATATAGACATTGATAAGGTTTTGGCATTGGCTTCTCAGTTGCTACTTTCCACTAACTTAAAAGCACAACTCTATAAAACAATATACAACCTCTATTATACCCCTGCAAAATTACATATATGGGGGAAAAGAAGCAATGACCACTTTCCTAGATGTAGACGTGGACCCGCAACGCTTTTGCATATGTTTTATGATTGCGACAAGTTGACACTACTGAAGAAAATTATCTGGGAGTTTTGGGAGGAGGTTTTCAGGCGTGAACTGCCCGAATCACCTACTATTTGTATGCTTGGGTATGATTGCACGCTAAATTTGAACCATAATGAGGAAGCTATTCTCTTCATCAGAGCCGTGTATATCAAATTATACTTGCCGCACGATGGAAGGAGGATGAGCCTCCGAGTTTCCAAATGTGGCTAACCCAATTCCTGGGCATTTATAATTATGAGACAGCAATTTATGCCACCAGGGAGGTGAAGTCGAAAAAAACGAGGGGAAAAAATCTGGTCCCCTATCATAGCTTGGAGTGTCTCAGCCACTTCTAATTGAATGTTTAATACTCTTGACTTTGTGTCGTATTTATAATAATGTATGTGTTTGCATTTATTTCTTATTTATTCTCCTTATGTATACCCCTTTTGTTTCTCCTTATGAATATATTATTTCTTGTAAAATGCATATATTCAACTGTAATGGAGTTGTTTACTAAAATAAAAATAAAAAAAATAAATAAAAAGAAGCAGTGCATTGCGAGCGCGCAAGTTATAGTTAGCTCAACTAACTATTTTGTATATGAGTCAAATGTACAACTAACTGTAACGTCCCTGAAACCTATGTTTTTTTAGTGAATATATATATATATATATATATATTCCAGGAACTTCGTTGTATCCCCCGCTGTAGTCAGGATATAAAAACAAACCGGACCCAATCAGGTAATTTTGCCAGATATTTATTTGTGCATTTCTCTCTCCGCCACGACGCGTTTCGGGCCCTTGAGCCCTTGATCACATGACGTAGTTAGCCAATCACCAGATTTTTAAAGTGCATTGTCGGGTCATCTGACCACCGGGCCTAAGGACATAGAAAACATACTGCTGCCTAGTTTCAGTATCGCCAGCTACGAGGGTTAGCACACCAATTAATTATTTACACAAACAATGTTGTTTCAAAAACTGTTGCCCCTCATAACATCTTACCACCAATCCCATCCCCCACATAAAACCACATATTTTATGCTATTTCAGCTGGGTTCCTCTGTATACAACAACACAATATGTGCAAATACCCGCAACTACAGAAATATCATTAAAAACAATAAATATTCATATATATCTAAAATTTAAGATACTTATTGGATATTGTATATTCAATTCATTATTTGTGCAAATCTGCTTCTATGTGCAAACTTCGCATTGAGATAAGTGCATGCGTGTTGATGCAGGGTTGTGGGTGGTGATTTCAAATTGCCCAAGTGGGCTCCCTTCATACAATATCAAAATCACTGCGTCCTGACTGCCCTTACAACGTGGTAGAACCCTAGTGTAATTTAATCGGAGTAAACAAAAATAGGAGGGAAAAAAAAACAAAATTGTGTTTTCCCTACCACCTCGTGAGTGATCTTAAAGATCCTACATATTTATATTTATTGTTTTAAAAAGACAATCTCATGCAGCGATGACTCCCTTTCTCAGTTTCTTGCCTCTTATTTCTCGAACCTTATCTACTCGCGTAGCTCAGCTTGGTCCCTTAAAGGCACGTGTGCAAGTCTTCAGTGGTGTTTAAACCATTCGGTGTCTTGGAATTAAGCTCGATGATGTACTTGGTCTCTAGTACTCTTAGCCGGGCCTCCCTATCCCCCCCTCTACGGAGTGGTGGGACCATGTCTATGGCAAAAGAGCTCAAGCACCCCAGATCACCATTGTGGCAGGAATTGATATGCCTCGCCACTGGGTAGGCCTCATCACGGTTATTGACCGCCCGCATGTGCTGGAGTATGCGCTTGTGGACCTGCAACTTGGTACTACCCACATATTGCAGGCCACACGCACACTCCAGCACATACACGACGAACTCAGATTTACACATGATCTTTTTGATGATAGGTAAAGGTATCTCACTAAATGGGGTCATGTATGTTGTTTTATTTTTCCCCATTTTGCACGTCTTACATTTGGCGCATTTTATGAAGCCCTTACTTGTCTGCAGCCAGTTATTGCTTACAACCTCAGGGCTGCTCTTCACCAGCATGTCACTCATAGACCTCGCAAGGCTGTATGTGATTGCCGGTTTATCTGCAAGAGATCTACCAATAACGGGGTCCCCCTTGATGATGGGCCAGTTTTTACGGATTATATTCTGCAGCTGCCTATGTTGTCGTCTGTATGCTGTTATTAGCCTAGGCTGGCCTGTTTCGCTACTTCCCTTCTCGTGGGTTTCCCTTGGTTCACCCTCTTGATTCTGGTAATCTGTGTGCTTTTCGGCTCTCATCATAGCTTTCTCCACCAAGGACACCGAATAGCCCCTCTCCAGGAACCTCTCTTTGCTACTGTTTTGAGCTTGGGAACATGACTCTTCCGTGCTACAGATTCTCCTGATCCTCAGCATCTCCCCATAGGTGATGCTTCGGATCAGGTGAGCTGGGTGATGGCTTGACGCGTGTAAGACTGTGTTGCCCGCTGTTTCCTTGCGGTGCAACCTAGTCTCCAGTTTGCCTCCCTCAATGTACACCTCAACGTCCAAGAAATTAACCATGTTTTTGCTAATCTGACCAGTGAAGCTTAAATTCAAATTATTAACATTTACATCGGCAATGAATTTCTCTGCCTCAATTTCCGACCCCCTCCACACTATGAAGAGGTCATCAATGAACCTGTGCCATGTTATTATGTTGTTTAACATCGGATCCGCGAAGACGGTCCCTAGGATCTGCGACTCCCATAGCCCCATCTGCGAGCACGTATAGCTAGGGGAAAAGGGCCCCCATCACCACTGCTCTCAACTGCTGGAATATTTGACTTTGAAACAGAAAATAATTGTTGGTAAGGCAAATCTCTATCATTACACTGATCATTGCATTATGCTCTAACATAGAAGACGGTCTGCTACGCAGAAAGTGTCCCACTGCCCGCAAGCCGTCACCATGGTTGATACTGGTATATAGTGTGGTCACATCGTGTGTGATCAGTAAATAGTTGTCCTGCCACACTACTGTTTGATCTTCTCCAGAGAGTCCCCCGTGTCCCTCAAATATGAGGGCAAAGCTTTGACATGTTCTTGAAGAAAATGGTAGATATACCGGGAAGTATTTTCAAACATCCCCTGTCTGGCCGAAATGATATATTACCTACTGGCGGTCGCCAGTAGGTATATATAGTTAGGATTTTTTCTCTATGGGTTTTTTGAAAATTCTATGTCTAATAACTTTGGCGTTTGTGGACGGAATTGGCTGAAATTTTAAGGAAAATGGCACATTTTGTTTCTGAGCAGCCCTTAAAAATTTGGGGGGGGTTCGTCAAGGGGGGGCCGAGAAAAAAGGGGGGTCCCGAAACGTGTTTTTAACATTGAGTTTTCCATAGGGCGGTTGGCCTCACTTTTAGCCCGAACGGCTGAATGGATTTGCACGAAACTTGGCAAAATTGTAGGGACTGGTAGCCCGATGTGCCTTTTGTAGGTCTCAATATATGTGCTCCAGTGGATTTTGAGAAATTAACGTTTAAAAAAAGATATATATCTGTAACAGCGGACCAGGCAGCGCTCCGGTTCGCGTACTTTACGCGCAACGGAGCTTTGAGAAGCGAAGCTGATTGGTTCTCCGGCGTCTGTCAACATTCCAAAAAGTCCGTAGCGGCCGCCATCTTGTCTCTCGGTAGGATCGAGAGACAAGAGGAGGTCAAAACAAAGGGGGAAATAACTATAAGGGGGCATAGTAGATCCTCGCTGACCCCCTAGGTTTGATGTGGAGGTTTTAAAAGGGCCCCGCGGGGCAAAAAAAAATATTAATAATAATAATCGAACGGCTGAATGGATTTGCACGAAACTTGGCAAAATATTAGGGACTGGTAGCCCGATGTGCCTTTGCTAGGTCTCAATATATGTGCTCCAGTGGATTTTGAGAAATTAACGTTCAAAAAAAGATATATATCTGTAACAGCGCTCCGCTTCGTGTAACGGAGGTTTGCGAAGCTGATTGGTCATTCTGTCACTGGGCTATAGTTGGGCTACATCTGGCTGATATTTGGGCTACATTTGTTTTTTTGTGTGTCTGGCGGCCATCTTTGGGCTACATTGGGCTACATTGGGCTTCATTGGGCTACATTGGGCTACATTTGGGCTCCAACATATATATAGGCCAATGTAGCCCAATATATATTTTTCAAAGTTAATTTTCGTAAAAACCACTGGAGCATATATCTTGAGACATAGCAAAGGCACATCGGGCTACCAGTCCCTACAATTTTGCCAAGTTTCGTGGAAATCCATTCAGCCGTTCGAGCTAAAAGTGAGTCCAACCGCCCTATGGAAATGAAGGAAATGAATGGGTAATTTGTAATTAGCAAATAGCTAATCGCAAACTAGGAATGGTAAAGAATCGCTATTTATTCCTTAAAGTTCGCTATTTAGGAAATGCAAAAAACTTTGATGATACATATGGCGGTTCATCTCTAACAAGATAAGAAGCATAGGGATACATTTATGATGACTGGCGCATCACCAGGGATGTGTTAGTCATTCTGTGCCGCTGTTCCGTCACCTATGGTGTGCTGCATTTACAATGCGGCGCATCATGGGGCAAAAACAGCACAGATGCGTGATGTATCTGTGCCGTAAAGGTGGCGCATTGCTGGAGTTGTATCGCAAGTGTGATGAAGCTCCAGCAAGGGTCGGGGGTGCCCCTGTCGCAGGGTTTCTGTTCTCACACAGAACTGTGGACAGAGGATTGGAACCTCGGCGAATTAGGGTGTCCCAAAACTCACGTTAGTAATCAAAAACTCCTTAGCAAGCTAGGTACAGTGTCACATTGGATATAACAAACTCTCAATGTTTAGACAATCCAGAATATGAACTTATAGTACCTCAGGATACGTGGAACTCATGAACAGTCGGTCGTTATATATTTCTTAGAAACCAGAACATGGAGTTAAGAAGAACACATGTGTATTTGAAATGTTTATTTACTAATGCCGTCTTCTCAGGCGTAGTATCTTAGATAATAGAAGTACACATATTATCAGTAGCAAAATTACCAGCATAGTTACTAGTACATAAAAAGCGAATGGTGACAGTATGTTAACATGCTGTAAATGAATAAGAGTTAGCAACACTTATAAGCAGCCGCGGGCCGTGGAGGGAGTTACGGTGGGGCAGGGAGGCGGGGAGGGGGAGGGGCAAGGTAGAGAGGGCTCCACCCTGCTTCTCCCCCTCCCCGCCTCCCTGCCTCACCGTAACTCCCTCCACGGCCCGCGGCTGCTTATATCTCACCCTCCCTAATACACATAATATATTATTTGCTAAGAAGGTCTCTTTGTGTTGGTTTAGGGCGTGCCCATACTTTAGTGTCTTAGATTTGAAGGAATCACATCAGCATACACCAGCTCTCTCTTCATGTGAACCGCATCAACTGTTGTGTATGTGTGTTCGGCAAAGCAATATAAAACCCGCCTCATGCCCAGAATTGGCAGAAGTTGCACTTATGTTATGAGTATGAAGTCGTGGAGATCAGACCTCATAACAATTCTGTATCGTGTTGTTCTTGAAACTTTAGCACTCGCTGTACAGATATAGTTTAACAAGCAAAGCAGATAGTAGAGCAATAACATATTATTCTCATGTAAACCACGATGAACTACTAGGTGGAAAGCTAAAGCAACAACTAAGTGTCGTGTGCAGAAGTTGCAAAAAAGGAAAAATGGCGTTTAAACCGGTAATGAGCCCATGCTAACTTAACACGGTGTAAAGATATCCAGGACCTAGATGACACCTCCCCATGATCCGGAAACTAACTGAATAAGATAATAGAAGTGCCATCTCATGAGAGCAGATTGCAAGTTTATATGTGGACGGTCCGCAAGGTAAAGCATTAAAAACTAGGAAAATTTAATGCTAAAGAAAAATAAAACAGCCAAGTACTTTATCGAGTCTTAAGCCAATAGGCAAGGTAAATAATAAAAACTTGACAAATAAGTCAATGAATTGTCAATGAAATGCTAGTACTCAGCATATCAAACATGAAAAAGGTCTATGACATAACTGTGTATGCAAAATAAGCTGCAACAGCCTCCAATAGGAAGTCACCGTCTTCATCCGAAAACAGTTCAGCCATCCAATTTAAAAGCGGAAAAGAACATACGTGCTCTCCCAGCACCGGATCCTCTATCACCATCAGAGGACAGCTCGGTGGGTTTTCAAGAAAGCTCTGTTCCAAGAAAGACTGTGCTGCCGCCAGTAAATTCCAGGGACCAAGTAGTCCATGCATCAATGCCACAGCCATAATCCTTTCGCCAGGACAAACCAACTCGTGAGTAATGATAGGAGTCATCAGCTGATTAAAGTCGACGTCAGGAGAAACCGGTCTGCAGAGACACAAATCAATGGCCCAATCGAAATCACAGGTCAGGCAGTGAAATACAGGCTGGACACAGGTGAAGTAGGAGAATCGAAAAGATAATCCATATGCCGTGCTTAATATCGCCAACGGCATTGTGCCATAATATTCTAGCATGCGATTGCGGAACAGTGTCAGCAGCTGCAGGGTGGGAGGTTGCATAGGAGGGACATCCATATTTAAAAATGTAAAAAAGCACAAGAGCGTCCGCTGGTAATGCAAGTAAAAATGCCAATCCACGAACCGGAGTGGAGAAAATAGAATGAAAGGAAGCAGGGATGACTCCAAAGATTTTCTCAAATGAAGTCACGAGACCACTGGTAACAACTTTAAAAAAGTGCGCCAGGGTCTTTGTGGAGGATGCGTTAAAGATAGTCGGAACCATCTTGCTGAAATTGAAAGGCAAATCTGAATTAAAAGTATTCCTTTTATCGTAACAGTAAGTGAACGGGTTATTTGCTGCAGAAATGTTCTATTTCCTCCCACACATGAACATAGGGAGTTTTCAATCTGGCCACAAATACCAACCTTGGGACAGATTTCAACGGCATGGCAATAATAAGAGCTCTTTTGTCTCAGAGAGAGGTGGCCTTGAGTTCGGCCCGTGAAACTTTCGTGCTTCACATAGCGAACACCCGTACAGAGGTGCAGACCCTTTTCAATTAACTCAGAACAATCTTCATTATTGAGCATCAAATAACTACCATTTTCCAACAACTTGAACGTGGGGATGATAGCAGGAACTGGCGTGCCTTGCAACACGCAAGCCATATTTGGTCGGTGTTTGTTGCATGAACCGTGTAACTGTATGTGCCTACACATTAGTGAATGATCTGGCGTCTCAGTGCATTCCTCTCCATTCAGATAAACTTCTTGATCATCTTTGAAACATCTGTATGTGTATGGAAGCGACCAGACCTCATGAAGAAAAGCACTACCTAAAGGTTCATAACGACCTATTGGTATATATTTCATACAATTTGAAAACTTATATAAAGCAAAAGGCAGCGTTATTAAACCGTGGATAAGGCACGTTGCCAAAAAACCCGCAATCCTCTGCTGATGATGTCACTGAGCATGTCATGAATGATGTAATATGTGACATCATCAGCAGTGGATTACGGGTAATAGTATCTCTAGTTTACTCCCCTATAGCTGTCTTTCTTTTAACATAAGTGTCTGTTTCCTTCCCTTATACTTACTGTTTTTGGTTCGCTTCTAGTTCGCGTACCGGCGAGCGAACTGGGAAGCGAACTAAGAGAAATAGAGGTTGGCACAGTTCCAAATATTGTACCAATTTTTTAATAACGGGGAGGTAGTTCTGAAAAGAACTTTTTTTTTTATTGTTTTTGTTGTTTTATATTTTTTTTATTATTTTTCGGAACATTTTTTTACTTTTTTTGAATTTTTCTGAAGTTTTATATTTTTTTGGGTTTTTCTTGGAGGGGGCAATGAAAACGATTCATTGTAAAGGGCTCAACAGGAGCAACAAAACAAAAAAAGAAGTATTTATTATTTTGGGCGTTTCGTACAAACTTGCATATGATAGCCAATAGCTCTGTTGATCAGAGTGATGCTTTTTTCTCCGTAGGAAATGAATCCATCGCAAAATACGCAGGTGTGTTTTACTTCACCAAATTTCATTTGTATATTTGGCACCATCTCCCTGCCCTCTGGTCCCGTTACTTCCGGTACAACAGATCTTCTGGCCATAATAGGGAGATTATCTAGGTCGTTCCGAAACTGTGCAGCACTGTAGTTGTTAGGATGCCACCTAGTCATATGGCGATGCATTGTGTAGTTTCCGAAACTGTATTTTTTCTCGGTTCCTCTGGACAGTCTATCTTGACATATAAGGCAAGTTACGTATCTTGCATTTACTTTTTTCTGACCTTTGGGAATTTAAAAAAATTGCCAAATGAAGTTTTCTTTCCGGTGAGACGTCCTGGGCTGCTCAGGCAAAAACTGCCTCTCTTCGTGCTCGTCGTCCTGTTCCTCTTCTTCTTCTTCTTGTTGAATTATAACTTGAGCAGGTGGTCCACTCTTCCTTGGATGTGGTGGAGGTGGTGGGGAAGCACCAGCTGAAGCTACTAAAGAAGCCATTGCTCAGTGATCACAAAGGGTCTTTCTCTCACAATGATGAAAGTCAGAGTGAGGAAAGAAGGAGGGATTTTCATCATTTGGGAAAAACAAGAGTTCTCAACCAATCAAAAGTGTTCATTTTAGATTATATGACCTAGTCTTACATCATTAGGAAACCAAAAGTGAAATGAACCAATGAAAAGTGTTATTACCAAGTCACATGACTTGCTGTGTTTACGTTAAGCGCTTTGCAGGGCCTCCCGGTTTGCTTCCAGAAACCTGCGCTTTGCGACTCGCTTCGCGTACCAGTTCGCTAACGTAGCACGTCATATGACGTATCACGCGACAACGTGAAACGTCATGCGGACGGGAGGCGTCACGATGTTGTTTTCTAACGCGGCACTTGCGGTAAAGAAACGTTTACCGGCTCGCGGTCTATTTCGCGGCATCAAGGTCAGCTAACGGGAAGCTTCCCGATTCGCGAAGCGGGAACGAAGAAAAAAAAATATTAAAAAAAAAAATTATTCATAAACATATAAAATATATTTTTGGATTTAAAGAAGAATACATTTTACAGCTACAGATATTAGCTGTTAAAAAACCAATGAAATTCACAGAAAAAACCATAGGTTATAGACCATATATAGTTAGGAATTAGCATTTACAAAACCTTGAAAATTCACTGAAAAAACCACAGGTTATAGACCATATATAGTTAGGAATTAGCATTTAGAAAACCTTATTTTACTCACACAAAACCATTGAAATTCCATATATAGTTAGTTGCACTAACTATATATCGTGCACCCGCAATCCACTGCTGATGATGTCACATATTACATCATTCATGACATGGTCAGTGACATCACTGATGACATCACTGATGACATCTCAAATGACATCACTGATGACATCACTGATGACATCTCATTTGACATCAATGACCACATCACTGATGATATCATTCATGTGACAATACAATGCATCTCCTCACATTTTAATATAACCTCTGTTTCACCCAGTGTTAAAAAGAGAGTATAATTTTTGAAACCATTGACACACCAAAACTAGTTACTACATACGCACTCACTGATTGCTACGTCTACACACACCTTCATTCATTCACCCATACAATCATTCATACATACAATCACTCATCTTTACAACACTATCATATGCACTCATACACCTATACAGACACTCACAGTCTGCCACTCATCCATGGAGTTACTCACACACCTAGTCAGTCCTGTAAAGAATCAATGACACTTCCATTTTCTTGTCTATACAGTTAAACATAGAGCACCTTACATTTTCAAACATATACTAACACATACTTACCTTCTTATACAATCATTGATACAAGTACAGATTGATCTGCACAGAGTCACACACCTCCCAGCTAGCCACACACACACTCAGTCTCCCATACAAATACTTGGGCAATCAATCAATAACCCATATAGTTACTCATATAGCTACTGATCAACACATGCAGCAGTTTACAGAACAACAGACATAATGATGCACAAATTAAGACAGTTTAGTCACTAACCCACGCAGTCAGTGAGACACATTTAATCACTCACTCATACAGTCAGTCATGCACCTACTAAATCCTTCGTCCAGACACTTACACATCCACTCATTCTTCAATATGTAAGACATATTTAAACTTTATAGAAACAAAAAATCACTGGATGTTGTTATCAGTGATGTCATCAGTGATGTCATTTGAGATGTCATCAGTGATGTCATCAGTGATGTCACTGACCATGTCATGAATGATGTAATATGTGACATCATCAGCAGTGGATTGCGGGTGCACGATATATAGTTAGTGCAACTAACTATATATGGAATTTCAATGGTTTTGTGTGAGTAAAATAAGGTTTTCTAAATGCTAATTCCTAACTATATATGGTCTATAACCTGTGGTTTTTTCAGTGAATTTTCAAGGTTTTGTAAATGCTAATTCCTAACTATATATGGTCTATAACCTATGGTTTTTTCTGTGAATATATATATACATATATATATATATATAGCGAACATCAGGTTTCTTCCGATTAATTTAAAGAATTCACTCGAGCCCAGTTGTTTGATGCAGCGTGTTGATATATTTGAACATGCAGCAAGTCACATACCCGACGTGTTTCGGTGCCAGAGCACCTTGGTCACTGGTCAGGAAATGTTTGTGCATTCGTCATATATATAGTGCAAAAGTTAAAGAAAATGAAATAGGACTACGTGTTTCTCCACTCCGTTTTTGGCAGCCATATTTAAATGGTCTTTTGTGATTCCGACTCTGACACATTAAAAACAATAAAGTGTTTGAAAAAACATTTTGTACAGAAAATAAAATCACGAATATGTAGTGATATAATTAAAATTCCTGAAATAAATATCATATTGCCAAACGAGTGAACGGCGTGTTACATGCAGAGAAATAAAAGTTCATTGTCATATTGGCAAACAAGTATTTAATGTTTTTTTTACTACAGCTTTCCATATTTCACATAAAATATTAAACTCTAAAAAACACTGGTTATGGTCTGCACTTTCTCTGATTGGACGCTGTGACAGTTTTGACATTTCTTTTCTTTACAACCATGCAAAGTGAAGAGATGGGAGTACACGTGGAAGTAAAGGCTCAAAGGTGTTTTGAGATGCACAACCAGTAATTGGTTGCAAATACTCGGTAATATACACAATCTGATTTAAAATAAATAATTAGTGTATAATTTGCACCTGCATTTTGTGCTCCCGTTGTAATCAGGGACAAAGAGGCTGATTTACATATCGGGAGAATTGAAAATCCTTACATTTTTTAAGGAAGTACAGTGAATACACCTACAAAACATGTGCGACCATTCCAGCCCTCTGGTAGAGGAAAATACACCATTTGTTTACCCTATGGGCCTCGTTGCGTCTAAATCTTGCGCCTGCTTCACAGCAGACTGATGCAAGCCCTCTCACATGGGGCTTTCCCCATGTGAAAGGACGCATTGCTGGAGTTGCGTCACTTTTGTGACACACTCCAGAAATGCGTCACTTTTGCGCTTACAGATACGTCACAAATACTGACGTATCTGTAACTCCTTGCGACATGATGCGTCATACATTAAATATGACGCATCACGTATGTCGCAAGGAGCGTGCACTGAGAAGTGACGCATCGCTGCTTTCACGCAGCGATGCGTCATTTCTCATAAATGAGGCCCTATGGATTTAGCAATTGAAAACACAGGATGTTCTGTTACTACCCATCTCTAAATCAGTGACTGGGAGAGTAAGGATAACTTTAGTGCTAAGGGAAGCAAAATTAATTACCAACAACCTAAATAGGACCCACAAAGGAAGAAACAAGGAAACACAATACCAGCTAAAATAAGGAAACACCTGCCAAAAGGCAATGCATTGAAATGTAATACCAGGCCTTAACACCAACTTGTCTCTTGCGTTGTAATTTCTTCTCAGAGCAGCTGGCACCGTCTCCAGAAAAAAATGTTACATTTATGTTCTGAAAAGTTGCTCCTAGCTGAAAAGGAAACACTTCGGCCTTCTCTTCAATTTTCCACTCAGTGTTTTGGATGTCTTGATTGAACTTTTCAAGCATACACTTTAAATAATATTACCAATAGGCCTCTCCATTGCCTTCTGATTTCTAGTTAGTAGTTTTAGAAATTAAAAAGTGATTTTGGAATGCCTTTGAAAAGTCATGGAACATATCTTAGTAGTATTGAGGAATCTGTAGGTTATGCTTTCACCTACTGATTCATCGCACTTCCACATACAGTATCTCAACCTACAGTATCCTTTAATTACGCATATCTAATTAAGACATGCATTAATCACGTCAACCTCCTTCATGCATAGACCATGCTGTTAAGGTATTTATTCTCTGAAGTGCGCTGGGAATGGATTCATAACTGCCAGGTATTATTCTTAGGGGAAATTGAATTCCTATCAGTGTCCGCCCTCCAGTTAGTCCGCGTCTAGTGTGCTAAATACAGCCCCAAGTGAATTTTCCAAGCAGCAAGCAGCTATTCCTTTAGCTCGGTCTGCGGCAAGAAACGTGGACGCCTCGAAAATCATTAGGTAGCCTCGACTTCCGGTCCAGTACACATCTGGGACTGCAATTAGCTGAATATCTCTTCCAAGCGCTGACTTTGCACCTCTCCTTTGATTACCACCCAGGCTTATGAAGATGAAGTAGGGCCCGGCAAGCTCGAACTGGTGTGCTGTGCTGGGTTTTTAAGATGTAGCGTTTAATTATCATTTGAGAAAATGTTCTGAATGCATTCCCTTTCAAGTTTTGCAGCATTCATTTCAATCCGGGTAAACTTTGCATAACTCTGAATGTCACACGCGGCCGCGCTGCACTTTGTGCGAGTTGTTGACTCTAAGTAACACTTTTTATTTGACTCCAAGTAACACTTTTTATTTCACACATAAGTTGTAAAGAAAATGTAAGCGAGGCCGTGCAGAAATTCAACCACAGTTTCGCCGATGATTCCTAGGATGCAGTCAGCCATATTTGCTACATTACCAGCCCTTCTGCCTTCCTCGTCGCAGTCCTCGTCTCAAAGAGTGACACTGAGGGCATATGTACAAGGACTTAACACTGCTGTAGCGTCAATTTTTTGATGGTTCAGTGGCTTTTTTTTAACGCCCTAATTACAAGTTGCCACTAACCTCAGTTAGCTGCAGTTTTCTGGCAAAAACGTGACTTTTTAAGATTGCCACTTCTGTTAGCGGAAGTTAACGGAAATGAGATGCAAGGTAGGCATTCCCGTGCAAAAACTGCTGCTAGCTCCACTTCGCAATATTTACAAGGAATTCCTTGTATGGCGCAAAACTAAAAAACTGTCGCTAACTGAAGTTAGAGGCAGTTTTTTAAGACGAGAAAATAGCTGGTCTTAAAAATGGTGCAAACACTTGGGGCTTCATTTCAGAAGATTTTGGTGCTGGACAGCGCTGCAAGGAATGTTGCTGCGCTGCCCTGCAACAAAACTACAGGGCAGGAATGCGCACCATCAATTAGATATGCATTCCTGGGCCTCATTCATGAAAAATGTTGCATTGCTGCACCAAAACAGTGTCGCAACACTTTTCACCACACCCTTCTTGCCACACTGTGGATGCGCTGTATTCACTGTGTGGTGCTCCATGTCTTTATCAATGACAGATACGTCTGGAATCCTGACGTATCTGTCAGCGCTAAAGTAACGCATTGATGCATGACACAACTCCAGCAATGCATGGGGCCAGCCTAATCCTGTGGCACTGCATCACCCTTACGCCTGCCATGAATCAGGCATAATGTACTGATGCAGTGGCATCCTACAATTGTTGCAGTGAAATCTAATGGATTTCACTGCGCCCCTCCTATGAGGCTTTGTTGCATGGGAACGCCCACCCTGCATACATCATACCTGATGCAGGTATAATGTGGCACAGGGCTTCACGAGGTAATGCATATGCCTAGATTGTCACTTTGCCAATACGGCGCAACGTGGTGCAAGAATTACGCCGCAAGTATGTCAAGGAATAACACACTGGCGTGGTGAAACTGTCAGAAGGGGCTCATGATTAAGCCCCCCTGTCTTTTTCCTCCATGCTGGTGCACAATGGCTTCCATGTGCCAATGCAGGCACCCTTGCTCCATGGTGTAAGAATGACTGTGTTGCAGAGTTGATTGATGTTGTGGCTCCATCACTTCTTGAGATGTCTGCAGGTGTGTCTGGACTCGTGGGGGCGGGAGTGAACCTGTTGGGCTTCTTCGAGTGTTGTTTGCCTGGTCTTTTATTGAGGGGTGCCAGGGTGTCGGCGCAGTTGGAGATCCATCAGTGGAGGTTGCAGGCTGCGGTACTGTTGTCTGTGAGCATTGGCGGAGTGGTGGTGTGGTGGTGCTAAGCGAGTTGACGAGAAGTTCTTTGTGGCCTTGATCTAACTGTGAGGGGGGCGATGATGGCGGTGGTGTATGGTGGGCATGGTGAAGACGTGATATATACAAAGATGGTCAGGTCAGGAGAGTCCAGTGGCATGGCTATAGTTAAAGTTCCCGCTGGCGGAGAAGACGTGCTTGAGCACGTGTCCAGCTATGTGGATTGGTGGGATGACTAGCTGCTTGAGTCCGATGTTGACAAAGTTCCCCAGGAGAGGGGTGGTGTTCAGTTAACTGGGGTTGTCCAGGTGAAATGTAAGGTCTCCAAGTAAGATGTAGTCGGTGGATGGGAGGGACTGGGGTGCAATGAGGTCTACAATGGCATCGGTGAATGGTGGTCCATAGCCCAGGTGGGCCTGTAGATGAGGGTGCCACGGAGGGTGGTGTTGGGGTTGGTCCGGATCTGGAAGTGTTCCATGGTCACCTTTGGGTCAATTGAGTGCTTGGTTAGTCGGATTGTGCTTTTGTAGATGATGGCGCTGCATCCTCCTGGACGGTCAGGGTGGTCCTTGCAGGTGATTTAGTAGCCCTCAGGGATGGCAATGACGATGGCAGGTCCAGAGCAGATGATGGTCCAGATTTCCATGAAGAAGGTGATGTCTGAAGAGGTGGTATTGAGGAGTCCCCAGAGGGACAGTACGTTGAGGAGGATGGAGTTGAGCCAGTCAGGGTGCGCTGTTATTCGGCTGGGTGTGCTGTTTGCTGTTGTGGCAGAAGGCGCGTTTGCAGTTTTGACAGGAGCAGGGTGCAAGGGTATTCTTTAGTGATGCTTGATGACTGGCAGCACGGTTTGAGGGCGAGGAGGGTTGAAGGCGAGGAGGGTGCTGGCGTCGGAGTGGTGAAGTGTCCGAGAGGCAAGGTCCCTGGTGCTGGGCACGGTACAGGGGCGGATGCACACAAACGGGCTTGCCTTTGGGTTCCCTTCAGTGTACCACTGGCACACCTGCTGAGCATGGCCGCACAGCATCCACCATTGAGTAGTGCTACAGGGGGCCTGGACAGCTGTGTGGTGGGAAATGCAGAAAAGGACACTGGAGGGGGTGGAGACGCACGTGATTGGGAAAAAAGAATTGCAGAACGCACAGGAAAGCAAAGCCAAACACAGCAAAGATAAAACAATAAAGAAAAAGGTATTAAAGAAACAGAGACGAGCTGAAAGATGAACAGGAACAGCAGATGAGAGGGACAGGAGGGCCGTCAAGCTGCAGAGCATTTACTCTCTACAACTGGATCACCAGAGATGAGACGCAAGCAGGAGCTTGCGGGTGGAAGAGGGACTCAAACACCTGACCTCCGTGTCAGAGGAACCAGCAGCAGCAGATGGGGACAGCAGCAGCAGCATCCAGACGGTGCAGCGCTATGGAAAGAGGAAGTCCACTAAGGGTTAGTCCCCTGTACACTCAAAAGCAAACTAACAGGGGAGAAGGAAAGGCAGCACCACCTGGTTCCCTCTCCCGATCTGACAGTGGTGACCAGATTCCGAGTTCCCCAGTGAGTAACTGTGGATCAAGCTGCATACCTAAAGGTCTGGGCCAGAACCTGCCCCCATTTTCCTGGCACCCACTGCCTCCAATGGCCATTCTCAGCGAATTGGATGAGTTAGTGGAGCCCCCCACCAGTCTTGTGTGATGCACTCGGTGATGTAGGTCAGCCACAGAGCAGGGATTTATCAGGGCATTGTTTGCTTCACCCACAGGCACTAGGCCTGGGCCCGACTCACTCCCGGGCATCTTCCGCTATGCGTCCTACCTTCTCCTCACCTGGACATTGACACCGGGGCTCAATGCACTGCACTCTCTCCAAATCTGTGACTCAGCCAACAGGAGCACCAGCCTGGTGGGATTTCACAAGCCTAGGTACAGCAGTCGCCACCAAGTGCCCTGGGGAACCTCCCAATGAAGGTATGGAAAAAGGGCAACCTTAGGCTCAAAGTTGCAGTGTTCCCACCACACAGCTCAGGGCCTCACCCTCCTCAAAGTCTGGCCAGCACAACATCCTACGGCATGTGATGCAGAGAGGCGCGGCACACCATTGATAATTTCCTCTGTGCAACCCGCGGTAGTGGTGGATCGTAGTATGCGATGCAAACCTCCCTACATTGGAGCGCTTCTAACGTTCACAGCTCCAAGGGGCGCAATGTGATCTTCTCACGCAGGTCAACAAAGGATCTCCATGTGGCCGCCCGATGTCACCACGAGATAAGGGCGATCGCCGCATCTCAAAGTCTACCGCCACGGCCCAGCGACTCCACAGCACCTACGCAATGCAGACGCAGGCCCAGCGAGGTGTTTGAGCCCCGGGGACTGTCTGTGCTTTCAAGGTATTAGATGCCATGGTGTTGCAAGGAGTGCTCAGTGAAAAGTGCTGCATCACTGGTTTGGCTCAATGATGAGCATCTTTTCATAGATGCAGCCCTGAATTTCCTCTTCCAATGGGACTCTGGCTGGTCATCCTGGCTGTTGGGGGGCTTGTGGGGGTGTTGATCTGTGCTGCACTTATCCCTGGCTGCTCCATTCTGCATTCCATTGGTTTTATTTCCTATTTTCCTTGGAGGTAGACTTGTTGGCTATTTTTGCCACTAGAGGCAAAAAATGTCACGTTTGCCTGACTAAAATGAGTTTTTTTGCCGCTAATGGGCCTTTCATCAGTTTTTGCCCCCTAACGTAATAATTTTCCACCACAGCTACCTGTACATATCGCCATGTAGCGACGTATTGTAACTACATCGCTAATAGGGCAATAGTTTTTGGTGATAGCGTTAGCGTTATTTAGCTGCAGTTCTTCTACATATGCCTCTGAATGTTTGTGTGCACCACAGTGAAATTTGATTCATGGAATGTTTATTTATGAATTGCATTCAAAACAGCAAGACAAACATTAGCTGAATACTGACTGGCTATAGTGTTCCACTAATGTGTGAGTTACCATTCAGAACAAATTACATATACAAAAACTCCTTTAAATTCAACCCAAGAAGTAGATACTTTTTGGGTGGGTCTAGCTCTCACTTTAGCTGGAAGAGAAACTTCCACTACAATATACTTTCTCACAATAGCCATGTAAAATCATCAGTTGAGCATACCTGTAGAAAGAGGACTTCCGAGGATGGCTTTTCAAAATTTCCGTTTAGTTTTACGAAAGGACGCAGATCTTGTCAGATAACTGTTTAGTGGTCTGTGAACATCAAGATAATACACACTAGATCTTCCTTTGAATCTGAATTATGAGAAGGGCAGAAAGGACCAATTACTGTACAACATAAGACTTTGAAGATAGTTTTGGACAAAATGCAGGACTAGTATTTAACAGCACTTCATCCTCAAATAATTGTAAATAGGGCGCATCACAAGTTATGGCTTCCAGAGATAATATATTAATAGACGACAAATGTAAATGAATTGTCTCAATACGCTCAAAGGGCTTCTTTTGCAAACACTGAACTCCAAAAGCAGTTTCCAAGAAGGAACCCTAAATTGAACAAATGGCTTTCTCTTAGGAAAGCTAAACAGCAGCCCACCAGCCAAAGGTATATTAGTGGATAGGTCAGAAACAGGAAAACGAAAAGCTCCTATGGCTACCAGTTGTGCTCTTGAAGTGGAATTTGACAAATCCATTTGGAAAACATCCTTCAAGATTTCCAAAAGACTATTGGGTCACCATTCTCTGGATGTGTACCCTTTAAAACCGGACAAATCCAAATCCTTTATTAACATTTCAGTGTTTATGGTTTCTTATTTGTCGGATTTCAATTACAACCCCTTTGGAACACCCTATAGGCTGCAATACACTCCACAAATATTTCAAATTCTGAGCCGAAGACTCACAATGTTTTTTAAGGAAAGGTTCAGAGACTGTAGAGGAGATGGACTATTGGAAGTTCACGACAGGTTTCTACAGGCAGGAATAGAGGAAGCAGGAATCATACAATTTTATGCCAATGTTATGCTACTAATACTAGCTCCTCCATCTCATATTGCACTTTCCTCAGTACCTTAGCAAATATTGTAATTGTTGTAAAACGATACAAGAACTCATGGCCAATGAAGAGAAAGAGTTACTCATCCCCATGCATGAGATTATTGAACCACTGAGCAAAAGAAGGGAAGATTACCATCATCTGTGGGCAGGTACCCTGTCTGCACTTAACTCTCAGGATAGCTGGGTCCAAGCAGTCCATGGTTCCCTTGAAGGGAGGGTGAAGGTGAATACAGCTTAGTGAACACAGGCTCACAACTCAATATGAGCACAGCAGCAGCAATAAATCATTGTCCGGTCAAATTCCCACTTTTATGAAAAAAGAGAAATATTTTATTTCTATCCGCACAAAGGAAAAATACGACATTCACAAACAATTGCACAGCCTTCCCTTGAGGTCGGAGCTCTAGTGTTTCTTTGGTGGTTTCCTGTCCCATTTTACTTCCAGCATTAGCGAAAATGGTTATTCCTGAGTCACTATTGTTTACATAAAGGCTATGACCCACTAGCAATCCGAGTCTCAAGAGTCCACTATGAGTCGGATTTAAAGTCAAAAGTGTTTCAGCGCAAATGCGCTCAAATTGGCAGCAAGTTCCCCCGGTGTCATCGGATTCCAACAAGTCTTATCCTCACAAGCAGGTGTGGAATGTCCTGCGTTCTGGAGTGCACCCCGGATGTGGGTCTCACAGCATCAGAATGAGTCAGCTTTGGCCAAGTTCAGGTTAGACGGCCGCTCACAGTCCAGGCAGCTGCACTCAGCAGGTACAAATTCTCTCACTCACTTCATCGCTACGACACAAGGCTTCGGCCCTTACCACACGTCAGTCTTTACCTGTGCAGCCCCTCCTGGCATACAGGGTTGTAGCAAAGTACCACACAAAAGTTTCAGCCCTTACTGCATGGCAGTCTTTACCTTGGCATCCCCTCCTGGCATACGGGGTCACTGTACTGTTAGAACACAAGGCTTTGGTCCTTACCGCACAGCAATCATTCAAATGGGTATCTTCACGGCGGCCACCTCCTGGCAAACTGGGGTCATGTGCAACAACCCGATTGGTACATGTGAAAAATTCAGTCTCTACTTGGCAGAGGTATGCACCCTGTCCATGTAGGGACACACAATTCTAGTCAGGGTAAGTGCAGTACACTCTAAGTTTACCTGTGCTCATCCTCTGGTAGCTTGGCTCAGAGCAGTCAGGTTAAGCTAAAGCAACAATGTGTAAAGTATTTGTGAACACACACACAGTAATACAGGGAAAACACCACAAAAGTACTCCACATCAGTTTAAAAATGCCAATATGTATCTGACTAAAACAAGAGCAATATAATTAACAACAAAGGAGTGACTAGAAAAGAAAACACAATTTTTTTAAATTTTTTAAGTGAAGTGAAGTGTGAAAAAAATATATATAACAATTATTTTATATATTACCCTCACTCACCCAACTATTGGGTGACATGCTTCATCATTGGGTAGTTTTCACCAGGCAGGTAAAAGACCTATCTGGTGTGCTACGACACCTGCATCTGCAGTGGAGCTGGATTCAGTATAAACAGTGAATAAAGTGAAAAAGTGATAAAGGTAAAAGGTGCGAACGCTGATCCAAACCAAACTTTAATAAAGATCGGCGTGAGCATCTGGTTAAAAAGGGTGGAATGGATAATGTAGACCTTAAGTTTGAGTCGTATCATCCAAATCACTGGGTCGACATGTTTCTGCTCTTAAGGCCAAGTCGGCCGAGCTTTCATCAGGACCAAAAAAGGAAAAAACACTGGGCGGTATGCACTCTCTAAGGTGCACCCTAACCTCAGTGTAAACGTTTAAGTGTTTTTAAACTCACGGTTCTTAGTACCGACTAAACCTGGGATTTCCAGGTCATGTGGATATGAAACGGAGATTGTTTTCACATCATGGGCCCAAGTGGTGGGGGTTTTCTTCACATCGGAGGGAACAGCACTCCGATGGCTCCCCGTGTATGACCTAGAATGATCACAACCACTGCCCGAACGGTCACCGTGTATGACCTAGAATGATCACAACCACTGCCCGAACGGTGACCGTTCGGGCAGTGGTTGTGATCATTCTAGGTCATACACGGGGAGCCATCGGAGCGCTGTTCCCTCCGATGTGAAGAAAACCCCCACCACTTGGGCCCATGATGTGAAAACAATCTCCGTTTCATATCCACATGACCTGGAAATCCCAGGTTTAGTCTGTACTAAGAACCGTGAGTTTAAAAACACTTAAACGTTTACACTGAGGTTAGGGTGCACCTTAGAGAGTGCATACCGCCCAGTGTTTTTTCCTTTTTTGGTCCTGATGAAAGCTCGGGCGACTTGGCCTTAAGAGCAGAAACATGTCGACCCAGTGATTTGGATGATACGACTCAAACTTAAGGTCTACATTATCCATTCCACCCTTTTTAACCAGATGCTCACGCCGATCTTTATTAAAGTTTGGTTTGGATCAGCGTTCGCACCTTTTACCTTTATCACTTTTTCACTTTATTCACTGTTTTTACTGAATCCAGCTCCACTGCAGATGCAGGTGTCGTAGCACACCAGATAGGTCTTTTACCTGCCTGGTGAAAACTACCCAATGATGAAGCATGTCACCCAATAGTTGGGTGAGTGAGGGTAATATATAAAATAATTGTTATATATATTTTTTTCACACTTCACTTCACTTAAAAAATAAAAAATAAATCGTGTTTTCTTTTCTAGTCACTCCTTTGTTGTTAATTATATTTCGATTGGGGTATAGGAGTGTCCTTTGAGCCCTAACTCTCTTGTTGTTGTTACATAAAACAAGAGCAAATCAACAAAAATCCAACAAAAACAAGTCAAGATAGGAGTCTTCAAAATGAAATCGAAATGCAGTGCTTAGACGTCCATAGCTCAAACTGGGTCTAACTGACTTGACCGGGACAAATTCAAAAGTTCAGTACGATCATGATGGAGAATGGGTAGGGTACAGGAATTATGCAAATCCCCTTAAAAAACATTGGATGTGTCAGAAATCAAAGATGGTGCATTACGTAGAGGAGGTGAGGCATGGCAGATTCAGGTTAAGCGTTGGTTCTTTAAGGTGGTGCAGGCTCGTTGAAGCTTTGCCTCTGTCGGACTATGCATTGCACAGAGGAGATGATGCATTGGTTGCTGATGCGAAGTCTCAGTTCTGGAAGGAAAATCGGTGTTGATGATGTGTTGATGTTGAAAGCGCGGCTTGTCAATTCTTCAGCACCAAAGTTGAACTGCTTGACAATAGCTGATGCATCAATCGAGATTTGCAGGGGGCAGGGAATGTGACTGAGTTAAGATAGTGCACAACAGACGTAGGTGGCACGTTGTTGAGGCTCACGCTGTGGCGGCTCTTCGGTGGTGCTGCGGCACAGTCAGAGCTGTGTTGAAGTCATGGTCATTGCGTCACACACTAAGCAGCGGTATCTGCGGCTTCAGTGAAGGCATCAGCGATGCATCCGTTTTGCAGGATGGGCCGCTTCTGAACTGACGCTTTGGAGTCGAAGTGTCAGTTTCCTGGTTGCAGGACCAAGTCTACCTCCATGGGCCCGGGACAGGGTTTGGCACCACTTGGCAGGTCAAGACTCACAGCAGAGGAGCCCAGGTGCTGGTAGCAAGATGCAGGTTAGGTGTTTGATGTCCCTGAGACTTCAGCATCAGAAGGCACGCTCTAGGCCTTGGGGTACCTTAGAAAGCAGGAGGCAGAGAGCAAAGTCCAGTCCTTTCACTCCCAGAACAGAAATAGAAGATAGCAGGCCAAGACAGCAAAGCAAACAGCAAATTGGTAGGCACCCTTGCCAGCACAACAGCTCTTCTTCTTGGCAGAAAGTTCTCAGTCCAGAAGTGTTCTGAGTATATGGTGTCATGGGTCAAGTATATATACCCATTTTAGCCTTTGAAGTAGGGAGAATTCAAATAAAGGTCTTTGTACTGTGTAAGATCCTACCCTTCCTGGCTGTGGCTCCAGACACACTACAGCGCGGTATGCAGCTCTTTGTGTGGGGACAGACACAGCCCTATAGAGGTGTAAGTCTGCTGATGGGTCATCAGGATATGCAGGGCACACCTCAGCTCCCTTTTTATGTGACTCTCTAGAGTGAATTCACAATGCTCAAATGTCATCCAACCCAGACGTGTATTCTAGGAACAGGCAGATGCACAGAATGGTGAAAGTAAGAAAATGCCATCTTTTTAAATGTAGGTAAACAAACACAAGGGAACCCAAGAATCAAAAGGAACTAAGGGAATCTGTAGCTTAAGGAACAAGGGTCCATAAGTAGTTAAATAAGAATCAATGCCCTGGGAGTGAAAAAACATAATGCCCAGGAATTATCCAATGTTACATATAGAAAACATTTGATTTAAAAGTTACACAATTAAATAAGGAAAAATCAGCCTTCTGGGGTAATCTGCGACAAGTGTTAAAAGTCACAGAAAGAACAGGCAAGGAACATCGGGTGACATTAGTAATTTACACAATGAAGATCACTTATTTGAAGAACAGAACATTGCTGCACCCACATGGAATATCTAAATAATCAAGTGGCTCCTTTTGTTTTTAAGACCACGACATTTCGATCCATTTAAAAAACAGGTTCATTATCAGGACCACAATTTATTATGCCTGATTAATCTATATATTTGATTTGATAATTCATGGAATTCTTTTTTTCATTCCCAAAGCATTGATTCTTATTTAACTCCTTAGGGACCCTTCTTTCTTTCAATACTAACTTTCTAAAAGTGGCATTTTCAGACCTGCAATTTAAAAACCAACTTCATTAAAATATGTATTTTTAAACTGTCAGTCCAGAGACATCTAACTCCAATTTTCTCTCTGCTCCCCATTGGAAGATACACATGTAAAGTGTTACAAGGCAGCTCCATTTCTAACCTATGGAAGGGGTAGGCCTTGCTGTAGTGAAAAACGAATTTAGCAGTCTATCACTACTAGGACATATAATATTCAAAGGTACATGTCTCACCTTTTAAATACACTGCACCCTGCCTATAGGGATACTTAGGGCAACAAAGAAGATTTGGGTCCTATCTCTCACCGGCTTGGACCACTCCAATATACCAAACAGAACAGATGGCCAGTCAGGTTTACTTTTTTGTTATTTGATCACACCCAGCGTGTGAGTACTGAGTGGTCGACTATTTTATTTTAGTTTTTTATCTTCTTTTACTTTTTCATTTAATTCTTTGTATGTCATCAAAAGAACAGTTATCAAACAATAAAGAATGCATTCAAAAAAACAATGTGCGCAATATATACACATTTTCAATATGTACACTATCAATACTCAGTTTCAAAAACACCAAAAATACATTACAACAAATGAATTGATACAATGCCTAAGAAGAATGTTTTTGAAATAGGCACCAGTCCTTCAAATTATATACCAGAAGCCAGGCGGACAACAAAGTTCATAGATACTGCCTGCCTGTCTTACAAAGCCAGTGATTAGATAATTAAATGATTGTAGGATTGCACTGCTA
Source organism: Lissotriton helveticus (assembly GCF_964261635.1). NCBI lineage: Eukaryota > Metazoa > Chordata > Amphibia > Caudata > Salamandridae > Lissotriton > Lissotriton helveticus. Next base: position 1,402,424,049 of record NC_136068.1, on the reverse strand, counting down.
GGGATGGAAAGCGTGGTATTGTTTTTATCCCTAGTTGCACCCTTCTTCTTTATCACAAGCTCAGGGTCAACGCGTTTCGAACCACAGAAGGATTATGGGTTCTCCTCAGGACACGGACTGAATGGAGCCATAACTGTCTATGGCACTCATGGCCACATGGATGGAAGGGGAAGCCTCGCACAGGATCGAGTTTCTGAACCTCAGGCGGAGATTCGTGTAGATTGACGGTACGTGGACCGTTCGCCGGTCCGGTAAATCTTTTGTTATATTGCTCAATTCAATTGGGGTCGTTCGGTTAGTGAACCGCTCCGCGTCTGCACCTACGGCGTTTGGCGTACCGTCAATCTACACGACTCTCCGCCCGAGGTTCAGAAACTCGATCCCCCCTCAGTGCACCTCGGTCGACAACCTAGTGGATCACTATTCCTCAACCATATCCGCCATTCACGATGACCTGGCACCACTGAAATTAAAAAGAACCCAGATCGAGGACAGGAATCCCAGGTTCAGCGGCTACCTCAACAAGGAGAGGAGATCCCTTTGACAGACTGAACGAAACTGGAAACAACACCCATTAGCAGCCCATCTACAACTTCTCCGCCAGGTCACAAATACTTATAATAAGAAAAAACTCAACTCAAAAAAAGAATTCCTCAAAATCGAACTCAAAAGTGCCAAAAACAGACCTCGCAAGCTATTTGACTTGGTCAAACACCAATCTAACAAACTAGCGAAAACGTCCAAGGAAACACCCAAACCCCTAATATCAAGCGAGGAATTTTCTTCCTTCTTCTGTGACAAAATCTCTGCCCTAGGAAATGAACTGAAATCCGCAACTCACCGCCAAAATCAAAATCTACCAGCTCCACCTCCTCTCCATGCGCTATCTTCCCAAACATCACCCAAAAATCCAGCGCACTGGTCCAACTTTAGATTCTATGATAAATACTCTATCTCAAAAATTCTCGTCTCCTTAAACCCAAACAACCACTTCAATAATCCTCTCCCCTCTAACTGCCTTGCAGGCGCCTCACAGGCTATTATTCCCTTCTGACCTCAATAATCAACACCTCCCTCCAACAGGGCTCAATTCCTGACTCACTCAAGGCTGGCCAAGTTGTCCCAATCCTAAAAAAACCTACCTTGGACCCGGCTTCTGCTGAGAATTACTGACCCATATCCAACATCACACTCCTTGCCAAAGTTCTAGAAAAATGTGTACAACAGCAGCTGAGCCTACACCTTAATAACTTCCACCTGCTAGATGACTTCCAATCCGGTTTCAGACCTGGACACAGCACGGAAACCACCCTCCTTTACATCATGGATGACGCCCTCCAAGCCCTTGATCAAGGCAAAACCTGTCCCCTAATCCTCCTAGACCTATCTTCCGCCTTTGATACGGTTAAACACGAAATCCTCCTTGAACAACTCAAACTTAGGATGGGGTTAAAGGGCACCGTTCTTGAATGGTTTAGATCCTTCCTCAAAAACCGCTCTTAGACAGTCCTCATCAATAGTAATCTTTCTGCCCCCTCTCCAGTCACGGTTGGAGTCCCCCAAGGATCAACCCTCTCCCCTACCCTCTTCATTCTTTACCTTGAACCACTCACCGAGGTATTACGTGCCGCCAATATCTCCTAACTTACGTGAGCAGATGATACACAGATCTATATCAAAATCGCCTTCCCTGAGGACATTCGCTCCTTGAATGAGGCACTAAAGCTGACAGTCCATTGGATTAACCGTCAACCAGCTTAAACTCAACACAAATAAAACTTAATTTCTCCCAATCTCCCCACTCAAAACCAACTGTGACATCCAGGAATGGATCAAAAGCATCACAGCACTAAACTGCCCTCCCACCATTGTTCACTCTGCGAAATTTCTTGGAATAACTCTTGACAGCAGCCTGAACATCCACGGCCATTTAAACTCGATAGGCAAGATGGCCAGGTTCCACCTGAGTGACCTAAGAAACCTAAAACCTTTTCTTGAGGTTTCCGACCTCAAAACGGCAATCCAGGCTCTAGTCATTTCCAGACTAGAATATGGATGCTCCACTCTCTCAAGGCTACCCTACAACTCCCTGGCCCCACTGGAAGCCTGCCTCTACACTGTAGTGTAGTTCCTATATTCCCAATAGGCTCTGCGCATTGGAATAATATATTCAGCACTGTAGACGTAGGACTGAGGTTATCTAGTTCTCTACTGACTATATTAGACTTAAGGTTTGCCAGCTAGCTCAGAGGTCACTAGAAACTTTCTCTAATAAACAAGGAGGAGTTTAACCTCCCTGGATAGACAAGAAGGGATTAGCTTCTGTACAAACACAGCCGAGGCTGGTTGAAAGAAAGATCACTGGTAGTATATGAACGTGGTTATCATATCTCTTTTAGTAATCCTGTAGAGATAGTGTAGCGCTGTGTCCCGCTATGCCTTCAGGCGGGAAGCCGGGAGGGGATTCCTATTCCGTGCCAAGTTTGAAGAAACGAGTAAATTTCTTCTGAGGCGGTGTGCCGCTTCTGGCAATCCCTCCTCTGTCTGTGTTCGTACACGAGAGACGACCGCCGGGAACAGACAGAGGAGGGATTGCCAGAAGCGGCACACCGCCTCAGAAGAAATTTACTCGTTTCTTCAAACTTGGCACGGAATAGGAATCCCCTCCCGGCTTCCCGCCTGAAGGCATAGCGGGACACAGCGCTACACTATCTCTACAGGATTACTAAAAGAGATATGATAACCACGTTCATATACTACCAGTGATCTTTCTTTCAACCAGCCTCGGCTGTGTTTGTACACACAGAATACCCTTTGCTTGAAACAGAGCTTGTAAAGACCCAGACTTACTCCAACCACACAGTGGTATTGGGAGTTTAAGCCCTGAAGAGTCGTGTTTGACTCACCCACACACGACGAAACACGTGTCGGCGATTTCTTTCTCAAAAGTCTGGAGAAAAGTAAAACAACTTGCTGTAACAAGAAGTATCACACCAAAGAACCTGCTTCTGCGTTTTCCTTTTACTGTTGGTCATTGAACCTTGTCTTCATATATACATATGTAGTTGCGAGAGCCTTTTTCAGTGTATAATTGTCTTGTCTTTGACTTGTTTAGACGGTTAAGGAGGTTTTGCCGTCTGCTCTTTACGCACTACACTACGAAACCCTTGTTTTTCACACACTTTGTAACGTTTCAGCCCAGGCAGTGCGCCCCCGTAGTCCTAATTTTCTAAAAACCCCATGCACAGTTTCTCAGAAGGGATTAGCTTCTGACAACCATAAAACATGACAACTTTGCTCTCCCTGAATAAGAGTGTATCTCTAGAGTCGTGTGAAAACAATAGACAGCTATTTCACTCAGTCAAATGTGCGTACTTAGTTTCACCAGAATGCAGAGAAAAGAGAGACGGGCGTTTTCAATAAAAAGGTGTTACTTATTGAGCAGTCTTTTTCCTCATACAAGAGAAATGAATTGCCACGATTGAAATGCTCATGGTAAAGTAAAGTGCGTACAGTAAAAGGAGGATTATAAAATAATACTGTAAAAGCATTGATATGGTTTCTTAGCCATATGATACTTTAAAATAGATAAAATATATACCTACATATATACATTGACTAATCGTACTCAACTGGTGCTTCTAAATACGCCTACCCCGGTGTACCTGACCTAAGCCTAATACGTGGGAAGGAGTAAGTAAGTAGCAGTTTAAGTTAAGTTTGTTTTGCCAAGAATCTGACTCAAGAATTCTCTGTAAGGGTTTAGTCAGTTCCGTACCTGGGTAATAGAAAGCAGGAGGTCTGGTATCTCTCTCTCAGGACTCGATATCCCAGCAACCCGCAAGGGTAGGCTGGAAATGCCAGAGCTGGATTTCTCGGCAGGAGAAAAGACAGCGTCTTTCTCAGCACGTCAAGGAGGTGGGGCAGCGTCCGTGGGCTCTCGCATCAGCTGGGCTTTCGGAAGTAGATAGCTGCTCTGCTCCAGAATTACCACCGCGTGTTTGCTTAAGGCAACGTTGGTATATTTATACCTGAAAGGTGCCTGGGTTTGACGTAAGGTTGGACATAAGACGTCAATAAAGATGTCACTAAGAACTGGCCGTTCTTACAGTGCTTTACAGGAGTTCTAGGACGAAATCAAAACAAAAGCAAGGTGGATTTCCCAGGTTGCTGGAGGCTTGGTTTTGTTTAGAGAACTCAGTGTGCTTTACTAGGGGGCCGGAGAAGTAGCCCTTCTTAATGTGACAGCATGTGCTACGACTGAATTATGGATATGATTATTATGCCGTTGTATGGATATTATTGATTATAGCCGGACAAGGGCACAAAATAGGAATATCGATTCAGGTTTCCTAGATAAAACACTACACCCACTCCACGAATTAATGTCCATCATTACTAAAAACTAAGCAATAGTAAACATAAAAGGTGCATGTGTATACCAACCCACCCCAAAATAAATTTTTGCATTTGAAATGGTGTATGCGAAATACATGAAAAATGATTATAGGTACTGTACGTTTTTCAATCAGTGTAATCATTCATTGAAAAGGATGCATATATATATCGGCATGAATGATTTGCAAAATTTACACATGAAATGGCTCTTAATACAGAAAAAAGGGTCGAGACCATTCCATCACATATAAATACAGTTGCTGTAAATGTGCTAGAGGCTGACGTGTTATATTGTCTTTAGAGTTCCTAAAATAGAAGCTCTGTTCTCTAAGAATAGTTCTACTTCAAGCAGAGTACATGTGCCAAAAAAAAGGTAAATATTTTGGAATCGGGAAAAAAAAGAAATATTTCGCTTTCAGGGGAGAGAGAAAAAATATAGTTCCAAATATGTTCAGTAGCTTTTGTTTATCAAAGTTGAAGGCCGAATTCAGAGTTCAGGGAACGCTGTGTACTAGTTTGCTTAAAAGGTATTCTTTTTGTTCGGGAGAAAACATCATTTCAGACAGACTTTCAAAAAAGTGGTTTACCGCTTCAGGTGAAACTTCGACCAAGTTGGAAAATGCCGCAACTGTGCAGTCGTGAGCATGATTGCTATCATCGATGACAGGATCAGCAGTGCTCACAGAAGGTCGTACCTGGGTGATGTGGCTCTCATCTCGTACTTCACTACCCTTTAATCGCAGTGGTGAAGTCTCAACGAATGCCATCATCAGGATGGGTAACTGCTGGGGACAACACGATGCATGAGCCGTTACAGGACTTAGCAAAGTATCTGTATCCAATGGTACTTCTGATTGTAGTGTAAGACAGACATCCAACACGCATTCTTCTCCGCATAGCATACATCGAAGCACAGGTAAGATACAATTCTCCCAGATGGGTCTGAATGAAAGAAACCAGGTCATATTCAGATCTCTTAGCCGGGCTAATCCAAGGACTTTAGTTATGCGGTCCCGATAGCCTATAGCTAGGATCGTTTCTTCCATTGTTGCTGCAGTCTTGTCTGCGTTTTGGCTTGCCATAACGAAGCAGGAGAATCAAAAATAAAATGCCTGCTACGAGTCCCAACACGAGTGGTAGGCCAACAAAGACAGAATGGACAAAATTAGGAAAAATGCCCAGAACTGTTGTGAAGGGTGTTAACAGTCCCGAAAAAATTGTCTTAAATACATGCGGGATACCTCCAGTATCGGACATATTTAGGATTTGGCTTAACATTTCTGCGAAATGTAGGGGGCAATTTGCTGATAAAAGGCTATGTATCTCTGCCGTTGTCCTTGCGACTTGCAGATCATACGTTTCTTTTGATGACGTCAAGGGCACAGTTGTCTGCAAAAGGACAGACTTTAATCTGCTTAAAGTATCAATTTGAATACAAGAGATATCCAAAAATGGCCAAATGTTTTCCTCCCTGTCTGGAGTGCTGTTTGGAAACAATACTTGCATACAGCAAGTGACCATGGAACTAACGCTAACTAGATAAGCTTTTCCTGGCACCATGCCACAACATCTGTGGTCCACTATTAGAATATAGCTCCCGCTTGAAAGCCGTCTAAAGAATGGCTCTATTCGAGTTGCAGGTGTGCCATGCTGGTGACATAAAGGTTATTTGAAGTCCCCTCACAGGCCCCATGCAGGTTAATACCTTGACACAGAAGTATACCACTTAGTGATCTTTTACAATTATTACCACTAAGAAATACATTCTGTTCCTTTTCACTATAACATGTGTGTGTGTAAGGTAATTTCCATGATGACATAATGTACCCTTTACCCAACCTTTCATACTGGCCTGCTGGTATATATTCTTGACAGAATTTAAATTTGAAAGTTGTTATCGGAATAGTTATTATTCCGTGTATTATCCATTCAATGACAGGTCGTTCTGACATTGTCAATGGTAATCTCTCAAGTTTTTCAATGCTCAGAATTGTATATTCTGCTCCTTTCTGTGCCAAGCTGATTTGTGTATCAGTAAGGTTAAAGATAGAGAATAATGACGTTGTGTTGATTAAACGCCAAGGCACGTAGCCTGAACGCAGATTTTGTAACGTCCAGCCAAGCTGTACAATAGAACATAATTGGGACTGACCATGTTGTAACATTAACAAGTCCTGTTCTATTATATCTATAGCAAATGATACAATGCTGTCCAGTGAATATATTCTGGAAGACAGAGTCATTAACCCATTGTCCACAACAGAAAGTGATTTTTCCAAATTAACACGGTCAATTTCCCGTATTTTTTCTGCTGTTTCAATTTGCATTATTTTCCAAGCTTCGTTGTAAGCTGCATATATACCGGCCGCTATGAAACGTTTTTGACGCTGTCTGCGTGGTCCCATTATGAAATCAAGCAAGTCAGCACCGTCTGTAAGTAAAGTCAAGTGTTGCTTAATTTCTGCCAGTGTGGATGTGTGTAGCCATTCGAGGCAGAGTTTTCCTACACTGTATGTTGTTACTGTCCCTGGATGTTGTCTCTGGGAGTATCTAGGGTCTGGCCTGGTCAATTTGAACCCCTGTATTTTGTTCAGGAATCTATCTTGACAGTTATTTGTGTCTGTGGGCCAGATCAACCATTTTTTCCAATCAGGATGTGTTCTGTTTTGGTTAAAAATATGGGATATGTCTATCTCAACATCTGTAGTGCTATTATTGTCAGGTGTTGGCTTTGGAATAGACGGTTTGTTCAAGTCTTTAATTTTGGCTAGGCCAAGACAGGTTGTCTGTTGAATGGTATCATTCAAGAATATAATTTGTTCTGGGATCATGCAGGCTCTAAATAAAGATTCTATACCTTGGACCTGCCAATCTTTTGTACCCCTGATTGTTTTTGTTTCAATATTATTTTTCCAAAAATCAAAACCAAATGTAGTCATTTTTTCATAAAATGCTTCTGAATAGATTAATTTAGTGTTTGTCAGCATTGTTTTCATTCCTGTCTTATTTAACATTTTGAAATAAAACACTTCTGCTTCACTTGTGTTAAACCCTGAGAAGTATGGGAATTTCTCATAAAATGTTTTTGAACTGCCTTTTGGTGGAGTTGCACAATGTTCCCATTGATTATAATTTAAAACATTTCTAGGTTGAGCAGATTTATGCAAATTGTAATGCCCAAAGTGGTTGTAGCAGTACAATTCGTCATAATTAGATGAACCCTGCAAGTAATCATGTTCTGTAAATTTGGCTGACATTACTAAATCTGACATCATATCATTAATACTTTCAAAGTCCCAATCATCAGAGAATGTGCTCGGTTTTACAAAGTCACTCAATGAAATTTTGAACTGGTGTGGATACTTCAAGAGCTTGACCGGGCCATAAATATCGTAATCTGTTTTGTCCCAAGCTACCCCACCGGGTATTGGATTGGCTGTGACATTCACGGATGATAGTTCTCTTTTCTCGATGTGAGATGACTTGTGTGGCTTTAGGACCAAGTTGATGTTCTGACTGGCTGTGTCCATTGTACTATATTTTCCCTCAATGAATTTTCCCAAACAAAGAACCATGATGAGCCAAAGCAGGAGGAAAAGTACACCTAACACTATCCAAAATTCAAACCATGGAGAAATCAGATTTGTTTCTTTTAGTTCATGAAAGAGTTCTTTTGCTTTGTCTTTAAAAGATTTTGTTGTTGGCTGTTCTTCAGGCTCGCTTGGATCCTCAGAGAAGTCATCGAAATTGATGAAGTAGCCAGATGTAGTTCTGTCAATTGTTGGAATCGCTTCCGGATTTTTATTTTCTTTTGGAATTTTCTTTGTTTCATTAGCATAGTCTGTGGCTACATCGTTGTAGACAGGTGTTTCATGATGAACTGTTTCAATTTGGGCTTCAAGAGGCACAAGTTCCATGGCATTATTGCATAGTCCCTTTTTAATCACTGCAGGTTTATCAAATGTGATTAGTCTCTCAGTTTGAACCTCTTGGATTGTAGCAAGATTTGGTCTTCTGCTATTTCTTGGGAGTCCACTGGGCCTACTACTTATTATCGGCCACATGATTGTGGTTTTACCAGGTCGATGGATACAACTCGGTTCTCCTTTTTACCAGCAAGGGGCGGTGACCTCTGACCCTCTGGGCCGGTCACCCCACGCACCGCGCACACTCCTCGTGAGTGTGCCTAGGCTGCCCCTCCCTCCAGCCTAGTGCCGCCACTGCCCGCAGCTGTGATCCCAGTTCCCGCCGAGAGCTGCCGCTGCCTGCAGCTGTAATACTGGTTCCTCGCTTGCGCTGCGACTGTATCCTCGTGCATTTCACGTTTGTATTCTTCCTGTGTAATTTGCCCCTTGTTTAATTTTTGTATTTTCCCCTCTGCCCCGTGTTGTCTTAATTTCTGCTGTTGTGCTCCCCCCTGTCGCGACCAGCCCCTGCCGCGCTTTCCCGCCACCTCCCCGCCGCTGCTGCCCCCGCGGCCCCGTCCCATTCCCTCGATCGCCCTTCCCATTCGCCGCCCCGCTCCCGCCTCCCAGCTGCTCCGCCCTCGCTCCGCCCCCCCACTCTCCACTTATGGCAGAGAGGCAAACGCGCAGCGGGCGCGCCGATTGTGCGCCGAAGGCGCGCCAAAGGTAAGCCCGTCTGCGCCCGTCCGCGCCTGGACCGCGCCCAGTGCCAGGATCCCTGTCTCCCACAGACACCAGCCCACTCGCCGGACCTACGATGCCACCGAACTCTACGCACTCAACGCCGGTCGAATCCCGGGCTGCTATCGAGCCACCCCGAGACGCACCCACGGACCCTTCTGCTGCCACTCCTGCAAGTTCACCTGCATCAGGACCTGCACTACACCAGCACCGACCAAGCCGAGCACCAGCAGCAACCACCCCAAGTGCATCCTGCTCAACACCCGCTCCATCCACAGACACGCCGTCGAGCTCTGGAACCTGCTCGACACCACAGCCCCGGACGTCGCCTTCCTCACGGAAACCTGGATGAACGCCTCCTCAGCGCCCGACATCGCCATCGCCATCCCGGACGAATACAAGATCATCCGGAGGGACCGCATCAACCAGACAGGAGGAGGCATCGCCATCATCCACAAGAACACCATTCGCATCACGACCAACACCGACGACACCCTCGCACCCGCCGAACACCTGCACTTCCAGATCCACATCAACCCCAAGACCACCCTCAGAGGCACCCTCATCTACAGACCCCCAGGTCCACGCACACAATTCAGCAAAGACATCGCTGACTTCATCAGCCCGCACGCCCTCCTCTCCGCTGACTACATCCTCCTCGGGGACCTCAACTTCCACCTGGAGAACAACAACGACCGCAACACCACCACCCTGCTGGACAACCTCGCCAACCTCGGTCTCAAGCAGCTGGTGACCACCCCCACCCACTACGCCGGACATACACTCGACCCTGTGCTCTCATCCAGCAAGGACATCACCTTCAGCCACGCCACCGGACTCCACTGGACGGACCACAGCTGCGTCCACTTCAGCTTCAGTAGGACCACGATCCACCACCACCAGCAACAAGTTGCACGCAGAAGCTGGAACAAGATCACAGCCGACCAGCTCGCGACCTCCCTGAACATGAACCCTCCCACCAGCACAACTAACCCAAGCCAGGCGGCCACCAACCTCACAAAGTGGATCAACAACTGCGCAGACGACCTCGCCCCTCTGAAGACCCCGCCTAGCAGACCCGGCAGCAAGAAAGCCCCATGGTTCACCGACGAACTCAAGAGCTCCAAGAAGAACTGCCGAGCACTCGAGAAAGCCTGGCGCAGAGACCCAACACCGAACAACATGACTGCCCTCAAGCACGCAACCCGAAAACACCACCAACTGATCCACGCCACCAAGAAAACTGCATTCAAGGAACGACTGGACAACAACTCACACAACAGCAAGGAACTCTTGAACATCGTTAAAGAGCTCTCCAACCCCAACGCCGGAAACAACGACATCACCCCTTCACAAGACCTCTGCAACTCCCTCGCCTCCTACTTGCACAACAAGATCGCGGACATACACAACAGCTTCAGCACTCAACCGACGCACTCCACGACTGAACCACTGCCCCCCACCACCACCCTCCGCGTCTGGACCCTGATCAGCACCGAAGACACCGTCCGCACGATGAACTCCATCCACTCTGGATCCCCGACCAACCCCTGCCCTCACCACGTCTTCAACAAGGCCGACGCTGTCATCGCACCCCACCTGCGGGACATCATCAACACCTCCTTCGACACCGCTACCTTCCTGGAGAGCTCAGCGCTCTACTAAAGAAGCCAACAGCCGACCCCACCGACCTCAAGAACTACCGCCCCATCTAGCTGCTTCCGTTTCCTGCAAAAGTCATTGAGAAGACCGTCAACAAGCAGCTGGCCACCTTCCTCGAGACGAACGGATCCCTCGACCCCTCGCAGTCTGGCTTCCGGGCCAACCACAGCACCGAGACCGCCTTGATCGTAGCCACCGACGACATCCAAGCCCTGCTCGACAATGGAGAAACAGCGGCCCTCATCCTCCTAGCCCTCTCCGCGGCCTTCGACACTGTCTGCCACCGTACCCTAGTGCGGCGCCTCAGCAACGTCGGAATCCAGGAGAAGGCACTGGAATGGATCATCTCGTTCCTCGCCGGAAGGACACAGAGAGTCCGCCTCCCCCCGTTCAGATCGGAAGCCACCGAAGTCATCTGCGGCATTCCTCAAGGCTCCTCGCTCAGCCCAACCCTCTTCAACGTCTACATGAGCCCCCTCGCAGCCATCGCACGCCAACACAACCTCAACATCATCTCCTACGCCGATGACACTCAGCTGACCCTCTCCCTCACCAACGACCCCGCCACCGCCAGAGCCAATCTACACGAAGGGATGACAGACGTAGCCAAGTGGATGATGAACAGCGCCTGAAACTGAATTCGGACAAAACGGAAGTCCTCATCCTGGGATCTTCACCCTCTGCCTGGGACGACTCCTGGTGGCCCCCCGCCCTGGGCAGCGCACCCAAACCAACAGACCACGCACGCAACCTGGGCTTCATCCTAGACTCCTCCCTCTCCATGACCAGACAAGTCAACGCCGTCTCGTCGTCGTGCTTCAACATCCTGCGCATGCTACGTAAGATCTTCCGGTGGATCCCCACCGAGACCAGGAAGACGGTCACCCAGACGGTCTGGACTACGGCAACTCCCTCTATGCCGGAACCACTGCTAAACTCCAGAAGAGACTCCAGCGGATTCAGAACGCCTCAGCACGACTCATCCTGGACATCCCCCGATGCAGCCACATCTCCGGACACCTGAGAGATCTGCACTGGCTCCCGGTCAACAAGAGAATCACCTTCCATCTCCTCACCCACGCACACAAAGCCCTACACAACCAAGGCCCAGGATACCTCACCAGCCGCCCAACTTCTACGCTCCCACACGCCAGCTTCGATCGATCGGCCACGCCCTCGCCTCCGTCCCCCGCATCCGAAGAGCCACCACAGGAGGAAGGTCCTTCTCCTACCTGGCCGCCAAGACTAGGAACTCCCTCCCGACCCACCTCCGCCTGACCCAGGACCACCTTACCTTCAGGAAGCAGCTCAAGACCTGGCTGTTCGAGCAGTAGCGCCTTGAGACCCTCCGGGTGAGTAGTGCGCTATATAAATGCCTTGATTGATTGATTGATTGATTGATTGATAGTACAACTGATCTTGTTCCGTTGACAGCTAAGACAGGTACTGCTTTTCTGTAAGAAGGCCCAAATTCCTTCTTCACCGCGATCTTCTCTCTGACCAGATCCCCAATCTTTGGAATCCAGACAGGCCTTGCTGGGACAGGTGGTTTCTCTTCAGTGGCTGTTGGCTGGTGTTTTAGCTGTAAGTTGCTCAGGTCTTTTCTTGTTTCATTTAAGTCCTGTAAAATAGCCAAACGATCTTTGATATCAAAGCATTTTTCTTCTACCACTGAAGTCTGACTATCTAAGTCCTGAATATGCATTCTAGTACCGAACAATAAATCATACGGACTGAAACCTTTTAGAGAATTTCTTGGCAGATTGTTAAGACTACGTTGGACACTTGTTAAATGTTGGACCCACCCAGTACCCGTACCTAATACCCTCGCCGTTATAGATTGCTTTATGTCTCGGTTTTTTCTTTCCACAATCCCGTTTCCCTCAGGATGGAAGGGACAAGAATACCGCAATGCAATGCCCATGCTGGTCATGGCCTCCTTATAAGCTCGAGAGCTAAAAGCAGGACCCTGGTCAGAATGTAGCATGCCAATTGCGTATGTGCCGATATAGACTCGCAAATATTTTATAACAGTTCTGGCGTCAGCCGAGCGCTGGGGTCTACATTTTAAGTGAATCTAGCCTTAAATTATATACATAGGGACGCATGTTTCCTGTTTAATCATGCGTATAGATCTCCTTATGCTTTCTACTAGGTGTTTTGGCACTAATTCGGCCGATTCGCCTCTGCGATCTCTGTTGCAGTTTTGACAGCTCATTACAAATTTGTAATGTTGCAGGCTCATCCCCGACCACCAGTATTCTGATTGTAATTCTGTCAGGGATTCCTTGATCCTTCGGTGCCCTAGACCTTCACCCATGTGTGCGTCTGCTATTAGCAAGACTCTCCTGTTCGTGTTTGGAATCACTCTATCCCCCACTCCAGGGATTCGAGCAAAAGGAACGGAGTTTGCATCGATTAGGTATGTATAATTGAGTGGATAATTCACAGGTAATGCTGCACAGTCGCCTTTTGAAGACGTTTTTACCGCCAGCATGGTTTGTATTTTTCTGAATGCTTTTTTGTGGCTACGGAAGCCGGTTTAGTTGCTTACGCTGTGGCTGTTTCAGCCAATGAATTCCCTGCAGCGTGAACGCCATCACGCTGATGACTCAGTGTATGTTTCACGTGAGTCTTTTGTAGTTCTTTCTTTACAAGAACTATTTGTTCCCAAAGCGATTTTTGCTTAATTGTGGCACCTGTGTCATCTTTGTAACCATTTTCAACCCATTTCTGCAAGTCTTCATTGTATGATTTGACGCAGGAATGCGAATCGCACACTATTAGTGTCAGGAATTCGCGATCGGCAATGTCGAGCGCCATATTTAAAGCTATTAATTCAGTTTGTTGACCTGAATTGTCTTTTACAGATTGTGACATTGTTACCAGTGGTCTCAATTTACCTCCGCGCCACCGGCATTTGACAACCTCGCACGTATAAGCTTGTTTTCCCCAAACTGAGGGTTCTGCATAACTGTTTGTGTATATTACGCAGGCGTAAAGTTGTATGGGCAGAATGTCGTCAGGGAGAGGATATTCTCTTTCATATGTTAGATGTTTCAATTTTTCATTTCCGGGTCAAAATAGTATTTCACTTTTTCTGTAGCAAGAGAATTTTCCCATTGTATCCATTTTGGATCTAATGCCACGGTAGTTAAGTTACATGGGCTTGTTAATGCCTCGAAGGCTGATTCTGCTGTTAAAACAGTAATCCGTCTGCCTTGGGCCTGGGCTCTTTCTTTTGCTACAGCTGTTTGAACCGCATTTACAACATTTTCCGCAAGACTGAATGTTTTTTCAGCTTGTGAGTACAAGTGTGATTTGTAAGCTATTGGTACCTTTTCTCCCTCATTAGAGGTCAGGTACGTGAATCCGCATCTTCCTGGGATGACTCAGATTACAAGGTTGCGTGTATTGTCGCGAGTTTGCTATTTTGTTTTTGCTAACATGTCTGTTTGCAATGATCTCAAAATTTCTGTGTGTTTTTGAGTCCAATTGATTGGTTTAAAATCTGGTTTTATTAATTGATAGAGAGGTTTAACCCTCTCTGCATAATTTAGAATGTATGTTCTTCCGAAATTCAGGAAACCTAGTATTGATTGTAAGTTCCCCAGCGTTTTTGGTGCTTGGAGTACAGCACACTTTTCCAAGAAGTTGTCTGCTAGGCTTTTGCCTTCACTTGATAATTCATATCCTAAAAACAGGACAGTCAGATGGGCAATTCGTGACTTTTTAAAGTTGAATTTGTAACCCTCTGCTGCGAACCCAAGTATTATGGTGTTCACTCTTTTCAAGTGAGTATCCAAGTCATCATCTGTTAGATAGATGTCATCGACATAAGATAATGCCTCATCATCATACATTTGTAGTAACTCTGTTACTCTTACTGAGAATAATCCTGGGCTATTCTTGAACCCCTGTGGGAGTCGACAGAAATTTCTGCGAGCCCATTATTGAGAAAGCGGTCAAATACCTGCTTTCAGGTGTAATGTTTTGACAAAAGAATCCATTAGAGATGTCTAATGTTGTTTTGTATTTTTTGCGCACGATTTTATTCATTAGTGCTGCACTGTGTGAGTTTTGTACTGCAAATGTCTTGCAACATGTAATAAGGTGTCTGTAGTCCAAAACTAGACGATATGAATCGTCTGGCTTGGAGACAGGAAACAAAGGATTGTTCATTTGTGAGGTGCATGTTTCAATCACCCCCTGGTATTCAAGTTGATCTAAGATCTCCCTAACCTGTTTTTTTAGCTTCTTGCTTAATTGGGTACTGTCTTTGTGCAGTTGGTTGACATTTTGATTAGATTTTGTGAGGAGGAGAGTCCTCATCCCATCCTACATGATTTTTATATAATGCAGGAGCTTGGGCTACTGCCCACTTTCTTGCAAGTGTATATTTTTTATGAATTGGAATGTGATTTGAGAAGGCAGGCATAATCATTTCTTCGCCATGAGGGCACTCCCTGACAAACTTTTCAGCTAAAAGGATGTCATAGCCTTTGGAAAGGTTATCCCAAAATAGACCCCTTACTTTCCTAGTCTTATCTCCCTCTATACGTAATGTTATCTCGTATATTTTATGAGGTTTGCTAACTCTGCTGTCTGCAGTTTCCACTTGAATGTATTCATTCGTGTCCACTGTCTCCAGGTGATTCATCAGGATCTTGCGAGCTATGGTCACTTCTGCTACGCTGTCTAGCACTGTCTGGGCCCACTCTCCGTTTTTCAGCTGTGTCCTCAGTATCCTCGGCATGTTTGATTATTTTAATGCTGGCTACCTTCTTTCTTGGAAATTGTAATTTTTTACTTTGATGAGCAGGTTCTTTGTCTTTGGACTTGACGTGCTCTTCCCTTTGTTCTGACCGTCCTCTTCTTTCCGATTTCTGCGAGGAAGTCTGAAAAGATTGAGAGGGACGTGTATCAATATCTTGATATCTATCAGGTTTCTTTAGATTATCCCTATTTCTAAGGTTGTATCTTTTCTCAGAGGGCTCCCTCTGGGGAGACTTGTGTCCTTGGTACGGAGATCTTTCTCTCCGCCGAGGAGACTTTCCTCTGGACTGGAATCTTTTTTCTTTTGGAGTGGATTGTTTATTTCCATTCCAGCTCTTTTTTGGAGTGTTTAGATTATTTTTAATAAATATCTTTTCAGGATTTTCAGTTAGTTGGGGTTTTACGGGTTTCCCACCCAAACTATCTCTTCCTAGTTCTTTATAGGATTTTTCTATGATTCCGGCAAGTTCAAATGTCTGTTCTGCTATATCTGTTTCTTTCAGTTTCTGGAGGAAAGTTATATCCTCCGTTGCCAATTGAACTAACTCTCTATATGCCTGTGTTAATTCTTTTATTTTAACTAAGAGTTCTTCACTTGACATTCTTTTAATGTCTGGATGTGGTGTGTAGCTGGCTAGAACTGGCCATGTTGCTCCTGGTCTACCTTGTGAACCGAGCCTGGTGATGTGATTATTGTGTTTTAGGGCGCCTTTAAACCAGAGCACGTGCTCTTGGTATTTTAGTGGGATTTCCACCTTCTCGAAAGGAGTGTATTCATCCGGTGGTTCCTCTATTTTGTAATAGTGGAATTCGTGTGTGACAGCGTTTGCTGCTGGAAAGTTTATCCATGAATAGAATACCTCTGTCTGCCGATATTCATGTGCCTCAATTACGAATTCGACTATACCACCTCTCGATGTTAGTCCATTCTCTGTAAGTTTAAGAGTTATAGTTTTTCTTATGTTGACCGGAATGAGTATTGCATTCGGGTCGGTCTGTAGGAGACTTGTGTCATCCTCTAGGAGTTGAGCTGCTATTCTAGCTGCCTCCCTTTCTTCTTCACTTTCTGCCATTTTACTGACAGAAAGGTTTTTGTTGCAGATCAAGTTTCAAGGAAACAAAGATTAGGTGCACAATATTTTTGGAACACTGTATCCTTCAACGTTGACTAAACCAAAAACTATACATAGAAATCTCTTCCTACTAAGTTCCGACGGATTTTTAACCTTTTACCCACTCCAGACGTCTTTTGGAGTATTTAAGGGGAAAAGGGTCTGTGTGAAAAAGCACGACTGAGTTACTCTAACGTCTTGCGTTAGATTTATCGCCTTACCAAACGTTGGGCGCCATGTAGTGTAGTTCCTATATTCCCAATAGGCTCTGCGCATTGGAATACTATATTCAGCAGTGTAGACGTAGGACTGAGGTTATCTAGGTCTCTACTGACTATATTAGACTTAAGGTTTGCCAGCTAGCTCAGAGGTCACTAGAAACTTTCTCGAATAAACGAGGAGGAGTTTCTCCTCCCTGGATAGACAAGAAGGGATTAGCTTCTGACAACCATAAAACATGACAACTTTGCTCTCCCTGAATAAGAGTGTATCTCTAGAGTCGTGTGAAAACAATAGACAGCTATTTCACTCAGTCAAATGTGCGTACTTAGTTTCACCAGAATGCAGAGAAAAGAGAGACGGTCGTTTTCAATAAAAAGGTGTTATTTATTGAGCAGTCTTTTTCCTCATACAAGAGAAATGAATTGCCACGATTGAAATACTCATGGTAAAGTAAAGTGCGTACAGTAAAAGGAGGATTATAAAATAATACTGTAAAAGCATTGATATGGTTTCTTAGCCATATGATACTTTAAAATAGATAAAATATACACATACATATATACATTGACTAATCGTACTCAACTGGTGCTTCTAAATACGCCTACCCCGGTGCACCTGACCTAAGCCGAATATGTGGGAAGGAGTAAGTAAGTAGCAGTTTAAGTTAAGTTTGTTTTGCCAAGAATCTGACTCAAGAATTCTCTGTAAGGGTTTAGTCAGTTCCGTACCTGGGTAATAGAAAGCAAGAGGTCTGGTATCTCTCTCTCAGGACTCGATAACCCAGCAACCCGCAAGGCTAGGCTGGAAACGCCGGAGCTGATTTCTCGGCAGGAGAAAAGACAGCGTCTTTCTCAGCGCGTCAAGGAGGAGGGGCAGCGTCCGTGGGCTCTCGCATCAGCTGGGCTTTCGGAAGTAGATAGCTGCTCTGCTCCAGAATTACCACCGCGTGTTTGCTTAAGGCAACGTTGGTATATTTATACCTGAAAGGTGAGTGGGTTTGACATAAGGTTGGACATAAGACGTCAATAAAGATGTCACTAAGAACTGGCCGTTCTTACAGTGCTTTACAGGAGTTCTAGGACGAAATCAAAACAAAAGCAAGGGGGATTTCTCAGGTTGCTGGAGGCTTGGTTTTGTTTAGAGAACTCGGTGTGCTTTACTAGGGGGCCGGAGAAGTAGCCCTGCTTAATGTGACAGCATGTGCTACGACTGAATTCTGCATTTGATTATTATGCCGTTGTATGGATATTATTGATTATAGCCGGACAGGGGCATAAAATAGGAATATCGATTCAGGTTTCCTAGATAAAACACTACAACACTGCCGCCAGACTCCAAACTGGCTCAAAGAAATTTGACAACATTTCTCCCTACCTCAAAAAGTCTGAACTGGCTTCGCCTAAAGGCCAGAATCCAATTTAAACTGGCCTGTATTACTCACAAACCTCTCTACTCCAATTCCCATGCTTTTCTCACCCATAAACTCATGATATCAGCAGGAGTCAGAAACTCCCGATCTGCCAAAGACCTATTGCTTCAACCAGCCTGCTTCTGGAAGAAAAAAACCTACAATCGGGCCTTCTCTGGGGCCGCTCCAAGAAAATGGAACTCCCTCCCACCCGCCAGTAGAAGACTTCCGTCCTTGGCACACTTTAAAAGGGAAACTGAAACCTTCTTAATGGGCAAATACCTTGTCTTATGATTACATCGCAATCACCGTAGCTACTTGTTTCCCCCCTCCACCTTGACATCATCCGCTACTCCACGAAGGATACCTAATACTGCACTCCCGGGCATCCCTCCCAAGAGTTGGGACTGCAGGCCTTGTAGGCCTTCTTTTATAAGTTTCTACCAATTGTTAACATTTATCTCTCTTGTAGCCGGGACCTTAGACTGCGTGCTTTTTCTTGTATAATGTATAATGTATCCCCATCTTACCCAATTGTTTCCCTCCCTTCCTAATGCTTTGTATACCACCCTCAAACCTGTAAAGCGCTCTAATACCCTCACAGGTCTGTTTAGCGCACTATAAAACTTTAAAATAAATAATAAAATAAATAAATATTAACAATAACACAACGAAAAGAAACATCAGCATTGACTAATAATAATAATAATATTTATGGGCCAGGTCCTGCATCGCTGCATAAGGCCATCTCTCAGGATGTTAGGCTTGACTCGGGTTTGACCATCAGGGAGGTTGGATACAAGGTGTGCAAATCTGTATGCTGCGTGCAACAGAGGTTGCATGCACAGGGTTTTGCTGCTCCAATAGGTGGCTATTCTGAAGTCCCACTCAAATGCTTGGCCCTGCTTCCATTCTCTACTGCACGTAGTCTCTGTTATTAGCCACTTGCACTGGCAGTTGCAGGCAGGCCTCGCCAATGCCAGTGGCTGATGCCGACCTGCATATTGCATGGTGGAGACCTTGTACAGAGTAGGTTGACTTTGTAAGGCGGAAGGCCAAATGATTTAAAGAAATCATTTGCAGGACATATATCTTTCTGTTATGTGTAATGGCTTTTTAAGGTAGGCTGCATCATCAATCTATCCTTTCTTTTGAAGCGTATTGAAAGCCAAATTTAGCAGTTTTCACTACCCCATACCACTATGTTTTACCTGGCAGGGACAGATAATCAAAACTTGCCATTTATGTGCTCACTCTAATTTGGGCACCTGGTGAAGTGTCCTAACCTCTGATCGTTCTTTACTATTTGAGGTCATTGGCAGAGACAGAGTAGTCTTGGCTGCTGACATACTGAACTTCTGCCTGCCTCTAAATGAGGTGGGTCGGAATTCAGTCTAACGGAGCCAGTACTCCATTGGAGTGGTACCAGAGTACCCTCTACCAAATTCCAAATCAGGGCCTTAGTATGGGTTACAATACGTGATTGGTGATACCTAGGCTCAGTGTGGTGTGAAGTTCCAGAGTCTCTGAGATCCTAACATAAAGGACGAATGTATGACATTACAACGCATGCATTTACAATGCATGCCTTTACAACGGTATCACAACGTCCTTTACAATGCATTCTTTTACATAGCAAGCCATTACATTGCATTTTCAGAAACTACCTTTACAACGCATTCCATTACATCGCATTATCCTTTTACAAAACATATCATTACAATGCATATGTATTTTTATTTATTTATTTACTCATTTATAGAGCGCAACAAATCATCCCCAAGGGGATCTCTCGGCGCTTTGAGAAATGGGTACTTATTGGGCATGCGCATCTAAAACAGCCAGGTCTTTAGAAGTTTCTTAAAGCTGGTTGGCTCACCGCAGGCCCTAATGTTCTACGGCAGATTGTTCCAATGACTAGCGGCCAGATAGGAAAAGGCTCTCCCACCCGTCCTTGCCCTGTTAATTCTTTGGATACACTGGAGACTGCCATTACTAGATCTTAGTTGTCCGACTGGTTGGTACTGTATGAGTTTATTTCTAAGACCGGCAGGGCCTTTCCCCTGTAGTGATCTGAAGACCACACAGAGCATCTTAAAAATAGCTAGTTTCCTGACCGGGAGCTAGTGAAGCTGGTTCAGCAGGGGGGCGGAAGGGGTCCACGCCGGCTTATTGAGGGCAAGGCGGGCTGCCGTGTTCTGTACCACCTGTAGTCTTGATAGGAGATCTTCCCTTACACCCACCAGCAATGAGTTACCGTAGTCCAGTCAGCTTACAATGAGTGACTGGATGAGGGTTTTTCTTGCTGTAAGAGGGATCCAGGGAAAGATCTTCCTAAGCATCTTCATTGTGCCAAAGCAGGTGCCTGACAGTGTCTTCATCTGCTCCTTCATTGATAGTTTATTATCTATCCTAATGTCAAGGTTCTTAGCCTAGCTCTTAGGAGAGGGGGCTTCACCCAGCTCAGCAGGCCATCACTCGGGAGACCAGATTGCTTCGGCCTTCCTGAACAGCAAGATCTCTGTTTTAGAGGAGTTGAGCTGTAAAACGTTCTTCCTCATCCGGGTCGCAATGCTAGACATGCAGTTTTTAAATTTTAGTTGGGTTGACACAATGTCCTTCTCAATGGGGACAATTAGCTGCGTGTCGTCAGCATAAGAGATGGTTTCGAATCCATGGCCTCTGATGATATCAGCCAAGGGAGTCACATACACATTAAATAGGGTGGGACTCAGGATAGATCCCTGAGGAACTCCTGAGTCCACCACTATAGTCTGTGACGTAAAGGAGTCCAGCTGGATACTCTGGGTGCGCTCGGATAGATAACTTTGTATCCATTTGAGAGCCTGGACCTTGACCCCGATCCCCCCCCAATCTGTCAAGCAGTATCTTGTAAGAGATGGTGTTAAAAGCTGCTGACAGATCAAGGAGGACTAGAATCACCGGGGTTCCTCTATCCAGTGTCAACCTTATAGTGTCCGTAACCTCCAGCAGTGCAGCCTCCGTGCTATGTGATGCACTGAAGCCGGACTGGGAAGGGTCCAGAAGGTTGTTTTGTTGCAGATAGTGGGATAGCTATTGATTAACCAGTGATTCAAGTACCTTTGAACAGCAGGGGAGAAGCAAGATCGGTCTATAGTTCTGCAACTCAGTCAGGTCCGCTAACGCTTTTTCAAAAAGTGGTTTCACCTGCGCATTCTTCCACTTACTCTGGAATATGGCCATATCCAACAAGATGTTATATACCTTGGCAAGCGCATCGGCTAAAACCAGACTGAGTGTTGCCATAACCGCCGGTGGTGAAGGATCTAATGGAGAACCAGATTTTACCCGGCCAAATAAGAGCCCACTAGCTCATTTGTTACATGAGAGAAGGAATCCAGCACAAAAGAAAAAAACATTTCACTCGGAGGGTCTCTGGGTGAATATCCTTCCACCTGATCTCCTCCCGCCAATTCAAAAGACTGATAAATTAAATCAATCTTATGGGTGAAATACTTGGCTAAATCCTCTCATAGTTCCTGGGTAGGGGGTGGTGCTGCATTATTAACCTTAGGATTTGTGAATTCTTTCAAGATCTTGAATAACTACTTAGAGGAGTTCTTAGCCTCTGTAATGCATAAGCCCAGATGTGTACTTCTTGCCACATTGCAACTGTTAAGGTAGTCTCTATGTGCCCTTCGATAGAGTTGTTCATCTGGTTCTGCCTTAGACTTCCTCGATTTCCTCTCCAGGGCCCTACAAGTGGACTTCTTCTGCTTAAGGGCATTCGAGTACAAGGGGGCAGGGGCTGGCCTT
The DNA here is from genome assembly GCF_964261635.1 of Lissotriton helveticus. Taxonomy (NCBI): domain Eukaryota; kingdom Metazoa; phylum Chordata; class Amphibia; order Caudata; family Salamandridae; genus Lissotriton; species Lissotriton helveticus. Next base: position 1,402,402,027 of record NC_136068.1, on the reverse strand, counting down.
TTCTGAGTAGTTACCCTTTTGAGAGGAACTATAGCATCCAGGGCTTCCTGAATCACACCCTCCAGTCTTGCCCAGACGATATTAGAATCCTCGTCCAGATTAAACGAGGGGACATCCCGTTACATTGCATTTAAGGTAAGTGTTGGATTCTATAGGGGTAATAATTAGTATTCTAACTCCAGTGAGTGCAACAGTAGGGTAAGTGTTGGATAGTGTAGGGGTAACAATTACTATTCTAACTCCAGTGAGTGCAACAGTAGGGTAAGTGTCGGATAGTGTAAGGGTACTATGTGTTGTAATGGATGCGTTCTAATGACTTGCGATGTCATGCCTGTGTTGTAGTGACATGCATTGTAATGGCATACGTTGTAGTGACATGCAATGTAATTGCTGCGTTGTAATGACATGCGATGTAAAGGATGTTGCGATGTAATGACTGCTATGTAAAGGTAGTGCGATGATGACTGCGTTGTAAAGGTTGTTTCCCCCTCAAAACATCATAATTAGCCTTGGAACCTCTGGTTTTGAGCCAACAGACTTTCAGACCAAGTTTGTTGGCTTTTCTCATAATACAAATTACTTTTAATGTATATTATGAGGATCCGCAAGAGATGGATGCTCGACCCCCCTGTGCCTATTCGCCAGAGGGACATTTCATCTGTCCCCCGGAGCAATGGCTCTGTGCGCACTCTGCGGGTGTTGAATTTGAATGCTAGATTGGTGGTAAAACATCACCAAGCCATCTATGACCTCATTAAGGACGAGTCCCCTGACATATTTGCCATCACAGAAACCTGGCTTCAGGAGGCTGATGTGGCCATTATCAACTTAGCCTGTCCCCCTGAGTACTCCATGTACACTTTGAATCGGCCTACTAGAGGTGGTGGCATTGCCCTTATAGTTAGGTCTTGTTTTACCTGTAACTGGAATGGCCTTAACATCGCTGGTTGCGAAAGTGCCTCTTTTAAGATCTTAATCAGCCCCCAGTTTACGCTCTCTGGGATGGTTGTCTACCGACCTCCGGGTAGCGATGTGGTGTTCAGAGACACCTTCCCAGATGCCGTTAGTGCACTAGTTATGGGCTGTGCTAATTGTTCCATCTTGGGTGACCTGAACCTTCATTTTGATATTCAGACCATCCCTGCGGTGAGTAGTATTCTAGCCGATTTAGAGGCCCTTCAGCTTTCCCAACAGGTATCTCAGCCTACCCATGTAGGGGGCCACACTTTGGACCCCTTTTTTACCAACTTGGCTGAGGCTAGTGTTCTGTCCATCTCTCCATTAGGGTGGACGGATCATTTCCTTATGTCCATTCGGTACCCTCTACCTGAGACCCCTTCCATTCCATCAGACGGGTCCCTAGGCGGCATTGGAACAAACTCAGGCTGGACGACTTGCATCGCATCCTAGAGGAAGAGCCGCTAGGCCCTGTGGACAACGTGGAAACGGGCTACGATCAGTTTTGTAGCTGGATATCCAGGGCGCTGGACTCTCTGATCTCCATCCTCTCGAGCAAATTGAGCTCTAGAGATTCGAGTCCCTGGTATGATAGTGCACTACGTGCCTTGAAGGGTATATGTAGACTGGCGGAAAGAGCGTGGCGGAAGTCTTATGAGGCTGATATGAAAGCCGCATATGTTGCTTCCGTCAAGATTTACCACCGAGCCATCTGCAAAGCTCGTGCGGCGTTCTACGCCTTGGAATTCCGCAACAGCTCAAACCCGTCTAAGACTATATTTAAAGCCGTTAAAGATCTTTTGGTGAAAAGGACTTCCTCCCTGGTAGCCGGTTCCATCTCCCATTGTGAGGCTCTGGCTTCCTTTTTCCTGGAGAAGGTCCAGGTTATTTACCAGGCCTTCCCTAGTATGGGGCCAGCTCCGGGAGCCCTAGACGGCGTACAAGGTCATACCATCTTGCACTCTTTTCCCCCGTTACTTTCGGAGGGGTTCAATAAATTTGCTTTGCAAATTAAGTCTGGCTCTCCGTCGGATCCAGTAAGACCAGCTCTTTTTAGAGACCAGTCTTTTTTGGGACGCTCTACGGTGTGTTCCCTAATTAACCTTTCGCTGGCCTCGGGTGTGGTTCCAACCAAATGGAAGCAGGCGGTGGTTTCTCCAATTTTGAAGAAGCCTTCGTTGGACCCTTCGAAACCCGAGAGCTACCGCCCTATCTCATTGCTCCCTTGGCCGGCGAAGGTTGCGGAGGCCCATGTCAATCTGGCCCTGTCAGACCACCTTGCTCGGGCCAATATCCTAGACTCCACGCAGAACGGCTTCCGTGCTGGGCACAGCACGGAGACGGCCCTTCTTGCTATGGTGGAGCACCTGCGTGCGGTGTTGGATGCTGGTCAGACGGCGGCGCTGGTATTAGACCTCAGCGCCGCCTTTGACACCGTCTCTCACAGCATTCTGCTGCACCGGTTGGAGGAGATTGGCGTTGGGGGACAGGCTCTGCAGTGGTTTCGCTCCTTTCTCGACAATCGTTCCTTCTGCGTGGCCATCCAACTCTTTCAGTCCAAATTCCAGACTCTGGCCATGGGGGTTCGGCAGGGGTCCTCGATGAGCCCCACGTTATTCAACCTTTACGTGAGACCGCTGGCTGAGGTCGCAAGGCAGTGGGGCCTGATTATGGTCTCGTATGCCGACGACACTCAGCTGGCGGTTACTCTCAGTGGGGATGCGGAGTTTGATGCCCCTAGGTTTCAGAACGGACTGAAGGCGGTGGCCAACTGGATGACGGCGAACTGTCTCCAGCTTAATGCAACAAAGACAGAAATAATGATTGTCGGTAAGAGAGCGGAGCTTTGGGGGGACAGATGGTGGCCCTCGGAGATGGGCCCATCTCCGAGTCCGGTTTCGGAATTAAGAAATTTGGGAGTCTGGCTGGACTCTAGCCTTAACTTTGTTGGCCATACTAAGAAAACCGCGGCCTGCTGTTTTGGCGTTCTTCGGAGCTTAAGACCGATCCTCAAATTTTTTGATGCCCCCACCAGGCAGCTGGTGATTCAGGCTACGGTAATCTCCCGGCTTGATTACGCCAGCTCTCTCCTGGTGGGGGCCAACCAGGCAGAAATTACCCGCCTGCAGCGTGTCCAAAATGCCGCAGCTAGAGCTATAGTCGGCTTGCCCAGATTCTGTCCCGTTTCCAACGTTCTTCGCTCCTTGCATTGGTTGCCGGTGAGGATGAGAATTCATTTTAAGGTCCTTTGTTTGGCTTTCAAAATCTTGAAAGGCACTGCCCCTCAGATCCTGTCCAATCTTTTGTCTTTTTATGTCCCGACACGCTCTCTCCGATCCTTGGGCCAGGCCCTCGCCGTGGTCCCCCGGTTTAAGCTTTGTCGTGCCGGAGGCCGATCCTTTCGTGTGAAAACCGCGTCTATTTGGAACTCTCTCCCGGTTGAGATTCGTTTGTTGGAGGATCTCATGCAGTTTCGAAAAGCCGTTAAAACCTTTCTGTTTTAGTTTTGCCCCATAGTTGTTCCTTTTCTGTTCTTGTTTTAGTAGTGTTATGTTTTACCTTGTCGGGCGCCAGGCCGCTCCTTTGCTGGAGCAGCTGTGCGCACAATAAATAACTATAACATAACATAACATACCGAAGTTATGCCTGGTATTAAATGTGTGGATGTATACTGGGGGAAAGGCAATACAGAGCCCATGGGCATAGTGTTGTAAACCTGCTGATCTGAAGCAAGACATGCTGCTTTTAAAATCTAATGAAATGAGCCCGCTATGAGCCTGAGTTCCTGTTTTGTTCTCCCAGATCTACAAATGTTTTTCAAAATGCAAAGTGTTTTTACTGTTTTCTTTGGCTTAAAGTCTATTCAAGAAGTAGTGAAATCCAACAAAGACTCGGTGGAATGAAAACTGTTGAAGGTTCTGAGAAAACAATGAGCCACTGTCACGTGGCGATACATACAGACAAAAGGGGGTTGTGATTGGGGAAGGGAACACGCGGAGGCTTTGCATATGCGTAATGCTGTAGAAAAATGTTCTCACAGTATAAATGCGGTTGAATAGTATTTTTTTTAATCGAAAAACAGGATTGTGGAAGAAATATATTTACGGGAGATAACTTTACCGGTGACACATCCAGGTTGCTTACTTTCTTAAAGAAAATACAGTGCCTTGTATGTTGAACGTACTGTTAATGTTATTGATATTTGTTTTACGTGATGTGTACAATCTTTGCTAAAAATAAGCATGGTCCGCACTTGCTGTTTCTGTGATAAATGAATAAGCAGACTTCAATAGAATGTAGCCTTGGAAGGCCTATTGACTGTGCATAGTCAAATGGAATCCAATGTGACACGCTGTGTATTGTATTTCGTCCTTTGGTTTTAGATGGCAATACAATGGACGACTGCTGGGTAACCCTTTGCTCTCCCTGCTATCACTGCACTCAATGAACAATGTATTCTATATTCTGTTACATGAAGTATTCTCGAAATGTATTCAGAGCGAGCAAAGATTTCTCTTCACCAAGCGTCTTCGAATGAACCAGCCTGAGTGATCCTCTGAGTTAACCTTGTACGCCAATACACATGTACGAGATTCTACTCTTGAGTTTTTTTTACCACGGGTTTTACGGAGGCCACCTTTCAGCTTAATTTTGTTGTCTCATGCCTCAAATAGCCACAATGGAAAGCCAACAAACAAATTGGAAGATGTCTATATTCAATGTCATGGCCTTGTTGAAGAGGTCTTTTGTCAGTCCCAATGCATGCCCTTTCCTTTCTGAAGTGGTATACTAGGGGCCTCATTTATGAAAAGTGACGCATCGCTGCTTGAAAACAGCGATGCGTCACTTTTCATTGCGCACTCCTTGCATCAATTTTGATGCGGCATATTTATAATATGACGCATCATGTCGAAAGAAGTTACAGATACGTCAGTATTTCTGACGTATCTGTAGGCGCAAAAGTGACGCATTGCTGGAGTGTGTCACAAAAGTGACGCAACTCCAGCAATGTGTACTTTCACATGGGCAAGTCCCATGTTGTTAGTGCCTGCGTCAGTCTTACACCTGCCATGAAGCAGGCGTAAGATTTTGACGCATTAGCGGCCAAGAAATGGCGCAGTGAAATCTTATAGATTTCACTGCGTCACTTCCATGGCCCTTTCTTGCGTCAAAACGCCCCCCCTGCATACATTATATCTGGCGCAGGTATAATTTGGCACAGGGATTTACAAAGTGACCCATCTTGGTAGATTCGTCACTTTGTAAATATGGCGCAACAAGGCGTATTTTTTACACCACTGCTGAGTCACCAAAAGTGACGTACCGGCGGCGTAAAAGTGACGCACAGCCTCATAAATGAGGCCCTAGGATTTTAGGAATACCAAGACGACCACTTATATTATAGACCTAGTTAATGTGTAAAGTGATTGCGCTGAAGGATAGAAAGATGTCTACGAGCCACCTAAGCGTCCCTCTGAATAAATGGCTTAATTAATGTTTGGACACATTTAGGTGGTATGTTACTGGCACCATGCTACAAATGGAAGGGATTTTCGGGATGAAGAAGGTAGCTTTGATCAATCAAACAATCAATCAAACAAGTAATGATACAGAAGAGGCAGTGGTCCTGTATTTCCACCCTTAAGTGATTGATATACAGTGGTGTAGTAGGTCACAGACTAGAGGCTACTTCTGTTGTGCTCATGGGGCACCCTCATAGAAAGAAGCAGCAGATTTAATTAGCTAATAGAGGCGAGCAGCCCATCTGTACAGTATAGTTCATGAGCTGTACTACTTTTGATGCATACTTGTGAATATACCCGGCTCCCTCCATATTTTAGTGGACTATGTAACCTGCTTCTGGTCGGTGGCCCTTTTATTTCCCCAGCATGGTGAAACTGAGAGTTAATATGGCATCAGCCATGAAGCGTACAATCGACCCCTCGCAATCTGCCTCGGGCATAAGAGTCCAGCCCTTCGCAAAGTGGAGGCAGCATTAGAAGGCCGCGACAACCAGTTTGAGGAGATTCTTGGGTATGAAATTGCTCTAAAGACTAAAATTGATGAAGTGAAAATTGATGTATGTTTCATTCTTGTACACCATAACAACCTTGTTGACCGAGTGTCCACTATTGAATCAGTACTGTCTGCACTGTGACCTTCAGTAGGTGAGCTATAAGCATGAGTGAAGGTACAGTAAAACATTTTCAGGTCAAGCCAGAAGATTTAGATAGCCGATTGTAGAGAAATATTATCCAAATCTCTGCTTTGCCTTAGAGGGTGGAAGGGAAAAAGTGGAGCTGTTCTTAGATTCATGGGAATTGACTCAAGTTTTTCCCCCCACCATTTTCTGTGGTTGAGAGTGGGCGAGTAGAGCTCTGAGACACCCGCTGGTCTATGGGACCCTTCCTCATCTGATGGTGGCACAACTCCGTATCTTAAAATATAGGGTTCAGATCCTGCTTATCAGCAATATGTTCCTTGCATGGTGGGTATAGTCTTTAGTCACCTGTTTCTCGACTACACTACCAAGACTCAAAGACTACAGAGTCCTTTCCTGGAGGTTAAGGCATAAGTGAGTCAATTGGATATTAAATACGCTTTGTTGTTTCCATCCAAGATGAGGGTGAATAACAATAACAGTGAGCACCTGTTTGAACTCCTCACTGCTGTTTGGAATTGGCTGGGGGACAACAACGATTCACCTGCAAACAGATAAGAAAAGATAAAAACTATAATAGTTGAGATCATGTCAAGGAGCTTGAGGATAATTTGAGACTGATATTATTTTTCATGCGCTCATCAGAAGGGCTAAGGCATCCTACTATCAGGAAAGAATTGAGACGGCTGAAAATTCAGCGAAGGAACTGTTCAAGGTCTATAAAGAAATATCCTCCATAGCGAAAATGGCAGCACCAGTGGTTGGCTCAGAGGAGTCATGCAACCGTGTGTCAGATTTTTTTGCAGAAAAGGAGGAGAATATTTACCTTACCTTCCCTGCTTCTGCGCGAGTAGGCCACGGGACCTCGTGGGAAGCGGGTCACGTTTTAGATATAGATTGTATTGATAAATTCACTGCTCCCCCCCCCAGAGACTTTACCAAAAATGATCATCAGTGTTAAGTCAGGTTCTCCTAGAGACCCCGCTTCCCTTAAGGGGCTTAGAGGGAGTATCGAAACTCTTGAGCCATGCATCAGACACCTCTTGGAGCTGTCCCTCATGTCAGGAACGGTGCCAAAAAGATGGAAGGAAGCAGTTGTCCTTTCACTACCTAAGAAACCGCACATTAGTCTAGATCAACTAAATAATCTGTGTCCAATTTCCCTGCTCCCTTACTTCGCAAAAGTTGTGGAGAAGGTAGTAAATATGCAACTTACAGTGCATATCAGGAAACACAATCTCCTTCACCCCACTCAGTACAGTTTTCGGGCCCTACATTCCACGGAATCGGCCCTGCTATTGTCTACAGAAACCATTAGAAAATAGGTTGATGCGGGTCAGACAGCAGCATTATTCTATAAGATTTAAGGGCCGCTTTTGACACTGTTGCCCACCATACCCTGTTGCACTGCTTGAGGAAAGGAGGTGTGTCAGGCAGTGCTATGAGTTGGATGGAATCCTTCTTGTTGGAGTGCAGTTTTCAGGTGACACAGGGCTCCTACTATTCCAAAGTTATCAAACTTAAACAGGGGGTGCCTCAGGGATCTACCCTGAGCCTGACCCTGTTCAATCTCTATGATACTCCTTTAGCTGAGATTGCAGAAAAATTTGGAATCACAGTTGTGTCCTATGCCAATGACACTCAACTTGTGGTTTCCCTTACACAGGCACTGGATACGGCAGCTTCCAACTTCGTGTCGTGTATGCAAGAATTTGCATTGTGGATCTTCTAAGTGGGCACTGGTCTCCCTCCATTGGTTGCCTATTAGGGAGAGAGTTCTGTTCAAGGCACTGTGCGTTTGACACCGGATCATACAAAGGACTGGCCCCTCTTATTTGTTTGATTTACTCACTCTCTACTCACCAACCCGGCAACTCAGATCTAGTGGGACAGGTTAGGTGTGCGTTCCTACCATAAAGAGAGCAAGGATGGGTGGCCAATCATTTCGCTATGTGGCTGCACAGCAGTGGAAAAAACTCCCCCAGAGCCTCCTGCAGGAGGGTTTGGAGGTTACTTCCCGTAAAAAATGAAAAAGTATATTTTCCCTTCTGCATAACCCCCCCTCTAGGATAGGTTTTTAGCTGCTGTGTGCAGATTGTTCCGCAGCGCTGGGACACACTGCCCTAGTGTAACCAGGCGTTCATAAATATGATTTTTATTATTAATATTATTATTATTAATATTATTATTAGAATAACTATGTATATCTGATGAAAGTTGTTGTGCAATCTACAGACTTGTTATATTATTGCAATAGCATTGCGCCATGCCTGTGATAAAAAGCTGCAGTCTATGTTAAATTCATGTTTGTGACTAATAAGCTACAGGTTGTCCCTTATGTCATTCTCAGCCCCTCGCACTGTTTATAGTATGTATCTCAGCACTATTGAGGAAGAGGTGCCAGCTAAGAGTATTTTTAGGTTTAGAGAAAGGGGGGAAAATGGTCAAAAAATCCACCTCAATGTTTCTGTACAAATACGTCCAGTTGGTTGTGCTGATATCCAACATATACAACCTGGGAAGATGCTTTCATGTGTATGCCTTCAAGAAACCTATGCCTTATTGCAGGAAATGTAAGAATCTCTTACATCTCCCGCAACACACACCCATACTTGGATATGACATGCTCAAGGCATGGCACCATATGTGAACAGTTCTCAGTGATTCAATAGCACTCCTTAGCAAACACCCACAGTTGGAGCATCTGAGGATCCGGGCATAAGATTCTTGAAGGCATACACATCGATGCATCTTCTCAGGTTGCAAATATTGGATATCAGCACCACCAACTGGACGTATTTGTGTAGAAACATTGAGGTAAAATTTCAGACCGTGAGGCGGACACATTCAAACCCTATAAGGCTGGCTAATGTGAGCTGTGGCGGACTATACAATGCCCCCCTCCCAATCACCTTAAATCAATCAATGGGGTGGTCCTGATGAAGGTGGATATACATTAAAAATCCCACTGAAACATGTGTTGACCCAGTTGTGTTTTTACCCAACCCACAACACCACAATGGAATTCCTATGATGTATTTTCACAGTTAAAACCAGAAGTGTATGTGATTGGTTTGGTAGACCATGTTTGAGGTGAGTTTATGACAGTGTGTTGGTGTGCATGAGGTGAGAATGAGCAGGTGTAGTTGACTACAGGGGGTAGACCTTTTGCAATACCAGAAACATGTTTTCTCATATTTGTAGTTTTGTCAATTTGCTTTGTCTGTACATGATTATCACTTGATGTATCATTACGTGGAAATATTGTCTTTGGTATATATGCGGTTCCATAATCATGTAATTTTGTATTATCAAATGTAAAAATAAAATTACCTTTGGAAAAACATATGAATAAGTATTTACAAGCAAAAAAAAAGACAAATAATAGTATGCAAATGCCATGAATAGATCTTCTTTGACGATGGTTCATGCCTAAGAGACAATGCCGGTCAATTGAGAGCAGCATTTGCTGTATGTACCATCATAGGTGTGGTTGAAACTGCTTGTCTAGAAGGAGTATACTCCGCACAGGTGGCTGAAATGATTGCCTTGACTCGTGCCTGCTTGACAGCTGATCAGATTAGAATCACCATCTACACCGACAGTATGGGTTCGGTGTGGTCCATGATTTCGGACAGCTAAGGTCTCAAAGAGGTTATATGGCATCATCTTCTTCTCCCATCAGGAATGGGGAATTTGTTAGACAACTGTTAGAGACGTTACAACGTCCTAAGGAAATGGCTGTTGTAAAGTGTATGGCACATGGGAAGAGAACAGATTTTGTTTCTCTCGGCCATAAGTATGCTGATGAGGTTGCATGCTTTTGTGCCGAACAAGGGTGTATATTTACTGGAGATTACACAGGAGATAACCTAGAAGGAACCAAGCTCAACATGATGGTAGCCATGGCAGAGACTTTGGACGAACTCAAGCGCCTGCAGGAATGAGGTCTCAGAGCAAGAAAGGAATGTGTGGATTAAGTCTGGGTGTGAGAAAGGGGATGTTGACATTTTGGTATTGAACGATGGACAAGCAGTGCTACCAGATGACCTTTTGAGTCCAATGGCAAGACATATCCATGGTGAGGTGCATCTTGGAATAGATGCGATGGTGCGAGTGTTCAGACAGACATGGTACAATCCACGGTTTCATGCGCTTGCTGAAGCGGTGTGTCAGAGGTGCGTTATCTGTCAACAAATGAATGCTGGCAAAAAGACTGTGGTCACTTTGAGTCACATTGGAAGATCAGGAGGACCCTTGAATAGAATGCAGTTGGATTTTCTTGAAATGCCGAAGTGTTTGAGGTACATTTTAGTGGTGGTGTGTGTGTTTTCACAGTGGGTGGAGGCTTACCCAACTAGGAGGACCGATCTCTGGCCCTGCTCGCAGACAGGTCGCTCCCCCATGCTGCTGCACGGCTCTGTCTGTCTTTGCCTGCCTCGGTACCACTTCCTGCATTGTTTTGTTTTTTTCTGTGCCCGAACTTGCTCACTTTGCCTAACGTGTATTTTTTGCCTTACTTGACTCTCCTTCCTGTGTGCCCAGTTCTCGCGCAGCCCCACGCTGTCCCATGCCCATCTTTCCCACTGCTGCATCCCTGCTGCCCCGCCCCCCTGCACTTCCATTCACCTCGGTACCACTTCCTTCATTGTTTTGCCTTTTCTGTGCCCGGACTTACTCACTTTGCCTCACTTGTATTTTTGCCTTACTTGTCTCTCCTTCCTGTGTGCCCAGTTCACCAGCAGCCCCCCGCTGTCCCGCGCACATTATTCCCGCTGCTGTGTCCCTGCGGCACGCCCCCCTGCACTTTCAGCCCACCGCCCCGCTCCCGCCTCCCAGCTGCTCCTCCCTCCCACATCCCTTCATATGGAGGCCGCGCAGCAGTGAAAGGTGCGACCTCTGACCCTTCTCACAGGCAGGTCGCTCCCCCATGATGCTGCACGGCTCTACCTGTCTTTGCCTGCCTCAGTACCACTTTCTGCATTGTTTTGCCTTTTCTGTGCCCGAACTTTCTCACTTTGCCTAACTTGTATTTTCTGCCTAACTTTTCTCTCCTTTCTGTGTGCCCAGTTCTGCCACGCCCCCCCGCCGTCCCTCACCTGTTTTACCCACCATTGATTCCCTGTGGCCCACCCCCCTGCATTTCCATTCGCCGCTTCGCTCCCGCCTCCCAGCTACTCCTCCCTCCCACATCCCCTCATATGGAGTCCGTGCAGCGGGCGCACCGTGGGATGGGCCCGTCCGCTCCTGGACTGTGCCCAGCGCCAGGACCCCTGACCCCGCAAACACCATGACACCTGTATCGGCTATGACTCCAACACCCTCCACGCACTCAACGCCAGACGATCACGCACCTGGCCGCCCTGAAGCGCACCCATGGACCCTTTCTTCTGCCGGAACTGCAGTTTTACCAGCATCTGGCCCGCCAAGCCACCTACCAAAGAACTCAACTTCCTTAGATGCATCCTTCTCAACACTCCCTCCGCATGCAAACACGCTGTTGGACTTTGGGACCTACTGGACTCCAACACCCCAGACGACGCCTTCCTGGCGGAGACCTGGCTGAACCCCTCCTCGGCACCCGACATTGCCATAGCCATCCCGGGAGGCTACAAGTTCACCCGTAAGGACCCCACCAATGGAGTAGGAGGAGGAATCGCCATCGTCCACAGGAACACTCTCAAAATCTCGACAAACACCGACGACACACTCAGCACCGCCAAACACCTGCACTTCCAAATCCACACTGACCCCAACACCACCCTCAGAGGAACCCTCATCTACAGACCCCCCGGACCCCGATCACAGTTCAGTACAGTTCAGGGACTCCATCGCCGACTTCGTCAGCACACCCACCCTCACCCCCATTTACTACATCCTCCTCGGGGACCTGAACTTCCACCTCGAGAACAACAACAACTCCAACTCTTCCACCCTGATCGACAACCTCGCAAACCTCGCCAACCTTGGGCTCAGACAACTCATCACAACACCCACCCACTCCTCCAGCCACACACTTGACCCCATCTTCACCGCAAGCCCCCACGTCTCCTTCAACCACACCACTGAACTCCACTGGACCAACCATCGCTGCACCCACTTCCCCTTCTGAAAACCCACCATGCACCACCGCACTCAACAGTTCCCCCACTGCTGCTGGAACAAAGTCACCAAGGACCAGCTAACCACCACCCTCGCTCGAATCCCACCCACAGATCCGACAATCCCCGATGCCGCCGATGCAACCTGAGACAGTGGATCGACAACTGCACCAACACCCTTGCCCCGCTCAAGAAACCCTACAGCAGCCACACCAGAAAGAAAACTAGCTGGTTCTCCAAAGACCTCCAGACCTCCAAGCAAACCTGCCGAAAGCTAGAGATGAACTGGATCCGTGAACGAACACTGGGAAGCTACTCAGCCCACAAGAACGCCACCCACAGACACCACCACCAGATCTGACAAACAGGACTCCTTCAAAGACTGCCTAGACAAGAAAGCATGCAACAGCAAAGAGCTCTTCAACATCGTGAAGGAACTCTTCAACCCCAGCTCCAACACCAACGACATCCCACCTTCGCAAGACCTGTGTGACTCGCTGGCCACCTTCTTCAACCGCAAGATCGCAGACATCCACGACAGCTTCAACGCCGTGACCGCCCTGGCAATCACCGAGACCCCTGCCCCCACGACCACCACCTGCACCACCCTCCTGTCCTCCAATACCAACATTAACGACAATGATGCCATCAAGATCATGAACTCCGGCCACTCCAAATCCCCGTCATACCCATGCCCACATCACATCTTAAACAAAGCCAGCACCGCCATTGCACTCCATCTCCGGAAAGCCAACAACATCTCCTTTGAGACTGCAACCTTCCACGCCGAGATCAACGCCTTACTCAATAAACCTAAGGCGGACCCCAAGGACCTCAAGAACATTCAACCCATCTCCCTGCTCCCGTTCCCGGCGAAGGTCATTGAGAAGGCCATCAACAAACAACTGACCAGACTCCTCGAGGAGAACAGCATCCTGGACACTTCACAGTCTGAGTTCGGCAGCAATCAGAGCCGCCACCGACGACATCAGGACCCTGCTAGATAACGGAGAAACCGTGGCCCTCATCCTCCTGGACCTGTCAGCCGCGTTCGACACAATCCGCCACTGCACACTACAAACACGCCTCCATGACGCAGGGATCCTAGAGAAGGTCCTGGACTGGACCACCTCCTTCCTCTCTGGCAGAACACAAAGCGTCCGCCTCCCCCCTTCCGCTTCGAAGCCACAGAGATCATCTGAGATGTACCCCAGGGCTCATCCCTCAGCCCAGCGCTGTTCAACATCTACATGGCACCCCTCGCCCACGTCACCCGACTACACGACCTCAACATCATCTCCTAAGCCGATGACACCCAGCTGATCCTCTCCCTCATTAAAGACCCCCTGACCGCTAATCCAACCTCCACGAAGGAATGAAGGCTGTCACCGAATGGATGAGAAACAGCCGACTGAAGCTGAACTCGGACAAGACAGAGGTCCTCATCCTTGGATCCATTCCCTCAGCCTGAGACGACTCCTGGTGGCAGACCGCACTAGGAACTGCTCCAATGCCCACAGACCACGCACGCAACCTAGGGGTCATCCTTGACTCAAACCTCTCCATGACAAAGCAGGTCAACGCCGTTTCTTCTTCCTGCTTCAACATCCTCCGCATGCTTCGCCAGATCTACAAGTGGATCCCCACCGAAACGAGAATGACGGTCACCCAGCCCTCATCAGCAGCAGACTGGACTTTGGAAACGCCCCCTATGCAGGAGCCTTGGCCAAACTCCTGAAACGGCCCCAACGCATCCAGAACACCTCCACACACCTGATCCCTGACATCACACACCACAGTCACATCACACCCCACCTGAGAGACCTGCACTGGCTCCCCATCAAGAAGAGGATAACCTTCAAGCTCCTCAACCATGTACAAAAGGCACTCCACAACACCGGACCAGCGTACCTCAACAGCCGACTTAGCTTCTACACCCCACTCGCCAGCTCCGCTCCGCCAACCACGCCCTTGCCATGGTCCCCCGTATCTGTAGAGTGACCGCCAGCAGCAGATATTTCTCCCACCTTGCCACCAAGACTTGGAACACCCTCCCCATCTGCCTAAGGCAGACCCAAGACCTACGGACCTTCAGAAGACTCCACAAAACCTGGCTTTTCGAACAGTAGCAGCGCTCCCCCTCTCCTCAGCGTCTTGAGACCCTCACGGGTAAGTAGTGCACTTTACAAATTATTAATTGATTGACTGATTGATACCCTCACTGTAGCAAACCTGCTATTGAGAGAGCTGATTCCTACGTTCAGTTTTCCAATCTCTTTGGAGTCGGACAGTGGAACACACTTTCACAGCGAGACCATGAAGTTGCTTTGCACTGCTTTGAGCGATGATCAACGATTTCATTGTAGCTATCGACTAGAGGCTTCTGGGATAGTGGAGCAGATCAATGGAACTTTAAAAGCACTGATACCAAAAGGGTGTTTTTCTACGTCACTGAAGTGGCCTGATGCATTGCCCCTGGTGCTCATGAGTGTTCACAGTGTGCCAGATAGGAGGACCGGTCTTTCCCCACATGAGATCTTAATGGGGAGGGTGATGAGGTTGCCAGCACTGCCAGCCACAGTTTTGATGAACATCACTGATGATTAGATCCTTGATTACCGCAACAAACTAGCTTATGTGGTCCATTCTTTGTCGCAGCAGGTGCAGGCTGCTGCTGTCCCAGCTGCAAGTCACCTTTGCCACGTCCTGTGTCCAGGGGATTAGGTGCTTGTCCGTAAACACGTGAGGAAGAGCTGTTTGGATGCTCAGTGGCGAGGCCCCTACCAGGTGATACTAGTTAAGAACACAGCAGTGAAGTGTGGGGGATTGCCAAACTGGACTCACACCCACAGAGTTACAGCATCCTTGGAAGAAACAGCACCTCTCCCAAATAGGGGGGAGGAGTTGGCCTAACGGCTAGGGCGCTCGACCTCGGACCTGGGGATCTGGGTTCGAGTCTCGGTAACGACGCCAAAACCTCCTGTGATTCTGGGCAAATCACCTAATCTCCCCGTGCCTAAAATGAATGTGTGTGTCCTCATGTAACGTAACTGGTGCTATGTAAAGCGCTCTGATACCTGATTCGGTTCGGGTCTAGTTCGCGCTATATAAAACTCTGCAAAAAAAAAAAAATGGAAATCCAGCTGTGGTGGCAGAGCCACAAGAGAGGTCAAGCCAAGCTGTGAGGGTTGCTGATAAAGTTATTCATTCGCCAGGCTGAGCTAAGATGGGTTATGTTATCCCAAACCCGGATACTGACTCTGAGGAAGAAAGCCATTCTGGGAGTGGTCCAGAGTCAAACTCAGCAGAAGGAAGTGGTGCACAGTGTGACCGGTTAGAAAGCAGAAGGGCTAAAAACACAGAAGAAGCGTGGCCTGGGAGACAGAGAAGGTTGAATCTACGGCTGGCTCCCGAGAGAGATCTTGCTCCTTTGTCCGAGGTCTCAGAATCGGAGGAGAGCGACAAAGAGCAGAATCAAGGCTTGAAGAGATCCAAGAGGAAGAGAGTGCCTTGCCAGAGCTACGCTGCCCCAGAGTGGACTTATATAGTAACTGATGATGGGGTAGTGAGTTCTGGGAGGCTGAGGTCCATGAGTGTGATCAGTAGGAATCCGCTACTGAAGATCAAAGTGGTGCTGCTGGTGCCTCAAATTGAAGGAGCACTGACAAACACGGTTCCGAATCCTCCAGTCCTGAGTAAGGTGTGACTCTTGATTTTACATCGATTAGTTTTTCTGTCCTTTGGATTTGAAGCATCAACTCAAGATCTGATAACTGTCTCGAAATTTTGCAGCATGTTCTAGCTGTGATAGGAGCTGAACTCATTGTAGATTGTCAATGAACTGTGTTCTGTAAATAAGAGCTCATAAGAAGATAACCTAGGCCCGAGTGGAAGAAGAATACGATTAGGGACTTTCCATTGGAGAGGAAAGTGGGTTAAGGAAGTCTTTTGTGAACTGTGTTAAAAAGGAACATAAACTGTTGAGTCAGTGGGGGGGATGTCCTGCTTATTGAGAAGCGGCGCTTGGACTGGCTGATCCACAACTTGTGGTGGAAAAAGAGACTTTAAAGTTGATTGCTGAAACTCAGAAGCAACAGCGAGAATGAAGGCTGGAAACCCGAACCTTTTGTCAAAATGTATGATAGTCACACTCATAGTGGGAGTGATAGTTTCAATAGTGATAGTTATTATAGTGTCAGTTGCTATTGCACATGAGGAAGAAGTCAGACAGGTGCAGGGAACACCTGCGCCTAGTAATTTGAACAAGAAAGAGGGCCTCATAGGAGCTGAGAAGGATCAAAATAGTCATAGGTTGCATGTAGATATGTCTAAAAGTGATTTTAAGCTTAATATGTATGCCAAGCTGCTATATGAATATGTTGGGGCAATGGATGCGAAGGATTGTTATGTGTGTATGCAGCTGCCTGCCTCAGTGGATGAGGGTATTAAGTATCATCATCTTCCACTAACTTATGGCATCACATGTAGTTTGTTACTTAGTATATTTTATGGGAGTGGTCATTATGAGTATTTCTTTTCGAATTATGACACAGTGCTTTTAGAAGTACCAGCTTATAAGCACCTGAATAAGTATGCTTTTTACAAGCAGGAAGACAGGATTGGGAAGTACTTCATGCCAGATACAATGCTAGACACCTCTTATGCTCATAGATATAATTTGACTTGTTCACTAACAGATGTAGAAAAGAAGTTTGCAGAGGATAGGTATATACAATTAACACAAACACGTCATACAGGAGATAGTCCCGTAGATTGGACAGATGAGGAGAGAGCCCATAGAGCGAAGGGAAGCTATGGTCCTATGGCATTGGATTTACAGCAGAAGGGAAAGTTGTGCCTGAAGTGTGTGCAGACGTATTATGATAAGATCTATGTAGGGCAGAGCTTGTGTGATCATGTGTTCACCACGGAAATGTATGTCTGCAAAAGATTTTTTGCAAGGTTCAGTGCAAGTGGCGCCGACAGTATATTACGTGTGTGGAAGGAATGCTTTTCTACGATTGCCTGCTAATTGGTATGGAACATGTTATTTGGGTATGATTTTCACAAACATTTACCATGCATAAGATTTGGAACTGTTGGAAAGTGAAAAGCATTCAAGAGTAAAGAGGGATGAAAGTGTAGGAGCAGTGATTGGAGACATTTTTGGAGCGGTCTTACCCGGAATGGGAGTGCTTCTAAATGACAACTTTTGAGGATCGATTCTCAACAAATACAGCTAAGTCTTTGATACTCGTTGATGGGGAGATGTTGTCGATAAGGATGATGGTGATGCAGAACCGTCTTGCATTGGATGTCCTATTGGCAAAAGAGGGCGGAGTCTGTAAAATGTTAAAGGTTCAAGAGTGCTCCACTTATATACCAGACAACAGTAAAGATCTGGAGAAATATATAAGTAATATCACTGTGATCCATCATGAGATTAAGGACTTGACTAAAGAAGGGTGTTTGGGAAAAGTTGAAAAAGGGTTTGGCAAGGTGCGAAACTAGTTTGCGAATTTGGGAATTGGAATAATTGGATATATTCTGAAGCCTATCATTATCATTGTGGTTTGTATGATTTGTCTGTGGGGATTTGCCCTAGAATATCAGTGGTACAGGGCGAATCAGGTTAAAAGATCTTTTAGAGAGCAGGAGATAGGAATGGCTAGACTGCAGGACAGTCACTATCAGAATATTAAGAATCTAGAGAAGTTCCGACAGGGAAGAGTGGCTACGAGCTCTGTTTAGGTCGGTTCTTTCTCCAATTAATTGTGATTTTGGTGATGACACTAGTCATCAAATGGGGGAACTGATAGAGCGTCATGATATTCCGGAATTTGAAGTGGTGCATAATAATGTGAACCATTAGTTCGCACCCATATATATTCCGGGTTGAATCAAGCACTTAATCATTAGAAAATATAAAAGTAATAACTAACAATGTATGTGTAATGCCAGAAATGTAGTTTGTGTTAGCTGAAAGTGTAATCGACGTTCAAAATGTGACTGCCTATTAATAGTGCTTCATGAATTAATTTGTGTGTAATGTAATGTATTAGATTTAAATGTGAACTACAAAGGTCTGCACATGTAGGGATGACAAATGTGCTTTAACGTAAGAAATGTAATGCTTAAAAATGTAATGTTATTGATTTCAGGTAGGTTTGGATGTGTAAAGGCCTGAATTAAATGAATATTCATGTTTTGCAATGGAAGGGCTGTTCGTGGTTTCTTATGTTAGCAGAGTCAAAAAGGCCTGAAATGTATTTTTCTTGGGAAGGCTCTCAATAGAATGTAGTCAGTAGAATTTGTATGTGTAAGGTTGTTCTGTTCATATGCTTTCCGTTGCAGGCGCAAGGACATTTTCCTCTTTAGCTAGACTGATGCTCTTTATTTTAGGAGTTAGGTATGGAGGAGACCTGCTGCAAAGTAGCAGTGGAATTTAATAATGAGAAACCTTGCTGGAGGCGCTTGGGACCCAAGGACAATCCAACCGTTCTTGGACGAAGCACAAGTTGTGGAAATTCACCTGCTGAAGATGTGTGTCGGGCGTGTTTTTGGAGTTGTGCATTTTGTATTAGAGACTGTTCCCGGAGGGAGGAGAGGCAGAGCAGATGAGGGAGGAGAGGAAGAAGAGGCAGAGAGGGCTGACGAGAGTAGAGAGCCATTAAGAGGCTAAGAGAAGGGATCGACTCTAGGATGAAGACTTAGATAGTTTCTGGCTCATTCCAAAGTGAATGCACTTCATAGGAAGTCTTCACAAGCAGACACCTTTTCTCGATTTTCCCTAAGAATGTTATGTAGGGATGTCATCTTAGTGTTAGAGTAGGGACAGAATTAACCAAATAATTTTCTTTTCTGTAATCTGATGAAGACTATTTTCGATATTGGATCAATTGTCGCTTGCTTAATCTTTCAATAATTGCTTGTTCTTTTTACCTTGCATCGAATTAGGTTAATCAGGAGAATGAAGTTTGTGCTAGTGCTTATAATAAAACCCTTAAATTGGAAGTCGGGGTCAGTGATCTTTTCGAGCCTACTTTGATGAGCTGTATTGATGAAGGTGATTGCATTGGATTTCTCCCTTTTAAACTTCTCAGCAGATAAAAAGGTCCAGTCGACCGAGATCATTGTAAATTATAAGATCTGATAAAATGTAGATAAGGATCTGGCGTAATCCATTTTTTGATTTCAGTATTGGTCAGTTCATGGAGCCCCAGCAGGCCTATATAGAAGAATACAGATCTTGTGGGAGTTTTTCTAGTTTTCATTTTATAGTATGAAACTAAGCCCACTGCACTGATTTATTGAAACTGCTTGTGATTTCTGAATAATATGGCATGAGCTCGGTACAACATGCACTTTTTTTTATAAGTGTTTACTAGAGACTAAGTGCAACTAGGATCTCATGCGAACTAACATCCTGTTGGCCATGATGGGTGCGGTTCAGGGCGCGATCCATTTGAACCATGCCCGACCATCGACAGGCACTTCTTGTCTAGTGCTTTCTGCAAGCAACGCCTACCTTGCTCCTCCTCCACATCAGCTTCAGACTGAATTTCCGAGTTTCCGCCGCCACTACTATAGATTTCTCTCGCAGTCTGCAACCAAGTTTCCATTACTGCTACCAGTGATCCCCCAGCAGTTTAGAATCTGAAAGAAAAAGAAAAGAAATCAAGTCATGAGCACCTATATATTGGATAAGGTAACAAGAAGTAAAGCAGTACATTTTGGATAACAGTCTTCGCTGTTTGTAAAGACGATAACAATCTCGCTCAGATGGAATTAACCCACCCAGCGTTCTAAGACACTTACTGTAACCTTGCATGCCTGCTAATGGATTTGTTTAGAAGGACAATCAAAGAGACACAAATTGTATTGTAAAAGGCTGTGCTGTAAGCAGCAGAGATTTAAAAGGACGTTTACAAGTTTATTACACATTAACGCCTTACCCACAAAAGCATATTGAAAAGGTGCAGAGACATACAAAGAATACAGAATAGAAGCAACTGCTGTAATAACAATTGTCTACACAAAAATCAGATATAAAAGAATCCAGATATGTCACAGTATGTGTCAATGTAAAAGCTAATGATTATTTAAGGTTGAGTTGTGCATCGCATGCCTGTCTTTAACTCTGCTTGCATATCCTATAGTAACAAGCTGCCAATACTGCTAATACACTTCCAGGTCAGAGAAGGTTTTGCTAAGGTCGCTATCTCCAAAAACACAGTCTTCCAGTTGATACCAGGTACATCTTTGTAGAATCAAAGTCCACACTGCGATGGTGGGTGTTTAGATGTTTAATTCATGCACAGGTCAGTCTTGGAATATCGTCCCATAATGTTTAAAGGTCAACAACAATATGAAGTGGCCAGGAAGATGACGTCCTGCAAGGCCTTCCTCTTTGAACCTTGCCTGTATTTCCCAAAGTACACCTTAGGTACAGAACAACACGTAGGGTGCTAGGAGGTAGGTCCCAATCGTCTCTGTAACACTGTGGTGTGAACCAACAAGTAGGTTTGCATTACTTAACCTGGCAGATCACTCACAAGATCCCAGGCTCACTGGCTCCCTGTCCCCCTAGCAAGTAGAGAAAATGCATTCTAGAGTTGTGGCATAAGTGGAATTACTTAGCCAATTGAGGAACTGTAGACAAGAGCAAAAAAAGTGTTTTGCTATAGTTATCCCCATTTGGAAGGGTATGCCCAGACGTGGCTCACATACTCACTATGCTATTGGATTCCAGCTAGCCTGGCTGATGAGGGGTGATACCAGGATGCTTGAGTCTAGTCTAAGGAGGATCTGGCCTGGCAGCCTTTGTTGGACTATTCCCACAGGAGCAGGGTCAAGACTGATTTGCATATGGCTGGGTCCAAACTGGAATGGCATGAGAAAAAATAAAATGATGAATTTAGGCCCAGATCTCTGTACTGGGGGTTCCGTCCAATAATTTTTTGTGTTGCTATGGACCATAGACTGACAAAGCCTCCAAGCTGACGGCTGAATTAACACCAAACAAAGAGGATTTGCTGGGACGAGGCCCGAAGGTGACTCCTATGTTGGCAAACATTCTTATATGAAACTGTAGGATCTATGGAGATTGGGAGGGGGAAATAGGCAAATAGATATATTCCGATGCTCCTGCAAGGTAGTAGAGTCAGGAACTACAGTGAGATAGTTTACACAATACAGGTTTAGTCCAAGAGTCCAGAGGTTGATGAGATAACTCTTCGAGTTGTTGCTTTTTTCTCACCGAAGGATGTCAAAGGTGAATTGGTCCATCTTGGACAGCATTGTTGTTATATTCCAGTATTCAAGTTAGATTTCAAGGTGTGAGGGGAACTATACTAGCTGTTCACTATCCAATTAACAATTGAATTGTGAAAAATATATATGGGAATGTGGCAGTATTCCTATTTATTGCTTCTTAGACGGAAATACATTGGGGACAGCTGAAGCTTGGAAAGGATGCTAGTAATGTCATTGAAAAGAAATATCTGTAGGTACCCCCTCGAGTATTACTCCTGGGTCTGGCAGAAAGGGGGAAACCAAAGCACATCAAAAATACCAAACACTCCCCAATGACCTTTATTAGTTCACAAAGGCTAACAAGAGCTTTTGGGGGATATCCTTTATATCAATTCAACATTTCAAAGCCTTTGTTCATTCTATTATTTGACTTTTTATTATATTATTACATTATTATTTGCTTTTTTCCCATTTCTCCAAATGTACAAAAAATATAAAAACACATTTAAAATGTACAAGTATTGCACAATATTTTCACTTGATATCAATGATTATTACGTGACTGTATTTCCTTACTTTAGAAAATAAATCATATGTCAGAATAACTGCTATGTCCCCCATATCTCTTTGTGTACCACACAAACATTCTAACCTATCATACCACCACACATCACCACACTCTTTTAACATGCATCCATTACCGAGCCTAAATACCATACACTTTAAATAGCACAGAAGGCATGAATCCAAATAATATCCTTTATAGGCTTGGGCATCCAAACAACCCGGTCAATGCACGTTTCAGTACTATTTTCAATCAGCAACTGCCTTCATCAGGATCACCCATAGAGAATCTATATAAGGGTGAGTGGTTGGGGAATTTGTATCATACCAGGTGACAATGTGAAAGACTGCTTGATTTGTTGCATCAGGGTGCTTGCAACTTATATACCCAACATCTAGAGTGAGCTTCCTTCATTGTCAGGCAAAACATAGATATAGTAGGATCCACACAGTGATCAGTCAAATGGGAATCCCGGAGGGAGTACACATCATGTCTCATCTGACCTTGTATTGTGTCTTGTTATGGTACTACACTATATCCAACAAGGAATGCAGTTTGTGTTGCTTTTCCGTAGTTGTTTGTAAGGGTTCCCCACATGGTATCTACAGCCGAGAATGCTGTCCGCATCGCGCACCATGCTTGTTGCTTCAATGGTGAAAGGAAAGGGCTGATATTTTCAACGTACTATTATTGAATGCATTTTCTCTACCAGTGAGTCTAATGCCCCTGTTCTTTACACACTATTGTAGGAGAGTAGGGTCTGCTATCCTATGGTCACCCCAAATTTTTGCGTTTTGCTTCACTGCTTTATGACTTAATGTGGCTGTGGGCCTGCTAATCAGACCCACAGCCTGCTGTTCTCTCTCCTAATTATTGCCAATGTACTTTAGGTGCATTACTAAATTGGAACTGGTTCACCTTATTGGCCCCTGTAACAGTGTACCAAGGTACCCAGGGCATAGGTGCTTCCAAGGCCTACCAGGGGCTGCAGCACGTATTGTGCCACCCCTGGCCTGGCCTCATATTTGACACAACTGGCTGATCACTCAGCTGGGGTAAGTCGGTGTAACCACCCCTTACTTAGGTGTAGTATGCCTATGCCTAACCTAAAATGGACACATATGTTCCTATCAGCCACTCCTATGGAAGGCCTCATCAATCCTGGAGGCAGAGTGCTTGGAAATATGTGAGATGGTGCTCTGGCATGAGCTGAGCCTGTCTGCAGCTTTCGGAACCATGTACTTTAGCTGTTTCATGATACTGCCATACCATATACTCTTAAGTGCATTATGAACCTCGCGATTAAATGCTATCTTTGGTTTGGATTTATCAAAACATGTCGAGTAAGGTGTCATACGAATTGGAATACTACCCCCTCGCCAGTTCTGGCGACGGGGGTAGCATTCCACCCTTCTAGAGGGACACGACATGTACCTAGCCTGATCCCCGGTTAAAGTTAAACAGAGCCTCAGCATCACAAAATGAATGCTGCCACCACAGACACAAGTCTGACCTCCTGCTGCTGGGAGTCCTTCCAGCGAGGGCAGCTTGGACAAAGGGTTTCCTGCCTTGGCAGGTGCTAGCACCAACCCAGACAGGATTTTGTGTATTGGGTAGGACAGGCTGAATAGAATCAGACATGCCTGGGGCACACAAGGTGTCCCTGTGCATATGCCAGTTCAAACCGGTGCTGGGGCTTTCCAGCCCCAGTCTTGGCACGAAGCTGGACAAAGGAAAGGGGGTGTAACCCCCCCCCTTCCTGGTCCCACCCAGAGGAGGGACCTAGTAGGTGATCCGGCCCCCAGATTTGGAATAAGAGTAGGAGCTGTAACCTTAGACTTCAGATCATCCTGAACTCGACTTGAAACTAAGAAGAAGACTGGACTTCGACATTCTGCTGCACAGAAGACTGAAGAGAATCTCCCTTGTGGCCAAGGGGTGACCACCCTGTGAATACAGGCACCAACCAGCAACTCGACGTCTGCTTTGCCGCCGCCTCCCCCCGGAGCCTGAGCCCAGAGCCTGACAAGACCCAGACTCCCAGACATCTCAGAGCCCGATCCACAGTCCCTGAAAAGAAGAGACCCGTGGAGGCACCGAGAGATGTGGGACCGGACATCTTGGAAGTCCCCCGAAGAGCTGACTGCGCAGCACCCGAGGCACCCTCGATGCTGTGCTTTGGGGTTTGAGAAGCCTCAACACCGAGCAGCATTTGCCCCCCAGCATCTCCGCGATCTGAGTGGGGCTCTTTTGCACTTTGCCACTTGACGCGCCATCCCTGTCAATTGCCACATGGCTACCATCTTGGCGATGAAAACTATGACTTACACCACTGGTCTGGTTGCTCCAGACTGGCCCTTGCTCCCCTGAAAAGGAGCACCCGTTCTGACCTTGCTGGTCCGAGTGAGAAGCTTGAATCGATTCCTGCGTGACTTGCTGTTGCCAAGGCCTGTTTGCTCCAATCAAGTTGCCGACACTGCCATCAGTGAGAGCCATCGAGGGACAGCTTGTGATCGACTCCTGGATGTCCTTGACCTCTTTGTGTCCACGTGGCTGCAAAGACAATCTTCGCTTCATCACCTGTTTGCACCCGACATCGCCTGGTTCCATCCTGGTTCCACGGTAGTCACTGGCTAGTGACTTGGAACATTGTCCCCTCTGCTTTCAGGTCTTCACCTCTTCAGATCCACCCTTGGATCCACCGGAACTCTTCACGATGACACGCCTGCAGCATCTTCAGCTCCAAGCACCCTCGACCTGCGTGACGAAACCCGACACTACTTCGCACCTGTGCACCCGCTTCCTGTGGGTGAGGTAACTCAGCAACACCGGTGTTCCCACACTGGTGTACACCTCTAGTGCCTGTGTCTAAAGTTTTATCCTTGTAGGTCCATCGGAAGGTTCCTTAAACACTAACTTTGTAACTTTTACGCACCATTGACATTGCATTGGTGTATGCGAGCACTTTGAGCACTGCACCCGAGTCCCGCGGGCCTTTCCCGACTTCATCACTGCTAGTCTCGAACAGCTCCAGCGATTCCCCAGGCCCTAGGCCTCTTCACTTTCCCCATAGTGGTTCTTATACCACTATTTTAGTATATGGTTTAGGTGCCCCCTAGGGCTCATCCATATTTGTGCAACTTTTGTATATTTAAACTGTGTTTTGTTTTAACGCATTTGCTTCTGTGCTCATAAAGAGTATAGGGGATATTTGTAGAAATAAATCTATACATATTTTCAATATATATCTGTGTGGTGTCCTTTCATTTGGTGTTCAAGGAGATTGTGTATGGTAAAACAGCTTGCTTCACATGCCTTTACAGAGTTTAGCCTAAGACTGCTTAGTCCATGCTACCCCTAGGATAGCTTGTCTATAAGGTTGACTTTACAACCTCCACCATAAGGGTTGCTTGGCATGATACAAGGTGATCACTAGAACTAGTGAGCATCATATATCAGGCCAACTTCTCACAACTATTACATGGTACTGGAAAAAAATACTTGCAGAGTACAAATATGCCAGATCCCTACTATGCCGAAATTCAATTCTGAACTATTCTGTAATGGAGCAACTTGTGCAGTTTAATGAAAGAGCATGGACCAATTTAAGTTTAGAAATGGTTACAGACTATCATAAAGCTGGACCTCTGAGCTCCTTTGTAAACATATATTGACAAATGTTAATAAATTGATGTGGGTATCACGGGTGCAGAAGCAACTAGGAGCAAGACACTTCTTTTCATGCCAACACTCGAGATAGGTAGGAAGATGTTTTCTGCCTTGAGCTCCATGTTGGCCTCTGTCTTTTACTTAGATACCAATAGGACTAGGCCACAGTGGAACCAATACATGTAGATACAATTAACAGATGAGGAACAGTAACAAACCCTGGAATATTTGAAGACAGTTAAAATAGAAATCAAAGCATAAAAGTTAAATTACATGTGCATGTGTTGAAAAGTGCGTTATTGGTAGGAGCAAATGTAGGTCTGCCACTGACAATGGGCCACTAACACATGAGAGGACTCAACATAGGTCTTAGAAAATTATTCCTAGGCTCACCTGTTGTGAACCATTTTAGGACACTATTGTAAATTTCCCGATTCATGCCTTTATATAGGTATAAATCACTATGTCCTTATATAGGCATAAGAATCATAACCATATTTAGTCATAGCTTATGCAGTCCAAATACGGCAGGGCTACTTCCACTAGTTACAAAAATCTACAACGATTTCTTGGAAAACTTGGCTTCAGCAGCTAGGGACTTTCCCTTGCTCGAGAACTGACTTGTCCAAGAACTCATGGAGTTTGCAAAGAACTGAGAGTCTTTAATGACGTTATTATGTCCACCTTTACGTCAAACTCGGCAACTTCAAGGTATAAATATGCCCACACTTGCCTTAGCAAACACACGGTGGTTTGAAGCAGTTCGACTATCTACTTGCCTGACGCATCCTGCTACAGCTAGTGCTGAAGGAAGCTGACCTTCTAACAGACGCACTGAGAGAGACGCTGCCTTTTCTCCTGCCGCGAAATTCAGCTCCAGTGTTTCCAAGCTACCCTTGCGGGTTGCTGGGAAATCGATTCCTGAGCCTGACCTTCTTCATTCCAAACTAAGGTACGGAGCTGATTAGACCCTAAGAGAAATCTTGGACAGATTCTTGGCAAAAGAATACTACATTTATACTACACCTCACTTACTTCTTCCCTCGTACTAAGCTTAGGTTAGGTACATCGGGGTAAGCGTATTTTAGAAGCACCAATTGAGTACTTTTAGCTTCTGTTATTTATGTATGTATTTATCTATGGTTTAGGAACCATACAATACTCTTACAGTATTATTTTATTCTACTCTTCATACTGTATGCATTATATTTTACAACCAGTTTTACGATTGTAGCAGTTCATTTCTTATGCTTGAGAAAGAAGACTGTTCAATAATACCTCTTCATTGAAAACGCCCGTCTATGTATTTCTCTGCACCTCTGGTGAAACGAAGCATGCATGATTGACTGAGTGAAATATCTATGCATTATTTCCATGACTCTGAAGATCAGTTTTATCTTGGGGAAAAAAAGTTGTCATGTTTATGCGATTGTCAGAAACTAATCCGTTCTTATGAATTCGAGAAAGTTTCTAGTGACCTCTGAGCTAGCTGGCACTCACAATTAAGTCTAATATATTCAATAGAGACATAGTAGACCTCAGTCCTATGTCTAACTATAGGATATATTATTCCAATGCGCAGAGCCTATTGGGAATATAGGAATTACACTACACACCCTTGGTAACATGGCTGCGAGCAGACAGGTTTAACTTCAAAGACAGGTATGTAAAGCATTTAAAAGCACCATTTCAGTACATAATTAGGACAAAACACATAATAAAAATTCAACACCAATTTATAAAAATAGGAAATATGTTTATCTTTAAAATGACACCAAAACAATCAAACTTAAATGTAGGGTACCGGAGATAAGAATTTTCAAAGATTCAATAAAATATAGCGCTTAGAAGATTATAGCACAATATTGTGATACCTGCTCACGATAGGCCGGGCCAAAGTCCAAGTTTCAGGCTGGGCACGATGGAGCCCTGAACGGCTACAGCTCCTGGCAGGTCCCGGTCTCAGTTTCTACCTTCACACTCACAAACTTTTCTGGAGCTTTTCTCCTCGAGGCCCCTCGAAGTTCCTAGCCAGTCCAGATTCGGTGAGGGTTCGCCGGCTTGACTTGTGACGAGGTCCCGGTCAACTTCCCTGAAGCGGACTTTGACAATTTCTCAAGATCGCTTCAGTGGGGCAACCCAGGAATCCAGGCCGGCACGCAATGGAAGGCAGGTGGCTTGGCTTTCGCGGTTGCTCCCGATCACCTTTTCTACGAGCGGACTTAGAAACTTTTCTGGAGCTTTTTCTCGCGGGGTCTTTCGATGCTCCTCATGTAGCCGGTTCCGGTGAGGGTTCGCCGGCTTCAGTTTTCTTCCAGTTCTGGTCAATCTCTGGAAGTTGGAGTGATGGAGCTTTTGGTGGGACAAACGTGGTTGGCTTGGCCGGCTCGGGTTGAAGGCAGGTGGCCTTGTTGGCCAGGTTGAGTCGGTCCCTCTATGGAGCTTTTTTTCAAAGTTCTCCAAACTTCTTGAACTTCTTCCTGAAGTTCTTCAAGGGGTCCCAAAGTGTCTCAAACTCACTCCAAGGGTCTGGAAGCTCCAAGATGGTCCTTGAAAATTGAGGACGTCAGTTCCCCCAATCCACTGGTACAAAACCCTCACAATTCCACTGATGGTTCTCCAAGGTGTAGATTTAGTTGGTGATGTTCCAGGTGAGAGTTTTAACCTGTAGGTTTCAGGGAGGCCACTCTTTAGTTTGTTGCCAGCAAGATAATCCACAGGGCTGTAGTTTCATATGGTGCAGTCTTCAGATGTCAGGTCTTAGAAATCTTTGCACAGCACAAATTCTCAACAATGCACTTCTTGCTTCAGTAAGTTTTAAGTATCAGATCTGGAGGGCTCTGCCCCTCTCAGATACTTATTCCAAGTTCTCTGGGTCAAGCAGTAGGTCACTTCTGACCAATGGAAGCAGGGTAACTCCTTCAATATATGACCACATCCTGTAGAGTGTGGCATTATTTTGTCCCAGTGTGCATCAAAGCTTCCAAATCCATAATGGTTGATTTTCCAGCAAGGAGGTAAGAGCTGGCTAAACACACCCCATGGATGGCTAATGTACTTAGACTATCCCCCCTGCATCTGCTCATACCTTCCTTAATCCTGCCATCTGCCTAAGGTGGGATGTTCAGAGCTGTGAATGACACTGGTCTCTACTCTCTTCTTTGAAGAACATAGTTTACGACTCCTCCCCCTGGCCTGGCATTACTATGGAACAGCACACTGCCCTGCCCGCAGAGCTGATTAAACCCAGGGGCTCTTTATCACCTCTTCAAGGCAGCATGGCTAATCCACTTAACGCTGACCAATTAGGGCAGACCACTGGAAGGCTGAATTTGGACTTACAAACAAGAAAGTCTTATCACTTCTTGTATGTACACTTCATGAGAAATTCAACAATATGATATTTGTTGGATTTATTAATACCATTCTGGAAAGTCTTTGAATGACATGTCTATCCCTCTCCTATCAAGAGTTATTAATCAATAACTTCCTATCATGTTAACCTATGTAACAAGGGATTTGCAATGGGAAAAATGACTTGGGCCATTTTTCCATCACCAGGACTTACAAACACATATTTTATAAGTACTTGTCTTATATCTACAGGAACCCCATCCCATGTGCAACTAGGGAAGACTTTGGGGGTTCTGCATCTGTAGAAATATTGCAGATTCTCTCTCCACAGTGCTCCTAGCATCAAAGTCGAATTTGAGCAGCACTTTACCACAATGTGGGGAGTGAAATGTGAAGTTTCACTTTACCAAGGCATATAAAAACTCATTTTATAAGGGTGTACCATATAAATACCTGACCCCCCACCACTGGGATATCTAGGGGTGACCCTAGGGGTCCCTAATATGCCACAACATTGTAGGCTATCCATTTAACTGCCCCAAACACCAAAGTCGAGTTTGAGCACAATTTACCTTTTAAAAGCAGTCCTGGCACCCAGGGCTGGTTTTAAACTGACCTTGGGCTTCAGCAGTGCACACAGGCAAGTGCAGAAAACGGCTGCTGACCTTCAAACTGCCCTAATATATACTAGGGGCCTATAGGATAGGTCATTCCAATCACAAGGGTACCCCACCATACCATTGTGTACCCTAGTGTATGTAGGTGTTTTAACTCTATTCTATAGTGTCTCTTTCAGCATAGCACTGGCCCTGGGCCTGGTTAGGCAGAGCCCAGGGTCAGTCGGAGTCAGTTACCACCAGTACCAGTCAACAAAAAGTTGGGGGGTATCCAGGGCATAGGATGACTTTGTAATAGCATGCTATATTGTTATGATGATGATGATAACAATGACAATGACTTGGATTGGATTGTCTAATGTGGCTAGGTTTTACTGTCTTGCTTTTCATATTTTATTGCCTGCAGGTGCTCAAGACAATACTGAGATGGAAGCAAATCTGTGAACTAGCTGACACTCTAATCAAGCACAATCTATGCTAAGCGCTAATGCTCATACAAATAGCGAACAATTCAATAAATAAAGAAAATGGATCCAAAGAAGAAGAATCCTCCAGCAAATGTGGCCAGTAAGAAGAAGTGTTGCTATCATTGGAATCAAACCCACGTGATTTGTCTTGCAAAGTACCCAATGTGGTGTCCATCCTGCACATTCTTCTGGTCAGGAACATCCTGGAAGGAAAATCACCTCAGGATCAATAACTGTATCTCCACCAACACCAAAAACCTTCAGAACTGCTGTTTCTGCTATCAAGGCTGAGAGCACTGAGGTCGAATATTAATTTTGCCAAAAAAAAGACTAAACCTCCTGAGGAAACCCAGTACCAATATGCGTACGCTACACCTTTTTTTCTGGAGATAAAAGTAGAGCAAGAAGTTGAACTTGCTACAGGGCAGGATGTTCTGACTGCTCTTCCATTTGACACATTAGGGCCCATTACAATGTCGGGCGGATTGCCTCCGCCAGGCTGGCGGTAGCCACCGCCTTGCCTCCGCCAGGCTGGCGGTAGCCACCGCCTGCCTGGCGGAGGCAATCCGCCCGACACTGTTTCCCTAATTCCCCGCGGCAGACAGAAAGACTGTCCGCCGCTTTTCCACCCATGTCGCCTTGCGACCGTGGCGGAAAGGGTTTAATATGGTGGCGGTGTCCAATGGACACCGCCAGCCATATTATGATGTGTGGGTATAGGTGCCTTTCCGTGGCGGCAAAGGCAGGCGGTCTCCGCTATGGGGGCCCCCTGCGTTCCCCCCTGGTGAAGGCCGAGGTGGTGGGTGCCAAGGGGGGGTACCTGTGGTACCCCCCAGCATTTGCATACACCAAGCAGCAGGCACCGCCCGGTGCCTGCGCTTCGTGTATGCAAATGCATGCATTAATTTTTAAGATTGTGGCAGGCGGTGCAGTGAGCACCGCCCGCCACAATGTTAAATATGAGGGATGCACCCGCCACTGTGGTGGGCGCATCCTAATGCACACATCGGGACCTCCGCCCTTTAGGCGGGTGGTCCCATTTACCGCAAGGGTGGCGGCGGGCTGAGCCCGCCCGCCATCCTAATGACCCCCATTGTGTTTACTAATTCTTCAAAGAAAAAGAAACAGCACTCCCTAACCTTCTTCTCTAAGTCCACCTTCAGAAGATGGTGACATGAAGTTGTTAGAATACACAGACTACATAGAAGGGGGTCTCTGGGCTTGTTTACCGACTCATACTAGACACATGCCCCTACCTAACTGATTCAACACAAAGAGGTATCTAGGAGTCTTAAAAGTGAGATCAGATCACACACAGCTGTTGACGTGACAACTAAAGAGAAGGGTGGTAGCTATGTTAACTAATGACACCACGTGATGAAAGAACACCTCATTCACGTGAAGTACACACTTAGGGTGAGAATTTTCCCATCAGTTGTCTAACTGTACCGCCCTATTTACATCATTTGGGTTCTCCTTACCCAGGAGTCAGTGCATTCACAGTCATGTGGGATGAAAAAGGTGACTGTGAGAGTGAGAAGACCCACCGTTTTAATCTAGTGAGCGGAAGCAGTATAACAAGACAACGGAAAAAAGCAGTGCAAGTGAGAATTTAAAATTAAGTGAGACTGAGTAAAAGAAAACTTATTTTAATATTTTCTCTCAGCTCCCTAATTCTAAAAGAATGTGAATGACAGATTTAACAAAATATCTGCTCAGCGAGTGGTCAACATGTTTCTACATATACGGAATTGCCTATGCATTCGTCAGGACCTAGTTCGTGCTACTGCTGGGAATTCTTGTGAAGAAATAAAAAAGAAACATATCACCTGATCGTCAGGTACTGATGCTCCACCACAATCTATAGAAGAATTAAATAAAACACATCAACAGACAAAGATGAACAGATACACACAACTATAATGACTAGCAATACACGAGTGAATAGTGTTATTGCAGCGACTTGTCAAAACACATTTACATGACATATTCGCACTCACCCAATTAGTGTGGGGATCGCACCTCACCTCACCTGGCTGCAGCTCAGGTAAATGAGGAGCACAGCTCTGTTTAGAAAAAACATATATATACATAAGCTCTCTCTGTTACTCCCTTAGGGTACCTAAAATGACGCTGAAGGCCATAGTTGTCAATACTATCACAGAACATCCTATAGCGCTGCATGTTAACTGCAAGAGAACTGTTCTGCTGGCCTTTGTTTCAAATTGTCAGTGAGGATAATATTTCATGCGTATATTAGTTGATGGTTATACCGCATGCTTATATCAAATTTGTGACACCATTACAAATGTCTAGCTTAATGTTGCCCCTGATAATTCAATCGCCAAACTATAACTGGCAATATCTAGAGATGCACATTGCAAAGTTAGTAAATGGCAAATCCACCCCTTTAGGAGATCGCTGACATGGAAGAAAATGATGTATATAACTCCGCTACACTTCGTTGTTACAACGGAAAAGTGCACTTGTGTGCTGCCACTAAAGCAGAAGGCAATGTACGTTACTCCGCTGCTTCAAGTAATTCAGAAGTGCAAAGGGCTTCTATGCCCAATTGTTTGCGCGTTCCCTGCTTTCGCGCCGGTGTATGCGGAGTGCGGGATCCTTACCTCTCCATCGGTGTCTCCTGGCGTCCCTCTGCGCTGGACTTGGGGAGGCACCGAACGGCAGAGGCGGCGGCTATTTAATGACGCATGACTACAATGCGCTCACGTGATCACCTCACGAATGCTGGGTAATGTAGTCCCGGGACCCTTAACCAGACGAGAAGCTTACTTTAAACCTCGTCTACGATGTAATATGTGTTTATTCATCGGTAGATGTACCTACTGCATATCAACCAGTTTTATGAATCAGTTAAATCAAAAATTTTAAATTACAATTTGCTATTAATTGATTTGCGTTTTTAATCCTGGAAGGTTGTCCGCTTCATGTGAACCAGTATTAGGGGCTGATCCGCCTTATGTAAACCAGTATTGGGGGCTGGTCAGACCAATAATGAGAATCATATTTATATCGACCTCTAAGGATGATCAGATCAGATTCTCCATGTGTAAACGCTAAGTTAGATTATACGATGTTAGCTCCAGTGACATATTAGAATCTCATCAGGATATATCCAGTTTGTCACTCCCAATCGTGCGGGTGTTGCAAGAATTGACAATTCCGGTTGTAACCAATATTCAGGGCTGGTCAGACCAATAATAAAAATCATAGTTATATTAACCTCTGGGGTTGATCAGCTCGGATTACCCTTGTGGAAACGCTACGTTAGATGAAAACCTATGATGTCAACTCAAGTGACATATTAGAATCTCATCAGGATATATCCAGTTTGTCACTCCCAATGGTGCATGTGTAGCAAGAGTTGACAATGCAGGTTGCAACATGTCACATATACTAGGTTTTACAAAACTGAACACTACCATAGCTAGGCAGATCATAGTGACATCCAAAGAATGGGCTCATTAAGGCCCTCCTTATCACTATTAAGCTTATACACCCATTTCTGCTCTTTCTTGAACAGAAATTTGCTGACATCGGGACAGTGTTCTGGAATGGTTGGTTGTTCAAGTATCGTCCACGTAAAGTCATTTGGGCCATGTCCTACCTCGAGGAAATGGGCTGTCAGCCAAGTCGCTTGTTTGCGGCAACGGACTGTACTTTTATGCTCACAAATGCGCGTGCGTGTCTTTCTAGTGGTCATTCCCACATATCTTTTGGAACATGGGCACGTGATCAGATAGATGGTATTCTCACTGTTACAGTTTGTGAACTTTATCTGTTGCCACGGCCTGCCTGTACCTATGTCCACTGTGGTAGATTTAATTGCCTTTGGACATACAGAGCAGTTTCCACAGGGATGGTGGCCCTGTACAGGTGGGAGATCCCAGAGCGTCCCCACCTGTCGGGTGATCCTGTTTTTTGGCCGGGTGTGCACCAATTGATATTTTATATTTTGCCCTCTCTTAAAAGCGAAGAGTGGTAAAGGCAGTGTGTCCCCGCTGGTGTTCAGAATTGACCAATTTTTTTATGATCTTTTGGACCTGATTAGATCTAGTATGGAAGGTGTTTACAAAAGTAATCCTGTCGGACTTCTCTTTTGGGACGGTCAGATCCAAGAGAGCTTCATGATTATTATTGAACGCCCTTTTCTTAGATTGTTGTATAATGGTAGATGGGTAATTCTTCTCACGTAGTTGTTCAGACAACCTAACTGATTGGGTCTCAAAAGCCTCCTTAGTGGAGCAATTTCTTTTTAACCTAAGGAACTGTCCGAAGGGCAGGTTGTTTCTCAATGCTCTCGGATGACAGCTCTCGTAATTGAGAAGAGCATTTCTGGCCATGGGTTTTCTGTACAGTTCTGAGATTAGACCAGCTGGAGTAACCATTATCAAGAGATCTAAAAAGGGCAGCTGGGTTTGGCTGAATTCAATTGTGAATTTCAAATGCATGTTGCACGAATTTAGCCAGCGATGAAAGTCCCTGAGATCTGATTCAGAACCTCTCCAGACGACAAAGATGTCGTCTATGTATCGCTTCCAAACTCGGAGCGATACATAGTATGGATTGTCATGATTGAGCACCTTCGTCTGTTCAAACACATGAACATAGAGGTTGGCTAGACTCGGCGCGAAGACACTACCCATACTCGTGCCAGATGTTTGGAGATAGGTAGTGTCTTCGAATTTGAAGTAGTTCTCTTTCATAGCTAGTTCAGCCAAGTTCATGATAAAAGGGACAGGTGTTCGAGATTGTAAATCCCTCCCTTGTAAGATAGTATCGATGACCTCTAAGGTCTCTGTCTGAGGGATGGAAGTGTAGAGCGACTCAACATCAAAAGAGACTAGTAAGTCTCTTGAGATGTCGAAATCCACATCTGGAAGGAGCCGTAGGACATCCTTTGTATCCTTCAGATATGTAGGCATCTCTCTTACTAAAGGATTCAGGAAATGATCAACAAATGTTGATAAAGGTTCACGAATAGAACCAACTCCGGAGATTATTGGTCTCCCCGGAGGTGGTCTCTGAGGTTTATGGACCTTTGGGAGACAGTAGAAGTATGGAATGGATGGATGGGAAGTACAAAGATATTGACCTTCCTGAGGAGTAATCCATCCTTCCGAGATGGCCTCTTCTACTAGGTGACTGATCTTAATTTTTAACTTCTCCATCGGGTCTTCCTTCAGTGAGATGTATGATTTCCGATCTTGAAGTTGTCTTAGACATTCTGCTCTGTAGGTTTCTGTGTCCAACAGAACTATCGCACCGCCCTTATCTGCGGGCTTAATTATGATTGCTTCATTGGATGTTACGGCACGTAGCGCAGATTTTTCTTTTTTAGGGAGATTCATAAAGGGTCTAGGTCTTTCTGTCTTGAAGAGGGTGCTGATGTCATTTTCCACTGCCTCCTCAAAAGTCTGGACCCTTGCTGACAACCCAAGGACTGTAGGGTTGAAAGTAGATGGTTTTTTTAACCCAGTATTCGCGTCATGTTGTGTTAAGACGTTTGAATCCTGTTTAGCAAAAAAGTAATGTAGCCTGATCTTTCTGAATAACTTAGCTAGTTCAATTTGTGCTGTGAAATGATCACCTTCATTTGTGGCCACAAAGCCTAACCCTCGATTGAGAAGACTCTCTTCATCCTCAGATAGTGGATGGGAGCTAAGATTAATCACGAGGCTGGCTGATTTGTCGCGCTGCTCGTTCCCGCATTCTCCCTGGGAATGCTCTTGCCATTTCTCAGGTCCAAGGTTGGTTGTTGTGTCTGTACTGGTGTTGACCAGCGGACCAGAGGTCCATTCCCTTGTCTCCTCCTGCCTCTGTTTATCCTGGGGCCAAACTCTAAAAAAGGCGGGACTCCTGGGGCTTGTTGCATCTGATTAGGGAAGAAAGGTGGACACATTTGGGGAGGAAAATTTGGGCCATACATCCACGGACTTGGCTGCCAAAACGGTTGAAACTGATTCTGGTTGTAATTCGAATACTTGCCTCTCCGTCCCCTTCTGTTACCACGACCCCTAGGTGGAGTAGGGCCATTATAATTTTGTGATGTGTCAGAATCGCTGGAATTGCCATCAGAACTCGAGGTGGCATATGTAGAGCCTCCTCGATGGCCACTCAGATTGAATGACGGTGCTATGTAGGTATCACTGGTATATGGGTATACCTTTTCGGTTGAAAATGTAGCCAGATCTTTTTTAAATTTTTCTAATTTAGAAAAGAGGATTGATTCTTTGAATTCATTATTCTTTTTGTTGTTATCCTCTTGTGCAGTCTTAAATAATGTTGATTTTATGGTGGCTTTAATTTTCCCTTCAAGGAATTGAATTTCAATCAATATTTGATCAGCGACCCGGTTGGCAGTTTTGATGATAAGGACTAGCCAGTCCCTTGTACACCGCCAGGCTATCATAGACCTATAGTTGTGTGTATCTGGTCATCTTTGTCTGTTGATGTGTTTTATTTAATTCTTCTATAGATTGTGGTGGAGCATCAGTACCTGACGATCAGGTGATATGTTTCTTTTTTATTTCTTCACAAGAATTCCCAGCAGTAGCACGAACTAGGTCCTGACGAATGCATAGGCAATTCCGTATATGCAGAAACATGTTGACCACTCGCTGAGCAGATATTTTGTTAAATCTGTCATTCACATTCTTTTAGACTTAGGGAGCTGAGAGAAAATATTAAAATAAGTTTTATTCTACTCAGTCTCACTTAATTTTTAATTCTCACTTAAACACTTCCTTGCACTGCTTTTTTCCGTTGTCTTGTTATACTGCTTCCGCTCACTAGATTAAAACGGTGGGTCTTCTCACTCTCACAGTCACCTTTTTCATCACACATGGCTGTGAATGCACTGACTCCTGGGTAAGGAGAACCCAAATGATGTAAATAGGGCGGTACAGTTAGACAACTGATGAGAAAATTCTCACCCTAAGTGTGTACTTCACGTGAATGAGGTGTTCTTTCATCACGTGGTGTCATTAGTTAACATAGCTACCACCCTTCTCTTTAGTTGTCACATCAACAGCTGTGTGTGATCTGATCTCACTTTTTAGACTCCTAGATACCTCTTTGTGTTGAATCAGACATGAAGTTGTTCCCAAAGCTTAGCCACGGGGGACAGTGGAAAACAAAAGGGTCACAAAAGCCTAGTTTAAAGTGAGGATGACGAACCAGTCATTTATCATGTCAAGGGAGGTACGGAGAAATTGAAGGTCACTTCTATTCAATCTACTCTGAGTCATAAATTACCATCAAAACCACCTGCTTCCATCTTTACAAGAAGCCAAAAACCCCAACTGACCACCATACCTACCACAGTTGCAACCCAATCTAGGAATGGTAAACACAACCACATAGCTCCACCTCAATTTGTTGCTCTGGCTTCATAAGGAAACTCTCCAACACAGATTGGGACTTCCTTACATATAAACATCAAGAGTACCCCAATGAAGATTGCACAATTTGCCTCAAGCCCGCATTTGATAAAGCAACGTGAAGGCATGTGGGAACAGCATTTGAAATGTATAGCTGTTGTCAAGAGATAAGACGAACAGATTGAAGAAGGAGATGGCGATGGGGAAGACAATGTCATCATGCGAAGAAGCCCTGAAAACCTTAATGTGAAATCATAGCCCACAGCAACCTCGGCATGGAACACTGAAAAGAGGGATATAGTCACCCCAAAGCTTGCAAGCAGTCTACCTACTCCCCATAGGTCATCTGAGGTAAAAGTGTCTGAAAAGAAAAAAACAGATACAATAAACCACTATCAAGTCTATGTTCAGCAAGGAGTTGCTGTGCCACTGAACCCTCAACCAGTACATATATACAACGGAAAGTTATACAAAACGTTACTAATTGATTTTTTGGGGAGGAAGGAAGTGGGTGTCTGGAATTTGTGGAAACTGTCCAAACTCGAAAATTCCAAACCTGATTTTTTTGGGAGGAAGGACAGGGGTGTCTGGAATTTGTGGAAACTGTCCAAACTGGAAAATTCCAAAGCTGACCTATACTTCAAATGTTGGTGGGCCACAGGTGCACCATCAAGTGCTGGAAATGATTGGTGAAACAATGAAGAAGAACACATTTCAGTCCATTCACCCCAGGACAGAGATGTAGATCAGTTGACAAGCTACAGATTAGGAGTGTTTGACATTTTCACACTTTGCTTTCATGTAATGATGTGAACTTTTGACAATATTGAGCAAAAGTACACATAATTTCATGAATTTGTGACACTAAGATGCATGTGTCACAAAAAAACAATGGCATAATGAACAATAGCCACTTGCATTCTGTTATTCCTATGTATCTGTGGTACATTTTCTACCAAAAATGATGCATTTGCAGTACATTTTTACTATGAATAGCAGGTACATATGTATAATGGCATAATGATTATTTTGAGGAGTTCTACGTAACAAACATAAAGCTTGTTAAAGAAAAACATATTCAACAACCTACTGTTCACCTATTATAGGATTTACTTTCATTTCAGTCCTTTCTTCTGATAGAGCGCGGGTTCATCTGCCCAGAATTTTACCGTACTCACCTGGGCCCATAAACACATACACACTTTGAACAGGTAAACCTATGCTATACCAGTGATTTTAATTAACTTTTTAGGACCTATTCCATTTGTCTTACCATTCCTTGTAACTGCTACCTAGAGTCCTAAGAGATCAAGGGAGTTAGAATAATAGGCAGTATATTTGTATTTGTACTCATAAATAACCACAGACTCTGTGAAGATTTAAATACTAAATTTATCAGAGCTTGTTCCAGTAAGAATAGAATCAAGGTAAAATGTTGCAGAAATATTATGAGACTTTCTTTAAG
Source organism: Lissotriton helveticus (assembly GCF_964261635.1). Classification (NCBI taxonomy): domain Eukaryota; kingdom Metazoa; phylum Chordata; class Amphibia; order Caudata; family Salamandridae; genus Lissotriton; species Lissotriton helveticus. The sequence goes on along the minus strand of NC_136068.1, from coordinate 1,402,363,013 downwards.
CATTGAAACATAGGAAGGGTAAGAAAAGGGAAACAGCACAATGACATATCCCACTCAGCTTTATATTTACCTAAAATGGTGTGAGGACCAACCCTGGCCACGGGCTGGGATAAGGACAGGACCCCTGATAGTGAAGGTGCCAATAGGATAGAACAGGTGCAGACTAGAAATCAGGATAAGTAAGGACCAAATTGGTTCAGGACTGGACCACCGCAGGTCAAGTTCGGCACCCACAGCTAAAGTATAACGCCAGCGTCACACCCTCTCTGCAGCTAACAGTCGGACCCCAATTGGGTTATCAAACTCGTTCCCAGAACCTCGATTGGGTTATCGATTCTTCTGACAGAGTGCTCCGCCAGCACCTCTGCTCCCGAATCTTCTGACAGAGTGCTCCGCCAGCACCTCTGCTCTTGATTGCCTATTAAGTGCGTTGGGTCAGTGACAGGTCAGCTATTCGGACAAGTCGGACCATCTAACTAGCTACGCCTACCTTAGGTTTACCATTTTCCAGGGCAGTGTGCCACCCCCCAATGTTGCAAATGTGAGAATTCACACAATTTGATTGGTTAAAAGATGAGGAGAGGTCATCACACCATACCAGTTATGAGGTCATGTTCTTCAATATTCATATTAATGTTCCCGCCAAATATTTTATTTTCCCATGCACTTTTATTCCACCCGGCAATGAATGTTCCATTAGTATATGCAATGTATGATTTGACATCCTCTTGAAAGTTCAGGAGGTCGAGTTCACATGAACTTCTTCTAGCAAGTTCAGATTTGGCCGGGTTTCAATGTCAGTGCTTCGGGAATTTTAGTTTCTCTGCACAGGAGCAGTTCCTCTAAAGATGGAGATCAGCAGTACAGGTCAGGCCCAAAATACGATACATGCAAAAGTAGAAAAGAAACAGTTTTAGAACAAGAAATAAATGAATGCACTGTATACCACTTATCTCTACTCTATCTCCATTACTTTATTTTAACTACAGCGTTAAGGATTAAGCAGAATGAACAACTTAGTAAAGCAGCAATGCAAGCTTTAGCACATGAGAACATAGAGCAGCCATCTTTAGTACTAGTGCGCAGAAGCAAATTTTTCCCACCAAAGAAGTAAGTACGTCATGTCACGTGAGTATGACAGACGCATGCGCAGAAAAGTTCCCGTGTTGTGGCGGCCAATTTGGGTTAATCGAGTTACGGTTACTAAAAGCACATATAAAAGCTTCCCCTAGATACTAGAAATGTTGTGTTTCGCATTGTTATTAAAACAACACATGTTTATTAGTACATTACTTATTATTTTGAGAGAGTTGAGTCCAAGCAAGGCGCTTTACGTGCGAAACCTTGCTCCATCACTTCGTAGTCCGTAAACAGCTGTTGATCATTCAACATGCTAATAGACTTTCTGTAAAGGCCCTCAAACAAGAGGTAACTACCTGTTGGAAGTCCACCTTTTACATGCTGCAACACATTTTTGAGCCGTACAGGTCTCTCAATAAATATTTATTACCATTTATGACAATGATTCAGAGGTTGACAATTGAGGACTAGTAGAGTGCATGATGCAATTGCTAGTGCCTTTTAAGCTTTTACCATGAGAAGTAAACAGAGTGGATTGTACCATTATCCAAGCCATCCCAATAATGCACATGTTTCAGGACCATTTGGAAAGATGGAACAAACATGTACTAATGTCAATAGACTCAAAAAAATAGAGAGTTTTCCCAAATGAACCCAGAAAGGACCGGGAAGTATCAAAATCAAGTAAAGAGATTCCTTTCTGTGTGTTACAAATCATATACTGGCATTACCGTTCCACAATACCATTTGTTTAGACCAATTTCAAACTACATATGTAGCCCTGTGCAGAACATTATAATCAAAACATGAAAATATATATATCGTAGTACTTTTTATTAAAAGAGGTTTTAGGTTAGATACAGGTTTGTTAACAATTCATAAAAAACAATAATCCATATTCCTCATAACAACATTAAATTCAATATATGTGAATTTCACAAGAAATCAATACATATTACACAATACATCATTACAAAAAAACAATATAAAATCCGTGTGTCGACGCGTTTCGGTGCTTCGTTTTTATAGAACACCTTCCTCAGGACGGAATGGGTGAAAAACATCAATTCTTCTTTCTAAAATTAAATACATACAATTAATAAAATTATACTTATATATAAAAAAACTACTTGTTGTTCACGGGCTACTAAAGTGAGTGGTCTTAAACAGATCTTACATAATTCTCAAATTATTCGGGTACAAAATATATCCCTGGGGTCACAGTGAATGGTGGACCTCCTCTTCACCTCTGTATTTCATCAGAGAATCTATGTACAAAACAATATATATTTTTTTTAGTTGTTATATTTAATATTTAATGTCTTATTTTGTTTTTTTAGACATCTGCCCCAGTGTGTACTTACTTATTTATTGCCTGGCGGCGACACGCTTCGTTTAAAACTGATATATCTTTTAATATTCAGGTTATTTCATTCTTGACCTTGCTTGAATGAGGATAATTCTTTCTTTTATCTCCTCTTAGCGTATCACAAGGTTCCTTCCTCTTTATACTTTGAGGGGATATTCAGCATCTAGGTATATAATGTACAGTGTAAGGGACACCTTACCCTTAAGTGATTTTTGCAATTAAAAGATACATTTCTTCCTAGTCGTCATTTCTATTGATTTTAGGGCGTTCTAGTCCCTCCATGCTTATGATTCAGGGTAAGAGACCAACACATGGTTTTATGGTTTACCTTCCATGTTTATAAGTTGGAGTTCAGCATTCCTTATGTTCTTTTATATATACTTAATATACATTTCAATTGGCAGAGCCCTAGATTACAATAAAGGTAGTCTGACAGCCAACTCTCTTCAAGCAGTTGTTTTATATTTCCAAGCTTATACAATGACTCTTAGTGCTAATTACCTTAGTTAAACACCTGTGTGCACATTGTCAAGTCAAGTCAAGTCATATAATTTATATAGCGCACTACATACCCAGAGGGTCTCAAGGCGCTTAGAAGGGGAGGAGGATTACTTGTCAAATATCCACGTTTTAAGTTGCTTTCTGAATGCTAGGTGGTTCTGGGTAAGGCGAAGGTAAGCGGGGAGAGAGTTCCATGTTTTAGCAGCCAGGTATGAGAAGGATCTGCCTCCCATGGTGGTCTTGTTGATGTGAGGTACCGTGGCGAGGGCTTGGCTGGAAGATCGTAGTTGGCGGGAGGGGGTGTAGAAGGACAGTCGTGAGTTGAGGCATTCTGGTCCGATGTCGTAGAGTGATTTGTGTGCGTGGGTTAGCAGTCGGAAGGTGATCCTCTTATTGACGGGTAGCCAATGGAGGTCTTTAAGGTGACCAGAGATGTGTTCGTTGCGTGGGATGTCTAATATGATCCTGGCTGAGGCGTTTTGGATTCGTTGAAGTTTCTTCTGGAGTTTAGCGGTAGTGCCTGCGTAGAGGGTGTTTCCGTAGTCCAGTCGGCTCGTGACCAGAGTATGGGTGACTGTTTTCCTTGTTTCGGTGGGGATCCAGCGAAATGTTTTTCTGAGCATGCGCAGAATGTTGAAGCAGGAAGAGGATACGGCGCTGACTTGTCTGTTCATTGAGAGTGAAGAATCCAGGATGACGCCTAGGTTACGTGCGTGGTCTGTCGGGATGGGTGCTTTTCCGAGAGCTTCCGACCACCAGGAGTCGTCCCATGCAGAGGGGGATATACCTAAGATGAGGACTTCTGTTTTGTCTGAGTTCAGTTTCAGACGGCTTTGTTTCATCCATTCGGCAACTTCTTTCATTCCTTCGTGTAGGTTAGTTTTGGCGGTGCTGGGGTCCTTGGTGAGAGAAAGGATTAGTTGAGTGTCATCCGCGTAAGAGATGATGTTGACGTTGTGTTGGCGGGCGATGGCCGCGAGGGGGCTCATGTAGACGTTGAAGAGGGTGGGGCTGAGTGAGGATCCTTGTGGTACGCCACAGATGACTTCAGTGGCCTCGGACTTGAACATTGGTCTATTTTTTCTAATATTTATAGTATTATACTTATTGAGGTCATTGGTTTTGGTGAAAATGATCCGATAGCCAGCTATCTTTCGGCATTTGGTGATTATATATTAAATCAAAAACTGGATAAATGACCTTTTATACATATTACCTCGAGTAATGACCGCGTTTCTAGGCAATCTAAGCTTTCTAACATTACTACGGTCCCGAACGCGTCCGAACCCACATCGATTCCGGGTTGCCTCACCTCTTTTAAGAATCGTAGCGGTCCGCCTTCCCGGTCTCCCTGGTATCCCGAGTCAGATACATCTCTGCTATTGCGCGCTCTATTTATACCCAGCATTACTTCAATTACAATAATCAATAACTTGCAGCTGAGACTAGTCAAGTGGGAATTAACCCACATTATCGCCATCTTGGTAGTTTTTTGGTGATGGTTTCTTCATGCTATTAGGAATAGAAGGCGGACTAAAACCTCGTTAGGACAGGGACCTGGATATGAATATATTATTCCGGTCTCGCCGCTCATCATATTTGATGAGTGTCTTTTAGTAACCCTTCCCATGGGCAGTACATCAATTTATACATTAATTTAGTTATTAAGATGTCCTCGTTCATTAAGTGTTTTCCGGTGCCGGTCGCGCTATATCTAAGCGTCCACCATGTTTGTAGTTTTTTATGATACACGTGGTTAAAATATGTAAACAAAGGGTGTCGTAGAGAACGAACTCAAGTTTCCAGAACCCAAGTATCGATATTAAATCTGCTCCCTTTTCTTAAGCTACTTATTTCTTTTTAAACATTTCCCCTGCGCCTCACCGACATTTGTTACAGTCGTTCGGACGATTGGATACCACTATTCAATTGTAGTATATATCGTGGACCCTAGTTTCGCTTTTAATTATATCCACCAATGATGTAGTTTTTAGTTAAAAAAACGTTCTGGTACTGATTTCTACACCTGCATATGTTATATAGGGGCCCATGATTAGAATACATTTTTTATGTATCAATCCATCTATAGCATTTAAACAGTCACAAAAATCACTTTGACAATTACATTTATACAGAAAACATTTTGACAGTGGAATTTATACAGAAAACATTCACTCTTTTTCAATGATAACACATTTTTTACAACACTGCACCAATATCGTACTTCGCCGCCATTGAGACTAATTACATCCCATATTTTTACAATATGCCGTATTTGTAATCATTATCATTGAAATCGTATCATCAACTTTAATTCAATCTGTTTCACCCCACTATCATCATCGGTTAAATTGTAACCCCGGATATTCATATTGATTTCAGATGCTTATATTTATACTATTACATCTTATGTTGTCATTCTAAATCATAGGCCAATACACAAAACATAATACTCTAGCTATTGGTTAGAGCCCATAAGCTCTAACCAATAGCTAGAGTATTATGTTTTGCATCTGAAATCAATATGAATATCCGGGGTTACAATTTAACCGATGATGATAGTGGGGTGAAACAGATTGAATTAAAGACGATGATACGATTTCAATGATAATGATTACAAATACAGCATGTTGTAAAAATATGGGATGTAATTAGTCTCAATGGCGGCGAAGTACGATATTGGTGCAGTGTGCTAAAAAATTCGTTATCATTGAAAAAGAGTGAATGTTTACTGTATAAATTCCACTGTCAAAATGTTTTCTGTATAAATGCCATTGTCAAAGTGATTTTTTTGACTGTTTAAATGCTATAGATGGATTGATACATAAAAAATGTATTCTAATCATGGGCCCCTATATAACATATGGAGGTGTAGAAACCAGTACCAGAACGTTTTTTTAACTAAAAACTACATCATTGGTGGATATAATTAAAAGCGAAACTAGGGTCCACAATATATACTACAATTGAATAGTCGTATCCAATCGTCCGAACGACTGTAACAAATGCCGGTGAGGCGCAGGGGAAATGTTTAAAAAGAAATAAGTAGCTTAAGAAAAGGGAGCAGATTTAATATCGATACTTGGGTTCTGGAAACTTGAGTTTGTTCTCTACGACACCCTTTGTTTACATATTTTATCCACGTGTATCATAAAAAACTACAAACATGGCGGACGCTTAGATATAGCGCAACCGGCACCGGAAAACACTTAATGAACGAGGACATCTTAATAACTAAATTAATGGATAAATTGATGTACTGCACATGGGAAGGGTTACTAAAAGACACTTATCAAATATGATAAGCGGCGAGTCCGGAATAATATAATCATATCCAGGTCCCTGTCCTAACGAGGTTTTAGTCCGCCTTCTATTCCTAATAGCATGAAGAAACCTTCACCAAAAAACTACCAAGATGGCGATAATGTGTGTTAATTCCCACTTGACTAGTCTCAGCTGCAAGTTATTAATTAGTGTAATTGAAGTAATGCTGGGTGTAAATAGAGCGCGTAATAGCAGAGATGTATCTGACTCGGGATACTAGGGAGACCGGGAAGGCGGACCGCTACGATTCTTAAAAGAGGTGAGGCAAGCCGGAATCGATGTGCGTTAGGACACGTTCGGGACCGTAGTAACGTTAGAAAGCTTAGATTGCCTAGAAACGCGGTCATTACTCGAGGTAATATGTTTAAAATGTGATTTATCTTGTTTTGGATTTAATATATAATCACTATATGCCGAAAGTTAGCTGGCTATCGGATCATTTTCACCAAAACCAATGACCTCAATAAGTATAATACTATAAATGTTAGAAAAAATAGACCAATGTGCACACAGGTGTTTAACTAAGGGAATTAGGACTAAAAGTCATTGTATAAGCTTGGAAATATAAAACAACTGCTTGAAGAGAGATGGCTGTCAGACTGCCTTTATTGTAATCTAGGGCTCTGCCAATTGAAATGTATATTAAGTATTTATAAAAGAACATAAGGAATGCTGAACTCCAACTTATAAACATGGAAGGTAAACCATAAAACCATGTGTTGGTCTCATACCCTGAATCATAAGCATGGAGGGAATAGAATGCCCTAAAATCAATAGAAATGACGACTAGGTAAAAATGTATCTTTTAATTGCAAAAATCATTTAAGGGTAAGGTGTCCCTTACACTGTACATTATATACCTAGATGCTGAATATCCCCTCAAAGTATAAAGAGGAAGGAACCTTGTGATACGCTAAGAGGAGATAAAAGAAAGAATTATCCTCATTCAAGCAAGGTCAAAGAATGAAATAACCTGAATATTAAAAGATATATCAGTTTTAAACGAAGCGTGTCGCCGCCAGGCAATAAATAAGTGAGTACACACTGGGGCATATGTCTAAAAAAACTAAATAAGACATTAAATATTAAATATAACAACTAAAAAAAATATATTGTTTTGTACATAGATTCTCTGATGAAATACAGAGGTGAAGAGGAGGTCCACCATTCACTGTGACCCCAGGGATATATTTGGTACCCGAATAATTTGAGAATTATGTAAGATCTTTTTAAGACCACACACTTTAGTAGCCCGTGAACAACAAGTAGTTTTTTTTATATATAAGTATAATTTTATTAATTGTATGTATTTAATTTTAGAAAGAAGAATTGATGTTTTTAACCCATTCCGTCCTGAGGAAGGTGTTCTATAAAAACGAAGCACCAAAACGCGTCGACACACGGATTTTATATTGTTTTTTTGTAATGATGTATTGTGTAATATGTATTGATTTCTTGTGAAATTCACATAAATTGAACTTAATGTTGTTATGAGGAATATGGATTATTGTTTTTTATGAATTGTTAACAAACCTGTATCTAACCTAAAACCTCTTTTAATAAAAAGTACTAAGATATATATATTTTCATGTTTTGATTATAATGTTCTGCACAGGGCTACATATGTAGTTTGAAATTGGTCTAAACAAATGGTATTGTTGAAAGGTAATGCCAGTATATGATTTGTAACACACAGAAAGGAATCTCTTTACTTGATTCTAATGTCAATAGAGCCGCAGCTGCTTTGGTCAACAGTTTAATACTTTAGGTGAATAAAACATATCAAAGACTGCAAAAAGAGACAGTGCCCTACAAAATGTACATCAGTGCCACTCTTCAAGATCCACAGCACAAAAATGGGTTATTCAATTGTATTCCTTTTTCATCACTGGCTGTCTCCCTTTATAAGAATTGGATCAGCAGGAAAGGGACTGGCTGGAAGGTGCAATATTTCAAATTTAGGGGGCTTAGAAGAACTTAAGTGCTGTCTTCAAACTCTGGAGAGCACAGTGGTATTTCAGAAGTTCAGAAGCAACAGTATCACTTTCAGTTTCAACCACTCGGGTGGGTTCGGTTTTGATGAATGTTTCAGAGCTTAAAACATGTTCATAGGTGCATACAACTTAGAAATTGCAAATGTTAGCAACTATTACAATAGAGAGACTGGTACCAGACTACTTGGATGATCAAACAGAAGTCTACTTGGATTCAAAGCCATTGGCCTTTTGGCATGGGGAAAAAGAAATGTGACCAGAACCTAGCAGGCTGGGAATAAAGTGTGTAGCATATTTAGCAGCCAATGCATACTCAGAGCAGCTACCCAGTACAGGTGGTGCAATTGTCAGGGTCAGAAGGACCAACCGCTCTTCTGGAATTGTGGAGAGACTAATAATGACCAAACAGAATATACTTTTCCTCCCCACCCATTATAAAGTGCCACAAGACACAACAGTGTAAGTAAGTAAGTAAGTAACTTTATTGTACAGTTAATTAAAACTCACAATTTTTAAAATTCAGTTTAAAAGAAGTATATATCAAAAGATAAAATTGATTGTCGAAAATTAAGATACATGGGCCGCCGTATTATGCGGTAGTAAATAAAGTTCATGTTTCCAATTTACTTTTTGATGTTATTTGTATGAGCTAGAGTCCCAGAATTGTGCTCTAGAGCACTGTCTGTCTGTTAGTATACTTCCTCATTTTGCTTATTCTTGAGTCTTTCCATCACTGTATCAAAGAATTTTGAGAGACGGCAGTTTAATTGGGTCTCCTGCGGGTTAAAGCATAGTTTGACTGCATGTCTGCAAGTCCTGATGCCCTTCTGGTTCCATCTTGCTCGTAGTAAGGATCTCCTTTTATCTATTACACCTGGGCAAATACAAATTATGTGTGTTAAATATTCAGGTCCTACTCTACAAAGACGACAAGTCTGATCTTCTTGATTCCTTTTCCATGGTGCCAGATGAGGGAGGATTGGTAAAATGCCAAGCCGCAGCTTTAAATTTTTTTATTTTATCTTCTGTTTGAATCCATGTTCCAAATAAGCTTGTGGCTTAAGTGTTTTGTAGTTATTTAAAACTATCCATCCATGTGCCCTCTTTGCTAGAGCTTCCTTATCTTCTGTTAACGATATTATTTTCGTTCCTTAGGTTACAACCTTTTTGAAGTTCTTATGATCTACTGGTGATTCCCAAAGATCAGTCAGTTCAAGTCTCTCTAATGATTCCGACAGATACTCTCTGGCAGGTGATCGTTCTCATCGTTACAGCTCAGTCCAAAGGTGGGCGTTTAAGGTCCCTCGTTCAGCATTTCGGATCTTATGCCAGCATTTTATGTAGCTGCCCTTTCTTTCCACCGTCTGCTTCTGGAGGCCGAATTCAAGGCGTATTTGGGCTGGAGATACATAGCTGGGTAGCTGAAAGATGGATCTGTAGGTTTTACTGATCACTTTGTCTAGAATCAGCGCATCTTTTCCATGTGTTGATTGGCTCCCATATGTCAGCATAGGTTGTAAACGAGCTCTTATTACTTGTAGGAGCGTGTCCAGTGTACAATCTGGCAGGACTTTCTTCAGGGGCTTCATCGCAAGATAGCTCAAGGTGCCTTTTCGATGCAGCGTCTCTAATTGAGGTTTAAACGAGCCTCTGCTGTCTAGTAGGACCCCAAGGTACTTGTAGCTTGTTAAATGGTCTAGTTTCCGCCCGTCCAAATACCAAATGTTTTTCCTAGCCTTCTTGTAATTCACAGTCATAGTTTTTGTTTTTGTTAAGTTGATGGTTAGTCCGTTGCGCTGTGAAAATGAGCTGGTAGTATTTAGAAGGTGTTGGAGGCCAATTGGAGTCCGGCTTATTAGGACCAGGTCATCAGCGAGATAGGAGATTGGACAGCGTGATTTCTCCCAATCGCGGGGCATGCAATTTGGTGCTGTTAATCCGCCTTGAGAGATGCGTCCCGTCTCCCAGCTTAATCTTGACCAGGTATTGGAGTGGAGGGAGTTCAGCTGCTTCAGAAGAGGTTGTGGTATCCCCCATTTTTCCAGCTTTTGCCATAGTTTGGCCCGGTCCACGTGGTCAAACGCTGAGCTGTAATCTATAAAGCATAGAAACAGCGAGTTCTTTCCTGCTTTAGCACGTCTGCCAGCAGAGTTAATGCTATGACGTTGGTGGTGGTGCCCTGTCCTATACAGAATCCTGTTTGGTTTACCGGGATTATTGGTATTGATGCTGCCCAGGATGTCAATTCCTCCAGTAATAGACTAGCCTAATACTTTGCCTCTATGTCTATTAGGGAAATCAACCGGTAGTTGCAGGGGTTACTCCTGTCGCCCTGCTTATAAATTGGGCTTATGATCGTTCCTTTCCAGGATTCCGGGCAGGTTTCTAGCTCTTGAATGCCCATGAAGACCAAAATTCCATGTCATGTCATGTTTAAATATTATTGGTGGTATTCCATTTGGGCCTGGTGCTCCTTCCGACTTGCCCTTCTGTATTTGTGCTTTTATCCGAGCCACTGTTATGTTAATATTATTTTCTTTGCTGTTTGATATTGTACTGGTATTTCTTGCTCCATCTTCCTTTTTTTGATTGTGTTTTTCCACTTTCCTTTTGATGTATTTTCTAGACCCTTGTTTAATCTTTCCTATGTCGTTATCCTTCTGTTCCCTCTCCATTTTCTGTGATTTCACTTCAGTGGAGTTACCCTCTTTGGTTGTGTCGTTAAAGTGATTGTACAGATAATTTGACCAATCTGCCTCTGATATGTATGAGCTTATTCCATGGTGCCCTGGCCGTTGAAGGCTGTGAATTGTCTGCCAAAATTTGGCGCTGTTTTTCAGTTTCGAGTCGTGCTTTATTTTTGCCCAGAGTTTGTCGTTCGTCTGTCTTTTTTTCCCCAGATTGCTTTTTTTAACCTTGCTTTTAAACCGCATAGGGCTTCTTGCTGGGCTCGCAGTTGTTTCAGAACTTGTTTTATTTTCCATTTGAGTCTTTTTGTCTCCGGTGTACTTGTCTTTCCTGATGTGGGCCTCTGAGATTTACCTTTAAGCGTCTTTGGTTTTGTGGCGTGTTTAATCCCGAGCGCCTTCATATGTTCCTCCCAGGCTTCTATTGGGTTCATGGCCAGCTTATCTCGATGAATTAGATCCTTCGCATTTGTGGATAGTTTTTCAATCTTGTCTGGTTTGTACCTTATTCGTTTGAAATCTGAAGTATATTCGGTCCCAGCGCTTACCCTGGTTTCCATAGAGCTCTCCCTGCTTATGCTTAGGACAATTTCTTGCGGCAGATGGTCGCTTTGATCGTTGACACCCAGTTTAAATGTTTTGATGATATCAAACAGAGGGAGAGTTGCAAGTGTATAATCTAGGTAGGAGGAGATTGTTGCTGAGTGATAGGTTGATGCTGATGGGGTATCTTCTTTGAACCGACCATTCAGCACCCTTAGGTTTAGTTGCTCTAATTCCTTTAGTAGTGGGTTTGAGCACTTAGTTTGTTTAATTGAAAGTGCTTGTGCTTGAGTTGGAATACCCCAAGCTCTGTTAAGCTCCTGTGCTAGTTCATCGTCCAGTGTGGTTCCAAAATGAAAGAGATTGAAGTCTCCTGCCAGGATCAAGTTCTCAACTTCCCTCTCTTCTATGATTCTTGCTGTTTCCTTGACCAGCTCTCTTGTGCCTTTCAGTCTATGCTGCGGATGTATATAGGAATTAATTATAACAAGAGGGTGGTCCGTCTTTCTGATGTTGATTGTTAGCGCAATAGCCTGTATAGCATTTGGAGCTATGGTTTTAATCTTTATCTCCTTCATTGCTCCTATTGTAAGAATTGAGGCAAAGATCATCAGTCCGCCTGAGCTGTGACCAAAGGTTGAGGTCCTAGTGGCTTTAACAATTTGCGTCATGTATCCTTCTAGGGCTATCTCGTGTTCTTCCCAGGTTTCTTGTAATAATATCAGGTTAAATTTCCTTTTTTTTTTTTTTTAAGTTTCAAAAACCTTTATGAACTTCCCAGTAGAACAAAAAGGTACACAGCTTAGCGCCTAATATTGTGGCCGGCAGCATGACATTTGTGCATAATAAGATTGTAGCATGATTGGTTCGGACATTCAGTAGTTCTACACAGCAAGCCGCCTACAACCACTTCGGGCCGGCTGCGTAATGAAGGAGATACAAGTTACACCTGCCAATGGTGACATCATATGTAGAGTTGCCATCTAAGCATATATTCCGTTAATACATGGTTATATGTGTGATGCGGGCGGTAAGCAGTACCTGTGTCCATTCTTGTTACATAAAGGATACCCACACCTGTGTTGAAGCTGCGTGTGCAGCGTACCTGTATGAGCCATGGCCTAAGGGGGTGTCCCCCGCAGTTTCAGCCAGCAGAGAGGTCACCTATACCAGGAGGTATTGGGGTTTGACCGCCCGGCTAAAGGGTGTCGTGTATAGTCTGCTGAGGACTGAAGCTGCATAACCCCATGCGATGTGTACAAATCGTGGATCCCCACCCATCCAATCTACCATCAGTGCCTGCTTAATGGGAACACCAGATCTGGCCGGTGCAGACAGCTTAGGAGGGGTTTAGAACATCCCACCCTCTATCTATCCTAGACGTATCGGGCAGTTATCAATGTAATCTTCTATGTAGGGGTATGCCCCCCCTCTGTATCTGGTGTAATGTCAGCGGGTGTCTGCACCGCGGTTTGTAGTAAATATGTGTTCAATGGGCCCCATATATCCGCCGGTCTAGATGTCAGCGGCTGCAATTCAGAGTATATCCCATATTGCTCCTGGCAGTACACCATGTCCTGCAGCCACTCCTTAAATTTAGGGGCACGACCCCTCCCCCATCTACACGCCAATCGACGCCTGGCTATAAGAAGCGCAGCATTGGTGAATTTCCTGCTTTTTTGTGGGATCTGCACGGTATAACCCAATAAAAACATGAGGGGGTCTATAGCAATACTACTGCCTAACATAGCCTCCAATGCCCCATGGACCTGTTCCCAGTATGCCAATACCTGCGGACACTCCCAAGATAGGTGCATAAATCCTGCCCCCGGCTGTCGACAGCGCTCACAACTATCCGAGTCAGTGAGGTGAAATCTGTATTTGCGAGCCGGAGTGTAATACAAGCGATGTAAAATCTTGTAATGAATTATTTTGAATCGGCAGCTAGACATCAATGAACCCGTAAGCCTACAACAGTATTCCCATTGGTCATCTGTTACTTCTTTACCTAAATCTGTAGTCCAGTGCATCCTGGCCGAGCTATGTACTACCGGCACAGCTCCTCGTATGCTGCTGTAGACACAGGAGACCAAATGGGAGCCATTCGAGCTATTTAGGACCACATTAAGAGGGGCCGTACACTGTGGCTCCTTAGGGTAGTCTGGAAGCACCTCTCTCAAGCCTTCACGCAGTCGCAGATAATAAAATACTTCTAATGGACTGGGAGGGGATTCACCCAAAAATTGGTCCCGAGATCAGAATGTACCATTCGAGAACAGATCTCCCCAGGTAACCAGATTGAGCCGTCGACACATATGCCGGAAGCCCGCTTCTTGAAGTAGAGCCATCCGAGGGTGATAGGACAGAGGCATGAGGGGCGCATAGAGCAATGGAGTCTGCAAGCGTCTCGCTATCTTCTGCCAGGCATCCACCGTACATGCCACAGTGGTAGGCCGAGTATCCAATATCGCCGCGGGACCATAGACAACACCAGCCAAAGGCAGTGGATGGGCTATCCAGTCCTCCACAGCGATTTGCGGCATGAAGCTAGTAGGTTTAACCCAGTGGAATAGATAATGCACCTGTGCGCCAAGATAGTAGGTCTCAAAATCCGGTATGTCAAAGCCCCCCATGTCATAGGGCTGTGCCATGACAGTCCATTTAAGCCTCGCCTGTCGACCTCCCCACACCAGACGGATCAGCTCCGACCTCAAGGTTTTGAAACAGAAGGACCCTGGATAGTAAGGAATATTTTGGAAGAGATAAAGGAATCGGGGTAGAACGACCATTTTGATAAGAGATATCCTACCAGCCATTGACAGCGGGAGGCTGGTCCAGCGTGATACCGTCTCCGACAGCTTGGTGACGGCGGTGCCGTAATTGAGGCGAAGAGTCTCATCTTTGTCCCGAGAGATTTGTATGCCCAGGTATCGCAAGTCCGAGAGGCAGGTTGAATTACCTTAAATAGTTTAATGCTTCCCGATCGTCCAGTTTGTCAGTCAAGCTGTTGATGTTCCAGATACATATTCTGAGATTATTCCGAGTAATGTGTGATAAAGTCTGGGCAGGAATCCCTTGTCATTGCCCGCCCCTGTTTGTTATTGTTCGCTGTATATTGTCCAGATTGGGGATTGCTGGTTTTGTTATTACCGTTTTAGTATATAAGAGCCTCCGTTGGGGGGCCCGGTGACTGGCTGAGAGCTCCTTTTAGGATTGATGTTGCTGTATAAAAATGTTCTTTTTTGCTCTCCTCTAAAAACGGTGTTGGGTAGGCTAGTCTTTTTCCTAGTTCCAGCTTTATTCCCCACTGAGAGAATGTGTTAATTTCTCCTTGGATCCGATCAACCAACTCATAATGTGGATTGGAATTCGATTTGAAGCAGATCAGTTGAATTGATGTCTTCCAGTCCCTTAATTGAGTTGACTAGTTTTATTATGTTTCCTCTATTTAAGGTATCCACTCTTCCTCTAGATTTATACTCGGGGACAAATAGTAGTATATCTGTCTCTTTTGATGCTGGGGCCTTAGTATCTTGGACTGAGGGTACCTCTTGGTGTGTGGCCCAGTTGGGGAGTTGGTTATTGTTATTTTTAAGTATAGCAGAAGTTTCGCTTCTGTTGGATTGTTCCAGTTCCTGCTCTAGGGCCAGCTGCTCCTCACTTTGTGGCCTATCCCTTAGCTGACTGTCTGTATGTCTCCTTTCTGAGCAGCGTAGGCCAGTTCCATGCTCAGATCTTTCCCATTGTTGTGTGTGTTGAGCCTTTCTATCCTCCTTTTACCCGGGATGTTCAATTACCGTCTCTAATAATTCGCTTGACATTAGAGTTTTCAGTTTGTTAGAGATCCTTGTAGTTTCCAGTTTCTTGCCCAGAGACAGAGTCTGCTCAACCTGGGTAGAAGGTGCCTCTATCTCTTCTTGTTCAACTTGGTCCTGGGATTCCGCCAGCTGCCCCTCCTCTTTGTAAACAGCAGCTGTCATTTTCCTGTTCCTGCCCTTCCTATTTTGTTTCCGTTGGGTTCGTGAGTTTGTAGGTGCCTCTGTACTGACTCTTTCGTGAGATGAGGCATTTAAGATGGAATTTTCTGGGGATTGTCTGGAATTGAGAGGGCAGTTCTCCTAATTTCTTTTATGATTCCGTTTGTTTGATTGTCCCTAATTACATTTCCCACGTTGACTATGTCTGTCAGATCAGATGCTGCGTTTGGTTTCAAATTTGCCAGAAGGTTCTCTAACATTGTTGGTAGCGTTGATAACCTATTTATTATTGGGGAGGAGTCACATTCTGTTCTAGCTAACTCAGACAGTTCTGCTGCTTCCTGTCCCCTTTTAATAAGGTCATTTAGGTCTCCTAGTTTCCTCTCTATCCCTGAAGTAAACTCAGCTAGTGTTTGCAATACTGTTAGCTGCATGTCTAGTTTATCAGATTGGTATTGTAGAGCTGTTGCTGATAGTCTGATGCGCAGGTCACTTAGGCCCCACCGAGTCAGCCAACAGGGCTCAACGGCACTCTGCACTTCATACGGGCTGCTCTTGTCTCTCTGCCCCCTCTACCCTTTCTGCTCTCCAAGCTCTGCTGGGTTTCCCTCTACTCCTTGGGTCCCCCCCTCCAGAAGCTCATTCAGCGGGAGTGGAGAGGGGACGAGGAGCGAGGAGGGGGTTGGCAGGCACAGCACAGCAGAGGTTCACAGGACCTCGCGGGACCTCACAGGACCTTGCGGCAGAAATCGGCAGAACCGAAACTGAGACGGAGAGACGGTGAGACACCCGAGGAAGCCTAAGGAAGCATGGACGACGGTCTCTCCTCTCTCTCCCTTCACTCGCTCTGCTTCGCTCCACAACACTTCTTATATGATTCCGTATGTTTGATTGTCCCTAATTACATTTCCCACGTTGACAATGTCTGTCATATCAGATGCTGCTTTTGGTTTCAAATTTGCCAGAAGGTACTCTAACATTGTTGGTAGCATTGATAACTTATTTATTATTGGGGAGCAGTCACATTCTGTTCTTGCTAACTCAGAGAGTTCTGCTGCTTCCTGTCCCCTTTTAACGAGGCCTTTTAGGTCCCCTAGTTTCCTCTCTATCCCTGAAGTAAACTCAGCTAGTGTTTGCAAAACTGTTAGCTGCATGTCTAGTTTATCAGATTGGTATTGTAGAGCTGTTGCTGATAGTTGAATTGTATTTAATAAGGTTGTCCAGAAGGTATTGGACGGGCTTTTGCTCTCTTCTCTGCACGTGCTGGCAGGTTTTCCTATATTAAGGGTTATAGTAGGTTTTAGGTTATATGAGGCCACTAGGGGCCAGATGTAGGTGAAATAGATTTACCGATTTTAAATTACCGAATTTTACCGATTCGGTAATTAAAAATCGGTAAATCTATGGGGTCGACATGTAGGTATTCCAGATGTGCTGGAATACCGAATCGGATGATTTCGGTATTTACCGAATCGGTATTTACCGAATCGGTAAATACCGATTTCCACAAGGGTGCAGGGGGTGTCACTTTGACACCCTCTGGCACCCCCAAAACAGGCTCGGGTGCCATGTGGCAGGCATACATGCCCTAAGGGCAGGTCTGCCTGTCACATGGCATAGGTGTGCATGCACACATGTGCATGCACACCGGAATCGGTATTTTACCATCAAATTTATTTGATGGTAAAATACCGATTTGGTAAGGCTCCTGGGACTCTGAAGAGTCCCACCTACATATGGGTGGCTCAGATTCGGTAAATTTACAGATTTTTTTCATTTTACCGAATTGGTAAAATTACCGAATCGGTAATTTTACCGATTCGGTAAAATAAAGCCCCCTACATGCCAATCACCTATTTACCAATCGGTAACGGCCGAAAATACCGATTTTCGGCCGTTACCGACTGACCTACATCGGGCCCTAGGTCTTCCCACTCTTGTGTTGCAAGGAAGGTCATATCGCTGTCTATGGTATATGAGTTCTCCTGTTGCTGGTTCTGAGGTGAATTTGGTCGGCCCATTTCTCTCTGCTCTTTTGAGGCCGTTATGGAACCAGCTTGTGTGCTCTTCAGCATCGGTGAGAGGCTACTGTTTGACTGAGGTGTTACTGTCCTTTCATCCAGTACATTCTGGGTTTTTTGTCGTAGGAATGGAGTTGATTGATCACCCCAGTCTTGTGACTCCTGATGTTCTGGAACGATAGTAGGATCTAATGCTCTGTCGGTTCTTAAGCCACTGGGAGATGTTTCCTTGTCTTGGGAGCTTTCTGTTTTAGTCCTGCTAGGAGGTGTTTTCTTTCCTTGAGGGCTTTTTAGTTGGATGTCTGGTGGACTACTGACCTCCACAGGCCGTTCTGTTGTTTTCCCTCCTGTGCCTCCTTCATCAATTTTGCTTTTTTGCCAACTTTCAGTTGGCACCATGTGACTATTAACAGCATGAATATCCGCTACTGTAATCTTTACAGTTTTTTCAGTTTCCAGTGTTTTTTGTATTTATAGTAGGGGATATTCTATCTTCCCAGGCTCCAATGGGGTTGGTAAGCCTTCTAGATTCCAGTTTTTTGTAAAAATTGCCATTCCAGGATGTTTTAGAAATGCAAATTTGGTGTAAATTTTTGGTTGGTGTGAGCTTGAGATTTTTCTAGCCGGCTCTCCTTCTATGGTTATGAGCTCTTCTATCTCTTTTCTCTCCCTTAAGAGTATTGTTTGGTTGTTTTATGTTATTTGGTCCCTTTATGGTTACTAGATTGTTATCTTTTTTTTTTCAGAACAAAATTTAATTCGTGCTGTTGAAGAGTTACATAAGATTTGCAGCGTCCCGATCCCGGAGAGGCTGTGAGCATGAAAGCAATAATCAAATAGCAAACAATTCAAACAGTCATTTTAAACGTACCTTAAGTTTCCCCCTCCCATCACCCCCCCATATCTCCCACCCAGCACCCCCTTTCCCCCCACCCCCAGCACAGCGTCGAAATAGTCCATCTATAGAAACATTGCAAGGTAAACAAAGTGTGTAGCCCTCTTCACACGGGCTCCGTGTCCAAATGTCTTTCAGCCTGTTCATCAGGTGTCGGCGGCTCTAGCCATAACCCCCTGTACTCTGCCCACCTCTTCCAAATTCTGTAATGTTTCCGGGGGCAACCCCGGGCCTCAAAAATGTGGACGTTCCAGGCCCATATAAAAGTCAAGTCCACTCTTCCACACACCCAACAGAGGGGCTCTGGGGTCTTTCCAGGCGCGGGCCACGTCCCTCTTGGCCACCACAAGACCCAACAATAATAAATGGCGTTTATAGACATTACCTCACACCTGTTCTAGGACATGAAGGAGGCCTAACTGTGGTGTACGGGGGAGGTCCCAGCCCAGCACCTCCGACAAGCAGTTCCACACTCCCGTCCAGAACCTCTGTAGACCATCACACGCCCAAACTGTATGTAGGAATGTGCCCGTCTCTCTGCCACACCTCAAACATTCAGGGGACGCAATCAAGCCTGCCTTCCATAGCCGTTCCCTCATGTAGTAGGCCCTGTGTAAGTATTTGAACTGAATAAAGCGCAGCCGTACTGCAATGGCCATCCTCCTGGGAGCTTCAAGTGCCTCTCTCCAGTCTTCCTCCTCAAATGCACCCAGATCGCGCTTTCACCTGGCCCGCAGCGTGTCTAGGGAAGTTGAGCAATGTGTAACTAGTGTTTGATAGATAGATGATATCTTTTTGCTCTCCAATTCCCCCATAAATACCTTAGCCTCCAGGGGGCTGAACTCGGGCAGCGAGTCGAGACCCTCCAGGGCAGGGGCGATAGCGTGGCGGAGCTGTAGGTATTTAAAAAATTGGGTCTGGGGCATGTCATATTCCTCACGTAACTCCTGGAACGACTTGAGGGTCGTGCCCTTGACCACATGACCCACGGCAGAGATGCCGATCGCGTCCCAGCCATGGAAGCCCTGCAGGGACAGCAACTCCGGCAACTTCCCATTCTGCCACAACGGGGTCTCCCCACCATCCCATTCTACGGAGTGCGCCGCGCCAGTTTCGGAACATGGTCTGCGTGACCTCAGGAAGCTTCTTCTTCTTAGCCGCCGAATATAGTATATTGTGAAGCGTGTCGGGATCCATCAGAAATCGCTCCAGGGCGTAGGCAGGGTCGCCTCGGTCCCCATACCACCATTCATTCAGTATTATCAGGTGGGAAGCCTGGTAATAAGACAGGACATCTGACGTTGCCAGGCCGCCACAGTACGTGGACAAAAAGCACGTGCGGAGCGCCACTCTCGCCACTCCCCCGCCCAAAGAAAATTACTAAGTGCTGAGTTAACCAGCCTGAACCACCGCGGTGAGATAGGGTATGGGTGGTTTTGTAGTTGATAAATGAGGCGCGGGAGGGCCACCATCTTAAAAATGGCCGAGCGGCCATAGACGTTCAGGGGCATGCGGGACCACGTAGTCATATCTGAGCGGATACGCTCCCATACAGGCACCACGTTGCGCGACCAGGAGACTCCACGAACATCCGTCAGAAATATCCCCAAATACTTAAGTCCCCCTATCGCTTCCTGTAGCGCCCCGGCCCAAGACCCTAAATCCCGGCGCTCCCCTAGCACCCACAGTATTGACTTGCGCAGGTTCAGGTGAAGAGCCGATGCCTCTCCGAAAATGCACATAATGTCAAGGACCAGAGGCCCAGATCTATTCAAGTCCGTAAGGAAGAAGAGGACATCATCTGCATATAGTGCAATTCTGTCGGAGGGTCCCGCAGTCCACTCAATGCCCCGCATCTGTGCATCTATGCGGACGCACGCCGCCAGTGGTTCGATGGCCAGGGCGAATAGATATGGTGAGAGGGGGCATCCCTGTCTGGTGCCTCTACCTATAGGAAAGGGAGCAGACACCGCCCCAGCCACTCTCACCGACGCCGTGAGATCTGTGTACAGTAGTTGTAAATAGGATAAGAAACGGGGCCCCCAGGTTTAATCGGGATAGAAGCGCACGAAGGTAGACCCAGCTTACCGAGTCGAAGGCCCTGTCTATGTCGGCCAGTAGAAGGGCCGCAGGGATCCCTGCTGCTCGGGCCGCCTCTATCGCCACTTGCGCTCGCCGGATATTATGCCTTGTTGCCCTGTGAGGCATAAACCCGGCCTGGTCTGGATGTACGAGATATGTGATGTACGGGAGAAGGCGATTGACTAGCGCCTTTGCCAAGATTTTAGCCTCAGTATTTAATAAAGAGATCGGCCTATATGACTCAGGTTGGTCTGGAGGTCTTCCTGGTTTGCAGAAGACCACAAAGTCGGCGTGATCCCAGTCTCTCGGTAATCGCCACATTCTCTGGCTGTTTCCAACGCTCTGCCATAGTTTGGACCCAATTGGAGGTGAAATTTCTTAAAGAATTCACAAGGGAATCCATTGGGCCCAGGGGCTTTGCCTGTATTTAGTTCCCCAAGGGCCGTACCCAGTTCCTCCGCTGACAGAGGGAGATCAAGTGTAGCCCGCTCCTCATCCAAAACCGATCGTGGCGGAAGGTCAGCCAGAAACTTATCCACATCGCTTAGCGAGAGGAGCTCCCGAGGGGCCTATTGAGCCTCGTAGTATCGTGCAAATGTGGCCGCCAGGTCTGTCGGGCCGTCATGGGCTCTCCTGACTCGTCTCGAAGGCATGGCAGGGACTGCGCCTGGAAAGTGCTCTGACATAGTCTATATAGCATCGAGCTGGACTTATCGCCCCATTTGTAGATCCTGCTTTGAGTCGCTAGCCAAAGCTGCCGGGCCTCGTCTAGCTGCAAGGAGGCATATGACTGTTGCATCAGCAGAAGACGTCTCACCTCCTCCTCACCCCCGTCTGTACTGCATCTATTTTCCTGATCCCTAACCTGGTCCGCCGCCTGAATCAGGTCTTTCCTAATCCTCCTGCGGGCGGCCGCGCACCACGCAATGTCCACCCCGCGAAGCGTGGGCTTCAGAGCCTCCCAGAGGGTCGTGGCATCCATGTTGGGGTGATCGTTATCACTCCAGTAGTGAGCAATAGCCTCCCTCATGTGGGACTGATAGGGTTCTTGTTGTAAGTGCCATGTGGAAAGGCGCCACCAGAACGGCTGCCGTCTCCTGTCTAGAAGAAAGTCTAGCACGACCGGGGAGTGATCTGACAGGCCCCGTGGTAGTATCCCTGTGGCATCCACCCTCCCAACCCAGGCATGGGGAACAAATAGGTAATCAAGTCTAGAAAAGGACTTGTGCACTGGTGAGACGTACGTGTATTCGCGGTGTTGGGTATGTTGGTGTCGCCATGCGTCTACCCACCCCATGCCTCTTGCCATGCCATTTAGTTTAGTAGGTGTGTCCGACAGCACTTCACCCCCAGCCTGCGCCGGTCCATCCGTGCATTCATCACATCATTCCAGTCTCCGCCGATAATTGCCATAACATTGGGGACCTCCGCCCATACACCAAACAACTTTTCTATAAGGGCACCCTGCAGCGGGGGCGGAGCGTAAACACTCCCAAAGACAATCTGCTCCGTCCCTATTTTGCCCTGAATGAACACATACCTGCCCTGTGTATCAACCCACTGAGTTTCATGAGTGTAGGACAGCCTGCGATGTACCAGGCTAGCTACCCCCTGGAGCCTCTCACAAACCCCGCATGAAACACTTGCTGATAGCCATATCGCTGTAGGCTAAGGGTCTTAGAACCCATGAGGTGGGTCTCCTGCAGTAGCAGCACGTCAGCCCCGTCCCTCTTACCTTGTCGCAGGACTGCCCCTCTTTTGATCCTATCTAACATCCCCCGCACATTCCAGCTCATAACACGCTTCGATGCCCTTTGCAGGCCCGATTCGGAAGCCTCAACCGCCATCCATGGATAGGAAATCGGACAGACCGCACGTTAGAGGCCACACACACTCAACCTGCATTAATAAGACCCAAAAAGACACTGTGCTGTAAAACGCAATCCCCCTCCCTACACCCCCTTGTAGAAACCACCCAACTACCCCTTTGCCCCACGCCCCACCCACAACACTCCCATCCCACCCGCACCCCCCATCCTGCCCACAACTCCCCCCCACCCCCCCTCCCTATACCTCAGTAACATTGAAGTACCTGTCGCGGTATAGACGGTCACCAGCCCCCAACGGGAGGCCAATGGCCCAATATGCCAATGGATCCCAACCAACAGTCCACCCAATCCCAACTAACCCTTAACCCAACTAACTACTCTACGTTTCGGGGTGATGTCCGCCTTCTCACGGGCATCCCCCAACCTGCGTCCTGCCCCCATGCCGTGGGAGTGAGTCATATAGCTTGACTGTAAGCCACAAGGCCAAGCGGCGCACCTGGCAGGGTCCGGAGTCATTCGTATCCGGCCAGGGATACACACATAAAGAGTCCAGGGCAGCGCACGTCTTCATGGCCCCGGCAGTGGAGCCTCATCTGCAAGACTGTCCCCCGACGCCCCATCCTTAGGTGGTCGGTTCCTCTGCGAGCGTGCCCTCCAATTACTTCTGCTTCGTGACTTCCTGGGGGTCTGCGGGGGACCGGTCGCCGAGGAGGAATCAGAGTCTCTGCTCGGGGGGGTATGCACCTTGACCCTCACAGTCGCATCAGTCCATTCAAAGACCTCCTCCGGGGTGTTGAAGAATTGTGTCTTAGACTGGAACACCACCCGCAGGTGGGCCAGATAGAGCAGGGCATATTGGATTTTAAGGTCCCTCAATCGTGCCTTCGCCGCAGTGAAGGACTGGCGCTGTTGCTGTACCAGTTTAGTGTAATCCGGGAAGATCAGTATTTTGTGATTGTCATACATCACAGGTTCCTTAGCCCTCGCCTGCCTCAGAATAGTGTCGCGGTCGTGATAGTTAAGGAGTTTGGCAATGACCGGACGGGGGCGAGCTCCAACCGGCGGCTTCGGAAGAAGTGCATGATGTGCCCGTTCAATTATGAAGCATCGTGACAGAGAGTCCGGGGGGAGCCACCCTTCTAACCACTGTGTTAGGAATGCCTCCATGTTGCCCTCCTCACAGTCCTCCGGTAAGCCCACGAATCGCAGGTTGTTTCTTCGGGCCTGTCCTTCAGCATCCTCGGCCCGGCGTGCCAGGCCCTTCTGTATTCCCGCCATAGTCGCCACTTTCCTCTTTAGGATTACTACATCATCCTCCACCTCCGTGATTCTGGCTTCAGTTTCAATTATGCGGGCCACCACGTTGCGTAGATCTTGACCCAACTGCCCCAATTTTTGCGTCCAGGGCATCTCTGGACTGCGTTATCGCCGCCAGTAAGGCCGCGTTGTCCGGGTTCATCCCGGGTCCCGGCTGGCTTCCAGACGCCCCGGCCCCACCACTTGGCCCTGTAGATTTATCTATGGGGCCTTGTTTGGTAGCGCCTCCGCTGTTGCCGCCCCGCGTCATCTTGAATGAGGGTCTGTGTCACCAGGGCACCCCAGCCGCCGATAGGTGCCCATATTCCTCCGGTTCGGAGCCTCCGGAAGGATCTGTCGCTCCCTGGCCCGGCACCGGGGGAACGCAGAAGGGACTCCCTGGACAGCAGTGTGGCCAAGCAGTGTGCTGTACCCCCTCAGGGCACCGAGCCCAGCGACGAATCCCCAGTGCGTACAACTAGTCGGAGGTTCCGATGAACGTGTGTCCCGCAGAGGGCCCCACAACAGGGTCACCAAGGCCCACTCGCTCCCTCGGGACCCTGGCTGATCTGTACTCCGGTCTTCGTTAAGCACTGCAGCACAAGTCAGGTCTGGGCGCCAGGAATATCACCCTCCAGCCCCAATGAGCGCGCCTTCAGGTGCTCCCTTCTATGAGCAGTCACGTAGTGGCCGGTGGTGGAGTGGGGTGGGGGGGGCTCAGGGCTCCCTCGGTCCGATCCGGCCGCCGAATGGGTGCACCTCGCCATCGATGGTATCCCCCCCCTTTAGTGCCGGTCCAGGATCAGCAGTCGACCCAAGCACTGCCGCACTTCCGGCCGGACCCCACGAAACTCAGGGTCCCGGCTCCGGCGCGCGGCGAAGGCCTCACTGCGTCAGGGCCCGCTCTGTTGAAGTGCACGTCCTGCGTGCTCACAATGCTGCTGCCGGAGGACTCCCTCCACCATCGATGACAGGGAATGCCAGGCCTGGTCGAGTATCTGTCCGCTACTGCCGGTGTCACTCCCGGTCTCGGAGAGCCGGCCCAGGTCTTGCGGCCGCTCCCAGCGCCGTCGCACTTCCGGCCGGACCTCACTTAACTCGAGGTCCCGGCTCCGGCGCGCGACGTAGGCCTCACCGCTCCAGGAGAGGTGATGTCGGAATGGCCGCTCGGAGTGCGCTCAAGGTGGCACCGGAGCACACTCCCCGCCGCAGGCAAAGCAGGGCTCGGTCAGGGGGTCCGCAGGTCGGGGCGATGCAGGAGATTATGCAAGGATATTTTGCCGGCGGGACGGAGCTCACTTAAGCCGCGTCCGCCATGCTTGCCGCCTTGGCCACGCCCCCACTAGATTGTTATCTTTGCTGGCATCCGTGCCAATGAACAGGGGGAGACAGTGTCTTTGTTGATTTTTTTGTCAATGTTGGTGTCTTTAACGTCCTCATTTTCCTTAATGTTTATTATTTTACTGAGGTCTTTGTCTGAGGGTGATGTTGGAGCTCCACCATCTTTTACAGTCTCCTTTTTGCGTTTTGATATTGGTTTTATAATTGACCTTCTCACTCTTCCCGACCTCATGGTTAACCAGGTAAACAAGTAGGCTGGTAGCTAATAGTTGGTAGTTAATTTTTGCTGGTTGCTGTTGCTGTCGGTGTCGAGATCGGGCAGTTTACAGAATCCTTTGGCTCGGAGCAGATGTAGGTACTTCCCACTGATCACTGCTCACTGCTCCCGAACGCTGCTCCTATGCAGTGGCAGGGACTCTGTCACTGTCCGCCTGGCAATACAAGTAGAGTCCAAATTCCTGTGTTAGGATGTTTTATTGATGTTCGTTTGCCTGTTTTTCCACCTGGCCGCAATGTCCGCTTGCCTGTTTTTCCACCTGTCCACAATGTCCTTAGTACGTTTATGTATGTGTGTGTACGTGTGGGTTGTTTGTACAAGCTTGTTCCTGGGGTTGGGCAGGTAGGGTAGGGTCTGTCCTGATGCAATGCGCAGATCAATTAGGCCCTGCCGAGTCAGCCAACAGGGCTCAACGGCACTCTGCACTCCGTACAGGCTGCTCTTGTCTCTCTGCTCCCTCTACCCCTTCTGCTCTCCGTGCTCTGCTGGGTTTCCCTCGACTCCTTCTCTCCCCCCCTCCAGAAGCTCATTCAGCGGGAGCAGAGCGGGGGCGAGGAGCGAGGAGGGGGTCAGCAAGCACAGCACAGCAGAGGTTCACAGGACCTCGCGGGACCTCGCGGGACCTCGCAGCACCTCGCGGTATAAATCGGCAGAACCGAAACCGAAACTGAGACGGAGAGACGGTGAGACGCCCGAGGAAGCCTAAGGAAGCCTGGACTACGGTCTCTCCTCTCTCTCCCTTCACTCGCTCTGCTTCACTCCACACCGGGACAGCCCCGGTCGGCTGTAAGTGCCCCATATGCTCCGGTCTCTTGACTCCTCAAAGTCGCTGCGAGCCGCTGCAACCCACGTCTCCTGGCTCCTCGCTCGCTCGCCTGGCAAACCGCAAGTCACGGACTGGATCAGCGGACTGGATCAGCACAACAGTGGATGATGAGAATTTTTGGGACATCACAAATATGGTGAGTGATCATGATCCAGGTGATGAAAAACTGCAAAAAACCTCAAAGCTGACCTATATCACTTTAATAGCTGGCCAGTAAGGCTCATGCATAAAACATGTCCCAAAGTATTAACTGAACCGGAATATTTCATAAAACCATAGTTATTGTTTGAAATTTAAAAAAAAAAATGTTTAGTTTTTCTCTTTTTCAAAAAAGTCATTATTATACATTAGCACAAAGCTTGAAAACAAACACATGCAGAGTAGTCCTGTTATATGACTTTCTCAATACAATTCATGTACTTAGTTTCATGAACAGGTTGGTATCTCAATTACTCTAGCATGGTTAAATAGAACAGAGAAAACTATTTCAATATGAACAAATAATCATAAACATGAAAAAGTGACAATTACAACATGACATTAGCCTAAGTATAAAGATAAGAGTAACCCTACACTCAATCATCAAAAATGCATTCATACACATCACATGCCACATCCATACTGTCATACATACTACACCAACAAATAATGCAGATAACTGTTAGAAGATATATGAGGGATCCAGTGAATTAGATCAGTAACTTTCTGACCACGATGTGCTGATACGTGACAGCATTTTCTTCTTTGTTTTTGTATCTCAAACTGAATTCCCGTCTGTGAAATGTAGGTCAACACACGTTTTGGTGGGACATTAATAAAACCACCTTCATCAGTACCAATTGTAATTCATTGAATTTTCAAAAAATTGTGTTGGGTGGGGTTAATCTGGGTCAATTTTTTATCTCATAAATATATGACCACACAGCAAGGGTGACTCTGTGCATGTTACCACCTATGCAAATGCACAACCGTTTTCTATCCCAAAAGACAGGCAGTAGTCCTGTTCTTTCACCCTCGTATAATTTGGCAGCTAGCACAAGGCATCAAAAGTTAAAACTTTCAATGCGGTTACCTGGCCATCCTGAGCATGTGGCTGGATATTTCTTTCTGTCAACACTTCTCAAACGTCTTCATTCGGAATGTCGGAGTTTCCCCCAACACTTACAGGTGAAGTCCCTGAATTTGAAGATGAGCTATAATTTTTAGGATTAAAAAAAAATGTAATGCAAAACAACAGTAATGTCTGCTATTTAGAAAAAATAGAAAAGATACAAATTAATTGCTAATGTGGACAAGCGTATAACCACATAAATATAATCAAGGAGGATGAGGTCATTTTGGCCTCGTGACTGAGTGGTGAGAGAGGACAAGGAAAGGAAACTAATGCAAGCATTGGATCAACCAAAGACTTTGCACAGAGCAATGGTATTTAAGTCTGTAAGTGACTCCAATATCTCCTGAAAGAACATACAGCCTGATTCATGAAGCGAAATAGCGCCCGCAATGGCTGCGAAAATGCAATTGCGGGTGCAAAACACGGAATCGGCATTCAAGTACGAAATAGCGAATTCGCAAACACAGAATAGCGATTTAAATAGCGATTACGCTATAATAGTCGCAGACTCCGGGTAGTCGAGCATTAGCGATACGGAAATAGCGACCAACCACGGAATCTGCGAAATGAATAGCGAAACGCAATATTGTCTCAATCGGCATTCATGAAAAAAATACAATAGCGAAAAAGCGCAAATTCGCACGTTTGCGCGGCGCAATTTAAGGACAACTCAAAGCAGGTGGTAACCATAAAAGCCATGATTAAGTAAAATTTGAAAAACTGTTGGCCAATCACCAACAGGTCCAGGCCTGACCAATCACACATAAGGACATTCAGCAGCAGCATTAGGCGTTCCACAATGCCAGGGATGTACATGGTGGTGAGGCGGCGAAGGCTACAGCGAGCAGCACGGAGGAGACGCATGAGGCAGGAAAGGATTTACCGGCAGCGGGTCACCTTGCTGGGCCAAACCAGAGAACAGATTTATGATAAATACAGGCTGAATGGGGAAATGATCACCTGGCTGATACAAGAACTCGACCCCATCATGCAGCACCCAACAAGGCGAAACAATTCTGTGCCCACACATGTGCAGGTATTGTGCAGCCTGCACCTCCTGGCCTCCGGCAGTTTCCAGGGCATAGTAGCCGCTGCTGGGGGGATATCCCAGCCCACCATGTCACGCTGCCTCCACACTTTTGTTGACGCCATGCTCAGCCAGCTCCACCGCCACATCACATTTCCCACGAGCCAACAGGAATTGGACCTGACAAAACTACAATTTTACAATGTCGCCCATTTTCGCCATGTCCTCGGCTGCATAGACTGTACCCACGTCGCCATCTGCCCACCAGCTGCCACGGAGTATATGTACCGCAACAGGAAGTCCTACCACTCCCTCAACATACAGATGGTCTGCAATGCCAAGACCATCATCACTGACATTGTGGCCCAGTACCCAGGGAGTACCCATGACTCCTTTATCTTCAGGCACAGCGGACTCCACACACGACTGCTCAGGGGAGAGTTTGGGGAAGGACACCTACTTGGTTAGTACACTTTGTCGACAATGTCACATTGCTATGAAGTAACTGCGCTGCACAGGCAATCAACATCTGCTCCTCTCATTCAGGTGACAGTGGCTACGCCCTACGGGAATACCTCCTGACCCCTTACCTCAACCCTGCCACACCTCAGCAACGGCGCTACAATGTTGCGCACATCCGGACAAGGAACTGTATAGAAAGGACATTTGGCCTGCTCAAGAGCAGGTTCCGTATTCTGCACAAGACAGGTGGGGCGATGTATTACAGTCCTGCAGCGTGCTGCCACATTGTGGCTGTCTGTGCAATGCTTCATAACATTGCAACCAAGCGCCGGATACCTGTTGACATCTCAGGCAGTGAATCTGAGGGGGACGACCGGCCACCAGCACATGCGCACCATGCACGCGGGGAGAACCCAGCTGAAGGCCACAGACGTCGCAACCACATCACAGCGAACAATTTCTAGCCCACCCTCTTCCCCCAACCCACATATCACAATTGCATGCAAAATGTAATGATTACACAAGGCTAATGTGTGCAGCAAAATAAATGTATTTGTTTCATTCACAAGAAAAAGGTTATGGTTTCAACTATTTACAAATTACAGTATTCCTGCATACTGCAGTGTGAAGAAGGTTCTTGGCAGGCTTAGCGTCAGCCTGTGGCAGTGTCCCTCAGACAGTGTCAAAGGCGCCTCCGGCGCGTAATGCCCAGGCGCCTGTGAGGCTCATCCTCATCCTGGGCAGCTGTACCAGGCGTTGCCCTGGTGCTGCGCCTAGGTGGCGGGACCTGCGTGGCAGATTGGCTGCTCACGCTGGAGGCACCCTCACTGGCATCGTCTCCCCCTACAGTGGCCGGTAGCACAGGTGTGTGTAGTGCCGTCACGGCGGTGGTTAGGTGCTCCAGGACCCGTGTTATGTCCTCGCAGCACTGGACCAGTTGGTGCTGCTGGGTGAGAGAGCGCCGCGACAACTGGGTGGTGGCATTTGCTGCCACATAATTCGACCTACTATAGGACGACAGCCGGCTCATTAGCTGGTGGTGGCGCCTGCTTGCTACACTGCGGTGCTTGATGAGCGCAGCAGTGTTATCCTCCATGGCTGCTGTCATGCGGCACATGGCCGCCGTCATGCGGTCCATCCTGTCTCCAACTCCCGCCACATTGCGGCCAATTTTGTGCAGCTGGAGCTGGATGGCTCCTTGCTGCTGCGACTGGCGCTGGTGGATTCTGAGCATGCGCCGCTCGACGCTCATACAGGCATGGAGATGCCCATTGCCCCTCCTGCTGATCGGCCGCTGTGTTGCCACTGTCGCAGGCCCAGATCTCGTTGCACGAGCTGCAGGTGGTGTCGCAGCAGGTGTTGCTGGTGCGGCAGGAACTGGAGGCACATTGGTGGGGTGCCTGGCTCTGGCTGCCGGTGGGCCGGCAGATGCAGGAGCAGGTACGGTGGGGGGCCTGGCCTTGGCTGCGGGTGGTGCGGCAGATCCAAATGCAGCTACGGTGGGGGGCCTGGCCTTGGCTGCCGGTGGGATGCTAGTTGCAGGGGCCACAACGGTGGGGGGCCTGGCTGCTGGTGTTGGTGCAGCGGCAGATGCAGGAGCAGGTATGGTGGGGGGCCTGGCTGCTGGTGTTGGTGCAGCGGCAGGGGCTGGTGCCTGTGTTTCGGGTTGTGAGTCCTCCTCCTGGGCCTCCTCATCAATCTGCAGCCTCTCGCTGTCGCTGCTATCTGCGCCACCTGTGAGGGTAAGTGGATACTCATTAGTTGCATGTGACTGTCAGACGTGCAGATGCTACATGCATGCTGGGTGACATTCCCTGGATGGCTGTGGATTTGCGTACTTTGGAACCTTTCTGGCTGCATTGTGGTACTACTACATTGTGGACATACTACATCTCCCACAATGCTTCAGGGCATTTCCTGATGCACAACATAGGCATGACTAAGGGCCAATGAGTGAGCCTATTTGGTCAGGGACGGTCATAGGGGACAGGGTCGCAGTCGCATGCCACTTACCTTGGGTGTCTTGGGTGGGGCGGGAGGAGTCCAGAGGGGTCACGCCAACGCACGCCTCCCTCTCCAAGGTGTTCTCAACCTGGTCCTCCAGGGGTGTGTTGGGTGGGACTGTCGGTCCACCACCTCCAGTGCCCGATGCCTCACCAAGGCGCTCCGCCACCCTCTCCTTGGCACGACCTCGGAGGTCGTACCAGCGCTTCTTTAGCTCCTCCAAGGACCTATCGGCCACACCCACCGAGTTCACGCTGGCGGCTATACCCAGCCAGATCCTCCGCTTGTCCTGCTCTGGGACCTTTCTGGAGTTGGTACCAAAGAGCCGGTCATGGTTGGCCACCACCCCTTCAATTAGGTTCTCGAGCTCCTGCTCTGAGAACTTGAGCTTGCGCTTTCGTCCTGCGCTGTTGCTGGGGCCAGGGACAGGTTCCTCAGACATGGCGGTCGCTATTTCAGGCGTTTCTGGAGTCGCTATCGCTGGTTAGGCGTCTGCTTTCCGACGTGCTCACTCGTAGGATAGCGTCACTGTGGTGTTTGGGGGTGGGAACTGCCTGCTTCCTGGATGTGATGTCATCACGGTGCTCGGAATGCGTCTTCCTGTTTTCCCGATCGCGCGAGAATGCGAGTCGCAATCCCGATCGCACGGGATTGCGAGTCACAATCCCGATCGCACGGGATTGCGAGTCGCAATCCCGATCGCAGGTAGCCGGGAATAGCGATTTTTCTGCGTTTTTAGTTGGCCCGCGTGCGAGTCGCTATTTTTTCCCCGAAAAGTACATGAATGCCGTTTTGCGTTTCCTCTATAGCGAGTCGCTATGAATCGCTATTATGGACACGCAAAACGGCCCGTACATGAATCAGGCTGAATGTGCCTCCCATGCTTATTCTTTCATTCCCATGTTCATCTTTTAATCAAGAGTCCGAGGACTGCACAGTTTATGTATGCTGCTGCTATAGGAGAAGAGGCGCATAGATGCATACATGGATACTATACTCACAACCAGGTAACGCACATTAATGAATGCCAAATGACCAGCCACGTGATGGATGGGAGGGTCATATGTAAATCTGGCATTTAAAGTTAGAGGTGATCATTTTTTATGAACAATTCCACTTCTCTCTAGGAAGGCTACTTGAGAAGCATTTTGGGTTTTGCACATAAGAATCCCTTTGTTCTGTTGAAACATATCAGTTAACCCTTATTAGACTAAGATCAATTTTTTAATTTTCTTGTTCATCAGGTCTGTCCCATTTTGAAAGAAATAAAAGCTGCAAATCCCATCAACAAGATCCATGAGAAGGACAAATGCTTGTCTTCTTCCAAAGAGAAAAGGACTCAAGGTGGCCTGAAAGTTAGTCATTTATTTTGAACAATGCACACTAGTGGCCTAAGTGACACATCTGAAGTGATTCAACGTGGACATGATAGACAGAGCTAAACATTTGTAATGTTTTAGTGATCGGTGATTCAGGGTACATGTAACAACTTGTCTGGTTGTCTAAGATCAGTACTAGATTGATTCTTAAGTAATGGTACACCAGCTATGCTCCACACTCTGATTCCTGTGCACCATGCTTCCCTTGACTCTCAAATATTGTCATTTGTTCTCATTCCACAGGCTTTCGGTTCTGCAAGGAACCACCATGCCACTTCTGCTGCTCTGTATGCGAGGCCTTTTCACACGAAGAACAATGCCTTACATATTGTTATTCATCAAGATGTCAAAATGCAACTGTAAAGAATCGGAGTGTAAATGGGTAGCAAGTCAAGACATTGCAGATAAAGACATCTTTAATTCAGTCATAAGACACTACCACCACCAGATATGCAGCTCTTGCAGATCATAGTGATGTCAACACTAACAGGTGGAAGGAAATCTTCACCATCAACAAAGATTTCACTGCACTGCCTGCTCCTTTCCAGCAACATCTTCACCTCACGAATCCTTTAAAAGATGGCATCAGAATTATTCTGTAACATAATTACCTCCCTATACAGAAATGTTGACTCTCAACCAGACCCCATCACCGCCACAACTCAACTTCCTATCATGGCTTATGAAAGAACCCTGACCTTGTGGCAAGCCGTCACCAGTTTTGTAATCCCCCATGCCTTGAGACACTTGTGGGAGAGTAGTGCGCTTCACAAATCCTTGATTGATTGATTGATTGACTGATTGATTGATTAACCATGAATACTATCAACTCAGGAGCTCCATCTGACCCTTGCCTCACCACGCCTTCACCAAAGGACTCCTATCTATCGGTAAAGTACAAAATCCATCCTAAATGCCTGAATAGACTAAGTCACATTCCTGGACAACTGGAAACATGCAATCATAATGACTCTATTTGGGAAACCATCTGTTGACCCAGCTTACCAAACTACAGACCCATCTTGTTCCTACCGCACCCAGGAGAGGTATTAGAGAAACTAGTCAACTGCTCCCTCATCGACCATCTCTGCAACCACCAGCTACTCAATGCCAATTATGTAAATGTAAATGTAAATGGAGATATACTTGTAAAGCGCACTGCCTCCCCATCTCGGGACATCCTAGCGCTGTATACCGCTGTGGAACCCTTCCTGGCTTTCCCTGTGAGATGCTCCCTACTGGGCACCCCCAAGGTGAAGCCAAGCATCCCAGCGCTATAGGGGCCGTTGTTGAGATTAAGCAAGCTATTGCCCAGAGTTGCAGAGTCGGACCCATGATTAGAGTATGTACCGAGGCGAGAATTATCGAGTCCGCGGACATTGAACCCAAGACCCTGCTGTGTCGGGAATTGAACCCTGGTCCAGGGCCAGACCTCTGCATTAGGGACTGCCGCTTCTAAACAGTGAGCCACACTTCTCCATAATTACTCTGGACACAGACCCAACCACTGTACAGAAACAGCATTCATCACCTCCACAGACTACATCTGCATGGTCCATCACAGAAGAGACTTGGCAGCTCTCATTCTTTTGAACCTCTCTGCAACATCTGAAACAGGGACCTGCTTACTGCTGGACAGCACCTTCTTAACAGATAGAATGCAAACTGTCAGCCTGGCACCTTACCCCTCGCAAGCCCACAAACTCATCTGTTGTGTGCCTTATGGTTTATCGCTCAGCCGTACCCTCTTCAACACATACATGATCCCTCAGGTAAATAAAATCCATGCACATGACATCAACATCCTCTCTTACGCAGATGACACACAAATCATATTCTCTCTCTCAGACAAGACCCCCAACACAAGAAGCAAGTTCACTGCCTGCATGACTGAAGCCACTAAATGGATGAATTTCAACTGTCTCAAACTCAACACTGACAAGACAGAAGAAGTGATCTTCGGAAAAAGCGCCTCACCATGGGATTCCACCTGGTGGCCAGACAAACGCGGACCCACATCTAGAACCCACACTAGGAATCTCACAATAATCATCATCAGCAAATCGAACATTACCACACAAGTCCACACTGTCAATGTATTATGCTTCCACACCCTGAAGATGCTGAGGGGACAATCGAATGGCCCCCAAGCAATATTGCAAACTGCCAATCATTCCCTAGTAATCACCAAGTTGGACTATGGAAAAACCCTTTATGGAGGGCTCACCAAACAACTCACTGATATACTACAAACCTTCCAGGATTCAGAAGCCAGACAGATCTTCAACCACTCACACAGAACTCAGTTCACACCACATCTACAGGAACTACACTGGGCCACAATACACAGACATGGTCAATTCAAACTCCGCCCACACACATTCAAGGCACTAAACTACTCAGGCCCCACCTACCTGAAAAGTCACATCTCCCTTCCCCAACCATCCAGACACCTCCACTCCACAGGACCTCTATTAGCATGCATTCCACACATACACAGAATGAGATCAGGAGGATGAGCATTTTCTTATATCAATCCTAAAGCATGAAATGACTTCCCACTCCACATTTGAGCCTCCTCCTGTCTTCTTGAATTCTGCAAGAAACTGAAGACCTGTGGTTTTAATTGACCAATCTGCCATCATCAGGACTAGGCACACATACCCTTTGGTATGGAATTTATAGAGCGCATGCCGACCCATAAGCATTCCAGCGCTAGTTGAGAAAAAACTATTCAACTACGCCCATAGGTACCACCTGGGAGTCAGTTCACTAATAACCAAGGGCTTTATTTATGAAGGCCTTGCGCTGCCGGTGCGTCACTTTTAAAATGGGAAAAAGTGACACACTGTCGGAACAAGCCCATCATAAATAAGGCCCCAAGTTTTGAAGAGTTTTCAAAAGGACAGTTCATTATCGATACATCTCGTGGCCAAGGAGCAGGAATTCCAGAGTTTAGCTACATTAAGGCTAAATGACCTCCCTCCACTTCTAGCTCTTCTAATTGTGGGAACATTAGCCAGATGTGCATTTGTAGATCTTAGTAGCCTATTGGGGATGTAGGGGATGAAAAGCTGGCGTAGGATTGGAGGTCCTCGTACATGAAGAACTCTATGTGCAGTGCACAGGGCTTTGAATTTGATCTTTGGGCAACAGGTAGCCAATGAAGATCCACCAAGTCTTGTCTGACTGACTTATGCCTAGTGATCTCTAACAACCTAGGTGCAGTGGCATTCTTCACAACTTGTAGTTTTCAAATAAGTACCTTGGGTGCACCTAGGTGCAGCAATTTGCCATCACCAAGCGGGAGAGATTCAGTGCCTGGACAACCAGCCTCTTCAAGGACAGGGGAGCAGAAGCATAATCTTGCGTAACATATGTAGGGTTCTAAAGCAGTCGGCTGATAATATGGTAGCCTGGGTTTCCATGGAAAAAGTTTTATCCAGACAAACCACCAAATGTTTTATAACCATTTTGGGGGCAGGAGGGGGCCAAGACAAACTGGCCAACCCAGGGCCCGTTGTGGAAAGGGATTTCTCCCAAAGATCATGAGTTCAGCTTAAGATATGGGTTATTCATCCAGCTGGCTACTATTTCCAGATATGGTCCCAGAGTGGGTGCTAAGGGGTCCAATTCAGGGGTGAGCGATAAAAGCAGCTGGATGTCATCCAGGTAGCAGACAATGGTCCGCTCGCATAGGAGACTTGGACTCTGTGCTGCCGTTTTGCTCCGTGGAGTGCTGCTGGGATCCTGCCCAAGGGAGAAGAGTGCTTGGTGACCAGGAGGACGGGACTGCGAGGCCCAACAGGCTGTGCGTGCTACATCGAGCACACCTGCCGCCTCTTCCCGTGTCTCCGCCTCCAGCCCTGCTGTGCTTCTAAAACTCCTCGCGGCCCCCGCTCCGCGGGAGCCGCTCGCATAGGAGACTTGGACTCTGTGCTGCCGTTTTGCTCCGTGGAGTGCTGCTGGGATCCTGCCCAAGGGAGAAGAGTGCTTGGTGACCAGGAGGACGGGACTGCGAGGCCCAACAGGCTGTGCGTGCTACATCGAGCACACCTGCCGCCTCTTCCCGTGTCTCCGCCTCCAGCCCTGCTGTGCTTCTAAAACTCCTCGCGGCCCCCGCTCCGCGGGAGCCGCTCGCATAGGAGACTTGGACTCTGTGCTGCCGTTTTGCTCCGTGGAGTGCTGCTGGGATCCTGCCCAAGGGAGAAGAGTGCTTGGTGACCAGGAGGACGGGACTGCGAGGCCCAACAGGCTGTGCGTGCTACATCGAGCACACCTGCCGCCTCTTCCCGTGTCTCCGCCCCCTCTTCCACAGCCTGTACAAGACCTGGTTCCACCACGCGTGTGCGGGACGCGTGTGCGGGACCCATCCCGGGACAAAGCCCGGACTAAGGGCGGACCCTCTGAGACCCTCAGAGAACCGAGGAGACCGGACTGGCCATAAATTGTGGCCTATAAGGTACTTTTTTGTTGTCACCACGCTTTTTAATCTTTGATTACCTTGGTCCCTCTCCGCAGCCTATGCAAATGGCTTCGTCAAATTTAGACCCGCCTGTATTTGACAAACAGGGAGTGTTGTCAAATGGTACTCTAGATAACTATTTCTCAAAATCATCCCCCGACATTGCTAGGGAGTCCATCTTGGCTGAGAGGAGGGCCGACCGACGCCGCTCTGTGGAAAACATAAAACATGGCTTGGTTCATTTGCCCTCGCTTCCTGCTAATGGTTTAAATGACACTGATATTGATTTGACTGTAAATGACTCAGCCTCTTTATTGGATAGTCAGCCCTTGGTAGCTAATGTAATTGTGCTTACACAAAGCTCTTTACCCGCCCCAGATGTGGGTGTGTCATCTTTACTTCCTGATAACCAAAGTTCATTAAAAGGAGAAGCTTCGCCTGTTGCTAAAATAACTTGCACTAAGGTCAAAAAATTGATTTCTGCTCAAAAAACCTATGGTCCTCCACCGAATAAAAAACAGCGGAAAAGGGGAGATCCGCTCCAACCAAAGCTAAGTTGTCGCGATTTTGGCAAGAAAATAAGTAATGCTGTTAAAGAACTCAATACGCCACATACAGGCTGTGAGGGGGGTACTGCTCTAATAAATTCTTCTGCCATACCAACTATTCCATCAGCTAATGAAGATTCTATGGACATACCCTCGGCTACTAATGTACCTATTGAGAGCAGGGACCCAGTGTCCCTACTTGACATAGAGAGTTTGATTAAGTCTTACTCAGCTAGCATACTGGAGAGGTTGATGGAGGTGGAATGCAGATTGTGCAACATTGAGCGTGTTTTGGGTAAAAAGGATGATGTAATCAACATCGGTTTGGGTAATGCGATTAAAACAACTACAGCAAATGCCCCACAAAATACATCAGCCAAAGCTCAAGCACCAAAAACTACCACTACTCTTATTAATATCCCACCCCCTACTGCATCTACTTCTAAATCCATGGGGAATATGCAGACGACGACTGTACAAATTCACCCACCCCCTAATCTTCCTCACCTAAAAAACCTTGTTCCAATACCATCATTAAATGTTACAAATAAAAATAACACTGGTTTCATATCCAATCCACCTTTGGTGAAACCAACAAGGGAGGCGGAAGACATGAGCCATGCTTGGGGGAAAGCCAGAAGGACACCTCTGCCCGAACTTCCACCAGAGGCAGTGCCCTACGTGGTGGTTTTAACAGGGGTGCCCGTGCTTGGACCCAACAAGAGGGAAGGCTTTGCCCAATTAAAAAATAAGATCATGCATTGGCTCAGCTTGTATAGGCCTATTGCAAAGCATGTTAATGGAGAAATCGTGCATGTACGTCGCCTTCAATGGCTGGGGGGTAGACCCAAAGACATCGACGGTGACGTTGTGGTGGTGAATTTTAGGGATCCAAACGCTGTCCAGTTCATATTGAACTGGCAAGCTGGAAATATAAACAACTTAATAATCCCTAAACCACTAACATATTTTTACCCTAGATCAGTGGTTTTTCCATCACAGCTTCCCTTGCCGCAGTACCAGCAACCACACCATCTACCCATAATACAACCAAATAACCATTCCATTGTACAAAATGCTGGGAGTAATTGTCATCCGTCATATGCCCCCCCTCTGCAGAATGTAAACAATATGCACTACATACCATGCCCCATGATAGTACCAGATTTAATGGGATGGAACTATGTACCGGCTAAAAACATCCAGAGGGGCAGAATGGATAATCTGAAACCATTTACTCCGCTAGAAACCTCCAATAGATATGACATCTTTAGCGGTTTTGACGACTGTGATTGATGCCATGAGATGCTGGGGGGTGCGGGGTTAGATATACTGAATGGTAACGATGTGAGTATTATCACTCAGAATGCATTGGCTAATACTGTGTCTTTTGATGATGTGAATGATGTATTGGTTAATACTGCTCCCTTCTGTATGGGCGAAACTGAAAATGGAAATGTTACTCTACCACACGTTGTCATCCCAAATCCTCAGGCAGTGACGCCTAGGACTTTTCCTGAAGGACTAGTCACCCGTGAAATTCCGATAAAAATGATCTGCTGGAATATAGCCGGAGTTGATAAAAACTTAAGGGATCCGGAGTGGGCCACCTTTATAGAGTCCTGTGACTTCTGCCTCCTTCAGGAAACTTGGGCTGTAGAGACACCGCATAGGGTAGGTTACAAGACTTTTGGGATTGGTGCGATACCCTCTAGAAGTGGTAGGCCGTCAGGGGGACTCTTGATATGGGTGAAAATAAATATAAGGGCAAATATTGAGGAGATAACCACTAACTCTGTAGATATACTGGCCTTAAAGATTACAGCTTGCAATGGGAAGAATGTATTTCTTATAAATGTCTATAATAGGCCTTCACCCTCCTCAAAAGAATCACCGACCATTGCCAATTTAGATTGTTTTTTGAGTAGATTGGATCCTAGGGAGGACTTCGTCATCTTGGCTGGCGATTTAAATTGTAATTTTGAGCCAGTCTTGGGCCTTAGTGAAATCTTTGATGATGAAGACCAAGCAAACAAAATCCCCATCCTGGAGAATGTAAAACAGGTTAAATGTACAACTTTGGGCTTACAACTTATTAATCTATGTACGGAACACTCCCTTAGGGCATGTAACGGACGGTTACCCTCCGACAGCCTAAAAAAACCAACATTCACTAGGAATAATTATAAAAGCAATCTTGATTTTGTGATCGCCTCTACTCCCCTTTGGCCTCATCTAATAGACCTCAAAGTAATGGAACGGTATGAAAGTGATCATTCTCCCTTAAACCTGACGCTGGATGCCCATCTGTTGAATGACATGGTCCAACATTCAACATCTGAGGAAGATGAAGCTGCTAATCCGGAGATCCATATCAGTAATAATAGAAGGTCCCTAAAATTGCCATTTATATTGGATCACAGTGATATTTTAAGTGAAATATATTCGCTCT
The DNA here is from genome assembly GCF_964261635.1 of Lissotriton helveticus. Lineage (NCBI taxonomy): Eukaryota > Metazoa > Chordata > Amphibia > Caudata > Salamandridae > Lissotriton > Lissotriton helveticus. Next base: position 1,402,323,520 of record NC_136068.1, on the reverse strand, counting down.
TGGCAGTTACCTTTGGTCCATACTTGGAAAGAACAGGCGATAATGATGGTATCACTTCATTTCTCCAAATCCACCAAAATTTTTTTGCTGATCTGAAGTTATTAGTTACTAAGATGCCTAAAAAAACCAAGCAGAAGACTCAGAATCTGTCCCATAGTAAGCCATGGTATGACAGACTCTGTAGAGAGTCAAAGAAGGAATTACTATTGGCAATTAAGACCAAATCCCCAATAGACGTACAAAAAGCAAGGAGCGCTTACAAGTCTGTCCAAAGGGCTGCAAAGATAGCTTGGGAGGAAGATAAATGGGCTGAATTGCTGCTAGCCACCAAGTCACGTGATAATGTGGCCTTTTGGAGGCTGGTTGCTAATGGGAATCACGTAGGTAGGGTAACCAAAGATGTTTTCTTGGATGAGCTAACATGGGTCACACATTTTACGAACTTATATAAAAAATACGATGATCCACACATGAACATTAGTGTAGAAAATCCTGTATCCCCAACTGAACATCTGGTTTTCACTATAGGAGAAACAGAGCTGGCAATATCTCAAATTAAACCCGGGAAAGCTCCAGGTTTGGATAAAATCCCAGGGGATTTGTACAAGCACAACCTTGAAGTGTGGGCACCTTATATTAATTACTTGTGCAATACATTCTCTTGCACTTTAGAATTTCCAGAAAGTTGGAAGGGAGCAGAAATTGTTTTAATTTTTAAAAAAGGAGATAGGATGGACCCATGTAATTATCGGCCAATAAGTCTAATGGACATTTTACAGAAAATATACTCACGACACATTTTAATACGAGTGAGTAATTGGCTAGATGAAAAATCCTTTTTAACCAAATTCCAAGCCGGTTTTAGATCCAAGGTCAGTACAATAGACCAAATTTTTAGATTTTGCTGCCTCTACTGGAAGTACGTAGTGATCAAGAGGTGCCATTTATATGTAGCCTTTGTAGATTTAAGGGCTGCATTCGATTTGGTGCCGCGCAGTCTCCTATGGGCTACCTTGAGTGCAGCAGGCTTGCCATCAAATCTTGTCGCCCTGATAAAAGAGTTACATAATGGGAACTTCGCGAGAGTCAGATGGGGACCAAATGGCGAATTAACTCAAAAAATACCCATTGAAAGAGGAGTACGCCAGGGTTGCGTTCTGGCCCCGACGCTATTTTCCATTTTTGTAAACGACATCCCCTCTTCCTTAGAGAGATGTAAAAATGATTCTCCAAAATTGAATGGTGAAAAGGTGACATCCCTGCTATTTGCCGATGATACCATCCTAATCTCCCAAACAAAAAACGGGTTGCAGACATTATTAAATACCTTTGATGAATATTGCAGCCAAAAGGGATTGGAGATCAATGGCAAGAAGACCAAATGTATGGCCCTAAATCCTATTAAACCAGATAAGGGCTGTCTAACACTCAAAGGAGTCACGCTTGAATCAGTGCCACATTTCTCTTATTTAGGGGTGACTTTGGATTCAAACTTTACTTGGAAAGCCCAAATTGACAAAAGTAAATTAACCTACAAGCAAAATGTCAAACCAATACTTAGGGAGCAAAGTAAGAGCACTAGTAAAGCGGTATCCCCAGTGATGGAATTATTTAAATTTAAGGTTCAAGCATCTGTACTTTATGGTGCTGAAATATGGGGTCCCGGGTCCAGGGAATCCTTTAGTATCTTAGATAACAATTTTATGCGTAGTTTGGTAAGGGTCCCTAGAGGCACCCCGTTAGTTCCCCTGGAGCTCGATTTAAACCTCAAAGGACTGATCACCAAGTTTTGATTCGACCTCTAATGCTGTGGGTGAGACTATGGCAGGTACCCGAACTCCAAGATTACCGAGATGGGTTAAAAGAAATTATGATTCTTGACAGCCAGAGTACCACTCCATGGCTAAGGCACATCAAGATATGGTTGAATAATATAGGATTGAAACATTTTTGGGAGAATCCTGAGCAATTACCTGCTAATCCCAAATTAATCCTTAAAAGAGCCTTTTGGAGTTTTATGTTAAGTAGGACTGTAAATATTGCAACCAGTGGTACACTGGTTGCAAAGTTCCTAAACTTTAAGGATGAACCGCTTTATGAGATGTTTATGGATGAGATTGAGCCGCCACTTGCCAAAACTTTATTTTTAAAGTTTCGTTATGGTAATCTATTGATTAAAACTACTCTGGCACGTTGGGCTAGAAATCGCGACATAGCATCCCCAGAAATGGACGAACTCTGCCCAATGTGTGACCAAAACCAGACCGAAAATGAACAGCATATCCTTTTTTTCTGCCCCTTATATGCTCAAGCTAGAAGGAGGTGGATTAAACCAATATGCTTACTTTTGGGCTTGAGGTCATGCTCTCAGGCTCTAAGAATCCTACTAACAAATACATCTCAACAAATAACATTCAGTGTTAGTAGATTTTTGCTCTCTATCTTTTATCAAAGGAAAAAAGTAGGGCAACAATTGTAACTGTATGGCCCATTTTTATCCCCTTATGAATGCATGTTTCTGCTCAAATTACCATCCAACTTGTATTGTATTTTATATTTTGTGTTTTATGTATTCAAGTGATAATATGTTTTTAACTATTAATGAAATGCAATGTAATGTATGCACTATCTTTTATGGCATATTAGCCGAAATAAAGAATTTAATGAATGAATGAATGAAATCCAGAAAAGAATTATGATATCTTCCAGGGGTTGTAACAGTGAGTATTCCTAATTGTTGACTGCAGAGAGTAGGGCAATATACATCTGCTATCACTAATAGGAGCGTGGGTGCTCAAATGACACCAGGTCATTAAGTAATTTCTCAGCCGAATGTATCCACACATAATTGAACTTTTGGAAGCACGAATGTATTTTTAAAATATATATATTTATATAAGGCATGGAATAGAGTAGTATTATTTATAGTTGAACCACATTCTAGCACTTTTAATTGCTCTTTGCACATGCTTTCGATCAGGATCCGTGCTTTGAACTGAGAGTAGAGGTGACAGAACAGAGGTCAAATTTGTTTGAGAGCTGGTTCTATTTCACTGTATGCGCTTTATTGTTTCTTATGAATAAGCTCTAAGTCACCGCCTATGGCTATAGATACTTGGTGTGAACTCGGATTCGATGTCATTTTAACTAATATGCATTAAATATCAATGGTTTGTGCCCTTTCATTCCAAGTCAATTGATGTATTTATGTTTTTACTTTCTGCTCAATAAAAAAGTAATGAAGTCGAACAAAGTTTGAGCATGGTCAATTTTACAACACCGATTTCAGGTAGGAGTAGCCTCATAAGGGAGCTCAGTAAAAAGTGAGAAGAAAGAGGATGATGGAGGTTGGGTTTGCACAATTTCTTTGTGACAGGTTAGGTTCTGTGTTCAGCCTCTGTTGGTAGATACTAGGTAAGTGGAACATTCTTGATTTAATTAACAGGAATGCTACAGTAAAGGGTAATGCAAACAAGTAATTATAATAATGCATTAAAAAAGTAAAAACGAATATGTTAAGCAAATTTTTTTTATGAAGGAACAACCACTGCTTCAACCCACAAGAGACCCACCATCCAAAACCCCTAAAAAACAGTAAACTATTGCCAATCCCTTCCCCAGCTGTTCCCATCTACACTACTCACAGCAAGCCCACCCCTCTCCCTAATCTCTAAAAAACACAACATTATTTCCTACCTGTCCCCAATTGTTCTCACTCACTAGTACCCTAACACATCTATAAATTGTAACCTTGCCATGCACAGTGTTGTTATCAATGATGTAATTTCAGATGTTGCAGTTATTTTATCAATGATGCCATAGAACATGTCATGAATGATGTAATATGTGAAGTAATTAGGAGTGCATGACGAGGGTGCAAGTTATAGTTAAATTAGGGCAATGCGATCTAGTTACTTGAGATAACTTACACTAGTGAATTTTGGTAGTTATGTTTTTTTAAAACTGTATGTTTAACTAACATTTTTACCTAACTATAACATTGTTAAGCCTTTTTTTCCAGTGAATTTCTAAGGCTTTTTAAAATTGTAAACTAACATATTATTGCAATTCCTAACTGTAACATTGCTTTAACCTTTGTTTTTTTAGTGCATTTCTATGTTTTTTTATAACATTAAGGAATATGTCCATCACCTTTCCAGTCATGGGGTTGAGCGGTGGGTTGGGTACAGGACAGGCCCTGCACCCAATTTCTCACTGATGTCCCTTTGGGACCTCCCCTTCAGTCCTAGGGCACATGGTGCCTGAGAGCTAGGGATAGGGTTTTTAGTGAGGACAGGAAGTAGTGGCGCTCAAGCTTGTCTGCGTGATGTTCTCAAGAATTTTAACAAAGTACGGTGCTACCAGGTTGGTGGATTAACCCGATAACCCCCAGATTTGGGTGGGTCAAGGGATCCACACTGGAAGCTGAGCAGAGTCCCGGGCACACGTGGTGAGGATATTTGCAAAGTTTGTGTTAGTATTCCTGTTTGTTAAAAAGCGATGGTTAACACCATTGTTCGTTTTGAAAAAAGTTATTTTATAAGTCACAAGGCAAAGACTGTATTGGACAAAACAACCAGCCGACACGTGTTTCGTCACAAGGGGTTATCCTGTGACTCTTCAGGGCTGTTCCAAGTTGGAAGTGGAAGGTGAGCTGGCCTCAGGACACCGGTAATAATTCCAACCCGGGCTGGGGTATGCGATGAGCTTGCTGTCAAACGTGGATGGAGCGTGTTGATATGGGATGAAAATAACTGCTGGTTCCGGTTATAGGAACAGAAGTGGAGACTCGCAGGAGCTCTGGGATGAGATCCGAGGGCAGAGGAATTAGAATACGATGCCTGGGCGGGTTTGCCGCGGCGGTTAGAGGGCCGGTAGTGCCTAGGAATGAGTGGGTAGACGTCCAGTGTCTGTATGAGCAAGGTGGTGATGATGGAATTATAGTGGTTGTATATTTAAAGATAGGGGACTGAGTCCCCAAGTCATATAGTTGCTACCTCTACATCTTTGTTGAAGTAATGGCAACTAATCAGATCTTATCTTAAAATCTGGCAGTTTCGTGAATCCTCAGCGGTGTAAAATAAACAAAGATTTTGAGCCTTAATGTTTCAGAACTTACTGAACAGATTTACATCAAATGACGTAAATTACACTTTCCGGACAAAGACCTAACTTTCTGCCAAATTTAGTGCTATTCCGTTCAGCAGTTTTTGCGGTGTTGCTGTTAAACTTTCCTATGAATGGGGAAAATTCATTTTTGGGCCCCCTCTTTTTCATGGCACAAGCTTGATGTATCACCTCAAAACGTTTGAGGAAGGAGCTGAGGCAGATGGGACATTTTTTTTAAAGTTCTTGACGATTTTCCAAACAGTGTCAAAGTTATAGGCAAACCAAAAAATGCTTTTCTTATAGAAACATGGCCCTAATTATAACTATCCAGTGGTGACGTCAAAGAGTAATAAATACATACAAAATATGCAAAAAAGAAAGCAGAGAACTCTGAGTAGTTTCCAAACTTAGTTAGGGAGCTTACACCACCATCAACACTTTGAATCTGCTCACCTCCAATATCTGTTTTTCAAGTATTCCACAGTACTATCCACATTGTGCTAGAAAGTAACATAGCTGTTTCTCATTTTTACAGCAAAGTCTCTAATCATAGAATTAGCATTGTGCCATTCAAACCAAGATGAAAACTGACAAATGACTTTTACCACTCCATGAATATTGTTACAGCTTTGGATTGGTAAAATACCATACAAGCCAACCTAGAATGATTACAAGCAACCACTGACACATGTTTAGTTCTACTAAGAGCTCATCAGAGAGGTATTGCTTTGTCCAGAAACAAGAAAGCACCCAGTATAAGTCAAGTCAATACACTTTCAGGCTTAGAGTGCAGCATAAATTATGCAAAAAAGGTAGCAGGAAACTCTGGCTAGTTTGCTAGTTTAGAGGGAGAGCATTACATAAGAGCATTCTACAACACCAGCAACACTAAGAATCTGCTCACCTCAAATACCTGTTTTTATTAGCAATTTTTTAAGCATAGGATTAGCATAGTACCATCCACCATCCATCAATGATTTCATAGACCACAACTTCAGTGTTCTAATATGTGAAGTCATAAACAATGTGTTTGAAATTGGATTTCAGGTTGGCTAAGGCTTGCGCCCAAAGCCAGGCAGAAACCGCCACTCTAGTCAGGGCAAGGGAGTTACACGCTGAAGATAACACCTGCTCATCCCCTTGGTAGCTTGGCACGAGCAGTCAGGCTTATCTCAGAGGCAATGTGTGAAACGTTTGTGCAACACAAACCCACACTGCAGCAACAATCTAGGCACACCACAAAAGAAACTCCACACAAGGTTATATCAATAATAGTCTTTGTATTATCATAAACACATTAGAAACCTAATCACACAATATACACTGTGCAACCTGGCACTGGGCAATATTCACAGGGGATTATATACAGGACCAGGCCAATCGAGCCACCGTCAGAACCATCAGAACAGGTAAGTAAATGCAAAACACAACCAGTAACTATTCGTACCATAATGACCTAAACATTATCAGATTAGCATTAGACACCATCCTAAAATATCATAGCATGACATTAGGCAAAAACATGGTGCATAAATCACATTTGTCCTAGGCATCACATAAATGGCGTGGGGCAAAAAATCACCAACATAGCCACATTACGCAATAGGCATCATATGCCTAAACAGGGCACCACAGTAACACAGCACCTTAGGCATAATCCAAATGATGTATTACATCACAGTAGAGGCATACATCAGGGTGCATAATTCACCTTTCCTGTGCACCACATAAATCACATTAGGGCCGGGTGCCCTATCAACACACAGGTATCCACAATGACCCTCAGGCCAACTGGCCTTACTCGGGGGCTCCAATGCCCTGTGTCCAGACAGTCAGAATGGCTGCTAATGCAGCAGAATACAAGTGCGCAATTGCCCGGGCACCACTGTGCCTTCTAGATGGGTCCCCACTGGGACTCTCTAAACAATCTTGCCAAAACGTTGCAGCACCCTGCGCTGGTGCGGCGCAGGTTAGGATAAAGAAAGAGACCCTGCTTATGGGCTCTCTAAACAAAAATGCGCCACATTGCAGCTGCCTGCTACGGCGGTGCAGCTGTGATGAACCCAAGAAGCACTGACCAAGTCGGAGCGCCCTCCGGGACTCTGAGATTCAAAAGAAAGGCCCAAATGTTGCAGCTGCCCCCCGTCAGGTAGGCAGCTGGGAAATCAGCACTGGTACTCCCGGTGCCCTAAGCACTACCACAGGGGACAGGCACTGGCAATGTGCCCCGACACCCCCCAACCAGTGTACAACTGAGCCCCACTCACTGGGCTCTCTGTGGGTGACTCCGCAGGCTCCGTTAACCACCTGATGGTCTCCAGGCACCGACAATGTGCCTCAGGTGGTCCGCCCTTCATTGAAGCATCTCTCCTCTACCTCTGCTAATGCCACGGGCCATTTCTCCTTAACTGCTGTGGGGGCAGGCACCTACAATGTGTCTCGGGTCCCCACCGTCACCATCACTCTGCTGCAACTTTGCGTGCTGCTCCTAGCACTCAACAGACTTCGGGGAGCCCCCTCCTAATCTGGGCTCCTCTCAATCAGCACTGCGGGGCTCTCACCACGCACGGGAGCACCACTTGGCCACGCTACCACTTCCTGCCTCGGCCCTGCCCATGCCAGGCAACTGGCCTGCCTTTCGGGTTGCCGCGGGCAGCGCGGCAGCCCCGTTGTTGATCCTCTGTGTTCTCGGCGGTGGCCTCACACAGGGGGGCACGAACCGGCTGGGTGGGCTCCCGTTTCGGTTTTAAAGGTTATCCACAGCGCGGGGTGGACACCTGCCGATAAGGAGCCAAATGTGGGGTGGACACCGCTTAATTTAAATAAGCAACAGTGTGGCATATTCGCAGGGTGGGCAACTGCTCTTCCCAGCAATGAGGGGAATCCTCACGTCGGAATTTCCTCTAATGAAGTTGGGTCTCAGCGATGCGAAGCCCTCACGCTCCTTCTTCTGTTGGGCAAGTAAAATATAGCGCTCACAGGGCGCAAGAATCGTGTATTTAGAAAGAATGAGTCAGATCAAAAGTTCCTCCATGTCCATAGGGCATAGCTGGGCCCAGGGAGGCCAGCAAACAAGGCCCTCAGCAGGGATGTGAGCCCCAATGTGGTTCCTTCTAGGCCCCAGCTGCAGCAAGCCCCCAGCAAGTCAGAAACAGCACACCAGCATAGAACACCTTCATGGGTTCACAGTACCTATATTTATATTAGGCATTCCTTTGTCTGCAGTACAGGGCATTGGGGTGCAAGATACAACTGGTTCAGGGGAGAATTGGAGCTCTTTGTTTTTCAAGCTCCTCTTTCCCTTTGTCAGGTGGTGGCTCAGTGATCAGACACACCACAGGGGGCAGAGCCAGCATTTTACAGGCTAGGCAAGGACCAATTCAGGGTCAGGGGATTACTCCTCCCACTACTCCCAAACCAGATGTCCTAATCAGCCAAGCTCTGACTAACCCTGCCCCTCCTGGAGCCACACACACCTCCCAGCCCCTGTCACTCAAAAGCCAGACATGCAATTCACATCAGGCAGGCAGACACATAGCACACAGAAATGCCAGCTTCTAAAAGTCGCATTTCTTAAATAGTCATAATACATCTGCACACACCATTGCACAACATTGATTATGACAATTCCAACTAAACTAAACTTGACCACGCTGTACCTCTCATATCAGGAATTACCACTGACACACTTAACAGGGAATCCCCAATGCATTCCTATGGGAGGGCAACCCCACAGTAGTGAGAAACCAAAATGGCTGTTTGTCACTACTAGGACATGTCATACACTTAAGGTACATGTCCTATCGTTAACCTACAATGCACCCTTCCCATAGGGCTAGTTAGGGCCTACCTTAGAGGTGACTGGCATGCAGTAAAATGGGGGTCACGGACATAGCACGCACTTTAGGTGCCACGTCACAGTGGCAGTGACACTGCACATACAGGCCCTGCAGTGGCAGAGGCCTGGGATAGGTTTGAAAGGCTACCTTGATGAGTGGCGCAGTCAGGGCTGCAAATCCACCAGTAGCATTTAATTTACCAGCCCAGGGTATAAGAGATACCACTTTACAAGGGACTGGCAGGTAAATTAAATAGACCAAACAGGTCTAGACCAATCTTATCACATTAGTCACAGAGAGCACAAGCACTTTACACTGAACAGCAGTGCTAAAGTGCTCAGAGTCCTAAATCCACCAACACCATGTCTGTTAGAACTGGGGGTCTCTAGTTGGCAGAGGTAGGTACCACTGTCCAAATAGGGACTCTTGCTTCTAGTAAGGGTAAAGAGGAAACCCTCTGATATAACCCCTGCTCACCCCCTTGGTAGCTTGGCACGAGCAGTCACGGCTTATCAAAGGCAATGTGTAAAGTATTTGTACCAACACTCACAGTAACACAGTGAAAACACTACAAACTGGCTACACAACAGTTTAAAAAAAATAAAGGTATTTAATCTAAACTACACAAGACCAAAACGACAAAAATCCAACATAAACAGTTCAAGAATATGGTTTCAAAAGTGTTCTTAAGGTTGCGATAAAATAATCCACAGTTGCGTGAAAAGCTCACAGTTGCGTCACATTTAGCCAACAGTACCTTTAAATGCGACAAAGTTCCAAAACAGAAACTGCTGCGGTGGAAAACAAGCGATACGTCACTCCTAAGACTTTGGGGAGGCGATGCGACATCCCCGCTGGATGTAGCGGGCGTGATGCGGTGACTCCGGTCTGTATGGGGAGGGATGCGACCTTGTATGGATTCCGGTGCAGAGGTTCCATAGTGAAAAAGCTTGCAAAGAAACAATGCGATGATCTTTTGAGTTGAGACGATCTCCGGGACGACGATGCGCGGATCAGCGGTGATCTTCCTCTCGCAGCTCCTCGATGCGATGGCTCTGCGACGACACTAGCAGTGACATGATGCAGTATGCAAGCAAGCAGTGTGACGATCTCACCCAGCGACAACAGGCTCTGCGACGACACTCGCAGCGATGGTAATCTTCCCAAACCGGTCTGGTGCGTACCGCAAACAAAGGATGCCACGACTCCTGCAGCGGCAACAGGCGCTGCAACAATCTCGGCCTTCGTAGCGGCGCACTGACGGGGATGTGCTCCCCAAGCGAGCGATGTGACAAAACTTGCAGGAAGTTGGTTTCCAGCTTCCCAACACAGGTACAACTTCCAGAGGCACCACGACTGGCCCAAGCACTCAAGGAAGGACAGAACTCTCTCAGCAGAGTTCAGGGAAGCTGGGGGTGAAGTCCTTTTGTTCCTGGGACTTATTAACAGGGACCCAGCTCTTCTCAGGCCCTTGGAGATTCCTTCAAGCAAGGGGACACAGCACCAAAAGCAAAGTCCTTCCCGTCTTCTTGGCAGCAAAGCAACAGCAGGTCAGTTCAGCAGAGCAACAGTCTTCCTTCTTCAGTTTCAACTTTCTCCTTGGCAGAGGTTCCTTCTTGATTCCAGGATGATCTAATTTTTTGTAGTCAGGGGTCCTGTACTTATACCCCTAAAAGTCTTTGATCCCTTTGTGCAGGAGGGCTCTGAGCCCGGTCTGATCCAGTTCTGGGTGTTCCTTGAGCACTTTGCTTTCCTGGCCTCTCCTTTCCTTTCATAGAGAGGGGCAGGGTTGTCAGCCGCCCAGCAGGAGGTGGAGCCAGCATTGTGGAAGGCAGACACAGCCCTATTCAGGCCCAGGTGCTACCCCTCCCACCACTCTTGATGCAGATGAAGCTATTCAGCCCAGGGATGGCCCACTCAGACTCTGGGAGCCACCCAGCCCCTGTCACTCACAAACCAGACAGTCAATTCACAAACAGGCCAAGGCACACAGAAAGGTCAGACAAGAGAACAGCAACTTTCTAAAAGTGTTGTTCTCAAACACAGGATTTAAAAAAACCTTTCCTAAAAGATGTGTTATTACATTCTGAGTTCAGGGATACCGGACTTTTATGTTCTGTCTTGCTCCTATGGGAAGATATGCTGGTAGCCAGTGTAGCCAGCCTTCCCCATGATAGCCTATGGGCAAGATAGCCTTACAACAGTGAAAAACGAAAATGGCTGTAATTCACTACCAGAGCATGTCACCTGCACCAGTACATGCTCTACCTTTCACATACACTGCACCCTGCCTAAGGGGGTACCTTGGGCCGTCCATAGGGGTGACCAATGTGTAAGGAAAGGGAAGGGTTAGGCCTGGCCAGTGGGGACACTGACCAGGAGGACCTGGCAGTTCACAGACTGCACACAGGCACTGTTGTGGCATGAGACACCATTTTAGGGCTACTCACATGAGTGGCACAATCAGTACTGCAGGCCCACTAGTAGCATTTGTTATCACCAGCCCTGGCACACACAGTGCACTTTACTAGGGACTTCTTGGTGATACAAAAATGCCAATCATGAATAACCAATCATAATAACAATTTGCACAGGGAGCACTTGCACTTTGACACTGAACAGCAGTGGCAACGTGCCCAAAGCATCTAAGCCACCAAAAACGAAATCCAGCACAGCATCAAAAATACAGGTGGTAGAGGCAAAAATATAGGGGGAAACCACGCCAAAGATGCCAGGTCTAACAATGTCAGAAAAAAGGCTAGGAGAAAGGCAAAACGTTTAGGGATGACCCTGCAAAAAGGACCAAGTCCAACACAATGCATGATGACGGCATGAGCTAACAATACTTCAGTTAACTATAGCTAGTGAATTGCAGTGTTTTTGTTTTTAAAATGTTACCTTTTGAGTAACTAACATCAATTTAGCCTTTGTTTTTCTCAGTGAATTTCTGACTTTTTTTTTAATGAAAAGTAACACCTTATTACCATACCGATCTATAGCATTTTTTCTAGTGACTTTGTCACTGTCATTTTATGCAAGACGGACTTACCGGCTTTGTCAAAGGGTCAGAAGTCCAAAATATGAAAGACAAGCCAATTGACTTTATTAAGGGGATAGCGCATCAACATATATAACCCAGAGTTATTGACTTCATCATTAAAACACCACAATATATTATCAACAAGTTTACAATGTAATGTATTTTCATTGGCATACATGGTAATGATTAATAATTATTATTATTTTTATGGAAATAATTTAAATAAAGCATTTTTAATCAAAACAGCCTGTTGGGATGGAAAAGTCCTCTGCATGGTAATGGACGTGCACCACTGCACTGAGTGACCCAACTGTACTGTTGTCTGGATCCCTATTTCTGTTTTTTGTTGTCATATGCAAACATGGATCATGGGAGTGCACACAAGAATAGACCTGTATCACGGATTGCAGTCTGTTGGACCGGGAGGGGCATCGAAAGGTCTACCGTCATAGTGGTGAAATTCCTTTACCGGGAACTGAATGAGTATGATTATGAGAGTAATTTATAAAGGGAAGGAGTGCAGTCGCTCAACTATGACTTATTTGCTTTGCAACATTATCGCCTCTGAGCTTGCACCCCAAGGCTTCAAGTTTAACTTTCGAAGGATTCATCATCACGGAGGCACAAGGAAAATAACACCTAAAGTGGATTGATTTCATTACAATGACTGACAAAATCTACATTGGAATGAGGGGGCAGTTGAACTTTGCTGCTTGAACATTTTTCTTTCATTAAATGCGTATTCTTTTTTCTGGACACATATTCGTTAGTTGTAGCATTTGAATATTTGTGTTTATTTTAGAAATATGTTTTGTTTATTTTACTGTAGGATTCAAAGGGATGGATGTCATTTTGATGGAGTACATATAATTTTTCTTTGACAACTGAGTAGGGTATTATGGGAGATGCAGTTTTTCGCCATGATACACACCAGAAAAAGGGAGGGATTGGAGTGAATCACAGCATGATGGTTTACAGGTGCGAGAGCTTTTTCTTTAAAAACGGCACAAGCGTTAGGGAAATACAACATGAGTTTCTGTCATGAGGAAGTCAAGTGAGGTTATGCTGCCGGTTGTGGCGCAGAGAAGGTAAATGAGGGAGAAGGGTGGCTCGTAGTTTTGTGGAAACTGTTCAACTGGGAGGGAGCTGTGATTTATTGCATATGTTGAGAAAACTGGTGATGCACATTTTGGGAGTTGGGAAGGTTATGAGCATGGAGGGAGTTTAATGTTTCTGTGTCAATATCGTATGGTTTTTAGCTCTTTTTGGTTGAGGGTAGAGGTCATAGCAATGAACCTGGGTTTATGCACTATCGCAATGGTTGAGTAGCTGGCTTAATTGTTTCTTTATTTTATTTGCAGTTAACCCCTGAGGAAGAATTGTAAAAATTCGAAATGCATTGGGAGCATGCTGTGTTACAAAACCACTGTTTAAACATGGTTGACTTCACATGCCTCCGTCAAAGCCTGGATAGGCAACGTTTGGCACTTGAACATGACGAATAAAGAATTCAAAGCGCAAACATGCTGTCTCCGTTGTGGTGAAATATGAAGAATGATGCATGATTTAAGAAATTGGATTAACATTGATAACCAGATAATTATGATGTAACTTTGGAGGAAGTGTTTCACGCAGGAATGATTTCCTGTTCCGCAGTGCGACAGTTGGGTGCAGGAGAGATGTACCCAATCGGAGTATTCGTTTACCAGGAACTAGGCAGCATGCTGTGTGGTGATCAGTAGGAGTGAACAGGTCCTCTTTAATCTGTGTAACTGCAGTAAGGCCTATAGGCACTTTCAGTTGAAGTTCTGCTGCTGTGACCCTATCTCGCTCATTGGTCTACATCACATTGCTATGAAGTGCTGCACAGCAAAAGTGGTGTATCTGTACGTGTCTCCCAGGGAACGGTACAATACAGGAATAATGCAGTACTGGGCAGTGTGTGCCTGGTAAATGTATGTGCTTCGCGCTGTGTGCAAGTGGGGAGAAGAGCAGCAGCAGGGGCAGGACTTCAAGCCCCAGAGAGACCAGCGCCGCGAGTGAACCGGCAGCCCCTCCCAGCTCCACCTGTGGGGTATTTTTACTGCTTGCGTCTTCCGCTTCATGGGAGACGCTTCGCGCTGTGTGCCAGTGGGGAGACGAGCAGCAGCAGGGGCAGGACTTCAAACCCCAGAGAGACCAGCGCCGCGAGTGAACCGGCAGCCCCTTCCAGCTCCACCTGTGGGGTATTTTTACTGCTTGCGCCTCCCGCTTCGCGCTGTGTGCCAGTGGGGAGACGAGCAGCAGCAGGGGCAGGACTTTCAAGCCCCAGAGTGACCAGCGCCGCGAGTGAACCGGCAGCCCCTCCCAGCTTCGCCTGTGGGGTATTTAATTGCCTGCGGTCTCCCGTGTCGCGGGAAGCTTGCGGGCGTGTGCCGGGCTAAGCCCGGGCAAAGGGCGGGCAGTCTGTGGCAGTCTGGGGCTGTACGAGGCCGGGCTGGGCCACCCCCTTTGATCGTTGCTATCCTACCAAACCAGTAAGCAATTCAATGACTATATTTCTTATAGTCTTATAGTTTTATTGTTACCAAGTACCTTGTACCGATATTATTTATCCTTTCTCTGAGCCCACTGTTTGTAACTGTTATTTTAAAAACAATGTTGGGACTATCAACCAGTTACAAAAATGTCCAAACAGAAAACAATTATGGATAACTATTTAGTTAAAGTTGTGAGTAAGATTAATAATGACCGTAGAAAATCGTTGGGCCGGGAAAGTCCACCAGCCTTACTATCTACGTCCCCTGTTGCTAGCTCTGTACCGTTTATGGATCCTCCTTGTACAATTGATGTTTCACTAGAGGAATTACCGGTAGTACCAGCTTCTGATCAGGATGTATCAGTCCAGGACATATCGGATGTTCCTCTTGATACTCCATCACGGCGCTCTCCAGTTAAGAGAGCAGTAAGGACTTGTAGAAAAGCTCAGACCAAGCGTGGGGGAACACGTCACAAGAAAAGAACTGAAACCATACCCAAGAACTCTGTTCCACACAAGGAGACTATGACTAATAACAATGGAGTTAATATGAACTCCGAGCAATTTGATTTATTAGTTAATCTGATAGAGGTTAAGTTGGAATCTGTTGTCAAGCCTCTAGTGGATAAAATAGACCTACTGACAGCTGAAGTGTCTAGACTAGGAAGTCTCCTGGGTGCCCATACTGTCAACAATGAAATCCCTAGGCCTAAAGTTAGGGATGTATTAAACAGCAACGTTGCACAGAAGTTACCAGTGGGAAGAGCTAGTACTAACAACCCCGGTGAACCGGGTCCACAGGATGGCCGGATAGAACCGGCCACAGTGGTCCCAGCAATTATAGTGGGGACAGCAGTCCCATTAACTAGAAAACCCGTTTTATTAATCTCCCACCAGATTGCGCACCCTATGTTGTTGTACTTTCCAATGTCCCGCCTTTGGATTCCAATTTGACGCAACCCCTCCAGGAATCACATGATTCACTTAAAAATAAAACTGTTTCCTGGCTGAACAGGCATTGCGGGTTCCCAACAAATTACTCTGACCAAATACTCACAACTAGAAGGGTAGATTGGATCGGTAATGCTAAGAAAACCTGTAGGGGTGAATGCATCATTGTTAATTTTAAACAACCTCAACATGTTGCAACTGTCCTACTTAGAGCAGCCTCTCTAACACCGGATGAGAATGGTGTACGTGTGCATCCATTGGGGTATTTTTATAATCACCTTAGCAAGGTACCTCACCTTAATAACCAAAGTAGGCTTCCCAATACCAACAAGCACCCAATCCTTGAGATCCCGACTCAGAATAGATACCAAGTCTTGAGTACACTGGATCTGAATGATTGACATTCACAGGTTAGTAGGCTCTGTCTGAGGGTAACCTTAAATGCTCAGGTTGGAAACTTAAATGGGACTAGTATAGAGCCTGAGCAATCTCGGGTAGCAAATCCTACTCTGCACTATGGAAATAGGCTTACACCTGCCCCTGTTTCAAAGAGTGCGGTGAATACCCAGATTTTAACATGTACCGAGGAGACCAATGGTGGTCCAGTTGTGGTTGTACCCCGTGTAGAGGTTGTCAATTGTGATAATGTCTTAGATCAACGTAAAAGTTGTACTATGGAGGGTACATCTATTGTTAGCTGGAATATAGCTGGTTGGGCATCTAAAGGGGAAAAACTGGGATGGGTGGACATGATCAGGTCACACGAAATTTTATGTTTCCAAGAAACCTGGTGTCCAGAAAAACCTAGCTTTGAAGGGTTTGTTTGTTATAGTTTAGAATCTACTGAGTCACGGCATGGCAGGGCAAAGGATGGTTTGCTCATACTAATATCTGTGGACTTATTGTTGACTGTTGTTAAACATATAACATTAGGAAGCCATTCCCAAATTTTATGGGTACATCAGAAGGAAGGCTCAGAGCTGCTTTTAATTAATTTTTATAACAATATCTTTGATAACTCACGGTATAAGGTTATCGAGGAATTGGGAAATGCCCACGTGAAGCTTGAAACCGAAGTAAAATGTATTTTTAGCTACATTTGGCTGGGTGATTTTAATTCTTCGATTTGTCCACTTTCGTCCTCCAGGGCATGTGGGGTGTTAAATAATAGTCGTGAGAATACACCCCACTTTCCACATAACACATATGGGGAGGCCATAAACAATATTATGGTAACATTTGATTTAGAGCTATTAGAGCCAATGACAGATAATAGTGGTCAAATGATCCCTACATACACTGGAAGGAATACTAATTCCAACATAGATCACGTTATGGCTTCATCAAGTATTGTACCACACTGTAGGACTTTGGTAATTGAGGATCCTACTTTAAGTGACCACAATTGTATTGTATTGAGAATGGAGTCCCGGCACTGTAGAAGTCAGGACGTGTTAAAAACTCTAGTTAGTGTGGAGCCACACAGGCCAAACGGGACAAGGCTAAGGTGGAAAGGGGAAAAATACACCACAGTATTGCCTATAATTATATCAAAATCTCTGGTAGATATCGAGGGCATTCTGGCAGCAGGTACAGCGCCTGTTGCCATTGTGAATAATTTTGTTAATATCAGTAAAATTATTGACTCCTTATTTACAGGACGTAGGTCAGGTAATGCTATACACAAAAAGGGCTGGTTTGCCCATGCCTGTACAGCGATCCTTGCCCAACTCAAACAGGCCTTAACACTTAAACTGAGGGACCAGAACCATGTTACATTGTTGAGACGTGACTATAAAAACACACTCTCAAAAAGGAAGAGGGAGCTGCAATTGGAAGCATGGGATAGTTTATCTCGGGCAGCAGAAACCTCTGATAGTTGTTTGTTTTGGTCCACGGTCAATTCGCCCTTTCTTAAGGACGATAAAGTCCCACATCTTGCATCTAATGTTAGTAGTGAGGCGTGGGTATCTCATTTTCCGGCCATATTTCATGCTGGTGGCCCCAACGAGGGAGAACAAAGTTCTTGGCCTATAGTCCCGTTGGACATCTCCTTGGGAGAAGTTGAAAGTAGTATCGGGGCTAGCAAGGGAGGTAAGGCACAAGGGCCTGACGGAGTCCCCATTGATGTGTATAGGGCTGTTCCGCTGTTGTGGGGACCTATTCTTACCCTGGTTCTTAACGCAGCTGTGACGACCCTGATCCTGCCTACATGGGGAGACTCCATTATTGTCCCTATTTATAAGAAGGGGGCAAGTCAGCAGCAAGTAACTATCGTCCAATAAGTCTGCTCGACTCATCGGTGAAAGTCATGAGCAGAGTGCTGCTGTCTAGATTGGAAGTTTGGGCGGAGGAGAAGGGGGTCCTTGCGAGCTCAAAGTATGGCTTTAGAAAGGGCCGAGGGACACTAGATCAGTGCCTGAATTTAGAACTCTTAATTGGCAAGTATACAAAGGCGAAGCCCGGTACCTTGTATCTTTGTTTTGCCGATTTAAGCAGTGCATTCGATCTAGTAGACCATTCTATTCTATGGCCAGTCTTGCTAGAACTGGGTGCACCGGAGGCTATTATCTTTTTCTTAGCTAGACTGTATGAAAAGATGCAATCCTGCGTGAGTTACGGGATAAATGGAGAGTGCACCCCTAATTTCAATGTAAAGCGGGGAATTAGACAGGGTTGCGTTCTTGCCCCCCTGTTGTTCACTCTTTTTGATAACGCTGTGGACTCCGTTTTGAAAAAAGTCAAGGCGGATGCTCCACAGGTTAATGGATCAGGCGTGCCAGTTCTGCTTTATGCAGAAGACACTGTGCTATTATCAAGGACCCCTATAGGTCTACAGTGCCTGATGGATAGGTTCTCTGATTTTATTAGAGAAAGAAAGCTGTTGATTAACAAGAGTAAAACACATATAATGATTTGTGGGGCTAAAAACAATAAAATAATTCCAAAAGGGGGTGGTGATGGACAGAGTATCTGAGTTAATCAGAACACTCCTACCCAGTCAACAGATCAGGGCTTGATCCATCACCGTTTTTTAGCTCACTGCACCATCCCAGTTCAGAACCTGGCTATATGCAAATTAGTCTGTCCCTGGCCCAGTGCATCTGGGGAACAGGGCAGACCAAACTACCAAGCCAATTCTTCACTGGAAAGGAAACAAGCTTCCGGGGACCGGTTTCTGGCATTACAGCCGTCTTCGGCCCGGCTTGCTTGAATCCTGATGGTGCAGTGAGCAAGGGACTCACGTCTGAGCATACCCTTCCACACTCATGGTGGCCAAAATAATTCCAAAAGGGGGTGGTGATGGACAGAGTATCTGAGTTAATCAGAACACTCCTACCCAGTCAACAGATCAGGGCTTGATCCATCACCGTTTTTTAGCTCACTGCACCATCCCAGTTCAGAACCTGGCTATATGCAAATTAGTCTGTCCCTGGCCCAGTGCATCATGGGAACAGGGCAGACCAAACTACCAAGCCAATTCTTCACTGGAAAGGAAACAAGCTTCCGGGGACCGGTTTCTGGCATTACAGCCGTCTTCGGCCCGGCTTGCTTGAATCCTGATGGTGCAGTGAGCAAGGGACTCACGTCTGAGCATACCCTTCCACACTCATGGTGGCCAAAATAATTCCAAAAGGGGGTGGTGATGGACAGAGTATCTGAGTTAATCAGAACACTCCTACCCAGTCAACAGATCAGGGCTTGATACATCACCGTTTTTTAGCTCACTGCACCATCCCAGTTCAGAACCTGGCTATATGCAAATTAGTCTGTCCCTGGCCCAGTGCATCATGGGAACAGGGCAGACCAAACTACCAAGCCAATTCTTCACTGGAAAGGAAACAAGCTTCCGGGACCGGTTTCTGGCATTACAGCCGTCTTCGGCCCGGCTTGCTTGAATCCTGATGGTGCAGTGAGCAAGGGACTCACGTCTGAGCATACCCTTCCACACTCATGGTGGCCAAAATAATTCCAAAAGGGGGTGGTGATGGCTGGGTAGGAGTTTTCTGATTAACTCAGATACTCTGTCCATCACCACCCCCGAAGACGGCTGTAATGCCAGAAACCGGTCCCCGGAAGCTTGTTTCCTTTCCAGTGAAGAATTGGCTTGGTAGTTTGGTCTGCCCTGTTCGCATGATGCACTGCGCCAGGGACAGACTAATTTGCATATAGCCAGGTTCTGAACTGGGATGGTGCAGTGAGCTAAAAAACGGTGATGGATCAAGCCCTGATCTGTGACTGGGTAGGAGTGTTCTGATTAACTCAGATACTCTGTCCATCACCACCCCCTTTTGAAAATATTTTGGCCACCATGAGTGTGGAAGGGTATGCTCAGACGTGAGTCCCTTGCTCACTGCACCATCAGGATTCAAGCAAGCCGGGCCGAAGACGGCTGTAATGCCAGAAAACGGTCCCCGGAAGCTTGTTTCCTTTCCAGTGAAGAATTGGCTTGGTAGTTTGGTCTGCCCTGTTCCCATGATGCACTGGGCCAGGGACAGACTAATTTGCATATAGCCAGGTTCTGAACTGCGATGGTGCAGTGAGCTAAAAAACGGTGATGGATAAAGCCCTGATCTGTTGACTGGGTAGGAGTGTTCTGATTAACTCAGATACTCTGTCCATCACCACCCCCTTTCGAAAATATTTTGGCCACCATGAGTGTGGAAGGGTATGCTCAGACATGAGTCCCTTGCTCACTGCACCATCAGGATTCAAGCAAGCCGGGCCGAAGACGGCTGTAATGCCAGAAACCGGTCCCCGGAAGCTTGTTTCCTTTCCAGTGAAGAATTGGCTTGGTAGTTTGGTCTGCCCTGTTCCCATGATGCACTGCGCCAGGGACAGACTAATTTGCATATAGCCAGGTTCTGAACTGGGATGGTGCAGTGAGCTAAAAAACGGTGATGGATCAAGCCCTGATCTGTGACTGGGTAGGAGTGTTCTGATTAACTCAGATACTCTGTCCATCACCACCCCCTTTTGAAAATATTTTGCCCACCATGAGTGTGGAAGGGTATGCTCAGACGTGAGTCCCTTGCTCACTGCACCATCAGGATTCAAGCAAGCCGGGCCGAAGACGGCTGTAATGCCAGAAACCGGTCCCCGAAGCTTGTTTCCTTTCCAGTGAAGAATTGGCTTGGTAGTTTGGTCTGCCCTGTTCCCATGATGCACTGGGCCAGGGACAGACTAATTTGCATATAGCCAGGTTCTGAACTGGGATGGTGCAGTGAGCTAAAAAACGGTGATGGATAAAGCCCTGATCTGTTGACTGGGTAGGAGTGTTCTGATTAACTCAGATACTCTGTCCATCACTACCCCCTTTTGAAAATAAAAACAATAAAAAGCATGCCTTTTTTATTGAAGGGGTGAAAGTGAAGCAAGTGGAGACATTTTGCTACTTGGGTGTTACATTTACGAGTACTGGTAGCTGGTCCCAAGAACTTTTAAATGTCAGGACTAAGATGGCAAAGAGTGCCTATGGTATATTTAAATTCGCCTCCAAGATCGGCGATAGGCGGATCAGGGACATGATGTTGATTTACAAGGCCAGGCGTGTCTCAATTGCGTTATATGAGCAGGGCTATGGGGCTATACAAATGTAGGTTCTGTGCAAAGGGAAGAAATTAGCTTCCTTAAAAAACTTCTTTGCCTACCAACCTCAGCCCCAAATGAGTTGATCCATAGGGAATTGGTTGTCGCTTATTTAGGCGACCTCATCCTGCTGAGGCCTCTGATGATATGGCGTGCGATTTGGCGGAAGGAAGAGACTGCTTTTAATCAAAACGTCATCAAGGACTGTCTAGATCTGGACAATTATATCAAGATACCTTGGCTCAAGTATGTTGTAGACAGCTTCCGGGATATTTTTGGGCTTAACTTATTGGTAGAACCATGTTCTGCAGGAAACATCTCTAAATTAGATATGGAAAATACTTTTATGTTGTATAGAGCCCAGAAACATCTAATAGTTAACTGTCACCTTACTACAGTCCACCTTTATAAAAAATATATTGAAAGCGATGGTTTCCAGTTATACTTGAACATGGTAACTAGACCTGCCCATAGGTTTGTTTTAACCAGACTCAGATTTGGTACGGCTCACGTTTTGGTGGCTTTCCTCCAACCAAAGAAGCACCCCGTCGGGCCGTGCCCATGTGATGGGCGTTCGAAGCAAAGCAACCTGCACTTTATGCTAATTTGTACTCTCTTCTCGAATGTCAGGGTGGCCTACTTGAAGCCAATCTTTGTAAAGTATGGTGTCAGAAATGTGGAGGACGCAATGAAGTTGATGTACAACGTGAATTCTACAGACAAATGTTTTTATACAGCGACTTTTATATGTAAATCAATCCAGTTTAGAAATTGCATGATATTTTAAATATATTTATTCTTTTCATTTTCTGAAATTGTATCTGTATTTTATTATGCATTTTGCTTGTGTGCTTTTATGGTCATTGTCAAACATGTACCGAATAAAGCTTCATGAAATGAAATGTATGTGCTGGATGTATGTGTGCCTGTGAGTGATACAATACAAGAAGGATGTAGTGGTCTACTGTGTGTGCTTGGTAAATGCATGTTCCTGATATGTGCATTCCTAGGAGTGGTAAAATACATGAAGGATACACGTGTGCGTGTTAAATGCATATGCTGGGTGCAAGTGTGCCTGTGAGTGGTACAGTACATTAAGGATACAGTGCTGTGAACTGTGTGTATATTACATGCATGTACTGTGTGCACATGTGTGCCTGTGAGTAGTATAATGCATGGCAGACCACGGACTCCATTTTGGAAACGTGTAAATGTGAAATATGAAGAGGAATCCCCACAGACAGATTTATATATTGCTACATTCTTGAAAGCTGGACAGAAAACACTTGAGAAGGGAGATCCAGGCTTCGACCTACAATTCATTAGGTGCTCTTTGATTCAGAGAGATGACAAAAGAAAGGTGCCTGGGGACATCTCTGGAAGGAGATGAGGCATAAGGGAATCATAAAATGGAGGGTTAAGGTCCTGTGCTAATCTTATGATATCACTGTGGCTGACATCCAGGTGTGAACTCTCGTCACATCCATGGCCTGTGTAGTGAGGCTATCACCTTTAGAGTTTGCTCTTACTGTGACAGACTGCTTTCAAGAGGAAAAGAGGGCAGAGGAGTGGGAACTTCAAAAGGAGGCAGTCCCAACATAAATTTGAAAATCTCAGATTCTAAATCACATTTGGTGCCTGTAAATGGACTATAAGAAGAGGAGATTGAGACCAGGAACTGTTAAGCAGCCAGTCAGCCCGTGAGAGCAAAAGTAGCACTACAGGACTTCTGCGTGTGACTAGGACTAGGGGCCAAGTTTTGTTAGTGTCTCAGCTGGGTGAAGGGACATTATCCAGGGAATCCAAGACCACCTGCCCTGGAGCACCAGGGCCAGCCTGCTTGCTAAGACCAGTGTGACTTGTCAGAAAAAAAGAGCATCGACGGGAGTGAGGTCTAGTGGGGAATCCAATCGAGGGGATTTCCTGAGCGAGGTGTTAGGAATGGCTGCTGCACCAATCGAGTCTTTCCCCATGTGTGGGACAAAGTCTGTAAACCTTGCATGCCAAGGGAGGGCTGCTGTGAAATGAGCCAGTGAGGCAGTGGTGGCCTCATATGCCAGGAGGGGACGTCGTAAAGTGAACTACCCTTATCACTGTGCTGACCAGGTTGGATCCCTGTGCAGTGAGGGATCACCATGGATGAAGTAGGCCCTAACCCTAGCTTGATGAAGAGCCAGTGACACTGTATACCAGATGGGGCCGCCGTGTGGCCATTTGCTGTGCCAATCAAAACAGTGCTCATTAATAGCAGAGGTATAGTGACTCTGTATGCCAGAGGGGAACACTAAACTAGCAAGAAGTGTGACCTGACCAGGAGCATCACCAGAGTGAGGCAGTTGTGGGATCCTCCACCCATTTATATTGGGACAAGGGACCAGCATTAGGAACTATTCATCACCTTCTCTCCAGCGAAAGGCGGACTGAAAGACTTACTTTTCAAGGAGGAGCTGGGAGGAAACTCTGGTCTCTGCAGAAGAGTACCCGCGTGTGGGGAATAGGGGGATATAATCTATTATACCTGGACTTTGTACAGTGAACTCATCTGAACCAGCTACTGCTGCTCCAGTGTCTGCAGAGAGGGAATGCTGAAGAAGTCTGGACACTAGGATCCTGCAGGTGTTGATAAGCCTGAATTCTGGCCAAGCTGGCCCCCTGGGAACTTGCTTGCTAGATAGTGGTTCTGTGCTGGAACACTTTTGACTTTACAGTAGAGTCATAGTGGACTCTTGAGACTCAAACTAATAGTCGAGATTACCCTTGATGCTACCTAAAGTGAATGGTGAATAACCACTATAGGTATAGTTAGGAGGTAATGGGACACATGAACCTGCCTAAGAAACACTGGAGCCCTGACCTCAGGGGGAGTGTGTGGTTGTGTTTTAATGCTATACTTCACCTTGTATTGATACTGGTAAAAAAAAAAGGCATGATCTTTAGTCATAAAAATAAGAATTTGACTGAACAATACTTCATTGCTGTGCATTTCTGAGCTGTCAGCCTGTATTCAACCTCTGTATCTATCAGCCCCACCCCCGCAGAAGCCTTGGATTGTTCAGAACATGTAACTACTACTGTGAGTCAAGTGCTGAATGGGTACTTGGCCCAGTTGCTTCAAACCCATAGTAGGTCTAGCCTGGGACATCAGGAGTGAAAGGCATCAACCCCAATAGTTGGCCCCAACAGCTCCTGCTTGCCTGTGGCCGTCTGAAGAGGGTTCTGACACAGTCATTAACATGCCTTGGAATCTTTCTTTAACGTTCTTCAGGCCACAAAAATAAAACCATAGAACCAACCACAAGGGTTCCCTGCTCTCTAGCTTAAGAGCATACAGCTCCATCTCGAAGTGCTTTAAAAACTATGGTTTCCGGGATTCATGCATTCAATGAAGCATGAAACTAGCTACTTTTTAAAAAATGTTTCTAGGTGGTATGCACGACCTGCAGCCCCATACAACAATGCAAAAAATCTTGGTGGTGCCCCTGCCCCTTCTAAGTACTCCAAGACAATACAATTATTTAAATCTATAGCCCTTGCAGGGCTTTATGGGGTGCTCCTTAGTGAGATCAGAGAATACAAACTGAGAGGCTACTCTGCTCATCTCGCATGCTTTGTAAGTAAAAAAAAGAAATCGATTTAAATATGAGTGCCCCCGTCCAACCTGGGGCATCCAATAACTTCAACATGTTGGGGGCGGTGAGGCAAAGCCCATGTCCCCTGCAGCCCACCGGCTCCTCTGCCAGCACCCATTCTGGGTAACAGTGGGAGCCAGTAATTCTCTTTTTTCAGGGATGTCCCTGTCCAACTGTCCAACGTAGGACCCACTGCCTCCTCATTCAGCACTCAACCAAGTGCGTTTGGGAGCTGGCTTCACTAGTGCGCTTCATCCTGTCTAGATGCAGATTTTCTTTCTAGTCCCACTGTGCGCTGGGCAGGGGACAATCTACAGTGTCCCTGGGGATGGTCACCAGGAAACTGCTTTGCATATGGCCTCCCCAGAGTCCTTCTTTGTCTCCACACCCCCTCATCCAAAAATTCCATCAGCCCCCAGAACCGGATCTCCAGGGTCTTCAAATAGCGTAGGGAAGGGGGCCACATATCCCCATCCCAAATAAATTACATGAGTTCCTGGGATAGCATATCCAGGGCCTTTAAATGGCTCAGGCTGCATTCCCTCTTCCCCCAAAAATAACATCAGCCTTGGGGGATGAGGTCGGGAAAAGGGGCCACATGCCTCCTCCCTAACAAAAGGATTCACTGGCCACCCAGGCCATGGCCCACCCCAAGAGGCTTTTATTCATGTGTAAAGGGTGGGAGCTCACCGTTTAAAAAACAAAGAATAAGTTACCAGGGACCTGTGTTTCTTTCTAGGAACTGCAGTGATGTAAAAAAAAAAGAATTTTTTGGCCACACCACCAATCCAAGGCGGTCCAGTTATCTCTACCCTGCACTATATATGTTTTTGTTACTTATTTTCAGGCCAAGGGACTGAGTCCACAGGTCCTAAAATGGATGTGAAATGAAATGAAATGAAATGAAATGAAATGAAATGAAAAATTGCATTTGTATAGCGCATAACTGCCCTAGGGCCTCGCAGCGCTTGAAGATAAAATGGTTTAGCGCAGGCTCGGGGCAGATCAGCAGGATTTAGCAAACAAATGCGTTTTCAAGGCCTTTCTGAATGAGAGGAGGTTGCTATTTCCTCGGATGGCAAAGGGGAGGGCATTCCAAAGTCTGGTCGCCGAATGGGAAAAAGAGCGGCCACCCCAACGGGCTTTGTTAATTTTAGAGGAGGTGGCCAGCTGCAAGGTACCAGACCGAAGGGGGCGTGCTGGGACATAAGGCGTGACCAAAGGGTGCAGAATCGCTGGGCCTACACGGTGAAAGGATTTGTGCATAATGCACAAAGCTTTAAACTGCACTCTGGCAGCCATTGGGAGCCAGTGGAGGTCTTTCAGAGCCTTCCTCGCCGACTGCCGACGGGAGAGATTGAACAGTAGGCGGGCCGCACTGTTTTGTGTGACCTGAAGCCTCTGCAGTACCGAAGCCGGTGCTCCTAGGTAGAGAGCATTCCCATAATCCAGGCGAGAGAGAATCAGGGCCTGTCACTAATACTTTGTTGAGATTGGCAGCAGCTAATCAGATTTAATATTTTGATCTGTTCATTATGCTGTTTTTTTATACTGCTGTTCAATTTTCCTAAGGAAAATTGTATGGGGAAAACAGGTTTTTGGACCCCTGCTTTTTCTATGCCACCAATGATGTATCACGCCAAAACTTTCCAGGAAGAACCTTGGGTGCTTAAAACCTTTTTTGGGGTAATGTTTAGTAAAGATTTGGCAAACTGTGTCATTTTAGCAACCCATAAAATACATTTTCTATGGAAATGTGGTCATGACTACAGCTACCCAGAGGTACTTATGTTATCCTCTACTATAGAATTACCATTAAAAGGGGTCATGGTAATTGTAGAGTATGAGGAAAAGATGGGAATTTTTCAGGCTTTACTGAATATTAGGCAAGAATTGGACTTTGTGTGCTTATTCCCACAAGTTTTTCATTGTGAGACTTCACCCACTTGCAGCAGGTAAAATCTACCAGTTAGGGTCAGACTGGCCTTTTAGTCAAGCGGACATTTTGCGGGTGGGTTGGTGCTCTAAAAAGGCGGATTTTGAAAGCGTAAGGTTGCTTGTGGTATCTCTTTCACTCTCCCTAGGTTCCCGAGGTTAATTGCAGCAGGTATATGGAAGCTTCCAGAGAGAGAGAGAAAGAGGGAAGGAGGGGTGAAGAGTGGGAGAAAGTGATCAGAGAGGGAGAGGAGAGAGTGGAGAGAAGGAGGGATAGATAATTTATTGATGGAAAGGGTGAGAGTGAGCAAAGACAAAGGAAGCAGTCTTGGTTTTGGGCATTTTAGCCTGGGCTGGTTTTGGCTCGACACTGCTCGCAGTGAAACCACCAATGAGGTGCAGTGTTCCTGAGGACATATTATTCCGACGGGGTCGGTAATGCCTGTCTGATCATTGGTTTGTTTACTCCTAATGAGGGCAGAGTGTAGTCCAAGCGACGGAAGCAAGTTAAAACCTCTAACACCTGCACCAGCATTTTCTCTTGCAAGTTTTGTTTAAAAATCATTGATTAACAAACTACATTCCATTTCCAGGTTCATTGAAAAAACTCGCAATTCATAGTATCGTCACACCTCCCAGTGGAAGTCTGGCAACGAGTATTATAGGGTATCGTAAGCATTCCACAATAAAGGACCCACCATGCAATAAATATCATCTTGAGCTGTCTTCTGAAAACAAGAGATCCTATGCTGAAAATTATTAATGAGATCTTTTATGCTTTCACATTTCATTTATAAAACAGAACGTGAGGGGCGCCTAGGACACGCATTTTTTGTTTAATTGATTTCACAGAAAACCAGAGCGCTTGGTATGCATGAGTGTTTCCTGCTCAAAAGCTTATGAAGTTCATCGACAGACTCTGTAAATGCTGACAATGAAATTTGTAGTGATAGTAAATCAATAGCTTTTTTGATCAATGCTCACGGAAGCCTGGCGTTTGTTATCACCCGGCATGATTGATTTCTATTGAATTCTTGTACACAACCAAGACTTCTAGCCTTCACCTTAAGTAAGAGGCAAACGTGTTCCCTTCGGAATGACATTCATTGTATGTATGATTCAGACAGAAGCGATAAAGATTGTGAAAATATTATACTTGGTTAGAGCAAAATCAATTTACAACAATCTGCTTGTCAGAACCTAGTAGTGGGAGAAAGCAACACATTCCTCCTCACTATTAGTGAACGTGCATTCACTGGGATTCAATGTAGATACATGCTAATTTGAATATGCCATGGAAATACTGCAATTAACGATTAACTTCATGCTGTATTCATTTTAATTTAGCATACATTGGGCAAGCAAAAGGTTGTTGTTTGCTGTTAAAAGATATAGCTGCCCCCTCTCAGAAAGTAAGGTAAATACAACATATTATAACATTCCTGGTATTTACTTTTTTGGGCTAATCTTGCAGTTATGCATTTTATTTTATTTTTCAGTCTATCTGGCAGTAATGCATGCCCTGTTTCAATAACTCATTCATATGACGGCGATGAAGGAGAGAGAATACACACTTCATACACTCTACCCAAACTTTCGTGCTCAGCTTGACAAATTATAATCATTAACAGAGTTGATGGAAGTTTCTCTGCGGTCTCAGTGTCACTATTTGGTAACTTGACCATGACAGAAGAGAAAACATAGTGCACGATACAACCAATTAAGTACAATTGAGCAAAAAGGATAGTAAATGCAATTTCAAGGCAAATATTCTATTTAACACTATACTTTGAATGTGTAAACCTATATTTATCTATCTATATATCTATATCTACGTTTATATATACATATATATATATTTGTGTATATATATATATACATATATATATATATATGTATGTATATATATATTCACTCCACAAGGTTGCCCAAATGAAGACGCCTCACATGAAGAGTTACTGCCTTTATTTGCAGACAGCTGCAGAGCCGTCATTACCACTCGTCTCTGAATCAAAATTGCTGAATTACCGACGCATTTCAGACATCTGTGTCTCCTTCCTCATGGGCTCAGCATTAATGGAAACAGCAGCAAGGTGTAGGACCACCTGTTAAATACAGTCCAACTCTCGCCCCAGTGGAGTCGGCAAAAAGGCCTCACGGTTACTGTAGTCCCGCAAAATACCAACCAGTTTGAGTGCTGCTGTAAAATCCAAATGAATTCTTTCCCCAGTGGGTGAGTACGTGGTGGAACAATAGCACTGATGCCCTTGACCTCATGCAAAAAGTGCCTCCTCATTCCTTTAAATGTCCATGATTACAAGCGCTGTGAAGCCGCCATGTTCAGGTAGCGGGCTGTCTTCGCGGCCGGACTAGCCGCTCAAATTCATTCCACAAGGTTGCCCAAATGAAGACGCCTCACATGAAGAATTACTGCCTTTATTTGCAGACAGCTGCAGAGCCGTCATTACCACTCGTCTCTGAATCAAAATTTCCGAATTACTGACGCGTTTCAGACATCTGTGTGTCCTTCCTCATGGGCTCAGCATTAATGGAAACAGCAGCAAGGTGTAGGACCACCTGTCAAATACAGTCCAAGTCCTGCCCAGTGGGCGTCGGCAAAAAGGCCACATCGTTACTTTAGTCCCCCTAAATACAAACCCGTTTGGGTGCTGCTGTAAAATACAAATGGATTCTTTCCCCAGCGGGTAAGTACGTGCTGGAACAATAGCACTGCTGCCCTAGACCTCATGCAAAAAGTGCCTCCTCATTCCTTTAAACGCCCATGATTACAAGCGCTGTGGAGCCGCCATGTTCAGGTAGCGGGGTGTCTTCGCGGCCGGACTAGCCGCTCAAATTCATTCCACAAGGTTGCCCAAATGAAGACGCCTCACATAAAGAGTTACTGCCTTAATTTGCAGACAGCTGCAGAGCCGTCATTAACACTCGTTTCTGAATCAAAATTGCCGAATTACCGACGCGTTTCAGACATCTGTGTGTCCTTCCTCATGGGCTCAGCATTAATGGAAACAGAAGCAAGGTGTAGGACCACCTGTTAAATACAGTCCAGGTCCCGCCCCAGTGGCCGTCGGCAAAAAGGCCTCATGGTTACTGTAGTCCTGCAAAATACCAATCCGTTTCGGTGCTGCTGTAAAATCCTTATGAATTCTTTCCCCAGTGGGTGAGTACGTGGTGGAACAATAGCCCTGCTGCCCTTGACCTCATGCAAAATGTGCCTCCTCATTCCTTTAAACGTCCATGATTACAAGCGCTGTGGAGCCGCCATGTTCAGGTAGCGGGGTGTCTTCGCGGCCGGACTAGCCGCTCAAATTCATTCCACAAGGTTGCCCAAATGAAGACGCCTCACATAAAGAATTACTGCCTTTATTTGCAGACAGCGGCAGAGCCGTCATTACCACTCGTCTCTGAATCAAAATTTCCGAATTACTGACGCGTTTCAGACATCTGTGTGTCCTTCCTCATGGGCTCAGCATTAATGGAAACAGCAGCAAGGTGTAGGACCACCTGTCAAATACAGTCCAAGTCCTGCCCAGTGGGCGTCGGCAAAAAGGCCACATGGTTACTTTAGTCCCCCTAAATACAAACCCGTTTGGGTGCTGCTGTAAAATACAAATGGATTCTTTCCCCAGTGGGTAAGTACGTGCTGGAAAAATAGCACTGCTGCCCTAGACCTCATGCAAAAAGTGCCTCCTCATTCCTTTAAACGCCCATGATTACAAGCGCTGTGGAGCCGCCATGTTCAGGTAGCGGGGTGTCTTCGCGGCCGGACTAGCCGCTCAAATTCATTCCACAAGGTTGCTCAAATGAAGACGCCTCACATGAAGAGTTACTGCCTTAATTTGCAGACAGCTGCAGAGCCGTCATTACCACTCGTTTCTGAATCAAAATTGCCGAATTACCGACGCGTTTCAGACATCTGTGTGTCCTTCCTCATGGGCTCAGCATTAATGGAAACAGAAGCAAGGCGTAGGACCACCTGTTAAATACAGTCCAGGTCCCGCCCCAGTGGCCATCGGCAAAAAGGCCTCATGGTTACTGTAGTCCTGCAAAATACCAACCCGTTTCGGTGCTGCTGTAAAATCCTTATGAATTCTTTTCCCAGTGGGTGAGTACGTGGTGGAACAATAGCCCTGCTGCCCTTGACCTCATGCAAAATGTGCCTCCTCATTCCTTTAAACGTCCATGATTACAAGCGCTGTGGAGCCGCCATGTTCAGGTAGCGGGGTGTCTTCGCGGCCGGACTAGCCGCTCAAATTCATTCCACAAGGTTGCCCAAATGAAGACGACTCACATAAAGAATTACTGCCTTTATTTGCAGACAGCGGCAGAGCCGTCATTACCACTCGTCTCTGAATCAAAATTTCCGAATTACTGACGCGTTTCAGACATCTGTGTGTCCTTCCTCATGGGCTCAGCATTAATGGAAACAGCAGCAAGGTGTAGGACCACCTGTCAAATACAGTCCAAGTCCTGCCCAGTGGGCGTTGGCAAAAAGGCCACATGGTTACTTTAGTCCCCCTAAATACAAACCCGTTTGGGTGCTGCTGTAAAATACAAATGGATTCTTTCCCCAGTGGGTAAGTACGTGCTGGAAAAATAGCACTGCTGCCCTAGACCTCATGCAAAAAGTGCCTCCTCATTCCTTTAAACGCCCATGATTACAAGCGCTGTGGAGCCGCCATGTTCAGGTAGCGGGGTGTCTTCGCGGCCGGACTA
The DNA here is from genome assembly GCF_964261635.1 of Lissotriton helveticus. Classification (NCBI taxonomy): domain Eukaryota; kingdom Metazoa; phylum Chordata; class Amphibia; order Caudata; family Salamandridae; genus Lissotriton; species Lissotriton helveticus. Next base: position 1,402,292,176 of record NC_136068.1, on the reverse strand, counting down.
GCTGCTCAAATTCATTCCACAAGGTTGCTCAAATGAAGACGCCTCACATGAAGAGTTACTGCCTTAATTTGCAGACAGCTGCAGAGCCGTCATTACCACTCGTTTCTGAATCAAAATTGCCGAATTACCGACACGTTTCAGACATCTGTGTGTCCTTCCTCATGGGCTCAGCATTAATGGAAACAGAAGCAAGGCGTAGGACCACCTGTTAAATACAGTCCAGGTCCCGCCCCAGTGGCCGTCGGCAAAAAGGCCTCATGGTTACTGTAGTCCTGCAAAATACCAACCCGTTTCGGTGCTGCTGTAAAATCCTCATGAATTCTTTTCCCAGTGGGTGAGTACGTGGTGGAACAATAGCCCTGCTGCCCTTGACCTCATGCAAAAAGGGCCTCCTCATTCCTTTAAACGTCCATGATTACAAGCGCTGTGGAGCCGCCATGTTCAGGTAGCGGGGTGTCTTCGTGGCCGGACTAGCCGCTCAAATTCATTCCACAAGGTTGCCCAAATGAAGACGCCTCACATGAAGAATTACTGCCTTTATTTGCAGACAGCTGCAGAGCCATCATTACCACTCGTCTCTGAATCAAAATTGCCGAATTACCGACGCGTTTCAGACATCTGTGTGTCCTTCCTCATGGGCTCAGCATTAATGGAAACAGAAGCAAGGCGTAGGACCACCTGTTAAATACAGTCCAGGTCCCGCCCCAGTGGCCGTCGGCAAAAAGGCCTCATGGTTACTGTAGTCCTGCAAAATACCAACCCGTTTCGGCGCTGCTTTAAAATCCTTATGAATTCTTTCCCCAGTGGGTGAGTACGTGGTGGAACAATAGCCCTGCTGCCCTTGACCTCATGCAAAAAGGGCCTCCTCATTCCTTTAAACATCCATGATTACAAGCGCTGTGGAGCCGCCATGTTCAGGTAGCGGGGTGTCTTCGCGGCCGGACTAGCCGCTCAAATTCATTCCACAAGGTTGCCCAAATGAAGACGCCTCACATGAAGAATTACTGCCTTTATTTGCAGACCGCTGCAGAGCCGTCATTACCACTCGTTTCTGAATAATAATTGCCGAATTACCGACGCGTTTCAGACATCTGTGTGTCCTTCCTCATGGGCTCAGCATTAATGGAAACAGCAGCAAGGTGTAGGACTGCCTGTTAAATACAGTGCAAATCCCGCCCCAGTGGGCGTCAGCAAAAAGGCCTCATGGTTACTGTAGTCCCGCAAAATTATAACCCGTTTGGGTGCTGCTGTAAAATCCAAATGAGTTCTTTCCCCAGTGGGTGAGTACGTGGTGGAACAATAGCACTGCTGCCCTTGACCTCATACAAAAAGTGCCTCCTCATTCCTTCAAACGCCTGTGATTACAAGCGCTGTGGAGCCACCATGTTCAGGTAGCGGGGTGTCTTCGCGGCCGGACTAGCCGCTCAAATTCTTTCGACAAGGTTGCCCAAATGAAGACGCCTCACATGAGGAGTTACTGCCTTTATTTGCAGACAGCTGCAGAGCCGTCATTACCACTCGTCTCTGAATCGAAATTTCCGAATTACTGACGCGTTTCAGACATCTGTGTGTCCTTCCTCATGGGCTCAGTATTAATGGAAACAGCAGCAAGGTGTAGGACCACCTGTCAAATACAGTCCAAGTCCTGCCCAGTGGGCGTCGGCAAAAAGGCCACATGGTTACTTAAGTCCCCCTAAATACAAACCCGTTTGGGTGCTGCTGTAAAATACAAATGGATTCTTTCCCCAGTGGGTAAGTACGTGCTGGAACAATAGCACTGCTGCCCTAGACCTCATGCAAAAAGTGCCTCCTCATTCCTTTAAACGCCCATGATTACAAGCGCTGTGGAGCCGCCATGTTCAGGTAGCAGGGTGTCTTCGCGGCCGGACTAGCCGCTCAAATTCATTCCACAAGGTTGCCCAAATGAAGACGCCTCACATGAAGAATTACTGCCTTAATTTGCAGACAGCTGCAGAGCCGTCATTACCACTCGTTTCTGAATAAAAATTGCCGAATTACGGACTCATTTCAGACATCTGTGTGTCCTTCCTCATGGGCTCAGCATTAATGGAAACAGAAGCAAGGTGTAGGACCACCTGTTAAATACAGTCCAGGTCCCGCCCCAGTGGCCGTCGGCAAAAAGGCCTCATGGTTACTGTAGTCCTGCAAAATACCAACCCGTTTCGGTGCTGCTGTAAAATCCTTATGAATTCTTTCCCCAGTGGGTGAGTACGTGGTGGAACAATAGCCCTGCTGAGCTTGACCTCATGCAAAAAGTGCCTCCTCATTCCTTTAAACATCCATGATTACAAGCGCTGTGGAGCCGCCATGTTCAGGTAGCGGGGTGTCTTCGCGGCCGGACTAGCCGCTCAAGTTCATTCCACAAGGTTGCCCAAATGAAGACACCTCACATGAAGAAATACTGTCTTTATTTGCAGACAGCTGCAGAGCCGTCATTACCACTCGTCTCTGAATCAAAATTGCCGAATTACCGACGCATTTCAGACATCTGTGTGTCCTTCCTCATGGGCTCAGCATTAATGGAAACAGAAGCAAGGTGTAGGACCGCCTGTTAAATACAGTGCAAGTCCCGCCCCAGTGGGCGTCGGCAAAAAGGCTTCATGGTTACTGTAGTCCCGCAAAATTATAACCCGTTTGGGTGCTGCTGTAAAATCCAAATGAGTTCTTTCCCCAGTGGGTGAGTACGTGGTGGAACAATAGAACTGCTGCCCCTGACCTCATGCAAAAAGTGCCTCCTCATTCCTTTAAACACCCGTGATTACAAGCGCTGTGGATCCGCCATGTTCAGGTAGCGGGGTGTCTTCGCAGCCGGACTAGCCGCTCAAATTCATTCCACAAGGTTGCCCAAATGAAGACGCCTCACATGAAGAGTTACTGCCTTAATTTGCAGACAGCTGAAGAGCCGTCATTACCACTCGTTTCTGAATCAAAATTGCCGAATTACCGACGCGTTTCAGACATCTGTGTGTCCTTCCTCATGGGCTCAGCATTAATGGAAACAGAAGCAAGGTGTAGGACCACCTGTTAAATACAGTCCAGGTCCCTCCCCAGTGGCCGTCGGCAAAAAGTGCTCCTGGTTACTGTAGTCCTGCAAAATACCAACCCGTTTCGGTGCTGCTGTAAAATCCTTATGAATTCTTTCCCCAGTGGGTGAGTACGTGGTGGAACAATAGCCCTGCTGCCCTTGACTTCATGCAAAAAGTGCCTCCTCATTCCTTTAAACGTCCATGATTACAAGTGCTGTGGAGCCGCCATGTTCAGGTAGCGGGGTGTCTTCGCGGCCGGAATAGCCGCTCAAATTCATTCCACAAGTTTGCCCAAATGAAGACGCCTCACATGAAGAATTACTGCCTTTATTTGCAGACAGCTGCAGAGCCGTCATTACCACTCGTCTCTGAATCAAAATTTCCGAATTACTGACGCATTTCAGACATCTGTGTGTCCTTCCTCATGGGCTCAGCATTAATGGAAACAGCAGCAAGGTGTAGGACCACCTGTCAAATACAGTCCAAGTCCTGCCCAGTGGGAGTCGGCAAAAAGGCCACATCGTTACTTTAGTCCCCCTAAATACAAACCCGTTTGGGTGCTGCTGTAAAATACAAATGGATTCTTTCCCTAGTGGGTAAGTATGTGCTGGAACAATAGCACTGCTGCCCTAGACCTCATGCAAAAAGTGCCTCCTCATTCCTTTAAACGCCCATGATTACAAGCGCTGTGGAGCCGCCATGTTCAGGTAGCAGGGTGTCTTCGCGGCCGGACTAGCCGCTCAAATTCATTCCACAAGGTTGCCCAAATGAAGACGCCTCACATGAAGAGTTACTGCCTTAATTTGTAGACAGCTGCAGAGCCGTCATTACCACTCGTTTCTGAATAATAATTGCCCAATTACCGACGCGTTTCAGACATCTGTGTGTCCTTCCTCATGGGCTCAGCATTAATGGAAACAGAAGCAAGGTGTAGGACCACCTGTTAAATACAGTCCAGGTCCCGCCCCAGTGGCCGTCGGCAAAAAGGCCTCATGGTTACTGTAGTCCTGCAAAATACCAACCCGTTTTGGTGCTGCTGTAAAATCCTTATGAATTCTTTCCCCAGTGGGTGAGTACGTGGTGGAACAATAGCCCTGCTGCCCTTGACCTCATGCAAAAAGTGCCTTCTCATTCCTTTAAACGTCCATGATTACAAGCGCTGTGGAGCCGCCATGTTCAGGTAGCGGGGTGTCTTCGCGGCCGGACTAGCCGCTCAAATTCATTCCACAAGGTTGCCCAAATGAAGACACCTCACATGAAGAATTACTGCCTTTATTTGCAGACAGCTGCAGAGCCGTCATTACCACTCGTCTCTGAATCAAAATTGCCGAATTACCGACGCGTTTCAGACATCTGTGTGTCCTTCCTCATGGGCTCAGCATTAATGGAAACAGAAGCAAGGTGTAGGACCGCCTGTTAAATACAGTGCAAGTCCCGCCCCAGTGGGCGTCGGCAAAAAGGCCTCATGGTTACTGTAGTCCCGCAAAATTATAACCCGTTTGGGTGCTGCTGTAAAATCCAAATGAGTTCTTTCCCCAGTGGGTGAGTACGTGGTGGAACAATAGAACTGCTGCCCTTGACCTCATGCAAAAAGTGCCTCCTCATTCCTTTAAACGTCCATGATTACCAGCGCTGTGGAGCCGCCATGTTCAGGTAGCGGGGTGTCTTCGCGGCCGGACTAGCCGCTCAAATTCATTCCACAAGGTTGCCCAAATGAAGACGCCTCACATGAAGAATTACTGCCTTTATTTGCAGACAGCTGCAGAGCCGTCATTACCACTCATCTCTGAATCAAAATTTCCGAATTACTGACGCGTTTCAGACATCTGTGTGTCCTTCCTCATGGGCTCAGTATTAATGGAAACAGCAGCAAGGTGTAGGACCACCTGTCAAATACAGTCCAAGTCCTGCCCAGTGGGCGTCGGCAAAAAGGCCACATGGTTACTTTAGTCCCCCTAAATACAAACCCGTTTGGGTGCTGCTGTAAAATACAAATGGATTCTTTCCCCAGTGGGTAAGTACGTGCTGGAACAATAGCACTGCTGCCCTAGACCTCATGCAAAAAGTGCCTCTTCATTCCTTTAAACGCCCATGATTACAAGCGCTGTGGAGCCGCCATGTTCAGGTAGCAGGGTGTCTTCGCGGCCGGACTAGCCGCTCAAATTCATTCCACAAGGTTGCCCAAATGAAGACGCCTCACATGAAGATTTACTGCCTTAATTTGCAGACAGCTGCAGAGCCGTCATTACCACTCGTTTCTGAATATAAATTGCCGAATTACCGACGCGTTTCAGACATCTGTGTGTCCTTCCTCATGGGCTCAGCATTAATGGAAACAGAATCAAGGTGTAGGACCACCTGTTAAATACAGTCCAGGTCCCGCCCCAGTGGCCGTCGGCAAAAAGGCCTCATGGTTACTGTAGTCCTGCAAAATACCAACCCGTTTCGGTACTGCTGTAAAATCCTTATGAATTCCTTCCCCAGTGGGTGAGTACTTGGTGGAACAATAGCCCTTCTGCCCTTGACCTCATGCAAAAAGTGCCTCCTCATTCCTTTAAACGTCCATGATTACAAGCGCTGTGGAGCCGCCATGTTCAGGTAGCGGGGTGTCTTCGCGGCCGGACTAGCCGCTCAAATTCATTCCACAAGGTTGCCCAAATGAAGACACCTCACATGAAGAATTACTGCCTTTATTTGCAGACAGCTGCAGAGCCGTCATTATCACTCGTCTCTGAATCAAAATTGCCGAATTACCGACGCGTTTCAGACATCTGTGTGTCCTTCCTCATGGGCTCAGCATTAATGGAAACAGAAGCAAGGTGTAGGACCGCCTGTTAAATACAGTGCAAGTCCCGCCCCAGTGGGCGTCGGCAAAAAGGCCTCATGGTTACTGTAGTCCCACAAAATTATAACCCGTTTGGGTGCTGCTGTAAAATCCAAATGAGTTCTTTCCCCAGTGGGTGAGTACGTGGTGGAACAATAGAACTGCTGCCCCTGACCTCATGCAAAAAGTGCCTCCTCATTCCTTTAAACGCCCGTGATTACAAGCGCTGTGGATCCGCCATGTTCAGGTAGCGGGGTGTCTTCGCAGCCGGACTAGCCGCTCAAATTCATTCCACAAGGTTGCCCAAATGAAGACGCCTCACATGAAGAGTTACTGCCTTAATTTGCAGACAGCTGCAGAGCCGTCATTACCACTCGTTTCTGAATAAAAATTGCCGAATTACCGACGCGTTTCAGACATCTGTGTGTCCTTCCTCATGGGCTCAGCATTAATGGAAACAGAAGCAAGGTGTAGGACCACCTGTTAAATACAGTCCAGGTCCCTCCCCAGTGGCCGTCGGCAAAAAGTGCTCCTGGTTACTGTAGTCCTGCAAAATACCAACCCGTTTCGGTGCTGCTGTAAAATCCTTATGAATTCTTTCCCCAGTGGGTGAGTACGTGGTGGAACAATAGCCCTGCTGCCCTTGACCTCATGCAAAAAGTGCCTCCTCATTCCTTTAAACGTCCATGATTACAAGCGCTGTGGAGCCGCCATGTTCAGTTAGCGGGGTGTCTTCGCGGCCGGACTAGCCGCTCAAATTCATTCCACAAGGTTGCCCAAATGAAGACGCCTCACATGAAGAATTACTGCCTTTATTTGCAGACAGCTGCAGAGCCGTCATTACCACTCGTCTCTGAATCAAAATTTCCGAATTACTGACGCGTTTCAGACATCTGTGTGTCCTTCCTCATGGGCTCAGCATTAATGGAAACAGCAGCAAGGTGTAGGACCACCTGTCAAATACAGTCCAAGTCCTGCCCAGTGGGCGTCGGCAAAAAGGCCACATCGTTACTTTAGTCCCCCTAAATACAAACCCGTTTGGGTGCTGCTGTAAAATACAAATGGATTCTTTCCCTAGTGGGTAAGTATGTGCTGGAACAATAGCACTGCTGCCCTAGACCTCATGCAAAAAGTGCCTCCTCATTCCTTTAAACGCCCATGATTACAAGCGCTGTGGAGCCGCCATGTTCAGGTAGCAGGGTGTCTTCGCGGCCGGACTAGCCGCTCAAATTCATTCCACAAGGTTGCCCAAATGAAGACGCCTCACATGAAGAGTTACTGCCTTAATTTGTAGACAGCTGCAGAGCCGTCATTACCACTCGTTTCTGAATAAAAATTGCCGAATTACCGACGCGTTTCAGACATCTGTGTGTCCTTCCTCATGGGCTCGGCATTAATGGAAACAGAAGCAAGGTGTAGGACCACCTGTTAAATACAGTCCAGGTCCCGCCCCAGTGGCCGTCGGCAAAAAGGCCTCATGGTTACTGTAGTCCTGTAAAATACCAACCCGTTTTGGTGCTGCTGTAAAATCCTTATGAATTCTTTCCCCAGTGGGTGAGTACGTGGTGGAACAATAGCCCTGCTGCCCTTGACCTCATGCAAAAAGTGCCTTCTCATTCCTTTAAACGTCCATGATTACAAGCGCTGTGGAGCCGCCATGTTCAGGTAGCTGGGTGTCTTCGCGGCCGGACTAGCCGCTCAAATTCATTCCACAAGGTTGCCCAAATGAAGACACCTCACATGAAGAATTACTGCCTTTATTTGCAGACAGCTGCAGAGCCGTCATTACCACTCGTCTCTGAATCAAAATTGCCGAATTACCGACGCGTTTCAGACATCTGTGTGTCCTTCCTCATGGGCTCAGCATTAATGGAAACAGAAGCAAGGTGTAGGACCGCCTGTTAAATACAGTGCAAGTCCCGCCCCAGTGGGCGTCGGCAAAAAGGCCTCATGGTTACTGTAGTCCCGCAAAATTATAACCCGTTTGGGTGCTGCTGTAAAATCCAAATGAGTTCTTTCCCCAGTGGGTGAGTACGTGGTGGAACAATAGAACTGCTGCCCTTGACCTCATGCAAAAAGTGCCTCCTCATTCCTTTAAACGTCCATGATTACCAGCGCTGTGGAGCCGCCATGTTCAGGTAGCGGGGTGTCTTCGCGGCCGGACTAGCCGCTCAAATTCATTCCACAAGGTTGCCCAAATGAAGACGCCTCACATGAAGAATTACTGCCTTTATTTGCAGACAGCTGCAGAGCCGTCATTACCACTCGTCTCTGAATCAAAATTTCCGAATTACTGACGCGTTTCAGACATCTGTGTGTCCTTCCTCATGGGCTCAGTATTAATGGAAACAGCAGCAAGGTGTAGGACCACCTGTCAAATACAGTCCAAGTCCTGCCCAGTGGGCGTCGGCAAAAAGGCCACATGGTTACTTTAGTCCCCCTAAATACAAACCCGTTTGGGTGCTGCTGTAAAATACAAATGGATTCTTTCCCCAGTGGGTAAGTACGTGCTGGAACAATAGCACTGCTGCCCTAGACCTCATGCAAAAAGTGCCTCCTCATTCCTTTAAACGCCCATGATTACAAGCGCTGTGGAGCCGCCATGTTCAGGTAGCAGGGTGTCTTCGCGGCCGGACTAGCCGCTCAAATTCATTCCACAAGGTTGCCCAAATGAAGACGCCTCACATGAAGAGTTACTGCCTTAATTTGCAGACAGCTGCAGAGCCGTCATTACCACTCGTTTCTGAATATAAATTGCCGAATTACCGACGCGTTTCAGACATCTGTGTGTCCTTCCTCATGGGCTCAGCATTAATGGAAACAGAAGCAAGGTGTAGGACCACCTGTTAAATACAGTCCAGGTCCCGCCCCAGTGGCCGTCGGCAAAAAGGCCTCATGGTTACTGTAGTCCTGCAAAATAACAACCCGTTTCGGTACTGCTGTAAAATCCTTATGAATTCTTTCCCCAGTGGGTGAGTACTTGGTGGAACAATAGCCCTGCTGCCCTTGACCTCATGCAAAAAGTGCCTCCTCATTCCTTTAAACGTCCATGATTACAAGCGCTGTGGAGCCGCCATGTTCAGGTAGCGGGGTGTCTTCGCGGCCGGACTAGCCGCTCAAATTCATTCCACAAGGTTGCCCAAATGAAGACGCCTCACATGAAGAATTACTGCCTTTATTTGCAGACATCTGCAGAGCCGTCATTACCACTCGTCTCTGAATCAAAATTTCCGAATTACTGACGCGTTTCAGACATCTGTGTGTCCTTCCTCATGGGCTCAGCATTAATGGAAACAGCAGCAAGGTGTAGGACCACCTGTCAAATACAGTCCAAGTCCTGCCCAGTGGGCGTCGGCAAAAAGGCCACATCGTTACTTTAGTCCCCCTAAATACAAACCCGTTTGGGTGCTGCTGTAAAATACAAATGGATTCTTTCCCTAGTGGGTAAGTATGTGCTGGAACAATAGCACTGCTGCCCTAGACCTCATGCAAAAAGTGCCTCCTCATTCCTTTAAACGCCCATGATTACAAGCGCTGTGGAGCCGCCATGTTCAGGTAGCAGGGTGTCTTCGCGGCCGGACTAGCCGCTCAAATTCATTCCACAAGGTTGCCCAAATGAAGACGCCTCACATGAAGAGTTACTGCCTTAATTTGTAGACAGCTGCAGAGCCGTCATTACCACTCGTTTCTGAATAAAAATTGCCGAATTACCGACGCGTTTCAGACATCTGTGTGTCCTTCCTCATGGGCTCGGCATTAATGGAAACAGAAGCAAGGTGTAGGACCACCTGTTAAATACAGTCCAGGTCCCGCCCCAGTGGCCGTCGGCAAAAAGGCCTCATGGTTACTGTAGTCCTGTAAAATACCAACCCGTTTTGGTGCTGCTGTAAAATCCTTATGAATTCTTTCCCCAGTGGGTGAGTACGTGGTGGAACAATAGCCCTGCTGCCCTTGACCTCATGCAAAAAGTGCCTTCTCATTCCTTTAAACGTCCATGATTACAAGCGCTGTGGAGCCGCCATGTTCAGGTAGCTGGGTGTCTTCGCGGCCGGACTAGCCGCTCAAATTCATTCCACAAGGTTGCCCAAATGAAGACACCTCACATGAAGAATTACTGCCTTTATTTGCAGACAGCTGCAGAGCCGTCATTACCACTCGTCTCTGAATCAAAATTGCCGAATTACCGACGCGTTTCAGACATCTGTGTGTCCTTCCTCATGGGCTCAGCATTAATGGAAACAGAAGCAAGGTGTAGGACCGCCTGTTAAATACAGTGCAAGTCCCGCCCCAGTGGGCGTCGGCAAAAAGGCCTCATGGTTACTGTAGTCCCGCAAAATTATAACCCGTTTGGGTGCTGCTGTAAAATCCAAATGAGTTCTTTCCCCAGTGGGTGAGTACGTGGTGGAACAATAGAACTGCTGCCCTTGACCTCATGCAAAAAGTGCCTCCTCATTCCTTTAAACGTCCATGATTACCAGCGCTGTGGAGCCGCCATGTTCAGGTAGCGGGGTGTCTTCGCGGCCGGACTAGCCGCTCAAATTCATTCCACAAGGTTGCCCAAATGAAGACGCCTCACATGAAGAATTACTGCCTTTATTTGCAGACAGCTGCAGAGCCGTCATTACCACTCGTCTCTGAATCAAAATTTCCGAATTACTGACGCGTTTCAGACATCTGTGTGTCCTTCCTCATGGGCTCAGTATTAATGGAAACAGCAGCAAGGTGTAGGACCACCTGTCAAATACAGTCCAAGTCCTGCCCAGTGGGCGTCGGCAAAAAGGCCACATGGTTACTTTAGTCCCCCTAAATACAAACCCGTTTGGGTGCTGCTGTAAAATACAAATGGATTCTTTCCCCAGTGGGTAAGTACGTGCTGGAACAATAGCACTGCTGCCCTAGACCTCATGCAAAAAGTGCCTCCTCATTCCTTTAAACGCCCATGATTACAAGCGCTGTGGAGCCGCCATGTTCAGGTAGCAGGGTGTCTTCGCGGCCGGACTAGCCGCTCAAATTCATTCCACAAGGTTGCCCAAATGAAGACGCCTCACATGAAGAGTTACTGCCTTAATTTGCAGACAGCTGCAGAGCCGTCATTACCACTCGTTTCTGAATATAAATTGCCGAATTACCGACGCGTTTCAGACATCTGTGTGTCCTTCCTCATGGGCTCAGCATTAATGGAAACAGAAGCAAGGTGTAGGACCACCTGTTAAATACAGTCCAGGTCCCGCCCCAGTGGCCGTTGGCAAAAAGGCCTCATGGTTACTGTAGTCCTGCAAAATACCAACCCGTTTCGGTACTGCTGTAAAATCCTTATGAATTCTTTCCCCAGTGGGTGAGTACTTGGTGGAACAATAGCCCTGCTGCCCTTGACCTCATGCAAAAAGTGCCTCCTCATTCCTTTAAACGTCCATGATTACAAGCGCTGTGGAGCCGCCATGTTAAGGTAGCGGGGTGTCTTCGCGGCCGGACTAGCCGCTCAAATTCATTCCACAAGGTTGCCCAAATGAAGACACCTCACATGAAGAATTACTGCCTTTATTTGCAGACAGCTGCAGAGCCGTCATTACCACTCGTCTCTGAATCAAAATTGCCGAATTACCGATGCGTTTCAGACATCTGTGTGTCCTTCCTCATGGGCTCAGCATTAATGGAAACAGAAGCAAGGTGTAGGACCACCTGTTAAATACAGTCCAGGTCCTGCCCCAGTGGCCGTCGGCAAAAAGGCCTCATGGTTACTGTAGTCCTGCAAAATACCAACCCGTTTCGGTGCTGCTGTAAAATCCTTATGAATTCTTTCCCCAGTGGTTGAGTACGTGGTGGAACAATAGCCCTGCTGCCCTTGACCTCATGCAAAAAGTGCCTCCTCATTCCTTTAAACGTCCATGATTACCAGCGCTGTGGAGCCGCCATGTTCAGGTAGCGGGGTGTCTTCGCGGCCGGACTAGCCGCTCAAATTCATTCCACAAGGTTGCCCAAATGAAGACGCCTCACATGAAGAATTACTGCCTTTATTTGCAGACAGCTGCAGAGCCGTCATTACCACTCGTCTCTGAATCAAAATTTCCGAATTACTGACGCGTTTCAGACATCTGTGTGTCCTTCCTCATGGGCTCAGTATTAATGGAAACAGCAGCAAGGTGTAGGACCACCTGTCAAATACAGTCCAAGTCCTGCCCAGTGGGCGTCGGCAAAAAGGCCACATGGTTACTTTAGTCCCCCTAAATACAAACCCGTTTGGGTGCTGCTGTAAAATACAAATGGATTCTTTCCCCAGTGGGTAAGTACGTGCTGGAACAATAGCACTGCTGCCCTAGACCTCATGCAAAAAGTGCCTCCTCATTCCTTTAAACGCCCATGATTACAAGCGCTGTGGAGCCGCCATGTTCAGGTAGCAGGGTGTCTTCGCTGCCGGACTAGCCGCTCAAATTCATTCCACAAGGTTGCCCAAATGAAGACGCCTCACATGAAGAATTACTGCCTTAATTTGCAGACAGCTGCAGAGCCGTCATTACCACTCGTCTCTGAATCAAAATTGCCGAATTACCGACGCGTTTCAGACATCTGTGTGTCCTTCCTCATGGGCTCAGCATTAATGGAAACAGAAGCAAGGTGTAGGACCGCCTGTTAAATACAGTGCAAGTCCCGCCCCAGTGGGCGTCGGCAAAAAGGCCTCATGGTTACTGTAGTCCCGCAAAATTATAACCCGTTTGGGTGCTGCTGTAAAATCCAAATGAGTTCTTTCCCCAGTGGGTGAGTACGTGGTGGAACAATAGAACTGCTGCCCCTGACCTCATGCAAAAAGTGCCTCCTCATTCCTTTAAACGCCCGTGATTACAAGCGCTGTGGATCCGCCATGTTCAGGTAGCGGGGTGTCTTCGCAGCTGGACTAGCCGCTCAAATTCATTCCACAAGGTTGCCCAAATGAAGACGCCTCACATGAAGAGTTACTGCCTTAATTTGCAGACAGCTGCAGAGCCGTCATTACCACTCGTTTCTGAATAAAAATTGCCGAATTACCGACGCGTTTCAGACATCTGTGTGTCCTTCCTCATGGGCTCAGCATTAATGGAAACAGAAGCAAGGTCTAGGACCACCTGTTAAATACAGTCCAGGTCCTGCCCCAGTGGCCGTCGGCAAAAAGGCCTCATGGTTACTGTAGTCCTGCAAAATACCAACCCGTTTCGGTGCTGCTGTAAAATCCTTATGAATTCTTTCCCCAGTGGTTGAGTACGTGGTGGAACAATAGCCCTGCTGCCCTTGACCTCATGCAAAAAGTGCCTCCTCATTCCTTTAAACGTCCATGATTACCAGCGCTGTGGAGCCGCCATGTTCAGGTAGCGGGGTGTCTTCGCGGCCGGACTAGCCGCTCAAATTCATTCCACAAGGTTGCCCAAATGAAGACACCTCACATGAAGAATTACTGCCTTTATTTGCAGACAGCTGCAGAGCCGTCATTACCACTCGTCTCTGAATCAATATTTCCGAATTACTGACGCGTTTCAGACATCTGTGTGTCCTTCCTCATGGGCTCAGTATTAATGGAAACAGAAGCAAGGTGTAGGACCACCTGTTAAATACAGTCCAGGTCCTGCCCCAGTGGCCGTCGGCAAAAAGGCCTCATGGTTACTGTAGTCCTGCAAAATACCAACCCGTTTCGGTGCTGCTGTAAAATCCTTATGAATTCTTTCCCCAGTGGTTGAGTACGTGGTGGAACAATAGCCCTGCTGCCCTTGAGCTCATGCAAAAAGTGCCTCCTCATTCCTTTAAACGTCCATGATTACCAGCGCTGTGGAGCCGCCATGTTCAGGTAGCGGGGTGTCTTCGCGGCCGGACTAGCCGCTCAAATTCATTCCACAAGGTTGCCCAAATGAAGACGCCTCACATGAAGAATTACTGCCTTTATTTGCAGACAGCTGCAGAGCCGTCATTACCACTTGTCTCTGAATCAAAATTTCCGAATTACTGACGCGTTTCAGACATCTGTGTGTCCTTCCTCATGGGCTCAGTATTAATGGAAACAGCAGCAAGGTGTAGGACCACCTGTCAAATACAGTCCAAGTCCTGCCCAGTGGGCGTCGGCAAAAAGGCCACATGGTTACTTTAGTCCCCCTAAATACAAACCCGTTTGGATGCTGCTGTAAAATACAAATGGATTCTTTCCCCAGTGGGTAAGTACGTGCTGGAACAATAGCACTGCTGCCCTAGACCTCATGCAAAAAGTGCCTCCTCATTCCTTTAAACGCCCATGATTACAAGCGCTGTGGAGCCGCCATGTTCAGGTAGCAGGGTGTCTTCGCGGCCGGACTAGCCGCTCAAATTCATTCCACAAGGTTGCCCAAATGAAGACGCCTCACATGAAGAATTACTGCCTTAATTTGCAGACAGCTGCAGAGCCGTCATTGCCACTCGTTTCTGAATAAAAATTGCCGAATTACCGACGCGTTTCAGACATCTGTGTGTCCTTCCTCATGGGCTCAGCATTAATGGAAACAGAAGCAAGGTGTAGGACCACCTGTTAAATACAGTCCATGTCCCGCCCCAGTGGCCGTCGGCAAAAAGGCCTCATGGTTACTGTAGTCCTGCAAAATACCAACCCGTTTCGGTGCTGCTGTAAAATCCTTATGAATTCTTTCCCCAGTGGGTGAGTACGTGGTGGAACAATAGAGCTGCTGCCCTTGACCTCATGCAAAAAGTGCCTCCTCATTCCTTTAAACATCCATGATTACAAGCGCTGTGGAGCCGCCATGTTCAGGTAGCGGGGTGTCTTCGCGGCCGGACTAGCCGCTCAAATTCATTCCACAAGGTTGCCCAAATGAAGACACCTCACATGAGGAATTACTGCCTTTATTTGCAGACAGCTGCAGAGCCGTCATTACCACTCGTCTCTGAATCAAAATTGCCGAACTACCGACGCGTTTCAGACATCTGTGTGTCCTTCCTCATGGGCTCAGCATTAATGGAAACAGAAGCAAGGTGTAGGACCGCCTGTTAAATACAGTGCAAGTCCCGCCCCAGTGGGCGTCGGCAAAAAGGCCTCATGGTTACTGTAGTCCCGCAAAATTATAACCCGTTTGGGTGCTGCTGTAAAATCCAAATGAGTTCTTTCCCCAGTGGGTGAGTACGTGCTGGAACAATGGCACTGCTGCCCTAGACCTCATGCAAAAAGTGCCTCCTCATTCCTTTAAATGCCCATGATTACAAGCGCTGTGGAGCCGCCATGTTCAGGTAGCAGGGTGTCTTCGCGGCCGGACTAGCCGCTCAAATTCATTCCACAAGGTTGCCCAAATGAAGACGCCTCACATGAAGAGTTACTGCCTTAATTTGCAGACAGCTGCAGAGACGTCATTACCACTCGTTTCTGAATAAAAATTGCCGAATTACCGACGCGTTTCAGACATCTGTGTGTCCTTCCTCATGGGCTCAGCATTAATGGAAACAGAAGCAAGGTGTAGGACCACCTGTTAAATACAGTCCAGGTCCTGCCCCAGTGGCCGTCGGCAAAAAGGCCTCATGGTTACTGTAGTCCTGCAAAATACCAACCCGTTTCGGTGCTGCTGTAAAATCCTTATGAATTCTTTCCCCAGTGGTTGAGTACGTGGTGGAACAATAGCCCTGCTGCCCTTGACCTCATGCAAAAAGTGCCTCCTCATTCCTTTAAACGTCCATGATTACCAGCGCTGTGGAGCCGCCATGTTCAGGTAGCGGGGTGTCTTCGCGGCCGGACTAGCCGCTCAAATTCATTCCACAAGGTTGCCCAAATGAAGACACCTCACATGAAGAATTACTGCCTTTATTTGCAGACAGCTGCAGAGCCGTCATTACCACTCGTCTCTGAATCAATATTTCCGAATTACTGACGCGTTTCAGACATCTGTGTGTCCTTCCTCATGGGCTCAGTATTAATGGAAACAGAAGCAAGGTGTAGGACCACCTGTTAAATACAGTCCAGGTCCTGCCCCAGTGGCCGTCGGCAAAAAGGCCTCATGGTTACTGTAGTCCTGCAAAATACCAACCCGTTTCGGTGCTGCTGTAAAATCCTTATGAATTCTTTCCCCAGTGGTTGAGTACGTGGTGGAACAATAGCCCTGCTGCCCTTGAACTCATGCAAAAAGTGCCTCCTCATTCCTTTAAACGTCCATGATTACCAGCGCTGTGGAGCCGCCATGTTCAGGTAGCGGGGTGTCTTCGCGGCCGGACTAGCCGCTCAAATTCATTCCACAAGGTTGCCCAAATGAAGACGCCTCACATGAAGAATTACTGCCTTTATTTGCAGACAGCTGCAGAGCCGTCATTACCACTCGTCTCTGAATCAAAATTTCCGAATTACTGACGCGTTTCAGACATCTGTGTGTCCTTCCTCATGGGCTCAGTATTAATGGAAACAGCAGCAAGGTGTAGGACCACCTGTCAAATACAGTCCAAGTCCTGCCCAGTGGGCGTCGGCAAAAAGGCCACATGGTTACTTTAGTCCCCCTAAATACAAACCCGTTTGGATGCTGCTGTAAAATACAAATGGATTCTTTCCCCAGTGGGTAAGTACGTGCTGGAACAATAGCACTGCTGCCCTAGACCTCATGCAAAAAGTGCCTCCTCATTCCTTTAAACGCCCATGATTACAAGCGCTGTGGAGCTGCCATGTTCAGGTAGCAGGGTGTCTTCGCGGCCGGACTAGCCGCTCAAATTCATTCCACAAGGTTGCCCAAATGAAGACGCCTCACATGAAGAATTACTGCCTTAATTTGCAGACAGCTGCAGAGCCGTCATTGCCACTCGTTTCTGAATAAAAATTGCCGAATTACCGACGCGTTTCAGACATCTGTGTGTCCTTCCTCATGGGCTCAGCATTAATGGAAACAGAAGCAAGGTGTAGGACCACCTGTTAAATACAGTCCATGTCCCGCCCCAGTGGCCGTCGGCAAAAAGGCCTCATGGTTACTGTAGTCCTGCAAAATACCAACCCGTTTCGGTGCTGCTGTAAAATCCTTATGAATTCTTTCCCCAGTGGGTGAGTACGTGGTGGAACAATAGAGCTGCTGCCCTTGACCTCATGCAAAAAGTGCCTCCTCATTCCTTTAAACATCCATGATTACAAGCGCTGTGGAGCCGCCATGTTCAGGTAGCGGGGTGTCTTCGCGGCCGGACTAGCCGCTCAAATTCATTCCACAAGGTTGCCCAAATGAAGACACCTCACATGAGGAATTACTGCCTTTATTTGCAGACAGCTGCAGAGCCGTCATTACCACTCGTCTCTGAATCAAAATTGCCGAACTACCGACGCGTTTCAGACATCTGTGTGTCCTTCCTCATGGGCTCAGCATTAATGGAAACAGAAGCAAGGTGTAGGACCGCCTGTTAAATACAGTGCAAGTCCCGCCCCAGTGGGCGTCCGCAAAAAGGCCTCATGGTTACTGTAGTCCCGCAAAATTATAACCCGTTTGGGTGCTGCTGTAAAATCCAAATGAGTTCTTTCCCCAGTGGGTGAGTACGTGCTGGAACAATGGCACTGCTGCCCTAGACCTCATGCAAAAAGTGCCTCCTCATTCCTTTAAATGCCCATGATTACAAGCGCTGTGGAGCCGCCATGTTCAGGTAGCAGGGTGTCTTCGCGGCCGGACTAGCCGCTCAAATTCATTCCACAAGGTTGCCCAAATGAAGACGCCTCACATGAAGAGTTACTGCCTTAATTTGCAGACAGCTGCAGAGACGTCATTACCACTCGTTTCTGAATAAAAATTGCCGAATTACCGACGCGTTTCAGACATCTGTGTGTCCTTCCTCATGGGCTCAGCATTAATGGAAACAGAAGCAAGGTGTAGGACCACCTGTTAAATACAGTCCAGGTCCCGCCCCAGTGGCCGTCGGCAAAAAGGCCTCATGGTTACTGTAGTCCTGCAAAATACCAACCCGTTTTGGTGCTGCTGTAAAATCCTTATGAATTCTTTCCCCAGTGGGTGAGTACGTGGTGGAACAATAGCCCTGCTGCCCTTGACCTCATGCAAAAAGTGCCTCCTCATTCCTTTAAACGTCCATGATTACAAGCGCTGTGGAGCCGCCATGTTCAGGTAGCGGGGTGTCTTCGCGGCCGGACTAGCCGCTCAAATTCATTCCACAAGGTTGCCCAAATGAAGACACCTCACATGAAGAATTACTGCCTTTATTTGCAGACAGCTGCAGAGCCGTCATTACCACTCGTCTCTGAATCAAAATTGCCGAATTACCGATGCGTTTCAGACATCTGTGTGTCCTCCCTCATGGGCTCAGCATTAATGGAAACAGAAGCAAGGTGTAGGACCACCTGTTAAATACAGTCCAGGTCCTGCCCCAGTGGCCGTCGGCAAAAAGGCCTCATGGTTACTGTAGTCCTGCAAAATACCAACCCACTTCGGTGCTGCTGTAAAATCCTTAATGAATTCTTTCCCCAGTGGTTGAGTACGTGGTGGAACAATAGCCCTGCTGCCCTTGACCTCATGCAAAAAGTGCCTCCTCATTCCTTTAAACGTCCATGATTACCAGCGCTGTGGAGCCGCCATGTTCCGGTAGCGGGGTGTCTTCGCGGCCGGACTAGCCGCTCAAATTCATTCCACAAGGTTGCCCAAATGAAGACACCTCACATGAAGAATTACTGCCTTTATTTGCAGACAGCTGCAGAGCCGTCATTACCACTCGTCTCTGAATCAATATTTCAGAATTACTGACGCGTTTCAGACATCTGTGTGTCCTTCCTCATGGGCTCAGTATTAATGGAAACAGAAGCAAGGTGTAGGACCACCTGTCAAATACAGTCCAAGTCCTGCCCAGTGGGCGTCGGCAAAAAGGCCACATGGTTACTTTAGTCCCCCTAAATACAAACCCGTTTGGATGCTGCTGTAAAATACAAATGGATTCTTTCCCCAGTGGGTAAGTACGTGCTGGAACAATAGCACTGCTGCCCTAGACCTCATGCAAAAAGTGCCTCCTCATTCCTTTAAACGCCCATGATTACAAGCGCTGTGGAGCCGCCATGTTCAGGTAGCAGGGTGTCTTCGCGGCCGGACTAGCCGCTCAAATTCATTCCACAAGGTTGCCCAAATGAAGACGCCTCACATGAAGAATTACTGCCTTAATTTGCAGACAGCTGCAGAGCCGTCATTACCACTCGTTTCTGAATAAAAATTGCCGAATTACCGACGCGTTTCAGACATCTGTGTGTCATTCCTCATGGGCTCAGCATTAATGGAAACAGAAGCAAGGTGTAGGACCACCTGTTAAATACAGTCCAGGTTCCGCCCCAGTGGCCGTCGGCAAAAAGGCCTCATGGTTACTGTAGTCCTGCAAAATACCAACCCGTTTCGGTGCTGCTGTAAAATCCTTATGAATTCTTTCCCCAGTGGGTGAGTACGTGGTGGAACAATAGAGCTGCTGCCCTTGACCTCATGCAAAAAGTGCCTCCTCATTCCTTTAAACATCCATGATTACAAGCGCTGTGGAGCCGCCATGTTCAGGTAGCGGGGTGTCTTCGCGGCCGGACTAGCCGCTCAAATTCATTCCACAAGGTTGCCCAAATGAAGACACCTCACATGAAGAATTACTGCCTTTATTTGCAGACAGCTGCAGAGCCGTCATTACCACTCGTCTCTGAATCAAAATTGCCGAATTACCGACGCGTTTCAGACATCTGTGTGTCCTTCCTCATGGGCTCAGAATTAATGGAAACAGAAGCAAGGTGTAGGACCGCCTGTTAAATACAGTGCAAGTCCCGCCCCAGTGGGCGTCGGCAAAAAGGCCTCATGGTTACTGTAGTCCCGCAAAATTATAACCCGTTTGGGTGCTGCTGTAAAATCCAAATGAGTTCTTTCCCCAGTGGGTGAGTACGTGGTGGAACAATAGAACTGCTGCCCCTGACCTCATGCAAAAAGTGCCTCCTCATTCCTTTAAACGCCCGTGATTACAAGCGCTGTGGATCCGCCATGTTCAGGTAGCGGGGTGTCTTCGCAGCCGGACTAGCCACTCAAATTCATTCCACAAGGTTGCCCAAATGAAGACGCCTCACATGAAGAGTTACTGCCTTAATTTGCAGACAGCTGAAGAGCCGTCAATACCACTCGTTTCTGAATCAAAATTGCCGAATTACCGACGCGTTTCAGACATCTGTGTGTCCTTCCTCATTGGCTCAGCATTAATGGAAACAGAAGCAAGGTGTAGGACCACCTGTTAAATACAGTCCAGGTCCCTCCCCAGTGGCCGTCGGCAAAAAGTGCTCCTGGTTACTGTAGTCCTGCAAAATACCAACCCGTTTCGGTGCTGCTGTAAGATCCTTATGAATTCTTTCCCCAGTGGGTGAGTACGTGGTGGAACAATAGCCCTGCTGCCCTTGACCTCATGCAAAAAGTGCCTCCTCATTCCTTTAAACGTCCATGATTACAAGCGCTGTGGAGCCGCCATGTTCAGGTAGCGGGGTGTCTTCGCGGCCGGACTAGCCGCTCAAATTCATTCCACAAGGTTGCCCAAATGAAGACGCCTCACATGAAGAATTACTGCCTTTATTTGCAGACAGCTGCAGAGCCGTCATTACCACTCGTCTCTGAATCAAAATTTCCGAATTACTGACGCGTTTCAGACATCTGTGTGTCCTTCCTCATGGGCTCAGCATTAATGGAAACAGCAGCAAGGTGTAGGACCACCTGTCAAATACAGTCCAAGTCCTGCCCAGTGGGCGTCGGCAAAAAGGCCACATCGTTACTTTAGTCCCCCTAAATACAAACCCATTTGGGTGCTGCTGTAAAATACAAATGGATTCTTTCCCTAGTGGGTAAGTATGTGCTGGAACAATGGCACTGC
This sequence comes from Lissotriton helveticus, assembly GCF_964261635.1. Classification (NCBI taxonomy): domain Eukaryota; kingdom Metazoa; phylum Chordata; class Amphibia; order Caudata; family Salamandridae; genus Lissotriton; species Lissotriton helveticus. The sequence goes on along the minus strand of NC_136068.1, from coordinate 1,402,271,485 downwards.
TGCCCTAGACCTCATGCAAAAAGTGCCTCCTCATTCCTTTAAACGCCCATGATTACAAGCGCTGTGGAGCCGCCATGTTCAGGTAGCAGGGTGTCTTCGAGGCCGGACTAGCCGCTCAAATTCATTCCACAAGGTTGCCCAAATGAAGACGCCTCACATGAAGAGTTACTGCCTTAATTTGCAGACAGCTGCAGAGCCGTCATTACCACTCGTTTCTGAATAAAAATTGCCGAATTACCAACGCGTTTCAGACATCTGTGTGTCCTTCCTCATGGGCTCAGCATTAATGGAAACAGAAGCAAGGTGTAGGACCACCTGTTAAATACAGTCCAGGTCCCGCCCCAGTGGCCGTCGGCAAAAAGGCCTCATGGTTACTGTAGTCCTGCAAAATACCAACCCGTTTTGGTGCTGCTGTAAAATCCTTATGAATTCTTTCCCCAGTGGGTGAGTACGTGGTGGAACAATAGCCCTGCTGCCCTTGACCTCATGAAAAAAGTGCCTCCTCATTCCTTTAAACGTCCATGATTACAAGCGCTGTGGAGCCGCCATGTTCAGGTAGCGGGGTGTCTTCGCGGCCGGACTAGCCGCTCAAATTCATTCCACAAGGTTGCCCAAATGAAGACACCTCACATGAAGAATTACTGCCTTTATTTGCAGACAGCTGCAGAGACGTCATTACCACTCGTCTCTGAATCAAAATTGCCGAATTACCGATGCGTTTCAGACAACTGTGTGTCCTTCCTCATGGGCTCAGTATTAATGGAAACAGCAGCAAGGTGTAGGACCACCTGTCAAATACAGTCCAAGTCCTGCCCAGTGGGCGTCGGCAAAAAGGCCACATGGTTACTTTAGTCCCCCTAAATACAAACCCGTTTGGGTGCTGCTGTAAAATACAAATGGATTCTTTCCCCAGTGGGTAAGTACGTGCTGGAACAATAGCACTGCTGCCCTTGACCTCATACAAAAAGTGCCTCCTCATTCCTTTAAACGCCCATGATTACAAGCGCTGTGGAGCCGCCATGTTCAGGTAGCAGGGTGTCTTCGCGGCCGGACTAGCCGCTCAAATTCATTCCACAAGGTTGCCCAAATGAAGACGCCTCACATGAAGAATTACTGCCTTAATTTGCAGACAGCTGCAGAGCCGTCATTACCACTCGTTTCTGAATAAAAATTGCAGAATTACCGACGCGTTTCAGACATCTGTGTGTCCTTCCTCATGGGCTCAGCATTAATGGAAACAGAAGCAAGGTGTAGGACCACCTGTTAAATACAGTCCAGGTCCCGCCCCAGTGGCCGTCGGCAAAAAGGCCTCATGGTTACTGTAGTCCTGCAAAATACCAACCCGTTTCGGTGCTGCTGTATAATCCTTATGAATTCTTTCCCCAGTGGGTGAGTACGTGGTGGAACAATAGAGCTGCTGCCCTTGACCTCATGCAAAAAGTGCCTCCTCATTCCTTTAAACATCCATGATTACAAGCGCTGTGGAGCCGCTATGTTCAGGTAGCGGGGTGTCTTCGCGGCCGGACTAGCCGCTCAAATTCATTCCACAAGGTTGCCCAAATGAAGACACCTCACATGAAGAATTACTGCCTTTATTTGCAGACAGCTGCAGAGCCGTCATTACCACTCGTCTCTGAATCAAAATTGCCGAATTACCGACGCGTTTCAGACATCTGTGTGTCCTTCCTCATGGGCTCAGCATTAATGGAAACAGAAGCAAGGTGTAGGACCGCCTGTTAAATACAGTGCAAGTCCCGCCCCAGTGGGCGTTGGCAAAAAGGCCTCATGGTTACTGTAGTCCCACAAAATTATAACCCGTTTGGGTGCTGCTGTAAAATCCAAATGAGTTCTTTCCCCAGTGGGTGAGTACGTGGTGGAACAATAGAACTGCTGCCCCTGACCTCATGCAAAAAGTGCCTCCTCATTCCTTTAAACGCCCGTGATTACAAGCGCTGTGGATCCGCCATGTTCAGGTAGCGGGGTGTCTTCGCAGCCGGACTAGCCGCTCAAATTCATTCCACAAGGTTGCCCAAATGAAGACGCCTCACATGAAGAGTTACTGCCTTAATTTGCAGACAGCTGAAGAGCCGTCATTACCACTCGTTTCTGAATCAAAATTGCCGAATTACCGACGCGTTTCAGACATCTGTGTGTCCTTCCTCATTGGCTCAGCATTAATGGAAACAGAAGCAAAGTGTAGGACCACCTGTTAAATACAGTCCAGGTCCCTCCCCAGTGGCCGTCGGCAAAAAGTGCTCCTGGTTACTGTAGTCCTGCAAAATACCAACCCGTTTCGGTGCTGCTGTAAAATCCTTATGAATTCTTTCCCCAGTGGGTGAGTACGTGGTGGAACAATAGCCCTGCTGCCCTTGACCTCATGCAAAAAGTGCCTCCTCATTCCTTTAAACGTCCATGATTACAAGCGCTGTGGAGCCGCCATGTTCAGGTAGCGGGGTGTCTTCGCGGCCGGACTAGCCGCTCAAATTCATTCCACAAGGTTGCCCAAATGAAGACGCCTCACATGAAGAATTACTGCCTTTATTTGCAGACAGCTGCAGACCCGTCATTACCACTCGTCTCTGAATTAAAATTTCCGAATTACTGACGCGTTTCAGACATCTGTGTGTCCTTCCTCATGGGCTCAGCATTAATGGAAACAGCAGCAAGGTGTAGGACCACCTGTCAAATACAGTCCAAGTCCTGCCCAGTGGGCGTCGGCAAAAAGGCCACATCGTTACTTTAGTCCCCCTAAATACAAACCCGTTTGGGTGCTGCTGTAAAATACAAATGGATTCTTTCCCTAGTGGGTAAGTATGTGCTGGAACAATGGCAGTGCTGCCCTAGACCTCATGCAAAAAGTGCCTCCTCATTCCTTTAAACGCCCATGATTACAAGCGCTGTGGAGCCGCCATGTTCAGGTAGCAGGGTGTCTTCGCGGCCGAACTAGCCGCTCAAATTCATTCCACAAGGTTGCCCAAATGAAGACGCCTCACATGAAGAGTTACTGCCTTAATTTGCAGACAGCTGCAGAGCCGTCATTACCACTCGTTTCTGAATAAAAATTGCCGAATTACCGACGTGTTTCAGACATCTGTGTGTCCTTCCTCATGGGCTCAGCATTAATGGAAACAGAAGCAAGGTGTAGGACCACCTGTTAAATACAGTCCAGGTCCCGCCCCAGTGGCCGTCGGCAAAAAGGCCTCATGGTTACTGTAGTCCTGCAAAATACCAACCCGTTTTGGTGCTGCTGTAAAATGCTTATGAATTCTTTCCCCAGTGGGTGAGTACGTGGTGGAACAATAGCCCTGCTGCCCTTGACCTCATGCAAAAAGTGCCTCCTCATTCCTTTAAACGTCCATGATTACAAGCGCTGTGGAGCCGCCATGTTCAGGTAGCGGGGTGTCTTCGCGGCCGGACTAGCCGCTCAAATTCATTCCACAAGGTTGCCCAAATGAAGACACCTCACATGAAGAATTACTGCCTTTATTTGCAGACAGCTGCAGAGCCGTCATTACCACTCGTCTCTGAATCAAAATTGCCGAATTACCGACGCGTTTCAGACATCTGTGTGTCCTTCCTCATGGGCTCAGCATTAATGGAAACAGAAGCAAGGTGTAGGACCACCTGTTAAATACAGTCCAGGTCCTGCCCCAGTGGCCGTCGGCAAAAAGGCCTCATGGTTACTGTAGTCCTGCAGAATACCAACCCGTTTCGGTGCTGCTGTAAAATCCTTATGAATTCTTTCCCCAGTGGTTGAGTACGTGGTGGAACAATAGCCCTGCTGCCCTTGACCTCATGCAAAAAGTGCCTCCTCATTCCTTTAAACGTCCATGATTACCAGCGCTGTGGAGCCGCCATGTTCCGGTAGCGGGGTGTCTTCGCGGCCGGACTAGCCGCTCAAATTCATTCCACAAGGTTGCCCAAATGAAGACACCTCACATGAAGAATTACTGCCTTTATTTGCAGACAGCTGCAGAGCCGTCATTACCATTCGTCTCTGAATCAATATTTCCGAATTACTGACGCGTTTCAGACATCTGTGTGTCCTTCCTCATGGGCTCAGCATTAATGGAAACAGAAGCAAGGTGTAGGACCGCCTGTTAAATACAGTGCAAGTCCCGCCCCAGTGGGCGTTGGCAAAAAGGCCTCATGGTTACTGTAGTCCCACAAAATTATAACCCGTTTGGGTGCTGCTGTAAAATCCAAATGAGTTCTTTCCCCAGTGGGTGAGTACGTGGTGGAACAATAGAACTGCTGCCCCTGACCTCATGCAAAAAGTGCCTCCTCATTCCTTTAAACGCCCGTGATTACAAGCGCTGTGGATCCGCCATGTTCAGGTAGCGGGGTGTCTTCGCAGCCGGACTAGCCGCTCAAATTCATTCCACAAGGTTGCCCAAATGAAGACGCCTCACATGAAGAGTTACTGCCTTAATTTGCAGACAGCTGAAGAGCCGTCATTACCACTCGTTTCTGAATCAAAATTGCCGAATTACCGACGCGTTTCAGACATCTGTGTGTCCTTCCTCATTGGCTCAGCATTAATGGAAACAGAAGCAAAGTGTAGGACCACCTGTTAAATACAGTCCAGGTCCCTCCCCAGTGGCCGTCGGCAAAAAGTGCTCCTGGTTACTGTAGTCCTGCAAAATACCAACCCGTTTCGGTGCTGCTGTAAAATCCTTATGAATTCTTTCCCCAGTGGGTGAGTACGTGGTGGAACAATAGCCCTGCTGCCCTTGACCTCATGCAAAAAGTGCCTCCTCATTCCTTTAAACGTCCATGATTACAAGCGCTGTGGAGCCGCCATGTTCAGGTAGCGGGGTGTCTTCGCGGCCGGACTAGCCGCTCAAATTCATTCCACAAGGTTGCCCAAATGAAGACGCCTCACATGAAGAATTACTGCCTTTATTTGCAGACAGCTGCAGACCCGTCATTACCACTCGTCTCTGAATTAAAATTTCCGAATTACTGACGCGTTTCAGACATCTGTGTGTCCTTCCTCATGGGCTCAGCATTAATGGAAACAGCAGCAAGGTGTAGGACCACCTGTCAAATACAGTCCAAGTCCTGCCCAGTGGGCGTCGGCAAAAAGGCCACATCGTTACTTTAGTCCCCCTAAATACAAACCCGTTTGGGTGCTGCTGTAAAATACAAATGGATTCTTTCCCTAGTGGGTAAGTATGTGCTGGAACAATGGCAGTGCTGCCCTAGACCTCATGCAAAAAGTGCCTCCTCATTCCTTTAAACGCCCATGATTACAAGCGCTGTGGAGCCGCCATGTTCAGGTAGCAGGGTGTCTTCGCGGCCGAACTAGCCGCTCAAATTCATTCCACAAGGTTGCCCAAATGAAGACGCCTCACATGAAGAGTTACTGCCTTAATTTGCAGACAGCTGCAGAGCCGTCATTACCACTCGTTTCTGAATAAAAATTGCCGAATTACCGACGTGTTTCAGACATCTGTGTGTCCTTCCTCATGGGCTCAGCATTAATGGAAACAGAAGCAAGGTGTAGGACCACCTGTTAAATACAGTCCAGGTCCCGCCCCAGTGGCCGTCGGCAAAAAGGCCTCATGGTTACTGTAGTCCTGCAAAATACCAACCCGTTTTGGTGCTGCTGTAAAATGCTTATGAATTCTTTCCCCAGTGGGTGAGTACGTGGTGGAACAATAGCCCTGCTGCCCTTGACCTCATGCAAAAAGTGCCTCCTCATTCCTTTAAACGTCCATGATTACAAGCGCTGTGGAGCCGCCATGTTCAGGTAGCGGGGTGTCTTCGCGGCCGGACTAGCCGCTCAAATTCATTCCACAAGGTTGCCCAAATGAAGACACCTCACATGAAGAATTACTGCCTTTATTTGCAGACAGCTGCAGAGCCGTCATTACCACTCGTCTCTGAATCAAAATTGCCGAATTACCGACGCGTTTCAGACATCTGTGTGTCCTTCCTCATGGGCTCAGCATTAATGGAAACAGAAGCAAGGTGTAGGACCACCTGTTAAATACAGTCCAGGTCCTGCCCCAGTGGCCGTCGGCAAAAAGGCCTCATGGTTACTGTAGTCCTGCAGAATACCAACCCGTTTCGGTGCTGCTGTAAAATCCTTATGAATTCTTTCCCCAGTGGTTGAGTACGTGGTGGAACAATAGCCCTGCTGCCCTTGACCTCATGCAAAAAGTGCCTCCTCATTCCTTTAAACGTCCATGATTACCAGCGCTGTGGAGCCGCCATGTTCCGGTAGCGGGGTGTCTTCGCGGCCGGACTAGCCGCTCAAATTCATTCCACAAGGTTGCCCAAATGAAGACACCTCACATGAAGAATTACTGCCTTTATTTGCAGACAGCTGCAGAGCCGTCATTACCATTCGTCTCTGAATCAATATTTCCGAATTACTGACGCGTTTCAGACATCTGTGTGTCCTTCCTCATGGGCTCAGTATTAATGGAAACAGAAGCAAGGTGTAGGACCACCTGTTAAATACAGTCCAGGTCCTGCCCCAGTGGCCGTCGGCAAAAAGGCCTCATGGTTACTGTAGTCCTGCAAAATACCAACCCGTTTCGGTGCTGCTGTAAAATCCTTATGAATTCTTTCCCCAGTGGTTGAGTACGTGGTGGAACAATAGCCCTGCTGCCCTTGAACTCATGCAAAAAGTGCCTCCTCATTCCTTTAAACGTCCATGATTACCAGCGCTGTGGAGCCGCCATGTTCAGGTAGCGGGGTGTCTTCGCGGCCGGACTAGCCGCTCAAATTCATTCCACAAGGTTGCCCAAATGAAGACGCCTCACATGAAGAATTACTGCCTTTATTTGCAGACAGCTGCAGAGCCGTCATTACCACTCGTCTCTGAATCAAAATTTCCGAATTACTGACGCGTTTTAGACATCTGTGTGTCCTTCCTCATGGGCTCAGTATTAATGGAAACAGCAGCAAGGTGTAGGACCACCTGTCAAATACAGTCCAAGTCCTGCCCAGTGGGCGTCGGCAAAAAGGCCACATGGTTACTTTAGTCCCCCTAAATACAAACCCGTTTGGATGCTGCTGTAAAATACAAATGGATTCTTTCCCCAGTGGGTAAGTACGTGCTGGAACAATAGCACTGCTGCCCTAGACCTCATGCAAAAAGTGCCTCCTCATTCCTTTAAACGCCCATGATTACAAGCGTTGTGGAGCCGCCATGTTCAGGTAGCAGGGTGTCTTCGCGGCCGGACTAGCCGCTCAAATTCATTCCACAAGGTTGCCCAAATGAATACGCCTCACATGAAGAATTACTGCCTTAATTTGCAGACAGCTGCAGAGCCGTCATTACCACTCGTTTCTGAATAAAAATTGCCGAATTACCGACGCGTTTCAGACATCTGTGTGTCCTTCCTCATGGGCTCAGCATTAATGGAAACAGAAGCAAGGTGTAGGACCACCTGTTAAATACAGTCCAGGTCCCGCCCCAGTGGCCGTCGGCAAAAAGGCCTCATGGTTACTGTAGTCCTGCAAAATACCAACCCGTTTCGGTGCTGCTGTAAAATCCTTATGAATTCTTTCCCCAGTGGGTGAGTACGTGGTGGAACAATAGAGCTGCTGCCCTTGACCTCATGCAAAAAGTGCCTCCTCATTCCTTTAAACATCCATGATTACAAGCGCTGTGGAGCCGCCATGTTCAGGTAGCGGGGTGTCTTCGCGGCCGGACTAGCCGCTCAAATTCATTCCACAAGGTTGCCCAAATGAAGACACCTCACATGAAGAATTACTGCCTTTATTTGCAGACAGCTGCAGAGCCGTCATTACCACTCGTCTCTGAATCAAAATTGCCGAATTACCGACGCGTTTCAGACATCTGTGTGTCCTTCCTCATGGGCTCAGCATTAATGGAAACAGAAGCAAGGTGTAGGACCGCCTGTTAAATACAGTGCAAGTCCCGCCCCAGTGGGCGTCGGCAAAAAGGCCTCATGGTTACTGTAGTTCGGCAAAATTATAACCCGTTTGGGTGCTGCTGTAAAATCCAAATGAGTTCTTTCCCCAGTGGGTGAGTACGTGGTGGAACAATAGAACTGCTGCCCCTGACCTCATGCAAAAAGTGCCTCCTCATTCCTTTAAACGCCCGTGATTACAAGCGCTGTGGATCCGCCATGTTCAGGTAGCGGGGTGTCTTCGCAGCCGGACTAGCCGCTCAAATTCATTCCACAAGGTTGCCCAAATGAAGACGCCTCACATGAAGAGTTACTGCCTTAATTTGCAGACAGCTGAAGAGCCGTCATTACCACTCGTTTCTGAATCAAAATTGCCGAATTACCGACGCGTTTCAGACATCTGTGTGTCCTTCCTCATTGGCTCAGCATTAATGGAAACAGAAGCAAGGTGTAGGACCACCTGTTAAATACAGTCCAGGTCCCTCCCCAGTGGCCGTCGGCAAAAAGTGCTCCTGGTTACTGTAGTCCTGCAAAATACCAAACCGTTTCGGTGCTGCTGTAAAATCCTTATGAATTCTTTCCCCAGTGGGTGAGTACGTGGTGGAACAATAGCCCTGCTGCCCTTGACCTCATGCAAAAAGTGCCTCCTCATTCCTTTAAACGTCCATGATTACAAGCGCTGTGGAGCCGCCATGTTCAGGTAGCGGGGTGTCTTCGCGGCCGGACTAGCCGCTCAAATTCATTCCACAAGGTTGCCCAAATGAAGACGCCTCACATGAAGAATTACTGCCTTTATTTGCAGACAGCTGCAGAGCCGTCATTACCACTCGTCTCTGAATCAAAATTTCCGAATTACTGACGCGTTTCAGACATCTGTGTGTCCTTCCTCATGGGCTCAGCATTAATGGAAACAGCAGCAAGGTGTAGGACCACCTGTCAAATACAGTCCAAGTCCTGCCCAGTGGGCGTCGGCAAAAAGGCCACATCGTTACTTTAGTCCCCCTAAATACAAACCCGTTTGTGTGCTGCTGTAAAATACAAATGGATTCTTTCCCTAGTGGGTAAGTATGTGCTGGAACAATGGCACTGCTGCCCTAGACCTCATGCAAAAAGTGCCTCCTCATTCCTTTAAACGCCCATGATTACAAGCGCTGTGGAGCCGCCATGTTCAGGTAGCAGGGTGTCTTCGCGGCCGGACTAGCCGCTCAAATTCATTCCACAAGGTTGCCCAAATGCCTCACATGAAGAGTTACTGCCTTAATTTGCAGACAGCTGCAGAGCCGTCATTACCACTCGTTTCTGAATAAAAATTGCCGAATTACCGACGCGTTTCAGACATCTGTGTGTCCTTCCTCATGGGCTCAGCATTAATGGAAACAGAAGCAAGGTGTAGGACCACCTGTTAAATACAGTCCAGGTCCCGCCCCAGTGGCCGTCGGCAAAAAGGCCTCATGGTTACTGTAGTCCTGCAAAATACCAACCCGTTTCGGTGCTGCTGTAAAATCCTTATGAATTCTTTCCCCAGTGGGTGAGTACGTGGTGGAACAATAGCCCTGCTGCCCATGACCTCATGCAAAAAGTGCCTCCTCATTCCTTTAAACGTCCATGATTACCAGCGCTGTGGAGCCGCCATGTTCAGATAGCGGGGTGTCTTCGCGGCCGGACTAGCCGCTCAAATTCATTCCTCAAGGTTGCCCAAATGAAGACGCCTCACATGAAAAATTACTGCCTTTATTTGCAGACAGCTGCAGAGCCGTCATTACCACTCGTCTCTGAATCAAAATTTCCGAATTACCGATGCGTTTCAGACATCTGTGTGTCCTTCCTCATGGGCTCAGTATTAATGGAAACAGCAGCAAGGTGTAGGACCACCTGTCAAATACAGTCCAAGTCCTGCCCAGTGGGCATCGGCAAAAAGGCCACATGGTTACTTTAGTCCCCCTAAATACAAACCCGTTTGGGTGCTGCTGTAAAATACAAATGGATTCTTTCCCCAGTGGGTAAGTACGTGCTGGAACAATAGCACTGCTGCCCTTGACCTCACACAAAAAGTGCCTCCTCATTCCTTTAAACGCCCATGATTACAAGCGCTGTGGAGCCGCCATGTTCAGGTAGCAGGGTGTCTTCGCGGCCGGACTAGCCGCTCAAATTCATTCCACAAGGTTGCCCAAATGAAGACGCCTCACATGAAGAATTACTGCCTTAATTTGCAGACAGCTGCAGTGTCATATAGCTCCTGTATATCCTTATATCGTGTTAAGTTAGCATAGGTACATTTGAGGTTTAAACGCCATTTTTCTTTCTTGTAACTTCTGCACATGACACTTAATTGTTGACTTAACTTTCAACCTAGTAGTTTGCCGTGGTTTATGTGAGAATAATATGTTATTGCTCTGATATCAGCTTTGCTTAATAAACTATGTCTGCACGAAGAGTGCTGAAGTTTCAGGAACAACACGATATGGAATTGTTATGAGGTCTGATCTCCACGCCTTCATAGTCATAACACAAGTGCAGCCTTTGCCAACTCTGGCTTCAGGCGGGATTTGATATTGCTTTGCACGAGGCACATAGAACACACTTGATGCGGTGCACATGAAGAGAGAGCTGGTGTATGCTGATGTGATTCCTTCATGCTAGGACACTAAGGTATGGGCCCGCCCTAAAACAACCCAAAGAGACCTTCTTAGCTAATAATATAATATATGTGTTAGGGAGGGTGAGATATAAGTGTTGTTAACTCTTATTCATTACAGCATGTCAACATGCTGTCACCATTCGCTTTTTATGTCTTAGTAACTATGCTGATAATTTTGCTACTGATAATAAGTATACTTGTATTATCTAAGATACTGCGCCTGAGAAGACGGCATTAGTAAATAAACATTTCAAATGCACATGTGTCTTCTTTACTCCATGTTCTGGTTTGTAATGATAATATAACGAAAGAGTGTTCATGAGTTCCACGTACCCTGAGGTACTATAAGTTCATGTTCTGGTTTGTCTAAACATTGGGAGTTTGATACGTCCAATGAGACACTGTAGCTAGCTCGGTAAGGGGTGAGGTGGTTGCTAAGGTGAGTTTTGGGACACCCTAATTCGCCGAGGTTCCACTCCTCTGTGCACAGTTCTGTGTGAGAACAGAAACCCTGCGACATGGCGCCCAACGGTTTCGGTGGTCTTATATCATGACACTCGAGTAGTTTATCGTTCATACCTTAACCCCTTCGCCTCCGTTTCCGGAAAGCGGGGTGTCGGTGAAACCTACCTATTTTTTAAAATAGGTCTTATTCAAGCTTGATTCTTTCTGAAACGGTTTCTTTGAATTACTACCCAGTTGTGCTACGAAGTGTTCTTTGTGTTTTCTTGTTTCCAGTGTTGTCATGGCGGCGGTGGCTATTGCGCAGCATAGTCGCGTAGCGGTACGCAACCATCTTCAGACGTACCAAGTCCCGGTAGATGGGATGGCTGTGATTTTCGTGGTATGTGCAGATCCGGCGTTCCCTTACGAGTTGTTTTACTCTTGGGTTACGTTTCCGGCTGTGGACGCTAATACTGGTTTGTTCCACTCCTACACCGCCTCGGATGTCCCGGCTGAGTATACACCGTACAGGGCATTGGAAATACCTATTGATCATTGGCAGCATCGAGTTTGGTTTGATGGCGCCCTCCCCCACTCTTTGTCAGCTGCGAGGTTGGGTCCACTCTCAATTCCAGGTACAAATTGGCCTGCGTTGGGTGGCTTTACCCCGCACCCGAATCACGGCGCATGTACCCTGCAGGAAATTCGTAGGCTGCATGTTGTTTCCATTTCCGTGATTCGTGCATTAGTGCAATACATAGGTCGCAACCTGCCTGGTGGTCCACAGGGGGGTGCGGCCGTTCCCATGGATCGAGGCGGAATGCGTCTCAATCCAGTGATGGTTAATTCGGTTTTTGGTGCGCGTCCAGTTGACAACGATGACTTCCCATTCTGGCTAGCAGAGAAGTTTGATCAACTGGAGGCGGTTTTTCCGAATTCTACTCCTGCTGATAAGCATAGAATGTTAACGATTACTCTACCGAAGGATTTAACTCCTGAACTTGTTGACTGTGAAAGCTGGGGAAAAACATTTGCGGCAGTTTATACACGGTGCTTCGGCACCCCGTCTATGACTGCCCTGCCTGATATCATTAGACGTGTTCAGAATGATCACGGTCCAGAGGCAGCGGTTGAATTGGGTATGCGCCTGTGTGGTTCTTTTGAGATTGTATGTGATCTCTTTCTCTCCAATGTTAAAGGAGATGCAGTTGACTTTCAGGTGTCGAATGCTTTGGCTGCTCTGCCCGATGCCGACAAACCCCGCCAGTTAGCAAAGATTGTGGTGGCCGCTTATAAGACAATTGGCCGCACAAGTAGAGGTCTGAAATATTTTCCAGCAAAGGAGAAAAAACAACCACAGGGACAGTCTGCAGTGACAGATGTCCAGCCCAAGTCCAAAAAAGAAAATTGGCCTAAAAAACAGACACAGGGGAAGCAGAATAAACAGACTCAGGATTCTTTTCCTGCAGTGCAAGCACCTGCGCCAACAGAAAAAGTTTATGATTTGCGCGATCGCGCGATGATTAAATCACCTGATCGATTTCAGGGTTCTGATCAACGCTCTCCTCGTTCCTTTCAGGAAACATCGGCCCCGAAGACCAGTGGAGGAGGGGGTGGACGTGGACGTGGTGGCCAACAAGGATGTGGTCAGTCCCGCCAGACGGACGGCGCAGTGAAGCAGGAGGATTCTACGCCTAAGCGTCCGCAGTTTGCGAAAAAGAAAGTCGCAGCCTTAACAGCGCATAGATATGCCACAGATAGTGAGAACGCGGCTTCGGAATCTGACGTGGGCTCTGACCTTGCTGGACAGCGCGGCGGAGATTACCATAGTCAGAGAGGCGCTCCGTCCACTACTGAGGGTGACAGCGACTGAAGTGTTCGTTGTTATTGAAACAGCCGATACGAGACTAGCTCCCCCTGAAAGACTTTTTGAAATTGTCCTGTTAATTGAAGGTGACATACAGCGTACTGTCAGAGGGGTATTTTGGGAGAACCTTTCGTCTACGTACGACATTTTGCTTTCCGAGGCTGACTGGCCCCCACCTTTTGTGCTCGCAGCGCCGCGAGGGGAGGAGGTAATCCTTCCCAGTTTCGCGCACACTGTCTCGACTGAGCATGCGCAGCATTTTGCAGAAGAGTGGGCTCGGGCTCTTGCACCGGCTCTCTACCGCAACCAATGTGGTTGGGACAAATTGTCCCCTTGCCACGAAATTCCTTTGCGGACTGAGCCGCAGCCTCAGCCTCAGTATCCCATACGGCGTGAAGCTAAAGCTGCCGTCGCAGAAATCCTTGAACAATTGGAATATCAGGGAGTTATTGAAACGTGTGTGTCACCAATGAATAATCCCCTTTTTACTGTGACCAAACCTGACGGATCATATCGTTTGGTATTGGATTACCGGCATTTGAACTCGCATTGCCGTAACTGTGCAGTACAGAATACTCACGGCTCTGCGCTAGTGGATAGTCTAGTGCGTAAGCGTTTCAAGACAACGCTTGACATATCTAACGGTTTTTATGCACACAGACTGGATAGCTTCAGCTCCCAATGGACAAGTTTTACGTCCGCTGGAGTGCAAAAAAGCTTCCGGCGACTTCCAATGGGCTACAAAAATAGTCCTGGCGTCTTCACCTCAAGGATAGTCACTCTATTGGAGAGTATCGATCCGGATGCATGTTCTTATGTGGATGACATATATCTCACAGACGACGAAATTTGGATGCATCTGTGTCGGGTGAATTCAATTATTTGTAACTTTGCGGATATGGGTTACAAGTTTAATTTTGCAAAATCGCACATTGCAGAACACACAGTGTTGTTCCTAGGCTATGAGCTGAACAATGAGGGTAGAGGATTGGCTCCTCACTTCCTGGAGAAATGCGCCCAGTTGCGCGCTCCTACAACACTGAAGAAATTACAGTCTTTACTGGGCTTCTTGAATTTCGGCAGAACTTATGTTCCGGAATATGCCCAGCGTATCAAGCATTTGTATGCTTTGATACAACCAACTTTTTCAAAATCATGCTGGCTGCCTGAGCATTCGGCCATTTTGCAATCTTTGCAGGCCGATCTGCTCGCATCTAAATACTTACTGACTCGTGATAACCACACCAACCTGGTAATAAGAATAATTCCAGGGGCGGTGGGTTTCACGTACCTGACTTTTAATGAAGGTGACACAGTACCTATTGCTTACAAGTCACACTTGTACACTTCGGCTGAATTGCGGTTTCCCACTGTGGAGAAAGTTTTAACTGCTGTACAGATGGTGATTCTTAAAGAACGAGCTCTGTCACAGGGGAAGCGCATGTTAGTGGTAACACCCTGTCCTCATTTGGAGTCAGTCACAAAAGCCAGTGTACCAAATTCAAAAGCTTTGCACCCTCGGTGGATTCAGTGGGCTGCGTCATTGACATCCACGGATGTCACGTTTATTTTTGACGCCTCCTTACGGTCGCAAGAGTACTTGCAGTATGAATTCGTTCATCCTGCTCCTCTGGCTATGCGACCTTTGGAGGACTTCCATTGCATCATTTACACTGATGGGTCGGCGCAGGTTGCGCATGGCTCTAAACATGCCTACGTTTCCGCATGCGCCATTGTGGTCGGTGCTATGTTGAATGATGAGTTCATTTCCAGGGAAGTGCACACGTTGCCCCTGGGCGATTGCACCGCACAATTGGCGGAGCTTCGTGCTCTCTTACTAGCGTTGGAGTACGCGGATCCAAGTGTTACTACTCTGATTGTAAGTGATTCTTACTACTGTGTCCAGTCTTACAATGAAAACTTGTTCTTTTGGATTCAGAATGATTTTCATGATTCCAAGGGTAGCACAATAAAACACAAAATGATCTGGGTTCGAGTGGCAGAGCTTAAGGCTCTGTTGCCTCTCGTTTATGTGATTCATACTCTCGGTCATCAACGTGTAGGAGTTCACGCTGTTGGCAACTCGCTTGCTGATGAAGCAGCGAAATCAGCAGTATCTACATACTTAGTTGCAGCGGTTACTAGGTCAAAAACCAAGATTGATAGCGACATCTTGGCAGCAGTTGCTGCCTCTGAGAAGGGAAGTAAACATCCTGCGGGATTCCCTTCGAAGTACAAATACCACTTAAGTCCCGAAAAGGTTCCTTTTGTGACAATTCCTGATGTTGGGGAACGGCTGATTCCCAACTCGGATCGCAGAGCAGACTTGATTACAGCGGCACATGAAGGTGTGGCGTCTGCGCATGCGGGCGTCTCGGCCACTGTAACTCAATTACAACAACGTTTCTGGTGGCGGGGACTGTACAAACAGACGCGTGATTATGTCCTACTTTGTGACATATGCCAGCAGATTAAACCTTCGACTGCTACGCGTCCGCCACAGACGCAGTTGTACATTTCTAATAAACCGCTAGGTTGTGTTTATTTAGATCACTGCGGTCCTTTTTCATCTGATACTGCGTATAAATACATCTTAGTAGCAGTTGACTCATGCACACGCTTTGTGTGGGTTTGGCCACATCGCAGCGCTGATTCACGGACTGTCATTAGAGATTTGCGTGTCTTTATAGGGATTTTTGCCTGTGGTACCTTCCATTCGGATCAGGGTCCGGCTTTCGCCTCTAAGGCGTATAAGGATGCCATGACTTCGATGGGGGTCCAAGTCAAGTTTTCGTCACCTTACAGACCTGAGGGTAATAGTGTAGTTGAACGAATGAACCGTGATTTAAAGCAATCTTTGACAGCCCGAGTTATAGGCACTGGCAGAAACTGGCTGGCTCACCTCTATGGCGTGCAGCGTGCTCTTAATAATCTCCCTAGAAGGTCTCTGGGTGGGCGGACCCCATACGAAATGCTCTTTGGCATCAAGATGTACGTCCCTGACCTTGACGGTCTAGACTATGTGGTTCGCGCCACTTCCTTTGACGCAGATGAACATTGCAATGTTTTACAGAATCTACAAAAGACCAGAGACAGTCTTGCAAGGGAACATTTGCCCTCCACGTCAGATGATGCGTTGCAGATCCCGGTAGTTGGCTGGCTACCCCAAGTTGGAGAACTGGTTCGGGAGAAGATCGATAACAAGAAAGAATTTGGTCCTTCCTATCGAGCTCCGGTTCCCGTCGTTGGAGTGAAGGGCACAAGAACAGTCATTTTACCACCACTTCCTGGTCGTAAGGAAAACAGGTTTATTTCAATTGACAATGTCAAGATACACAGAGTGGCCGATTCTTCTTAGCATGACACCGGCTGTTTCCTGTCCTTCCGTTGTGAGAAATTCAGTTATGCCCACTGCTTCTAATAATGAACCTGAAGTGGCCATCGAATTACCTGCTCTTTCCAGTCCTTTATTAAATAATTTACCTGGAACTAACATTGATGAGACAGACTATGCCTACCCCACTGATTTGTCCATACCTGACCTGCAAGCACGTTTAGCCACAGAATCCAGATTTTCTTTTGACTCAGTTTCTCTTGCCTCAAAGGAACCATCTCGTGTTGCAGTTTATGCAAGCCTGTTTAAAAAACATTTTTTGATACCCCCTTGGACTTACATTTGGCTGGTCCTTGTTTCGATTTACCTTTTTATGTCAATTGGTTTTGTGTTTTATTTTTTTCGAATCATCAATGGACATTATGTCGAGGAAAGAACATGCATTACTCATTTGAATGGAACTTTGGCCCCGCTTTCCTCTTCGCATTCTACACACAGATTAAAAAGGGACTTGACTTTGGTTAACATCACAGCATGGCCTGTCCTTGATGGAATCGTGTGGGATGCGGTTCGGTTTCAGATTCATGGCCCCACGGAAGTCGTTAATGTTCCTAATGTACTTAGAGTGAATATGGGGGATGTGGTGAAACAAAACATTCGTTCTGATGACTGGGATGTTAATGCTGTGGAAAGTTTGTTTTCTGATTTAAAGTACTATGCTGCCTTTGATGCTGAGGATTTATATTTAGAATCTGCTAATTATGGTGAATTGTTCTGTTACCAACATTATGGCAATCACTTTTTACACAAAACATCATCCCGAAGGGATGCTGTTAATTTTACTCAGTGGGAACATTGCCCGGCACCTACACAAGGGAGTTCAGAAACGTTTCTTAAAAAGTATACTTATTTCACTGACTTTAACCAGTCCAATCCCGAGTCCTTTTATTTTAAATTTCACAAACAGCCACTGTCCAAGGTTAGACTTACCGATACAAAATTGTTGTATTCGAAGGCCTTCCTAGATCAATTAGTTACTGGAGGCTATGAGCTATGGAAGGAAACAATAGACCTTAAATCGGTTTGGGGTTCAAGGGCCTGGCAGGTACAAGGCACTGAGGCTTTGCACCGTGCATGTCTCATCCCGAATCATATGTTGTTTTTAAATGAAACAATTTCCCAAACCACATGCTTTGGATTGGCTACATCTAAAAGGTTAAACACCCCGTCTTTCCCGGAGTTGGAGGAATATGATGGTTGGAGTAATTTTACTCAATTGTCAATTATGGAATTACAGACTCTGCTTCTCAATTCCTCCTTTAACATTTCCAGTATGAATCCTAAGGGTTGGCTGCTTTGGCACCGTAGTGCAGATTCTTGTCAAAGTAGATTTTTAAATTTAACTGACGGTTTTAAGACTGTTAGATCTGATCCCCGGTTTGACTTAGGTCATACTGTCACCTCGTATTCCGTAGGCAAGTTGTGTCAAAATTGGCTGAAGCATTCAACTTTACCTGCGGTTAAGAATCACCTTTCCAAATTAAATGCAGAAGTGGATTTGAATGATTTCATTAAAGGCCCGGCTAGTGGCAGGTCGAAAAGGTGGTTATATGGGGTTTACAATGAAATTTGGAAGCTATCACAGATTGAGGCTGCTACACGCCTTAGGGCTATTGATCAGGCTAATCTTGAGAAAGTGCTTGCAGTTGTTGACAATAGCATTAATGTGCTTTCCTCTAGAATTTACACATTGGATAATATTGTGTCGTCAGTTGTCGATATTGTGCATGATGAAATATCTGTGTTATACCATGGTCAGAATCAATTACGATCAATCATGCAGTTTGCATGGACCCTTCAAACTCTGAAAATGGGTAAAGTCCCCTGGGGTTACATAAACGTTTCTTCTTTATTTGCTCCTTTTAATTTGACTGAGAAACAACGCTTGCTTTCAATGCGTGATGCTTCCTTTTCTGTGTTACATATTGAGAGGTTAGAATCTTTACCTTTTTCCGTGGCAGAAGCCTCTGCTGCAACGTGGCTTATCCACGGTTTAATAACACTGCCTTTTGCTTTATATAAATTTTCAAGTTGTATGAAATATGTGCCAATAGGTCGTTATGAACCTTTGGGTAGCGGTTTCCTTCATGAAGTCTGGTTACTCCCATACACGTACAGATGTTTTAAGGATGACCAGGAGGTTTATCTGAATGGGGAGGAGTGTACTGAGACGCCAGATCATTCTTTAATGTGTCGACACATACAGTTACACGGTTCATGCAACAAGGACAGGCCGAATATGGCTTGCGTTTTACAAGGCACGCCTGTTCCTGCTATCATCCCCACGTTTAAATTATTAGAGAATGGAAGTTATTTAATGCTCAATAATGAAGACTGTTGTGGGTTAATTAAAGGTATCCCTTTCATAGTTACAGTAAGTGAGCGGGTTATTTGCTGCAGAAATGTGCTTTACCCTCCCACACATGAACATAGAGATTCTTCCATCTGGCCAAGAATACCAACCTTGGGAGCAGAATTCAGCGGCATGGCAAGAATAAGAGCTCTTTGTCCCAGAAAGAGGTGGCCTTGAGCCAGGCCCGTGAAACTTTCGTGCTTCACGTTGCTAACACACGTACAGAAGTTCAGGCTCTATTGAATACTGATTTGCCTTTGCATTTCGGAGCAATGGTTCGCACTATCTTTAACGCATCCTCCACAAAGGGCCTATCACATTTTTTTAAAGTTGTTAGCAGTGGTCTCGTGACTTCCTTTGAGAAAATTTTTGGAGTCATCCCTGCTTTCTTCCATTCAATCTTTTCATCCTTGTTTGGAGGGTTCCCGTTTTTACTTGCAATAGCGGCTGGCGCTCTGGTGGTTTTCTGTCTTTTTAAATATGGATGCCCATCCTGTGCAAGACCACGCGCAACTGCTGCTGACGCGGTTCCGCAATCGCATGCTTGAATATTATGGCACACTGCCGTTGGCGACTTTGAGCACAGCATTTGGATTATCTTTTCGATTCTCATATTTCACCTGTGTCCAACCTGTTTTTCACTGCCTGACCTGTGATTTCCAGTGGGCCATTGATTTGTGTCTCTGCGGACCGGTTTCTCCTGACGTCGATTTTAATCAACTGATGAGTCCTATCATTGCTCACGAGTTGGTTTGTTCTGACGAGAGGATTATGGCCTTAGCAGTGGCGCATGGACTAATTGGTCCCTGGGATGTGTTGCCGGCAGCACGGGATTTCTTGGAACTGAGTTTTCTTGAAAACCCACCGAGCTGTCCTCTGATGGTTATAGAGGATCCGGTGCTGGAAGAACACGTATGTTCCTTTCATCTTTTAAATTGGATGGCTGAACTGTTTTCGTATGAGGACAGTGACTTCCTATTGGAGGCTGTTGCTACTTACTTTTCATATGCAGTTTTGTCATAGACACTGCTTCGGATTGACGTGCTGATTAATAGCATTTCATTGATTTTATTGACTTATTTGTCAAGAACTTTTTATTTTCGTTTGCCTATTGGCTTGAGCCACGTTATATTTTTGGGCTATTTTTTAGCATTACTTTTTAAAAGTTTAGTTTCGACTCATGCTCGTTTACTGTTGAGTTCTGCTCTCATGTGATGGCACTTCTGTTTTCATATTTAGTCCGTTCTCGGATCATGGGGGGGTGTCATATAGCTCCTGTATATCCTTATATCGTGTTAAGTTAGCATAGGTACATTTGAGGTTTAAACGCCATTTTTCTTTCTTGTAACTTCTGCACACGACACTTAATTGTTGACTTAACTTTCAACCTAGTAGTTTGCCGTGGTTTATGTGAGAATAATATGTTATTGCTCTGATATCAGCTTTGCTTAATAAACTATGTCTGCACGAAGAGTGCTGAAGTTTCAGGAACAACACGATATGGAATTGTTATGAGGTCTGATCTCCACGCCTTCATAGTCATAACACAAGTGCAGCCTTTGCCAACTCTGGCTTCAGGCGGGATTTGATATTGCTTTGCACGAGGCACATAGAACACACTTGATGCGGTGCACATGAAGAGAGAGCTGGTGTATGCTGATGTGATTCCTTCATGCTAGGACACTAAGGTATGGGCCCGCCCTAAAACAACCCAAAGAGACCTTCTTAGCTAATAATATAATATATGTGTTAGGGAGGGTGAGATATAAGTGTTGTTAACTCTTATTCATTACAGCATGTCAACATGCTGTCACCATTCGCTTTTTATGTCTTAGTAACTATGCTGATAATTTTGCTACTGATAATAAGTATACTTGTATTATCTAAGATACTGCGCCTGAGAAGACGGCATTAGTAAATAAACATTTCAAATGCACATGTGTCTTCTTTACTCCATGTTCTGGTTTGTAATGATAATATAACGAAAGAGTGTTCATGAGTTCCACGTACCCTGAGGTACTATAAGTTCATGTTCTGGTTTGTCTAAACATTGGGAGTTTGATACGTCCAATGAGACACTGTAGCTAGCTCGGTAAGGGGTGAGGTGGTTGCTAAGGTGAGTTTTGGGACACCCTAATTCGCCGAGGTTCCACTCCTCTGTGCACAGTTCTGTGTGAGAACAGAAACCCTGCGACAGCAGAGCCGTCATTACCACTCGTTTCTGAATAAAAATTGCCGAATTACCGACGCGTTTCAGACATCTGTGTGTCCTTCCTCATGGGCTCAGCATTAATGGAAACAGAAGCAAGGTGTAGGACCACCTGTTAAATACAGTCCAGGTCCCGCCCCAGTGGCCGTCGGCAAAAAGGCCTCATGGTTACTGTAGTCCTGCAAAATACCAACCCGTTTCGGTGCTGCTGTAAAATCCTTATGAATTCTTTCCCCAGTGGGTGAGTACGTGGTGGAACAATAGAGCTGCTGCCCTTGACCTCATGCAAAAAGTGCCTCCTCATTCCTTTAAACATCCATGATTACAAGCGCTGTGGAGCCGCCATGTTCAGGTAGCGGGGTGTCTTCGCGGCCGGACTAGCCGCTCAAATTCATTCCACAAGGTTGCCCAAATGAAGACACCTCACATGAAGAATTACTGCCTTTATTTGCAGACAGCTGCAGAGCCATCATTACCACTCGTCTCTGAATCAAAATTGCCGAATTACCGACGCGTTTCAGACATCTGTGTGTCCTTCCTCATGGGCTCAGCATTAATGGAAACAGAAGCAAGGTGTAGGACCGCCTGTTAAATACAGTGCAAGTCCCGCCCCAGTGGGCGTCGGCAAAAAGGCCTCATGGTTACTGTAGTCCCGCAAAATTATAACCCGTTTGGGTGCTGCTGTAAAATCCAAATGAGTTCTTTCCCCAGTGGGTGAGTACGTGGTGGAACAATAGAACTGCTGCCCCTGACCTCATGCAAAAAGTGCCTCCTCATTCCTTTAAACGCCCGTGATTACAAGCGCTGTGGATCCGCCATGTTCAGGTAGCGGGGTGTCTTCGCAGCCGGACTAGCCGCTCAAATTCATTCCACAAGGTTGCCCAAATGAAGACGCCTCACATGAAGAGTTACTGCCTTAATTTGCAGACAGCTGAAGAGCCGTCATTACCACTCGTTTCTGAATCAAAATTGCCGAATTACCGACGCGTTTCAGACATCTGTGTGTCCTTCCTCATTGGCTCAGCATTAATGGAAACAGAAGCAAGGTGTAGGACCACCTGTTAAATACAGTCCAGGTCCCTCCCCAGTGGCCGTCGGCAAAAAGTGCTCCTGGTTACTGTAGTCCTGCAAAATACCAACCCGTTTCGGTGCTGCTGTAAAATCCTTATGAATTCTTTCCCCAGTGGGTGAGTACGTGGTGGAACAATAGCCCTGCTGCCCATGACCTCATGCAAAAAGTGCCTCCTCATTCCTTTAAACGTCCATGATTACCAGCGCTGTGGAGCCACCATGTTCAGGTAGCGGGGTGTCTTCGCGGCCGGACTAGCCGCTCAAATTCATTCCTCAAGGTTGCCCAAATGAAGACGCCTCACATGAAAAATTACTGCCTTTATTTGCAGACAGCTGCAGAGCCGTCATTACCACTCGTCTCTGAATCAAAATTTCCGAATTACTGACGCGTTTCAGACATCTGTGTGTCCTTCCTCATGGGCTCAGCATTAATGGAAACAGCAGCAAGGTGTAGGACCACCTGTCAAATACAGTCCAAGTCCTGCCCAGTGGGAGTCGGCAAAAAGGCCACATGGTTACTTTAGTCCCCCTAAATACAAACCCGTTTGGGTGCTGCTGTAAAATACAAATGGATTCTTTCCCCAGTGGGTAAGTACGTGCTGGAACAATAGCACTGCTGCCCTAGACCTCATGCAAAAAGTGCCTCCTCATTCCTTTAAACGCCCATGATTACAAGCGCTGTGGAGCCGCCATGTTCAGGTAGCAGGGTGTCTTCGCGGCTGGACTAGCCGCTCAAATTCATTCCACAAGGTTGCCCAAATGAAGACGCCTCACATGAAGAGTAACTGCCTTAATTTGCAGACAGCTGCAGAGCCGTCAATACCACTCGTTTCTGAATAAAAATTGCCGAATTACCGACGCGTTTCAGACATCTGTGTGTCCTTCCTCATGGGCTCAGCATTAATGGAAACAGAAGCAAGGTGTAGGACCACCTCTTAAATACAGTCCAGGTCCCGCCCCAGTGGCTGTCGGCAAAAAGGCCTCATGGTTACTGCAGTCCTGCAAAATACCAACCCGTTTTGGTGCTGCTGTAAAATCCTTATGAATTCTTTCCCCAGTGGGTGAGTACGTGGTGGAACAATAGCCCTGCTGCCCTTGACCTCATGCAAAAAGTGCCTCCTCATTCCTTTAAACGTCCATGATTACAAGCGCTGTGGAGCCGCCATGTTCAGGTAGCGGGGTGTCTTCGCGGCCGGACTAGCCGCTCAAATTCATTCCACAAGGTTGCCCAAATGAAGACACCTCACATGAAGAATTACTGCCTTTATTTGCAGACAGCTGCAGAGCCGTCATTACCACTCGTCTCTGAATCAAAATTGCAGAATTACCGATGCGTTTCAGACATCTGTGTGTCCTTCCTCATGGGCTCAGCATTAATGGAAACAGAAGCAAGGTGTAGGACCACCTGTTAAATACAGTCCAGGTCCCGCCCCAGTGGCCGTCGGCAAAAAGGCCTCATGGTTACTGTAGTCCCGCAAAATTATAACCCGTTTGGGTGCTACTGTAAAATCCAAATGAGTTCTTTCCCCAGTGGGTGAGTACGTGGTGGAACAATAGAACTGCTGCCCTTGACCTCATGCAAAAAGTGCCTCCTCATTCCTTTAAACGTCCATGATTACAAGCGCTGTGGAGCCGCCATGTTCAGGTAGCGGGGTGTCTTCGCAGCCGGACTAGCCGCTCAAATTCATTCCACAAGGTTGCCCAAATGAAGACGCCTCACATGAAGAGTTACTGCCTTTATTTGCAGACAGCTGCAGAGCCGTCATTACAACTCGTCTCTGAATCAAAATTACCGAAATACCGACGCGTTTCAGACATCTGTATGTCCTTCCTCATGGGCTCAGCATTAATGGAAACAGCAGCAAGGTGTAGGACCACCTGTTAAATACAGTCCAAGTCCCGCCCCAGTGGGCGTCGGACCCACAATGTCTGAAACGCGTCCGTTATTCGGCAATTTTGATTCAGAGACGAGTGGTAATGACGGCTCTGCAGCTGTCTGCAAATAAAGGCAGTAACTCCTCATGTGAGGCGTCTTCATTTGGGCAACCTTGTGGAGTGAATATATATATATATATATATATATATATATATATATATATATATATATATATATATACACCAGCAATCTTCACCACCTCCGAATGAACGGCGAAATGAAGACACGGACCCCAGGCTGTCGGCAAGGTAGATTTATTGTTGACCTCTCAACGGGCGACGCGTTTCGAGCAACGAGTTCTCTTGTTCACACACCGTACACCCGGTCAGCTGACTAATTATATACTTATTTTTTAAAGTGATGCTCCACCTCTCAAGTGAATCACATGGTCACATGATAAACATAAAAAAAGTACTTAATGGTACACCACGATAATTCATTGTTGAAACAAGGTACACTAATATTTCAGCATAAATGCCTGATCACACAAGAACTATACAATAAACAAATGTTAGTTAAATAGTGTGGCCAATATATTCGTTACAGGAACATAGAAGTTAAAGATAATATAATCAAATAAATATATATACATCCATATACATCCATCTACACTGTCTACATAACAATTCATCTATATACAAAGTGCTATAAACTATCATGAGCAAAGTTGATCCTATTCTTGTTACAATACTTTTTAATACTAACAGGTTTTAAATTTACATTCCCTTATCCTGTATTCGAACATATTTCCCTATTAGATGGGATAACTATATGAAATGGCCACTTGTGGATTGAAAAATCCTATGGTACCCAAAAACAGATTTAATCTTATAAAATGTTTAACGGTATTTTTTAACCAAACGTGACCTGTGCAGAAAAATATATTTTTATAATTATTTGTAGATATATCGTGATTAAAAAACACAAATCCTCTTTGAGCACACTATCGAAAGAAAGATTAATGTCATAGAATTGATCATTTACACCCTGTGCAATATTGCTAACCCTAATAATTAATCGCTTAATACCAAAATATAAATGTCTGTGGTTTCTGGGGTGTATATATACATTAAACAAAGGTGAAGAAAAAGAAATACTAAACAAATATTACATATATAGACAATATTTACATAGTGCGATCTGGTTTGAAATAATAGCGGGTGAATTGATTTAGCTTCATTTTCTTTATGGTTGTGTCAAATCCAACCTGTTCACCAGTGATACACTAGATCGCCAAACAGTCCTCCAACAGATTCACATTTTTATTCGGACTGGAAATCCCTATTATCGGAAACATAAGTTGAATACTTGGTTCAGAAATGGGTTTACTACACATATATTTAAATTCACAGCGTGATATTTTACAGAAAGTGATGTAAATCCTCTGTGGTATTGAGCCCGTTAGGATATTTACTGTCTAGCTCAACAATATATTGTGTCTCCTTCTGTCTTAAGAGTTTTTCTCTATCACCCCCTCGTTTAGGGGGGGGCACTGCGTCAATGACAAAATAAGTCAGATTACTCAGATCATTATTGTGAGTAGATCTAAAGTGGCGAGCTACGGGGTATGTTTTGTCATTATTGACTATTGCTCGAAGATGTTGTAAAATTCTGACATGCACCTGTAGTTTGGTACTGCCTATGTATCGTAGGCCACAGGTGCACGTCAGAACTTATATGGCAAAGTCGCTGTGACAGTTGTAATTACCTCTAATAGCTTTACTGACTTGACTGAAGGGGGTGTTATAATGCGTGGTATTGATACCAAATTTACACGCTCGACAAGATGAGCATTTGAAAAAAACATCTTTTTGTTTGAGCCAGATGCTGCCACCACCTAGCTCAGGGCTTGATTTAACTAAGCTGTTGTGCATACTTCTTGCTCTTCTGAATGTTATTATTGGCATTTCTGGAAGTGTGTCACCTAGAAACCCATCAGTCATAAGAATTGGCCAGTGTCTCTTGACAATCGATTTAATTTGTCTCTCTTGTTTGCTGTATGATAGGATTAAGCGAGGAGTAGCATTGTCGTTATTGGTCTGTTGAACCTCAGATTTCAACAGAGACTCTCTAGATCTTTCCCGGCTTCGTCTCAAAGCCCTTTGCAATGTTACATTGCTATATCCTCTAGCTTTCATTCTGGTTATCATTACTTTAGCTTCTTGTTCGAATATTTCGAGAGTGCTGCTGATTCTTTTCAGTCGTAACAGCTCTCCATACGGAATATTTTCAACAACATGCTTTGGGTGTTTGCTGCTGGCATGCAGTATGCTATTGCCAGCAGTAGGTTTGCGAAAAAGTGATGTTTCTATAGTATTGTTGTTCACTGTGATGTGTACATCCAAGAAGTCTGCCTGCACTTTACTGATGTTGGAAGTAAAGAAAAGATTTTCTTTATTGCAATTTAAGGCATTGACGAATTCTGAGGCACTTTGTTTGTCACCCTCCCATATACAGAACACATCATCTATAAATCGCATCCAGTATTTAACACCATTAAAACCGGGTGTGACGATGAGACCACGCTCCTCCCACCAGCCCACGTGTAAGCACGCGTAGCTGGGAGAGAAGCATGATCCCATCGCCAACACCCCTGACCTGTTTCCAGACTTCCTTCCCAAACATGAAGTAGTTGTTATGTAAGCACCAATGTACCAACTCACACAACATCTTGTTGTGACTATAATACTCACACGTTCTTAAACCCAAATAGTGTTGTACTGCTTCAATACCTTTGGAATGGTCTATGCAAGTATATAACGACTCGATATCGAGAGTCACTATGGCACCA
The DNA here is from genome assembly GCF_964261635.1 of Lissotriton helveticus. Lineage (NCBI taxonomy): Eukaryota > Metazoa > Chordata > Amphibia > Caudata > Salamandridae > Lissotriton > Lissotriton helveticus. The sequence goes on along the minus strand of NC_136068.1, from coordinate 1,402,244,890 downwards.
ATTCTCTTGCCACTGAATCAAATTCAACTTATTCAAAAAGTCACCAGTGTCTTTCAAATAGCTCGGTAAGCTTTTAACAATGTCTTGAAGAAAGAAGTCACTATATCGGGAAATATTTTCTCCAATGCTATTGATGGCCGATATAATTGGTCGACCTGGTGTTGGAACTTTCATTTTGTGCACCTTGGGGATTAGATATAATATCGGTATAACCGGATGCTCCATGTGCAAAAAGTCAAATTCCGTTGATGAAATGGAATTCTGTCTTTTATATGATATTAGCATTTTTTTTTAAGTTCCTCTTTAGCTTTTTTGTAGGCCAAGCCATTTGATCTTATATAGCAATTGGTATCATTTAATTGTCTCATGGTTTCTGTGATGTAATCTTTTTTTTGCCACAAGACAATATTTCCGCCTTTATCAGACTTGTTGATTACTACTTCCTGATTTTGACTTAGTTTTTTCATTAACATCGTGTATTGATTTATTTCAACATTGCACTTGTACTTTTGTCCCTGTACCATGCGGTGTAGTTTTTTAAAATCTTCTACTACGCATTCATGATAAATGTCTACCGCGTCTTTAGGCATAACAGGCAAAAATGTGCTTACCGGCTTGAATGGACTGTCACCGGCTCCTTTCTGCCGAATATCAACATCCTGTAATTCACGCTGTGTACTTGGAATTTCTGTAGTGGTTGTATTTCTTGTGGGATTTCCAGATTCCGCTAGGTCACAAAGTGTTAATAACAATCTAGCATCTCGTGCAGCTGGAATTGTGGTAGTACGGCTTTTAGATGGCTCCTGGTTATTTATACGCTCAGTTGTTTTAGATGGTGGTTTGGAGGAAAAAAACTTCTTGAGTTTTAATTTACGAATAAAGCGGAAAACGTCCACCCTCGTATTGGTGTAGCTGAAGGTACTCTCCGGGCAATAATTTAACCCGAGGGCTAACAATTGCTCCTCCGCTGCAGTCAGTGTAACGTCAGATAGATTTGTAATGGTACAATCCTGCATTACATTCTCTTGTTGTACCATTGTTTTGTTTTTTTCTGCGTTTGCTGTTGCTGTGGCTTTGCGCTTTTTTCATCTGGCGTGACGTTTTGCGTTACGCTTTTTGCGTTGTAATTCTTTCGTAACCTTGGGCGCAAAGTTTGCAGGCGGTCCTCCACTAAAAAATCAATCTCTTTGCCGAGATCCAATATCTTGCCTCCCGATCTTCCGTCGGTGCTGCTTGTTTCGGAAAAAGAAGTGCTGGAAGCGCTAGTTACTGAGGCTGAATCTGCATCTGAATCTGCGTTGTTAACTGCCAGATGATCGTTTCTCGCAGGTTCACCCACTTTACTGTTTTTGCTAATTAATTTAGACTGTTTGGCTTTGTCGAATTTGCGGGAAAAGGTATAGATTTGACCCAGTTCGTAATCTTTGAGGTCTCTCGCAAACTTGTGTAACTTCCTGACTTTTATTCTTTCCTCATGTTTGCGGAGTCGCTCACTGATATCTTTGCGTGTAGCCGTTATAGATGATTTTATATGCGGGATCAGTTATATTGTCTAGCTCCTTGTCAAGTTTTTTTATTTCTTCCAGCAACTTTTCGCGATCAATTGCAGCATACCTTATAAGCATTTTGACCAAGTTCATTGAGGCCAAGAGATTGCACTCCCCCCATTCTTTCAACATCGCGGGGTTGGGATCCTCGAAACTTGGTGCCAGCAGTATTCTTAAACCTCGCAGCACTCTTCCCGCCTCCACATATTTGGGCGGTGCGGGACTTGGACTGTATTTAACAGGTGGTCCTACACCTTGCTGCTTTTTCCATTAATGCTGAGCCCATGAGGAAGGACACACAGATGTCTGAAACGCATCGGTAATTCGGCAATTTTGATTCAGAGACGAGTTGCAATGATGGCTCGGCAGCTGTCTGCAAATAAAGGCAGTAACTCCTCATGTGAGGCGTCTTCATTTGGGCAACCTTGTGGAGTGAATATATATACATATACATATATATATCTACACATTCAACCAGCGTGTTCCTCCCTTCAGTCCCGGAAAAGAACAACACAGGAGCCGTGGCCTCAGTTCGTGGTGCAGTTTATTTCAGACACAACGTCCTATGCGTTTCGGAGTAAACTACTCCTTCATCACGGGAAAAATTTGTGCATTTCAGTGTGGTTAATAAAGTAAAGTAAATGTCACGTGATAAAAACATAAACAAAATACTTCGCCTGCAATCAATTTGAAATAGGTGATTTACGTGAGTGTGTTCGTAAATGTTATACATGCCAGAAATTTAAACAAGATGATGGCAAAAGCAGAATTCTAATACATTTGATAAAATTAAGACGTGGCATAGGCCAAATCACAGAAACACTTGCGTTTTATGATTTTTAGTGTTACTCATAACAAGGCAACATTTGTTTTTAGCATTGCTAAGCATTTCACAATATTGTCTGCATATATTATAAGTTAACGGTTGCTCCAAGTTTAGAAAAATTATAATGATAACAGTTGCACAAAGTTTTGAAAAAAATATTAATAAAGCAAAACAAAGCAACTACCAGAATCGAACCTCTGGTCTCAAAAGACAGCGCACGTACGTGCTCGCCCTGTCATTTTGTCTATTGAGCTATGTAAATAACCATGCTCGACGAGTGAAATATTAGAAGGTATCATATTCACTCAGAGATGTGCATTCAATGTTAATCCGCACAAGATAATGCCCCAGTGGGCAAAACCAAACTTATTAATCTCTTATTAGGACAACCATTGTCAGCTAATCATGTTGTAGTTCAAAATACTGCCCAAGTGGGCTAATCATTGTGTGTACATGATGATATCCTGAATACAAGTTCATTCAGACAAATTCTAGATTGGTCAACCAGACTCATTGCCCCAGTGGGCTATTGCATTCTTGATTGTCAGCATCGTCCATCATCATTCATTTTGGCATGTATAACGGTAACACCTAAAACAATAATAAAGGCAAAGTCCTATTAAAATCTTCATAATCCAAAAAGACGTTTTACGAAGAAAACACACACATCTAAAAACAACTAGCAGAAGGTTATTAGCAGCAATGTTCTTTACACAGTTATATTTACACTTTAGTATAAATGTACAGACAGTTCCTCATCCATATTCAACCCATGGGGCACCATGGTGTTGAATCTAATGATACATTTTGACTCCAGTTTCCTAAGTTCAAGTAGTCTGTTTCCACCTCGTCTATTTAAGGGCACACTATCAATGACTGCAAATTTCACAAGATTGGCATTACTTTTGTGATGCTCGTGAAAGTGTCGAGCAACCGGATAGGTCTTATCATTTTTACCAATAGCTCTCAAATGTTCAAGTACCGCTTTTTACCCTCATGGATGGTACTCCCAATATAATATTTTGAACATAGGCATTTCAATGTATAAATTGCATATTCAGTATTGCAATTTAAGTGTTTCTGTATGACCCATGGAGCTTCATTGCTGTTGCATTTCAGTGATTTAATGCTGCTGCTGAATTTGCAGGCTTTGCATTGATTACAGGTAAAGAACCCTTTTACAGCATTAGTTTTTATGGGGTTCGGAATCATGTTACTGCACAGTTGGTCACGCAGTGACCTTGGTTTCCGAAAAGTTAAAGATGGGTGATCTCCTATGCAGTCTTTCAGATCATTATCAGTTCTCAAAACCTCCCAAAATTTATTGAGGCTTTTTTTCACTTCCCACGCCCATGTATTGTAGGTGGTAATTAATCTTATCGTTTCTTTTGGTTTAGTCTGAAACTCATCAGTTTTGGGGAATAATAGTTCATGACGGTTCAGAGCCTCTACTCTGGTAATGGCATCTTTTACAGTTTTAGAACTATAACCTCGTGTCAAGAATCTATCCCTCATTGTCACTTTCTCCTGTTCAAATTTATCACCTGTACTGCAATTTCTGCGTGCTCGTAACAGTTCCCCAAATGGTATACTGTGTATTAAATTCCGGGGGTGGCAACTGCCCGCATGGAGTAGGCTGTTGCCAGCCGTAGCTTTTCTAAACAGCGAACTCACAATAGTATTGTTTTCGACCTCCAATTTGAGGTCAAGAAATTCCATGGTGTATTTACTGATCTGGTGTGTGAATTGGAGATTCAATTGGTTATTGTTTAGTTCTTGCACAAATTCAATTGCTTGTGTTTCAGTACCGCTCCACACACAAAAAATATCGTCTATGTAGCGTAACCAGAGGACGGCGTGGTCTTTGAATAGCCCGATGTTATGTACTACCTGCTCCTCCCACCAGCCCAGGTAGATACCTGCAAAGCTGGGGGCGAAGCAGGTCCCCATCGCTGTCCCCTGGATTTGCCTGTAAATGTTGTTGTCGAAGAGGAAAAAATTGTTACTCAAGCATAACTCAATCATCCTGAGCAACATCTCAGTATGTTGTAGGAAACATAGCGGTCAGTTCTTGAAAAACTGTCTGCAGGCTTCTAGCCCCAGGGTTTGCGGGATACTAGTATATAGGCTACACACATCTAGGCCTAGCATCAGATAATTAGGAGACCACTCAATGTCACTGATCTTACGTAAAAAATCACTAGTGTCTAAAACAAATGATGGAAGGGATTGTACCAAAGGCTGCAAAAAATGATCTACATATTTAGAAGTGTTTTCAAGAGCGCTACCACATGAGGAAACAATCGGTCTCCCTGGTGGTCTTTGGGCATTTTTATGTAATTTGGGGAGCAAATATAACACAGGCAGTTTAGGATATTTGCATGCCAAATAGGAAAATTCATCATTACTTAATATACAATCATCGTTTCATTTAGTGATTTGATTAGATACTGCCAGCATTGCTTGATCATACAAAGTTCTGGTTGTTAAACAGTATCTATTAGTGTCGGCTAGCTGTGAGTGCCCTTCTTGTTTGTACATATCAAGAGGCCAGATAACAACATTGCCACCTTTGTCACTTTGTTTGATAACAAATTCACGGTTAGACTAAAGATCGTTCAGGGCTTTGCGTTGATTTTCAGTCAAATTGTATCTAGTGAACATTTTGTGTGATTTGAGTCTTTTCAGCTCATTAATCATTCCCTTTTCAAAACAATTAATTGGTTCGCAGTTCACTTGGGGTAAAAAAACTGATTTTGGTTTAAATGAAGTAGCAGCCATCAGATCTAGCGTCAAGTCACTACTGGCTGCATTGAGGACAGGGTCATCAATTATCCCATCCACTCCTGCCAGTTCATGCACAGCATGTAATGTCTCAATATCACCTATTTGTAGATTTATAACATCACTAGCCTGTTCCCCAACTTGTTTATTCGATTTATGGGAAAACCACTTTCTCAGTTTCAATTTCCGTATATAATGGAATAGATCAATTCTTGTTTCTGTGTAGTTAAAATTGGAAGTTGGGCAAAAGGATAAACCTAACATTAGAAACTCCAATTCATTATCGTTCAGTTTATAATTAGAAAGATTTACCACAGTCTTGATCTTCATGGTTTCTTCGCGAATGTGAAAACTGTTAATGAAGAGGTGAGACCACAGTGGGGGGCTGTTTCAGCCCCCCACGGAGACGCTTAACAACGCCACCGTTTTGGGTGCAAGGAGCAATTGTTGGGGATAATGGACAGCTGCGGAGTTGTGATGTGACTCTGCATACCCCACTGTGGTCTCACCTCTTCATTAACAGTGTGCTCCAAGGCAGACCTCTCAATGAAGGAGGACAGGACATCACACTACAGGTACCATGAAGCCCTGCAATCGGCCACGCCCACCTGGGCGGGTACTTTTGCCGTGGTTTTGCCTAAAAGATATCTGCCTTGAAGCTCGAGTCAGTGCCTCTGAAGAAGTAGCAATACGAAACGCGTCAGGCTGACTTTCATTGAATTTGCTGTTTTTGCATCCATTTCGCAAGCTGCGCTCCCACAAAGAATTAAATGCTGAAACCTTCACCTTGCTCGTGGGCCCCTCTTTCTTCCAGGCAAACTAGTTTTGGATTTGGCAGCGGCGTGCCTGAGCCGCGGAGGTCAGCCCTGGGGCTGTTTCAGCCCCCCATGGAGACGCTTAACAACGCCACCGATTTGGGAGCAAGGAGCGTTTGTTGGGGATAATGGACAGCTGCGGAGTTGTGATGTGACTCTGCATACCCCACTGTGGTCTCACCTCTTCATTAACAGTGTACTCCAAGGCAGACCACTCACTGAAGGAGGACAGGACATCACACTACAGGTACCATGAAGCCCTGCGACCGGCCACACCCACCTGGGCGGGTACTTTTGTCGTGGTTTTGCCTAAAAGATGTCTGCCTTGAAGCTCGAGTCAGTGCCTCTGAAGAAGTAGCAATACGAAATGCGTCAGGCTGACTTTCATTGAATTTGCTGTTTTTGCATCCATTTCGCAAGCGGCGCTCCCACAAAGAATTAAATGCTGAAACCTTCACCTTGCTCGGGGGCCCCTCTTTCTTCCAGGCAAACTAGTTTTGGATATGTATATATATATATATCCATATCACAACAGCACTCCAGTACGCTCTCAGCTCATATTCCCAGGGTGTTTATTCCATGAAATTCATTTCATGGAATAAACACCCTGGGAATATGAGCTGGCTGGCTGACGTTTACTGAGAGCGTACTGGAGTGATGTTGTGATAAGGATTAATTACCGGCGTGCCCCGCCGGGTATGTACGCCAATTCCCTCGGGGTAGCAGGAAGTCGGAAGGAGCGCTCTTTGGAAATTATATATATATATATATATATATATATATATATATATATATATATATATTACCTACTGGCGGTCGCCAGTAGGTATATATAGTTAGGATTTTTTCCCTATGGGATTTTTGAAAATTCTATGTCTAATAACTTTGGCGTTTGTGGACGGAATTGGCTGAAATTTTCAGGAAAATGGCACATTTTGTTTCTGAGCAGCCCCTGAAAATTGGGCGGGGGTTCGTCCAGGGGGGGTCGAGAAAAAAGGGGGTCCCAAAACGTGTTTTTAACATTGAGTTTTCCATAGGGCGGTTGGCCTCACTTTTAGCCCGAACGGCTGAATGGATTTGCACGAAACTTGGCAAAATTGTAGGGACTGGTAGCCCGATGTGCCTTTTGTAGGTCTCAATATATGTGCTCCAGTGGATTTTGAGAAATTAACGTTTAAAAAAAGATATATATCTGTAACAGCGGACCGGGCAGAGCCCCGGTTCGCGGACCTTACGCGTACCGGAACTTCGCGTAGCGAAGCTGATTGGCCCTCCGGTGTCTGTCAACATTCTAAACAGTCCGGAGCGGCCGCCATCTTGTCTCTCGGTAGGATTGAGAGACAAGAGGAGGCCAAAACAAAGGGGGAAATAACCATAAGGGGGCATAGTAGATCCTCCTTGACCTCTTAGGTTTGATGTGGAGGTTTTAAAAGGGCCTTACTTACTCTATTTTTTTTTTTTTTTTTATTCTGGTTAGCTCCCGGTCCGCGTACCGGGAAGCTAACCGGGAAGCGAACCAAAAGAAATAGAGCTTGCCAGAGTGCTAAACATTCTAGCAATTTTTTAATAACGGGGAGGTAGTTCTGAAAAGAACTTTTTTTTTTAATATTTTTGTTGTTTTATATTTTTTTTCTTTTTTGAACATTATTTGTTTTTTTTGTATTTTTTGAACACTTATTTGTTTTTTTTGTTTTTTTTCAAAGGGAAAGAACAGAAAGAGGCATTGAAAAAGGCTCAACAGGAGCAAAAAAAATTTTTTAAACTTGCTGCGTTTGGAGCATCGGTGTTTCTCGAAAGCCAAATTAATTAATTTCAGACTCATGTTTGCGCATGAAATTAAAGTGCCACAATATAAGCATGTCAGCTTCATATGGACAAATTTTTTTTGAATATTTGGCACTGTTTCGTTGGCCTCTCCAAATGTGAGAGAGATATCAGTAGATGTTCTTGTCACCGAAGTTGGGGGGTTCTGTTGTAGTTCACGCATCTCTGCACGACTATAGTTGTTTGGATGCCACCTCTGCATATGTCGGTGCATCGTGTGATTTCCATAACTGTATTTTTTATTAGTGCCCCGGGATAACTTTTCTTGGCAGATAAGGCACGTAGCATAGCGTGCATTGACTTTTTTCTCTCCTGGTGGAATGGAAAAAAATTGCCAGATAAAGCTAACTTTGCGATGAGATACCCGGGGTAACTCTTTGACAAATCGTGGTCCCTCTTCTTCCTCTCCGTCTTGTTCTTCCTCTTCCTCCTCTGTGTCTCCAATAAACTGTGCAGATGGTCCTCTCTTCCTATGAGGAGATGGTGGTGGTGGTGGTGGGGGTGCAGAAGCTGAAGCTACTATTGAAGCCATTTTTTAATCAGAGCAAATGATCAGGTCTTCCTTTCTCAAAGTTGAAAGTCAGAGTGAGAAAAAAGGTGGGGGCTTTCATCATTTGGGAAAAAAAATAGTTCTAAACCAATGAAAAGTGTTATTTTTAGGTCACCTGACCTAGCCTTACATCATTATGAAACCAAAAGTGAAATGAACCAATGAAAAGTTTTATTAACAAGTCACATGACCTCTCACGCTCATGTTACGCGCTGCGGAACGCGCCCCGGTTAGCTTCCGGGTCGCTGGGCTTCGCGCCTCGGTCTGCGCCCCGGGGCACTTCCGGGTGCGCTAACGCGGTACGTCACAAGACGCATTACGCGGCAACGCGATACGTCGCGCTTTCGCGACGCGCCGCGGATCGCTTCCGGGGAGCTGCGTTTCGCGCCTCGGTCCGCGCCCCTGGGAACTTCCGGGTGCGCTAACGCGGTACGTCACAAGACGCATTACGCGGCAACGCGATACCGTCACGATGTTGATTTCTTACCGGTTCGCGGACCGGGTCGCGGCATTAATTTGAGCTAACGGAAAGCTTTCCGGTTCGCGGACCGGGAGCGAAACAAAAAAAATATTTAAAAAAAATTATTAATAAACATATAAAATATATTTTTGGATTTAAAGAAGAATACATTTTACAGCTATAGATATTAGCTTTTAAAAAACCAATGAAATTAACTGAAAAAACCATAGGTTATAGACCATATATAGTTAGGAATTAGCATTTACAAAACCATGAAAATTCACTGAAAAAAACATAGGTTATACGCCATATATAGTTAGGAATTAGCATTTAAAAAACTTTATTTTACTCACACAAAACCAATGAAATTCCATATATAGTTAGTTGTACTAACTATATATCGCGCACCCGCAATCCACTGCTGATCATGTCACATATTACATCATTCATGACATGGTCAGTGACATCACTGATGACATCACTGATGACATCTCAAATGACATCACTGATGACATCACTGATGACATCTCAAATGACATCACTGATCACATCACTGATGACATCATTCATGTGATAATACGATGAACCTCTTCAGACTCTAATATAACCTTAGATACACTCAGTGTAAACAGACACTCACAGACTGTCACTCATCCATGGAGTTACGTATAAGCATGAGCGCAAAATCCGCTCCGATCGCGGATTTTGCGGATTTTCGGTAAATCCGCAATCCGCGAACTCTCGCTAATTTACCGAGAATCCGCAATCCGCGATCGGAGCGGATTTTGCGGTCAAAAGTTCAAGCCTGCATAATTTACGATGGCGCCGGCAAGCTGCCAGCGCCATCCTCAAATGGTTACTTAATTAGCTTCGACAGGAAGCTCTAACAGATAAGATAAAGCAGGGGCTCGAGCGCCTGCTTTATTTTATCAGTTGGAGCTTTCTGTTGAAGCTAATTAAGTAACTTTTGCAGGATGGCGCTGGCAGCTTGCCGGCGCCATCGTAAATTATTTACATGGTGTCTGAAGGGCAGGGTTCATTCTGGCACGACGGTCCTGGCACAAAAAATAAACCTCAACAGGAAACACTTGCAGATATCAATAACGCATGTGCCCTAGTTGCAGCTTAAATTCAGTGACTCATTCATCAGCCAAAAAATAATCGTGAGCGTTGTGGAGGCTGGGCAGGTGTGCCTTGTTCCCAAATATACCATCGAAAATCCGCTGTGATGCTGGTCTCTGACCTTTTATACACACAAGAGGCATGTGCGCTCGCATGGAAGCCCCGTCCGTTTGGCCCCGCCCACACACTCGAGGTGTGCACCGTCTTCCCGCCATTTACCCACTATGATGGACATTTCACTCAAGGGACCCCTGCGCACTTCGGCGCGATTGCATAGTAACACACACTTGGTCGCTGGAACTAGTTGAAGCGCAAATGCAGTGACTCATTCATCAGCCCAAAAAAAATCGTGAGCGTTGGGAGGCTGGGCAGATGTGCCTTCTTCCCAAATATACCATCGAAAATCCGCTGTGATGCTGGCCAGAGGCATTTGCATCTTTGACTTTCACGAGCGCAATCCCCGTGCTGTTCCTGTGACCAGGGGCTTCTGTCTCTTAATCTGCTGCTCTGATCGGTCTCTGACCTTTTGTATACACAAGAGGCATGTGCGCTCGCATGGAAGCCCCGTCCGTTTGGCCCCGCCCACACACTCGAGGAAGCCCCGCCCCCAAATCCGCCGATCCGCAAAATCCGCGGATTTTGCGGATCCACGATCCGTGAATCCGCAAATTCGTGAATCGTGGATCCGCAAAATCCGCCCATGCTTAGTTACGTACACACCTAGTCAGTCATGCAAAGAATCAATCAGTTATTTATATATGTCAACTCTCACATGTACTGTATTTTACATATGTACTTACTTTGACATGTAGCACTGAGACATCTATTCACTCACCAATACAGTCATGCACACAGTCAACCGCCCATACAGCTGTTTCCACATGCACTTTTGAACCCATACATCTATGCAGAGAGTCATACACCTCCCAGCCACCCATACACACTCTCAGTCTCCCATACAAATACTTGGGCAACCAATCAATAACCCATATAGTTAATCATATAGCTACTGATCAACACATGCAGCAGTTTACAGAACAACAGACATAATGATGCACAAATTAAGACAGTTTAGTCACTAACCCATGCACTCAGTGAGACACATTTAATCACTCACTCATACAGTCAGTCATGCACCTACTAAATCCTTTGTTCAGACACTTCTACATCCACTCATTCTTCAATATGTAAGACATATTTTAACTTTACAGAAACATACAGTCACTGGATGTTGTCATCAGTGATGTCATCAGTGATGTCATTTGAGATGTCATCAGTGATGTCATCAGTGATGTCATTTGAGATGTCATCAGTGATGTCATCAGTGATGTCACTGACCATGTCATGAATGATGTAATATGTGACATGATCAGCAGTGGATTGCGGGTGCGCGATATATAGTTAGTACAACTAACTATATATGGAATTTCATTGGTTTTGTGTGAGTAAAATAACGTTTTTTAAATGCTAATTCCTAACTATATATGGTGTATAACCTATGGTTTTTTCAGTGAATATATATATATATATACACACATATAGATAGATAGTTATAGTTAGGACCTATTACCCATAGGAAAACCGCAACATTCTATTGCCAATAACTTTGTCGTCGATTGATGAATCTTCTTGAAATTTTTCAAACTTTTGGCCAGCTCAGTTCCACTCCTTCCCTGAAAATGTGGGGGTGATTGGTCCAGTGGTGGTGGAGAAAAAAGGGGGGTCCCAAAACGTGTTTTCCCCATGCAATTTCCCGTGGGACCTTTAGCCTCGGCTACAGCCCGAAAGGCTGAACGGAGTTGCATCAAATTTGGCAGAGAGATAGTCCTCAGTTCCAACTTGTGTCTTTGGCCTAACTGGTGTCAATCTGTTCAGTAGTTTTTGAGAAAATTGCGGTTAAAGTTATTTATATATCTGTAGGATAAGTGCACCGTCCCGATCACGCGCTCAATTCTAATTGGCTGTCAAGCGGTTGTAAACATTCAAAACCAGGAACTGTTGGTAGCCATTTTGTGTCTCGGTAGAAGCAAGGCTGAGGAAGTCTGTGGAATATGTTGCCAAAACGTGAACAGGGGCAAGTTGACACACCCTGACTGCCTAGGTCTGCGTAGGGGGTGACATAGGGACCCGTAGGGCCAAAAAAGTAAGATAGTATTTTTCTTAAAGTCACGGGATGCACGTAGGATCCGCGCATTTAGCCGCCAAAAAAAAAGTAGCATGTATTTTTGAGATATACATCAAGCCTATGTGTTTAGATCTTGGGTGGCTCTAAAAAGAGCCCTTGTGTTTATTGAGCGATTTTAGTACCTACAAGTAAGTTCCGATGCAGAGTCTAAAGTTTAAGAGGAAGACTCTGTTTCCCTCATCTGTAAAATGTACACCATCTGTCCTATAGATGCCATGCATATTGAAACACAGATTGTTGTGGTATATGGACCCCATTCTAAAGTAGAAACAGATTTAATCACATGTTTTCTAGCTTTCCTAATCTGTGGACAAAATTGATTGGACCAGTCCCATTTTTGCCTTTGGCATATGTTAGAATATACGCAGGCAGTTTGGGGGAAAAGTGACATCAATTCTCCAAAGGTGTTCTTCATAAACATTTCCAGACCTACCCCAGTCAAAGTGCCTAGGTCATTGCCACCACAGTGCACAATTATGAGGTCTCGGCGTTGGAGTTGTGAAAAGGAATTCTCTGTCCAAACCATTTAAAGTCTATGTTTGGTAAAGCTAGGTCTTTATGAATTCCTTTCTGTTCTGCGTACCTTTGGGTCCAGAAAAAATAGCTGAGTCCCACAATCCAAACTCTAAGCATGTTGAAGGGAGGTCTGGATGTACTCAGATGGGCTCTGTAAATGAAGTGCCAGTTTGAAAAGTAATATTTTTGTAAAATGGTGAATAAGATGCAGTTGAGAAAAAAAGAAGAGAAATTATTGGTTGTTTGACAATATTATACATTGAAAACTAGGGTGCAGGTTTCTGTTTTTTGAAAGCCTGATTCTTATTGGTTAACAGAAATTGATAGAAAGGAACATTACATAAGATAAGCTGGTATATTGAGAAGTCAAGCACACTTGCTGTTTTGATTAGTAACATTGTGTGATGAATTTTTGACATGTGTGCTCAGCAAAGTGTTCCATGAAGTGTTTCTATGGTAATAGGCATAAGGCAAAATAGGGGTAGGGTTCAAATGTATGTCGTTTGGAAAAGATTGAAATGTCTAACCAACAGAAATGTGTGTTTGGTTTTGTATTAATGTGGTAAGGAATGTGATTTGATGTTCACGTGTATATGTGTTGAAAATGAGAGGGAAACTCTGCTATTCTACGGTTCTGGTGAGTGGTGCTGAAAACAGAGATTTCGAATAAGAAAATCTGCTGTGTGACTGACATACTTTTTATTCTGCAAAACAATTGGAAAGGTGAGTTATTAATTTCTGAGGGAATGTATGTGGTTCATTTTGGTTTTAATTAGAGTACTGTGTTTGTTCTGTTAAAGTGAAGGGAATATTTTTTTCTCTGGAATTTAATTGTGAGTATGTGTGCATTTAGAAACCATTCTGAGATAAGCATTTTGGTATTTCGGGGCATATTATGAAGCAGGACGTTAAAAATTATCGTCGTTTTAGCGGCAGAAAACTGCGGCAATAATGGGCTTGATAACATGGACTTGTGAATTCTAATAGAAAGCTATGTTCTAATGTGAACATGGGCTTCTATTCGAATTCTTGACAGGCATATTATCAAGGCCATTATCGCCGCTTTTGCTGCACTTTTCTGTCGCTAAAACGGCAATAATTTTATCGCTCTGATTGATAATATGTCCCTTCATGTGTTTTCCGATATGTTATTAGTTAAAAACGTATCGTGTTGTCACATTTTGGTAGAATTAGAAAATAGTAATTGGTTATGTGTTTCCAGAATGAGTTTAGTATTAATGGTAAAATACAGTTCTGAAATATGTATAATGTATGGTTGAAGTTTTTGCTGACAGATATGTACATGTAGTCTTTCACTGACATTTCCACCAGTATGATTTCCTACACTACCCAAACACCACTACACTATTGTAAACCCTTAATCTACCTCCAGCATGACCAGCTACACTACTTATTCACCACTTTACTACCCTAAACTTTAAATCTACACCAGTAGAACCTCTTAAACTAGCTAAACACCAGTTTATTTCCTAGAACATTCCCCTACCATGACCTCCTATATTATACAAACACCACAGCATTATCGTAAAACCTGAAACGCTATCCGTAGCATTATCTCCTATGGTACATAAACACAACTGCACTATGCTAGAAGAATACCCCAGTATGAGTCCTTATGCTACCTAATCATCATTTCAGTTCTCTAAAGCTTAAATCTATCACATCAGGATACCTTACACTACCCAAACACCACTATAGTATCCTACTACTGTATTTATAAGAACTATTGTTATTTGTCTAGAATCACACAGTGAGTCTGCAGATTTGGGATTCAGTCTTAGAGAAGTATTTTGGTAGTTCATGTGTCCTTATGTGACCCTTTTAGCAGGAGTAGAGTGTCAGGGTGTGTCTACCCTGTCCCCTTTTCACAATTTGCACTCATATTTCACTGACTTCCTCAGCCATGCTTCTACCGAGACCCAAAATGGCTTCCCACAGTTGCTGATTTCAAATGTTTACAACCGCATGACATCCACTTAGAATTCAGCGCGTCATCGGGATGGTGCGCTTATCCTACGAGGCCAATCCTCGCACAAAACACGGATCCTTCGCGCCCATAGATATATAAATGACTTTAACCATAATTTTCAAAGAAACTACTGAACAGATTGACTCCAGATATGCCAAAGGCACAAGTTGGAACTGAGGACTACCGCTCTGCAAAATTTGGTGTAATTCCGTTCAGCCGTTCGGGCTGTAGCCGTAGCTAAAGGTCCTATGTGAAATTGCATTGGGAAAACGCGTTTTGGGACTCCCCTTTTTTCTCAGTCCCGCTTCACCAATCACCCCCAACTTCCAGGAGAGGAGCGGAACTGAGCTGGCCAAAAGTTTGGAAAATTTCAAGAAGATTCATCAAACGACGCCAAAGTTATTGGCAATAGAATGTTGTGGTTTTCCAACCCTAAATCTTAAATATAGTTCTGCAGAACCTTCAACACTATCCATACACCAGTTTATGTTCTACAACATTACCACAACACGACCCTATATACTACAGAAAGACCAGTGCAGTACTCTAAACTCTAAATCTACCCCTAGTATGACCCCCTACACTGTATAAACATCGCTGTACTACCCGGAATAATAAAACACTACACAGCACTACCTTGGACACTACTCAAATACCATTGCATTACTCTAAAAATTAAATCTATCTCACCACCACCTCCTACACTACCCAATCACGACTGTATTATTGTAGAACACTACTCCAGTAGAACCCCGTACACTACTGAAACACTACTGTACTAATGTAAAACACTACTGCAGTATGACTCCATACACTACACAAACACCACTACAGTACCTTAAACTGTAAAACACTATCCCTATTATGACCCCATAGACTAGATAAACACGACTCCTAGAACAGTTCCTCACTACGATCTTCTACACTAGTCAAACATCATTGCAGTACTCAGCATGACCACCTACAGTATACAAACACCACTGCACTATCTTAAATCCTACAACACTATCCCTAGCATGACTCTGTACATTATATAAAGACCACTACAGTGTCCTGTAACACTGTGCCAGCAGGACCTTCTACAGTACACAAAGTTGACTGCACTACCGTAAACCCTAAATCTAGCCCCAGTACAACCTCCTACACTACCCAATCATAAATGCACTATTCTAGAACACTACTCCAGCAGGACCCCCTATACTACACAAAGACCACTGCAATACTCTGAAACCCAAAATCTACCCCTAGTACGATCACCTACACTATGCAATCACCAGTGCAGTTCCCTAAATTCTAATACATTAACCCAGCATGATCTCCTACACTACCCAAATACCACTGCGCAACCCTAGAACACTACAAAATTTAAACTACACAAAGAACACTGAACTACTCTAGATTCTAAGGGGCAGATTTATGATGGGAATGCGCCACGTTTGCGTCACGCAACAGCGGCGTAAACGTGGCGCATCCCTATGACCCATTTACAACATGACGCATCTAGGCAGATGCTTCATGTTGTACAGCCCTGCGCCACTTGTGGGCGTTCCGCCGCAGGGTGGGCGTTCCGGGGCAGGTGCGCCTTGCAAAAGTGGCTGAGTGAAATCCATAAGATTTCACTCAGTTACTTTCAGGCCAATTCTGGTCAAAACTCTGCGCCTGCTTGAAGCAGGCGTAAGTCTTGACTCATCACTCATAGATGGGGCACCCCCGAGCCTTGCTGGAGCTGCGTCGCGCTTGCTACGCAACTCCAGCAGTGCGCCACCTTTAGCACAGATGTGTCACGCATCTGTGCCGTTTTTGCCCCATGGTGCGCCGCATTGTAAATGCGGCGCACCATGGGTGGCGGAGCAGTGGCGCAAAATAACTGGCGCATCCCTGGGGATGCGCCAGTTATCATAAATCTGCCCCAAAATCTGTAGTGTTCCAAAACCATAGTGACTGTTTATGTACCATGTAGTAATCTATATACGAAAGTAAAAGTGAACCAATTATGAATTAACTCAGTGTCTTTCCTTATAGTATTGTGATCATTTAGATAATAAGTATGTACTCATAGACTGCTTCAGGTTTTAGTGTTATGTAGTGCATCAAACTGGTATGCACTATGTATGTAGTGCTCCTACAACTTTCACAGTTCTTCTTCAGGCCTACAATTTTTTAATTAGAATTTGTATGAAATGTGTTTGTATACTAATAAAAATGAATAATTTTTTTACGTTTTTAATAAATTCTTATATATGTTTATTTTTTACAGATACTGTGTATCATCCTTAAAATAAAGTTATCATGCCACACAAAGAAAAACGAACGAAAATTCAGAAAAAGGATACTTATTTGAAAAAAACTCAACCAAAACTCTTGGTAGACCAACGTAATGTGGCAAAAAAGAGAACAATTTCTGGTTAGACTTCAAAAGACTTTATAAAAAAGATTACTAGACTGAGAAAAACTAAGTTCAAGGTAGTCAAAGCACAATATTCAGTTTGGAAGAAGGTGCGACGGAAATGGTTCATGCCTAAAATCAATTTTTTTACACCCCCTCGCTGCCGCTTGGTTGTTGCCCTCTATCTTCCAGGATTCAGTTATAATTAGGTGGAGATCCCATGGTATCTTTACGTTGGGGGACTTAGTATATGAAGGTAACATGGCCTCTTTTACCTTTCTGAAAGATAAGTTTGGCTTGGGCACGCATGAATTTTTTAAATATTTACAACTGCGCAGCTATATAGGTACTCTCCTGCAAAACTCTCCAACCGAACTAGGGAAACAATCACTTATGAATTTGATCTTGAGGAAGGCACGTATCGGGGCCCTGTACCAAAATCTTTTTTTGGGTCTCCCCGATGACCTTCATTCACAGAATTCGAAATTGGATTTGAAATTCGGAATAGTTGGTATAGATGTTGGCCAGGCTCCGGAGTTTCAAATTCAGCCCTAATTTCAGGTAGCCTTCACTCCCAAAGCTATATGGCATTATTCGATCTATATTATACCCCCAATAAAATATCGAAATGGGGAGGCGCTGGGGTTCAGTGTTGCCCAAGGAGCGCATTACCAGCTGTAAACGACGTACATATGTTTTTTGCATGTGTTCATTTGGATAAATGTATTCAAGATGCCCAGTCGTTTATTATTAACTCTCTAAAAAATTCAGTTGTACTCTCGATTGCAATGGCATTATTGTGGTTGTGCATAACCTCTGAATGGATAAATCCATGGCTATTCACAACTTGGAATCAGCCGTGTTCTTGAGAAGCGGTAGGAGGAGAAGTGAGAGGGGCTTGAAGATATGGGCACCATTTAGACAATGGTTAAATAATTAATTTTCCTTATTTCGAATTTTTCTGATTTATATCATATTATACTTTGATATTATGTTTTCTAAAGTATATGATATGATTTGTGATAATTGTATTAGATTGCCATGATGTAGCTGTTAGTTTTTGTTTTTGTTTTCTTTTTATGTCTTTGTTTTCTTTGCTGTTTAGTTTTTGTATGTTTTTAAGCTTTTAAATAAAAAATAAAAAAAAAAAGACTGAGAAAAGTAAATAGAAATGTGGAAAGCAGTGAAAATGTTCCAAGCACAAGAAAAAGTGAAAAGAATAAGAAAGGCAAAAAAGGTAATGTAAAAACAAAGGATACAACTTATAGTAAAAGAAGACAAAATCAATATAAAGAAATTCGCCAAAAATTATTTTACAACATAGTTGTGAATAACTTACTGAAAGACACAAAAGAATATAGAAAGAGAACACCATTATATAAAAAGAAGCATATTGAATCCATTGTTGAAAAGGCTTTTGAAGTAAAGAGAAAACTCTTCATTTTAGTACTGAAGAGAATTCGATCATTAGATAAACCAATACATTTAAAGAAGGCCAAAAGTAAGAGGAAAAAAGTAATTAACAAAACTAATGTTTGTGATTTTTTTTAGGACAATGGAAACATAGTTCAAGTTCTGAGCATTTTTTTTATGAATAGAGCTATTTACAGAACAATAATTTGTTGCATGCAGCTGACACCAGTGGTCGAGCTTATGAGGTTAGAGATGGTTGTCCAAATGAGAAAGAGCAAATGGTTCCTAGAAATGCAGAAGTGATAGCTGATGAAGTTCTAGGCAGACGTCCTAAAGCCCCAGTGTACACTTGGAATTGTAGTATTATTTGTAGTGTACAGAAAGAATCTATTGATAAATTACGCCATTTCTTACAAGCATATTGTACAAAAAGTGTTAGACAAAACATGCTGGTTTTCAAAGTCATTCTCTGGCTTGTCGTTCAAGGAAAGTATGTCAAAGTGTTTTTCACTATTTCAGGATGTTGGCAGTACATCATACTCAAAAGCGGAAGTTAGTGAGAAGATTATATTATGCAAAAAGTCCAGCATTAAAGTTAAGTGAGTTGAACAGTGCTCTTTTGCAAGGGTCAGTATCAGATGTGAAAAAGATTTGATATGATATTGAGTTTTGTTACTTTGTTCCTGAAGAAGAGAGTGAAGAAACTCAAAAATTAAAAGAAGAAAATGTTGCAGAGAATGTTGAACATAGTTTTACCAAAAATTTTGAAAATGAAATTACAAAGTTTAAGGTTATTTCAGGTGTATTTGTTGTTGCCGAACTCGCTACAAAAATCAGACTAGGAGTGTTGATCTGTATTTAAAAAGTGAAAAAGAAAATAATGATAAGTGGAAGGAATTTGCAACTTATTTGTTGGTAGAGAATTGTTTTGATTTGGGTTCTGATCCGCGTATTTGTAAATATTGTTATAACAAGTTAGATGAGAATAGAATGCCTGCTAGAGCTGTTCATAATAATTTTGAGTAAGTTGCTATTCCTCCACAACTGACAGATCTCATTACCTATGAGTCTATTTTCATTCAGTGTGTGCACCCATTTCAGGCAATTGTTTGTATGGAGCCTAAAATAGGTAATTTGCCTCTTTCAGATTTACAAAGAAGATTAAAAGGAAGAGAGGTATATTTACCGTTAGATTTAAAGAAAAATATTGAATCTAATGGTGTAGACAGTGTAGAAAGCGACCCTCTAGTTATTCTTGTTAATTGTGTGCCAATAAGAATAGGAAAATCTGGCAGGAGTAAGTGGATGTTAGGAAAGTGCAAAAGGCAACATTGTATTTGATAAAAAACAATGCATGCTATAATAATGTTTATATAGGAGAAGAAGAAATAGTTTTCCAAGAAGATACTGAAACGTCAAGTGGACAAATTGAAAAAGTGGACATGTTAAGATGTGAAGAAATCTATGAACATTATAGTGTGCATCCTCTTCATTTAAAAGAAGTGATGGGAAACACACTTGATTTGTTCCAATGAAAAAGGAAAAAGGAAGTCCCATGAGTGTATGGGAACGATATGATGAAAGTCCTGTGCAAATTCCTGCATCTGAATATCGGACAAGATTACATGCAGAAGATCCAAGATTTCGACAATGTATCCCTTATATATTTCATCTTTTGTTTGAAAGTGACTTGTCTAGACTTTCATATGCAGTCAACCATATTCTAAATTCTGAAATACATCTGCACAATGTATCTGCAAAAGATTTTATGGATAAAGTGCACCAGAGAGATGATCATTTAGAATCTCAGCTCATTAATCTGATGGCATGTCAGCGTGGGACTAATGAATATTGGTACTGTCGTCATGGAGAACTGAAATGTATGCTATGGAACTTAGGAACTCCAGCATGGTTCCTTACCCTAAGCTGTTCTGAGTACGCTTGGGATGATTTGCTAGAATTTTCTCGAGAGGCAAATTCGAATATAAAAAACATTGAATACAAGACACCTGGAGAATTGTGCTCTTTGGATCCTGTTAATGTATGCAGGTATTTCAATCATAGATTTGAGGCTATGATGTCTTTTTTCTGCAATGAAAAAATCCTCCTCTTGGAGAAGTTGTGGATTTCTTTTGGAGAAAGGACTATCAAGCAAGAGGTGCTCCTCATATACATACGCTGTTATGGATTTAGGACGCTCCCAAATTTGGAACAGATGTGGAGGATACTGTTTTGAGTTTTATTGAAGAATATGCAACATGTGCTGAACCCAAAAGCACAGAGGAAAACAACTTAAGAGCACAAGTGTTACGATTCCAAAGCCACCAATGTGGAAAATACTGTCAACAAAAGTACAAATCTAAGGATAAGTTCTACACCAAATGTCGTTTTGGATTTCCACGTCCAGTAATATCGAAAGGAAGAGTGAATAGCTTTATGTCATCTTTGTGACATACTATCACAGGAAAGTCTTCAAAAAATACCCAACACTTAAGAAGAAATGAAGAGTCAAAATACATAAATGACTACAACCCAGTCCTTTTGTCCATGTGGAATGCTAACATGGATATTCAATATGTTGCGGACAATTCCATTGCTGTTGCTTGATATGTAACATCCTATGTTACAAAATCAGAAAAGATAGAATTGAAAGAAATAAGGGGAAGAGATTTCTCACGAGAAGACTCCAAGTAAGAAAATTATACAGTTTCAGTTTGAAGATGTTATCGCATTGAGAAATCAGAGCATATGAATGCTCAGATCGGTTATCATCGGCAAGTCTATACTCCAAATCTAGAAGAATCCTTTATGTGAGTCTAGGTCTTGCAGCAATGCAAAATCAGGTACTGAAATCTGTTCAAGAAATTGGATATTTAGCAGAAAAAGATCCAGAAATTACTGATATTTTGAAAACTAATATGTTGGACACATATTACCCAAACAGAAGTCATCATCTTGAGAACATGTGTCTCTATGAAGTGCTGCAAAACTACACTTTTAAACGGAATACTACAGAGAACATCAATGATGGGAAATATGGAGTCATTGGTTCCGAAGGATTTTTGGTGAAAGAAACAAAAGGAAATTTGATTAATCACACAAAGCTGAGTTGCGACACTGCTGATAAAAGGGAATTTTACTATTTAGCTCTTTAACAACTATTCAAACCATGGCATTCAGAACTGGAATTACTTGGAGATTTACAGAGCTATGTAGATTCCTTTAAAGCTTGTGAAGATAGCATACAATGCAGTGCTTTTGCAAATTATGTGAAAATGTTGAACAATTAAATTAATCAAGAAGCTACAATTGCAGCTGAGATTGCTAGGGACAGTTCTCAAGACAGTCAAAGTTCTGCTGCGCAGAGTCAAGATCCACTAGGACAAACAATTGTTGAAAACAAAGCAGCAATCGCTTTAAATAAGGTGGAAATAGCAATGTATCAAGCTCAAGAAGATGTAACAAAGTTAGGAAATTTGGAAGAACAACTAAATGTTGAGCAGAAAGAAATATATCAGCAGGGGAGGCAACAGATTGACCATGGATTACTTCTTGAAAAGAAAGAGGGCTCATGTACATCTTTTCAACCTTTCCGAATGTACGTGAGTGGGCAAGCTGGAACAGGAAAATGTTTTTTAATTAAAGTAATTACAAGTTATCCACAGAAATCAACTGAGTCACATTTGTCTTTTGTTGTCACTGCTCCAACTGGGTTGGCAGCACACAACATTAAAGGAATTACTTTACATCGTTTACTAATGCTACCAGTAGAGCATGAAAACAAATTGGAATTTCACAAGCTATCTGGAGAAGCTTGCTGTGAAGTTTCAAGAGTCTTGAAGAAAATGAAACTTCTCAATATTGATGAGGTAAGCATGGTTTCAAACTTAATGCTTGCCTTTGTGCTTTTAAGAATGCAGAAAATTCTTAAAACAGAGTATGACATATTATTTGGAGGAAAACACGTCATAGTTTTTGGAGATCTACTGCAACTGACTCCTGTAAAAGGACAACCAGTTTTTAAAACACTTGCGCATGAAGACAGCAGAAAGTCTCTGGGTAGTGTTGGAAACGTGACCATTTGGTCATATTTTGAATAAAAAGAACTCATTACAAATATGCGACAGGCAAATTATGTTGATTATGGAAGTATTCTCCAAGATGTAAGAATTGGACTACTAACAGAACATGGCAAACAAGCTTTACAGACTCGATTACTTTCCAATTTGATTCCAAATGAAAATATAGTTCCTGAGAAAATATACATGGAAATTACACATAAGAAATCTGTAATCTGCTTATTGCCAATACTGTGTGAGTGTTCTATATTCAACGAACAACTTTTGAAACTGGAAAATGAAGAAATAATACAATTGGTAGCCATCGATAAAATAGAACATGAAGGAATCACTATTATTTTGAATGAAAAATTGAAGACAAAATTGGATTCTTTAGAAAAATCAATATCTAAAACTGCTGGTTTAGAAAAGAATCTTTATGTATGTAGAAACTGTCGGATCATTTTAAGGCGTCATTTGGATGTAGAAAAAGGTTTAGTTAATGGAGCAATGGGCAAATTTGTGGATTTTGTTAATTATCAAAATTAAGATGGTATTGAATTCTTAAAGATTAAATTTGATCAGATTGAAGAAGTGAAACAAATTGGTTGTTGTCCTGTTTGTTTTTGCTTGTTAAAGATATGTCCGTAAAAAACAGTTTCCATTTTCTCTGGCATATGCAGTGACTATTCATAAATCTTAAGATTTAATTGTTGACAGTGCTTTGGTGAATATTGGAAGTACTGTGTTTAAAGAGGGTATGGCATATGTTGCTTTGTCCAGAGTCAGAACATTATCTGGTTTGTTTTTGATTGATTTTGATGATACCAAGATTACTGCAGATGCCAACTGTGTCAAAGAATACAATAGGTTAAGAAGAACATATGTTCCTAATTTAGGTCAATCTCCTGTATTTGAAAAGCGTGTGGTTGCTCGAAAAAGAAGGTATGAGAATATCTGTACTGAAGGTGTAGAGAAGGGAATAAAGCAAGACAATTTTGTGATTGCAAGCAAAAAGAAAAAGGACCCTGTTGAAGATATTGTTGCTTTTCAGTTTGAAAACAGTTCTGGTGTCAACTGCTATGCTAATGTAGTGGTCAATGTTGGTTTTTTTCTTGAAGGTTTGCAACAGCAAATTATGGAGAATCTGGAAAAAATATTGTATTCTTTGTTACATTCTCTTTATCAAACAGATAAAAGTAAAATACAAAGAATTTCTGATATTCGTAATCTTTTGGATGTATGTTCTGGTTCTACACAATTTACACAAAATATCCAACAAGATGCTCAGGAGTTTTTAATGTATATGCTTACAGAATTGGAATATTAAGGTGTAGACATAGAGAATATTTTTGGCCTTCAATAACAACAGGACATTACACTGAATATCTCAAAAGTGAGAAAGGCTGGAGTCTTTGTAATGAAGCTGAGCTGGTTTTCAAACAACGTTTGCCTTTTGAATTGCCAAATTACTTTCTAATATTTTTAAAGCCAAAGTTTTGAGAAGATAATTCAGCCTTGAGGAATTTATTGTTATCATTTTATAAGATTATCATTGGACAACTTACATAAAAATTACTGCAAAAATACAATTTGGCGTCAAGGAAATGTATTTATTTGAATTATGGACTTTTTGTTGCGCATTGTCTCAATGTATAGTTTTAACATTTTCTTAGCAGTAATCATTGAATATACGGGTGATTTGTATTATCTAGTATATTACAATATATGTATTATTGATTTTTTTTTAAATCTAATTGATTGTTTTTTTACCTGCTGTTATGTGATGAGTACAATTGAAATCACTGTTTCTAGTGAAATTCAACACTGAGAACAGCAAAAAAGGCAAAGAAATTACGCTGTAAAATGTTGAAATTATGCTGTGCTGTTAATAATGTATTATTATATGCTATAACTATTTTTTTCTTTTTTTACAGATCTTATCATATTTACTACCATTTAGATTATAAAAAACAAGTGAATAAAATGTGTACTGTTTTTTACGTGTATTACTGTCGAGGTAAGTTTTAGTAAGTCGTAAATTGGAGAATGAACTGTGTTTCCACACAGTGGAAGAAAAGGAACATGGATGGACTAGATTTCTGTTAGAAAATTGGAATGCAAAAATGTATAAAATAGGGGACAGCTTCAGAACACCTGTCTGCAAGATATATGATATACTACAGAATAGGCTAATATGGTTCTTTTGCAGGTATTGGTAATTTAGAATTAAAAGAAATGAAACTGTTTAATTTAAAGCACATAAGTTACTGTTTTTGCAAATGTCATATTAGGTTGCATCTCTTCCCTTCAGTAATATCTAAATATGTCCTAATAGTTTCCTGAAGCGTAAATAGTTGTAAATGTATCTTGTTCTCTGTTATCAGTACCGAAATTTACTACTATAATAACAAATGGCCTAGCCATTAACTCTCCTTCTTATTTATAAGGTGAGAAAAAGGTATTCTGTATATCTTTTCTTTTCCATGTAAATACAATCTCATTATACACAGTACTTTGTGTTGAAAAGGTGTTCTATTGGTGTTGTTGTGCGTGTTTGCAAAGAGCACTCATAAAAGAAGACCCATTTCCAGATTTATCAATCTGGGCATGTTTGTGAATGCTACACCATCCTTCTATTGCTTTAGCAAAACACAACAAGAAAAATTGTTTTCATTTCTCCTCATCTTTTCACTTTCAATATATGCTGGAATGCTCAGCATAAATTGAAGGAGAAAAATGCCTTTATTGTTTGTTTTTGTGCAGGAAGGTGTCCCTTCTTGCACGGTACCGCACGTCTGTCATGTTACGTTATACGTACATGCGTCGTATGCACCAGGCATCTCGCACAGGTCGCATTGCAACCGTGTTGGAAAAGTCGTACCCGTCGCGCACCCTTCTCGGATCCTACACAATGACCATAAAATGGCGGACACTTTTTGCGCAGTTGAGTTGCATCCACAGGGGATTATGATTGAAATGCGTCCGACCAAGGTATTCTATCTTCATAATGTAAGGGAGTAGTGATTGGGAACTCACTAGCCTATCAAGACGTACATGTAGGTTGTGTACTGCCAAGTAATAGGAGTAGACATGTTCTGTAGGGTTAAGAGTGCACCATATAACCAATAGCTCCCAGTTTGCAAGCCAGTCCGTAAGTGCCTGGGCATTAGACATTTGTTTGCTGTAACATTGGGCATTGGACAAACAAAAATTTTATGGAGAGGGTAATGACCTATCAAGATCTACGTTGAGTATAGGGGGTCAATGTTTGTGACAGACGAGAAAGGAAGGAGGGTTGGTTCACATTTCGGGCGTATATAGAGCTTAGTAACACTGTCTGACCATTTAGCCTTCCTCGTACAAAGGTGTATCTGCCCTCACTATCAATTACAGATTCCTCATGTGTAAATGGGACTCCTGCTCTCACTCAGATTAGTGTGCCTCTCGCATGCGCTGACTATGCAGTGCCGAATATCTGCCCTCTCCAACAGCTGTGTAGCCTTTCCAGTTCTATTTGTGACATGTGCGTTTACTGTAACAGGGCAATGCCGTCTGAATGTCTCTGGAGGTAGGCAAATATTGAGTATCTTCGCGTGGGTGTATGTATATTGCGTATGTTCCATGTCAGTACATTAACTCGTGTCATTACAAAAATGCGTAACCAGAAAGGGGATGAGGCGCAAACACTGTGTTATCGAACATGTGCCATATGTAAGTAGCTCCGGGCTGGTCTTACGTAACCAAATCAACGATTCAACTGTTAACAGCATAACGACTGGGGCGGCGATGTCTGTCGAAACTGTCTAACAATGACAGGAAAGTAACTATTCAAGTGCAGTGTCTGGTGGGGGTAAGCGTGCAACGTGTGCTCAACTACAGCATTGCCATTCCCTTCCTATTCAATAGGTTTACCATCCGGTTGTAAGCCAGAGCAGTACGCATAAGTACAGGATATATGGGTAATGAGTCACGGCAGGTGAGCTGTCTGTAGTTGTGCTGCATGCCTCTGGAAAGTGATTGGACAGCACGCCACATTTGCTCAGGCAGACGTTGCAGCAGCTCCTCCTGTGTAATGGCGCCTTACTGATTCTTGACCTGTTTAGAGGCGGTCCCTGAAAATTTCCTAACAAACTAATATGTAATATGGTGGTGCTCAGCTACAGAGTCGCAGACGCCGCTTGTCTCTCACTTTGGTGATTAGATTAGGCTTGAGCAGAGACCCCGCACAGTGTGCCGTGTCAGGCCATCGCTATTTATATACCATTTCTATGCAGCAGTGTATGTGCTATGTTGAACTCTTACTGCAAGTGGTTGTGTGGATTCCATGTGAAATACCTTGAACATTTACTAACTCATAGTGTAGTGAAGACCGGGTTCCGCTTTCACACATTGCTATGTTAGCATAAGCGTATCAGAAGTTTACATGCCATTTTGCCACTTTGACACTTTCCCGCTTTTACACACAACACTCCAGGTATCTGTTGTTGTAAGTCAAACTACTTGCTTTTCTTCATATGAGAAAGGTCTGCTTTCCACATCCCTAGACATACAGGGTGACCCCAGTCTGTACACTTTGTGCAAAAGTCTTTAAGGTCAAATATCAATGTATGCTGTTGATTCAGGTTGATCGGCCCATGCTCTAGACAGAACACACACACAGCTGCAAATAGCTGAAACTCGAGTGCCTTTAATATTGCAATGCATGCATGTTTTTAGACACTTGGAGAAAAACCTTTCCATCTACAGAGAGCATTTCTGATCCTGTGATGTGATTCACCTCAGCTGATCTTGGAGGTATGGGGTTCCCCGTTTAAACCTAGAGACCTTCTATTATTATAAAACTAGCTCCCAGCCAGGGGAGGGTGGTCCACAAGGTGCTATAAGACCTGTTTCCACTATCATTATAACATGATTTCTCCCTTTGTGTTTTTTGGAATTGTAACAATGCTGATTGTTTTATTTCTAATCATTTGCCTGCTTATGTTAGCCATAAAACTGTAGCTTAGAGCATGTAGTTTAAATAAACATTTTAAACTTTTTGTGTCTCTGATTACTGACGTTGTGGACTTGTATGAGAATAAAAATTAAAGAATGTTCTTGATTCCCAATATTCCTGAGAGTATCCTAAGTCGCTTGTTCTGGGTTGTCTAATCATTGGTAGCTTTGCTGTAGTACGGAGAACGAATGAGTCACTGATGACTGGGTACTGAGGTGAGTTTTTTGTACACCACAGTTCACTGAGGTCCTGGTTTCCTGTGCATAGTTCTGTGCATGAGCAGAATCCCCGCAACAATAGGTGTTGCCAACAGCCTGCACTTATACACACAAACACATTTTGTGAATAAGTCCCTACTTGTGTGAACTGTCTTTGGGACTTTTCATAATGACGGCGTCCCTTCATGTGATATCATCAGCAGTCTGCGGAGTCACCATCGGGAGCCTCACTTCATCATGGTCTTCAGGCCCCGGGGATGACGAGCCCTAGCTGCAGAGGAGTCAGTCGAGCACCCGTCCTGGTGATCCCAATACTGTGCTGCTCCGAGTGCCGCAACTGTTTCTAAAACTTCCCGTCGCTCCATCCTGATTTTCTCTGGGCTCAGCGCCGTCTTCGCCGGTGCAGTATTTCCCTGCTTCTCGTGCCTCCCTTGCCTGTGAAATCTCTTGCCAGTCACCTTGACTGTGTCTGTGTCAGTAGGGTGCATACCTGACCACAGCCCAGACTCCTCCAGGCAGTCCCATGGCTCCGCAGGGGAGTCAAAGAAACAAATTCCTCCTTTCATCACCACTCTTCGCCTAGCGGGGAATAGTAGGGAATAGGGCAGTTCTAGCTCTCGGAGCTGGTGCTTCACTGCCATGTAGTTGCTTCAGCATCTCCGCACCAGCGCCGTATAATCTGGAAACATCATAACCTGGTTTTCATCCACCTTGAGTTCCGCAAGATTCCGAGCTTCTCGCAATATTGCATCCTGTATTTCAGGAGTCTCAAGAGAAACAGGTTCGGCCGGGCAACCAGTAAAGACCTTGGTGCCAGTACTTCATGCGCCCACTCCACTGCAAACTGCAACAATAGCGTTCCTTGGGGCAGTATGTCTCGGAGCCAGGAATCAACGTAAAGTTCCAGATTTCGTCCCTCCTTTCCCTCCGGAAGGCCAACCACACGGATATATTTTTGTGGTGGGAACGCCCCTCCGCATCTTTGACCCTATCCTCCAGCGTGTGCATGCGATCGAGGATGTCCTGTCGGGCAGCGGAATGGCTCTGGGTGATAGGCCTTAGTTACGTTTGTGATTGGCTATGGAGGCTGACTTTTTTACGGTGGTCAGCTTGTAGCAAAGTAAAGTCTGAGGTGACTTTTCAATCCTGGATTCCAGGGAGGCGCTAGTTTGCTCCAGTGTGTTTCCGATCTTTTCCACTGCTGCTAGTACTGAGTCTATTTTGGCTGCCATTGCTGTGTTCACCGAATCTGCAGGTGCCTCTCCCCTGGTGTCCAGTGGTTTCAAGCTACTTGCGCGCAGTGCGTCCTGCTGCATATTGGCACTTATGCGGCCCATCACTAGTTGTTGTGCAGTAGGCATTCACGTCCCACGGGTGCCCGTTTCTCTCTACTTAACCGGACTGCAGCTTGCGGCTCAGAGGGCTAGGTGTTTTAGTATGTTCCTGGCGGTTAACCCAGTTGTCAGGGCTTCTCTGTTCATCCTCAATGTGCCCACATTTATTGTTCAAGGGTGACAGATAGTGAGTTTATAATTGAGGTGAAACCGCGTCCCGCTGTAGTATGGCCCAGGGCCTGCTTTGCGTGCATGTTATGTTAGTATGGCTTATTAGAAGTTTAAACTCCATTTTACCTTTTGCTGCTTTTGCACACGACAATGCATAGCTGTTTTTATACTTTAGTGTTCACAAAGGTCTACACATAGAAAAAGGTTTGTTTTTCGACATCTCTGGACTTACATCATGCCCCTAGTCTGTACAGTGAGTGATGAGCCGTCAAGGTTATCAAAACATGTTAGCTGTTTTTCAACATGTCCATGTAACGCTCTCTAGACACAACAGTTTGGCAGCTGTGAGCCAAGTAAGATTATGGCGTCCTTATTATCACACACTCGCCATGATTTCACACAAGATGAAGATTCTCATTTCCAGGGATGCAGAGAGACTATGCTGATCCAGATGTAATTTACTCTTACTGAGCGGAAAGGTAATGGGGTCCCCTAAAACAAGCCCAAGAGACCTTGTTTAGTTTATAATACATAGTTCTTATTTAGGGAGGGTGATAAAACTAGGTGCTATAGGACCTTTTTTCACTATCATTGTAATATGATTCCTCCTTTTGTATTTTATGGAATTGTAACCATGCTGACCATATTATTCTGAATCATATGTCTGCTTATGTTGGCTAAAATACTGCACATGAGATCACATTGTTAAAATACATATTTTAACCTTACCGTGTCTCTTTTTTACTCCTGTTGTGGACTGGTATGAGAGTATAAACAAAGAGTGTTCTCACTTCCCACCATTCCTGAGATGGTCCTAAGTCGCTGTTCTAAGTTGTCTAATCATTGGCTACTTTGCTAAAGGATGAAGAACTAATGAGACACTGAACTAGCTGGTTGGGGTTCTTCTAGGTACTGAGGTGAGTTTCTGGTACACCACAATTCACCAAGTCCTAGGTCTCTGTGCATAGTTCTGTGTATGAGCAGAAATTCCTGAAACACTGCGCCCAGGCATGGTGCGCAAGTACCAGCACTGTTTTCATAGACGCCTCACGACAGGTGCACCACAGACTAGGAAAATGTTCACCTCCTTCGATGCGTCTGAGCCGCCCTTGAGGGAATGAATTGAGCTCAGGGTGGGAGGGGATCAGTGGTTTACTGTCTCAATACCTCCTGTAGGGTTCTCGCTGAAGTCCTTATCATGTCGCAGCTAGGGTGAGCATGCAGGGGTCAGAGGGGTATGTCTCCCCCACCACCAAGTGTGTGATCCTGTGTTCCTCTGTAATGCCAGCTAGTGATTCCCCTGCTGAATCCTGCTGCAGGTCGGTGCAAAGGTAATCTTCCGCTCACACCCATTGGTGTGCCACCACAGGTTTTGAAGGAGTGTGTATGTGGTCCAGACGCTCCTCAACGCTCGTCACTGGGTGCTAGATGGTCAGCCTTGCACCGTGCACTAGGCGCAAGTCCCCCCGAATGGCCTCAGGGCTGTCTTTAGGTGCTTAAACGCCCAGTAGCATTGGGCCCGGCCTCTCCGTTGTCCTGAATGTCTCATGTGGTGGGTTGGAGTCTGTGGGCTGGAATGGGTCCATGACCACCTACTGCAGCATCTTTAGGCCTCTTCAATCTGCGCTGCCCACTGAGCTAATTTCCACTTCAGCTTTGGAGGTTCTGTCTGTAGGGGGGCCTCCGGCAGGGAGCATCATGCACAGAGCACTCACACTGCCCTCCCTGTAAATTGCATGTTTGCTCCAATGTCCAGTCAGGACTGTGACTCCTTGGGTTGCAGCCGTGATCAGCGGCAATCGGTGACCCTTTGTGAGGCCACAGTCTCCTTGCAGGCCATGGCCGGCCTTTCAGGCCTGCAGAGGTACAGGTTTGTTGTGACTTTTAGGCTTCATTATAGTTTCCCCCTTTGGCAGTGGCATGCAGTGTTGATCGGCGGTGTGCGGAGGCGCTGCTAGAGGATCCGGTCTCCTCACAGGCCACGACCGGGATCGCCTTGTAGATGGCACCGCGTTGTGAAGTAGCAGCACTGGGTGTGAGGGAGGCTCTGCATCATCCAAAGGGTGCCTTCGAAGAGCGGACATAAACCTTGGCATTTCCTTCGTATTCACCACTGTCAGGTAGTCAATGGGGAGTTCTGGATCCAGTTAGGGCCCTCCTTTGGCAGCAGTGTGCAGTATGGAGCGGCGGTGTTCGAAGGCACCAACAGAGGCCCCGATTTCCTCACAGTCCACGATCAGCCTCTACGCGCAGATGGTGCTGCAGTGTGAAGCAGCGATGCTGGGTGCAAGGTAGGCTACGCTCCGCCTGAGGGGTTCTTTATGAGGGCGGACGTATACTCTGGCATTTCCACCGTGTTCGTGGCTGCCAAGTGGTCAATGGGTAGTGCTGGGTCCATGCAGGGTCACCCCACTTGAGCTTTCGGGGAGTGACTGGTATCCCTAGATGGTTGCCACTGTGCCGCCCCCATTCACAAGGGCCCTGTTGGTGTAGACCGCTGCGCGTTCCCATCAATGCGCACTTCTCCCAAGCGGCAGCAGCTCAGATCGGCTTGATCGGTTTCTGCCCTCGTTGTGCTCTTCCCCCAAGTTGCGGCTGGATGTGTAAGCCACAAATCTCGCGGCGGCAATGATGTGTGCTGTGATCAGCTGCCAGGCGGTTACAACTTCATTTCAGGAGCCGCAACTCACTGCTCACCAGATTCCGCACTTTACAGGTGCGGATGGCACAGATGAAGGAGGATTTCCAGGAGAAAGAAGGGATTAGGGACTGTTCATTATCAGCTCGCATCCGCCATGTTGGTCCGCTAGCCACACCCCTGAACATAGTGGCTTCATTATGACGGATGTCAAGCAGGAACATGTGATCTAGGCACGGGAGTAATTTTAATTGTGCTGGTGTTCACAGATTAATGTTGGTATGTTTACGTTACTCTTTGATGTGGAATTACTGATAATATTGTAATTACGTCTGCTTCTGTAATTTGGAGCAATTTGGGGGGTACAATTCTACTGCAAGAGCACATTATGTGACTGTGAGTGACTGCTCATGCTTGCTATTTGTTCTCTATTGCATTCAGCGCAATGTCTTAAGGCAACCCATATTGGACATGAGGGCGCATTTTGCACTAAGAAAATACCGCTAGATGCTGGCCGTAAGTTGGGGGAAATTTTAACCCCAACAACACATTTAGGGCCATTTCTTAGTGCAAAACGCCTTTACACATAATTTTTAGATGTGAGGGGGATATATGCAATAACAAAATAGCATTAAATGCCAGGGGTATGTTGTGCAAAAATCTGACCCCAAAAGCACACATCTGCTCACACTTGCTATTCGTGTTCTGTTGCATTAAGCACTATTTCTTAGCAAAAAATCAGTTGTCATTTTGGATATAAAAGGGCATCTTTGCATTAAGAAATAATGCTTAATGCAGAATTACTCTTCTTGCGCAGTTATACGCCATCTCGCAGAAATGTTAGGTAATTCTGCATAATTATGCTACACTGAATAATGCGAGTTATGCCCACACCTAATGTCAGATTTCAGACGTTGCCTGTGCTTAGGTTTCCTGCCTTTGTCAAAGACTGCATGGGAACCCTACTCTTCAGCAAACTGTCAGCCTTGAGCCCTGATTAAGAACCAGCTTACATCTTGTCCCACCGACAACTTGCCTGTGACCATAGTTTTTAAGTCAGAAGGTAAACTTTCCACCAAGATGAGCCTGGATATGCCAGCGCTGAGGGGGTGCTGCTAAATATTACTTTTGGTCCCCATACCAGATATTGTAGAGGCCCGGGCCCCTCCCATGGGGCCCAAGTAAAGAATAAAGAGGGCCCTCCCCCTGAGCCACAGAGAGGCCAGAAGGACCCCATTCCCTGGGGCTGAAGTAACAAATGGTTGAAGGAAATCCTGCATTCCCATCTCGGAATCTCGAGGAGCCCCCAGTCCGAACCCATGACGTATACCTAGGAATAGAAATGGTTAACAAATGCAAAAAGGATGAGGATCTATGAATAAATGAGCTGATGGGACTACAACCCATTGCAAAAACATAAAAAAATAACCTGTAAAATAGAAATAATGGACTCTAAGTGGTGAGTACCTAGGGTTCATGAACGCACAATGTAGATCAAACTGAAATCAATGCACAATCCTATGAAGGATAAAAATGGAGAGAAAACTGTATAGTGAACAAGAAAATTGAAATAATGGACTCTCAGCGGTGTGTACCTAGGGTCCATAAATGCACAATGTAGATCCATCTGAAATCATTCTATAATCCTCTGAAGGATATAAGGGGAGAGAAAGAGAAACATCATTAGAAGTACTACAAGCTAAAACATAAATACATGTGGTAAAACAAAACCACACAATACCCGGCTTAAAAAAAATAATAATAGTGTCCATTGTAAAATGTCAGATAGGACTAATAACCCACATTAACACCCCTAATGTAAAGTACAAACACTGGGACTTGCTTGACAGAGAAGAACTGTGACCAATACGTGGTCACGTAATGCATTGCATCGTAAAGGGACTGTGGATACCACCCACTAAAAACAGGGGACATGGCACTGAGACCCACTTCCATCCCTTAGGAAGAGATACCATGTCAGCAAAAAATAAAATGTGAGAGAACCAATGCCAACAAAACATAAACGTGAGAAATGCAAAATAATAAAGTAGGCATAAAGCTATAACGTGTCACTGTAAACACATACGTTTTTTTTTTACTTTGAAAGAAGACATACTAGTGTTAGATCCTCTAGACAAGAACCACAAACTATGATAACAAAACTGTCAATGGTGTGCCTGTCACTTTGATTCTGTAAAACAGGCGGTCGAAGTAAGCAACAGCAGAGAAAATGGCTCCAAGAAACATGAGGCAGAAAAGTCCACTGAAGGTCAAAGA
The DNA here is from genome assembly GCF_964261635.1 of Lissotriton helveticus. Taxonomy (NCBI): domain Eukaryota; kingdom Metazoa; phylum Chordata; class Amphibia; order Caudata; family Salamandridae; genus Lissotriton; species Lissotriton helveticus. Next base: position 1,402,210,777 of record NC_136068.1, on the reverse strand, counting down.
GCACTGGGAAATAAAAACTCACCACTAAAATTGACAGCAAAGTACAGTATCCTCTGAACTCTAAACAAAGCTCAAACCTTGAGTCTGCCAGGAAGTCAATTCCGGCCAGGACGACGGTCGCATTGCTGAAATAACCAAGAGTCAAGAAAAGATCTCCAATCCGGCAGATTTGGAAGAATCGCTAAACATTGTTTCATGAACAAATGTGGTTGGCAAGGAACATGGGTGGAGCCCACTATCATCCATATCATTCTGTGTAAAGTGCCTGCAGCCTCCAATCCAAAGATGGCGGCACGTTGAGCATGCCAGCACAGGGTGGCTCACGGCGTGCGCATGCACACAATGATGCAGTGCAGTGAGGCTTGAACGTCACGAATATAACAATGGCAGCCCCCTCACAGAAGAAGATATACAGATGTGAAGGAGGTAAGAGCGCGTGCATAGGCAATGACACGCACCTCATTTATAAATCACAACACGGCGGTTGAACTGCCAGAAGTCAATGGAGCTCCCCAGAGTAATATAATAAAATGTATATACTCACAAGAAGTCCCGCAACACCCAACGTAGATGGGTAGGTCTCCCACAGACACCTGTAAGTACTTGACAAATGTACACCCAGCAACGTGAAGCTGTAAGTCTTCTCCAGATCCGATGCTGACAGAGGCACTGTCAGAAGCAATTTCCAATGTCTATGAAGATGACATTATGAAAGCAGGAAAGCCCATAAAGCAAATTGTAATGTCATAGGCAAATTCACGTGATCCAGAAATAACACACAATGGTTATAACTGTAAAATCCATTAAATGTGAAGTTGTAGAGTGTAGCACGTCTGGGCTGACCCACACATGTAGAGAACAGTGATGGCAAGCAGTTGAAAGGCTGTTTCTTGCTTTGCTTACATTCGCTCTTTCAGTAGAGACACGAGAAATAGGACAGCATGCTTAGGCTGGGCCTGTCCGGTGTATGGACACTGGTGAGGATACGAGGGGTGCTGTTGCAGTTACTCTTTTCTTGAGTTTCTTGTTGCTTTTTTCCAACATCTTCACCACTTTGGAAATATCTTCTTTTGTTGAGGACGTAGAACGAGGGTAAGTCACCAGATCGTCGCCATAAATTTGCAGTAATAATCGAAGTCTACACGAGTAGTATAGTTAAAGATGATTTATTGTAGATGGATGAAGGGTATGAAGATCAGCTGGTACAGACCCCACCAGGAGCAGCTAGTATCCTGTCCAGCCCACTCAACTGTGAGTGCTTTAACAGATTCCCAACAATCTGAACAGCATCATCACAGAACATTCCACTAGTGGTAAAATAGCAATACATTTATAAAAGCAGGATACAACATGGGGTTACGTATTTACACCATTTAAGCAAAAGGCACGAGTCTGAACCTAGGACTACCTCTTTGCCAAATTTGGTATAATTCCGTTCAACCGTTCAGGCTGTAGCCGCAATGAACGGTTCCTATGGAAAATTGCATGGGGAAAACACATTTCGGGACCCCCCTTTTTTCTCTGCCCCCGCTTCAAATGCAATATTTTAGACCACGGGATTGGTCCTTCCCAGGTAGTTAATTTTTTTAACAAGCACAGGAGCCCACGCTTCATTTGCATTTTTTTTACGGAGGATCCATGCACCCAGCGCACTTATCTCAGTTTAAAAAAAATAATAATAATAATTCTTACCTGACCCCTTTATACATTTTGAACACTTGTTCCACTAATTTCTAGATCCTCGCTTCTACCGAGAAAAAAAGGGGGGCCCAAAATGTGTTTTCCCCATGCAATTTTCCATAAGGACCGTTAATCGCAGCTACAGTCCGAACTGCTGTACAGAATTACACCAAATTTGGCAAAGAGGTAGCCCTTTGTTCAGACTTGTGCCTTTTGGTTAAATGGTGTATATCCGTTCAGTAGTTGCTGAGAAAATCAAAAGTAAAATCATAGATATATCTATGGCCGCGGTGGATCCGCGCATCCTTAGCGCACCTTGCATGCAGCCTTACGATCACGAGCTGCATTCTAATTGGTTGTCAACTTCATCGTGGATACAGCCTGAATGGCTGAAAAGAATTACACCAAATTTGGCAAAGTTGTATTCCTTAGTTCAGACTCGTGCCTTTCGCTTATATGGTGTAAATTTGTTCAGTAGTTCCGGATAAAATGACAATTAAAAGTACATATATATCTATGGCCTCGGTGGATGCGCGCATCTTGGGTGGACTATAAGCGCACCGTCCAGATCACGTGTTGAATGCTAATTGGCTGTCAAGTGGTTGTCAACACTCCAAACCAGGAAGTGTTGGCAGCCATTTTGTACCTCGGTAGAAGCGAGGCTCAAGAAATCAGTAGAACAAGTGTGCAAAATGTTTAAAGGGGGCAGGGTAGAAATATCCTGACCCTCTACACCTGCTTAGGGGGTCCCACAAGGACCCCCAGGGCCCTCCAAAAATGTTTTTTTTGTTGAAAGAATGGAAAAAATTTTGCAGGGTGTGCCGATCCGCCGTAAAAAATATAAAAACAAAGCGTGGGCTCCCGAGCTTGTTTCAAAATGTGCCCTTGGGGGGGCCAAATCCCGGGAGCTAAAATATACATTTGATGGGGGGATTAGAGGGCCCCCCTAGCCCCGGGGACCACACCCCTAGGGGCTACAAAGTAAATGGGTGGGGGGGGCTCAAAGGCCACTCCTCCAGAAAAATACATGGGTGGGAGGGCTCAATGCCCCCCCAGCCCCGGGGACCACTACTCCCCGGGGCTTTAAAAAAATGGGTGGGGAGCTCAAAGGCCCCCCCAAGCCCTGGTGATCATCACCTCCGGGGCTTTTGGATTGTGGGAGGCGTCCCCAGGGCCGTCGAGGGCCCTGGGGACCACCACCCCCTAGGGGCAGCTCCTGCAGCGTCTCTGGGTGCCCACCCTCAAGACACTGCTATTTGCTAGCGTAGGGTGGGAGCCGAGGCTCCCGCCCTGCCATAGCAACCTTGTTTTGGATTTTGAAAGAGAGAGTAGGGAAACCTGCTATCGCTTTCAAAATGCAAAGCAGATTGTTTTTCCACAGGGGAAACAGCATATTAACAGCTCCCCGTGTGGAAAAGCAATGGCGGCTCCCGAAGGACGCAGGGAGCCGGCTTGGACCATGGGGGCATTGGGGCTCCCCCCCATGGTCCCCAACATTGTATATTGGCCTCGGGGGATGGGGTCCTTGGGGAGAATAAAAATTAGTGGGATGTGGTATTTTTTTTACGGTAAAATTAGGAGTCTCTAAGTTTTGGCATGTTGACAATCCCGTCTCCCACTTAAATAGCCACAAAGTATTTAGTGAAGCCCACACTGTGAAGCGTGGAACAGCAGTGTTTGACTAGGATCGATAAAGAATTGCCCACTGATGAGCATAGAGTACCCAAAATGTACATGGGTTTTTGTAACACCAGTGTCTGCTGCTCGCATCCTCTCTTGGGGTTAATTTGAAGAGTTGTGTACTCCTTTTGCTCCTAATGTACAAAGTGCTCCGTCGTCTCTGTTTGCTTTCCTCTCTGTCATAAAGAGGCCCCTGGGGAAATATGATGGCTTTCCTACAGCCAGGAACTCTGAAAAGGTAGAAGAGCTGGTAAAGAGACAGCCTGGGTATTACTCTTCCAGTTGTAAACACCATTCTTTTCTTAGTAAAACTTTGAGCCCTGGCACTTATTCTTTTACAAATTAAGTAGTGTGTTAATGTCACTTGTGAATTGGGCGCGGAAGGGTACAGAGGCGTTTTGCAGTCTAGGAGAGTGCCACCTTCCCGTGTATTGTTTATTAATTGTTCGAGGAGTTCGAGGTGAACTTAAGTCCGGAGATCGTCATACTCAGAATATTTATTTAAATATGCAGGGTGGGCCTCTGCAGTCCCTGAAGCCTCGGTGGTCCTAGGCAGTGCCTTATTTGTTCTGTAATTTCACGGGCAGTTCTTACTGTGTTATAAAGTGATACACTCATAGAACTCTTGCAGTTGGATAATTACACAGGGTTCATGTGCCTAACAGTTAGTTACATTATTTTTTGTAGGTGCACTGTAATGTTAAATAGTATTGACTTTAAAATCTTCTATAAATTAAGCATGGGCTGAAAATCTGTTCCGCCTGCGGAATTTGTGAATTTTTGGCAATTTTGCGGACCGCGAATTGCGTGAAATTGTCAAAGAATTCGCAATTTGCGAGTTGGCGAATTTTTTTTGCTTGGTCGCGCTTCAAAAAAACAATCTCGCACGCGGCGTTGACTTACCTTGATTCTGAGTTCACCGAGTTGTTTTCCTCCCGGTTTGCGAGCGCTGCCCCATTTTCGATCTTGCTGATTGATCGCTCAAGACTTTTCGACCGCGAGTATATCATGGAGTTCCGCCATCTTGCAATGCACGACTTTCAGAACGCGAATACGTCATACGGGCCCGCGATCACGTATCGCAAGAGTAAACAATTGCGAACACATAGATGTGCCGCGCAGCTGACATCCGGCGGGAGATTTGAACATCTCGCTTTCCCGAAATCGAAAAAATTGCAATTCTGCACAAGAAATCTATCGCTGGCAGCATAAACCTTCTGAAATTGATGATTTGGATCAGAATAACTCCTCAGATTGACATTTGGCTGCACTTTTTTGTGCAGGGCGTGCATTTTTGGGGGGTTGGGAGGAAAGAAGTGCCCCAGAGTCTCCAACTTTCTGTTCCTGTCCGGCAGGCTCCTTCCAGTGCTTTCTCCATGTCCTGGTCACTTTTCATTTGGATCTGGAGCTGGAAGGATTACTCTTTGTGGCTGCTGCTGGATATTTGTATCTGAGGACTTTTTGTTTAGATCACATTTTGAGTTGACATTTTTTAAAGTAAGTTGGTGTTGTTTGTTTGGGGCATTGCAGTTGCTGCAACTACAATTTATAAACTTTTTCACAACTTTAAAAAAAATATAATGTGGATAGCCACAGTATCCAGTGGGCCCAGGGTTAGTCATGGGTGCATGATACAACTGTTTCTGTGAGTTTTGTTGAACTTAAATATCATTGACGGCATGGATGGCATGGAATTGAATAGCTCACTGTTATATCTATGTGGAAGTTTTTTGTAATTTTGGGGTGCGTGTTAAAGACACACTAGCCAGTAGCCCCAGGGGTGCATCGACCAAGTCTTTCTGTGGGGTCTCTTGAATTTAAACATCCTTTAGGGCATGGATGGCATTGGATTGGGGTGAATTTTGTGTGTATTTCAATTTTTTGGGTGTTGTTGCGGCCTGGTCCAGGGCCTGGCCAAGTGGGTGGGGGCCATTTTGATGCCTGGTCCAGGGCCTGGCCATGTGGGTGGGGGTCTAGGGGCCATTTTGAAGCCAGTCAGTGTGCTTTGTGCCATAGGCCTGCACTCAGTCTGCCTTGCTTTCATCCATCATGCCCTGGGGTACTCAGTGGTGCATGGGCCAAGTCTTTCTGTGGGGTCTCTTGAATTTAAATATCATTTAAGGCATGGATGGCATTGGATTGAGGTGATGTTTGTGTGTATTTTGACTTTTTGGGTGTTGTTGGGGCCTGGTCAAGGGCCTGGCCATGTGGGTGGGGGCCATTTTGAGGCCTGGTCCAGGGCCTGGCTATGTGGGTGGGGGTCTAGGGGCTATTTTGAAGCCAGGCAGTGTGCTTTGTGCCATAGACCTGCACCCAGTCTGCCTTGCTTTCATCTATTATGCCCAGGGGTACTCAGTGGTGCATGAAATGACTCTCTCTCTGTGGTCTCTCTTCTATTAATTTAAACATCCATTTTGGATTAGAATTGCAATTTTTATTTTGGGTCTTTCCGTTTTTGGGTGTGTTATGTTAATAAAAAGAAATGCCTAGTTGCAAATATTAATTGAAGCACAACATATGCAACATATATTTAACTGATGTTCCTATGGCTTCCTTTGCTTTTTGGTACAAAAAGACTGAGAACCAGGAATCATCCTCATCATCATCACTTGTTGTAGTGCCAGGAAGAAGTCCTGCTGCGGTGTGTGCACAATATCACGTGATGTCACGTGTGGCCTCAGACAACTCTGCAACTCGTGCAACTGCGTCCTACTGTTCTGACATCTGAAGAAGATGGGCCCAAATAAAGGTGGCCGTAGCTCCTCTACCAAGAAAGTTGCCAGTGCCACTGCCAGTAAGAAGGAGCAGAAGAAGCAAGTGGCGCCACTTACCAAGGAGACTGGTGCGCCGACAGACACTTTTTTGGGGGAAAAAAACTACGCCTGCAGCAGCGGTGTGCGCTGGGGACCAAGCTGGAAGCAGCACCTCCGCTTCATTGGTCTCAGTGCCACCACGCCAAGTTAGGCCCAAGCACATGAGTGCCGCAGAGGCAGCCACTTTAATTGCTCTATCACCATCGACCAGTGATGTTGGCGTTGACTCATCGCAAAGTAGCATCCAATCAACGCAGGGTGTAACTCATCTGATGAGTGTTCAACCACAGCCGCAATGACAACCACAGGTGCAACAAGGAGAGGCGCAAGGAGAGGTGCAAGGAGAGATGCAAGGAGAGGCGCATGGAGAGCCGCTATTAGAGGCGCAAGAAGAGGCGCATGGAGAGGCGCAAGTAGAGGTGCACGGAGAGGCGCATGGAGATGCACATGGAGAGGCGCATGGAGAGGCACAACTTCCCACAATGCTTGTTCCTCCTGAAGTAGGGGCACATCAGGAAATTGAGATTTATGCGGAGGTATCAGCTGAGCAAGCCACTCCTCCTGATGATCCATTGTCTTCCAGATCCCCAGCAAGTAAAAGGTCAAGGATGGCTAGTACAAGTTATTCTTCAAGCCCCCTTCCTTCTGATGATCTAGATCTTGATTGGCACCCACCAATGCAGTCTGAGAGGGAGTCACACCATGAGCTGACAAAGCTAGCTAAAAGGAATGTTCCTGCAAGACTTTCAGGTATGGCTGATGACGAAGAAGAAGTAGAAGTGGTGTAATCTGCTGCTGATGAACAGTCTGACGATTATGACCCAGTCATCACAGTCGTCACTCCAGTCCCAGAGGGCATGCAGCAGACAGACATTTTTACCCTATCCAAAAATGCTGCTGTGCAGGATGTATGTGGCGTGGCACCACTGGTACCACCACCACCACCAACACAGGTAACTATTACACCAACACGACCTACAGCTTCCATATTTTCTTGTCAGAAGGGCCGGCAGGGACAGCCATCCAGCTCGACCTCCATTACCTCAAATAGTGGTGCTGTAAGTGTACCACAGAGTCAAATTCCGCCACGCCCATCCTCCACTTCATCTGGCATTGAAAGTAGCACCTCCACCACCACCAGAAATCTCAACTCCCCAGTTTGGTACCTCTTTAGTATTAGCAAAAAGGCAGAAAACCTAGTAATTTTTTCGATTTGTAAACAAGTAGTTAGTCGGGGTAAGCATGGTACCAACTATGGTTCCGGAGGCCAGAGAGGTCATCTCCAAAAACACCACATTATCCAGTGGGAGGCGCACCTAAGTAACATCTGGAAAGCCAATAGTACAAATCCAAATGTATCCACTGATATTGCCTCTGATGACGAGGAGCTGATCGTGCAGAGGGGAGGTGAAGAACCATTTTTTCTGGTACACACAGTACCCCTGGCAGTAGCACTGCAGTGGTAGCGCCCACACTCTCCTCTACCCCAGCAACATTTAGGAGGCACAGTAGTCTGGTAGAGACACCAATGCGAAAAAGTACATCAATGAGCCTAACTGGGTTGAAGAGGTCTGGATCCTCATCACATATGAAAACGGTCCAGACCACAATTAAAAGCATGATTTGGTCGGAGGCGCCCTTTGAACACAACCGCCCAACGGCACATCTGTATAATGCAATGCTGACTTAAATGTTAGCGCTGGACCTTCTCCCTTTTTCTTTCGTGGAAGGGGTGGGTTTTCAAGAATTTGTGGCAACAGTCTGGCCTAAATAGAAGGTTCCTAATCGTCCTATTTTGCCAGTGTTGCGGTTCCAGCACTACATCAGGATGTGCTGGACGTGATTGGGGCAGCTTTGCAGAAGAGTGCTGTTCACACTATCCACCTGACAACAGACATGTGGACCAGTTGCCAAGCCATTCATTACATGTGCATCACTGCACATTGGGTCTCTTTTGCGGGGGTTAGAGAGAAGATAGCTGCAGGTGTTGAAAGTGTCACAATTTTTCAAGCTACTCGGAAACATGCAAGAGTAGCCATGTTTGCCATGGAGAAATCTCATACTACAGTAAACATTTTGGAGGAGTTTAACAGTAAGGTCTTTGAATGGCTGCATCCAAGAAAGTGCATGATTGGTTATGTTTCCACGGATAATGGGGCAGTAATATAGTTGAGACCATGTCTGAAGGTGGCTATTTCAGAGTGCCGTGTTTGGGGCACAGTTTTAACATTGTTGTTCAAGATTTCTTGAAAAAAGAAAACACAGTCAGCAAGTTACTGACCACCTGCCGAAGAATCTGCACACATTTCAGCCATTCTTTTAAGGCCCGGAAGCAGCTGGAGGTCATTCAATGTGACCGTAGAGTGCCAGTCAGAGGACTCATCCAGGAGGTGGCAACACGTTGGAACTCAATCTTCTACATGCTTGAGCGTCTCTTTGAGCAGTACTTGGTAATTAATGAGTATGTCTTTCACGCACGGGGTGCTTCTATGAAAGACATGAGGCTAGAGGTGGATGAATGGGACCTAGTTAAAAGCCTGACAGACATGCTTCATCCTTTTGAGGTGTTCACGCGTGAAGTCAGCAGGGAGGACTGTACTTTGGGCAAAGCTATCCCATTGTTGCACATGCTAGAGCACCAACTGAAGGCGGTGTCTTCAAAGTTCCGAGTTGATGCTGAAAAACAAGATGCATATCAGTTGGCGGAGGGCTTATTAAGCCGCCTAGTTGACAATGAAAGGCTTAATGCAATGCATTCAGAGCAACATCACATTTGTGTCACTATTCTGGATCCACGGAACAAAAAGGCACTGGCCAGCAATACATTCATTCCTTTTTATGAAGCAGATGTTTCCAAGTACAAACATTGGCTAGCTCTGTCAGCCACTCGGTTCGAAAAGGAACGGCAGGAAATTGAAGGAACCACCACAAGTACTACTGAAGCAGCAGGCCATCGGCGTCAAGGTCCACTTCTATGGCCGAAGGCAGTAACTTTCCCTCACAGCCATTACCGACAGCAGCAACCATATCATCATCATCACCTGCACCAGGCCCAGCCATAATATTTTCGGAAGCGGATTGGATAACTCATCCTGGGTTTGCTAGTTCCAGTGTTGATGCAAAGGCAACAGATGGTACGCAAAGTGGAGCACCCATGGAGGACCTTGAGTGGATGGTGCAGGCCTATCTGGATGACCCAATAGAGGTCTTCCTTGATTTGAACCCTTTGGTGTATTGGTATGGGAAAAGGTCTCAATGACCACTGATCACCAAGCTGGCTATAAATTATTTGGCTTGCCCACTCGCAAGTGTTTCTTCTGAACGTGTTTTCAGTGCTGTTGGTGCCATTGTAACTTCAAAAAGGACTTGCCTCTCGCCCAAAAATGTGGAGAGGTTAACACTGATCAAGATGAATCAAGTTCTTCTCTGTTAGTTGACCTACTCCAGGTTCAATTTACAGAGTTTGAGGAGGAGCTCTACTTCCCTGACACCTAGGCTTGAAATACTTACTTTTTTTCATCCTTATTCACTTTTATTTCTGTGTGTCTTTCTTTGTTTTGCAACTTTTAGCACAACAAAACTCTAATCATAACAAATCCATCAGCAGCACTGTCTTTGTCTTATTTCCATATTGAAGGTGACGCTGTCTGCATTCCTGAAGTTTACACGTTCACAACTCAATCATGCTCCTCTATTCTCCTCCTCCAGACTCCCTCTATCCATTTGTTTCCCTCAAGGCAGATGGGCAGATTACGCAAAATCAAGAAACTGTTGGTATGCTGACTGTTACTTCTGAAATCGACACAAAAGGCTGCCCTGTGGCCCTTCACTTAAGAATAAATGCTGACAAAAAGTGGAACAGGTAATGAATGATGAGATGGCATGCAGTGGACAACACTGGCTGTCTGGCTCTGATGAAAGCAATTGCTGTTTGTTTGTTGTGCATGAAATGAATCCTATGTGTTCTGTTATTATTTAATCTTTACAAAACAAAAGGAGAAGTGCACAGCTAAAGTTTCCAAAAGTATCAGATTTGAAAGTTCAGCCAGTTAGTCTGATTTGGAGGGTGCTGCCCGGGTGGCTTCTCTTGTCAAGGGCGTCTTTTTAAACAATTGAATATGTGATTCCAACTGCCGTTGGAAGCATCTCCTGGCGCTCAACTCTTTGTTGCTGGAATATTCCAGATAAGCCAAATATAAACGTACAAATTCAAAAACGTCTTTGTTTTGAAGTAGTCTTATTTAATTCATGAGTTCATGTTTTATCAAGATAGTTCATCTTCAGAAGAATATTATAAGTTCAAACAATCATCTTTTTAGGTCCAATGCATTTCGGGCTGCGGCGCCCTTCATCTGGGACCTCACACTGAAAGCGAAGGCAAAATAATCTATTCAGTATTTCGTCATACACAGCAACATAACAGTAACTAAAAAATAATCTTTGCATTTGATACACTAGTAGTAAAATAATCTATTCAGTATTTCGTCATACACAGCAACATAACAGTAACTAAAAAATAATCTTTACATTTGATACTCTAGTAGAGTATCAAATGCAAAGATTATTTTTTAGTTACTGTTATGTTAGAGTATCAAATGCAAAGATTATTTTTTAGTTACTGTTATGTTGCTGTGTATGACGAAATACTGAATAGATTATTTTGCCTTCGCTTTCAGCTTTCAGTGTGAAGTCCCAGATGAAGGGCGACGCAGCCCGAAATGCATTGGACCTAAAAAGATGATTGTTTGAACTTATAATATTCTTCTGAAGATGAACTATCTTGATAAAACATGAACTCATGAATTAAATAAGACTACTTCAAAACAAAGACGTTTTTGAATTTGATACGCTTGATTATAAATTAGGGGAAGTATACACATGGGCAGATGTGTATGCACAGAAACGCAGGAACCGCCCCTACACATCTTATATGGATACCTCTTCATCTGGGAGCGATATGTCTAATAGACCTCCATCGAGCAGAACTCAACCAACAAAAAAAGTAATTGCTTCTACCAGGGAAGAACAACAAAAAGAAGACACAAGGTCCTCTGTAGCTACCACAAGCACACCGGAAGTGCCTTTTTTAGAACAAGGCCCCGCAACAGTCGAAGAACCAGGAGGGGAATTAGATCCCCCAAACACAAGAAGTGGCGCCGCCAAGAACAAAGAAAAGAAGAAACAGTCAACGAAAAACAACTAGTCATTAACATTTCTGATTACGTCCTGAAAAATGAGGAACTCGAACTACTTCAAAAAAGGACATCATTTGTCCCAACCACACAAACCAACACGCTAGACCTAGAAGTCAGCTTTTTTAAGTTGATGCGGAAACTGAGGTTACGTCATTTTTTTGACAACGTCACACCAAAAGCCCACAATTCAAGAACCAGATCAACTCAAAGGCCTGCGACCAAGGAGCACTTTTATGGCTCCCATGAGCCATAAAACTTTGGATCTCTTTGAAACAATGGTGAAACAAGATCTTCTAAAAATCAAACGTGAAAAGAAAGGCTATGGCAACGTCACTAACAAAGATAATAATAATAATAATCCACATTTGTAAAGCGCACAATCACCCGTAAGGGTCTCTAGGCGCTGGGGGCCGTCGGGAAGATTAAGCAAGCTATTGCCCAGAATCACATGGTGCTGGGCTAACCTGCCGCCGGAGCCGGGGATCCAACCCTGATTCCCAGATTCCAGCGTCAGTCGCCCTGGCCGCGGCGCCACACCTCTTCCACCAAAGATCTAGCCATTTTGAGAAATTTAGCAAATAACACCGACATTGTTTGCATCAAGGCGGACAAAGGCGGAGGTCTAGTGATAATGAACTCTACTATGTATGACCAGAAGATCCAAGAACATATCACAGACACCAATACCTACGCACCTTTGCAACATAATCCAACCAATGAATACCTAGCAAAATTGATGGAATTGATCACGAAAGCAAAAGAAGAAGGTGCAATTAATGACAGAACCAGCAAATTATTGATCAAATCGCATCCATAAAGCCCGTCGTTCTATATGATGCCCAAAGTGCATAAAAACGAATTTGATCCACCTCTACGTCCTATAGTTTCAACAAAGGACAGTTTGCATGAACCTATTGGACAATTCATTGATCGTTACATGCAACCCACAGTACAACAGATGATAACATATGTTCGAGATACTACCTTCTTCTTAAACAAACTCAGTTCCCTGGAACTTACGGCGATGAACAACTCCTACTCTACACCGCAGATGTAAAATTGCTTTATACCTCAATCCCACATGGCCTGGGAATTGAAGCCATGGAAGAGGCCATTCTCACGACTGACTATGATGTGCAACTACAAACATTCTTGATGGAACTCACAATATTCACGCTATATCATAGCTATTTTAAGCACAAAGAGACCTGGTACCAGCAACTGATTGGAACAAGCATGGGCAAATGCGCAGCCCCAGTATATGCAAATCTTTTTATGAGATCATATGAGACCCACAATATACTTACAAACCCACGATGGAGGGACAATCTTAAACTGATTGTACGTTATATAGATGATATTTCTATCATTTGGAAAAACTCTAGAGAACTCCTAGAAGAAGCATTGAGATTCTTAAATGCGAATGACGACAGAATTCAATTTACATGGGAGATATCAACAAATTCTATCACTTTTTTAGATGTACGAGTGAACTTACATGATGGCAAAATAGAGACTGAAATGTATCGCAAGAGTACTGACCGTAAAAACACTCTCCATTACCAGAGCTTTCACCAGCAACCTCTGAAGTGCCATCTACCCGTATCTCAAATGATGAGAGCCAAGAGGATCACATCTGACACAGAAAAAAGCTAAAATAAACATCACAGATATGGGACAAAGATTCCAAAAGAGAGGTTACCCAGGAACACTAATAAAAGAAGCAGAAAATAAAGTCAATAACATGCAGAGAACAGACCTTTTAAAGAAAAGACTCAAGTATCAAGCAAACAGAATGACGGTAGTGTCGAAATACTCCACTTCAAGCATAGACTTCAAGAGAGTGATCAGAAAACACTGGGGTATCCTAAAGGCCGAACCAGATTTCAGACAAACATTTGAGAATCCACCCGTCTTTGCTTTTTCTAGAAACAAAAATCTTGGCGAATTGTTGAAAAATAGAACTAACCCTCCAAAGAGCTATCATGGAACTCGTCCTTGTCTGCAATGCGGAAATTGTAATAACATTATAAGAGGGAATCACATAACTCATCCGATGAAAGGCTACAAAATAAAGTTGAAGGTCAATGCTACTTGTGATACGACCAATTTGATTTACCTGCTGAAATGCCCATGTGGCAAAGTGTACGTCGGCAAGAGGGAGCGGAAAATCAAAACAAGACTCAATGAGCACAAATCTAACATTAGACTTGGCAATGTGAAATCATCAGTGGCCTTACACTTTACCGAAGCTCATCACAATGGGCCCGATTCACAGAACTAACTTAAGACAAAATCCTAAACTTACTACTTTTGGTATTCACTGAAGTTAGGATTTTGTCTTAAGTTTGTCTTAAGACAGACTTAAGACACAATCCTAACTTAAGTCTGTCTTAAGTCTGTCTTAAGTCTGTCTTAAGACAAACTTAAGACAAAATTCCTAACTTCTGTGAATACCAAAAGTAGTAAGTTTAGGATTTTGTCTTAAGTTAGTTCTGTGAATCGGGCCCATGGTCTCTCAATTACAGTTTTTAGTGCTGGAAGTTGTGGAGAACCAAGAAGGAAGAAATAACAACTGCTTCTTGCTTCAAAGAGAAAACAGCTGGATTTATCGATTGAATTCCAGCAAACCACACGGTCTCAATGACCGTACGGAATTTACATGTTACCTGTAATACTAGAAATAACTGAAACCTTTTTGGGTACAGTATTGCCTTGATTCTAAGTTGTGAAGACTTAAGGTTGGTCTGAACATCAAACCAGCATCATTTTTTAATTTTTTTTTAATTTTCCTTTTCATTTGTTACTTTATGCAATTGACTACGTTTGTATGAGCCATGTCTTTTTTATATTATTGTCTTCACATAAGTAGTCTGATCGTTTTTTCATATTTCACATTCATTTTGTCTTAAGAAAACTTTATCAGCACATTGTCATGAAGAACAGACATTTGTTTTCCTATAGTATCCAACTTTAACTTCTTCCATGTTTCCATTGGCTGACTTCCGATCACGTGATCGGAACTCTAACCAATCACGCAACTCGATGCTCGACAGCCGGTCACAAAGATCTTTACTTTTGTTGTCAGTGGCGGCCCCGCTCTGGGTTGCTTCACAACGGAAGGAAATTTATCTTCGAACAAACTTATAGAAGACGCTCTGCGTCTCTAAAAGTATGTTGCTTTCGAAAACCATGGTCAAAATGGAAAATAGGAAGCCTGATATATTTTCTTATAACTGATTGAGAATGTTACGTTTTTTGGTAATAGGGCCTATTTCATTTCAGCTGTTCACATAATTGATTATCGCTTTGAGAGCAATCATGTGAGTGTTTATATTTATATTTCTACATTTTCGCTTTGTGGTTTGTTCACCATAGCATGCACACTGGGTGTACCTGATGGTCACAATTTCACTTGCTACTAGAGTATCAAATGCAAAGATTATTTTTTAGTTACTGTTATGTTGCTGTGTATGACGAAATACTGAATAGATTATTTTGCCTTCGCTTTCAGTGTGAGGTCCCAGATGAAGGGCGCCGCAGCCCGAAATGCATTGGACCTAAAAAGATGATTGTTTGAACTTATAATATTCTTCTGAAGATGAACTATCTTGATAAAACATGAACTCATGAATTAAATAAGACTACTTCAAAACAAAGACGTTTTTGAATTTGTACGTTTATATTTGGCTTATCTGGAATATTCCAGCAACAAAGAGTTGAGCGCCAGGGGATGCTTCCAACGGCAGTTGGAATCATATATTCAATTATTTAATCTTTTACACACTAAATGTAACTCAAGTCTACTCTGTTTTTACCTTGTTTAATGCAAATTGCACTTCTACTGCAGGGGCCACTACGTTGCATTTTTTAATATGGAAAATGTCCTTGGACTCTCTGTGTGTAGACTGTGACTGCATGAACAACATTGAGTTTGCCAATACCATGATGATGACGATGAGTCTTGATGATCAAAGTTACATAATATCTTACAGTCACTCACTGGGATGGATGGATCATCATCGTCGGTTTATGGAAGAACTATGGCCATTTCGTGAGTGGCAAACAGGTAAACATGTCAACAACAACCACAGCAGAACTACATGTCTGTCTAGTTGTGGTATGGAGTGGCCGAGCCAGTGTAGTGTTGTTATGCCAGAGTCCAGACAGCAGTTCATGTAAAATTGAGGCTATGTGGCTTCCTGTATAAAATTTGATCTGCTTTGTCTGTCTGTGTCAAAGAGGTATGCTATATGGAGGTTGGTTCACTCAGTGGTGCCTGCCTTGACCATCTGCATGGCCCTGGCCTGCTGTGTGCTAATTAGTATCCTTGAAAAAGGAGACTCAGAGTATGCACTTTAGAAATGATGCTTGTATGTAATACTGTCGCCCTTGAAAGTGAAAGTGTTATTTTTGTACAACACAACGTACCTTATATTTTTCCTCCGGGGTGTTTTAATATCCCTTCCTGTTTTTCCATCGACAATTACAGGCCGGCTATTACCCTGTGCGATGGGAAAAACATTAACTCAGGCTTACCATAGCAATCCGCAATTCCGCATCCGCCAGGCATCCAGTGGACAGTGTGGTCACCAAGATTGATCGACGGAGCTTCAGATGGAATGGAGGAGTACCGCGAATAAGAGGAATGGCTTGATGCATGCAACTTCCCAAATTGAACAGGACAACTACAACATACAGTTACAGTATCCTCTTCACTTCTCCTTATCTTTTAAATAATGTTATTGTTGTGAACTTCTATGAGTGCGACTCTGTGCGTTTGCTCTCTGCTTCAAATTCATTCCTACAGCTATTTGATAAGTTTCTTTGCTATTTTTAAAACTAATTTAATGTACGAACAAGTGTTTATTCTCTCTGAGGGCAGATAGGCAAGTGAAATTGCGTAGTTACCGCAGCCCTGTACTGTCAATGTGTTTATTCATAGTTAGTAAGTTGTAGTAAGTACTACTTTTCAGTAACCTAACCATCCATTTAGCAGACAACTTCATGCATGCACTTCCTTTATGTCCCTTAAAAGATTTATAGATATCTTCATATGCAAAGATTGGTTTTTCTTCCTTTGTTGTTTGTCCATGCTGTGTTTTTTTTTCTCTCTCTCCACAAAACGTTCCCAAAAACCCCCATTCCCATCCAATTTTCAAACCCTAACCCTCTTCCCCTGGGCTGTGTGGTTTTCATTGAGGTGTGACTAAATGACAACAAAATTTCCACACACTTGCTGGGGAGGATAATCTCAAAAGCAACAGAAAATCAATATCAAGGCAGGTCAAGGAATCTGAGGATATATTCCTATTCTGCTTGACACACACCCATGAATATTTGCAAATCAAATCAGAATTTCATGTCCACCATCGCGTGGATTCATCATTAACAACATCCTCCTCCTACACGTGACGAATGCTTACGCTGCTGTGTCCTTCAGTACTATTTCTTGTAGTAGCCATACTCCTCGCAACTAGTAGTTAACTGTTGATGGAACACTTTAGCATTGCTTAGGCTACAATTTATGGCACTGTTCTTGTGTACTGTACTATCTATTGTACTATTCTAATGCTCCTCTCAGGCCACTCAATGTTTAATTTCCTTTTTTTCATATGCTGTTACTGCCAGTGTGTACCACTAACACATCAATGACATTTCATCCGTCCAGGATTCCATAGCCAACCTTATTCGCCATTTGCCATGCAGCCAGCCCTGTGCCTAGCCCTGTTCTCAAACACCAATTACAGGTAAGATAAGCATTTTGGGGGAGGAAGAATAATGGAGTAGGAGGAGAGAAGAGACTGACGGTAGTACTAGTAAAGTAGTAGGACAATTGAATTCACTAACTCTGTCAGTGGCACTTTTGTAGAATTTGGGTGATTAGACAATTTGAATCAACCAGCCAGTTAAGTTTCAGGAAAACAAACGTACAGTTAACCCTCCCTGCCTCACCCACAAAACAGTAAAAACGTGTATGCTATGTTTAAGTTACAAATAAATAATTATTTTGACCCTAACAAAAATAAACTATCCCACAAGACCCGAACCCACCCCCTCCCTAACCCCAACCAATGTCCATGAAATCATGTCCCCAAAAGTCCAAAAACCGCAACACCCAATTCCCACCCCCCAAACGTCTTTAAAAAAGGGGCAAGGGACAGTCTCTCTCTACTTTCGCCGGTAGTGTCCTGTGGCCAGGTGGACACGTAGCTCTCTCCGGAGGTCCTTGAGCAGGGCTTTCTGCCTCGCCACCTCCTGCTCAAGATAAGCCACTCACAGGGTCAATCGGTGTATACAAGCCTTGCAGGTACTGTGGGGGGCAGCTGTTGTTTTCGCTGCTCGGTGGCTTCGGTGGCTGCCGGACCACGGCGCTGTATCACTGGAGTATTGCGCTGGCTGTATGACCCAAGGGCAGCGGAGGAGGATGCAGCTGTTGTGGATGTTGACTGCGAGCCATCCTCCTCCTCCTGAGCCACCAGCTGCCGATATTTGGGGAAAATTGCCTCCAGCTTCCGTTGCCGGTCCCGGATAGCCAACTCCTTTCTTGTTGGTTTAGAAGGAGTATCTATATGAAGAAATAAAAACATACTGTAACCAATACTCTTGAAGATTAACACAAAATAATTCAACAGAAAGTTGTACCACAGTAGCACTAGCAACTTGAAAGCACAGTACATAACATTTGTGGCATGTATCTATCTAACCTCTCACTTCGTCAGCCTCTGCTCTAACATTAGTGGGAGTTTCAGGAATTCTACTAGCACTATATGGACTCACTACATTAGACTCAGACAGTACACCAATCTTCTTCTTCTCTCTTGTTTAGCGACAATAGTACGTAAACTTGTGGAAGCCGGCATAACTCCAGCGCAGTCAGCTTGCACCCAAGAAAAACAGACGCAAGCCATGATGACGCAGACTTGCGTTACTGTTACCAGTCCAGTACATACAGGTGGTGAAGCTCTTACTTTTCTATTACGGGTGGCACTGGCCATACTCTGTTACAAGGGCTACTGCTCAATTAATTTAACTTTCACCCTGCCCTGCCCCTGACTACTACAAAAGGAAAATGAAGATAAATATTATGATCATCTAACCCTTCACAGGATATTTGCTTATATAAGCTTTGTTTTTATTGATTGAGTGAACACCGATAGGCCACACATGAATGACAGAGTTGTAAAAAAATTATTAACAGAGGTAGTGAGTGGTCCTCGTAATCGCCGGAGGAAGGCACTTGTGAGTTGTGACTTGACTTGATAATGTGAACTATACAATATAGAGACACAATATATGCTGTGCTTGCAAACTACTGTTAGTCAAGGGAGTATTCTGAAAAATTACAACTTCTACTTTCCTCGCCTTTGCTACTCTGGCACAGACGTGTGGTGTTACATGCTCTTCAAAGTTACACTCTTCATCCAGTGACCGTCTACTCTGTCTACATACACCTATGCTATCTATGAGGAAGATGCCATCCAGGCATCCATCCATTCGAAGTAAATGTCAATCATTCTTCTTAATGTCTCAATTGGACAAACCTTACTTTTTCTCACCGAAAAACACCCTTTTTATTTTATTTTTTAAACCGCCAGCCATGCATCCGTGCTTGACTTGCTTTTGAATTTGAACCAAAGGATATATTGCACACAGATACAGTTTCTGCTTCACCCGCCCAGACAGTCCTCTTTTCTTTCTCCTTCCACCCATCCTTGTTTCAGCCTTCAACCGGCCATGCATCAGATTCCCAGCCACCTCTGCCTGCATTCAAAAACACGCATCAATCTTTGCCAGTCATTAATTTAACTTGCTCGTTCTTCCTTACACCCTTATTTCCCTTTCCGTTCATCCCATCCATCAAGTTAATCTCTGATCTGACTTGCCTTCTCGATAAAACTTTCACAGCTGAGTTGAAGTCAAATTTAGAGGAGGCCATTGGTTACTCGTCAACTCCCGCCGCTAATGCTATTGCTAATGCGAAGTCAAGGGTGACTGAATTCTACCTGGTTGACAAAAACTTAGTTCTAAATTTGTAAGTCTTCTTAACAGTAAAGTGTACTTGTACTGAACAACATATAAACCCCTGCAGCAAGCCTACTCTGCAATCTCAATAAGTAAGGAATATAATAGCTTACCACTGCCCGCCACTATCGTGGCATCCCCCACAGCAGATCCTGCTGGCACTGCATTCGCCCCTGGAGTGACCACCTCCATGTTGGCCCCTGCACCGGCACTGGTAGTGGGCTGTGCCGATGGTGTTACGCCTAGAAAATACATTTAATATTTTTAGATGCCACATACATACAGACATATTTTGTCTAGGAATGGAAAAATATGTTACTACATAAACAAATTTAATTATTTGTGACTCTCTAGTCTAAACAAAAAATTCCCCTTTCATAAGGGGAGGGTGTTTTTTTATTTATGCTTATGCATAACATGCTACGCACCATTTTTCTCATAACAGACAGAAGCTTCTACGAACAAGAGCAATATGTTACTCGGAGTCATCATCATCATCACCAAGACTTTAAGTTCCAACCAGGTGAGGGCTCTCCCACAATTAATGTGTAAAATCAGCCACTGTTCAGTTTTCACCTTTTATCTTATATTAAGTTGATTTTAATAAATGTTTTATATAATGCACAATTGAAATTTAATATGAAGAGTACACACAGAGCTAGTTGTTTTACTTTTAATAAAGCTTTAAAACTTACATAGACTCTGTGGTTTTTGGTCATGAGTGAGTGAGCGAAAGGGTTTGCAATTTGCAAGCATGAGTCCGTGACTCTGAGAGGTCGGGACTCTGACTCCGTAGTCTTATGTTCTGGGTTGTATAATCATTGGGGATCATCGCTGCATTCGGGAGCTAAATAATAACTCTGACACACTAGCTAGTCAGTAAGGATTCAACTTCTGTTATGACTGAGGTATGTGGAAAGTCTAACTGCGCCTATTATCACCAATGCCCTATTTCTTGTCCCTAGTTCTGTATGCGCAGAATCGTCTCTGAAACAGTAGTAGTATGTCCTTCTATCTATCTAATCAAAAAGTAAACTAGTATCTTATTCTTGTTGGCCATTGACATTTTATTGTTGGGAATTGTCAAAGGATAAACATTAAGTAGACTTCAATAGACATTATGGACAACCCAGAGGACTGAACTCAGTGCCTAGAGCTATTGCTGAATAGGAGTTTTGTTTAACACCTTTTGCCAACTGTGCAAGCTTAGCTAGATACACAGACAGACTACTAATAATGTAGTAGTAGCACAGAGAGTCATAGCAGAGGCAGGATAAGAATTTAGAAACAGTGTACAAGAAGATCAAAGATGATTTAGGAAAAAATAGAATTATGATGAACGTTTGGATTAAATAGGTGCTGTAAAAGTTAGGGAAGTATAATTATTAATATTAACAGGAAAACGTACTGGGGCTAGCATAAGAGCCCTCGGCGGACCTATCCTGGCCTTCCTGCTCTGCCGGAGCAGCCACTGCCACCTCTGTCCTCTTGCCCCTGGGAGGAGCTGATGTACATTAAAGAAAGACACAAACATGGATGATTGTTGTCAACGAAATTAAACATTTCAAAAAAACAATAACAAATTATTTCAGGGAAATAAACAACAATTGCACCAAATGTATTGACCTATCTGATGTGGTCTATTAGGATATTAGTATTGGTGAATTTGCGGACCGCCTACTTGGAAAGTTATGTAACTCACTAAACAAACTACAAAAAGGTTCTACTAGGACTGGCAGCACTCAGCAGCACGCGAAGTGACAGACACAGTCCGTCATGATTGCAGACCACAAAAAAAGTCCTACTAAATAACCAGTCATAATATACTCAACCTATCAATCCACCACCACTATCTCTTCTTAGTGGCAGGAGTACAAAGGAAGGACTGGACTTGAGTCTCTCTAGCATTACGCAGTTCTGTAAAGTACACTCATACATAATCACTCAAGCCAAATGAGCACAACATTGAAAACAAGTAAGCATAGTAGCACCACCACTGACTGAGCAAGCGAGCACCTGCAATCACAGAAGCTTTTGAAACATAATTTACCTGCAATGTAATCAGCAGCATTCTTGCTCTTCGGAAAAAACGAATATTTGCAATATAGCAAAGAGCAGAAGAAAACAAAGTAGTTATTTAGCTACTAGTACTCACCAAGCCCAGGGATCTCAACGCCAAGCAGGTCGAGCAGGTCTTGTTCCCGGTCCAGGATGTCGGACCACCGGTGCGTCACCTGGTTGTAGGTGCGCCGGACCCCAGACTCCCGATACATGGCCGGCACACCTTACCCCATAGCTGGCGATGCTCCCGGAGGCCATACCCGGTACCAGGCCTGCCGCAACGGTCATGGGGAGGTGGCGCTGTACAAAGAAGACCAGTGCGCCACCTCCACCGCGCTAAAGATCTCCCTAGGACTTACTGACTCCCCCATTAACCGCCCGGAAGGGACCCGGCTACGGGGTGCGGGACTCTTCCCCTTTGACTTGCCGGCTCCCTTTACCAAGGTCCTGGGTCAAAGAAAGGAAAAACTAGGAAAGAATAGGGAAAAAAGTAAATAAAAGAAAAGAGAGAGCTAAAAAAAAATAGTTATTAAAGTAACAAAAAGTTTAAAAAAACATAAAATATAGATGTAGAAAAATAGAGCGATAGATAATGAGTAAAAAAGATTTTAAAAAAGTTCAAACAAACAAAGGATTACAAAGATTAAAGCTGGATAGAAAAAGCATGCCCAGAACCATAGCAATGAATGAAAAACAAGATGGCCACGCCCATTGCAACCACGTGGGTAAGTTTGTGTGATATTTCTCCCGCGAACACGCAAAGACGGACGAGAACACGCAATCGCACCCCACAAGTAGGAAATGCACAACGCGAGCATGCAACTAGCGCCCGGAAACGGAAATACGCAACGCGAACACTGAAAACAAGATGGCCGCGCCCATGTATGACCGCATGGGTAAATTCGCAGTAGCCGTGCTGAAAAAAATCCTGCGAACGCGCGACAATAAAAAAATCCGCAATCTCGCAAAAGTTCGTGGATTTTGCGGACCGCGAGTACGCTTTCGCACAAATTTGAGTACCGTGAATTCGCAATATGCGCCCATACTTAGTATAAATAGATGCTTATCACAATAAATAATTGGCAAGCGTTGTCAGAAAACGAAGACCTGTACACTCAGTTACTTATTTTTTTTTTAAATTAACCTTTATTAAAACAGAAATAAATAGAGATGTAACTTTAAAAGAACAGTATAACAAAAAAAACGTTGGTTGGACTCCAGTGGAAGCAGCGTAGGTAACCTGCAAGATAAAAATGAAACATAAGTAGGGGTGCTATGTAGAAGAGGTACAGAAAGCTAGTTCAAATGAAAGGACCATAGTGAAAATGGAAGGTAGGGGCAGTGGGTGGAAGTGAGAAAGGGAGGGAGAGTTAAAATAAGAGAGGGAGGAGGAGACAGAGCATCGGCCTATTGCACTCAGCCCTTAGTGTTTACCCTCCATCCCCGTTTGTCTAGGACACAGGGAACTGCAAGATAGACTGTGATTTAAGAAGTCCTTAAAATTAAATACATGAAGCCAGAGATTATGGGCCATATTATGAAGGAAGGTCGATAATATTCTCGCCATTTTAGCGGCAGGAAACCGCCGTTAAAGCGGCGATAAGGGGTTCATATTATGCTGTTGTGAATTCCCTTAGAAGGACAGGTTTTGGTATAAACCTGGGATTCTATGGGAATTCACAAGGGCATATTATCAACCCCTTATCGTCGCTTTAGCGGCAGTTTCCTGTCGGTAAAGTGGTGATAATATTATCGTCGTTCTTTGATAATATAATCCTACATTATTAGCTACGAGAAAATCGCTTGCATGCACCTGTGTACCCAGGGTGCTGCACCGCAGTCCCTTCCCCTGCAATGTGCTCAATTGTACGTCTTCCACACTGAGGCTTCACAGCTCACCTGTCACCACTGGTGTGTCCCACGACGTGTTGGTGCAAGCTCCAAGTCCGGGGTACATTTGTATGGAAGACCAGGTCTCCAAAATGGAACGGTGTCTTGATACTGCCATGAAAGGTGTAAGAATGCTCAGGGCATCATTGCAGGAGAAAGTTCCCGCTCAACCCCTTTACCGTCAATCAATGAATTTCTGTAAAGGGAGAATTAATTTGATGGTGGAAACGTCTGGAGGTAAATTAAGGTTTATTTTATACTTGATAGAAAATAGGAGTTGAGTGCATCCTTCGATTTTGAAGTATGATCAACCGTTAGTGGTAATTGTGGTTCAAAGAGAGGTTGGAGGGCACGAGAATACTCAAGGGTAAATAATAATATGTTATGGTAAGTTTACATAGAAAGGAATAGAGCGCCTACTAGAAGCTTAATGTTCACTTGTAATACAGTGGCAGGAGCCTGTGTGCATGTACACTAATTAAGGAGCCAACTACAGTGTCCTAAAAGCCAACACTATGTGTCTGTAGGGCAGCGCTGCCTGCAGGCTCCGGTCTATAATACAGTCTAGTAGGTCCTTAAAATTAGACCCATGTGACTGAATGAGGTCTGAGATCACAACATAACACTTGGCAATAATGCTTATTCGCACGTGCGCAGTCTACCTGATGCATCCCACCCCTCTCGCAGCACAGCGCTGAAGAGGTGTCTGTAGGGCAGCACTGCCCACTGGCTCAGGTCTAGAGTATGGTCCAGCAGGTCTTTAAAATGAGACAGAGATGAGACTGAATGAGGTGAGAGATCACATCATTATGCACGGCAATATCGTTTGTTCGCACCTGCGCAGTGCCGCTGATATATCTATATATATATATATATATAAATATATATATATCACGTTAAGCTCCAAACTGCTTCACAGGCAACCACGGAGAAAACAGACACTTGGAATGCGCTGAAAGTTGCAGGTGATATTTATTTCATATTTTCAAGTGAATTGCTTTGTGCAAAGGGGAAAGTCGCGTTTCGGCGATCCCAGTCGCCTTGTTCACAAAAACGCTAGCGAATTGTTACCAATAAGTATTTGAACCCACCCAGACCATCATGTGATAGGCTGTCACCTGACTGGTGATGAACACAGTAAACAGACTCAAATACAAAACAAAGTTCACCACTGGGCACTGGCAACATGAAACATGAAAAATTGACATGGTATGAAAGGGTAAAAGTTAAAAAACATTTTATAACAATACAAATACATTAGCCTGGTCATGTGATCACTCTTATGAACAGTTGATAGTAAATAAGATTAGCTGATATCAGTTATAGTATTATTATTCTTTTACTCTCATTGACTGGATAAAAGTCTGATCACTACCTTAGTACTCCCACTGTAACTCTGATGAAATCACAGGTTTATCGACCATACATACTGTGTAGCCTCCATATCAAGGTTGCCCTGCCTTCAATAGTCAGCCGTACAGTGAATAAAGTGCAAGTGCTGAAAAAGGTTTTTTCATAACTCCCATCCGGGGACTATAAATGTGAACTAATAGATGTTGTACAGGGAGAAAGAAAGAACTATTGGATATTAAGTTACATTAATTCCAAAAAGGAAAATTTATCAAAAATAGCCCAAATCAAAAAATCAGAACATCGCTGGCAAAGTCAACCAGAACCATCATGAACCAGGAGAGCTCCACTGGCTAACTAATTATAGAGTTCCCCCTGTGTAGCAGGAGCATGTAATAATGCACATGCCCTAAGGAGTATATATCATATTGAACCAGACCCAAATTACAATGATCATGTTATCAATCTGTGCAAAATGCGCCAATAAATAGTATAAAACCACTCATTCATATCATAAATATAAATAAATGGTAAAACACATAAAAACCGGTCACAAGGCAAAGATTAAAAACATTAAAAGCATTTGGTCTAAAAGCGTAATCATTGGAGATAAAATCAATGTAGAACTAAAGTGCATCTCAATTGTAAACATGATACAAGTACTCGCTGAGCTATCTGACTGGAGATCTAAAGATAATGGTGCAAATCATCGCAAATATTGAGCCCTGTGGGAGTCTTTGTGTCAAGCTCAATAATGTACTTGGTCTCTAACTGTCTCAGGATCTTTTCCCTGTTGCCACCCCTTTTGTTCTGTGGGACACAGTCAATTACAAAGTATTGCAATACATTAAGGTTGTTGTTATGTTCTATTTTTATGTGTCTGGCAACAGGGTAAGTAGGACCCGAGTTTACAGTAGCCCAAAGGTGTTGCAAAATGCGTGAAAAGAGCTGAAGTTTTGTGCTTCCCATGTACTGTAATCCGCAGATAAATTTGAGAACTTTCTGGCGGACTGCATGATCAGTACGCCAGGTATAATGTCCAATTATTTTAATTGGGACATCAGAAAAAGCAGTGGTGTACGAATTGGTGTTTACCCCAAATTTGCAAGCACGGTATGTACTGCATTTAAAGAAACCTTTTTTGGGGGAAAGCCAACTGCCTTTATTGTAAACTTCAGGACTGGTCTTAGCTAGATCACTATGCATAGAATGCGCTTTCCGGTAGGTAAAATTAGGTTTGCTCGGGAGAACTTGTTGAAGAACAACATCCGTGAGTACAATGGGCCATTGGGTATGGATAATTTTCTTAATAGTATGACATTGTATACTGTAAGTGGAGATGAACCTACATGATTCTACCCTAGGTCCCCCTTGATTCACAGCATTTACAGTAGTTGTTGGGGATGTAGTTATATCACTGGTGACCTTGGGAACTGTGTGGAGTAGCTCTGATCTGTTTTTAAGGTTGGCTTTACTCAAAGCTGCTTCCTATTTATGTAGATAATAACCCCGTTCTAATAGTCTGAGCTTTGCGGCTTTTTGAGCCTCTATCAAAGCAGATTCAGAACTATATGCTCTGCGGATTCTTAGAAACTCCCCATCAGGCAAACTAGCAATTGTATGAGGATGGAAGCTCGAGGCATGTAAAAGTTTGTTGCCTGCTGTCGGTTTCCTTAACAAACCCGTTTCAATTGCACCCTTTTGCACTGAAACTGTGATGTCCAGAAAATTGGTGGTAAATGGGTCTATATGTGATGCAAAATTTAAATTATATGTATTACCTTTGATTCAGAAATATGTTAGCCTCCTCTTGGGTCCCTCTCCATACAATAAATACATCATCAATGTATCGCCATATTTCAATCACATATTGTTAATAAAGTGCCCTGTGCTCCACCTTGAGGACATGCTCCTCCCACCAGCCTACATGTAAACATGCATAGCTGGGGGAGACGCATGCCCCCATTGCCACACCCTGTTTCTGCTTGTATATTTTGCAATCAAACAAGAAAACATTATTGATGAGGCACCAATGTATCATCCTCAACAACATCTGGTTATGTCGATACATATCAATATTCCTGAGTTTAAGATAGTAATCAACATCCTGGAGCCCATCTTCATGCTTGATGCTTGTATACAGAGCGTCAATGTCAAGAGTTGAAATCAAATAATCTTCGGCCCATTGCACAGTATTCAATTTGGATAAGAAATCACTCGAGTCACACAAAAAAGAAGGCAAAGTGGTCACATGCTCTTGGAGATAGTAATCCACATATCTGGAGGTGCATTCAAATGTACTATTTCTCGCAGAAATAATGGGTCTTCCAGGCATAGGGTCAATGCCTTTGTGCACCTTCGGGATACAATTGAATGTGGGCAAAATGGAATGTTCTTTATATAAAAACTTGTACTCTTCTTTTGAAATAAGGCCTTCTCTTTGCCACAATAAGAGGTCATTTTTGTAATCCCCATTCATTTTCCTAACTGTGGTTGCATTACTGGACTCATAGCACTGATCATTATTAATTTGTTTGAAAGCCTCAGTTCTATATGAAGCTTTGTCCCACAAGACAATATATATATATATATATATATATATATTCACTGAAAAAAACATAGGTTTCACACCAGTTATAGTTAGGAATTAGCATTTAAAAACCTATTAAATTCACTGAAAAAACCATAGGTTTCACACCAGTTATAGTTAGCTGGAAATTTTACTTGCATAAAACCATTGAAATTCCCACGTTATAGTTAGTTGGGCTCACTATAACTTGCGCATTCAATGCACTGCTGATGACGTCACATATTACATCACCCATGACATGGTCAGTGACATCACTCATGACATCACTGATGACACCATCCAGTGAATGTGTGTCTTTTTGAAAAATAAATATGTGTTATATATGTATATGTAAAAGTTGATGGAAGAATAAATGTTTAAATAAGTGTTTACATGGATGTTTTTTTATTTGTTATTGATTGGTTAACTGGTTTATTAAGTGTATCTTAGTGAATACATATATTAGAGAGTAATGTTTAAATATTTAAATATATGTATTAGTGTTTCACTTTGTGTATAAGTGGCTGCATGGGTTGGTGACTGTCTCACTAGTGTCTTTATCAGTAACTACATATGTTTTAATCTAGTATATATGAATATTGATGTATATAAGTGAGTATATGTGAGAGTGAGGGATTGTAAGAGTTCCTGTTTAAATTAGTATGTGTTTCTATAAGTGATTGTTTAAGAGAGTAAGTATGTGTAAGTTTCCTTAGAAGTAAAGTGGTAGTGTGTGTATAGCTGTATATGCAAATAAATGGATGTACAATAGTTTATTTACATGTGTGAGTATGTGTGAGAGTATCTTTTGGATGACTGTCGGTGTGTAAGAGGATGTATAGGTGTATCACTACATATGATGAGTGAGTATATGTATGAGTGACTATATAGAACTGTTGGTGAATGAGTGGATGTGTATATAGATGGTGGCATTATTGAATTGGTTGTTGTAACTGGTATGGGTATCTCCATTTTTTTGTAAATTGTAGTTTCTATTTTTGAATATGTGTTTCAAGGGTTACATTACAGTGAAAGGAGGTCTGTCACTCTGTCACAAGGATGGTGTCATCAGTGATGTCATGAGTGATGTCACTGACCATGTCATGAGTGATGTAATATGTGACGTCATCAGCAGTGCATTACACGAGCAAGTTATAGTGAGTCCAACTAACTATAACGTGGGAATTTCAATGGTTTTATGCAAGTAAAATTTCCGGGTAACTATAACTGGTGTGAAACCTATGGTTTTTTCAGTGAATTTAATAGGTTTTTTAAATGCTAATTCCTAACTATAACTGGTGTGAAACCTATGGTTTTTTCAGTGAATTTCATAGGTTTTTCAATAGCTAATTTCTATTTTATAATGAATCCTATATTGTATATTTATGTAATACTATTTTTTACATATATTTTTATTTTTTTGCCCTGGAGCGCTCCCGGTGCACGTACCGGTGTGCTCACCGGTAAGCGCAGTCTTGCGGCGCGCCCTGGTGCGCGTACCGGTGAACGTCCCGTTAGCGCTATTGCTGTGAACGAAAACATCATCGTGACGTATCGCATAGCCGCGAGATGCATCTTATGACGCACAGCGTAAGCGCACCCGGAAGCGCCTACGTTCGCGCCGCGTGAGCACCCCCGGAAGCGCCTACGTTCGCGCCACGTGAGCGCCCCCGGAAGCGCTCCGGTGCGCGCAGCGTAAGCGCGTCAAGTCATGTGACCTTAAAATAACTCTTTTCATTGGTTCCTAACAGTTTTTTTTAACAAAGAATGAAATCCCCACCCATTTCCTTCACTTCTTCTTTCACTTTTGTGACTACAAGACCTGCCTTTTTGCTGTCGGATCTTTGTGGGAATAAAATCTTGGATTATCATGGCTGCCAGACCATCCAGCAGTGAAGATGACTCCAATGAATTTATTGATGAAGAGGCTCCTCAGCTGAAAGTAAAAGAACACTTTATTTGGAAGTTTTTTTCTATTCCTGATGACCAGAAGAAAGTAAATGCTCCAAAAGTGGCGTGCAGGATTTGTCACACTGTCCTGTCACGGGGTGACCCCACTAAGAAATATTCATTTGGTAACTCCACAATGATTCGCCATGTGGAGAGGAGGCACCTCCAGAATTTTGCCCGGGAAAGTGTCAGGGCTCTGGCACGAGAGGCTCCCAGTGATGGGGCCTCTACTTCAACCGGAGGACAAACTGGATCAAGGAGGGAGCAATCACAAGAGCAGATTCCCAACATCCAGCCTGCTTTTAATAAAGGCGTTATCAAATGCAGATATTGCGATAAGTTACTTTGCTATGGGGAACAAAGTGTTCTGCTCATGGTTCGAGTATTGGATAACCAGCGCTGCCGTTTCCAGCCCTAATTTTGTTTTGGTTTTTTGCTCCTGTTGAGCAGTTTCCCATTCCCTGTTTTTGTTTTTGTTCTAAAAAAAGAAAAAAAGAAGAAAAAAAAAGTTCTTTTCAGAACTACCTCCAATTCTCATCAAAGAGCTGTGTTCTTAAAAAAATGAAAAAGAGTAAGTGAAGTGGAGTGCATTGATAAACGAGAAGAAAATGAGTGAGAAAGCACAGAAAGGGACGAGAGGAGAAGGGAAGTGAAGTAGGGGGACTGAAAGAAGGTGAGTGTCTGACCTCACCTCATCTGCACCCTGTTACCATCAATTATACCCAATACATTGAGGCCTGTCCAGGGGGCACAGAGGAGGTGAGTCTTGTCCAAGGATCAGAGGAGGTGAGTCCTCTCCACTGCACTCATGGACACAGGCCTCACCTCCTTTGCACCCCTGGACATACCTCACCTCATCTGCACAATCTACTTCCTAATCTGAGGAAACACAGGTGACATGATTGTAAAAGGTTCAAATATATTTTAATCTTGCAGACACTATTTATTCCTTCTCAAAAATGTAAAAGCCATTCATTTGCTACAAAATAGTGTTTCCAATAACATTTACGAAACAGAGCGCAGATCATATGTACAAGCATTCCATTTCACTACTGAAACCTCACTATTTTTCAAAATACAATTCTTCTATCTAGGAAATGTTGATACCAAACATTATCATTAAACTTAACAAGCAAAGAAAAGCGATGCAAAGCAGTCGCCTTATCCCAGCCTCCAATGACGGCGTTCCATAGCGGGATCCCTAAATAAACACCAGCACTGAATTCTTTCACACAAAACAACATGCCGTGGACATCAACTGTTGCAAAAAGTGGTCTTTAATCCGTTAGGCTTGACAAAACTCTACACGTTTCGGGGTTCGCCGATGAGTGACTGCATGTATGAGTGACTGTATGGGTGAATGAGTGCATGTATGTAGACCTAGGAATCAGTGAGTGGGTATCTAGTAACTGGTACTGGTGTGTCAATGGTTTCGAAAATGGTAGTCTGTATTTTAGAGTGGGTGTATCAAAGGTTATGTTAGGGTGTACGGCGGTGCATTCGATTATCATGTAACAATGTCATCAGTGATGTCATTTGAGATGTCATCAGTGATGTCATCAGTGATGTCACTGACCATATAATGAATGATGTAATATGTGACGTCATCAGCAGTGCATTGCGGGGGCACGAGTTATAGTTAGCTCAACTAACTATAATGGCCGAATTTCTCTGGTTTTGTATGTGTGAAATGTCGAATTAACAAAAAAGTCCCTGAAATCTGTGTTTTTTTAAAGTGAATTTCTAAGGTTTTTTAATGCTAATTTTTAACTATAATGTCTCTGAAACCTATGATTTTTTCACTGAATTTCAAGGGTTTTTTAAATGCTAATTTCTAACTAAAACGTCCCTGAAACCTATGTTTTTTCTGTGAATTTCTAAGGTTTTTTTAAATGCTAATTATTAACTATGCCTTTATAGAGAAGCAAGAGATAAGCAGAAAAACCAACAGAGGTGCAGAATGAAGCCATGTTGCAAAGTCATCTTTGTGCTCTGGGTAGGCCCCAACTATTTGCTGACTGGTACTGGTGGTAACTGACTCTGACTAACA
This sequence comes from Lissotriton helveticus, assembly GCF_964261635.1. Classification (NCBI taxonomy): domain Eukaryota; kingdom Metazoa; phylum Chordata; class Amphibia; order Caudata; family Salamandridae; genus Lissotriton; species Lissotriton helveticus. Next base: position 1,402,179,514 of record NC_136068.1, on the reverse strand, counting down.
TTGGGGTCTGCCTAACAAGGCCAGGAGCCAGTGCTATGCTGAAAGAAACTTAGAATACAGTGACAATATAGTTCTTTCACTGAAGAAGCCTACACATTTCATACACCCTTTGACTTGATCTGTACACCCCTTGGTTTCGGATCATCTGTCTTCTGTCTCATAAGTGATTTAGAACTACACTAGACATGACTTGAACTACTAACACGTTACGACTTGAACTACTAAAATGGCTGATTTTAGGTCATCCGGTAGTTCTTTCTATTCCCCATTAATGTTATCCTTAGTTAATGGGTGACATGCTCTAAGACACAATGTAGCGGCTAACAGGGCCCCCGAAGAAGGAGTAGTCATCTTTCTGTGCTATCAGGTAATTTTGAACTGATTAATGCATCTGTAGGCGCCTGCGCCGCTGGAACTACAGAAATGGCCGGTATGACGTCATTCTGTAGTCCCGCGGATTGATACGGGCGCCTGACGATCATTTATGCATTGCGGTCAGCCACTGAGTTTTAAACTACACGGGGCGATTCATCTATTAATACACTTCCCCTTTTCTATCCACATATCGATTGTGCAGACAGCGTCGAGCACATGGATTAATACTCGGGGGTACTTTCAGTGCAGACACGATGGTAAAGTAGTCCCCTTTGTTGTTTTTGCCTCTAAACCCACTCTTCTTCCGGTGCAGTGCCTCCCTCAAGTCTTAGGCGAGTTTTGTGGCACCGACAGAGAGGTGAGTGAAGCAGCTAGTTGTGGCTATTACTGAGAAATATTAGAACCATGCTAATACACTAGTTTTACTGTACTTTTAGAAAACATGTACCTAAGAGAATGCTAGAGTGTCGTGTTTACACACCAATTGGGGATATTAGCTCCATTGGTGGTCACTGTTTAGAACTGCATGATCCCTGCTTTTACCCTGTGTACACAGATTTGGATTAATTTTACTGACTCAGTTAATGTACAAACATACAATAAGTTCGGTATGAACCTACTTGCTGTGTTAGCACAAATTTACGGAGTACTAGCCTTATTCCTGGTGGGCCTTCCACTATTGAGTTTACATGTGGACAGATATGACGTCTATAACAGGGACTGAAAGTAGACATCTTTATACTCCATATGTAATATTGAGTTTTGATGCCTTCCCCTGTTCGCATTTTTCTGTTTCACAGTGCGGAGCCTCAGATACCTGAGCACGGTCCAGGTGAGGTGAGTTCGAGTCCCCTGTCATGCTGGGTGAGCAATTAAATTTTTAAATACTGTTAGCTCAGTTTATTATATGCACAAGAGAGGATGAGAGCACATTTGTACGTTAAAAGTATGTTATTAAATTGAATATCACATACATGTTTTCCTAGATCACGTTGAACGTCCACTGACAAGAAGGATGTGTATATAACTGTAGGTACAGGTTGTATCGTTCCTACTTATATATTTTTCATTTTTCACTTACACTAAACAGTAGCAACTTTCTTAGAGCAGTGGCCCTGATGAAAGCCATGGGACAATTGGCCCGGTAGGCAGAAACATGTCGGCCCTAATTGCGACAGCTATTTGTTCCATACTGTCGTTTGCGCTGTTCCTATTTTTTAATTAGGGGATGTGCCTGGTTTATATTAAAGTGTTTTGTTTAGACACATCACCCTATTTTAAGCTTCACCACTTTTCATTACTTTTCACTAACTATCACAATCAGACCAACAATTGGAGGTCTCACTGTAGACCGTATCCAGTACTTATTACGACTGTGTGGCATAAGGTCCAGATGATCGAAGGACCCGCCAGGTCACAGTGTGGTCTGACCAAATGATAGGACCGATCATCTGGTTTGTTTGATGGTTACCCACAAATCATTTTGTGCTGGATTTGGTTTGACCAGACTTTCCAATTGAGTCTTAGATATCACGACTCTTTTTTCACACTTTTGTCACTCACTCCCTCTCTATTGTTTTGATACTGTTACATGGTGACTACAGCACTAACTGACTTATTAGTTCTGCCAGTTTAAGCAAGCAAGATGCTTGGCCTACAGACCTCCTAGGTTCTTGTCTGTTATTCATGTGTTGTTGCTGGGGAAATGAACCAGTAGTAGGTCTTTAAACTTTTCCCTCTGACCCTAATCTCCCTGTTTTGTTTTTGATCACCACTGCCACCCTCAGGTTCATCACTGCCACCCTCTGGTTCACCACTGCCACCCTCTGGCTCACCCCTGCTACCCTCTGGTTCACCCCTGCCACCCTCTGGTTCACCATTGCCACCCTCTGGTTCAGCACTGCCACTCTCTGGTTCACCCCTGCCACCCTCTGGTTTAGCACTGTCACCCTCTGGTTCACCACTGCCACCCTCTGGTTCTTGACTGCCACCCTCTGGTTCATCACAGCACCTCTGGTTCACCACTGCCACCCTCTGGTTATCCACTGTCACCCTCTGGTTCAGCACTGCCACCTTCTGGTTCATCACTTCCACCCTCTGGTTCACCCCTGCAACCCTCTGGTTCACCACTGCCACCCTCTGGTTCATCACAGCCACCATCTGGTTCACGACTGCCACCCTCTGGTTAATCACAGCACCTCTGGTTCACCACTGCCACCCTCTGGTTCACCCCTGCCACCATCTGGTTCATCACTGCCACCCTCTGGTTTACCCCTGCCACCCTCTGGTTCACCCCTGCCACCCTCTGGTTCAGCACTGCCACCCTCTGGTTCAGCACTGTCACCCTCTGTTTCACCCCTGCCACCCTCTGGCTCATCACTGTCACCCTCTGGTTATTCACTGCCACTCTCTGGTTCCCCACTGCCACCCTCTACCGAAAACTTTTGTGACTCAGCGGCAGCACAAAAGATGCGCCATGGTGCTGGGTATTAACAACTTGATGCAGCTGAGAGATGCGTCACGTTGTAAATCCCTGCGCCATCAGGAGGCGTTCCGGCGCAGGGGAGGGCGTTCCTGCGCAGGAACGCCTCCTAAAAGTGGCTGAGTGAAATCTACAAGATTTCACTCAGTCACTTTTAGGCCAATGCTGCGTCAAAACCCTGCGCCTGCTTGAAGCAGGCGCAAGGCTTGATGCAGCATTGGGGAGATAGGGCCCCCCAGAGCATTGCTGGAGCGCGATGCAGCTCCAGCAATGCGCTGCTTTTACGGCACAGATGCGTGACGCATCTGTGCCATTTTTGCCACATGGTGCGCCGCATTGTAAATGCGGCGCACCATGGGTGGTGGAGCTGCGGCGCCAATAACTGGCGCATCCCTGGGGATGCGCCAGTTATTGTAAATCTGCCCCTATACATTTAGCCAACGAGGGAGCACTTACTGATTAGACAGTAGAAAGTACTCCAGTTGAGTAGAGGTATTGCACAAAAAGGTGGCATCTTCGTGGACAAACACGCAGGGCGGGATTCATTCTGCCCCCTGTTAAACTCGTTTTTTGTGCCCTTCTGTCCTCTGTTAGACTCTTTTTTCCCTTGTTTTTCTGCCCTTCTGCCCTCTGTTAGACTTGATTTTCCCTTGTTTTTCTGCCCTTCTGCCCCTGTTAGACTCGTTTTTTGTGCCCTTGTGCCCTCTGTTATTTCCTTATTTTTGTGCCCTTCTGCCCTCTGTTAGACTCGTTTTTGTGCCTTTCTGCCCCGTTAGACTCGTTTTTTGTGACCTTCTGCCCTCTGTTAGACTTGTTTTTCCCTTGTTTTTCTGCCCTTCTGCCCTCTGTTAGACTTGTTTTTCCCTTGTTTTTCTGCCCTTCTGCCCCTGTTAGACTAGTTTTTTGTGCCCTTGTGCCCTCTGCTGTTCCCTTGTTTTTGTGCCCTTCTGCCCTCTGTTAGACTCGTTTTTGTGCCTTTCTGCCCCGTTAGACTCGTTTTTTGTGACCTTCTGCCCTCTGTTAGACTCGTTTTTCCCTTGTTTTTCTGCCCTTCTGTACTCTGTTAGACTGGTTTTTTGTGCCCTTCTGCCCTCTGTTAGACTTGTTTTTCCCTTGTCTTTCTGCCCTTCTGCCCATTGTTAGACTGCTTTTTGTGCCTTTCTGCCCTCTGCATCACCACATCATCACTCAGCGCTACCCCAGCATCACTCAGCACCACCACATTATCACTCAGCACCACCGTATTATCACTCAGCACTACCACAGCACCTCTCAGCACCACCACAGTATCACTCAGCACCACCACAGCATCACTCAGCACCACCACAGCACCACTCAGCACCACCACAGCACTACTCAGTGCCACCACAGCATCACTCAGCACCACCACAGCATCACTCAGCACCACCACATTATCACTCAGCACCACCACAGCACCACTCAGCACCACCACAGCATCACTCAGCACCACCACAGCATCACTCAGCCCCACAAGAGCACCACTCAGCATCACTCAGCACCACCATAGCACCACTCAGCACCACCACAGCACGACTCAGCGCCACCACAGCATCACTCAGTGCCACCACTGCATCACTCAGTGCCACCACATTATCACTCAGCACCACCACAGCACCACTCAGCACCACCACAGCATCACTCAGCACCACCACAGCACCAATCAGCACCACCACAGCACCACTAAGCACCACCACAGCAACACTCAGCACCACCACAGCATCACTCAGCACCACCACATTATCACTCAGCACCACTCATCACCACCACAGCATCACTCAGCACCACAACAGCATCACTCAGCACCACCACAGCACCACTCAGCACCACCCCAGTATCACTCAGCACCATCCTAGTATCACTCAGCACTACCACAGCACCATTCAGCACCACCCCAGCATCAATTTGTGCAACCATTCAACAACAACTGGTTCAAATATGTACTCTCAATGTTTCAAACTTTATTACAAATGTCACAAAAAGATGTTAATATTTCACTTCTGTTCTTGGATTTCCGTCACAATAAAATACACTGAACATAATCTTCACAAAAGTTATTTACAAAAGTTTAAGCTATTGCCATTGTAAATTAAAATCACTTTTATTTAAGTATTAATTATTTTAAAAAATTAAAAGCCATTGTAATTTGTAATATTAATACAGCTAAGTCACGTAAATACAAAAAATGTTGCATTACAAATGCTATAGGTGTCACATTTGCGCAAGTTATAACAATTGGCATTGTAAATGACAAAGCTATTAATTTAGCTATTTTCAAAACCAACACATAAATAAAAAAAATTGTCATTTACAAGACCAATAGCTCAAACTTTCCTAATGCAAGACCTATTGCATTGCAAATGCTTGTTTTTATATCTGTCAGTGCTTCCTGTTGAGGTTTAATTTTCGTGACAGGCGCCTCATTGCCTACTTTTAACTATTCTCTGACCCTGCTTCAAGGGTCAGAGCAGGGTCAGAGAAAAGTTGCAAGTAGGCAACGAGGCGCCAGGAAGCACTTACAGGCTTACAGCAGCAGGTGCCCAACTTGAAGTTAATTTCTTTGTAACCCTTTTGTAAAAGGTTACAAAAAATTAGCTTCAACTTTTGCACCTGCTGCTGTAACCCTGTAAGTGCTTGGCTGAAAATTCATCCCCGCTGATTCGCGGATTTTACCGCGATTTCGCGAGATTTGCGGATCGCGAAATCACGGAAAATCCGCAAATTCCACGAGCGGAATGAATTTTCAACCCATGCTTAAAGAGAAGTCCAGAAAATAGCAACAGAGGTGCAGAAAGAGGCAAGAGAAGTTCAGAAAGAGGCAACAGAGGTGCCGAAACAGGCGGAAGAAGTACAGAAAAAGGCAACAGGCGTGCAGAAAGAGAGAAGAGGGGAGCTGAAAGAGGCAAGAGGGGTACAGAAATTTGCAAGAGAGGTGCAGAAAGAAGCAAGAGCAGTGCAGTAAGAAACAACAGAGATGCAGAAGGAGGCAAGAGGTGTGCAGAAAGAGGCAAAAGAAGTGCAGAAAGAGGTAATAGTGGTACAGTAAGAAGGAAGAGGGAGCAGAAAGAGGTAAGAGGGGTGCAGAAACAAGTAGGAGAGCTGCACAAATAGACAAGAGGGATACAGAGAGAGGCAGGATGGGTGCAGGAAGAAGAAAGTGAAGTGCAGAAAGAATCAACAAAGGTACTCAAAGAGGCACACAGGGTGCAGAAAGAGGCAAGAGAAGTACTGAAAGAAGCAACAGAGGTAGAGAAAAAGGCAAGAGACTTGCAGAAACAGGCAGGAAAGGTGCATAAAGAGGAAACAGGGGTGCAGAAAGAGGTATGAGAGGTGCAGAAAGAGGAAAGAAGGGTACAGAAAGAGGGAAGAGGGGTGCAGAAAGAAGCAAGTGAGCTTCAGAAAGAGGCAACAGAGGTGCACAAAGATGCAAGAGAGGTGCAGAAACAAGCAAGAGAAGTGCAGGAAGAGGAAAGCGAACTGCTGAAGGAAGCAACAGAGGTGTAGAAAGAAGCAAGAGCAGTGCAGAGAGAGGCAAGTGAGGTGCATAAAGAGGCACAATAGGAGCAGAAATGACAAGAGAACTGCAGAAAGAAGGAAGAGGGATGCTACAAAGGGAATAATGGTACATAAAGAAGCAAGAGAGGTACAGAAAGAGAAAGACGGGTGAAGAAAGAGGCAAAAGGGGTGCAGAAAGAAGCAAGGGGGAAGAAAGAAGCAAGAGACCTGTAGAAAAAAACAAAAGAAATGCAGAAAGAAGGAAGAGAAGTGCAGAGAGAGGCAATAAAGGTATAGAAAGAAGGAAAAGGGGTACAGAAAGAGTGAAAAGGGATGCAGAAATAAGCAAATGAAATGCAGAAAGAAGGAAGAGAGGTGCAGAAAAAGGCAAGTGGGATAGAGAAAGAGACAAGAGCGGTGCAGAAAGAAGCAATAGAGATGCAAAAAGGGGGAAGAGGGGTGGAAAAAGAGGCAAGGGGGGCTGCAGAAAGAAGCAAGAGAGGTGCAGAAAGAAACACAAGAAGTATAGAATGAAGGAACAGAGGTGCAGAAAGAGGCAAGTGAGGTGCAGAAAGAGGGAAAAGGGTGGAGAACAAGGCAATGGAGTGTAGAAAGAAGCAAGAGACCTGTAGAAAGATACAAAGGAGGTGCAGAACGAAAGAAAGAGGTGCAGAGAGAGAGGCAATAAAGGTGCAGAAAGAGGGAAAAGGGGTGCAGAAGGAGGGAAAAGAAGTGCAGAAAGAAGGAAGAAGGAAGAGATGTGCATAAAGAGGCAAGGGGAGTAGAGAAAGAGACAAGAGAAGTGCAGAAAGAAGCAACAGAGATGCAGAAAGGGGGTAGAGGGTTAGAGAAAGAGGCAAGAGGGCTGCAGAAAGAAGGAAGAGAGGTGCAGAAAAAGGCAAGTGGGATAGAGAAAGAGACAAGAGCGGTGCAGAAAGAAGCAATAGAGATGCAAAAAGGGGGAAGAGGGGTGGAAAAAGAGGCAAGGGGGGCTGCAGAAAGAAGCAAGAGAGGTGCAGAAAGAAACACAAGAAGTATAGAATGAAGGAACAGAGGTGCAGAAAGAGGCAAGTGAGGTGCAGAAAGAGGGAAAAGGGTGGAGAACAAGGCAATGGAGTGTAGAAAGAAGCAAGAGACCTGTAGAAAGATACAAAGGAGGTGCAGAACGAAAGAAAGAGGTGCAGAGAGAGAGGCAATAAAGGTGCAGAAAGAGGGAAAAGGGGTGCAGAAGGAGGGAAAAGAAGTGCAGAAAGAAGGAAGAAGGAAGAGATGTGCATAAAGAGGCAAGGGGAGTAGAGAAAGAGACAAGAGAAGTGCAGAAAGAAGCAACAGAGATGCAGAAAGGGGGTAGAGGGTTAGAGAAAGAGGCAAGAGGGCTGCAGAAAGAAGCAAGAGAGGTGCAGAAAAAAACAAGAGCAGTGCAGAAAATGACTTGAGAACTGCAGAAAGTGGCAAGAGGGATGCAAAAAGGGAAGAATGGTGGAGAAAGAAGGAACAGAGGTGGAGAAAGAAGTAAGAGGGGTGCAGAAAGAGAAAAGAGGGATGGAGTAAGAGGCAAGGGGTGGAGAAAGAAGCAAGAGACCAGTAGAAAGAAACAAAACAATTACAGAAAGAAAGAGCAGGGGCGCAGAGAGAGGCAAGAAAGGTACAGAAAGTTGGAAAAGGGATGCACAAAGAGGCATGAGGGGTGCAGAAAGAAGCAAGAGAATCAACAGAGATGCAGAAAGAGGGATGAGGGGTGCCGAAAGAGGAAAAGGGAGTTCAGAAAGAGGTACAAGAGCTGCTGAAAGAGGTAACAGATATGCACAAAGAGGAAAGAAGTGTGCAGAAAGAGGCAAGTGAGGTGCAGAAAGAAGCAAGAGGTGTAGAAAGAAGCAAGAGAAGTACAGGAAGAAACAACAGAAGTGCAGAAAGAAGCAAACGCAGTGCAGAAAGAACCAACAGAGGTACAGAAAGAGGCAAAAGAAGTGCAAAAAGAGGGAAGAGGAGTGTATAAAGAGGTCACAGGGATACAGAAACATATAGCAGAGGTGCACAAATAGGCAAGATTGGTACAGAGAGAGGCAGGAGGGGCACAGAAGGAAGTAAGAGAAGTACAGAAAGAAGAAATAGAGGTGCTGAAAGAGGCATGGAGGGTGCAGAAAGAGGCAAGAAAGGTGCATAAAGGTACAGGAGAGGTAGAGAAAGTGGCAAGAGACATGCAGAAACAGGCAGGAAAGGTGCAGAAAGAGGGAACAGGGTACTGAAAGAGGCAAGAGAGGTGCAGAAAGCGGAAAGAGGGGAGCAGAAAGAGGCAAGAAGGGTGCAGAAAGTAGCGAGTGAGCTGCAGAAAGAGGCAACAGAGGTGGAGCAAGACGCAAGAGAGATGCAGCAACAAGAAAGAGATCTGCAAAAAGAGGCAAGTGAGGTGCACAAAAAGGCAAGAGACATGCAGAAAATGACATGAGAACTGCAGAAAGAGGTAAGAGGGATGCAAAAAGGGAAGAAGGGTGCAAAAAGAAGCAAGAGATGTGCAGAAAGAAGAAAGAGGGATGCAGAAAGAGGCATGAGGGGTGCTGAAAAAGCAATGGGGTATAGAAAGGAGCAGGAGACCTGTTGAAAGAAACAATAGAAGTGCAGAAAGAAGGAACAGAGTTGCTGAGAGAGGAAAGTAGATTAGAGGAAGAGCAAAAGAAGTGCAGAAAGTAGCAACAGAGATGCAGAAAGGGTGAAGAGGGGTGGAGAAAGAGGAAAGAGGGCAGCAGAAAGAAGCAAGAGAGTTGCAGAAAGAAATAAAAGAAGTACAGAAAGAAGGAACAGAGGTGCAGAAAGAGGCAAGAAGGGTGCAGAAATAGGAAAGCGGGGTAGAAAAAGGCAAGGGGGAGGAGAAAGAGGCAAGAGACTTGTAGAAAGAAAAAAGAAGTACGGAGAGAAAGAACAGAGGTTCAGAGAGAGGTGAGAGGTACAGAAAGATTGAAAAGGGATATAAAAAGAGGCATGAGGGGTACAGAAAGAAGCAAGACAAGTGCAGAGATGCAGAAAGAGGGAAGAGGGGTGGATAAAGAGGCAAGAGAGAAGCAGAAAGAAGGAACAGATGTGCAGAAAGAGGAGTGCAGAAAGAGAGAAGTGGAGTGCAGAGAAAGGCACAAGGGGTGCAGAAAGAGGCACAATTGTTGCAAAAAGAAGGGACAGAGGTACAGAAAGAAACAAGAGAACTGCTGTAAGAAGCAACAGAGATTCAGAAAGAGGGATGAGGGGTAGAAAAAGAGACAAGCGTACTGCTGAAAGAGGCAAGAGAGTTGCAGAAACAGACAAAAGAGGTGGATAAAGAGGGAACAGGAGGGCAGAAAGAGGTATGAGAGGTGCATAAAGAGGAAAGAGGGTTACAGAAAGAGGGAAGAAAGGTGCAGAAAGAACCAAAAGAGGTGCATAAAGAGGCAAGAGGGGTCTAGAAAGAGGTATGAGCAGTGCAGAAAGAAACAAGAGACGGGCAGACAGAGGCAAGAGAGGTGCAAATGCAAGAGATCTGCAGAAAAAGGGAACAAGGGTTCAGAAATAAGTAAGAGCACTGCAGAAAGAGGCAAGAGAGTTGCAGAAACGGGCAAAAGGGGTGCAGAAAGAGGGAACAGGTGTGCAGACAGAGGCAAGAGAGGTGCAGAAAGAGGGAAGAGAGGTAAAGAAAGAAGCAAGAGGGATGCAGAAATTTGCAAAGAGTTGTAGAAAGAAGCAAGAGCGGTGCAGAAAGAACCAACAGTGGGGCAGAAAGATGCAAGAGGGGTACAGAAAGAGGGAAGAACAGTACAGAAAGAAGCAAAGAGCTGCAGAAGGAGGCAAGAGAATTGAAAAAAAGGCAAGAGAGGTGCACATAGAGGCAGGAGATGTGCACAAAGAGATAAGAGGTGTACAGAAAGAGGCAAGAGGTGTGCCGAAAAAATAAAGAGAATTGTGAAAGAAGCAACAGAGGTGCTGAAAGAGGGAATAGAGGTACATAAACAGGCAAGAAAGGTGTAGAATGAGAGAACAGGGTTGCAGAAAGAGGTAAGAGGGATACACAAATTTACATCAGAGGTGCAGAAAGAGGCAAGAGTAGTGCAGAAAGTAGCAAGACAAGTGCATAAAGAAGCAAGAGTGTTGGAGAAATAATGAAGAGTGCTGCAGAGAGAGGAGTGCAGAAAGAGAGAAGTGGGGTGCAGAGAAAGGCACAAGGGGTGCAGAAAGAGGCACAATTGTTGCAAAAAGAAGGGACAGAGGTACAGAAAGAAACAAGAGAACTGCTGTAAGAAGCAACAGAGATGCAGAAAGAAGGATGAGGGGTAGAAAAAGAGGCAAGAGTACTGCATAAAGAGGCAAGAGAGTTGCAGAAACAGACAAAAGAGGTGGATAAAGAGGGAACAGGAGGGCAGAAAGAGGTATGAGAGGTGCATAAAGAGGAAAGAGGGGTACAGAAAGAGGGAAGAAAGGTGCAGAAAAACCAAAAGAGGTGCATAAAGAGGCAAGAGGTGTCTAGAAAGAGGCATGAGCAGTGCATAAAGAAACAAGAGACGGGCAGACAGAGGCAAGAGAGGTGCAAATGCAAGAGATCTGCAGAAAAAGGGAAGAAGGGTACAGAAATAAGCAAGAGCACTGCAGAAAGAGGCAAGAGAGTTGCAGAAACAGGCAAAAGGGGTGCAGAAAGAGGGAATAGGTGTGCAGACAGAGGCAAGAGAGGTGCAGAAAGAGGGAAGAGAGGTAAAGAAAGAAGCAAGAGGGATGCAGAAATTTGCAAAGAGTTGTAGAAAGAAGCAAGAGAAGTGCAGAAAGAACCAACAGTGGGGCAGAAAGAGGCAAGAGGGGTACAGAAAGAGAGAGGAACAGTACAGAAAGAAGCAAAGAGGTGCAGAAGGAGGCAAGAGAATTGCAAAAAAGGCAAGAGAGGTGCACATAGAGGCAGGAGATGTGCACAAAGAGATAAGAGGTGTACAGAAAGAGGCAAGAGGTGTGCCGAAAAAATAAAGAGAATTGTGAAAGAAGCAACAGAGGTGCTGAAAGAGGGAATAGAGGTACATAAACAGGCAAGAAAGGTGCAGAAAGAGAGAACAGGGTTGCAGAAAGAGGTAAGAGGGATACAAAAATTTACATCAGAGGTGCAGAAAGAGGCAAGAGTAGTGCAGAAAGAAGCAAGACAAGTGCAGAAAGAAGCAAGAGTGTTGGAGAAATAATGAAGAGGGGTGCAGAGAGAGGCAAGAGGGATGCAAACATTTACAAAAGAGGTGCAGAAAGAAGCAAGAGCAGTGCAGAAAGAATCAACAGAGGTGCAGAAAAAGGCAAGAGGGGTGTAGAAAGAAGTAGCAGAGGTACACAAAGAGGCAAGAGGGGTACAGAAAGAGGCAGGAGGGGTACAGAAAGAAGAAAGAAGTGCAAAAAGAAGCAACAGAGGTGTTGAAAGAGGCGAAAGGGGTGCAGAAAGAGGCAAGAAAAGTCCAGAAAGAAGCAACAGAGTTACAGAAAGAGGAAAGAGAGGTACAGAAACAGGCAGGAAAGGTGCAGAAAGAGGGAACAGGGGTGCAGAAAGAGGCAAGAGAGGGACAGAAAGAAGCAAGAGAAGTGCAAAAAGAAGCAAGAGAGGTGCAGAAAGAGGCCAGATAGGTGCAGAGAGTGGCAAGAGGGATACAGAAAGGACCAAGTGAGATACAGAAAGAGGCAAAAGAGGTGGAGAAACAGCAAGAGAGGTGCAGAAAGTGGAAGAGATGAGCAGAACAAGGCAAAAGAAGTGCAGAAAAAGAAAGAAAGGTGCAGAAAGAAGCAACAGAAATACAGAAAGAAGCAAGAGAGGCACAGAAAGAAGGAGGACTGGTTTACACACCATTAGTACCAATTTAACACCCAGATTTAGCAATAAGTAACAAGTGACCATTCTAGGTATGTAAAGGGCCTTCCACCACGCCGTAACACTTGTCTCTGCATTTTTGGTAACTTTTGAGCAGTTTCAGCTAGAAACAAGTTTTTTTTCAAAATCGGCAGATTATGCAGCAGATGATGGGTGGCAAATGCGGAAAATGTATAAATGTATAATTGTGCAAAAGTCAGTGCAGCCAAGCAGTCGCATAATTCCAGTGGCCCTGCTCATACCTCTGAAGTGCTCTTCAGAGTTAATAGTTTACATTCTATGTAAATAAGGAAGACTAAACCTGAGGTTACCACTCCAGAAGACAGACTATAATATCACACAGTGCCCGATTCACTGAACTAACTTAAGACAACATCCTAAACTAGGCAACTAGGCATTTAGTAGTAGTTAAGTTAGGATTTTGTCTTAAGTCTGTCTTAAGTTTGTCTTAAGTCTGTCTTAAGTCTGTCTTAAGTCTGCCTAAAGTCTGTCCTAAGTTTGTCTTAAGTCTGTCCTAAGTTTGTCTTAAGTCTGTCTTAAATCTGTCTTAAGTCTATCCTACGGTTGTCTTAAGTTTGTCTTAAGACTGTCTTAAGTCTGTCTTAAGTCAAACTTAAGTCAAACTTAAGTCAAACTTAAGAAAAAATCCTAACTTTACCACCACTAAATGCCTTCTGTGAACACCAGAAGTAGTAGACAGACCTAAGACAGACTTAAGACAGACTTAAGACAGACTTAAGACAAAATCCTAAATGTACTACTACTTAATGCCTTCTGTGATTACCAAAAGTAGTAAGTTTAGGATTTTGTCTTAAGTTAGTTCTGTGAATCGAGCCCAATTACTCTCCATTACACACAATCCCACTCTACATAACGGGTGACAGAGTGTGTATGGCTGCGTCAATGAGTGAATGAATGTTTCAGTGGTGCATGTTTATGTAACTGCATATGTGAAAGGCAGTATAGGTTAGTGTTGGAGTATATGAGTAACTGTATGTGTGAGTGAGTGATAGTGAGAGGAACTGAATCACTGCGTGTGTGCTTGTGTCTATGACTGTATAGGTGAGTGAGTATGTTTCAGTATCTGGATGAATAAGTGAGTGGGTGTGTATAACTGTATAGGAGAGTAAGAGGCTGTATGATTCACCCTATGCGTTAGTGAGTAGGTGTGTGAGTAGCTATATGGGTGACTGACAGTGTGTAAGTTGCTTTCTGGGTGTATGAGTGGATATATCAGTGGCTGTATTAGTGAGCGAGTTGGTGTATGAGTGGCTGTATGGGTCACTGAATCAATGTGTGTATAGACCTATGAATCAGTGGGTGTGTGTCAACATTTTTGACAATGTTAGTGTGGAAGTTGGAGTGGGTGTATGAAAGTTTGTATTGGGGTGTAAGTGGATATGTCAGATTCTGCGGATGATGCCATTCGGTCTGCAACAGACCCCGTAACTATTGCATTTGTGCCCAGGGGGGATGGCAGTCCCTGCTGATGGGGGGATGAGGTCCTCTTGTCTCCTGAGTACCCTGGACTATAGTGGACTTCATCTCTCAAGCAGCAGGGCACCAGGAGATGCATTTGCAGGGTGGTGGAGAAAGGGGGCATGGCCACCAAAAACCTCTCAGCAAACCCACTGTGTGGGACTTGCTGGAGGTAACAGGAGCGGTAGATGGCACCCAATGACCCTCAATAGCCAAGAGGACATCCCCTAGAAGAAGTGTGCCAGGAGGTGCATTTGTAGACTGGTGGAGAAAAGGGAGTGGCCTCCTACAATGTCTCAACAATCCCACTGAGTGGGACTTACAGGAAATAAAAGCAGGGGTAATTGGGCCCCAAGGATGTCCTAGGTGGTCAACCTATTGCCTGCAGTAATTCCTACACAGCTGGATTGCTAAGAGGTGTCTGGAGGCCATGCCCCTTTTTGCCACCACACTTTAAATGCAACTCGTGGTGCACTTCTTATTGTGGAATGAAGTCCACTTTACTTCTGAGGGATCTTGGGGGCCAAGAAGCCCTCTTGGAACCTTTTGTAAGTCCTACATAGTGATTCCTGAGAGCTGATTGGAAGCCTAGTTCCATTTCACTACCACTGTGCAAACGTTACTACTAGTTACAAAAAATAGAAATTTACTGAACAAACCAAAGGTTATAGGGATGTTATAGTTAGGAATTAGCATTTAAAAAACCTTAGAAATTCACTGACCAAAAGGCTATCGGGAGGTTATAGTTAGGAAACAGAATTTTAAAAACCTTAGAAATTTACTAAAAAAAAACAAAGGTTACAGGAGCATTATAGTTAGGGAATAGCATAAAAAAAACTCATAAATTCACTGAAAAAAACAAAGGTTACAGGGACATTATAGTTAGGTTCAGTTTTAACTTGTACAAAGCCAGTGAAGTTCAGTGTGCACCAACAATGCACTGCTTTTGACCTCACATATTACTTCACTCATGACATGGTCACTGACATCACTGATGACATCTCAAATGGCATCACTGATTACATTATCCACAGAATATCTTGCACCCCCACACACCCCAATATAATCTTTTAAACACCCACTCCAACGTCAACACTACCATTCTCTTTCTTTTTTTTTAATATGTTTTTTTTGGACATCAAATACAGTGAAAAAATGAATCATTGTGACATATATTCACATACTAGAAGAAAAAAACATATATGAAGCTAAATTTTTCATTTTTTGTCCCCCCTCCTCCCACGCACGGTGGATTCCCACATAAGAAAAATGAGACTGTTAGACAACGACTAACACTAACATAACCAACTTGGGGGTACTTCCAAATATATTAACAATTAGTCCTCATTCAACCATTTAGTTATAGAATCCCAAATGTTTTCACCTTTGGCTCTTGCCCAGCTACCCCTTCTTCTAAACACAGATATTTCCCAGTTGTATATAAATAGTAATTTGCTAAACCAGACATGTATCGAGAGAGGATTTGGATCAAGCCAAACCGTGGCCAAACAGAGCCGAAATACCACCATTGCTATGTACACCATTTTCCGATCTGCTTCCTCAATTTCTTGATTATAAATCCCTAACATGATAACCTGTGGGGTCAATAATACTACATATCCCAGTATAGATTCCAAATGCTGTTCAATTTTAACCAGCAATTGAGAAAGACCAGAACAAGTGGTAAACATATGATTGCTATCTGCAGCCAATAATCCACACCGGGGACAACGTGTCCCCGAAGTCCCCCCCTTCGGTGGATGCGCGCCAAAGTAATATATAAGGTACACCAAGTCTTAAAGCATTGTACCTGCAGATTGGCAGAGATACATGTTGTTTGATTAAAAAAAGGGCGTCTTCACACTCCTCTTGCCAAGCTTGTAAGCTAGTTTGCTCTCTCTCGAAGTGCTTGGCCAAGTCGTCCCCCATCTTCTCATTAATATGTTTATATACAGTGGAAGTTGTGTATTGGCCACCAATAATTAGATCTAATAGAGGGATTCGGCCCTGCATATTAAGTCTTTAGGCGACAAAATCCCTTATCTGCAAATATTTTTTAAAGTATTTGTTCTCGATCCTGAATTTCTCTTTGATAGCCTCAAAAGTAAGCATTTCGGCATTCAGTATAAGATCTCCTATGCACTGAATACCTTTCTCGACCCAGTTTCTGATATAGACATCTTGAACATTTTCCAGAAGTAGGGTATTATTAAATAAAGGGGAATATAAATGAACCCGCCCAATCCCGAACTATTACTTGATCATGGTCCAGACCCTATAAGCACCTAATAAAACCTTAAATGTTACCCTCTTGTAGTAGGCAAAATCTATATGACGCATAAGAAGTCCTCTTGCTTCTGCCCCATAGATTAAATGATAAATTGAGATCTCTGAGCGTCCCAAATTCACCCTATTTGGCAACTCCCCGATCAGTTTTAGCATGGTTACCCAGTATTAGATTTGAAAATTGGGGACAGACCAGCCCCCCCGTCTTCAGATAAAGTCTTATATCTAAGAGCCCTTCTTGGGCACCGCCCAGCCCATAGAAACCATAAAACAAGCTGATCTATCTTTTGAGACCAAACTTTATGTATGTCTAAAGGAATTGCTTTAAAGCAGTATAGAATTTTGGGCAGGAAGATCATTTTTAAAACGTTAATTCTCCCAATTAATGTTAGATGTAAATTAATCATTCTTCGGGAGTCTGAGTTAATTTTCTAGGGTAACGGTTTAAAGTTGATACCAATAATATCTTCGGGTTTCAAGCTTATTTCTATACCTAGGTATCTGACACTTGAAACTATCCGCTGGTCAACTAATGTGACCAATAGCTACAATTTGCATTTTGCTATCATTCAGATGATAGCCAGATATCCTACCGAATTATGATGTTAGAGAGCTTATTTCTTCTAATGAATGACGGGGAGCAGCTGTTGTAATGACTAAGTCATCTGCATATCGCATAATTTTTACGTATCTCCCTCTAGCACAAATAGGATGTATTGATTGATTTTCTTGAATCATCCTGATTAGAGGATTAATATAAATGGCAAATAATAAGGGGGAGCACAGACATTCTTGTCTCGTTCCATGCATTATATTGATCTCCCCAGACTGTGCCCCCATCAGAGCAATTTTAGCAATTGAATCTTTATACAAACTTTGAATTGCTCTTAAAAATCCATCCCCAATCCCATAATACTTTAAGACAGCCCATAAAAAAGGCCAGGAGACCCTATCGAATGGCTTTTCTGCATCTAAAAGAATTAAGGCCATGGGGTCTCCTGTAACCTTGGAGTTATCAAACAATGTTATTGCCCATCACATATGATCTATAGATTCACGACCAGGGACAAAACCAAGTTGTTGGGGAGATACCATTTTTTAATACCTGACGCCAATCTGTTTGCGAAAATCTTGGAGTAGGTCTTAATGTCACTGTTTATTAAAGTGATAGGCCGATATGCCCCAGGGTGAGTCGCTACTTTCCCTTTTTTTTTAAATACAACAATCTTAGTGTTCCGCCAAGACTCTGGGGATGTGTCTCAGCTCTGAACTATGTGAAACATCTCAAGCATTGTTGATACCAACTGTGTCCAGAAGATCTTAAAAAATTCTCCTGGGAGAAAAACAGGGCTGACAGCTTTGCCTGATGGTAATGAGTCTAGCGCCCAGATTATTTCTCCCAGACTAATCGGGGCATCCAGAATGTCCCGGTCTACAGAGGACAATTGATATAATCTAACCGCTTTAGGTATCTCTGAATTTCACCCTGTAGCCTACAGTTATCCCTTATATCTTCCGAATATAACTTCTGATAGAATTTCTGGAACACAGAAAGAATTTCCCCTTAGTCCGTTAATAAGCCATTGTCTGAATCTAAAATGGCTGTAATACGATTTTGTGCTTCTTTTCCCCTAATCCGCACAGCTAGCATATGGCCCAGCCTTTCATTACTCTCATAGAGCTTGGACCGCCAACCTAGGTATCTGCCCCCGGATTTGGCATATGAAATCTCTGTTATAGCGTATTTCACATTTGAGACCCCAGTTTGAGCCATTTCAGCATCCCCCCTCTGATAAAACCTTCACCAAATGATTCTCAGGTTTGGCCAGTATTTCATACAGTTCATTGGTCTTAGTTTTCTCTTTTTCTGAAATTCCCACCCAAACTGTGTGGTCTCGCTCCTGATCCCAGCTTTCAGGGTGTCCCAAACGGTTTGAATGACGGTACTTCCCCTGTTTTCATTAAGGAACCTAGTGATCCACATACCCATATGTTCTATATGGGAATTATCGCTTAATTACGCCCTGTTGAAGGTCCAGCTAGATGCTTGTTTCTGACATTTAATGTTTACTTCCAATACCAGAGGGTTATGGTCAGACATTACCCTGGCATACATTGTGATTTTACTACCCTGCACCAAACAGTGAGAAATGAAAAAATAATCCAACCTTGCATGTGACCTATGTGGAGCAGAGAAATAGGAGAACCCTGGATCATTCCCTTCTGCTTGTGCCCACATATCTACCAGGCCATGAAACGCTTTCAGTTGACTAAGAGATCTATAAACTTTCAATTTCCGCCCTTGATAAACTATTTCTGGATGATTGGATATTGCACAGCCAAATTAATGTTAAAGTCGCCACATAGCATGATCAGGGATGGCCAACCCACCAGTTCTAAACCAAGCCAATTATACATTTGAGGATCATCTAATAATGGTCCGTAAATAGACCATAATGTGAACATACTGTTATCAATGGTACATTGCGTGATTTCCCAACTCCCATATTTGTCAGAGATGGAGCGAGTACAATTTGCCATACCCCGACGTGCAAATATAGCCACACCCTTTGTCTTAACCTCCTGTTTGGTCCACAAAATTAATTGAAACGCATCCAGCTCCATGATTTTGTTTCTACTAGCTTCTATATGTGTCTCTTGGAGGCAAATGATATCTGCCTTCAAGATTCAAATATTTTCCCTTATCCTACGTCATTTAGCAGGGTTGTTTAGTCCACAGATATTAACAGAAGCTATCCTAATACACCCCATTGTATATGTTGAGCAGATCCGAGTATGACATAACCCTGAACGTCATGGAAAAAAGAAAAAAATAACATATCCCAAAAAGATATACCTATACCCCCAAAAGTCCTCTCTGTCTCAAGAAGGATCCACCTCCCTTGCCCCCCCTTCCCTCCCCACACCCCTTTACTTTGGGCAAAAAAGGTCCTCAGACCCTTGTTATGCCTCCTGCATAAATGTGCGCCCCACGTCACTCCCCAACCTGCCACAAAAAACAAACCCCATTCAGTGATAAACGAGTATCCCAGCCTCGCACAGATCCTCAAGATTCACGATAGCCAAAAAAATTACAACAATAATTACACATTTTCCATCAGAAAGCTGAGCCTTTAGTTTAACCCCTTCGCTGCTGGGCCTTTTCCCCTCCTGTGCTAAGCCCTTTTTTGGCGATTTGGGGTAGTGCGCGCTTATGCCCCTGTAACTTTTTGACCACATAAGGTATCCACGCCAAATTTGCGTCCTTTTCTTCCAACATCATGTGGATTCTAAAGGTGCCCAGGGTTTGTGGATTCCCTTGGAGGGGTCCCAGAAATTAAGCAAAAAACAGTAACATTTTTGTTTTTTTCAGAAAAATTGGAAAAACGGGTTGCAAATAAAAGCCTCTGGGTTTCTCCATGCAAATGTTATCCAAAAAGGGTTTGTGGGGCTAAAATCAGCACTTTCCCAGCTTTCAGGGAATGACAGTCTTTTGTCTGAGAACCAACATTTTTCACACAGTTTTGGCATTTTTCTGGGACATAGCCTATTTTTGCTATTTTTAGAGCTTTCAACCTTTTTCCAGTTAATGGTAGAAATGAGTTTGAAAGCAATAATGGATCCTGGAAAACTATACCTTTTTGAAAAGTAGACAAAATTCTGAATTCAGAAAAGGGTAATTTATCGAAATCCATGAAGGTTTCTTTATAGAAACTAACAGTTAGATATTGGAATAATTGAAAATTAGTTGAAAAAAACAGCCTTTTGTCTCAACATTTTCACCTGTAACTTCTTGTAATTTTGACAGCTGTTTGAAAGCAATATACTGTTACATCTGTTTGCCCTTCCTGGTTGTAGGGATTCATAGGACTTGTAGTTTCACCAAGAACCCGACGAACCCAGAGCCAAAAACTGAGCAGCAATTTGCAATGTTATTTTATTAAGTATTGGGTATAGAGCACTTATTCTTTGAAAATGTATACATGGCAAAATCAGTATGAAAGACACCTATGTATTTCTGAATTGGGTACAAATTATAGAGTTTAGAAACAGTATATATTTGCACATTTTCAAAATTGGGAATACTCATACTAGCATGAGAATTATTGGTCATTTTTCAAAAAGATTTTTTTTACATAATGTCTTTCATTGGGAAGGGAGAAATGCATGAAAACTCAATAGGTAATAACAGTTGATTTACAAATCTGAATTACCCTATGTCTTCCAATAAAAACGGTACCTCACTTGTGTGGGTCTGCCTTGTGCCTGTGACAGGAAACGGCGCAAAATGCAACGGGGTCACAACTCAATTTTGCAGTTAAAAATTGACCCTTTTATGGCAAAGTTCCTAGCTGTAGTTTTTGCACCCTAGCTCTGCCGGCACCTAGGGAAACCTAGCAAACCTATACATTTTTGAAAACTAGACACCCAGGGGAATTCAGGATGGGGTGACTCAACTGCCTCCCACCATGTTCTGTTACCCAGAATCCCCTGCAAACCTAAAAAATTGGGGGGGAAAACGCATTTTCCTCACATTTCTGTGGTGGAAAGTTCTGGAATCTGCGTGGATCAACAGATTTCCACACACCCCGTGTTCCCCAAAGCCTTATGAGAAAAATGGTACCTCACTTGCCTGGGTCTGCCTAGTGCCTGCGACAGGAAACGGTGCAAAATGCAACGTGGTCGCACCTCAATTTCGCAGTCAATACTGGCCCTTTTTTGGCAAAGTGCCTACCTGTAGTTTTTGCACCCTAGCTCTGCCGGCACCTAGGGAAACATGACAAACCTATACATTTTTGAAAACTAGACACCCAGGGGAATTCAGGATGGGGTGACTCAACTGCCTCCCACCATGTTCTGTTACCCAGAATCCCCTGCAAACCTAAAAAATTGGGGGGAAAACGCATTTTCCTCACATTTCTGTGGTGGAACGTTCTGGAATCTGCGTGGATCAACAGATTTCCACACACCCCGTGTTCCCCAAAGCCTTATGAGAAAAATGGTACCTCACTTGCCTTGGTCTGCCTAGTGCCTGCGACAGGAAACGGTGCAAAACGCAACGTGGTCGCACCTCAATTTCGCAGTCAATACTGGCCCTTTTTTGGCAAAGTGCCTACCTGTAGTTTTTGAACCCTAGCTCTGCTGGCACCTAGGGAAACCTAGCAAAACTATACATTTTTGAAAACTAGACACCCAGGGAAATTCACGATGGGGTGACTCAACTGCCTCCCACCAGGTTCTGTTACCCAGAATCCCTTTCAAAGGTAAAAAATTGACAAAAAAATGCATTTTCCTCACATTTCTGTGGTGGAAAGTTCTGGAATCTGTGTGGATCAACACATTTCCACCCACCCCGCGTTCCCCCAGGTCTCCCCAAAACAATGGTACCTCACTTGCCTGGGTCTGCCTAGTGCCTGCGACAGGAAACAGCGCAAAACACAACGTGTTCGCACCGCAATTTTGCAGTGAAAACGGGCCCTTTTTTGCAAAGTGCCTACCTTTTGTTTTTGAACCCTAGCTCTGCCGGCACCTAGGGAAACCTAGCAACCCTATACATTTTTTAAAACTAGACACCCAGGGGGAATTCAGGATGGGGTGACTCAACTGCCTCCCACCAGGTTCTGTTACCCAGAATCCCTTGCAAAGCTAAATATTTGGGGAAAAATACGCATTTTCCTCACATTTCTGTGGTGGAAAGTTCTTGAATCTGCGTGGATCAACAAATTTCCACTCACCCCGTGTTCCCCCAGGTCTCCCGAAAAAAATGGTACCTCTTTTGCCTGGGTCTGCCTAGTGCCTGTGACAGGAAACAGCGCAAAACACAACGTGTTCGCACTGCAATTTTGCAGTGAAAACGGGCCCTTTTTTGGCAAAGTGCCTACCTTTCGTTTTTTAACCCTAGCTCTGCCGGCAACTAGGGAAACCTAGCAAACCTATATATTTTTGAAAACCAGACACCAAGGGGAATTCAGGATGGGGTGACTCAACTGCCTCCCACCAGGTTCTGATACCCAGAATCCCTTTCAAAGCAAAAAAATGGACAAATAAAAGCATTTTCCTCACATTTCTGTGGTGGAAAGTTCTGGAATCTGTGTGAATCAACAAATTTCCACCCACCCCGCGTTCCCCCAGGTCTCCCAAAAAAATGGTACCTCACTTGCCTGGGTCTGCCTAGTGCCTGCGACAGGAAACAGCGCACAACGCAACGTGTTCGTACCGCAATTTCGCAGTGAAAACTGGCCCTTTTTTGGCAAAGTGCCTACCTTTGGTTTTTGAACCCTAGCTCTGCCGGCACCTAGGGAAACCTAGCAAACCAATACATTTTTGAAAACTAGACACCTAGGGAAATTCAGGATGGGGTGACTCAACTGCCTTCCACCAGGTTCTGTTACCCAGAATCCCTTGCAAACCTAAAACATTGTCAAAAAAATGCATTTTCCTCACATTTCTGTGGTGGAAAGTTCTGGAATCTACGTGGATCAACAAATTTCCACCCTCCCCGCGTTCCCCCAGGGTCTCCTGAAAAAAACTGGTATCTCACTTGCCTGGGTCTGCCTAGTGCCTGCGACAGGAAACAGCGCAAAACGCAACACGGTCGCACAGCAATTTCGCAGTAAAGATGGGCCTTTTTTTGTCAAAGTGCCTACCTTTTGTTTTTGAACCCTAGATCTGCCGGCACCTAGGGAAAACTAGCAAACCTATACATTTTTGAAAACTAGACACCCAGGGAAATTCAGGATGGGGTGACTCAACTGCCTCCCACCAGGTTCTGTCACCCAGAATCCCTTGCAAACTAAAACAATTTGAAAAGAAAACACATTTTCCTCACATTTCTGTGGTGGAAAGTACTGGAATCTGCGTGGATCAACAAATTTTAACCCACCCCGCGTTTCCCCAGGTCTCCCGAAAAAAATGGTACCTCACTTGCGTAGGTAGGCATAGTGGCTGCAACAGGAAAAGGCCCAAATCATACGGTGGAGACTTAAAATTAACCTATAGCAAACCTACCTTATTTTTTGGGGGGGGGCACCTGAGTTTTTGACCCGGGGCTCGGTGGCAAACTTGGGAAACTACCAAATCAAAACAGTTCTGAAAACTAGACACCCGGGAGAGTCCAGGGAGGTATGGCATGCGTGGGTCCCCCAATGTTTTCCTACTCAGAATTCCTCAAAAATGTACAGGTTTGCTAGGTTTCCCTATGTGGCAGCTGTGCTAGGGCCCATAATCCACAGGTAGGCATATTGCTAATAACAAATCCGTGCCTAGTCGGCATTCTGCTGCCCTGGGGGGAAGATTTCGGGGCTGGGGTTGCCCGATATGCCCCCAAGGGGGGCAGAAACATTGTGGCTATATTTTTTGGGGAGTGGGGGCATTGGTATGCCCATTCTGGGCAGCCCCCACCATAAAAAACAGTGCACACAAAAAAATCCCTGGGGCATAGTGGGCTTTCTGCCCCCCTGGGGGGGCAAATTGGGGGCTACTGCCCCCATCTGTCCCCCAGGGGGGGCAGAAAGTCTGTAATGGTGGCGGGGTGGGGGCATTGGCGTGCCCATTTCGGGCAGCCCCCACCCTAAAAAAAAAGTGCACACAAAAAAATCCCTGGTGCAGGGGGGGGGCAGAAAGACTAAATACTATAAATTTATTTATGGGGGGAGTGAAGGCCCTTGCCCAACGGGCCGCTCCCCCCTCCCTTGTGTCTAGTCTAGGCTATCACTATCATCACCCGAGGCATCTATATCCATGTTATCGGGATCACTAACATTATTTAGATCTGACTTTTCTGTCCGCAGAAAAATGTTTTCCCCGTCTGGAGTACCTGGCACCATATCTCCCAGCTCTTGTGAATATTCCTTACCCCCACTGAGAATAGTCATTACACCTGCCCCCCCTCCTGTTCTCCACTGATAGGTGCTCTTTCTAAAACCGCTGTTTGAACATCTGAGGCATCTGGGGTGTCGTGCACACTGTCAGCCTCTCTAAGAGAGGGTCTTGTGTAACCAACCCCTCTGAAGCAGCTACAATGTTTCAGGCTTTATTAGTAACAGTAGCAGAAACAGGTACAGTCCCGGAACCAGTGCCTGTGTTAGGGATTCTCTCCAACAATGGATTAGGCTGCTTACACTGTTTGCCGCTTACCGGTTTGCCTGAAAACATCCCTGGAACAGTAGGAATCTTTTTCCATGCACACCCCTCTGGCAGATGCCATTCCATATCGGGAGTCTCTTTCCTGCTCCCCGCCTTCTCCGCGTTGTCCTGAATGGGGGCGCCAGCCGCCTTGGGTTCTTTTACAGCAGGCAGTTTCTTAAGCACCACAGCCCCCTTCGCGCTAGCAGCTCCCTCCTTTCGTGCAGCTCTCCATGGGGCCATCCTGCTTGGACTCGCGTTCTCCCTCAGCAGCTTGCCGGCCAGCTACGCCCGCCAAACACCCAGGTACGTTCGGCTTCGTGTTACGTGGAAACGGAGTTCGGCAGCGCGTTGCCAAAAGTTGTTTAATCCTGCGAAGCTGATCATCCGGAATGAAGGGGAGTTTGGTGTGTCAATTACCCGCAAATCCTCGAGGCTCAACAGGGCATTAGCTGCTCGTTATGCCGCTCGATAGCCACAGCGGTCGGGGACTGACTATCACACAGCTTACGCAGCTGCCATCTTGCCCCCACACTACCATTCTCAGAACCATTGAAACAGCCATACCAGTACTTACACCTAGTCACTGATTCATAGGCCTGCATACACATCTACTCATACATGCATACAGTTATTCATACACCAACTTACTCACTAATACAGCCATTGATATATCCACTTATATACCTATACAGTCACTCACACACTGGCAGTCACCCCTAGAGCTACTCACACACCTATAGATCAATTCACATAGCCACACAGCCTCTCCCTTATTCATATATATATATATATATATATATATATATATATATATATATATATATATATATATATATATATATATATATACTAACACATACTACACATACTCACTCACCCATACTGTCAGTGACACAAGTTCACACTCACCCTTGCAGCCACTCTCACAATCACTCACTAACACATACTGTCACCCATATACTCCAACACTTACCTTTCACATATGCAGTTACTCACCCATATACCACTGATACATCATTCACTCACAAACACAGCCCTACACACACTCAGTCACCCATAGAGCCCCTCATAGATGCACTCACTAACCCATACAGCCACTGACTCACCCACTCACTCATCCATGCAGACAATCACACACATCCTCACCCGCCCACTCACACAGACACTCATAGAGCCAAACAGGTATTCAGACAATCAATCAGTCACCCATACAGCCACTCATTTACCCCACTCATACACCCATACAGCCACTTAAACACCAACAGACAGATAGACACAAACATTCAAGCAATCTGTCAGTCATCCATACATTTACTGAAACACTTAATCATTTATTTATACAGTCAGTCACGCACACTCATAGTCATTGGATGATATCATCAGTGATGTCATCAGTGATGTCATTTGAGATGTCATCAGTGATGTTACTGACCATGTCATGAGTGATTTAATATGTGAGATCATAAGCAGTGCATTGCTGGGCCACAATTTATAGTTATCTCAGCTAACTATAACTGCAGAATGTCACTGGTTTTGAATACGTGAAAGCTGACCCTAATTATAACGTCCCTGTAACCTTATTTTTTTCAGTGAATTTCTACGGTTTCTATTTCCTAACTACAACGTCCCTATAACCTTTGTGTTTCTCAGTGAATAAAAAAAATAAATATATATATATATATATATATATATATATATATATAGTTTCCTTATCCACCTCATTTTGACTTCACCAGAGCAAGCCCTTCATCCCGCCTAACGACCTCAAACTAGCCACTCAGGGGCATATTATCAAGCCTGTGCGATAAAATTATCTCCGCTTTATCGGCCGAAAACGGCCGATAAAGCGGCGATAATGAGCTTGATAATATGCCCAATGGAATTCCAATCGAAGCCCATGTTAGATGTGAAGACATCTAACATGGGCTTCGATTGGAATTCCACAGAGCATATTATCAAGCCCATTATCGCCGCTTTATCGGCCGTTTTCGGCCGATAAAGCGGAGATAATTTTATCGCACAGGCTTGATAATATGCCCCTCAATCCCTGGTGCTGTCAAGACTTGATTACAGGAATGCTTCCTCACAGGTACAGCAAAACCCCACCTAGCCCCCCTCAGATCTACGCTCAACACAGCAGCCAGAATGGTCTCTGGAGTGAAGAAGTTTGATCACATCTCGCCAGCACTCAGAGAGCTAAAATGGCTACCAAATGAAATGTGTGCCAATTTCAGAACGGCCTGCCTCACGCAAAAAGCCCTTCATACAGGGAAACCAGCCTACCTGGCCGCCAAACTCAAGAAGGCTGGTCAGACAAGAAGCCTCAGAAGCTCCAACACTCTACTCATCCCGCCGAAAAGCCGCAAAAAAAACTGCTTCACGATCCTTCTCTGGAAATGCCCCCAAAATCTGGAACTCCATCCCAGTTCATATCAGGACTACCCCCTCCTTTCTACAATTCAAAAGACAACTCAAAGACCACTTCCTTCACCGGTCTCTCCAGAATGGATAGCTGCTGCCGAAAGCCTTCGCAGGACATTATCCACAGTTTCACCAAGACTTATGCCTATCCCCCCCTGGCTTGTGCTACTATTGTAACTCCCTCTGTTTTCCTTTCCTGTAATGATATTCAACACACAAGTCTTCCAGCTCGCCTTGATTCAATGTGTTTACGATCGCCGTAATATGTTACCATAACCCATGTTGTGAAGCGCTCTGATACCTTCGGGTCTGGCTAGCGCTATACAAAACTCTACAATAAATAAATTAATAAATAAATAAAGGGAGTGTATCATGTTGTTTTATGTACTGACTTTGTGGGTTGAAGAAACATGTTTGGTCACTTCTGCCACGACTGTGAATAAGGTGTGATGGCACCAGTGGTGTTTCCAAACTCAAAACACATCATTTTCAGACAGTCCATAAAAGGCTAAACACAGGCCGCTTGTCATTTAATAATAGACAACCCTTTACAAATAAAATGGGTGATCCGGTATCAACCAAAACAATCAAAAAGGAGCAAGATATCTTTATATCAATCTTTGTGGTATGAATATCACTAAATGCATTTTCCTAATTTTAATTGAAATAAGAACATGAAAGTCGAAAATGATATGGCATTAAGAAAAAAAATAACAGCATAAAAGATCCATAAAATTATTTATTTGATAGCATCCACAACTGTATGTGCAATATGTCCCAGTTCTGAGGTACTGCTTCAAAGTTAACTTGGATGCAAAACAACTGCTCTAAACAGTATTTTTGTTGTTAATCTTAGGTCACTTTTCCCAGCTAAAAAGCAGCACAGATTCTTCTGGTAATCTCAGCCTACCTCTGTTTCTGTCCAGAGCTCCCTCTAGCTAAAGGCTCTCCCTCAGTGAGGCTTGGCTGACTCTTCATATGGGCCTTCACCCACTAATCATTCCTTGGAGAAAGTGATTGTTGAAAATGATGTCTCCCAACATATGCACAAGATATATTTTGAAATGGTAATAGTCATCGAAGCATTTAGCCGACACATGGCACTTCTAATATATGAAAAGGAAATTGACAGTATATTTTAGGTCAAATGTACTTAAAACTACTTTCAAATGAAGACTAGGGGCATGATAACATTATAATGAAAGAGGCCATGAGGTTAGTATTAATATTGATAGGAGAGAATGGATTATTTATGTAAAATAATGCATAAGATTCCTATTTAGGCAAATCTATGACACATGCAGTCATTTTAACATGTGAATGTTGAACATCATGCAGCAGAAGCAGTACAGAATGTATAAATGGAATTCAGATGAATGGCCATAGATGGGAATGTTAGGCTGGGGGTTTCATGCATATATTTAGGTTGTGACTATTTATTTAAATCTATTGGTGTAACGTAATTGCATGAATGGAACAACAATGAAATTAGATTCTAGTAATTGGGTGCTCAGAAGTTTTTAATTTTACCTATGTGAGACATCAATTGTACTGTTTGTCTCTTGCTTTTGGTACTTATATCTATGGCAGTTCTCGTTCTCTTCCCATTTCACCGGGCTTACTGCAAACCTATACTGTAGTAGTGTGAGATTCTTGTGGCTTCAGTGAAGTGTGGAAGCTGCCATTGCTCTTGGTGGACATAGATTACCAAGTAAGGGCATTTTGACATGCCAATACAGAACATGCCTAAAGTCATGAGATACCAAGCCAACATAGCCTTCAATCTATGAACAAGTTGGCCAATTTCTATAACTATTAATCACTGTCCATCACTTTCTATAACTGCCAACCAATATACCAATATGCAATGTCCTGTTCTTAGGACTCATAAAAAGTTCTGCCATCAGTCAATTACCAGCATTTATTGATGGAAACAACTTTTTTCTGATTATCAAACTGGATTGAACAAAGTCATAGCTCTGCCATTACTAGATGTCTCCTTTGAATTTGTTAACTGTTTATTGCCATATTTTTCCTCAGACTTAAAAGCATGGTAATACTCCCACGTGTTACATCAGACTGGATTGTTTATTCCTAACAGAACCCTAATCATATCACTTCCTAATTTTTATTCTGCACTATACCCAGTCATATCAAGTGTTTCTCAAGTCTCTTTTTTCAGTCCTCAACTCTTTATTGTTACTGTAGCATGCTACTTCACCTCATCTTATCCACCTCGTCTGTTACAATTACACAAGTGATTGGCCGTGGCTCTAATCTGTTGACAATTGGAAGTCAACTAGCTACCTCAAGCTAAATTGACAGAAATAACAATTCTATCAAGCAACAACTGGACCAAATATAATCTTCAATTCACCTGGCAAAAAGAGCTTTGTCTACAAACAATCCCTGCAAATTAAATAATGAACTTGTGGATGATTACGGTCTCTGATTTCTAATGTGTGGCAAAAGGAATTCCAATTATCAAAGGGTCCCCTTACATCAGATAATTGCTGTTCGAAACTAGGCTACTGGTTGAGGGAATGAAGCCCTACTCAAGCAGCAACTATATATGTCAGGATGAAACAAAAGCAAACGCTAAATTAACCTGTGCTTAACACCCCGGTTGGCATGGCACAAGAGCAGCCAGGCGTAACTTAGATGCAATGTGTTAAGCTTTTATGCAACACTTCATAGAGTAATAAAGTAAAAACATAACACAAGAAAATCCCACACCAATTTTGGAAAATAGATGTGTATTTAATACATTATTTGACACCAAACTGGCAAAAAGTCCATCAGTAGAATTGGAGCTATGTAATTTCAAAGTTTTAAACAAAAATAGAGTTTTGAAGCAGAAAGAGCCAGCTTCTCACGCCATACCAGGACAAGGTCACAGTCAGTCAAAAAGTCTTTATTGCGAGTATTTCATCATAAAAGACATACTATACAATTCATTATTTATACAAGTAATATAAAAAAAAGGATCAAATAATACAATTAATACAATATGGAAATAATTATTCATAGTATGTACAGATTAAAACATTTAAATAAGTACTAGCTTAAAATCAGGGATAAAAAGATATAAAATAATAGTTAGGCAAAAGACTTGACAAGTTAAAAAAAACTTTAAAATAATGGGACACTCCTCATTTAACCTTAAACCTTATAACCGAGCCACTACACCGGAGGCCCCGGCACAAACCTATAAGACCATTTATTAAGGGCTAATCTTTCTAGACCGAAGAATCCAGGCCCAGCTGATAAATTTGGCCACACCTATAACCACCAGTTTTGACGTATCGGATTTCAGTATTCGACTCGCCACCTGGGCGGATCTTGTTCCCATCATCCGACATACTGGACGTCACCACAACTGTCTAGGATGGGAATACACAGGGCAAACAAACAGGAAATGGTCAATTGTTTCTAACGAACCCACACAAAAGGGGCAGTGACCATTTCCAGGAGTATTCCAATTTTTCGTTAGTCGTCGTGAGGGTAGCGAACCGACTCTAAACTGGTGGTACACCTTACGATCCTGTGGCTTAGTTATAATATCCCAATATTCTTCAAGAAAACAGTCATCCTTGATAACCACAAATGCTGCAGTAAGGGAACTAACTGTCAAGGAAGCATGTCTTTTGGTTACTAACCTATTCCAGTATGCATCCCTAAAGAGCTTTTTCGAAGGAAAGATTGCTGTATCCGGGTTAGTCCATAACTCCCCCATCCCCATATCTATCAGAATGGATTTGATTTCAGACAGCCAAGTAATCTTATGTGATCCCTCAAGGAATTTATTTTAGCCACCTTTGGGGTATCCAAGTTGCTAAAACCCCATAATTCAGCACCATACATTATAGCTGGGAGAATTTTGGTGCCATAAATTTAAACAAGCAGAGCCAAGGGTTTCATTAGGGAATTCCTATGTTCTTTAAGCAAGGCTCCACCTAGTTGGGTATGCTTTAGGGTTAGAAGGCCTAACTGGGGTTCCAGCTCAGATTGTCGCTGAAGGTGACTCCTAGATAAGTAAAAATGGGTGTCTGTTCTAAAGTAGCTCCTCCCATATGAACCGTCACTTTAACTGGTCTAGAACCACAAAGGACCATAAACTTGGTCTTCCCCACATTAACCTCGAGCTTATGTTCGCGACAAAACAGCTCAAAATGAGACAGTGCTAGCTGTAACCCCTGTCTCGTCTTGGATATTATAAGGGTGTCGTCCGTGAACATGAGCAAGGGGACTTTCATGCCAGCTGTGGAGGGAGCATCAGTCGGGTGGTTGGAAAAGTACTTTGTAACCCCATCAATAAACAGGGAAAACAAAGTGGGGGCCAAAACACACCCTTGTCTGACCCCAATAGACACCTCAAATATTTCTGTCACCTCCCCTGGCTTGCCCCAGCGAACCTGGGCATATGTATGTTCATGTATGTTAACCAGGAACCTCACCAATTCCACAGGCATACCCATTTCGTTTAGGACTACACATAGTTTGGTCCTAGGTACAAGGTCAAACGCAGACCGGAGGTCCACAAAGGCTGCAAAGAGCTTACCACCCCCTAGGAGTACTTCCTTCCAGTACAAGAGCACGAACCTGAAAGCTTGGTCAAGGGTCCCCATATGTGTCCGAAACCCCACCTGTAGTGGGGTTAAAATATCAGTTTCGGACATCCAGCTCTAAATACGTTCCAGTACTAAACGGGCTATAATTTTTTGGGCTGCGTCTATAAGACTGATCGGCCGATAGTTGGCCGGGGCAGATCGATCACCTTTCTTGTAGATCGGTAATATCTCAAGCCCAAACCAAGAATCGGGAACCGATGCACCAGCGGCAAGGGCGTTAGCTAGGATAGTTAAATAAGGGACCCACAGATCTTGCTCTTGTTTATACAGGTCAGCTGGAATGCAATCAGGACCAGGTGCTTTACCACTCGGGATAGATTTCAAAACAGTCCTTACTTCGCTGTGTGTAAATGGTAAGAGTGCATCAAAATTGGGAGCCAATATTACCACAGCTGGCCTAGCCCTTGTCTTAAACTGATTCTCAAAGAAACTAACCCACTGCTGTGGCTCAACATGGGTAGTGGGATTCATATCCTGCAGGCACTTGCCCCATTTAAGGAGGTGCCAGAAATGAGTCATATTCCTACCCTCACAAGCCTCCAATAAATCCCTCCAACGGTTTTTGTCCCAATTTTTCCTTGCATTTAATTGGGCAGATTTATATATAGCCCTACAACTTCGTATTGGAACTGATAATCTGGATTTTAAAGCCATAAGCAGTGCTTTATGGGCCTGTCTACAGCTTGCATCATACCAGGAGCCTATTCTCTGCACTTTGCAGCTGTTTGGTATGCTTTTAATAAAAAGATTTGTAAGCCCCAAAAATAATTAATTATGAATACTCGGGATTCTGTCTTTGATCATCTCCTGTGTGTCACAGCTACTTAACTGGGCCATAGATTTACTCACAAGGTTCCTAATAGCAACCCGGGTTATCTCATTTGTGGCTATCTTTGGCCACCGAAGCCTTCTCTGGTCTTTAGTTAGTGTTACTAGAGCCTGCACTGTATTTGCTTCATCCATGGTGCAACCAATAAAACTACTATCGGTTAAGGACAACTTCAAGGGATTGTGGTCGCTTTCTAGTCTATTAATTACCACCATATCTGCAATGGTTGGCCATAACTCCAGATTGGCCAAAATATAATCAATTTGACTCATTGATCTACCATAATCAAAAGTCATCTTCCCTACCCTGTCTGACTTTGTTCTTTCATTGGCTGCCCTCATACCTTTATCAAGACATAGTCCCTTTAAATACATGGCCGCTTGTGTCCACTTTCTTATAGGTCGTAATTCCAACTGGGGACACCCCACAAGGAGTCCTCAACCTCCGTTAACTTCCCATCCTCCAATCCAGGGGTTCAAACAAGTGTTAAAATTATCTGCCACCACCCTGTGGCCTACGCTTATCTCCATGCTGAGGAGATTATCCAAAAGAAAAATTGTCGGGGAACATTTCCCACCCTGTAGGCCCCTAGCATAGATATTAACAAGGAGGACATTGAGGCCCTTCGTAGAACACACCCTGGTGACCAAAATATCTGGGCTGTCTATCGGGACCTCTACTACCGTGATGCCCTCGCACTGTCATACCCAGGTGGTAAGGCCTCCCACTGGTCTACCCCTATTACCCTTTACCGCAGGTTTGAAAAAATTTAAATAACCAGCGCGAAATAAAGGTTCCACTGCCCATGTTTCCTGAAAGAGCCAAATATCCCCTTGATCAACAAACTCCACCCAATCTGGGACATGTAACTTGGACTCTAGACCAGCTATGTTCCAAGACAGAACCGTAGTAAAGTGACCAACAGCGTTTGGAGTTATCACTTGATTTGCCAGTTTGGTATGGTGACATGGGAGTACTCTACTGAGGCTTCCAAATGGGGAGACTAATATATGTGCATGATCCTCACCTTGAGGCAGTGATTCATCTTGTTCCAGTACCTCCCGCAGCAATGATACCGGGTTCCCTTTAACCCCTGACCGAGGGGAGGCATTACCTACCCTCAGTCAGTCATTATCCTCAATGGTGGATAGGGGAGCAAACCGGTTATAGGTCATAATAGGCTGAGCAACTGGGATGGGAACTCTGGGTGGGACCCAACGCTCCCTGGCAAACCTAGCCCTCCCTGGTTTGTAGAAAAACCCCAGGGGTAAGATCTTAACCTCATCTGTTGTGGGGACATAGTGGGCGGCCATATCTAGAATGTGTTCAACCAGTAACGGGGATCTAAAGCTCAATTCTATACAGTCGCCTGCCAAAGTTTTATGTGAATGGCCAATCCAATTAATACGCCTCACCATTTTAAATTCCTCAAACAATACTTTGCTGTTCCCAAATCTTTTCCCCAAACAGTGTAGGGCCTTATTTTTAAGATTAGTCCAGTGCTCACTGGACCCGTCAGATAAGGGGGGAACATTGGCTAAAATAACAGTATAAGGGGTGGCTTCTGGGGGGAGATGCAGGCTCGATAGCATGTCGGGGCGACCTACTTCATCCCCATCCAGACTAAGTCCAATACCCAATGTCTGCTGTTGCGACGGGATCCTACTGTCATTTCTAGGGGGCACTACGCTCTGTGTCCTTAGCCACTGTAAGGCACTGAAGGTTTCCTCCTGTGACTCGTGGGGCATAGTCACTATTTTTTGCTCTATCGGTGACGTGGCTAACAACTAAATCACGACTGGACAGGGGTAAGAGTGCATCAGAAGGTGGTTTACTATTATTAAGATTAGCTTCAATGCGGTTAAGCCTCTCCACTACTAAATCAAGTTTTTCCAAAACTGGTTTTATAAGGGCTATTAGCTGGTCCCCAAGGACTGTGCTCAATGACTCAAAACTGGGTTGAGCAATAGTTTGCAGTGACTTATTACTATTTGGGGCAGTAAAATTCCCATGTGCTTGGACCCCTATAAGACCAGATACCGCTGAGGAGGCCATTTGCTTACTAGTTCCACGTCCTTTCCTTTTCTTACTGGGTGGTTCTCTTGCCTTCGCTACATTAACTTTTCTCCCCCTCGTAGTTACCCTAGCTGGACTTTGAGGGCTACTTACAATTAGTGATCGGTCTGTAATACCTGACCCAGGGGATAAATCCTCAGGGCCAGATGGGGAACAGACTTCTAGACGTATGCCCTCTGGTTTAGCTGACATAACAAGGGGTTGAGCAAAGGGTAATGAAAGGGTCGGTTCCGAGGACAGCCTACGCTCAACAGCTTGAATCTTCTGGTTCAATGCAGTCTCAGCCCTAGTCAAATAATCATCAAGGGTCCCCGCCACCCTATCCCCAATCTTCCTCTTGCTCATTTCTTATAAGTTGTTTACCAGAAATAGAACTCCTAGCATGAAGGCCAACCCACACAATAGACAATACAATCAGCCAAAGGAAAACCCCAACAACAATTTACAGTCTTGCAGTTCTTGCTGGCTTATGTGGTTTTGCGTGAAGACTTAGAGCTATGGCCCGGTCCGGTCTCTTCAGGACTCTGACGGGCACGGACGGGCCCGCCCTTGGCCCGGGCTTGTCCCGGGCAGCGCCCGCGCTGTGGGAGGTCGCTAGTGGTCTTAAGCGCCTCCTGGTGCTTGACCGGTGACGCGGTTTCCTGGTGCCATCGGGGTACTCTGGGGAGTGTAGTCCCTTCTGGAGATGCGGCGTGGGTAATGCGGGCAGCAGCGGCGGTGGTAAGGCAGCAGGCAGTCCCCCTCCTTAAACCCTGGAAGCAGGAGGGTGTGCGGCGGCCAGCAAACGTGGAAAGCAACTGGTGAGTAAAGCATCCCGCGCTGCGTGAGGTCGCTAGTGGTCTTAAGCGCCTCCTGGCGCTTGACCGGTGACACGGTTTCCTCGCGCCACCGGGGCACTCTGGGGAGTGTAGTCCCTTCTGGAGATGCGGCGTGGGTAATGCGGGCAGCAGCGGCAGCAGTAAGGCAGCAGGCAGTCCCCCTCCTTAAACCCTGGAAGCGGGAGGGTGTGCGGCAGTCAACAAACGTGAAAAGCAACTGGTGAGTAAAGCGTCCCGCGCTGCGGGAGGTCGCTAGTGGTCTTAAGCGCCTCCTGGCGCTTGACCAGTGACACGCTTTTCCTGGCGCCACCGGGGCACTCTGGGGTGTGTAGTCCCTAATGGAGATGCGGCGTGGGTAATGCGGGCAGCAGCGGCGGCGGTAAGGCAGCAGGTAGTCCCCCTCCTTAAATCCTGGAAGCGGGAGGGTGTGTGGCGGCCAACAAACGTGGAAAGCAACTGGTGAGTCATGCTGACAGTGATGGAGTGTCAGATGGAGACAGGGACCAAGTAAGGCCCACTGAACTGAACTGAGCATTGTGAGATCCCACATCAAAATGAGCCGTGAAGAGGTGGTTCAGAGGACAATGCGAGGCACTGGGTTGTCATCGAGGATACCACCAATTAGGGGCTTATGATGTGAAGTCTTGAGTTGAAGATGCATTGCACAATGCCGGTTCCAAAGAAGTTGTGGTGCTGTGGTGCAGAGTACTCCATTGCCATCAGGGATGCTGTTGACAAGGGGCAATGTGAACTCCTACGTTGAGGATGTGTTGCGCAAAGGCGATTCCAAGGAGGCTGCAGCCTTGTTGCAGGGATTTTGCACAAACACAACACTGTGGGTAGGAATATGGGACCTTAGTATATAGGTCCCACTACCTACGTGCCCATGAGCCCAGGACTGACTAGCTATGGTATGCCCTCCTACTCACTCACAGAGGAACATGTGATTAGGAACCCCAGAACAAAACACTCCAGACTCTCTCGGGAATCACGGTTACAAGACACACCCTTTTGCTCACCCTCTTGTACTTGTCCGCAATAAGATCTGACAGACACGAACAAGTTTAAAAAATTTATTTTAACTAACGTGCTCTAATATGTAGTATACGTGCCACTATAAGCAGAAAAATGCATAACACAAATATTGTCAGCATAGCAATTGATCAGTAGATTATAAAAGGAGCTGTCATAGTGAGAGACAGATTAGCCTAACCTCCCTCCCTTTGCACAGACGCAGGATGATTATATATTACAATATCTCTGGGTGTTATCTGCAAACCCCGTGCCTCAGTCGAGGGATGGTAGTTCTACATCACAGGTGCTGTCATGCCCTGCTCCCTGGAAAGGTCCCTCTCCAAGTGTGTGCTACCTAGCCAGCCATGAATTCCAATACGACCAAAGTACGTATTCCCGAACAACAGCTGCATCTGTATGTTTTGTCTAGGTGCTAGGGCCTGACCAGAACAGAATAACGAGGGGCATTGTTGTTTGACCTTGTTCACAATGTTCAGAATACATTCCAGGAACCTGCAAAGCATGAACACAACAGTGGGTTCTCATGTAAAAATATTAAAATAAGCATTTGCAAAATAAGCTCATGTAGTAATGTGTGCAAAGCAGTGGACAGTCTGCAGCGTGCTCATGCTAACTTAGGGAAGCCGACAATGTCCACTCAGGCCTGTGATGCTAAGTTCTAAATCGGGGATGCATAGCACAGCAGTGCTTTCAAAGCAGACCTGCAAGGAGATGTGTGACACTGCTTTAGTTCTGTCCACAGGACCACAGCTGGGCTGGCAGACAATTTTCAGGCCCATTTCCAAGAATCCAGGAATGGTGTGGAACCACTTGGGGGGCAATACCTACAGTAGAGAGGCGAGGTACTGGGTTCAAGATGGTTGGAGCCTGTTCTGTCCCTGAGGCTTTTGATTAGGAGACCAACCACCTGGCCCTTGGAGTCACTCTGGTGGCCCAGGGATCAAGATGCAGGTCCAGTCCTTACTCAGGTAGCAATGCAGCAGGGTAACATAGTAACAGTTCTTCTGGCAGAGCAGCACAGCAGTCCTTCTGATTTTTCCACAGGTCCAGAGGTCCTGAGTTGCGTCTGATGGTCCAATATGTATACCTAGTGCCAACTTTGAAATAGGAGAAGGTTCTGGAGATACTCAACCCCAAAGGTGCTTGGGATTTCCTGCTTGTCTGCCCTGGCCCAAAGTCACAATAGACTAGTGTTAAACCTTTTCTGAGTGCACTCTGGCAGAATGTGTGTGATGTGCAAGTGTGTAGGTGACAGTTTCTCCCCTCATCAAGTCAGAGATGGCCCATCTTGCCAACATCTATCCTTCTTTTTCCTATGGTTTGGAGCAATACACAAAGACCAACTGCCAGCTACACCTACTCGTGTGACACAGGATACAGTCAGAAGACACCAAATGGCTAGGACAAGAAGATGACAACTTTCTGCCCAGCTCTCTTGAATGGGGTGGAATGTTTGATTTATTTAGAATTTTGTATATCATTTGTTTGCACAGCATTTTTTACCCTAAGTGGGATGGGTATGCCCAGACATGGGTCCCTCGCTCGCTGTGCCACTGGATTCAAGCTAGTCTGGCTGATGAGGGGTGATACCCGGGGCTAGTCCCATGGTGTTTGCTTCCCGTCCAGGGAGAACCTGGCTTAGAAGTTTGGGCTGGACTGTTACCATGAGGAGCGGGGTCCCGACTGATTTGTATATGTGTGGGTCCAAACTTGGGTGGTGTGGTGAGCAAAATAACAATCGATTTACCTCAGATCTCTGGATTGGGGGTGAATGTTTGATTTATTCAGTATGCCGTCCATTGTTTATTTGCACAGCATCTTTCTAAAAATGGCATTTTCAGAATTATGAATTAAAATCCAACTTTGCCATTAAAGAGAGTTTTAAATTACAAACCTGGCTTTCCCACCTCTTTCCAAACAAAAGTTATCACATAATAAAAGTAATAAGGTAACCCAATGTTATCCTATTGGAGAGGCAGGCTTTGCAGTAGTGAAAAATGACTTTGAGAGTTTTTCACTACCAGGACATTTTTAAAACTTAAAAGTACATATCCAACTTTTTAAATACACTGCACCTGGCCCTCTTGGCACTTTAGGTCCTACCCTAGTGGTGACTTGAGAGGACGTTTTAGGACTGGCAAATTTTGCCAGTTCAAAATGGCAGTTAAAACGCAGGCAAAGACTGTTTGAAGGGCTACTTAGGTGAGTAGCACAATCATTGCCTCTGGCCCAGTAGTAACATTTAGTTTACAGGCCCTGGGTACATGAATAACTACTTTACCGGGGATGTGCAACTTAATTAAAAGTGCCAATTTTGTTGTTAAGCACAACATGGCCCACTATCAGTCTCGATTTTAGTTTCACACTTTAGCTTGACATCATTTCACATGCTTTACGCATGCAGACAATGGACTGTGAAAATATTATACATGCAGTTCCTTTCTTAGCAAGCATTATTATCATGTTATACATACACTCTGTCCAAGGCTAGGCACATAGAACCGGATGCCTTTGTAATTTTTTGCTGGGTTGGCAATAACTTTCTGCTCCAGTCTAACCATTTAATCAGCTCTGCACCTTTGACACAAAGTGATTAGAACTGTGCTTTTCTTATTAACAAAAAGCCTCTGCATTACATTCGGCAGAGGAACACTTTTGCTAGGATTGTCCTAGCATGTGGCAGACTGTGGCTTGGTTGCAGTCCTGCTGACTCCGACCTCTTTCCTGCAAACAATGTTCTGCATAGGCAGGCTTCCTGATACATCATATTCAGGTGTGGGGGTTAGTCTATCCCAAGGGATGTGACAGAGGGTACTCCCACTAAGCTCTCGTTAGTATAGGTAGTATCATATAGTAATTTTATGATGGTTGAACTGCTTACCTTTTTCAACATCATTGTAATGCTGGTTATAATGCATAGTTTCTTCTGCCTACAAATTGCAGAACACTTTATATACAAGAATATGATTTTCTTAATACATATTTGAAAAGCCTATTTGTGACTTTCTAACATTTATCTTGGGCATGCAAAAGTACAGAACAAAAGGGAGAATATGTTTCCATAATTTCATTGGAGGAGTAAAGAGTGGTCATGTTGGAGTTTGCTGATACCATCTGCTACCCTGGTAAGGTTTGGAGTTCAGATAGGGCACGGTGATCTAGCTGGACACCAGGCCAAAATTCTCTGATAGTATGTGAGAACTAAGTTCCCATATTCTTAAACTTATGTTGTCCAGATAATCAGTCCTACTTAATTAATAGAAATCGTAAAACAATTGGGTGGAAGCCAATTTTAACATGGTTTTGGGAGAGAGCACAAGCTCTTTAGCACTGCCCATCAACACCTCGTGGGCTGCAAAATAAG
The DNA here is from genome assembly GCF_964261635.1 of Lissotriton helveticus. Classification (NCBI taxonomy): domain Eukaryota; kingdom Metazoa; phylum Chordata; class Amphibia; order Caudata; family Salamandridae; genus Lissotriton; species Lissotriton helveticus. The sequence goes on along the minus strand of NC_136068.1, from coordinate 1,402,140,233 downwards.
TATTTTTGGTACTCATCAAAAGTAAAGACAGAGCATACGGCCACTTCAAACTAGTGGAAACACTTTGGACGACTTATTCTTTGCTGTTACATTCAGTCTTTTAATTACTCCAGAAAATGTATGACAATGACTACAATGGAGCTTCTGGTCTATTTCGACAGATGTACAAATCAACTTAAAAGTCTCATATTTAAAATGTGAACCCTTAACTGTCTCAGTAGAGATAGGCAGGCCGAATCTTGGTATTAATTCTATCAACAAAAGTTTTGCAACTGTCATGCTGTCTGATAGACATAGATCCATTTAGAAAACAAGTAGGATAATGTATAGCAATGTCCCGGGTTACCATTATGTCAACTATAAGAAACAGTGGCTCTGGGAACTGGCAGAGTGGGTGAGAGTAGAGTGTGGAGTACAACAGTGATTGATTTACAGAGGGACTGACCAGGGTGGCAGGATGGAGCGGGATATGGTGGAGATCCACTTACAACATGAACTCGAGGAACATGCTGAAGAGTATGTAATGGACTCAGGGGATGAGTAGTCAAATGATTATGCAGGAGTCGTCAAGGCGATATATGTTCACCTGGTGCCACCATGTGCGAAATGTACTGCTGTAATGATGCTAATTAAACATTATACCCTGACTTCCTGTAAAATATGCCAGTGAAGTATTGCTTTCTCTATCTGATTTTGTATGGGGTGGGGAAGGAATGGAGGAGATGTTACTATCTTTGATTGCATAACGAATAAAAGTAATATAAGAAATAAAAATAAAAAGAAGGAAAGGCATCGAGCCATTTAGAAAACAGACAATTACAAGAGTGTATGTAAGACTATTGTGAACTGGCATTTCAGCAACATCTGCTCGGAGTCTTGTAAATGAGCCCTCTGATTTGCCAATATGACTCATCAGACTGCTGGCCTTTCATCCTTGACTATTGTTATGACGTGTTAAATAATCAAAAATACAAACCTTCAGCAACGTTTTGAAATGTTGTACTTACCCATTAATTTGTAACAGTTGTCATCATATGGAGTCTCGCCCTGTGTGTGACTAAGGTTCAGATGTACGAAGCCATTTAGCATTTCTTAATTGACCAGATTGCTATTTCAGCCCATTAAGAAAAGCCAAATGGCCTTCTATAGATGTACAAAGGGCCAAAAACAGTTGCAATTTGTAATTTATATACTTTAGAAATTGCAAACTGAGACTGCGATTTAGGAATCACAACTAGGGATTACCTATTTGAGATTCCTAGAGCACATGTACAAAGCTTAAATGCCAATTGGGCATTTAGAAAATGAAATGTCTATCAACATCAAGTCAATGGTAACCATGTGCAAAATAAAAAATGCATTAAAAATAATTTTTTTTACTTTGACATAAAGCGCAATTATGCTCTTAGGGCTTATGTGCAGTCACATGTGGACTAGGAAATTTGGGTTGCCTCCAATGGTGCCTTAAGCCCAGAGGCACCCTTGGCTTTGCATTTCTTAAAATCGAGATTTCCTATTAGGAAATCATCATTCAGGAAATGCAAACCATTTCCTATTACGCCCATAGGTGTGACTGTAATGGCATTTCCTATTTGCGATTCACTAATAGTGATACTTAATCTGTAGGAATCACTATTAGGAAATCACACATTTTGTAAACATCGTTTTGCATTTCTTAATTAGCGATTCCACAGAGTCACTATTTAAGGGAATGAAAAACAGGAACCTTAGTGCATCTGGATCTAACTATGCAAATACCTGGCCATGGGTTGCAACATTGTCTTAAAAAAACACATTTGTATTCAGGAGTGACATACAAGTCCTGATAGTTTTTCTTGTAACCCAGCATTTCCCATTTACCATTTTCTCATCTCTCAATTCAATCAAAGAAGTCCAAACTGGATTTAATAATAACAACTCACACCTCATCCTCTGTATTTATTCCAGATTTTCCACAGGATTCATCTTGTTCTATTCCTTGAATCTCATTCTCAAGTTCACAGTATCTGGCCATCTAATCAACATATTTATTTCAAAAGTGACAATATCTTTTCCAGCCTTATGGGCAGCACACTTGACAACAGCAATGACCTTTGGTTGTTGTATTGCTTTAAAAAAATCAGGCTTATAGAGACTAATTCTGATGGGGCTTCAGAATATATAATGATTCCTCTTTATGACCACAGTTGCCAAAATCACTGACCATTCAAAAATTATATTGGCTGCTTATATAAATTGACATATTACAATTTTCTGAACTGCAACACACCCTTTCAATACAAACAGCTCTGTCACTGATGCTGAAGTTACATTTTCTATATGTTATGCTACAAACAATTCAGAAAAGGAACTTACTGCATAGGCAGCCATCATTTCTCCATAACGATTACCCACACAGGAAGCCTAAACAAACTAAATCAGATTAGCCTTGTCACGAGGAATTTCTTTAATATCTGGTCTTGGTTTGATATATTATTTTGTAACACTGATGAAATCATGTTCTGGTTCATCATCATTATCATCACTCTTGTTTTTTACTTCACAGCTTTTGTTTGAAATTGTGTAGAGTTGAAGAAATTACTTGGGGTGGGCGGAGTTTGCGGAGTCCTACTACACAGAATTCTGCAGAGTTGCAAGAAAACTCTGCCACGCTACGCGGAGTTCCGCTTACAGGTGGAATTTGCCATTGTACCCATCTGTGTTGCATTGGGACATGTGAGTGTGACTGTGAGCTCTAAAATCAAGTGTGAATGGCACTATGCGGTTCTCAAGTGTGTTCAAGCATTCTAAATCACTGGCGAACAGCAGCACACAGTCCTCATGGGTGCGGCTATCCTGGCTTCCTGCTCTCGGTTATGGTGCTGGGCCTAAATTGTATCTGTCCTTAATCTTTGTAATCCTCCTTCTTTGATTACTGTTCTACCCCTTGCTCATATTTTTTTATATTAGTGTATGTCTTTGTGTATTTTACATTTTGGTGTCTATTTGTTACTTTTTTGTAATTTTTAGACTTTATTTTCACTGCTTTCCTCATTTCTTTCTCCCTTACTTTCCCTTCTTTTTCCTTCTTATTATTTCTACCCCACCCGGTGACATGGCATAGGGACAACTTCTTTGTGGGTGTCCTCAACACCCACTTGTGCAGCCCTGGGCCATCTCTGGAGAGGAGTTGGTGCCAGCACTACTTTTTCTTTGTGCAGTGCCACCTTCCCTCTATGCTGGCACGAAGCGGCAGGCCAAGTAGTGGCTACCCACTGCGGGAGTGTCAGCGGCGCTAGGGGAGGGTGGACAGGTGCATTAGTGCACCAGAAACATTCGGGGCACTGCCCAGCAGCTGACGCACCTTTGGGCGGATATTCTGGACTGTGAACAGGACCAGCTCAACGTGCTAGGTGTCGAGATTCTGGGGCTCGGTGAGTATTTATTATTTGCCGTGTTTGTGTTCTACAACGCTGAACAAAAACATCTGAATAGCATGCTGCTCACACTCAGAGGTAACTTATGTTTAGTAGTAGTAGTATATTATTGTGTGATCCAGTTTCTAGTTTCTGCTGGGCAGGTGCTCTGCACTACCTAATCACACTCATCAGATGCTTGCTTTAGTGGATAAATTAAGGAGCCATTTCAGACTGTTTTCCTGTCAATATAGGTAATCAGGGAGTAGTGAGCTTTCTCTGTGACTTTGTTTATGTAACTCGTTCAGTTCCAGGTAATTCACAGTAATGAAGTATGCATCTATGCTTTGCAAAAAATGGAGACTGAGTTGGTCCATCAAGGGTGTTGAGAAGCGGGAATAGAATCAAAGATCATTCACTGCAATACATTAGTTCGAAATGTAGTTTTTGTTAAGAAAATTTGTAATATGGATTTAACGACAGTCAGTACGCATGAGTTAAAACTAGTAGTACTATAGGTGAGCAGTTTCAGCAAAGAATGTGCCTGCATTTCATTTTCATAAAACATTTTGTGAAGATTCTTAAATGAATCCTTTCGTTGCGCGCACTGCATCGCATTTGGTGATGCAGTGCACGCAACAAAATGTGTTTTATTTATTCATATGTTTACTTACCTGTTAATCTCCGTAATCCATACATTACTACCCCCCCACCCTGCCCCTCCCCTCCCCACGTCACCGAACGGCAGGTACTCCCACCACCGGCCGTGGGTGACAGCTTGTACTCCATATAGTACACAATGGCGTACTAATTATTAAGAAGTCATTTATTTTTCAACTTAATGTGTCAGATCTGTTTATAGTTACTTGAAAAGCATCTAGAGGCAATAAAAAAAAGAAATTTGGCCTTGTGGCTCTCCTAATCATAATCACATCAAATACATTACAGGGGCCCTAGGGGAACAGCAATGTACATCTACTATGCCACCCAGCAATTTAAAATATCGGTTTGCACAGTGCATTATTTACACTTTGTCTTTTTTGCTTGTCTCAATAAAGCTGCTCCTGCTGGTCCAGCATGACCAACCAACAGGCAAGAGATAGCGGCCAGTATGCAGCGGCAGAGGCTGGAGTGTATCCAGCTGAAATACTGGTGGCTGGTGGTCCTGGAAGACAAGGAGAAGGAAATTAACACACAACAGCCAGGCCCCAGTGCAGCCGGTCCCCATCAGCCTCCAGCCTCCAAGCCGTCCCATCAGCAGCACCGCCACCAGCCAACTGATCGACCCACCCCACACTGGCAACAGGCCATTGCTGCACCACATCCTGCAGCAGCAGGACACCATCAAGGGACGACTCACCAAAATGCAGCAGAGCTTGATCCAGCTCCAGACCGACATCAATAATGTCTTCTTCTAGCCCCTTTAAAAAAATGTGTTTTGGCGGCAGGGATTTGTTGTTTGTTGGAGCTGGTGGAGAGGGTATGAAGGGAGTTAGGACTGGAGAGACTTTTTCTTGAACATTTTGAGTTGTGGGGCTTGGGTCAGTTGTATTTGGTTAGAGGGGTAGCATTGTTGTTTGAGTGGAGAAGGTGGATTCCTTTGTAAATAAATAAAGGGGAAAACTATTTTTTTTATCTAAATTTATGCTTAAAGTAATTTTCTTTACTTCTGATTTGCACTGCTGCATCAATTAGTTTTACGCAGCCTGTTTATGTGATTGTTACTTCACATAGAGCGTAGCACTTAGTTATAGAGTCTAGGGTTATACTTCTCTATATATCTTGAACATTTTTGGGAATGCTGCCATGATGACCTATATTGGGCACAACTATCTAGATACAAAACAGTAACAATTCATTTATTTCTTACTAAGTTAAATTTCATCCATACTAATTGTCGTACCTGAGTATACATGCAGCAATTACAGGGGAGGCATCACAACTTCACAAGTAAGGTCCCACTTCCAGTTCCCACCCAGGTGAGCTCCAACTGTAGGATTGATCTGAATGACTGATTGATTATCCATTGTAGGCAACTAAATGGAAGTAGAAAGACTGAGTAATTGGGTTGTATATTTATCAAGGATTTACATAGAATTGATACCACCTGAGTACTATGTGATGATACACTAAGAATGCCTGATTTTTCTACAATAGAAGAAATAGCAATACTAGTAAGATCTGGCTAATGTGGAGCTAGCAGTGTTATCTGTAAAACCCTCAAATTATAAAAAAAAGGGACTCAAAGTCTGGAGTGGACAAGTTTAAGATAGGTGTTTACAGTTAGGCAACACAAGGCCTGAATGATGATGCTGCCGACAGATGTTCTTCATTCCATATCTAAAAAAATATGTACCATTTTTAATGTGTGGGTTGGTAATGGGCTGGTGTGGACTACTGCTTAGAGGATTCTACAGTAAGTTGGTGTTACTTTGACCACATCCGCCCCACCAAGTGTGTGATCCATTAATGTTGTCATTTAAGTCACACCTCAATAAATCACACAGCTCAGGAGAAGAGGGTTAGGGGATTGATGAATGGATGTATGATGGGATTTGGGGAAAGGTTTGACAATGACAAACACTCCAAAACAAGGCCAACATTCATCTGGGCAGTAAGCAGCAGCCCATCATTCTTCATCAATCTGTTGTTAGAAGGAAACAAAGGAATGAGTATGACAGAGTACAGATACATACAGTGCAATCAGTTCTTCTGCCCACAAGACCAACTGTATCAGATATCTAAATGTTCTGTCTTCTAAGTCAGGGAGTGAACCCGCTTCACTTAGTTAATATGATGGTTAAAAGAAAATTTACACTGTATTGCAAAATTGGGTGGTGCATCTTCATTCTCCTTGGGAATGTCTACTTTTTGGGCCCTGTCTGTACTGGGCCGGGATGTATGCAGGAGTGTTGTTAAGCTCAGCTAGCTTTTGCCTTTCATTCATGAGGAAACTAGAAGAAGGTCTGCGGGTTGCAAAAGAGAAATTTTATATTAGAGACAAGGAGAAGGACAGAAGGAAAGTAAACTTCATGAGGAGTGTATCAAGAAGACTCAGTGGGAGAGCAAAAAAGCAAAAGGGGGACTCAGAGTATCACTTTTGCCAAAAGTCCATCACACCCAAACACACAGAGCAGCATTTCACAAATGCACCTCTCTCTATTCCACCCAGATGATGACTAGGTCTCAGACTTTTTGTTTAGCTTTAATCTGAAGCTGATGCTTGATAAGTTCTTTCTTTTAGCTGTTGATCAGGTAGTCCTGCAGCTCCTGCCCTGAGTTCTTCCACGATACTCCTCCTAACTCCGAGTATCGCCATCCCAAATCAGCCATCATCATCATAAATCACGATGAGCAGAGCAAGATAGACGTGAAGTGCACTGCTGTTAAAGGACAAGTAGAGAAACAGAATTGCAGTATTTTGCATAGGTTTTTGTTTGTTGACTAAAGTGACTGTTCTGGTCTCTGAAGAACCAGAAAAAAAGGAAAACAGCCTGCAAATAAATCTGGGTCAGTGTGAATGGGCTGATCACCTACATGGAAAAAAGTGAGCGCCCATCATTCAACCCCCAAAAAATCTCAAGAAATGTCCCATAATATAGTTTGACACACCCTCCCTCACTGTCTGCCACCACATTAATCATCAATCAACTCATATCATCAAAAATGCAATCAGTCACTCACCTTGCAATAGTTAAAGTTACCTCATCCAATCCAAGCATGGGAAGTTCAGGTAATAGATTTTCAATCATCTTTGATACAGGCAACACGTTGGAATTTGGTATTGGAGGCAGTCTTGTAGATAAGAAAAGATTGTATGGGGTAAACCTTTCAGTGCTAAGTGATTTAAAAAGGAATAGGCATTAGCAATAGGCATGCTTGGGGGCAGTCATTGTCCCCAATATCATGAAGGAATTGTGGAGGCTTTCTCCAATGCGCACTGGTCAAACTGCAATCCAGCAATATATATGTGACTTATAAACAAGGTGGGGCAGCAAAAATATGACATAAAAATAATGATGTTCCTCTAGGTATTTTTTTTAGTTTTTTAAAAGAAGGAAATAAGTTCAATGAGAGAAAACGTAAAAGTTCTTTGGGGGCACTGGCATACTTAGTCCGGAGAGTAGAGTTCGTGCTTCACCCAGGAGTTGGTCAGCTAACGTATTTGATTCAATTTTCAAACAATCACCCTCCTCTTCCTCCTCCTTTTTCTGCTGTTTCAGGAATAGTGTACTTGTGTGGTCTAAAATGTTGTTTCATTTTGATTATAGTCAATCTCTCCAGACTGTTCCTTCTCACCTTGACTACCACACCAGCAACACTGAACACATGTTCAGCAGACATACTGAACACGCCATATACTCTATTGCCAGCCTTTTGAGATCTGGCCATTGGCACATCTTCCCATACCAATACATCAATGAATGTTGAACTACATAGACCTCTTTTGGATGAACCAGATACTCCTGAAGCATCCTGTGGATAGTTGTTGGTGCTGCCACTTGCTCAACCTGTTTTGCCATTGCCTCTGCACTGGACGTGAGCCCTGCCAATTGAACCTGATACATTGCAGAGGTTGGGTCCAGTCCTTCTGTTGCTGTTGTTGTTCTGTTTCTTGGTGTTGTTGGCTACAGTGTGTCAAGACTGCTCTCTCTGAGACTGGTTTTTGGCCGGAACAGGCGGGGCTAGGGGGAACATGGCGGCCAGCTAGAGGGACTGGTCGGGAGTGCCGGTCAGAGGCGGCGTGCAGGAGCGAGGAAGTAATGACATTGAATATATGTGGATAGCGGTGATTTTAAGGTTCGCGAACCCGTGAAGTCAGGCGCGTGGTTGTAGTGCAGCGGCTGCCACCGCTTGACTGGTACACTGGAAGCAGAGGAGGCGGCGGCTTATGGAGAACACAGACGAGGGCGTCGTAAGCTGCACTGCATTAGAGGCAGTGAAAGCAGCAGCAGAAAAGGTAGAAACAGGAGCAACAGGAGTTTTACCGGAGGTATCTTCGCCGGGAGGTTTTGAGCGCTGGAGCCGTGCTGCTGCAGAAAGAGGTAGAGGAAGGCAGGCAGCGGCGAGGTTTCAGTTTTCAGCGGGCGGGGCCGGGGGGAGAGGGCTAGCACTGGAGGGGAGTTTTTTTCAGGTAGCTGCTTGTCCCCCTCTTAAAGATAGAGACCACCCTGACTTTGGAACCGTCTTACAAGACTCAGCAGGGCGAGAGCGAGAGGCATTAGCTGGGGGAAAGACTGTGGGAAAGAAGCTGAATAACTGTAATGAGGTTGATACCCACATAAGGGAAAAAGGAAAAAGCCCGAAAAAATCTTCAGGATACGCTTTGAGGAGCACAGGGAGACCGATAGAAGGGGAGTGGAGCCCTCATAACTTAAACCGGAAGCAGCAGAAGAGTAAAGCCTCAAGTAAACCTAACATAAACTTAAAAAAAACAACAAAACAAACAAAACAAACAAGCAGGTTAGGAATTCTCGGGAGGAAAATCTCTACTAACCCGTCTCTAAACACCTTTTTTAAACCAGTCCCCAAGACATTGGTTCTCACTGGAGGTTGTAAGCAAGCAGAATTAACAACTGAGTTGAATAATAGTTGGGCAGATTGGGCGGAACATCTGAGCCCGAACCGGTATAAAATCCTGGAGGGGGAGGAGGAGCCAGAGGCAGAAGGGGGAGAGATGGAGGTCGAGGAGGCTAAGGATGGAAGCTTGACAGTAACCCCAACAGAAGGTGGTGCATCTAAAAAGCCGACAGAGCCAGAGAGACTTCCCGGAGGGGGGGGTGGTGAGAGTGAGGATAAGACAGGAGGGATTGAAGAGGAAAATGCCACTTTAGGAGATGGAGTGATCCATTCAGATAGTGTGGTGATAAACCTGCTAAGAAAATTAGATCTAGATGTACATAGGGGGTTTGAGGAATCTAAAGTCAAGCAGGACGGTATCAGGGAGGCAGTAGGGCTATTGGAGGCTAAGTTTGATGAGTTAAATATACGGACAGGAAAACTTGAGGCTGAGGTTAAGGAGATACAGGAGGCTATGGAAGATAACTGTAAGGAGTTAGAAGAGGTTAAATCTAGAGAGAGAGCATATGAGGAACGGTTAGAGAAGTTGGAGAATATGCAGCGAAGGAATAACCTGAAAGTCTTGAAGCTTCCAGAGGGAAATGAAGGAGAAGATCTAAAAGGCTTTGTGGTTCATTTATTAAAATCTGAACTACAGTTAGAAGAGCCAGAAGAAGAGATTGCTGCTGATATACAGAGGGTACATCGGGATCCCTTTAGATTGAATCCGAATCGATCTAAACCTAGAAAGATTTTGATTAATTTTCTTACTTATAGTTTAAAAGAAAAGATCCTTGCCTTGGCATTGAAAAAAGGCTCCCTAATGGTGGGGAAAGCTAAAATTGAGATAAGATCAGATTTGTCGGTAGTCACCGCGAATAGGCAGTGGGAGCTGGGGAAGCGAATTGAGCCTTTGAGGAAACTGGGAGCGACGGTCCAGTTAAAATTCCCAGCCTTCTTAAAAGTCATGTGGAATAATAAAATGTACTCTTTTAGATTTGTCGAAGATGTAGATAGCTTCTTGGAGTACTGTCAGGGTGGTGGTGTATAGCATAGTTAGTTGAGGTAGGATGAATCACGGGTAGCGTAATTTCCACGTAATTTGTATAATTAGTAAAAAAAAAAAATGAAACAAAAAAAGGTTTAGGTCGCACGCCAGCTGGTGACCGGCACTCACAGGGCCTAGGCTTTGGGCCTTAGGAATCTGGTAGGGTTCTCCCAGGGAGGGGGGAGGGCACAGAGCGGTGGGAGGGGTCAGGTAGGGCATGGGTGTGGGGGGGTGGGTTGGGTAGAGGGGGGGATGAAAAACAAAAAGGTTCTTATATGCTATTGACCACCTGGAAGTTAAAAAGTTTGAAAGTAACATATGATGGTGGAGGATAAGAGCAAGGGCATGAGGGGGAAAACACAGTTGGTGAAATGGATGTCATGGAATGTTAATGGATTAAGGGTTAAAGCGAGAAGGGACAGGATTTTGAAGTATTTAAGAGACACTTCAGCAAATATAATGATTCTTCAAGAGACTCACTTAACAGAGGAAGAATGTAAACAATATATGGGTCGACTTCGGTGGATAAGACTCTATTACAGTTCACCACAAACAAGGGTCACTAGAGGAATACTGGTGATAATTAGAAGTGGGTTAGACTGCCAGATAGAGAGCAGCATTGCGGACAAGAAGGGCAGGTGGCTGATAGTGACTTTAAAAATAGCAGGATTATTATATAATATTATTGGATACTATGGCCCTAATCAGGATGATGTTACCTCATTGTTAGAATTAACAAAAGAGATGATAGGCCTGACAGGGTACGTTGTTCTTGCAGGGGACTTTAATACAGTACTAGACGCCAACCTTGATAGATCTGCAAATAGTCGAGCATTGGGAAACTGCAAAATGGCGTCTACTGTAAAAAATATAATAGAACAGTTTGGATTATGTGATATTTGGAGGAAGCATGCTGGGACAGGGCTAGGATACACATATTACAACAAAAAATATAGTCATAGATCCAGAATAGATTTCTTTTTAGTAGATGCAAGAATAACGGATAAAGTGAAAGGGGTTGTGCATGTAGGGGTTCACCTGTCAGACCACTCAGCGGTCTTCCTAGAACTAGATGTCGGGAGATGTGATTCGGATTCAGTTTGGAGATTGAATCGTACGGTTTTGTATGATCAGGAAGCAATACAGCATCTCCAGCAGGAGCTTGAGGTATTTATCGAACAAAATATAGGAACAACTAGATTGGACATTGTATGGGAGGCTACTAAGGCTTTTCTCAGGGGAAGATTGGGAACGCTGGGGGCCAACAGAAGGAGAGTGTACTACCAGGAAGTACTGGGTTTGGAACAGAAAATTCGCAAGCATGAAAGTATTATTGTAAATTCAGGGGCAACACCTAGGGAGGCGACTATTCAAGAGTTGGAAGGGTTAAAGGAACAACTTACTTTTGTGATCAATAAAAGGGTTAAGGAGAGATGGGAGGCCTCCAGACAGGAACACTTTGAATACGGGGAAAACACAGGTAAATTGCTGGCCTGGAAGGTAAGGAAGGATCGGGTTAGAAATACGATAAAAGAGATTAAGGTTGGCGTAGAAGGAAAAGTAGCCTCAAATACAAATGAGATAGCGGCAGCATTTTATAAATACTTTGAGGAAGTCTATAGTGAGGACCTGCATCCGGATAGGCAGAGGATAGAGGAGTGGGTCAGGGTTCTAAAGCCCTCTACGGAAGAACAGCGAAGAACTTTGAATAGAGAGATCAGGCAGGAAGAGGTAGAAGAAGGTATCAGGCGGGCAAAAAAAGGTAAAGCTCCTGGCCCTGATGGTCTTCCTGTAGAAGTATATGAGTCTAATGCAGGGGTTGGCACCATTACTAACCAAGGTGTTCAATCAGGTGTTTTCTGAAAGAATGGAGATTCCTGCATCATGGGACCAGGCAAACATAATAGTGATACCCAAACCTGGGAAGTCTCCAAAATATATGGACTCATATAGACCTATTTCACTTTTAAATAGTGACTATAAGTTGTTCGCTAAGATCTTGGCCGATAGATTGGGTAAAGTGATTCCGTATTTTATACACGAAGACCAAAAAGGGTTTGTAAAAGGTAGACATTTAAACGAATTAACGTTCTCCCTGATTGGCAGCATAGATGTTGCTATAGATCAGAAGCTCCCTCTGGCGGTGGTGGCCTTGGATGCCGCTAAGGCTTTTGATCGCGTAAATTGGGAGTTTTTGAAAATGCTAATAGAACATCTTAAGCTAGGGGAAAACTTCCTTCAAAGCGTGTCAAGACTATATCATACGCCAAACTCCAAGGTATTGGTTAATGGAGTTCTTTCAAAACCTATCCGGATCATGCGGGGAACTAGGCAGGGATGCCCTCTTTCTCCGCTTTTATTTGACCTGTATATTGAACCACTGGCCTGCAAAATAAGAGAGACAGAGAACATTCCTGCTTTTTCATTTCAAGGCTGGTCAAGAAAGATAGGTTTATATGCGGACGATATCGTAATTTTAACATCAAACTTGACAAAATCTCTGGTCGAAATAGAAAACGTCACTAAGAAGTTTGGAGAAGTTTCAGGTTATCGACTGAACTCTGATAAAACGGAAATAATGGCTTGGAACATGGTTGTGGAGCCTGGAATTTCAAAAAAACAGATTAGATACCTTGGGATACAAGTAACCCAAGACATTAAACAATTAGCAATGGTGAATCTGGCCAAAACAAGGAAAGATATTTCCGCAATTTTGAGGCATTGGAGTTTGATACAATTAACTATGATCGGTCGGGTAAATCTAGTTAAGATGATGGTGCTTCCTAAGTTGACCTTTTTATTTGACTCTATTCCTCTTATGTTTGAGAAAGAGGGATTAGCTAAGCTACAGAGTGAAATAGGTTCATTTATTTGGGGTTCCAAGGGGTCAAGGATATCTTGGAAAAAAATTCGGAGAAAATATGCTAAAGGAGGTCTAGCAGCTCCAGATTTTCAAATTTATTCCTGGGCCTTCTTGCTTAAAAATTGTAGAATGCTCCTCGGAAACCCTAATAATCTCGCGATAGGGGACCTCTTTTTAGCCATGTTGAAAATAGGAAAGTGCCATACACGGGGCTACCTCTACAAGTTTGCAGACCCAAAGTACTTTAAAAAGGTAAGACTGAAGGTTTTAAGAGACCTAGCCACGGTGTGGTATCGCGTTAGGCGTGTGACAAAAATTCCATACTTTAGTGCGGCTGCGCCAATCTGGGATGCTCCGGGGGCTCCAAGTTGGACGAAGGATGCCTTGGCAAGGGTATTAAAAATAGAAGGCCCACAGGTTTGGGGCGAGCTGTTTTGCGAAGGAAATTTGCTACCGTGGGCGGTTTGTGAGGAACTTTGGGGTCGCAATTTTGCAAAATTCAAGTATCTTCAGATACAAAGCTGGGCGATAGGAAAAGAAAAGTTAATCGGACAACATAACGAGTTTGAAGAGAAGCTGGCTTTAAACACACGGATAAAGAAAGAAGTGGCGACATGGTACTGGGCTATAGTCGAAATGGAGGATGGCCCTTTTCAACTACCGGAGGTCCTGTGGGGAGAGTGCTTGCCGAGGATCGCTACAGAAGAACAATGGCAAGTAGATATGTTGATTCTTTACAAAGTGGTAAAACCAGCAAATTTAAGGAGGAATCACTTGTTCACTCTCCACAGGGCATATTGGACCCCAAAGAGGCTCGCTAAGTTTAAGGACGGGGGCACGGTGTTGTGTCCCAAATGCAAAAGTCCAAATGAAGATGATATGCATATGTTTGTGACATGCCCGGAAATTCAAGAGTATTGGGCAGCTGTAAGTATAAAGCTATCAAAAATGATGGAGTTAAATATCAAGGTAAGCCCTGAACAGATCATCTCGGGTAGATTGGATATACAAGGTAAGGGCCTTGATGATAAATCTAAATTGTTTTTTTTATGGCATCTTGATAGCTCGGAGAGAAATATGCAAATTATGGGTATCACCAGAGTCCCCGACAGACTTAATGTGGATCAGAGCTATGAGAGGTATAGCTAAGCTGGACATGACTGGCCAATATAAAAGGAAGCACCAGTTTTGGACTTTATTTCTAAATCATTTTGGGTGAGGGAAATGGGAGCTCTAATAATATAATATATGATAGATATGATGTGAGAGGAAAAGTGGTCCAATGATTAAGTCACTTTTGAAACTCTTGGAGGTTACTGTGGTCTATATGTTGCGCTGCATTAAGCAAGGCTGCGGTACTCTCCATCTGTATCATGATTATATGCCTGCAGTTTAAACAGTAGACAATAAACCTCTCATGGTTGAGTTGAAAACCACCCAAGGGCGTTACAAGAAAAGAAAAGGTGGGAAGTGGCGTATGAGGACAAAAAAAAAGAAAAAAAAAAAAAAAAAAGACTGCTCTCTCTGAAAGTTGAAGGCGGCACTCTAGAACTGCGGGTGAGACTCAAAGTTACAGTCGTTCTTCTTCCAAGTCTTCGGCTTGCTCTCCAATCCATATCTTGTAATTTAAAACATCGCCTTCGGATAAAGGAATGAGAGTGGACAGAATTTCTTTGTACTGTGGGTCAAGTAGTGTGGCACAGATGTAGTATTTGGACTTGATGGCATGTGGCAGACATATTAAAAGTCAAGTGAAGTTCTAAGTTCTCAACCAAGGCATGTGATTCTGTGTTTTCATTCACACCTGTGAGGGCGAACCATTCAGACACCTTCTTTGCCTGGTCTTGTAGGAGATGCAACAATGGGACAGCTTATCCCATCATACTGTCCTCCTTGCTAACTTCCCATGTGAAAACCTCAGAAGGGAGTAGAATCTGTGTTAGGAACTTGATTAGGCCCTATTTAACTGCATCCATGGTCATTGCCTTCCCAACTGCATCCCCTCCTCTTTGAATGACATAGTAATTGATCTATTTGCTCTGTCCAATGGGATGTTGCATCATGTAAAAGGTGGAGTTCCAATGTGTTGGCACCTCCTGTATCAGGGCTTTAACTGGTGCTTTATTATTAAGCTGAATAATCCGCAGCTGCTTCCAGGCTTTAAAATAATGGCTGAAATGAGTACAGGTCGTTCTGCAGTAGGTCAGTATATTGCTGACTATGTCTTCCTTTTTGAGGAAGCCTTGCACCACCAGAGTGATGCAATAGGCCAAACACAACACCCTGAAATAGCTACAGTTGGATTTAGCCTTGACTATGTTATTTCCATTGTCCGTAGCAACAAATCCAATTCTAAGACCTCTGGGTTGCAGCCATCCGTACACGTTGCTGTTAAATACCTGCAAGATGTTTACAGCTGTAGGTGATTTCTCCATCATGAACATGGCCACAGTTGCAAGCCACTGGATGCTCTTAAAACTTTTTTTCAGCGTTAAGTCCTGAAGATGTATTTTGCTTTACCCCTGTAAAAGAGATACAGTGTGGAGTGATGCACATGTAATCCGTCACCTGACTACTGGTCCACACGTCTGTAATCAGGTGGATAGTGTGAACAACACTTTGCTGTAAAGCTTGTCCAATCAACTGCAACACATTGTGATGCAGCGCTAGAACAGCCACTTTGACAAAATAGGTCCTACTTGGTACCTTCCATTTAGGGCAGATCGCTGCCATAAATTTGCAATCTTTCCACAAAAGAAACCAGGGGGCGGTCCAGCACTAACAATTTTGCCAGCTTCCCATTGTAGAAACGTGTGGTTAGGGCAATGCGCTCGTAGGGCCCCTCCTGCCTAAACATGACCATAGCCTGGAATTTCGTATTTTCTTGGGGCACTGACAGAGGTGTCTTTTGAGAAGTAGATGCTAGTGGTAGACTCGATGGGCCCAATTCACGAAGGTAAACTGTGACAATAGTCTAACAATACACTTGAGATAAAAAGTGTGAATTTCCTGTTTTCCATGTTTCCATGCCTTCCAATGTAGTCTCGTCTCATCCTGTTTTTCCGTATAATTTGTGCATTGGAATAGAAAATACTGCATTGGTTTTAACTTTGTATTTTAATATGTTAATTGACAATTTGTTTTCTTTCTTTTTGCTTCCCTTACAGGAGGAAAGGAAGGGGCCCAGACACCAATACTCACTTTCATGGGCAACCTACCCTTTTCCTCTCATCATCACGTATCACGGTCGACTGATGGGTACAGTATAAATGAACTTTAGGGTCTCATTATCGGACTGGAGCTAATCACTTTGCGGGCACAACAATTTGTCTTCTACGTCACCACAGACTTTGCGGGTACAATTCACCTGTGAACATGTTATCCTCCTCCTCCTCCCCCGTATAAAGGCATTTTGAGCACTTGCCCTAACAATCAGATATCTAGACCATAAATAAGAGCATGGTATCCACCACTAGTTTGTACTGCTACATTAGACATTGCGCATACATTTACTACACCCTACTCTTTTTTCCCTTCAGCACATCAAACATGACATGCATATTCCCGGAGCTGTATAATTATCCATTATACTGAATGAGAGATACATGACATTTATCCTGTGCAGGGTTACCAACTGCATTACTATATTACAACTTTGTGTACGTTTTTATGATTCTGACAAAGTGTGACCGTATTTTAGAACATTATGTTGTCATTTGCATACGTATTTACCTTTCAAATGTGTCCGCCACTCTGGGTACTGCTATTTGAGCATGACTATGATATTGTTGTCCCTTCTCTATGTTCATTCTTCAACACTTTATTAGTCACTGTGCTGTGTGCACTGATTTCACGTGAACAAGGATTTGCAGTAATCTGAAACGCATTGTGAAATTAAAACACCCTTGCGAACATCGGATTGTCGTGGAGTCTGTTTGTACTGAGAGCGCATGATATTGGAACTATTTTTGGATATATATATATATATATATATATATATATATTCGCCACAACCAGTCGAAATACTTGCCATTAAACATTGGATTCTTTTTGCAGCAACAGAAGGTGTCTGAGTTCTTTCTGTTGTGAAACTGAGACTGGTTTTGGCGAATAAGGGGTACTTCTGGTGTCCCTGCTCAGACCACCCGCGACAGCCTGACAACAGCGGACAGGAGGTTGTGGAATGAAAATATATATGTATACTGGTCGCCAGTAGGTAGTTATAGTTAGGCCCTATTATCCATAGGAAAACCGCAACATTCTATTGGCAATAACTTTAGCGTCAATTGATGAATATTCTTGAAATTTACCAAACTTCTGGCCAGCTCAATTCTGCTCCTTCCCTGACAGTTTGGGGGTGATTGGTCAAGAGGGGGCCCAGAAAAAAGGGGGTCCCAAAATGTCTTTTCCCCATGCAATTTCCCATAGGACCTTCAGCCACGGCTACAGCCCGAACGGCTGAACAGAATTACATCAAATTTGGCAGAGAAGTAGTCCTCAGTTCCGACTTGTGCCTTTTGCTTAAATGGTGTTAAACTGTTCAGTAGATCCTGAGAAAATTACGGTTAAAGTCATTTATATATCTATGGGCGCGGGGGATCCGCGTATTGTGCGAGGGTTGTCATCGTATTATAAGCGCACCGTCCCGATCACGCACTCAATGCTAATTAGCTGTCAAGCGGTTGTAAACATTCGTAACCAGGAACTGTTGGCAGCCATTTTGTGCCTCGGTAGAAGTGAGACTGAGGAAGTCAGTGAAATATGTGTTCAAAAGGGAGAAAGGGGGTAGGGTAGAAATAATTTTACCCTGTAGACCCCCAGAGCCCACATTTTTTTTTTTAAACCGGGATGCGAGTAGGGTGCATAGACTGTGATGTAAAATAAATCAAATAAAAAGGAGTTTTTTTTAAATAATTAGTCTCTGGGGGATTATTAAATTTTATGTGGAGCCCAGAGGGGACCCCCAGCCTCGTAGATCATCTATGCCCAGGGGTAAAAAGAAAAAAAATGGTGGGGGGAGGGGTGGAAGGTCCTGAAAGCCACGGGGACCATAACTCATTGGGGGTTTATGTATTGTGGGAGGGGGACTACATGGCGCCCCTACTGGGGCACTTGAGTGCCCCGTTACCCACTGGTGCTACAAAAAAAGTATGGCTAGTGATGGGGGGCTGTAAGGTCTCCAAAGCCCCGGGGACCACCACTCCCCGGGGCTTTATGTATTGTGGGTGGGCCAGTTCCTGTAGTGTTCCGAGGTGTCCATCCTGCCCTCCCATAGCAAGGAAATCTGTTCTCTCTTTCAAAATCAAAATCAGATTGCTTTTCCACATGGGGAGTTGTATGTTAGTAGCTCGTGATGTGGAAAAGTAATGCCGAGTCCCAAACGCGTAGAAGTTGTGCATCAAAGGCACTGGAGTAGCGCACCCTACAGATTATGATTCATGAATTTAGTAGGTACACACCAGGGGGCCGCACTGAGCGCAGCGCTTGACTTGTAATTTTACCATTAAAAAATAGCCCCTATTAGTAATTTCTAATATCTCTGGGGACCCTATCCCCCGGGTCTTATAACAAATGTTGGGGACCATGAGGGGAGCTACAATGCCCCCAAGGTCCCGCCGGCTTCCCGCGTTCTTCGGGAGTCGGCTTTGTTTTTCCGCAAGGGGAGATGCTAACTTGTATGTGGAAATGGAATCTGCTTTTTATTTTGAAAGTGAGAACAGATTTCTCTGCTCTGTCTTTCAAAATGCAAACTAAGGCTGCTATCGGAGGGCGGGAGCCGTGAGACTCCCGCCCTCTCAAAGCAAACATCAGTGTCCCAGGGGTAGGCACCCCGGGACACTGCATGAGCCGGCCGCCGGGCGTTGCGGGCTACAGGGCTCTCGAGGGCTGTAGGCATAGGGTCACGCAGTCTGTCTCTCACAATACCCAAATTTCAGGGGGTGGTGGTTCCCGGGGCTTGAGGGGGTCATAGAGGCCCACACACTTCTACTTTTGTTGGGGGGGCCTTGGACGGGAAAGTGGTGCAAGGGGGTTGTAAAACTGGTACACAGTGTTTTGTTTTAGTTTTATTTCCTTTTTGGTCTTGTAGAGGATCCAGGGTTAATATAACGGTTTTTGTACAGCCAGTACCTTTCAACTCTACCCCCAAACGGGTTTCTGCCTGTTACCATAATAACAGTTCATGGCACACTTAAATGAGCACGGAGGTTAAAAGTTCACTACACTAAGTTAATGGAAAAACGTTACTGTGCTGGAGTTTTTAAACTTTTCTATAGAAACCGTTAGTCGTAGGTATAGACTCTCGTAAAGATATGGTAAAGAGTTAGCCTCAGAATTATACTTCAAATTATAATTATCATTTCTATTGGGGACTACTTACCCCCCTAAAAAAAAAACATATATACTTTTTTTTAATTAACTGTTAATAAAACATTAAATAACCGGAAATGTAACTTAAAGATAACAATACAATAAATAACTAGAAACATAACTTTAACAACACATTATAATAAACAAAATGTGATTTGGAGTTCAATAGAAGTACTGTAGGTAATCTGCAGAACGAAAAAGATAATTAGTGTTTAAAATTAGATCAATGTGACTAAATGAGGTCAAACATTACAAGTCAAATTAACAGTTGAAGATATTTCCTTCTTTTAACGTGTGCAGTGTGCCTGATACATTTCACTTGTCTTATAGGTTTGCATTCAAGCAGTGTCTGTATGGAACAGCCTACTATGTCACATTTACATTACAGATCAACAGGTCTTTAAAATGATTCAGAGATAAGTCAGAATTAGGTGAGAGATCAAGTCATTATGCAGTACAATATTCTTTAGGGCTTATTTACAAGACTCTTGCGCCAGTTTTGTGTTACATTTCTCATGTTGAAACTGACGCAAAAGTGGCGCAAGGGGCTTGTAAATAGGGTCTTTCATTTCTAATGCATTTAATCGGAGGCATTGTATATCTAGGTCGCTCTGCTTACCTTGTGTAAACACTGTGGCCAACAGAGTTCACAACTTGAACTCAGCTTTGGTTGGTCACGGCACAGTGGACAACTGCGTCCATAACTTTAAAAGAGAAAGAGAAATGATGAGAGACGGAGAGAGAGAAAGAGAAAGAGAGAGAAAATGATATTAAAACTGTGAGAGAGTGAAAGTTATAGATGGAACAGTTAATAGTGGAGAAAATACTCGAAGCTCACCTTTTGCATTGGTTGTGTGTCCAAGTATGTGCTGGTTCATAGTGCACCATCCAGTTTAGTGATCTGAAATATAGTATATAGAGTTAGTCATAGTATAGTACATACAAAAGTGGCGTAAGGGGCTTGTAGATTTGTCTCTCAGACTGTTGTAATCTATCTATTGTCACTGCTCGGAGGTCGTTTTCTTGTATCCAGTCTGCTGCAGCCCATCGACTCCCTCCGATGTGCACCCAGGCCTCACTACTCACCTTTTTGTGGACAGGACACCTTCTACATCATTCAGTCCTGCCCTGCCACCAAGAAGTCTCATATATAGTGCCGAGTCTTGATATTGGTATGGCTAACGACATACTTGTGCTCCCATCATCATTGCAGGTTCCTCACCCGCTCAGTGCTTCTGATACCACTAACTCAGTGACCAAAGAGGCCACACACGTAGTGGTGGGCCCCCCTACTCGGTGGTTCGGGCCTACATGAGGCGGTTGAATCACTAGGACGTGCATCCCAGCGCTTGGGATGGGATCAACTCTAAAATGGCGTATAGCACGTGCGCCCTATCTTTTTTATTGGTAGTGTCACGTGTGTTGTGACGCAGGTGCTGGATGGGTGTGGTGTGGGTGTATACCAGCCATGAGGGAGTGTGTGTGTACCATTCTGACAACTAGACCTGCAAGTAAGAAATCACTACAATAAAATCTGAGCCATGAAGCATTGTTGTGTTTTCCTGGAAGCATAAGTGGAGTGGGCTGGCCTGACGTATGCTAGTGCTGCGCGGGGCTCTGAACCATGATTCCGGAGCTATGGACGTGGTCCCGTCGTGAGCTATATGAGAAATCAAGTGATTTGGGTGTCCGTTTTGTAGTGCTGACGTCACCAGGGTCTTAAAAAGAAATGTGTCATTATATCTGTAAAGTCCTACCACTTGCCCAACATGGAAGGTACGGGGTATCACTGACTCTATATTCGTTCCTAGTTTCATACATAAAAGATGGTGGACATAAAGCATTTCTACGATTATGAATCTTTGTTATACATTCAGTGGAGTGTTGTAGCAGTAGTAACACAGGGCTGTGAAAGGTTTAAGTTGCAGTTTTTGGTACAGGAAGAGCAGCTAATATATATATATATACGTATGTGGGTATTCAGGTACACTGTAGAACTTGGTGCTGGAAATCAGACTCGGAGTTGCGTCCACATCCTGTTATTGTAGAGTAATGAAGTAATGTATGTGGGCCTGAAAATGTATTAGTTTTAGGTTGATGTTGCGCTATGTAAATATGCTAAAAAAAAAAGGAGGAATAGCCCATACTTACTGTCACAGGTAAGATGGTTGCATAAGCTATTTATAGCACAATATAATGTGGTAGGGCGGAGGAGCAGCATTTTACAAACACAATAAATACACAAACACAGATAGATAGTTGAAGTGGATACGGGCATGTGTGCTCGACTCCATTTTATTACATTGTTGTTGATAAGAAGTAGTAGTAATCATGATATCATATACAGATTTTTAATCATAAACGGTTTATGACTTCTGCTGTACAAAGGTATGAGCATTGTATATCAAATAATACACAGAAGATTCTATCGTAAAGAGTTCATGAGTTGTGGTGGACTGAGGTAGGGGCGGTTTGTGTCGGGCCTGCGATGATGCGTGGTCCAGGCAGACCGCACTGGTAAAAATGTGTTTTGATTATTTATTTTTGCCTTAACAAGGGAACGTGGCTGTTACTTACGGTGTACTGAGTTAGTGGTACGTCTGGTGTTTATCATGTGCGCACCATGCGATGATGTGTGGTCTGAACGTGCTGCACTGAAATCCTTCTCTGTTGCATACTGGAATATATGAACTTTGAGGGGGGGGAACTAGCATCGATGGTCATCAATTGCTACGAAAACTAGGTGTAGTGATTGCTCCTCATAACAAATTACACGATTCCTCTTCACGCAGTGCATTGCAACTTTCACAAATTGGGGACGTATGTATGGTGGCGATATTGAGGGTGATACCCTCAGAGATATTTGGTATTGCTGGTGGTGGAGGTACATTTTGGCGCAATCTTGTACATTGTTTGTTATCGTTCACATGATGCAACTATTGAAGGTGCTTGCACATACTAGCAGTGCAACAGCACTATTTTTTTCTCCGCTTTAAATAAATCGAGGCTAAATTTAATGCTGTCTGTAGTGTAGATGAAAAAGTAAATTCAAGTTGAAAACCCTTCTGTGCACAGTGTACATAGAATTTAGTAGTCGGTACAGTTATAGAACAATGTTTTTTTCCACTTATTTTACCAAAATCTGAATACATAGAGTATAATTGTCTCTGTATTAAATAAATCAAGGTTGAATTTCCCACTGTCTATAGTGTAGATGCAAATGTGAATTCAAGTTGTATACCCTGCTCTCTGCAGTGTAGATCTTAGGGTGGAGTGCATCATCAGCAATCATAGTTTAAGTGGAAGATCGAACATGTATGCAATGTGCATTTTCTTATTCAACTAAATGTATAAGTGATATAAAATAAGTTTTTCAAGGAAGCATAATAAAGGGATATTGTGTAGGGTTTGATAGGTGTTATACTTAGTTTGGTTTCTACTGAGTTAGTGGTATCTAAAACAAGAAGGTTCTGTGGAGCCTGTGATGATGCGTGGTTCCGGCAGGCTGTACTGATAGTAATGTTTTTTGGTTGGTGAATGCTGCCTTAGTAAGGCCTCGTGATAATAATTTTTGGTTAACTGAGTTTCTAGTTTCTTTGGTGCTTAGCGTGTACATATTCTGCGATAATGCGTGGTCTGGTGGGGGAGGGGGGCACAGCAATTAGAGTCATGTCTTTTGTCGATTGGATTCTGCATTAATTTCACTTAAAAGTAATAGTTTGCCTCATTGCTGACATAAAACTGTCCACTCTTCTTTCCAATGATTTATGGTGCACTGAGATAGTAGTATCTTTGGCACTGAGCTTGTACGTACCCTGCGATAATGTGTAATGCAGGGGGGCTGTACTGGGAGCAATGTTTTTTGTCTAGTGAATTCTGCTTTAATAAGGCTACGGGAAAATGACTTGTGGTGCTGTGATTTAGTGGTACCGAAAGAAGTCAGCGTGTGTGTACCCTGTGATGATTCGTGGTTCGGGGGGTCGCAGTGGTATAATGTCTCTTGTCTACTGGAATGCGTGATGTACAATCGCCATTCTATCTGAAAAAACCTTAACACATACAATTGTCTCTGCATTAAATGAATCAAGGTTGAATTTCTTATTGTCCGTAGTATACATGCAAAAGTGACTTCAAGTTGTGAACCCTGCTGTCCACAGAGTGCATCGAAGGCTGTAGTTGACACACAGATCGAGGAATGCTTTTTTTTGTTTGTTTTTTTTGATCGGCAGGGTACGCTTACCCTACTTGTATCCTGGGATTTTTTTTTTACATTTTTTTTTGGCCTTGGGCGTCCTTGTGGGACCCCCTGAGCAGGCCTAGGGGGTCAGTAACCTCCAGTATGTGCCAGGGGGCTGCCTTGCAGAGACGTGTAAAGAGGCCATGCCCCTTTTTACAACACTCTGCAGCGCAACTCCGTGGTGCTTACTGGAGGTACCTGGTGGGCTACTTGGGCCCCAGGGACCCCCAGTATTCAAGGGGAATTGCTTCCCCCTCTGCAAACGTGGCAGGGGGGCGCGTTTGCAGAGTGGTGCAGCGAGGGGCAGGGCTTGAGGTGAGGATTGCACCACTCTGCAAATGCACCCCCTGGCGCGTTTGCACAGGGGGAACGAACACTGCTTGAGTACTGGGGGTCCCCGGGGGCCAACAAGCCCACCAGGAACCTCCAGTATGCACCAGGGGGGTGCGTTGCAGTGAGGTGTGAAAAGGGGCCTCCCCTCATTACACTCTCTGCAAGGCAGCCCACTGGCGCATACTGGAACTTACTGACCCCCTGGGCCTACTCAGGGGGTCCCACAAGGACCCCTAAGGCCCCAAAAAACATTGTGTTTAAAAGAAAAATCTCAGGATACGCATAGGGTATGCGTACCCTACCAATCCAAAAAATAAAAACATTAAGGCACTACTCTGCAAACGCGCCCCCTGGTGCGTTTGCAGAGGGGGAAATAATTCCCCTTGAATATTGGGAGTCCGTGGGGGCCAAGTAGCCCACCAGGAACCTCCAGTATGCGCCAGGGGATTGCCTTGCAGAGAGGTGTAAAAAGGGGCATGGCCTCTTTACACGTCTCTGCAAGGCAGCGCCCTGGCGCATACTCTAGTGGTGCCTAAATGACGGCTGTAATGCCAGAAACCGGTCCCCGGAAGCTTGTTTCCTTTCTGGTAAAGAATTGGCTGTGTAGTTTG
The DNA here is from genome assembly GCF_964261635.1 of Lissotriton helveticus. Taxonomy (NCBI): domain Eukaryota; kingdom Metazoa; phylum Chordata; class Amphibia; order Caudata; family Salamandridae; genus Lissotriton; species Lissotriton helveticus. The sequence goes on along the minus strand of NC_136068.1, from coordinate 1,402,115,818 downwards.
GTCTGCCCTGTTCCCATGATGCACTGGGCCAGGGGCAGACTAATTTGCATGTAGCCAGGTTCTGAGCTGGGATGGTGCAGTGAGCTAAAAAACGGTGATGGATCAAGCCCTGATCTGTTGACTGGGTAGTAGTGTCTTGCTTAATTCAGATACTCTGTCCATCACCACCCCCTTTTTTAATCGTTTTGGCCACCACAAGTGTGGAAGGGTATACTCAGATGTGAGTCCCTTGCTCACTGCACCATCAGGATTCAAGCAAGCCGGGCCGAAGACGGCTGTAATGCCAGAAACCGGTCCCCGGAAGCTTGTTTCCTTTCTGGTAAAGGATTGGCTGTGTAGTTTGGTCTGCCCAGTTCCCATGATGCACTGGGCCAGGGACAGACTAATTTGCATGTAGCCAGGTTCTGAGCTGGGATGGTGCAGTGAGCTAAAAAACGGTGATGGATCAAGCCCAGATCTGTTGACTGGGTAGTAGTGTCTTGCTTAATTCAGATACTCTGTCCATCACCACCCCCTTTTTTAATCGTTTTGGCCACCACAAGTGTGGAAGGGTATACTCAGATGTGAGTCCCTTGCTCACTGCACCATCAGGATTCAAGCAAGCCGGGCCGAAGACAGCTGTAATGCCAGAAACCGGTCCCCGGAAGCTTGTTTCCTTTCTGGTAAAGAATTGGCTGTGTAGTTTGGTCTGCCCTGTTCCCATGATGCACTGGGCCAGGGACAGACTAAATTGCATGTAGCCAGGTTCTGAGCTGGGATGGTGCAGTGAGCTAAAAAACGGTGATGGATCAAGCCCTGATCTGTTGACTGGGTAGTAGTGTCTTGCTTAATTCAGATACTCTGTCCATCACCACCCCCTTTTTTAATCGTTTTGGCCACCACAAGTGTGGAAGGGTATACTCAGATGTGAGTCCCTTGCTCACTGCACCATCAGGATTCAAGCAAGCCGGGCCGAAGACAGCTGTAATGCCAGAAACCGGTCCCCGGAAGCTTGTTTCCTTTCTGGTAAAGAATTGGCTGTGTAGTTTGGTCTGCCCTGTTCCCATGATGCACTGGGCCAGGGACAGACTAATTTGCATGTAGCCAGGTTCTGAGCTGGGATGGTGCAGTGAGCTAAAAAACGGTGATGGATCAAGCCCTGATCTGTTGACTGGGTAGTAGTGTCTTGCTTAATTCAGATACTCTGTCCATCACCACCCCCTTTTTTAATCGTTTTGGCCACCACAAGTGTGGAAGGGTATACTCAGATGTGAGTCCCTTGCTCACTGCACCATTAGGATTCAAGCAAGCCGGGCCGAAGACGGCTGTAATGCCAGAAACCGGTCCGTGGAAGCTTGTTTCCTTTCTGGTAAAGAATTGGCTGTGTAGTTTGGTTTGCCCTGTTCCCATGATGCACTGGGCCAGGGACAGACTAATTTGCATGTAGCCAGGTTCTGAGCTGGGATGGTGCAGTGAGCTAAAAAACGGTGATGGATCAAGCCCTGATCTGTTGACTGGGTAGTAGTGTCTTGCTTAATTCAGATACTCTGTCCATCACCACCCCCTTTTTTAATCGTTTTGGCCACCACAAGTGTGGAAGGGTATACTCAGATGTGAGTCCCTTGCTCACTGCACCATCAGGATTCAAGCAAGCCGGGCCGAAGACGGCTGTAATGCCAGAAACCGGTCCCTGGAAGCTTGTTTCCTTTCTGGTAAAGAATTGGCTGTGTAGTTTGGTCTGCCCTGTTCCCATGATGCACTGGGCCAGGGACAGACTAATTTGCATGTAGCCAGGTTCTGAGCTGGGATGGTGCAGTGAGCTAAAAAACGGTGATGGATCAAGCCCTGATCTGTTGACTGGGTAGTAGTGTCTTGCTTAATTCAGATACCCTGTCCATCACCACCCCCTTTTTTAATCGTTTTGGCCACCACAAGTGTGGAAGGGTATACTCAGATGTGAGTCCCTTGCTCACTGCACCATCAGGGTTCAAGCAAGCCGGGCCGAATACGGCTGTAATGCCAGAAACCGGTCCCCGAAAACTTGTTTCCTTTCTGGTAAAGAATTGGCTGTGTAGTTTGGTCTGCCCTGTTCCCATGATGCACTGGGCCAGGGACAGACTAATTTGCATGTAGCCAGGTTCTGAGCTGGGATGGTGCAGTGAGCTAAAAAACGGTGATGGATCAAGCCCTGATCTGTTGACTGGGTAGTAGCGTCTTGCTTAATTCAGATACTCTGTCCATCACCACCCCCTTTTTTAATCATTTTGGCCACCACAAGTGTGGAAGGGTATACTCAGATGTGAGTCCCTTGCTCACTGCACCATCAGGATTCAAGCAAGCCGGGCCGAAGACGGCTGTAATGCCAGAATCCGGTCCCCGGAAGCTTGTTTCCTTTCTGGTAAAGAATTGGCTGTGTAGTTTGGTCTGCCCTGTTCCCATGATGCACTGGGCTAGGGACAGACTAATTTGCATGTAGCCAGGTTCTGAGCTGGGTTGGTGCAGTGAGCTAAAAAACGGTGATGGATCAAGCCCTGATCTGTTGACTGGGTAGTAGTGTCTTGCTTAATTCAGATACTCTGTCCATCACCACCCCCTTTTTTAATCGTTTTGGCCACCACAAGTGTGGAAGGGTATACTCAGATGTGAGTCCCTTGCTCACTGCACCATCAGGATTCAAGCAAGCCGGGCCGAAGACGGCTGTAATGCCAGAAACTGGTCCCCGGAAGCTTGTTTCCTTTCTGGTAAAGAATTGGCTGTGTACTTTGGTCTGCCCTGTTCCCATGATGCACTGGGCCAGGGACAGACTAATTTGCATGTAGCCAGGTTCTGAGCTGAGATGGTGCAGTGAGCTAAAAAACGGTGATGGATCAAGCCCTGATCTGTTGACTGGGTAGTAGTGTCTTGCTTAATTCAGATACTCTGTCCATCACCACCCCCTTTTTTAATCGTTTTGGCCACCACAAGTGTGGAAGGGTATACTCAGATGTGAGTCCCTTGCTCACTGCACCATCAGGATTCAAGCAAGCCGGGCCAAAGACGGCTGTAATGCCAGAAACTGGTCCCCGGAAGCTTGTTTCCTTTCTGGTAAAGAATTGGCTGTGTAGTTTGGTCTGCCCTGTTCCCATGATGCACTGGGCCAGGGACAGACTGATTTGCATGTAGCCAGGTTCTGAGCTGGGATGGTGCAGTGAGCTAAAAAACGGTGATGGATCAAGCCCTGATCTGTTGACTGGGTAGTAGTGTCTTGCTTAATTCAGATACTCTGTCCATCACCACCCCCTTTTTTAATCGTAAATGTTTTTTGGGGGGATCAGCAGGGCACGCATACCCTACGTGTATCCTGGGATTTAAAAAAATAAATAAATACATTGGGGGGACCTTGGGGGTCCTTGTGGGACCCCCTGAGCAGGCCTAGGGGGTCAGGAACCTCCAGTAGGGGCCAGGGGGCTTCCTTGAAGAGAGGTGTAAAAAGGGTGTGTGGCCTCTTTACACCTCTCTGCAAAGCAGCCCTCTGGCGAACACTGAAGGTTCCTGGTGGGCTATCTGGCCCCCAGGGACCCCCAGTATGCGAGGGGAATTACTTCCCCCTCTGCAAACGCGCCAGGGGGCTGCGTTGCAGAGAGGTGTAAAAAGGGGTGTGGCCTCATTACACCTCTTTGCGATGCAGCCCCCTGGCGCATACTGGAGGTTCCTGCTGGGCTAGTTGGCCCCCAGGGACCTCCAGTATGCAAGGGGAATTAGTTATCCCTCTGCAAACGCGCCAGGGAGCTGCGTTGTAGAGAGGTGTTTTGAGGCAACGCCAATCTTTACACCTCTCTGCAACTCAGTATGCAAGGGGACTTAGTCCCCCAACTCAGAACGCGTTACGGGGCATGTTTACTCAGTGGTGAAGGTAGGGGACGGGGCTTGTGGTGACATGTGTGCAAACACGCCCTGTGGCGCGTTTTAGCTTGGGGAATATATTTATATTCAATCCAGAGGTCCCCCAGGGGCCAACTAGTACAACGGGTACCTCTAATAAGTGCCACGGAGCTGCGTTGTACAGTGTTGGAGAAAGGAGGCGTGCCCTCTGAACACCTCTCTGCAACGCAGCTCCTTGGCGCAAACTGGAGGTACCTGATGGGCTAGTTGGCTCACAGATGACCTCAGGATTGAAGAGGAATATATTCCCAAACCTAAAACGCGCCACAGGGCGTGTTTGCACACATGTCTCCTCTGGCCCCGGCCCCTTCCTTCACTATTGAGCGAAATATTCATCTAAAATCAGCCAAACTACGAATTCCGATTTACTCACCTGTTATCACGAGAGACGTCAGTGCTGCATCTTTCAGCCCACTACTGATCCTGAAAAGTAATTGTAACCATACTTGCAGTAACTTGAATTTCCTTCCATAGGTTAACATTGACATGTTTTACTTGGAAATTCTTCTAAGTGTGGAGTTTTGGAACTTTTAAAAATTCCTCTAAAATCAGCCAAACTACGAATTCCGATTTACACACCTGTTATCAGGAGAGATCTCAGTGCTGCATCTTTCAGCCCATTCCTGATCCTGAAAAGTAATTCTAATCGTAGTTACAGTAACTTGAATTTCCTTTCATAGGCTAACATTGACATGTTTTACTTAGAAATTCTTCTAAGTGTGGAGTTTTGGAACTTTTAAAAATTCCTCTAAAATCAGCCAAACTACGAATTCCGATTTACACACCTGTTATCAGGAGAGACCTCAGTGCTGCATCTTTCAGCCCATTCCTGATCCTGAAAAGTAATTCTAATCGTAGTTACAGTAACTTGAATTTCCTTTCATAGGCTACCATTGACATGTTTTACTTAGAAATTCTTCTAAGTGTCGAGTTTTGGAACTTTAACATATTCCTCAAAAATCAGCCGAACTACGAATTCCGATTTACTCATCTGTTATCAGGAGAGACCTCAGTGCTGCATCTCTCAGCCCACTATTGATCCTGAAAAGTAATTCTAACCGTAGTAACAGTAACTTGAATTTCCTTTCATAGGATATCTTTGCCTGCTATATAAAATATATAAATTTAAAAAATATTAAAAAAATATATATATTACAATTTCAATATTTTTAAAAACATGTATTTTTCAATTTATATAAAAAAATGTAAGGTACTTTAAAAAATAAAATATCTAAAAATAAATAATTTAAAATAATGTAGTAAATCAGTATATGGAAAATATAACAATTAATACATTTAAAAATTATCGTTTACAAAAACCTTTGAAATTCACTGAAAAAAACATAAGTTTCACACACGTTATAGTTAAAAATTAGCATGATGTCATGAGTGATGTCACTGACCATGTCATGAGTGATGTAATATGTGACGTCATCAACAGTGCATTGCGGGTGCGCGAGTTATAGTTAACTATAACGGGGGAATTTCAATGGTTTTGTATGAGTGAAATGTCCAGCTAACTATAACATGTGTGAAACCTATGGTTTCTTCAGTGAATTTCAAAGGTTTTTTAAATGCTAATTTTTAACTATAACGTGTGTGAAACCTATGGTTTTTTCGGTGAATTTTCCGAATTGGGATCCTGGATTTAGTTGGATATATATATATTACCTACTGGCGGTCGCCAGTAGGTATATATAGTTAGGATTTTTTCCCTATGGGATTTTTGAAAATTCTATGTCTAATAACTTTGGCGTTTGTGGACGGAATTGGCTGAAATTTTCAGGAAAATGGAACATTTTGTTTCTGAGCAGCCCCTGGAAATTTGGGGGGAGTTGGTCCAGGGGGGGCCGAGAAAAAAGGGGGGTCCCAAAACGTGTTTTTAACATTGAGTTTTCCATAGGGCGGTTAGCCTCACTTTTAGCCCGAACGGCTGAATGGATTTGCACGAAACTTGGCAAAATTGTAGGGACTGGTAGCCCGATGTGCCTTTTGTAGGTCTTAATATATGTGCTGCAGTGGATTTTGAGAAATTAACGGTCAAAAAAAGATATATATCTGTAAGCGCGGACCAGGCAGCGCCCCGGTTCGCGTACTTTTCGCGTAACGGAACTTCGCGTAGCGAAGCTGATTGGCTCTCCGGTGTCTGTCAACATTCTAAACAGTCCGGAGCGGCCGCCATCTTGTCTCTCGGTAGGATCGAGAGACAAGAGGAGGCCAAAACAAAGGGGGAAATAACTATAAGGGGGCATAGTAGATCCTCGCTGACCCCCTAGGTTTAATGTGGAGGTTTTAAAGAGGTCCCGCGGGGCAAAAAAAATAAAAATTTTTGTTTGTTTTTTTTCGTGGTTAGCGCCCGGTACGCGAACCGGGAAGCGTTCTGGGGAGCGTACTACAATGAAAAATGAATGATAGACTTTTCAAATGCTGTATGTTAATTGATTGTTGGTTTTGTTGATTATTTATTTATTTTTATTTTTTTTTTAAGCATTTTTTATTGTGTTTCATAATTTATTAAACTTTCTAACATTTCATTGTCAGAAATTTCATAATTATCATGGAATATACATTGTAGTCTCTGAGGTTGTAAAATGTCCTCATTTGCAAGGAGGTTATCTACTGCTTGTACACATTGCAGTAGTTCTTGGTCCCAAGTTTCATCCATAAATTCAATCTCATTTGGATCAATGATTTCTGTGTTGGACTCTGGAAGGACAATTTCAAATGAAATTTTTTGTTCACTTTCCATTTTCCCTGAAATTTGCATAAAAAAAATATATATTAGTAGAGGTAGGGCACTGTTGGGATTAATTTTAGATAGGCAGTTTTTAACAGTGAATTTATCTTTGGGCAGTGTATAGTATCAGAGTGGAAGTAGGAATATAAAAAAGTGTATCTAAATTTATAAGTACTACAGAGGGATAGTATATAACTAACAGAAAAAGTTTGCCATATTAACTTAAAGTGCACAATATACTTCAGTTTTAAAAATAACAACTTACCTTTAAAAAGAAGTTGAAGTTATTAATGAAAATCCTATTGAAATGTACACCAGGAAGTAGTAGTCAAAATGGCTGTGTTTCCTTCTCTTCCTTTATATATATTCGGGTACATAACCAATCAAATGTCAGGTAAAAAAAAGTAGAAAATGAAAGTAACATTTTAATTGGTTGTCAATTCCAACACTTCAGATGTGTTTTGTGAAGTAATTTACCTCACGGTATTTAGAGAGGTCTACAGGCTAAATGGCTAAATGGAATTCCAATCAAATTTGTGAAAATGGTAGGGATTGGTATGTAGTATGAGCTAATCTATATTTGGTGAAATTGTCTCAAGTGGCTTTTGTGTGAACTACTTTCCCACCTTTTTTGATGGTGCGCTTCCCAGGGAGCGACCCGGTACGCGAACCGTTGAGCGCCCCGGTTCGCGGACCTTAAGCGTTCCGGGAGTCCACCATTTTGTGTTTCGGTCGAATTAAGATACAAGATGGAGGGCAATTAATGTTCGGAATGGGTAGAAGGGGGCACGGTAGAGTTATCTTGACCCCCTAGGTTTTCTGAGGGTGGCTGAGGAGGTTTATATGTGCGAAAAAAAAAACATTTTTTTTAAAAATTTCGCGAGGTTAGCTCCCGGTACGCGTACCGGGTAGCGCCCCAGGGAGTGTACTTTGTTGAAAATTAGTGAAAAAAGTTAGAGTAAAATAATAATTGTGAGTGATTAGATGTAGGGTAGCTCTGAGAAGAGCTTTTGGGTTTATGGTACATTTAGGTACTTATAAGTAGGTACCAATGCACATTTTTAAATTCAGAGTGAAAATTCTGTTGCCCTCATCTGAGAAGTGAACTCCATCTCCTCTGTAGATATCTTGCATGTAGTAACGCAAGTTATTGTTGTACAGGGAGCCCATTCCATGGTCTCTCATGTAAGCTGAAACAGATTTGTTTACATGCTTCCTCGACTTCTCAATTTGTGGACAAAATTGGTTTGACCACCTCCATTTCTGTCTTTGGCATATATTTGAATATACCAAGGCAGTCTGAGGAAAAAGTGCCATTAATTGCTCAAAGGTGTCCTTTAAAAGCATTTCCAGACCTACACCAGTCAAAGTGCCCAAGTCATTACCTCCACAGTGCACAATTAACAGGTCAGGTTTTGGCAAATGCATAAAGGTTTTCACCAATGGTATCAATTGGTGACATTTTAATCCTCTGTGGCCAAACCACTTAATTTCCACATCTTGTAAATTGAGGTTAGGTAAATTCCTGCTTTCAACGTACCTTTGAGCCCAGTGAATATAACTATGACCAACAATCCAGACAGAAAACATGGTGAGAGAAGGTTCTCCTGCAGTCAGATGAAGTGTGGCAATGAAATGGCAGTTGAAAAAATGAGAGTTTGAAATGAAAAAAACTGTGGAGTTTCTGTGTTCATGAAGCAGTAACAGTGATTGGTGGATTTTGATTGATGAAAACAGAAAGTTAGGGTGTACAGATGTGTTGTTTGAGAGATGTATTTTGAGTGGTCAATAAAAAATCATTAAATGAAAGAAAGCACTGGATATGCAGGTGCACTGAGAGTTCAGAGTTCAATTGCAACATTGTTGTGTGAACTTGCAAACACCAGAGTTTCTCCAAGAGGTGGTTGCTATGGAAAATAGGCAGAAAGGGCAGAGGGGGAAGGGTTTTCATTTGAAAAAAAGTGAGGGAAGAGTTTTGATTGGGTGACATGAGAAATATGTGTGAAGAATTACAGCATTTCTGTGCTTTTGATAGCTGCAGACTCTGGAGTGCATACCTTTTGCTCTGCTGAAGACAAATTGGTGTGTTTCTTAGACTGTTTTCAAACTCAAAGTATTTGCTAAGGTGAGAAAATATTTCTTTATTTTAGATAGAGAATAGTGTGCTTTAAGGAGAAAATTATGATTTATGTGGCGCAAATTGCTTGTAAATATGCTCTCACATGTCCATGGAAAATTTTGATTTTGAATGTTTGTGTTACATAGCCATGTTAAAAGTGACCCAACCATGCTGGAAAGTCAATCAAAAAATGATTTCATGTGTTTTAATGACATTTTAAGTCATTTTCTCATGTGCAGTGTTTAGAAATTATGATTTGAAAATCGTTTTTGTGGAAAAGGAATTGTTTTTAAATTCATGACAAGGATATAATGGTGTATGGTTCTTTATAAGGCAATTGACTGTCCCTGATGTTATTTTTCTCATTTTAGTGTAAGACCTTTCTCTGTGGCGCAAATTGCTTGTAAATATGCTCTCACATGTGCATGGAAAATTTAGATTTTGAATGTTTGTGTTAAATAGCCATGTTAAAAGTGACCCAACCATGCTGGGAAGGCAATCAAAAAACGCTTTCATGTGTTTTAATGACATTTTAAGTCATTTTCCCATGTGCAGTGTTTAGAAATTATGATTTGAAAATCGTTTTTGGGGAAAAGGAATTGTTTATAAAATCATGACAAGGACATAATGGTGTATTGTTCTTTATAAGGCAATTGACTGTCCCTGATGTTATTTTTCTCATTTTAGTGTAAGACCTTTCTCTGTGGCGCAAATTGTGTGTAAATATGCTCTCACATGTGCATGGAAAATTTTAATTTTGAATGTTTGTGTTACATAGCCATGTTAAAAGTGACCCAACCATGCAGGAAAGCCAATCAAAAAACGCTTTCATGTGTTTCAATGACATTTTAAGTCATTTTCTCATGTGCAGTGTTTTGAAATTATGATTTGAAAATCGTTTTTGGGAAAAAGGAATTGTTTTTAAATTCACGAGAAGGACATAATGGTGTATGGTTCTTTATAAGGCAATTGACTGTCCCTGATGTTATTTTTCCCATTTTAATGTAAGACCTTTCTCTGTGGCGCAAATTGCTTGTAAATATGCTCCCACCTGTGCATGGAAAATTTTGATTTTGAATGTTTGTGTTACATAGCCATGTTAAAAGTGACCCTACCATGCAGGAAAGCCAATCAAAAAACGCTTTTATGTGTCTTAAGGACAATTTAAGTAATTTTCCCATGTGTAGTGTTTTGAAGTTATGATTTGAAAATCGTTGTTGAGGTAAAGGAATGTTGTTAAAATTTATGTGCGCCATATGCCCCCAAATTTCTTTTTTAGGGTTGCAGCAGGGTGTTCTTGAGACACCCCTGCACCTTTGGAATAAATTCCTAATTTGTGATGAGCAAATTGTTAATCGCAAATTGCACCTTCATTTATATGAGCCTCCTAGCCCATGGAAATGAATGGGTAATTTGCAATTAGCAATTTTCTCATCGCAAATTTGGAATGGTAAAGAATCGCTATTTATTCCTTAAAATTCGCTTTTTTGGAAATGCAAAATAGTTATATGATACATATGGCGGTTGATGTCTAACAAGATAAGAAGCTTAGGGATACATTTATGATGACTGGCGCAATGAAGTAGAAATCACTTACTTCATTGGTAGGCCTTTACATGAATTATCTCCTCTGTATTCTTCATCAAGCGTAACTTTAATCTGCAATCCTGAGTAGGCCTCACCTTAAACAAACCTCTGGATAGGCCACATCCTATTGTCATCCTGAATTAATCATTTAAAATGCTAGGGACAGATTTATGATAGGTGTATACCTCTTTTGTGCCACTTAGAAAACATTGTCCATGGGGAAATGACTTAAAATGTCCTTAAGACACATGAATGTGTTATTTCAAAACGTTTGCAATTTTTTTGGGTCACTTTCAACATGGCTATGTGACTGAAACAGTCAAAATCTAAATTTGCAATGCACAGGTGGGAGCATATTTACAAGGAATGTGCTTCATGGGGAAAGGTCTTATAATGTAATATGGGAAAAATGACATTAGAGACACTGAAATGCCTTATAGAGAAGCATACACCATTATGTCCTTGTCATAAATTTGCAAACCATTACTTTTCCCCAAAAACGATTTTCAAATTATATTTTGAAAACACTGCACATGTGGAAATTACTTAAAATGTCAATAATTCAAAATTTGCGATTCCTTAAATGCAATGTATCAAAAAAAAAATATGTAAAAAATGATATTAAGGATTTGGAAACTACCACCAACTTCTAGTTTGTGGTAATTTGCGAATTCTTTTCAAAAAGCATTTTTTTCACAAAAAAAAAAGGTCCCATATGACGCCCATACATGCCATTAGGGCATGTAGGTGTGCCATGTGCTCTCAAATTTCTTTTTCAGGGGTGCAGCAGGGTGTTCTTGAGATACCCCTGCACGCTTGAAAAAAATCCTATTTTGTGATGAGCTAATTGCTAATCACAAATTGCAACCTTAATTCCTATGAGCCTCCTAGCCCATGGAAATGAATGGGTAATTTGCTATTAGCAATTTGCTCATTGCAAATTAGGAATAGTAAAGAATTGCTATTTATTCCTTAAAATTTGCTATTTAGGAAATGCAAAATAGTTTGATGGTACATATGGTGGTTCATCTGTAACAAGATAAGAAGCTTAGGGATACATTTATGATGACTGGTGCAATAAAGTGCACATTACTTACTTCATTGGTAGTCCTTTATATGTATTATCTCCTCTGTATTCTTCATCAAGCGTAACTTTAATCTGCAATCCTGAGTAGGCCTCACCTTAAACAAACCTCTGGATAGGACACACTTTATTGTCATCCTGGATTAATCATTTAAAATGCTAGGGATAGATTTATGATAGGTGTATGCCTTTTTTCTGCCACTGTGCGTCACTTTTATGATGCAGCGGTGGTGCAAAATATTTGCTATGAGGTGACAACATTAAAAATTGATGCATTTAGGCAGATATGTCATGGTGTAAAAAAAAAACGTACCACATAAAACCCAATCAGCAGTAATGCAAAAGATGCACCATGTCGCAAGACAGGCCTCACTTGGGGCCATATGTATCAAGCTAATTAGCATTTGCAAAGATCAAAATTCTATGAATTTCGGCCTTTGCGAATGTTAATTAGACAAATGGTATGTATCAAACAACTTTGATGCAAAATAAGGAGTAGCAAAATTTGCTATTCCTTATTTTGCGATTGCACTGAAGCATTTGTAAATTTTGTGACTACTTAAATGCAATGTATCAAACAAAAACTATGTAAAAAATGACATTAAGGATTTGGAAACTATTGTGGTAAATTAGTGGTAATTTGTAAATTCTTTTCAAAAAGCTTTTTTTCAAAAAAACAAAAGGTGCCATATGACGCCAACACATGCCCTTAGGGCATGTATGCGTGCCATATGCCCCCAAATTTGTTTTTCAGGGGTGCAGCAGGTGTTCTTGAGACACCCCTGCACCCTTGGAAAAATTCCTACTTTGTGATGAGCAAATTGCTAATCGCAAATTAAACCTTCATTCATATTAGCCTCCTAGGCCATGGAAATGAATGGGTAACTTGCAATTAGCAATTTGCTCATCGCAAATTAGGAATGGTAAAGAATCGCTATTTATTCCTTAAAATTCGCTATTTAGAAAATGTAAAATATTTTGATGATACATATGGCAGTTCATCTGTAACAAGATAAGAAGCTTAGGGAAAGATTTATGATGAGTGGCGCATCACCAGGGATGTGACAGTCATCCTGCGCCACTGCTCCGCCACCCATGTTGTGCTGCATTTACAATGCGGCGCAGCATGGGGCAAAAACGGCACAGATGCGTGACGCATCTGTGCCGTAAAGGTGGCGCATTGCTGGAGTTGTATCGCAAGTGCGATGCAGCTCCAGCAAGGCTCAGGGGTGCCCCATCTCCACAATGCTGCGTCAAGACCTATGCCAGCTTCAAGCAGGCGCAGGGTTTTGACGCAGCTTTCTCCTATCTGATTGTAAGTAGTGTGTTATGTTTTTGATCACTATTACTGATTTACTGTTTGATAATAATGTTTATTAACATTTTTTATTATATTTTTCCTCAGATTCAACTGCAGATCATTTCAAGATTTCAATATGCCTACAATACAAAGACAGATAAAGGCTGCAAAACGTCAAAGACAGCAGGAGAAAAAAAAAACGCAGCAGTCCTCTAACAAAAAGATTTCTCAAGCCACGAAGAAAGCACCGGGTAAGAGCTCTAAATATTTCATAAGAAATATTTGTAATAAAAAAAATATTACTACAGAAAATGTTTCAGTCCATAACACGAGGAGTAAATCAAATGGAAAGAAAAGGACAATGGAAAATGTTACTGCTAGAGCAAGAGATAAATCTGTGCATGATAGTAGAAGGAAACAACAGTTTAGGGAGATTCGTAAACGAATGTTCCGCAACAGGATAATTGGCAATTTGTTAAAAAATATTAAGAAAGGTCAACAGAAACTAGTTTTTTATAAGAGAAAAAAAAAAGTTGAGAAAGTTATTGATCAGGCATTTGAAATTAAACGTAAGTTATTTATTTTGATAATCAATAGAATTAGGAAGCTAAACAAGGCAATTTTTGATTTCAAAAGAAATAGTAGATGGAAGAGAATAGTTAATCGTAGTAATTTTTGTGAAGTTTTTTCTGGAGAATGGATGCATAGTTCAAGCTGTGAGGCATTTTTTAATGAAGAGAGTTATTTCCAGGATAATGATTTGGTGCATGCAGTTGACATCAGTGGTCGTGCTTATGAAGTGAAAGATGGTTGTCCAGTTGAAAAAGAAAAACTTGTGACAACAGAGGCAGAAGAGTTGTTAGGTAATGAGGTTTTAGGAAGACGTGCTAAGGGTCCTGTGTACACCTGGAAGTGTAGTAGTATTTGCAGTGTGCGACAGGATTCCATCAATTTGCTTTGTGATTTTGTACGGTCATTTAACAAAAAAAGTTTGAAGCAGAAAATGAGGTTGTTGCAAGAATTAGATCCTTGCAGAGTAAGAGAAGTGACAGGTTTGCATGGTCATTCACTGGCTTGTCTTTCCAGGAGAGTATGCCAGAGTGTTTTTCATCATTTCAGGATGCTAGCAGTGCATCATAACAAAGTGAGGAAATTAGTTAGAATGTTGTATTATGCTAAGAGTCCAGCAATTATGCTGAAACAATTATGCGCTGCTCTTTTGCATGGTTCGAAAATAGATGTGAAGAATATATGTGAAGAAATTGAGTTTTGTTACTTTGGAAGTAAAGAGGAGAATGTTGAAATTGAGCAAGAAGTAGAGGGTCATTTGGAAGATAGTGTACATGTTTCCAGTACAGATAATTTCCAGAGGGAAATTGCGACGTTTGACATGAAATCAAGTGAGAGGCCTAATTTCACTTGTGTGTGTTGTAGACGCACTTATTATAAGAATCAGACTAAGTTAGTGGATTTATATGCAAAAAGTGAAAGGGAAAATAATAGTGAATGGAAGGATTTTGCAACATACTTGATGGTAGAAAATTGTTTTGATTTGGGATTGGATCAACGTGTGTGTACTTATTGTTGTAACAAATTAAAACAAAACCAGATGCCTGCTAGAGCAGTTCATAATAATCTGGAATTGGTTGAGATTCCTTCTGAATTGAAGGACTTAAATACTTATGAATCTATTTTGAATCAAAGTATCCATCCCTTTCAGGCTATTGTAAGAATGGAGCCAAAGACAGGGAAATTGCCTCCATCAGATTTACAGAGAGGATTAAAGGGAAGAGTTGTTTATTTGCCTCTAGATTTGAAGAAAAACATTAACACAATTGGAGTAGAAAAAGTGGAAGAGGAACCTCTGGTTATCTTAGTTAATGGGGTTCCGACAAAGAATAAGAAAATATGGCAAGATTTAGTAGATGTTAGGAAAGTTAAAAAGGCAACATTGTATTTGAAAAAAAATAATAAATACTATAAGAATGTATATGTTGCAGAAGAGGAAGTAAGTGAGGAAGAGGATAGCGATTTGTGTGCTGGTCAAATTGAGAAAGTAGAACCCTCTACTAGTGAGGAAATATATGAACATTATAGTGTTCATCCTTTGCATTCCAAGGAAGTCATGGGGAATGCTATTGAGTTGTTTCAAATGAAACAAGCCAAAGGGAGTCCCATTAGTGTTTGGGAGGAAAGTTTGGAAGCTCGGTGTTTCCCACAGCTTTTTCCAACAGGTCAGGGAGGAAGATATGATGAGCGACCTCATCAAATTCCTGCTTCTGAATACCGGACTTTGCGATTGTATGCAGGAGATGCTAGGTTTCGACAATGCATTCCTTATTTGTTTCATCTCCTGTTTGAAAGCGATCTGTCTGGACTGTCATATGCAGTGAACCACATCTTGAAAAGTGGTATACACATGCAAAACATCTCGGCAAGTGATTTTATGGATAAAGTGAATGTCCAAGATAGTATTTTGGATTCTCACCTGATTAATCTCATGGCGTGTCAGCGTGGTACTAATGAGTACTGGTACCGTCGTCATGGTGATTTAAAATGTATGCTGAGGAACTTAGGTACTCCCACATGGTTCCTCACTCTGAGTTGTGCCGAGTATGGCTGGGAAGACTTACTTCAATTTCTACGAGAGGCAAATGCTAACGTAGATAACATCGAATTCAAGACACCCGGAGAACTGTGCTCTTTGGATCCAGTCAATGTATGTAGGTACTTCAATCATAGATTTGAAGCTATGATGTCTTTCATCATGAATAAGAAGAATCCACCTCTTGGAGAGGTGTTGGATTTCTTCTGGAGAAAGGAGTACCAAGCAAGAGGTGCTCCTCATATACATATGTTGCTGTGGATCAAGGATGCACCTAAATTTGGAACGGATCCAGAAGACTCAGTGATGAGTTTCATCCAACAGTATTCTACGTGTGCTGTTCCAAACGCAAAGGAGAAGAAAAGCCTAAGAGAAAAAGTTCTGCGTTTCCAAAGCCATCGATGTGGAAAGTACTGCCGTCGTAAATTCCGAAACAAAGACAAGTTCTACACCAAATGTCGTTTCGGCTTTCCACGACCGGTGATTTCTAAAGGAAGAGTAAACAGTTTGATGTCTTCGCTGCGACATAATGTGATGAAGAAATCACCTAAAAACACATACAATTTGAAGAGGAATGAAGAGTCCAAGTACATCAACGACTACAACCCGGTGATTTTGTCCATGTGGAATGCTAACATGGATATACAGTTTGTGGCTGATAACTGTATGGCTCTGGCTCGGTATGTGACGTCTTACATCACCAAAAAAGAGAAGACAGAATTGAAGGATATGTGGGAGGACATTTCCCATGAAAAGAGCCTCAGCAAGAAGTTGTACAGTTTCAGTCTGAAGATGTTGTCGCATCGAGAAATCGGAGCGTACGAATGTTCTGACCGGTTGTCTTCAGCAAGTCTCTATGCCAAGTCCAGGAGTATCGTTTGGGCGAGTCTTGGTCTTGCTGCAACGCGTAATCGAGTTCTCAAACCTGTGCGGGAAATTGAGTATTTGGCGGAAAAGGAGCCAAACAGTACCGACATTTTGAAGACAAACATGTTGGATACATATTATCCAAATCGAAGCAGTCACCTAGAGAATGTTTGTCTGTATGAGGTTCTGCAAAATTACATATTCAAGAGGAACATCAAAGAAGATACTGAGAAAGGAGTGTATGCTGTAATAGGAAGTGAGGGATGTCTGGTCAAGCAAAGAAAATGCCACTTGATAAACCATCGAAAATTGAGTGGCGAATCTCCTGAAAAAAAGGAGTTTTTCTATTTAGCACTTTTGCAACTTTTCAAGCCTTGGCGTGCAGAAGAGGAACTGCTTGGAGATTTCCTCTGTTACGAAGACTCTTTCAATGCCGCCAAGGAGACCATAGAATGTCCTGCTTTTCCCAAATATGTAGAAATGTTGAATGCGGAAATTGAGCAGGAAGCAACGATTGCAGCCGAGATTGCCAGAGACAGTTCTCAGGACAGTCAGAGTTCTGCTTCATTGAGTCAGGATCCACTAGGAGGACCTCTTATTGAAAATGAAGCTGCCACTGCTATGAATGAAGTGGAAAGAGCCATGGCACATGCTCAAGAGGATGCGGTTAACTTAGAAGAGTTGGAAAGGCAACTCAACGTTGAGCAGAGGAAAATATATGACGAAGTTACCATGCAAATTGATCATGGATTAAGTCATGATAAGAAAGAGTGCTCATGTACGCCGTTGAAGCCTGTCCGACTGTACGTGAGTGGAGAAGCGGGAACTGGAAAAAGTTTCCTCATTAAAGCAATTTCATGCTATTTGCAGGAAAGGACAGAGTCATCGCTGTCTTGTGTTGTCACTGCTCCAACTGGACTGGCAGCACATAATATTAAAGGGATTACTTTACATCGTTTACTGATGCTGCCAGTGGAGCATGACAACAAATTAGAATATCACAAGCTATCTGGAGATGCTTGTTTTGAAGTTTCAAGAATCTTGAGGAAAATGAAACTTCTTATCATTGACGAAGTAAGCATGGTTTCCAATGTCATGCTTGCCTTTGTGCATTTGAGGATGCAAGAAGTTCTCAAAACAGAGTATGATGTGTTATTTGGTGGCAAACACATCATTGTTTTCGGAGATCTTCTGCAGCTGACACCAGTGAAAGGGCAACCTGTGTTCAAAATGCTCACGCATGAAGATACCAGGAAGTGCCTAGGCAGCATTGGCAACGTCAATATATGGTTAAACTTCAATTATGCTGAACTGCATGAAAATATGCGTCAGGCGAAGGATGAAGTTTACAAGACTATTCTACAAGATGTTAGAATTGGAAAAGTGACTGAGCATGGGAAAGAAGTTTTAAATGCACGATTACTGTCAAATTTATATCCAGAACAAGATGTTGTGCCTGAGAATATTTTTCAGAAAATTACTGAAAAGAAATCTGGAATATGTTTGATGCCAACTCTTGCAGAATGTGCCAAATTTAACAACAAAATGTTGCATTTAGAAAAGCAAGAGATTGTGAAACTGGAAGCTATTGATAGAGTAGAGCATATGGGATCAACAATTATTTTGTCTGAGAATCTGAAAACTAAATTGGATTCATTAGAGAAGAGTATATCTAAAACTGCAGGTTTTGAAAAGACTCTGAATGTGTGCTTGAACTGCCGTATAATTTTAAGAAGGAATTTACATGTTGAAAGAGGTCTGGTAAATGGATCAATGGGTAATGTTGTTGATTTTGTGAAATACAGAAATAGAGATGGAATTGAATTTTTAAAAATTAAATTTGATGGCATTGAGGAAGTACAGCTAATTGCTCGTTGTTCTGCTAGATTTTTGCTTGTAAAAGACTTATATGTTCGCCGTAAGCAGTTCCCTGTTTGCTTGGCATATGCGGTGACAATCCATAAATCGCAAGGTTTAAGTGTAGACAGTGCATTGGTGAATATTGGCAGTTCTGTGTTCAAGGAGGGTATGGCATATGTGGCATTGTCACGAGTTAGAACTTTATCGGGATTGTACTTGATTGAGTGTGATGTCAGAAACATTTGTGCAGATCTAGATTGTGTTAAGGAATACAATAGGTTAAGAAGAGAGTATGCGCCACATTTGCCTCAGTTTCCTTTGTTTGAGAAACGTCTGGTAGGCCGGAAACGAAGAAATGAGAACAATACTGGGGAGGTTGTAGCAAAAAGACAAAAAGTGAATGAACCTAAAATTACAAGCAGAAACAAAGAGGATTCTGTTGAAGATGTTGTTGGTTTTCAGTTTGAAAACAGTTCTGGTGTCAACTGCTATGCTAATGTAGTAATTAATGTTTTGTTTTCTCTAAAAAATGTAAAAGAAGAGATTGTGGTCAATTCTGATCAAAGATTTTGCAGTTTGTTAAATTCTGTGTTAGAGAAATGTACCACTGATAGAAGAAACATAGAAAGTGTGTCTGAAATTAGAAATCTGTTAGATAGATGTTCAGGCCAAACACAATTCTCTCAAAATATTCAGCAAGATTGTCAGGAGTTTTTAATGTATATGCTTGATGTATTACATGCTGAAGGTGTAGATGTAGATCAGCTGTTTGGGCTTTCTTATCAATGGCAGCATGACTGCGAGAACTGTATGGTATCAAGTACTACTAGTGTAGACTCAGAAAGATTTATATATTTAACTTTGCCAGACAGTAAATCAGTCTCCTTTAATAAGCTAGTAAAAGCTGCTAATCACAACATGGAGTGTAGCCAATGTAAATCTGAAATGATGTCCACATTATTTATACGAACATATGGCCAGTACGTCATTTTAATGTTCCAACGATGTAGGACTGATGGAACAAAATTGACAACTTTAATAAAAAAATGTGTAGCTTCGCAGTTGTCAATATCAGGAAGGACTTTTGTAACTACAGCAATTATATATCATGACGGCCCTTCAATAACATCAGGACATTACACAGCTTATTTAAAGTCTAGAAATGGCTGGTCATTCTGCAATGATTCTGTTTTAGTTTTCAAAAAAAAATTGCAGTATGACCTTAAAAACTCTTACCTGGTGTTTTTAAAACCAAAATTTTAGGGAAATAATCTCGGGATGTGCTCTGTGGAATTTCAAGAAGTTCTAATGGCTCCTACACAATTTGGCCTTGAGGATAAGTGTAGTTCAGAGACATAACTTCTAATCATAGGACTGGACATCATGGAGATATATGTGCACTTTGAATGAGTTCAGAAAAACTGTTTCTTTTCATAAGCTAATTGAAGCAGCCAATCAAAACATGGAGTAGAGGGAATGTAAGTCTGCAATGCTGTCTACTGTTTTACATTGCTTTGTGATTAAAAGTGATGTAGAGAATTAAATAATTGTAGTACTCATAGAGGTAGTGTAAGTCTGCTTCATATTAAGCAGTATCAGTGTCATAGGAAATGTAGAACATGACTGAGCAAGAAGGGGAAGATATTACTATTCCAGGATTGTGAAAATGATCTTCAACATTTTAATTGTGAAAGTTGCGGAAATGCCAAATGATGGGATTGGCTTACAAGAAATCCAAGAGTTATAAATATCTCTGACTAGATTTGGCCTTGTGGAAAATAGTGGTAGAGAGCAAGAAGTCATTTATTGCATGTAACGTGTTTTTAAAAACGATGGAGGTTTTCTTTCAGAAAGTGGCGGGCTGAAAGTAATAACAGCACAAAAGAGTGTAAGCTGTTCATAGGACATCCTTGGACGTCATGGAAAGTAAGTTAACTTTAAGGAGTTCTGAATTTTAATTTCTGATGTTGTATGGGTTTTTTAAACACAATCATTTTGATTGTGTTTTTTTTTCCCCGCTGTTACATGATGAATACCTTCAAGTCACTGTTTTTAGTGAATTTTGATACATTCTGAGAACAGCAAAAATAAACCATTTAACATGTATAATTAATTCTGTACTGTTTGCATTTATGATGTATATGTAGAACTGTGTAGGAGGCATGGAGAAGGTGAGTTTTCTGTAAGTGTTAAATTTATTGCATGCAGTGCTGCACTTCTACGTATTCTTTCATATGCTGGACTACATCTGCACAATGAGATACCTAAGCAAAGGAAACACAAGTGATGTGATTGTGAAATGAGCAAAATAAATTGCACATATTTCAATTACATCACCTGTGTTTCCTATCATTATGAATCACATTGTGCAGATCAAGTTTAGGTCTGTCCAGGGAAACATAGGAGGTTTCTACTTTGTTGAAGAGTGCAGTGGACATGACTCACTTCATTGGTAGACTTTCACAGATATTATCTCCTCTGTACACTTCAACAAGTGTAAATCTCATCTTGAACTCTGAGTAGGCCTCACCTCAAACAAATCTCTGGATAGGAGACATGTTATTGGCATCCTGAAGCGACACTTTTCTGAAACAAGAGCAATGCAAAAGATGCACCATGTTTTAAGATAGGCCTCACTTCATCTGCATCAAGATACTGTTAGTTTAAAATGTATATCTTTAGGATTGTGTAGAGGACCTGGAGAAGCAGAAGCTTCTGTCAGTGTCAAAGTTGTTGAAAAACTATTTGTCCTTCAATATTTTCCCTTGTCTTTTGTAATTTTTAAATACATGTTTTAATATTTTTCAAATGTTGGTTCTCTCTTTCACAGATTGAAAGTATAAAAATAAAATGTGATTAATTTAACGGCAATTACAAGGTAAATAGTTGTACTCTTTTCGTTACATTTCTATCACATTCACCTACTATTAGATCCACTGCTTCACTTCTTTAATCCTCAGTTTCCTGCCTTTGCTACTTTCCTCATTCCTTTCTCTATTACCTACTTACTCAACTCCTTCCACTCTTTTTCTCAGTCCCTCTGTTCTCATAGTTCCTCAGTCTTGTTCACTCACTCCATCTCTATTATTCTTAGTGTCTGTGAATTACTTTCCCACCTTTTTTTTTGGACCGCTTCCCGGGAAGTTGCCCGGTTCGCAAACCAGCAGCGTTATGGGAGTCCACCATTTTGTGTTTCGGTCGAATCAAGATACAAGATGGAGGGCAAATAATGTTCAGAATGGGTAGAAGGGGGCACGGTAGATGTATCTTGACCCCCTTGGTTTTCTGAGGGTGGCTGAGGAGGACCATAGTTCTTCACTCTTGTTCACTCTCTCTGTTTCTATTAATGTCACTGTTTATGACTGATCAAAAAATTTTTTTTAAAAAAAGAACAGTAACTATAAGGGAAGGAAACAGACAGTTATGTTAAAAGAAAGACAGCTATAGGGAGTAAACTAAGGATACTGTTACCTACAATCCACTGCTGTTGATGTTACTGACCATGTCATGAATGATGTAATATGTGACATCATCAGCAGTGGATTGTAGGTAACAGTATCTCTTGTTTACTCCCTAACGCTGTCTTTCTTTTCACATAACTGTCTGTTTGCTTACCTTATACTTACTGTTCTTTTTTTTAAAAAATATTTTTTTTGGTTAGCTTCCGGTACGCGTACCGGGTAGCGCTCCGGGGAGCGAACTAAGAGAAATAGAGGTTGGCAGAGTTCCAAATATTCTACCAATTTTTTTATAATGGGGAGTTAGTTCTGAAAAGAACTTTTTTTTTTATGTTTTTGTTGTTTTATATTTTTTTTAGTATTTTTTGAACATTTTTTTACTTTTTTTGTATTTTCTGAACGTTTTTAAAAAATTTTTGGTTTTTTTGGGGGGGGGGGAACAAAAACGATCCATTGTAAAGGGCTCAACAGGAGCAACAAAAAAAAAAGAATTTATTTTTTGGGGCGTCTCGGACAAACATTAACATGATTTTGAATAGCTCGCAAAATCAAACTGATGCTACTTTCCCTGTAGCAGATGAAAGCGCCACATTCCACGCACACTTGCTTTACGTGCCCAAACAACATTTGGATGTTTGCGATCATCTCCCTCGCCTCTGGTCCCGACACCTCTGGAACAACCGATCTTCTTGCCATTGGGAGGGGATTTTGTTGCTCGTCACGTAGCTGGGCAGCACTATAATTATTTGGGTGCCACCTACTCATATGCCGATGCATAGTGTGATTGCCGTAACTGTATTTTTTATCAGTTCCCCTTGACAATCTATCACCGCATATACGGCAAAACACGTAGCGTGCATTCACTTTTTTTTGCCCCTCAGGAATTCTATAGAATTGCCAGATGTAATTCTCCTTTCGATTGTACCTCCTGGGCTCCTCTGGCAAAAACCTTGGCTCTTCCTCCTCTTCCTCCTCTTCCTGTTCTTCCTCTTCTTGCAAAATTACTTCTGCAGGTGGTCCTCTCTTTCTTGGATTTGGTGGAGGTGGTGGGTTAGCACCAGCTGAAGCTACTAATGAAGCCATCTCAAAGTCTAAATAAAGGGTCTTTCTCTCACCAAGATGAAAGTCAGAGTGAGGAAAGAAGGAGGGGTTTTCATCATTTGGGAAAAACAAAAGTTCTAAACCAATGAAAAGTGTTCATTTTAGATCACATGACCTAGTATTACATCATTAGGAAACCAAAAGTGAAATGAACCAATGAAAAGTGTTATTACCGAGTCACATGACCTGCTGTGTTTACGTTACGCGGTCGGCGCCGCGCCGCGGATCGCTTCCGGTTCGCGTACCGCTGCGCTTCCGGGTACGCGAACGTAGCACGTAATATGACGTATTACGCGAGAACGCGAAACGTCATGCTGACGCGACGCGTCACGATGTTGTTTTGGAACGCGAGAGGTGCGCAAAAGGAACGTTTACCGGTTCGCGTACCGGGTCGCGCCTCCGGATTGAGCTAACGGGAAGCTAACCGGTACGCGTACCGGGAGCGAAAAAAAAAAAAAAAAAAAAATTGTATTAAAAACATGTAAAAAATATTTTTCTATTTAAAGAATAATACATTGTAAAGGTTTTGATATTAGCTATTAAAAAACCAATGAAATTCACTGAAAAAACCATAGGTTATAGACCATATATAGTTAGGAATTAGCATTTACAAAACCTTGAAAATTCACTGAAAAAACCATAGGTTATAGACCATATATAGTTAGGGATTAGCATTTAAAAAACCTTATTTTACTCACACAAAACCATTGAAATTCCATATATAGTTAGTTGTACTAACTATATATCACGCACCCGCAATCCACTGCTGATGATGTCACATATTACATCATTCATGACATGGTCAGTGACATCACTGATGACATCACTGATGACATCTCAAATGACATCACTGATGACATCACTGATGACATCTCAAATGACATCACTGATGACATCACTGATGACATCTCAAATGACATTACTGATGACATCACTGATAAAATCATTCATGTGATAATACGATGAACCTCTTCAGACTCTAATATAACCTTAGATACACTCAGTGTAAACACAGACTCACAGATTGTCACTCATCCATGAAGTTACACACACACCTAGACAGTCATGCAAACAATCAATCACACCTCCATTTCCTTAACTATACAGTTAAACACACCTTACTTATTCAAACATATACTAAAACATATTTACTCACTTATACAATCCTGGATACAAGTTCACAATGATCCATACAGCCACTCACACATTCACTGGCTCTTATGCACAGTTATTTATATATGTCAACTCTCACATGTATTGTATTTTACATATGTACTTAATTTGACATGTAGCACTGAGATATCTATTCACTCACCAATACAGTCATGCACACAGTCAACCGCCCATACAGCTGTTTCCAACATGCACTTTTGAACCCATACATCTATGCACAGAGTCATACACTTCCCAGCCACCCACACAAACACTCAGTCTCCCATACAAATGCTTGGGCAACCAATCAATAACCCATATAGTTACTCATATAGCTACTGATCAACACATGCAGCAGTTTACAGAACAACAGACATAATGATGCACAAATTAAGACAGTTTAGTCACTAACCCATGCACTCAGTGAGACACATTTAATCACTCACTCATACATTCAGTCATGCACCTACTAAATCCTTCGTCCAGACACTTATACATCGACTCATTCATAAATATGTAAGACATATTTTAACTTTACAGAAAAATACAGTCACTGGATTTTGTCATCAGTGATGTCATCAGTGATGTCATTTGAGATGTCATCAGTGATGTCATCAGTGATGTCATTTGAGATGTCATCAGTGATGTCATCAGTGATGTCACTGACCATGTCATGAATGATGTAATATGTGACATCATCAGCAGTGGATTGCGGGTGCGTGATATATAGTTAGTACAACTAACTATATATGGAATTTCAATGGTTTTGTGTGAGTAAAATAAGGTTTTTTAAATGCTAATCCCTAACTATATATGGTCTATAACCTATGGTTTTTTCAGTGAATATATATATATATATATATATATATATATATATATATATATATATATATATATATACATACATATACATGTAAGCTCCAAGATACGCCAAACAGCGAGTCACTGCAATGAACGGGTGCTGTATTCGCGGCGGCGTGTCCGCGATATTAATGCCTGCTCCAACGTCTTCTCCTCCCATCTGAGAAAACAAACAGCACTCACGGGAACATTTAGCAAAAGGTGGCTTTATTCACGCCTTAGACAGACGCGTTTCGGGAGGAACTCCCTTCTTCTGTGTCAAACATTTGCGCGCTGTGCGGCGACATTTTAAAAAACAACTAACAATCTTAGTAAAACAGATGAGGGACTACGCGCTTTCTGAGAATCCATGGGTGCCATCTTGTAAATACAACCAACACATTATATGCACACTCGTACCGCATTCTCAAGTCAAAATCGCGGATTTGTATTGCACCTTTATCACTCTAAAACATATAGTTTCAGCCTATGTAATCTTGCCGTGGATCGGCAAAGCAACCCATATAGGTTGCCACGTTCCTCATACTGTATTATTGGTATTAGTACAAAAACCCAATAGGTTACCTCACTCAGCAACTAACTTGACTGATCTAAATGTCACATACAACAGTCAATAATTCATTTCTTCTCTAGAGACAAAGTAAAAAATAACAGATCTCTGTCATTCTATCCAGCGATTCCCAATACATTTTACCTTGTATATACCTTTCAAGAAATACCTTAGTTTATCGTCATTACACCACAACTCATTATTGTACATATATTTACTATTGCTATATCCTCAACTTGCTGATTTCATTGTTTAAAGATGTACGGTCAGGTCCTCCCCACTGTTGAGTCCACCCGGTGACTTCGATTGTATGTCCACGATATATCGGGACTCCAGTCTTCTAAGTTTTAGTAACCTGTCCCCCCCTCTTTGGGTATCTGGTACTTGATCTAAACAGAAATACTGTAGGAGATTTCTGTCACTGTTATGTTTAATCGCAAAATGTCTGGCGACAGGATAAGAGAAATCTTTCTTCGCTATTGCCCGCATGTGCTCAAGTATTCTTAATTTGACGGGATTGATGGCACTCCCCACATAATTTAGTTTACAAGGACACCTCAGACAGTATACTGCGTAGTTGGTGTGACAGGACAGGAATTTGGTTATTCTTTTACCTCCCTTCACTCCATTTACCTGGTAAGTTAGTATTCTCCTACTAAAAGCACACGCTTTGCATTTTCCACAAGGAAAAAAGCCCCTTGCTTCCTGTAAAGTACCCTTTGTGTTAATTATGGGATCCAGATGACTATGTACCAGTTGATCTCAAATAGATCTAACTTTCTTGAACGTTATCTGTGGCATGGGAGGTACATCTGAGACAATGATATAATCTGTTTTGAGGACCTGCCAGGGTTTCTTCATGACAGATCTATACCAACCTGCATTCTGAGAGAATGTAGTTATCAATCTAAATCTACCCTGATCTTCACAGGGTTTAGATTTTTTCTCAAATAATTTCTCCCTTGTCATCTGTTCTACTCTCTGCAAAGCATTATCTAGGAGTTCAGCCTTTTATCCCCTCGCTAGAAACCTCGTGGTACTGTCACTTGCTGCCTTTCGAAAATCACTGTCCAATGTGCAGTTACGCCTCAGTCTTAAAAATTCCCCATATGGAATACTCTTGATAAGACTTCGAGGATGACTACTCGAAGCATGCAATGTGCTGTTGCCCGCAGTGGGATTTCTATATAGAGATGTCTTGATTTTGTTGTTGACTATTTCTACACTCAAGTCCAGGTAGCTAGCTGCCACTAAGCTAACCTGTCCCGTGAATTTCAAATTGCAAACATTATCATTAAGTACAGTTATATATCTTTCTGCTTCATCGATCGACCCATTCCAAATTAGAACAGGTCGTCGATGTACCTGTACCATGAAACAATCTTCTCAGACCAGGCCTCATTTATAGGGGCCCAGGCTACCTGCTCCTCCCACCAGCCCACGAATAAATTCGAGTAGCTGGGGGCAAATCAGGAGCCCATCGCCGTCCTTGAGATCTGCCTGAACATCTTATCCTGGCAGAGAAAAATGTTATTAAGAAGGCTATTCTATTCTATTCTATTCAAAGATGCTTTATTCGGTTTGTAAAAAAGTACAACCATATAGCAACAGACAAGATAAGCATCAATAAAGTTACAGTTCAAGAGCAAGCTTCAATTAAAATCTAATCAGAATACCAAGATAAAACACGAAATCCCAGTACAAATAGTTCTGTATAAAATATACATTAGCGACATGTATAAAGCTTAATCACTATCTCATTCTAAAGGTGCATTTGACTATAATAGTAACAATTTATACGGCCTTTGAATATGTGCAAATATGCAAATAAAGTGCCAGGTATTATTACCGTAACAGTAAATGTGCAAATTGGCAAATCAAAAGCAAGGTTCAGTGGCAACCTTCCTAAAGTGCAATATGCAATTTAGCAGCTCTTAATCCAACTATATACAGTGAAGACAGAGTGCAGATGTTATTCCATTGTAGCGGAACATTATATAAAGTAGCAGCAATTTTATCCAACATACATATATGTGCAAATTTAGCATGACAAAGTGCATAGTGTCGACGGCATCTCTTTAAAGTGCACAGTACATTTAGCAGCAAAAAAATATTCATATGATAATTGATTTTCTTACAGAAATACATTTTAAAATGTAAGTGGCCACATGAAAACATACGTCTGCGGTCTCTAAATTAAACAATAGTTGCATCGCTGATTGGATACTATGCATATTGTATTTTAAAAAGATGGGTTTTAGATAAAATTTCCTTAAAGAGATATAAAAAGTACAAGATAGCATAAAATGACAAGTGCTCTGTTTTGATTTATTATCACAAGGGCACGGGCAAGTGCCAGGTTTTTTTGTCACGGGAAAAGCCACGAGGTGATGCACAATTCCTAAACGGAAACGGGTTAACACAAATCGATGGGAAGTAATACTAACTGTTGCTAGGTAAAATTGGAAACCTTCATTAATGTTGTATTGCTGGTAAAGAGTGAATGTACTTTGTTTTTCATATTTTTCCATTCTAGTCCCAGCTGTATACTTCAAAAATGAGACCTTCAGCTCCTGCTTCGATAGTGTGGAACCCATTGTCAAGTTATTAAAAATGTCCAAACCATACAGTATTTTGTACCAATGGTGTATATGGCTCAGCCAAGGGATATTTGATCGTTGGTCAAGTTTAATACAGTCGGTTATTACGTCCTGCGTAAACTTTGTCTCCTCCTTTGCCCAAATTGAACGCCATAGGGACAGGGGACGGAGAGCGATCAAATCATTAACATAGTGCATATCTAGTTCTTTATGTGTTAACTCAATTGAAGCCGAGGCTGGGGCACAGATTAATCGTTTTAAAAACATATTTTCCTTACCCTGGATCAGTTTCGCACTCTGTGCATCATACCCCCAAACTCCGGCCCCATATATAGCTGAGGAAATACATCTTGCGTTAAATAGAGTTAGCATTTCATGAATTCTGCGGTCCCCTATTTTAGCAGCAAATCTAAAAATACAGTTTGTATTCCACGCCATTTTAAAAAGAACACTTTTTTGTTCATTTGACCATCTCCCATCTCCTGAGAAGGTGATGCCTAAATAACAAAAACTGTTAACACATTCTAGTCTCTCCCCTTCCAGAAAAAAGGGCTTGCATTTTTTTAATCTTTTACCACATTATTAAGAAGGCAAAACTTGATCAGTTCCAATAACATCTGATTATGTATTGCATGCTTCAATGCTTTCTTTCTCAAAAAGTATTCCACTGCTTGAAGACCTTGTGTATGGTCTATGCACATATATAGACTAGTGATGTCGAGAGTTATAACACAGTATGATGGTTGCCATTTTAGTTTTTTCAATATATTCAATGAAATCAGCAGTGTCCCTGATGTACGATTTCAAAGTAAGAACTGAATCAAATAAAAAGTGATCCAAAAATTTAGAAAGACTTTCCGTTAACCCCCCCATAGAGGAAACTATGGGTCGTCCTGGAGGTTTGTCCATATTTTTATGTACCTTTGGTAGGTAATAAAAGGTGAGCAGGATTGGGTTATTCGTTTTCAGAAAAAGATATGCGTCCACATCAAGCATATGTTTATCATGCCACTTTTTCAATAGACAATGTAAGTTCTCAATAGTTTCCAGGTACGTTTTCTTGGTTGTTGGTTCATAGCACCTGTCATCGCCAAGTTGTCGCATGGCCTCCTCAATATATTGTTCCCTTGAAAGAAGAACAACATTGCCCCCTTTGTCTGAGGGTTTACAGACGATGGAATGGTCATCCATTAGATCTCTTAGTGCTTTCCTTTGGGCCTTTGTTAAATTATCTGACCTTCTTTTAGATGGTTTCTTTTTTCGGAAATTTATCAGCTCCCTGATGATAAGATCTGAGAAGGTGTTGATTGCATCAGGAGGTAACTGTGGAAGAATCTTGCTAGTAGGCTTCACTCCACTGTTTGGTGCATCCTGTTCAATATCTATGTTCGATAATCTCTGAGTCAGTGTGGTGGGTTCCAATGATTTCTCTCCACTACTTTCTTGTCGGAGATTTTCCAATAATTCACATGCCGTGAGGTCATTCACATTCAAGAGATCTATTTCTCTGTTGTTAATTCTCATGAGTCTATTTTATTTGGGAGTAGGTTTAATTTTATAAAACTTGTGTAGTTTCATTTTCCGAATAAATTTAAAAATATCTATTCTAGTTTGGGTGTATTCAATACCATCATTGGGACAGAAGGTGAATCCTAGTCTTAAAATGGATTCTTCATCAGGTGTCAGAATTCTGTTTGAAATATTTACAATCGTCAGGAGATCCTGGTTATTTACCATCTGGCCCCTCTCTTGCTTCTTGTCACTCTGGCGTTTTGATTTTGTTTCGCTCTCCCTCTTCCCCTTCCAACCACCTCTTCTGGTTTTCCTCCTTCTTCCGGGGGTTTGTTTTTCCCCCCCCATAGCCAATTCTGTCGGATGAGGTTGCACTCCTGTTGAAAAGGAGTTTTCTGTGTTGTACCTGAGGGGCCCGCCACTTCGTCTCCAGATTGTTCTTCTTCTGTGACTTCTGACTCTGAGGTCTCCACCTTCTGTGCAGTTGCCACTTAGGATGCCTGATTTTTGCTTGCCTTGTCCTTACGTGTTTGTTCATATTTCTTCGCGAATGTTAGGACTCTGCCCATGGCATAATCTCTTTCATCGCGATCGAATTTCTCTTGTTTGCGGATTTTGATTTTTGTCTCGTACTTTTCCAACCTTTTCTTCATCGCCAGTCTTAGTTGATCTTGCTGGTCTTTCTCTGAATTCGCAAGTAACTCTTCTTCCAGTGCTTCGATTTCCTTGAGGGTATGATCCCTGTCACTCCATGCGAACTATACCAGGATTTCCAGCATGCCTTTACACGATGATTTAATGTGTGCAGCCCAAGCTTCCAAAAGGAGCGGATCCGGATTTTCAGAAGCTGGAACCGTGAAGATGCGCAAACCTCTCGGGACACTTTGTACCTTAATGTAACTCTGTAATGAGGTACCCTCCCACCATTTGCGCACCTCCCTCTCATATAGTCTCTCTAATTTAATATATTGGTTGGTTAAAGTACTTTTGATGGTAACATTATCCTGAGGAGGTTGCCTGATGTCTGGGATCTTGTTTTTAAACATTCCAACCGCCGCTTCTCTGCGTTCTGTTACATTCAATGTTCCCTCTAATTTTTTTCCTCTGTGTGCGGCAGTGGAGCGTCTCTGTGCGCTGCAACTATGGCTATGTGCGCCAGGATCCAAACCGCGCGTGTCTGCGGCGCCAAATGGCACTCCAATTTTTTACTTTAAAAAGTGAAAAGATAGTGCATTTTCACACATACAGTGCCACAATAAGGGTCTTAAGGGCAGTTTGCAAATTGGATAAGCATGCCATGACATGAATTGGTTACACTGGCAAGTACACTTCAAGTTTAGAAAAGTGCAAGACTTCAATGGTGGTACCATCATAAGATTTTAATAAATATTCTTAACTGGAGCACAGTTCATTGAGTGGGGAAATGCTGCGAGCCTATACAACATCACGTATACACAAGTAGGTAGAGGGCTGTTCAGACACGTCAAGTGGCGTCACTAGATGGGTGACAGGGTTGCTTCTCACGGCGATCCTTGCCATTTTTCCAGTGCTGATAAACTCGGTCTAGGTCAACTTTCCCATTCAGGAGGTAGGCCTTTGTCCTCATCAGCATGTCCAAATGCTTCTGCTGTAGTCTATTCCTCAATTTGCTCTTGATAGTATTCATGAGGCTGAATCCTCGTTCACAGTCTGCACTAGATGCTTGAAATGTTGCGCAGACATCAACAAGCTGAGACACCACACTATGCTGAGCAGCATTGCGTACAGTGAAAGTCACCATGTCTTGAACGGTGGTAAATAACCCACCCTTAACATGTTCTGCCACCACATATTTATAGTCTCTGTACTGTCGAACAACATCTTCTGGTGTTTCACAATCACCCAGGGCCAAGACATTTTTATACTTTTCAACAAGTCTTTCAATATTCTCAGTCCCCAAATCAAAATGCGATTGTGTTGCTATTGCCTGGATCTCAAAACTTGCCCATTCTTTTAGCTCACCTCCAGGGAACCTTTTTTGAATGTGCTCACAAAGAAGGGAAACAAAAGACAAAATAGGCCCACTGTCAAACTCTTGCCTTTCCTTGTACAACACCATCAGCTCTCTTACATTGCTGCTCCAAAAGACAGTGTCTCCCAAATACTGTTGCTTAATTTGGCCAATCTTTGCTCTTGCATACTGTATGGCTTGAACAGTAGTTAAAGAACTTTTTTGGAATAGTTTGCACAAAGATGCAAATTCACCCAGAATGTCGTTAAGTACTGCAAGGGAAATATGGAAGTTGGAGTCCGATAGCTTTTTATAACAATATTTGGCAATTGGATCATTCTCCTCAACTTTCTCATGCTCAAAGTACTTAAGAACAGTCTCGTAATTACGAATTAGTGCACCAACAGCAAAATGCCTTGAAAGCCACCGGACTTCATTCAGTGGTCGAAAAGAGACAACTTCACATTCAGTGACCGATGCAATTTCATCCAGCTTGGACTTCCTTGCAGGAGATCTGGAGAACACAGTGTAGACAGTCCTCAATAATGTCTCCATCTCTTTAATCATTGGAACCCTCTTCCAGGCATCATCAACTCCCAAATCTTCTCGATGGGCGACACAATGCTGCTCAACTAGATGAGGAATGGATTGTTTAAGGCGAGTAGCAACACCATTATTCTTCCCCAGCATCACAGATGCACCATCAGATGTGAACATGACCATTTTCATGAGGTCCAGTTCATTGGCAGTGTAGAATTCTTTCACGGCAGTAGTGATAGCCTCAGCATTACAGCTAGTCAACTTCACTATGCCCCCAAACTGCGTTTTGTGCTCAGTTGATGTTACAGGTCGGAAGTTGAAGTACAGGATGAGCATTTTTGTAACAGAAATATCTGTGCTCTCATCAATTATCAAGGTGTGATACAAAGCTTGCCGAAGTTCTGTCATAGCTTCACAGTGTATCACGCTATTGATGGCCTCAAGGAACTCAAAGGCATAGTTCTTGCTCCTCCAGCTGTCTGGTATCTTCACATACAAAGCTAAGTGGTCATGGATGTCTTGTACAGATAACATTGAAGTGTTCATCTTGACTGCCAGCAACACGTTGTTGATGAGAATCTTTATCTCCTCAGGCATAGATCTTTGGCGTTCAACTACTTCCATTCTATTTCCTTTGTCAGTGGCAGTTTCACCCTTAGCCATCGAATGCTAAACATAAGTACATTCTGTTCTTAGCTGCCCCTATATTTCTGTATTCTGCCTCCTTGCCACTAGTTTTTTGTGCCCGCCTGACCTCTGTGCCACTCGTTTTTGGTGCCCTTCTGCACTCTGCCCCACTCGTTTTTGGTGCCCTTCTGGTCTCTGCCGCCCTCGTTTTTGTTGCCCTTCTGCACTCTGTCACACACTGTCACAAGCGCCATAATCCCCACAATAACCACCAGTCTCCCCTCCCCAGCCAGCAAAAAAAAAAATCACCACTGTCCCCATATTTAAAACAAAACTGAACCTGCAAGTCTATGACCCAGAATGAGGTCAGATTTAGGAGGAATTGACGAGTTTACAGAAATAGGCTTGGAAACCTATGATAGTTACAAGTTTCTAGGACGTTTTTGTGAATTCCATTTTTACATTAGCAAATATGTAAGTGCCTATTTGTTCATGAGAGAGAGCGAGAGAGAGAGAGAGAAAGAGAGAGAGAAAGAGAGAGAGAGAGAAAGAGAGAGAGAGAGAGAGAGAGAGAGAGAGAAAGAGAGAGAGAGAGAGAAAGAAAGACAAAGAGAGAGAAAGAGAGAGAAAGAAAGAGAGAAAGAAAGACAAGGAGAGATAAAGAGAGAAAGAGAGAGGAAGAAAGAGAAAGAGACAGAGAAAAAGAGAAAGAGAGATTTTCTTCAAAGGGAGAGTTCCATTTTCCCTCGGGGAGGCATGAGGGGGAAGAATGTGCTTTTCAGGCACACATTTCTAACCATGGCCAGAGTGGAAAGGTGTTGGCAAGGAGGTGATCAATTAAACATGGTTGGCTGGGCACAAACTGACAGGGCATTTCAGCTCAAGAACTACCACTTCCCGCCTACTTCCAGCCCTGTGAGTAGATTTGATTCAAAGGATTTACTTGAATGAGGGTTTTTATTTGAGTACAAACTCCCCTTTTGCGCAAGTAAACCGGCAGATGTACACAAAATTTTAGGAGGCATGGCTCTGTATTCAAAGACAAGACAGCACAGTGGGAAATGATGCATAAAGATGCAGTACAAATAGGAATACATTTATAGGGAGCGTAACTTCTGAAACAACACGTCTGGAGTCTAGCGGTCTGCTAGTCACCTCACATTTATGTGCACACAAATCACACCGTTCTATCGATCTTCTGAGGGGTTACAGAGAAACAAGAAAAACACTCTGTACACCATTGCTCAAAGTGTCACAGCAGGATATGAAGTACGAATTGTGAATTTTTTGCGCGATAAAGAGAAGGAACACGCACACATGCTTTCATAGTACTACGTCAATTTAATTTTTCGGCAGGATTGGAACTGAAACTCTATGGTTTAAGAGAGAATCTGCATGAAAACATGAGGCAGTGCCTGCACCAGATCTTTTCAGTGCTGCCCTGAATGGGTGTAAAAGGCAACTACTACTGAACATAGTAGGTATAATCGGAAGGAAAAGTAATCCTTCGAGCAGAGGCTTACAATTTATTTACTATAAGAAACAAACTTGGCAAGATTAGATTTGTTGCATCTTACTTAAAGCAGAATAGCAGTCTTGTTAATCCTACAGCATTCAAGCATGAATATGGTCCACAGCCCTAGAAATGTTCATGTTTGTATGTGATAAAGTGCACTATGCCATGCATTGTAAGGATACAGCAAGTCACCAATGCGCCCCTCAAGCATACAGAGCAGCGAGGCTGAAGGCCAAACTACCAGACAAATACCGCAAGGCGCGGCAAAATTAATGACGTCATCCTCATGGAGACTGAGTCTCAGCCAGAGCTTAATTTAGCCAATCAACA
Source organism: Lissotriton helveticus (assembly GCF_964261635.1). Taxonomy (NCBI): domain Eukaryota; kingdom Metazoa; phylum Chordata; class Amphibia; order Caudata; family Salamandridae; genus Lissotriton; species Lissotriton helveticus. Next base: position 1,402,081,522 of record NC_136068.1, on the reverse strand, counting down.
TAGTCTAACTAGATCCCGGGCGGGGCCACGATCGCAGCCAGCATAGCGGGGACCGTAGCTGAGCTGGTGTCTATATGTTCTGCGCCGAGTAAGACTGACAGCAGTGCAGCACTGTTATCGGAAAATCGGCCGATTTTCGTTTATTTTCGCAGTACGAATTTACAACTCAGAAGAGCCTTGTGAGCTATGTGGCAGCTCAACGATCTGCGACAAACCCCTTAAGGTACTGGCACTTTTGCAGGGGGTGAGCAGGAGGTGCAGGAGTCTAGGAGGCCCCTAGATGTAATTTGCAGGTGAGCCCCTTAAAGTGCAGTGACGCAGCTGCTCTGGTTCTGGGACTCCCGGTGATACACTATTTCTTCCCCAGCTATAAGTTACTCATTCATCCCGGTCACTGGTGAGACAGAGTAGCTGTCGCATTGGAAGCAGCAACAGCAGTCTTGCCCCCTTGTACCAGGGCTCTCCGTTCCTCTCTATACATGCCGGCCTCGGGAGAAGCTCAAGAAGCTGTGCACAGTCCGGGCTGGGGCAGGCAGCGCACTGACCAGACTAACTCTAGTGCCGCTGTTCTCCAAGGCCTTGGTGTCCTGATCTGTGTGTGTGTCCGGCGGGACTTGGAAAGTCAGGTGCGCAGTTGGGTGACTCGACCCCAGAAATAGGAAGGTACCATTGTGGGACAGTAGAGCGATCAGGCCAGGCCTAGGTGTTAGACAGGGGCTGTCCCAGGGCCAGCAGCGGGGGTAGCTGCATTGAAAAGCTGCGAGTGGGAGGACCTCATTTAGGTCACAGCTAGGCAGGCTTGAAGACATTTTTATGTTTTAGACAGACAAATTACGATTTGAAAAGGTGTTCCACCTCAAACATGCCAATAGTACAGTGTGAGATGGGAGACTCCAGCTTTATTTTAGGTGCCGAAATAAAACTAGCAGCAGTCGAGGGAGTCTGCGAGGCACTCAGCTGATTATAATTAAATTAAACACTTCTTCCAGACCGCTTTGTCTATTTTGTGCAATTTTGGCTAGTCTGATAAATGAAAGCTGTCTAACAATTATTGCAGCAGTTAACTTAGATTTGCTCCATGTTCAATGGGGCGTACTTTCTGATATTTTTGTTACCATAGTCGTCATTGCTTGATGTTTGCTCACGAGAAAATGTCACTTATAAAAGTTGAAATGTCACTCAAAATTACACAGAAATTATGAAAATGTCACACATGGCAATCTAAAACCTTGGCAGCTATGGACGCATATCAAAAAAGTATTACAATTTTCGGCATTTAATAGTTAATTATAGATAACGTTATACAAGCCCAGGGCTCAAAGTAAACTCTGACATGTTCGTCCCAGCCTTGCTTTAAACAACCAAACAAAAGCAACGTAAAAGACTCTACTACAGCGAATGACATCAGCCCGGTCCCACCAAACGTGTTGTCTTCGTCATTATACTTGACAGGCTTCCTAAACTGCTAGGCCACTGCAGCATGTACTGATAAGAACAGTGAAAAAGTTGCGCCGATTTTATTGTTATTTCATAAAGCGAGGCTGCGGGGGAGACTGTGTGGAAACGCAGTTAAGTATCCATGTTAATCGCAGACCTTTCACGAGCTGCGCTTAACATGGATATTTAAACAAAGCACTTAATGTCCCCCGCAGCCTCGTGTTACTAATAAAACAAAACAGGAAGTTTAGAAACACATGCCATGTTTGTAAACTTGCTGGATTGTTTTGTTAGTAACGTGAGGCTGCGGGGGACATTAAGTGCTTTGTTTAAATATCCATGTTAATCGCAGCTCGTAAAAGGGCTGCGATTAACATGGATACTTAACTGCATTTCCACACAGTCTCCCCCGCAGCCTCGCTTTATGAAAGAACAGCGAGGAAACAGTGTGTGCCGCCTGAGGGGGTACAAAAGTGCCACAAACAAAAGAAGTCAAGGGGGCACATGGCACTTACCTCCGCTCCCGACACCCGAGTGATACCTTTCACCGCCGCCTCCGCAATCACGAAATGCCCTTTTTTTGTGCCGCGCGCTTTTTAAAAGCGGCGGCGCGAATACTCTCGCGGGATGTGCGCGCTCCACAAATGGGAATGCGCGCTCAGGGGTTGGCAAGTGCGCGCGGGCGCGCGCCTTGTTGGGAACAGTGGTTACATTAAACATTTTTCGTTTGATAAGGCGTTAAAGTGGTGCCCCGAGCCCGGGCTCTACTTAACTCTCCCACACTTTCAATGCTATACTGTTCCCTCATTGTGCCAACCACCTCTGTGTAATGAGCTAAGTGGGAAAAGTCTAAGGAAAGGGGTGGGGTTTAGCTGATCTTACCCCAAGTCCTGCTGATCCCAAGCGCGTTTGAAGTCCTCAGTATACGGTGATTTTACTCCCCGTTTCGATCCATATGGTGGTGGCGGTGCCCTCGCTTGAAAATATGTAAGCTCCAAGATACGCCAAACAGCGAGTCACTGCAATGAACAGGTGCTGTATTCGCGGCGGCGTGTCCGTGATATTAATGCCTGCTCCAGCGTCTTCTCCTCCCTTCTGAGAAAACAAACAGCACTCACGGGAACATTTAGCAAAAGGTGGGTTTATTCACGCCTTAGACAGACGCGTTTCGGGAGGAACTCCCTTCTTCGTCAAACATTTGCGCACTGTGCGGCGACATTTTAAAAAACAACCAACAATCTTAGTAAAGCAGATGAGGGACTACGCGCTCTCTGAGAATCCATGGGCGCCATCTTGTAAATACAATCAACACATTATATGCATACTCGTACCGCATTCTCAAGTCAAAATCGCGGATTTGTATTGCACCTTTATCACTCTAAAACATATAGTTTCAGCCTATGTAATCTTGCCGTGGATCGGCAAAGCAACCCATATAGGTTGCCACGTTCCACATACTGTATTGTTGGTATTAGTACAAAAACCCAATAGGTTACCTCACTCAGCAATTAACTTGACTGATCTAAATGTCACATACAACAGTCAATAATTCATTTCTTCTCTAGAGACAAAGTCAAAAATAACAGATCCCTGTCATTCTATCCAGCGATTCCCAATACATTTTACCTTGTATATACTTTTCAAGAAATACCTTAGTTTATCGTCATTGCACCACAATTCATTATTGTACATATATCTACTATTGTTATATCCTCAACTTGCTGATTTCATTGTTTATAGATGTACGGACAGGTCCTCCCCACTGTTGAGTCCACCCAGTGCCCTCGATTGTATGTCCACTATATATCGGGACTCCAGTCTTCTAAGTTTTAGTAACCTGTCCCCCCCTCTTTGGGTATCTGGTACTTGATCTAAACAGAAATACTGTAGGCGATTTCTGTCACTGTTATGTTTTATCGCAAAATGTCTGGCGACAAGATATGAGAAATCTTTCTTCGCTATTGCCCGCATGTGCTCAAGTATTCTTAATTTGACGGGATTGATGGTACTCCCCACATAATTTAGTTTACAAGGACACCTCAGACAGTATACTGCGTAGTTGGTGTGACAGGACAGGAATTTGGTTATTCTTTTACCTCCCTTCATTCCATTTACCTGGTAAGTTAGTATTCTCCTACTAAAAGCACACGCTTTGCATTTTCCACAAGGAAAAAAGCCCCTTGCTTCCTGTAAAGTACCCTTTGTGTTAATTATGGGATCCAGATGACTATGTACCAGTTGATCTCGAATAGATCTAGCTTTCTTGAACGTTATCTGTGGCATGGGGGGGTACATCTGAGCCAATGATATGATCTGTTTTGGGGACATGCCAGTGTTTCTTCATGACAAATCTAAACCAACCTGCATCCTGAGAGAATGTAGTTATCAATCTAAATCTACCCTGATCTTCACAGGGTTTAGATTTTTTCTCAAATAATTTCTCCCTTCTCATCTGTTCTACTCTCTGCAATGCATTATCTAGGAGTTCAGCCTTGTATCCCCTCGCTAGAAACCTCGTGGTACTGTCACTTGCTGCCTTTCGAAAATCACTGTCCAATGTGCAGTTATATATAAAAGTATATACAAGGTAAAATGTATTGGGAATCGCTGGATAGAATGACAGGGATCTGTTATTTTCGACTTTGTCTCTAGAGAAGAAATGAATTATTGACTGTTGTATGTGACATTTAGATCAGTCAAGTTAATTGCTGAGTGAGGTAACGTATTGAGTTTTTGTACTAATACCAACAATACAGTATGAGGAACGTGGCAACCTATATGGGTTGCTTTGCCGATCCACGGCAAGATTACATAGGCTGAAACTATATGTTTTACAGTGATAAAGGTGCAACACAAAACCGTGATTTTGACTTGAGAATGCGGTACGAGTATGAATATAATGTGTTGATTGTATTTACAAGATTTCTCAGAGAGCGCGTAGTCTCTCATCTGTTTTACTAAGATTGTTGGTTGTTTTTTAAAATGTCGCCGCATAGCGCGCAAATGTTTGACACAGAAGAAGGGAGTTCCTCCCGAAACGCGTCTGTCTAAGGCGTGAATAAACCCACCTTTTGCTAAATGTTCCCGTGAGTGCTGTTTGTTTACTCAGAAGGGAGGAGAAGACGCTGGAGCAGGCATATATATATATATCTATATATATATATATATATACATTTATATATACAGGCTGAAACGCATAATGGCAATGGGAGAATAAACACACTCTGAAAGCACCAACTTGGTTCCATGTCCATACTGTGAAACTATCCTTGGCATGCAGCTGAGAAAACGCGATGTATATATTTGCACGTTTTGCATTATGGTGTGGAAAATAAATCATATTTAAAAAAACAATACCTTTGCTGTGGTGCCATAACTTTTGGTTTGCAAACTTTCCTTCACGGATGCAAAAGAACTCCTGTGGTTTTTTCTATGACTTTTAAAGATTTTTTAAATGCTAATTTCTAACTTTGCCTACATAGCTAGGACATGTGCAGAAAGAGGAAGAAATGCACAGAAAGAAGCAAGAGAAATGCAGAAAAACGCAAAAGAAGTCCAGTAAGAGGAAGAAAGGTGCAGAAAGAAGCAAGAGATGTACAGAAAGAACAAACAGAGGTGCAGAAAGAGGCCTACTTTGACTGTACCTTACAACAAACTCATACAAAGTACCCTAATCAATAATCCTTCTCCAAAGATGTGTTAAAACTCACTTTTCTCTTGAAGGTTCACTATTAATCAAATGTTCAGAATATGAGGCCTACCAAATATAAAACCGCAATACTAAGCATATCACTGTTGTAAGTCTGACCAAGTTTGTGAAGGTATATAGGAGTATCTGTGCTTTTAGCTAGTGATATGTTAAATGAAGATAAACATACAAACACTTGAATACCTGTGTTTTAAACAACATACTCTGTAAATGTGTGTCAAAAAAGGTATATGCATTTGTTTCTGCTCACAATACAGGGCACATGGGTATTCAATAGTATATTTGAGGGGCTCTGTAACACATATGTAAATAAGACATGTCTACCTGTGCAACCGAATGACAGAGCAGAACTGCTAAGATTTGACCACCTATAGGAGAAGTTACTCACTTTTTAAGCTATCATCTTCAGATGCATAACACATGTAAGAATACATATACAAGTAGACATATACCTCAGTCACACAAGATAGAACCAACAGAGGTGCAGAAGGACGCAAGAGGAGTGAAGAAAGAGGCAAAAGAAGTGCAAAAAGAAGCAACAGAGGTGCAGAAGGAGACAAGAAGACTGCATAAAGAGGCAAGCGAGTTGCAGAAACAGGAAAGAGAGGTGCAGGAAAAGGGTACAGGGATGTAGAAAGAGGCAAGAGAGGTACAGAAAGGGGTTAAAGGGTACATAAACAGACAAGAGAAGTACAGAAAGAAGTAACAGAAGTACATAAAGAAGCAACAAAAGTGCATAAAGAAGCATGAGAAGTGCAGAAAAGCAACAGAGGTACAGTAAGAGGCAAGGGGGTGCAGAAAGAGGCAAAAGAAATACAGAAAGAAACCACAGAGGTGCCGAAAGAGGCAAGAGAGGTGCAGAAAGAGGGAAGAGAATGCCGAAAAAGACAAGAGGGGTGCAGAGTGAGATAAGAGGGGTATAGAAAGAAGCAAGAGAAGTGCAGAAAGAAGCAACAGAGGTGCAGAAAGAGGCAAGAAGAGTACAGAAAAAGGCAAGAGAAGTACAGAAAGAAGCAACAGAGGTGCAGAAGGAGGCAAGAGAAGTACAGAAAGAGGCAAGAGATGTGAAGAAAGGCAAAAGGAGTGCAGAAAAAAACAAGATAGGTGCAGAAAGAAGCAATGGAAGTGCAGAGCAGATGCAACAGAGGTGCAGAAAGAGGCAAGAGGGGTGCTGCAAGAGGCAGGAGATGTGCAGACAGTTGCAACAGAGTTGCAGAAGGAGGTAAAAGAAGTACATGAAAAGGCTAAAGAGGTGCAGAAAGGAGCAAGAGCCATGCAGAAAGAACCAACAAAGGTGCAGAAGGAGGCAAGAGGGGTGCAGAAAGAGGCAAGTGTGGTGAAGTAATTTACAAGAGAGGTTAAGAAAGAAGCAACAGAGGTACAGAAGGATACAAGAAAACTGCAGAAAGAGCCAAGAGAGTTGCAGAAACAGGCAAAAGAGGTACAGAAAGAGGGAACAGGTGGGCAGACTGAGGCAGGAATAGTGCAGACTGAGGGAAGAGGGTTGCAGAAAGAAGCAACATAAGTGCAGAAAGAAGCAACATAAGTGCAGAAAGAAGCAACATAAGTGCAGAAAGAGGCAAGAGGCAAGAGGGATGCATAATTGTGCCAAAGAGGTGCAGAAAGAACCAACTGAGGTGCAAAAAGAAGAAAGAGGGGTACCGAAAGGGTTAAGAGAGGTGCATAAAGAAGCAAGAGGGGTACAGAAAGAAGCTGAAGGGATAGCGAAAGAAGGAAGAGAAGTATAAAAATAAGCAACACAGGGGCTGAAAGAGGTATGAAGGGTACAGAAAGAGGCAAGAGAAGTGCAGAAAGAAGCAACAGAGGTACAGAAGGAGGCAATAGTGATGCAGAAAGAGGCAAGAGGTGTGCCGAAAGAGGGAAGAGGAGTGAAGAAATTTGCACAAGAGATTCAGAAAAAAGGAAATATGAGAACTGCAGAAAGAGGCAAGAGAGTTACAAAAACAAGTAAAAGGGGTACAGAATGAGGGAACAGGTGGACAAACTGAGGCAAGAGTGGTGCATAAAGAGAAAGATGGGTGCAGAAAGAGGCAAGAGGGATGCATGAATCTGGAAAAGAGGTGTAGAAAGATGCAAGAGCAGTGCAGAAAGAACCAACAAGGTGCAGAAAGAGGCAAGAGGGGTACAGAAAGAGGCAAGTGAAGTGCAGAACGAAACAAAAGAGGTTCAGAAAAAGGCAAGAGAACTGAAGAAAAAGGCAAGAGAGGTGCAGAATGAGGCAGGAGAGGTGCACAAGGAGTAAGCAAGGGGTACAGAAAGAGGCCAGAGGGGTGCAGAAAGAAGCAAGAAAAGTGCAGAAAGAAGCAACAGAGGTGCTGAAAGAGGCAAAAGGAGTTCAGAAAGAGCCAGGAGAAGTGCAAAAAGAACCAAGAGCAGTTCAGAAAGAATCAACCGGTTGGAAAAAGAGGCAAAAGGGGTGCAGAAAGGGGTAGGAGAGATGCACAAAGAAGCAATAGGGGCACAGAAAGAGGCAGGAGGGGTACAGAAAGAAGAAAGAGAAGTATAGAAAGAAGCAACACAGATGCTGAAAGAAGCACAAAAGGTAAAGAAAGAGGCAAGAGAAGTATAAGGTATAGAAGGGGGCACGTGTGGTGAAGAAAGAGGTGAGAGGGGTACAGAAAGAGGCAAGAGGGATGCACAAAGATGGAAGAGGGATGCAGAAACAGGCAAGAGAGGTGTAGAAAGATGACAGAGAAGTGCAGAAAGAGGCAAGTGAGGTACCGAAAGAGGCCAGAGAGAGGTTCAGAAAGAAGGAAGACGAGTGCCGAAAGAAACAAGACAGGTGAAAAAAGAGTATGAGAAGTGCAGAATAAAAGAACAGGGGTACAGAAAGAGGTAAGAAAAGTGCAGAAAGAAGCAAAAGAGATGCAGAAAGAAGCAAGAGATTTTCAGAAAGAGGCAAGAGAGGTGCAGAAAAAGGGAAGAGGGATGTGGAAATAAACAAGATAAGTGCTGAAAGAAGCAACAGAGGTACAGAAGGAGAAAAGAGAAGTGCAGAAAGAGGCAAGAGAGGTATAGAAAGAGGCAAGAGGAGTGCAGAAAGAGGCAAGAGAGATCAAGAGAAGTGCAGAAAAGAAACAGAGGTGCAGAAAGAGGCAAGAGGGCTGCAGCAAGAGTGCAGACCTAAGCAACAGATGTGCAGAAGAAGGCACAGAGGGCAGAAACAGACAAAAGAGGTGGAGAAAGAAGCAAGGGCTGTGGAAAAAGAACCAATAGCAGTGCAGAAGGAGGCAAGAGGGGTGCAGAAAGAGGCAAAAGGGTGCATAAAGAGGGAACAGGTGGGCGGCGGACTGTTGCAAGAGAGAGGTGCCGAAAGAGGGAAGTGGGGCGCAGAAAGAGGCAAGAAGGATGCTGAAATTTGGAACAGAGGTGTAGAAAGAAGCAAGAGCAGTGCAGAAAGAACCAACAGATGAGCAGAAAGAGACAAGAGTTATACAGAAAAAGGCAAGAGGGGTACAGAAAGAAGCAAGAGAAGTGCAGAAAGAAGCAACAGAGGTACTTAAAGAGGCAAGAAGGGTGCTGAAAGAGCAAAGAAGAGTGCAGAATGATTGAACAGGGGTGCAGAAAGAAGCAAGAGGGATATGTAAGAAAGGTGCAGAAAGAAGCAAGAGCAGTGCAGAGAGAAGCAAGAGAAGTGCAGAAAGAAGTAAGAGAGGTGGACAAAGAGGGAAGAGGGATGCAGAAATGTGTTAAACAGTTGCAGAAAGAACCAACAGGAGTGCAGAAAGAACCAACAGAGATGCAATAAGGTGCAAAAGGGGTACACAAAGGGGTAGGAGAGGTGCACAAAGAAGCAAGAGGGGTACAGAAATAGGCAAGAGATGTGCAGAAAGACGGAAGAGAAGGCCAGAAAGAAGCAACATAGGTACTGAAAGAGGGACAAAGGGTGCAAAAAGAGGCAGGAAAAGTGCAGAAAGAAGCAACAGAGGTACAGAAAGAAGCAAGATTTGTGCAGAAAGAGGCAAGATGGGGGCACAAAGAGGGTCGAGGGGTACATACAGAGGCACAAAGGGTGCAGAAAGAAGCAAGTGAGGTGCAGAAAGAGGCAAGATAGGTGTAAAAGAAGCTAAGAGGAGTGCAGACACAGGCAACATAAGTGCAGAAAGAGGTAAACAAATTGCTTAAAGAAGCAACAGAGGTGTAGAAAGAAGCAATAGAAGTGCAGAAAATGGCAAGTGAGTTGCAGAAAGAAGCAAGAGATGGGCAGAAAGAGGGAAGACGAGTACAGAAAGAAACAACAGGTATGCAGAAAGAAGCAAGACAGGTGCAGAAAGAAGCATGAGAAGTGTTGAATGAAGCAACAGCAGTGCAGAAAGAGGAAAGAGAAGTGTAGAAAGAAACAACAGATGACGAAAGAGGTAAGAGAGCTGCAGAAACAGACAAAAGAGGTACAGAAAGAGGGAACGGGGTGCACACAGAGGTATGAGAGGTGCAGAAAAAGGTAAGAGGGGCACAGAAATGTGCAAGCAAGGTGCAGAAAGAAGCAAGAGCAGTGCAACAGAACCAACAGATGTGCAGAAAGAGGCAAGAGCAATGGAAAAGAACCAACAGAGGCTCAGAAGGAAGCAAGAGAAGTGTAGAAGGAGGCAACTGATGTGCAGAAAGAGGCAAGAGAACTGCAGAAAGAGGCAAGTGAGTTGCAGAAACAGGCGAAATCGGTGCAGAAAGAGAGAACAATTGGACAGACTGAGGCAAAAGAGGTGCAGAAAGAGGGAAGAGGGGTGCAGAAAGAGGCAAGAGGGATGTAGACATTTTGAACAGAAGTGCAGAAAGAAGGAAGTGCAGTGCAGAAAGAACCAGCAGGAGTGCAGAAAGAGGTAAGAGGGGTACAGAAAAAGGCAATAGAGGTGCATAATGAGGCAGGAGAGGTGTACAAAGAGGCAAGAGGGATACAGAAAGAGGCAAGAGGGATACAGAAAGAAACAAGATAAGTGCAGAAAGGAGCAACATAGGTTCTGAAAGAGGCAAGAGGAGTGCAGATTGAGGCAAGAGAAGTGCAGAAGAGGCAACAGAGGCACAGAAAGAGGCAATACAAGCACAGAAGCAGGCAAGAAAGGTGTAGAAATAGGGAACAGGCGTACAGAAAGAAGCAAGAGCAGTGCAGAAAGAAGCCAGAGAAGTGCAGAAAGAAGCTAGAAAGGTGGAAAAATAGGGAAGAGGGGTGTTGAAATTTACAAAAGAGGTGCAGAAAAATCAAGAGTAGTGCAGCAAGAACCAACAGAGGTGCAAAAAGAGACCAGAGGGGTGCAGAAAGTGTTAGAATAGGTGCATAAAGAGGCAATAGGGATACAGAAAGAGGCAGGAGGGGTGCAGAAAGAAGGAAGAGAACTGCAGAAAGAAGCAACAGAGGTGCTGAAAGAGGCATGATATTTACAGAAAGAGGCAAGAGATTGAAATAAGAAGCAACAGAGGTACAAAAAGTGGCAAGATTGAGGCACAAAGAGGGAAGAGGGGTGCAGAAATTTGCAAGCGGGGTGCAGAAAGAAGCAAGAGCAGTGCAAAAAAAACAACAGAGGTACAGAAAGACGCATTAGAAGTGCATAATGAAGGAACAGTGGTGCAGAAAGAGGCAAGAGATGTGCAGAAAGAGGCAAGTGAGGTGCAAAAAGAGGGAAAAGAACTGCAGAAAGAGGCGAGAGAGTTGCAGAAACAGGCAAAAGGGGTGAAGAAAGAGGGAACAGGTGGGCAGACTGAGGCAAGAGTGGTGCAGAAAGAGGGAAGAGGGGTGCAGAAAGAGGGAAGAGGGGTGCAGAAAGAGGCAAGAGGGATACAGACATTTGGAAAGGAGGTGCAGAAAGATACAAGGGCAGTGCAGAAAGAAGCAACAAGGTGCAGAAAGAGGCACGAGGGGTACTGAAAGAGGCAAGTGAAGTGTGAAATGAAGCAATCAATTAATCAATCAAGGCATTTATATAGTGCACTACTCACCCAGAGGGTCTCAAGGCGCTGGGGAGGGGGGTCCGCTACTGCTCGAACAGCCAGGTCTTGAGTTGCTTCCTGAAGGCGAGGTGGTCCTGGGTCGGGCGGAGGTGGGTCGGGAGGGAGTTCCATGTCTTGGCGGCGAGGTAGGAGAAGGACCGTCCCCCTGTGGTGGCTCTTCGGATACGGGGGACGGTGGCGAGGGCGTGGCCGGTCGATCGAAGCTGGCGTTTGGGAGCGTAGAAGTTGAGGTGGCTGTTGAGGTATCCTGGGCCTTGGTTGTGTAGGGCTTTGTGTGCGTGGGTGAGGAGTCGGAAGGTGATTCTCTTGTTGACCGGGAGCCAGTGCAGGTCTCTCAGGTGTCCGGAGATGTGGCTGCGGCGGGGGATGTCCAGGATGAGACGTGCTGAGGCGTTCTGGATCCGCTGGAGTTTCTTCTGGAGCTTGGCGGTGGTTCCGGCGTAGAGGGAGTTGCCGTAGTCCAGGCGGCTGGTGACGAGGGCCTGGGTGACCGTCTTCCTGGTCTCGGTGGGGATCCACCGGAAGATCTTACGTAGCATGCACAGGATGTTGAAGCACGACGAGGAGTTGGTGTTGACTTGTCTGGTCATGGAGAGGGAGGAGTCCAGGATGAAGCCTAGGTTGCGTGCGTGGTCTGTTGGTTTGGGTGCGCTGCCTAGGGCGGGGGGCCACCAGGAGTCGTCCCAGGCGGAGGGTAAGGATCCCAGGATGAGGACTTCCGTCTTGTCTGAGTTCAGTTTCAGGCAGCTGTTCTTCATCCATTCGGATACCTCTTTCATCCCTTCGTGAAGGTTGGCTCTGGCGGTGGCGGGGTCGTTGGTGAGGGAGAGAATCAGCTGGGTGGTGTCGGCATAGTAGATGATGTTGAGGTTGTGCTGGCGTGCGATGTCTGCGAGGGGGCTCATGTAGACGTTGAAGAGGGTTGGCCTGAGCGAGGAGCCTTGAGGAACTCCGCAGATGACTTCGGTGGCTTCAGATCTGAACGGGGAAGGCGGACTCTCTGTGTCCTTCCGGCGAGGAAGGAGTTGATCCACTCCAGTGCCTTCTCCTGGATTCCGACGTTGCTGAGTCGCTGCACTAGTGTACGGTGGCAGACCGTTTCGAAGGCCGCGGAGAGGTCTAAGAGGATGAGGGCTGCTGTTTCTCCGTTGTCAAGCAGTGCTCGGATGTCATCGGTGGCTGCGATCAGGGCGGTCTCGGTGCTGTGGTTGGCCCGGAAGCCGGACTGTGAGAGGTCGAGGGATCCATTCGTCTCGAGGAAGGCGGCCAGCTGCTTGTTGACTGTCTTCTCGACGACTTTAGCAGGGAACGGGAGCAGCGAGATGGGGCGGTAGTTCTTGAGGTCGGTGGGGTCCGCTGATGGTTTCTTTAGTAGAGCGCTGAGTTCGGCGTGCTTCCAGCTCTCCGGGAAGGTAGCGGTGTCGAAGGAGGTGTTGATGATATCCCGCAGGTGGGGTGCGATGACAGCGTCGGCCTTGTTGAAGATGTGGTGAGGCCAGGGGTCGGTAGGAGATCCGGAGTGGATGGAGTTCATCGTGCGGACGGTGTCTTCGGTGCTGATCGGGGTCCAGGTGCGGAGGGTGGTGGTGGGGGGCGGTGGTTCAGTCGTGGCGTGCGTCGGTTGAGTGCTGAAGCTGTTGTGTATCTCCGCGATCTTGTTGTGGAAGTAGGAGGCGAGGGAGTTGCAGAGGTCTTGCGAAGGGGTGATGTCGTTGTTTCCGGCGTTGGGGTTGGAGAGCTCTTTAACGATGTTGAAGAGTTCCTTGCTGTTGTGTGCGTTGTTGTCCAGTCGTTCCTTGAATGCGGTTTTCTTGGTGGCGTGGATGAGTTGGTGGTGTTTTCGGGTGGCGAGCTTGAGGGCAGTCATGTTGTCCGGTGTTGGGTCTCTGCGCCATGTTCTCTCGAGGGCTCGGCAGTACTTCTTGGAGCTCTTGAGTTCGTCGGTGAACCATGGGGCTTTCTTGCTACCGGGTCTGCATGGCGGGGTCTTCAGAGGGGCAAGGTCGTCTGCGCAGTTGCTGATCCACTTCGCGAGGTTGGTGGCCGCCTGGCTTGGGTTTGTTGCGCTGGTGCGTGGGTTCTTGCTCAGGGAAGTCGCGAGCTGGTCGGCTGTGATCTTGTTCCAGCTTCTGCGTGCAGCCTGTTGCTGGTGGTGGTGGATCGTGGTCCTTCTGAAGCTGAAGTGGACGCAGCTGTGGTCCGTCCAGTTGAGTCCGGTGGCGTGGCTGAAGGCGATGTCCTTGCAGGATGAGAAGACGGGGTCGAGTGTGTGTCCGGCGTAGTGGGTGGGGGTGGTCACCAGCTGCTTGAGTCCGAGGTTTGCGAGGTTGTCCAGCAGGGTGGTGGTGTTGCGGTCGTTGTTGTTCTCCAGGTGGAAGTTGAGGTCCCCGAGGAGGATGTAGTCGGCGGAGAGGAGGGCGTGCGGGCTGATGAAGTCGGCGATGTCTTCGCTGAATTGTGTGCGTGGTCCCGGGGGTCTGTAGATGAGGGTGCCTCTGAGGGTGGTCTTGGGGTTGATGTGGACCTGGAAGTGCAGGTGCTCGGCGGGTGCGAGGGTGTCGTCGGTGTTGGTCGTGATGCGGATGGTGTTCCTGTGGATGATGGCGATGCCTCCTCCGGTCTGGTTGCTGTGGTCCCTTCGGATGATCTCGTAGCCGTCTGGGATGGCGATGGCGATGTCGGGTGCTGAAGAGGCGTTCATCCAGGTTTCCGTGAGGAAGGCGACGTCAGGGGCTGTGGTATCGAGCAGGTTCCAGAGCTCGATGGCGTGTCTGTGGATGGAGCGGGTGTTGAGCTGGATGCATTTCAGGTGGCTGCTGCTGTTGCTCGTCTTGGTCTTGGTTGGTGCAGGAGTATTGCTGGCCCGGATGCAGGTGAACTTGCAGACGTTGCAGCAGAAGGGTCCGTGGGTGCGTCTCGGGGTGGCTCGGTAGCATCCTGGGATTTGTCCGGCGTTGAGTGCGTTGAGGGTGGCGGTGTCGTACGTCCGGCGGGTGGGCAGGGGTCTGCGGGGGCCAGGGGTCCTGGCGCTGGGCGCGGTCCAGGCGCGGACGGGCGTAGACGGGCTTACCTTTGGCGCACCTTCGGCACTCAATCGGTGCTCCCGCTGCGCGCATCCGCTGCGCGGTCGCTCTGGGGGCGTCATAAGAAGGGGGACGAGAGGGCGGGTCAGCTGGGCAGCGGGAGCGGCTCGGCCAATGGGCCGGTAGTGGGCAGGGCCTGTGGCGAGCTGCGGCGGGAAAGTGGCGAGCGGGCGGCTCTGCTGAGGCTGGGCCGCTCGGGGGGTCTGGGGGGCGTCTGCGGCGAAAAAAGGCGGCAAGGCTGGCAAGGCTGGCAGGCAGGAGCAGGCAGGAGCAGGAGGCGGCAGGAGGAGCAAGGGGGTGACCAGGCCTGGTGAGAGGCGCAGTGGTCACTCCCGAGCACTCCTTGCCGTCCCCTTAAGAAGGGGGACGAGAGGGCGGGTCAGCTGGGCGGCGGGAGCAGCTCGGCCAATGGGCCGGTAGTGGGCGGGGCCTGTGGCGAGCTGCGGCGGGAAAGTGGTGAGCGGGCGGCTCTGCTGAGACTGGGCCGCTCGGGGGGACTGGGGGGAGTCTGCGGAGAAAAAAGGCGGCAAGGCTGGCAAGGCTGGCAGGCAGAAGCAGGCAGGAGCAGGAGGCGGCAGGAGGAGCAAGGGGGTGACCAGGCCTGGTGAGAGGCGCAGTGGTCACTGCGAAAGATGTGCAGAAAGAGGCAAGTGAACTGAAGGAAAAGGAAAGAGAGGTGCAGAATGAGGCAGGAGAGATACAGAAAGAGGTAAGAGGGGTACAGAGAGAGGCAAGAGGGTTGCAGAAAGAAGCAACATAGGTGATGAAAGAGGCAAGAGGAGTGCAGAAAGAACCAAAAGAAATGCAGAAAGTGGCAACAGGGGTGCAGAAAGAGCAAAAGGTATATAGAAATGTGTAAGAGAGGTGCAGAAAGAAGCAAGAGCAGTACATAAAGAAGTGAAAGAGGTGGACAAAGATGGGAGAGAGATGCAGAAATTTGCAAAAGAGGTGCAGAAAGAACCAAGAGCAGTGCAGAAAGAACCAACAGAGGTGCAAAAAAAGGCAGGAGGGGTGCAGATAGGGGTAGGAGAGGTGCACAAAGAAGCAAGAGGGGTAAGAAAGAGGCAGCAGGGGTACAGAAAGAAGGAAGAAAAGTATAGAAGGAAGCAAGAGAGGTGCTGAAAGAGGCACAAAGGGTACAGAAAGAGGCAAGAGAAGTGCAGAAAGTAGCAAAAGAAGTTTAGAACAAGTCAAGTGTGGTACAGAAAGAAGTGAGAGGGGTGCAGAAAGAGGCAAGAGATATGCACAACGAGGAAAGTGAGATGCAGAAACAGGCAAAACGGGTGCAGAAAGAGGAAACAGTTGGGCAGACTGAGGCAAATGAGGTACATGAAGAGAAAAGAGGGGTGCAGAAATTTGGAACAGAAGTGCATAAACAAGCAAAAGCAGTGCAAAAAGAACCAGCAAAGGTGCAGAAAGAAGCAAGAGGGGTATAGAAAGAGGCAAGTGAAGTGCAGAAAGGAGCAACAGAGGTGCTGAAAGAGGCACGAGGGGTGCATAAAGAGGCAAGAGCAGTGCAGAAGAGGCAACAGAGGTGCAGAAAGAGGCAAGACAAGCACAGATGCAGGCAAGAAAGGTGTAGAAATAGGGAACAGGTGTGCATAAAGAAGCAAGAGCAGTGCAGAAAGAAGCAAGAAATGTGCAGAAGGAAGCTAGAGAGGTGGAAAAAGAGGGAAGAGGGTGCAGAAATTTGAAAAAGAGGTGCATAAAGAACCAAGAGCAGTGCAGAAAGAAAAAACAGAGGTACAAAACGAGGCAAGAGGGGTGCAGAAAGGGGTAGGAGAGGTGCACAAAGAAGCAAGAGGGGTACAGAAAGAGGCAAGAGGGGTACAGAAAGAAGGAAGAGAAGTGTAGAAAGAAGCAACAGAGGTGCTAAAAAAGGCACGAAGGCTACAGAAATAGGCAAGAGAAGTACAGAAAGAAGCAACAGATGTTCAGAAGGAGGCACGTGTGGTGAAGAAAGAGGTGAGAGGGCTACAGAAAGAGGCAAGAGGGTTGCACAAAGAGGGAAGAGGGATGAAGAAATTTGCAAGAGAGCTTCAACAAGAAGCAACAGCGATGCAGAAGGAGACAAGAGAACTGCAGAAAGTGGCAAAAGAGTTGCAGAAACAGGCAAAGGGGTGCAGAAAAAGGGAACAAGTGAGCAGATTGAGGCAGGAGTGGTGGAGAAAGAGGGAAGAGGGGTGCAGAAAGAGGCAAAAGAGATGCATACATTTGGAATAGAAGTGCATATAAAGCAAGAGCTGTGCATGAGGAACCAGCAGAGGTGCAGAAAGAGGCAGGAGGGGTACAGAAAGAGGCAAGTGAAGTGCAGAACAAAGCAAAAAAGGTCCAGAAAGAGGCAGGAGACCTCCAGAAAAAGGCAACTGAGGTGCAGAATGAGAAAGGAGAGGTGCACAAAGAGGCAAGAGAGGTGCCGAATGAAGAAAGAAAAATACAGCAAGAACCAACAGAGGTGCAGAAAGAGGCAAGAGGGGTACAGAAAGAAGCAAGAGAAGTGCAGAAAGGAGCAAAAGAGGTGCAGAAAGAGGTAAGAGGGGTACAGAGAGAGGCAAGAGGGTTGCAGAAAGAAGCAAATAAAATGCAGAAAGAAGCAACATAGGTGATGAAAGAGGCAAGAGGAGTGCAGAAAGAACCAAAAGAAATGCAGAAAGTGGCAACAGGGGTGCAGAAAGAGCAAAAGGTATATAGAAATGTGTAAGAGAGGTGCAGAAAGAAGCAAGAGCAGTACATAAAGAAGTGAAAGAGGTGGACAAAGATGGGAGAGAGATGCAGAAATTTGCAAAAGAGGTGCAGAAAGAACCAAGAGCAGTGCAGAAAGAACCAACAGAGGTGCAAAAAAAGGCAGGAGGGGTGCAGATAGGGGTAGGAGAGGTGCACAAAGAAGCAAGAGGGGTCAGAAAGAGGCAGCAGGGGTACAGAAAGAAGGAAGAAAAGTATAGAAGGAAGCAAGAGAGGTGCTGAAAGAGGCACAAAGGGTACAGAAAGAGGCAAGAGAAGTGCAGAAAGTAGCAAAAGAAGTTTAGAACAAGTCAAGTGTGGTACAGAAAGAAGTGAGAGGGGTGCAGAAAGAGGCAAGAGATATGCACAACGAGGAAAGTGAGATGCAGAAACAGGCAAAACGGGTGCAGAAAGAGGAAACAGTTGGGCAGACTGAGGCAAATGAGGTACATGAAGAGAAAAGAGGGGTGCAGAAATTTGGAACAGAAGTGCATAAACAAGCAAAAGCAGTGCAAAAAGAACCAGCAAAGGTGCAGAAAGAAGCAAGAGGGGTATAGAAAGAGGCAAGTGAAGTGCAGAAAGGAGCAACAGAGGTGCTGAAAGAGGCACGAGGGGTGCATAAAGAGGCAAGAGCAGTGCAGAAGAGGCAACAGAGGTGCAGAAAGAGGCAAGACAAGCACAGATGCAGGCAAGAAAGGTGTAGAAATAGGGAACAGGTGTGCATAAAGAAGCAAGAGCAGTGCAGAAAGAAGCAAGAAATGTGCAGAAGGAAGCTAGAGAGGTGGAAAAAGAGGGAAGAGGGTGCAGAAATTTGAAAAAGAGGTGCATAAAGAACCAAGAGCAGTGCAGAAAGAAAAAACAGAGGTACAAAACGAGGCAAGAGGGGTGCAGAAAGGGGTAGGAGAGGTGCACAAAGAAGCAAGAGGGGTACAGAAAGAGGCAAGAGGGGTACAGAAAGAAGGAAGAGAAGTGTAGAAAGAAGCAACAGAGGTGCTAAAAAAGGCACGAAGGCTACAGAAATAGGCAAGAGAAGTACAGAAAGAAGCAACAGATGTTCAGAAGGAGGCACGTGTGGTGAAGAAAGAGGTGAGAGGGCTACAGAAAGAGGCAAGAGGGTTGCACAAAGAGGGAAGAGGGATGAAGAAATTTGCAAGAGAGCTTCAACAAGAAGCAACAGCGATGCAGAAGGAGACAAGAGAACTGCAGAAAGTGGCAAAAGAGTTGCAGAAACAGGCAAAGGGGTGCAGAAAAAGGGAACAAGTGAGCAGATTGAGGCAGGAGTGGTGGAGAAAGAGGGAAGAGGGGTGCAGAAAGAGGCAAAAGAGATGCATACATTTGGAATAGAAGTGCATATAAAGCAAGAGCTGTGCATGAGGAACCAGCAGAGGTGCAGAAAGAGGCAGGAGGGGTACAGAAAGAGGCAAGTGAAGTGCAGAACAAAGCAAAAAAGGTCCAGAAAGAGGCAGGAGACCTCCAGAAAAAGGCAACTGAGGTGCAGAATGAGAAAGGAGAGGTGCACAAAGAGGCAAGAGAGGTGCCGAATGAAGAAAGAAAAATACAGCAAGAACCAACAGAGGTGCAGAAAGAGGCAAGAGGGGTACAGAAAGAAGCAAGAGAAGTGCAGAAAGGAGCAAAAGAGGTGCAGAAAGAGGCAAGACAAGCACAGAAGCAGGCAAGAGAGGTGTAGAAATAGGGAACAGGTGTGGAGAACGAAGCAATAGCAGTGCAGAAAGAAGCAGGAGAAGTGCAGAAAGAAGCTAGAGAGGTGGACAAAGAGGGAAGAGGGGTGCAGACATTTGCAAAAGAGGTGCAGAAAGAACCAAGGGCAGTGCAGAAAGGTGTAGAATAGGTACACAAAGAGGCAAGAGGGACACAGAAAGAGACAGAAGGGTGCAGAAAGGAGGAAGAGAACTGCGGAAAGAAGCAACAGAGGTGCTTAAAGATGCACAAAGGGTACAGAAAGAGGAAAGAGAAGTGCAGAAAGAAGCAACAGAGGTAGAGAGGCAAGAGTGGGGCAATAAGAGGGAAGAGGGGTACAGAAATTCGCAAGTGAGGTGCAGAAAGAAGCAAGAGCAGTGCAAAAGAACCAACAGTGGTGCAGAATGAGGCAAGAGCAGTGCAAAAGAACCAACAGAGGTGCAGAAAGAAGTATGAGAAAAGAAGAATGAAGGAACAGGGCTGCTGAAAAAGGCCAGAGAAGTGCAGAAAGAGGGAAGTGGGGTGCAGAAAGACATAAAAGAACTGCAGAAAAAGGCAAGAGAGTTGCAGAAACAGGCAAAAGGGGTGCAGAAAGAGAGAACAGGTGGGAAGACTGAGGCAAGAGTGGTGAAGAAAGAGGGAAGAGCGGTGCAGAAAGAGGCAAAATGGATGCAGAAATTTGGAAAAGAGGTGCAGAAAGATGCAATAGCAATGCAGAAAGAAGCAACAAGGTGCAGACAGAGGCAATAGGGGTATATAAATAGGCAAGTGAAGTACAGAACAAAGCAAAAGAAGTACAGAAATAGGCAAGAAAATGGAAGAAAAAGGCAAGAGAGGTGCAGAATGAGGCAGGAGAGGCATACAAAGAGTCAAGATGGGTACAGAAAGAGGCAAGTGGGATGCAGAAAGAGGCCAGAAAATTGCAGAAAGAAGCAACAGCGGTGCTGAAAGAGGAAAGAGAAGTGCAAAAAGAGCCAAGGGAAATGCAGAAAGAGGCAACAGGGATGCAGAAAGAGGCAAGAGGGATACAGAAATGAGCATGAGAGGTGCAGAAAGAAGCAAGAGCAGTGCAGAAAAAAGCAAGCGAAGTGCAGAAAGAAGCAAGAGAGGTGAACAAAGAGGGATGCAGAAGTTTGTAAAAGAGTTGCAGAAAGAACCATGAGCAGTGCAGAAATAACCAACAGAGGTGTAATAAGGCGCAAGAGGGGTGTACAAAGGGTAGGTGAGGTGCACAAAGAAGCAAGGGGGTTACAGAAAGACGCAGGAGATGTGCAGAAAAAAGGAAAGAAGTGCAGAAAGAAGCAACAGAGGTGCTGAAGGAGGCACAAAGAATACTGACAGAGGCAAGAGAAGTACAGAAAGAATCAACAGAGGTACAGAAAGATTTTTGCAGAAAGAGGGAACAGAGGTGCAGAAAGAAGCAAGAGCAGTGTAGAAATAACCAACAGACATGCAGAAAGAGGCCAAAGGGTGACAGAAAAGGGCAAGAGAGGTGCAGAATGAGGCAGGAGAGGTGCACAAAGAAGCAACAAGGGAACAGAAAGAGGCAAGAGGGGTGCAGAAAGAAGCAAGAGAAGTACAGAAAGAAGCAACAGCGGTGCTGAAAGAGGAAAGAGAAGTGCAGAAAGAGCCAAGGGAAATGCAGAAAGAGGCAACACGGGTGCAGAAAGAGGCAAGAGGGATACAGAAATTTGCAAGAGAGGTGCAGAAAGAAGCAAGAGCAGTGCAGAAAAAGCAAGCGTAGTGCGGAAAGAAGCAAGAGAGGTGAACACAGAGGGACGAGGGATGCAGAATTTTGTAAAAGAGTTGCAGAAAGAACCATGAGCAGTGCAGAAATAACCAACAGAGGTGTAATAAGGCACAAGAGGGGTACACAAATGGGTAGGAGAGGTGCACAAAGAAGCAAGGGGCTACAGAAAGTTCGCAAGAGATGTGCAGAAAGAAGGAAGAGAAGTACAGAAAGAAGCATCAGAGGTGCTGAAAGAGGCACAAAGAATGCTGACAGAGGCAAGAAAAGTACAGAAAGAATCAACAGAGGTACAGAAAGATTTTTGCAGAAAGAGGGAAGAGGGGTGCAGAAAGAGGCAAGAGGGGTACAGAAAAAGGGAAGACGAGTGCAGAAAGAGGCTAGAGGGATGCAGAAATTTGAAACAGAGGCGCAGAAAGAAGCAAGAGCAGTGTAGAAATAATCAACAGACATGCAGAAAGAGGCCAGAGGGGTACCGAAAAAGGCAAGAGAGGTGCAGAATGAGGCAGGAGACGTGCACAAAGAAGCAACAGGGGAACAGAAAGAGGCAAGAGGGGTGCAGAAAGAAGCAAGCGAAGTACAGAAAGAAGCAACAGAGGTGCTGAAAGAGGCAAGAGGGGTACAGAAAGAGGCATGTGAAGTGCAGAAGAAGATGCAACAGAGGTACAGAAAGAGGCAAGACAAGCACAGAAGCAGGCAGGAAAGGTGCAGAAAGAGGGAACAGGCGTGCAGAAAAAGGCAAGAGTGATACATAAATTTGCAATAAAGATGCAGAAAGAAGCATGAACAGTGCAGAAAGAAGCAACAGAAGTGCAGAAAGAACCAAGAGCGGTGGACAACGAGGGAAGAGTGGTGCAAAAATTGGCAAGAAGGATGCAAACATTTGCAAACGAGGTGCAGAAAGAATGAAGATCAGTGAAGAAAGATCCAACAGAGGTGCAGAATAGGCAAGAGGGGTGCAGAAAGGGGTAGGAGAGGTGCACAAAGAGGCAAGAGGGATAACGAAAGAGGCAAGAGGGGTGCAGAAAGACGGAAGAGAACTGCAGAAAGATGCAACAGATGTGCTGAAAGAGGCACAAAGGGTTCAGAAAGAGGCAAGAGAAGGACAGAAGGAAGCAATAGAGGTATAGAAAGAGGCAGGAGTGGGGCAGAAAGAGGGGAGAGGTATAGAAAGAGGCATTAGAGTTGCACAAAGAGGGAAGGTGCTAAAAGAAGCAAGAGCAGTGCAAAATAACCAACAGAGGTGCAAAAAGAAGCATGAAAAGTGCACACTGTAGAAGCAGAGGTGCAGCAAGAGGCAAGAGAAGTCCAGAAAGAGGCAAGTGAACTGCAGAAACAGGCACAATGGGTAAAGAAAGAGGGAACAGGTGTTCAGACTGAGGCAAGAGAGGTGCAGAAAGAGAGAAGGGGGTCCAGAAAGTGGCAAGAGAGATATAGAAATTTGAAACAGAAGTGCCGAAAGAAGCAAGAGCAGTGCAGAAAGAACCAGAAGAGGTGCAGGAAGAGGCAAGAGGGGTACAGAAAGAGGCAAATGAAGTGCAAAACAAAGAAAAAGAGATGCAGAAAGAGGCAAGAGAACTCCAAAAAAAGGCAAGAGAGGTGCAGAATGAGGCAGGAGAGATGCACACTGAAGCAAGAGGGGTACAGAAAGGGTCTAGAGGGGTAGAGAAAGAAGCGACCGAAGTGCAGAAAGAAGCAACAGAGGTGGTAAAAGAGGCAACAGGGGTGCAGAAACAGGCAAGAGAAGTGCAGAAGAGGCAACAGGCATGCAGAAAAAGGTAAGAGGGATATAGAGATTTGCAATAAAGATGCAGAAAGAAGCAAGATCAGTGAAAAAAGAAGCAAGAGAAGTGCAGAAAGAAGTAAGCATGGTGGACAAAGAGGTACGATGGTTACAAAAATAGGCTAAAGGGATGCAGAAATTAACAAAAGAGGTGCAGAAAGAACTAAGAGCATTGCAGAAAGAACCAACAGAGGAGCAAAAAGAGGCAAGAGGGGTGCAGAAAGGCCTCGGAGAGGTGCATAAAGAGACAAGAGGGATATAGAAAGAGGCAGGAGGGGTGCAGAGAGAAGGAAGAGTACTGCAGAAAGAAGAAACAGAGGTTCTTAAAAAGGACATGAAGGGTACAGAAGGAGGCAAGAGAAGTGCATAAAGAAGCAACAGAGGTACAGAAAAAGGCAAGAATGGGCAGAAAGGGGGATGAGAGGTATAGAAAGAGGCAAGAGAGTTGCACAAAGAGGGACCAGGGGTGCAGAAAGAGGGATGATGTGTGCAGAAAGAAGCAAGTGAGGTGCAGACAGAGGCAAGAGAGGTACAGAAAGAGGCAAGTGAGGTGCAGAAACAGGCAAGAGAAGTGTAGAAAGAAGCAAGAGAAGTGCAGAAGTAGGCAAGATAACTGCAGAAAGAGGCAAGAGAGTTGCAGAAAGAGCCAAGTGAGATGCAGAAGGAGACAAGAGAACTGCAGAAAGAGGCAAGAGAGTTGCAGAAACAGGCAAAAGGTGTACGGCAAAATAGAACAGGTGGGCAGACTGAGGCAAGAGAGGTGCAGAAAGAGGGAAGAGGGCTGCAGAAAGAGGCAAGAGGGATGCAGAAAGAAGGAAGAGAAATGCAGAAAGAAGCAACAGATGTGCTGAAGGAGGCACAAAGAATGCTGACAGAGGCAAGAGAAGTACAGAAAGAATCAAAAGAGGTACAGAAAGATTTTTGCTGAAAGAGGGAAGATGGGTGCAGAAAGAGGCAAGAGGGGTACAGAAAAAGGGAGGACGGGTGCAGAAAGAGGCAAGAAGGATGCAGAAATTTGGAACAGAGGTGCAGAAAGAAGCAAGACCAGTGTAGAAATAACCAACAGACATGCAGAAAAAGGCCAGAGGGGTACAGAAAAAGGCAAGAGAGGTGCAGAATGAGGCAGGAGAGGTGCACAAAGAAGCAACAGGGGAACAGAAAGAGGCAAGAGGGGTGCAGAAAGAAGCAAGAGAAGTACAGAAAAAAGCAACAGCGGTCCTGAAAGAGGAAAGAGGAGTGCAGAAAGAGCCAAGGGAAATGCCGAAAGAACCAACAGAGGGGCAAAAAATATGCAGGAGGGGTGCAGAAAGGGCTCGGAGAGGTGCACAAAGAGGCAAGAGGGATATAGAAAGAGGCAGGAGGGGTACAGAAAGAAGGAAGAGAACTGCAGAAAGAAGAAACAGAGGTTCTTAAAGGGGCATGAAGGGTACAGGAAGAGGCAAGAGAAGTGCATAAAGAAGCAACAGAGGAACAGAAAGATGCAAGAATGGGACAGAAAGGGGGAAGAGAGGTGTAGAAAGAAGCAAGAGAGTAGCACAAAGAGGGATGAGGGGTACAGAAAGAGGGAAGAGGTGTGCAGAAAGAAGCAGGTGAGGTGCAGACAGAAGCAAGAGAGGTACAGAAAGAGGCAAGAGATGTGCAGAAACAGGTAAGAGAAGTGTAGAAAGAGGCAAGAGAGGTGCAGAAGTAAGCAAGATAACTGCAGAAAGAGGCAAGAGAGTTGTAGAAAGAGCCAAGTGAGATGCAGAAGGAGGCAAGAGAACTGCAGAAAGAGGCAAGAGAGTTGCAGAAACAGGCAAAAGGTGTACGGCAAAATAGAACAGATGGGCAGAAAGAGGCAAGAGGGGTGCAGAAAGAAGAAAGAGAAGTGCAGAAAGAAGCATCAGAGGTGCTGAAGGAGGCACAAAAATGCTGACAGAGGCAAGAGAAGTACAGAAAGAATCAACAGAGGTACAGAAAGAGTTTTGCAGAAAGAGGGAAGAGGGGTGCAGAAAGAGGCAAGAGGGGTACAGAAAAAGGGAAGACGGGTGCAGAAAGAGGCAAGAGGGATGCAGAAATTTGGAACAGAGGTACAGAAAGAAGCAAGAGCAGTGTAGAAATAACCAACAGACATGCAGAAAGAGGCCAGAGGGGTATAGAAAAGGCAAGAGAGGTGCAGAATGAGGCAGGAGAGGTACACAAAGAAGCAACAGGGGAACAGAAAGAGGCAAGAGGGGTGCAGAAAGAAGCAACATCGGTGCTGAAAGAGGAAAGAGAAGTGCAGAAAGAGCCAAGGGAAATGCAGAAAGAGGCAACAGGGGTGCAGAAAGAAGCAACAGAGGTGCAGAAGGGGGCACAAAGAATGCTGACAGAGGCAAGAGAAGTACAGAAAGAATCAACAGAGGTATAGAAAGATTTTTGCAGAAAGAGGGACGAGGGGTGCAGAAAGAGGCAAGAGGGGTACAGAAAAAGGGAAGACGGGTGCAGAAAGAGGCAAGAGGGATGCGGAAATTTGGAACAGAGATGCAGAAAGAAGCAAGAGCAGTGTAGAAATAACCAACAGACATGCATAAAGAAGCCAGAGAGGTACAGAAAATGGCAAGAGTTGCAGAATAAGGGCAGGAGAGGTGCACAAAGAAGCAAAAAGGGAACAGAAATATGCAAGAGGGGTGCAGAAAGAAGCAAGAGAAGTAAAGAAAGAAGCAACAGTGGTGCTGAAAGAGGAAAGAAAAGTGCAGAAAGAGCCAAGGGAAATGCAGAAAGAGGAAACAGGGGTGTGGAAAGAAGCAACAGAGGTGCTAAAGGCGGCACGAAGAATGCTGACAGAGGCAAGAGAAGTACAGAAGGAATCAACAGAGGTAGAGAAAGATTTTTGGAGAAAGAGGGATGAGTGGTACAGGAAGAGGCAAGAGAAGTGCATAAAGGAGCAACAGAGGTACAGAATGAGGCAAGAATGGGGCATAAAGGGGGAAGAGAGGTGTAGAAAGAGGCAAGAGAGTTGCACAAAGAGGGACGAGCGTTGCAGAAAGATGGAAGAGATGTGAAGAAAGAAGCAAGTGAGGTGCAGACAGAGGCAAGAGAGGTACAGAAAGAGGCAAGAGAGGTGCAGAAACAGGCAAGAGAAGTGTAGAAAGAGGCAAGAGAGGTGCAGAAGTAGGCACGATAACTGCAGAAAGAGGCAAGAGAGTTGCAGAAAGAGCCAAGTGAAATGCAGAAGGAGGCAAGATAATTGCAGAAAGAGGCAAGAGAGTTGCAGAAACAGGCAAAAGGTGTACGGCAAAATAGAACAGGTGGGCAGATGACGCAAGAGCGGTGCAGAAAGAGGGAAGAGGGCTGCAGAAAGAGGCAAGAGGGGTGCAGAAAGAAGCAACAAAGGTGCAGATAGAAGCAAGCGAAGTGCAGAAAGAAGCAACAGAGCAGTAAGAGGCAAGAGAAGTGCAGAAAGAAGCAATAGAGGTGCAGAAAGAGGCAAGAGAAATGCAGAAAGAGGTGAGAAAGGTGCAGAATCAGGCAGGAGAGGTGCAGAAAAATGGAACAGGGGTGCTGAAAGAGGCAAGAGAGGTTCAGAAAGCGGTAAGAAGGGTGCAGAAAGAGGCAAGAGATGTACAAGATGAATAAAGTGAGTGGCAGAAAGAGGTAAACAGAGGTGCAGAAAGAGGCAAGAGAGGTGCAGACAGAATGAAAGGTGTAGAAAGAAGCAACAGAAATGCACAAGAGATGTGCTTGGAGTCCTAAGGACCTGTAATGACCCGTAAGACTCTAGGGGACTTAATCCCCCAAAACACACCTGGAGGCATGTTTACAGAGTGTTGCAGAGAGGGGGCAAGGCCTCCAGTGAGATGCCGGCTTCTCTGTATTTATTTTGTGTAGAATGGGGGCTGTGTGGCCCCCCTTCTCTTAGTATTGTTTGTTACATGGGGACCCCATTCCCCAGGGCATGAGCCTTTTTTTTATTTAGAAAAAAAAACTATTTCGGCCCGGGGACCCAATCCCCTGGGGCATTGCCTCGTTTTACATTTTTTTTTATTATTTATACGGGAGAGGGGCCATAAGGCCCCCCTTCTCTGGGCCACTTATGGCCCCGGTGACCCCATCCCCCAGGGCTGGCCTTACTTAAAAAAACATATATATATAAATTAAAAAGGGAGGCGGGCGAGTGGCCCCCCTTCCTAGGGCTCCAGCCCTGTCATTACAAACTGCAATGTCCCGGGGGTGGGCACCCTGGGACATTGCTGGAGCCAGCCCTGGGGGGGTGGTGGTCCTCAGAGCCATCTAGGGCTGCAGAAGGGGGGCCGTACGGCTCCCCTCTGTCTTATTTAAAGCCCCGGTTGTGGTCCAAGGGGCCAGGGGTCTGCAACGGACCCCCACATTTATATAATTAGTGCCCTGGGGAGTTGTTGGACCCTGGGTCAGTGTGGGGGGCTCGAGCCCCCCACATGTATTATTTCTAATAGCGCTGGGGAGGTAGTGGTCTCCAGGGCTTAGGGGGGTCCGTGTGGCCCCCCCTGCACATGATTAAGGAAAGCCCCGGGGAGGTGGTTGTCCCCGGGGCTCGGGGGAGCCTGCGAGGCACTCCCATAATTGAACAAGGCCCTGGGAAGGTGGCTGTCCCCAGGGCAGTGGGGGCCCGCACGGGCCCGCATATTTTTGTATATTGCCCCCGGGACCTGGCCCACCCAGGCCTAGGGGGTCAGGGTGTTTCTACCCTGCCCTCTTTTCTTTTTTTTTACCATTTTCTTCCCTTGTAAAACTGAGTCATAAGATGGCTGCCAACACTTCTTGGTTTGGAGCCAATCTGAATGAAGCTCATGGTCGGGAGGGTTCACGAATCCTCCTCGGTCACAGATATCGATATTCGTTTATCCGTTCAGCAGGTCGGGCTGTAGCTTTGTCTAAAGTTTCCTATGAAAATCAAAATGGAGAAAACTCGCTTTGGGACCCCCCTTTTTTCTCGGCCCCTGCTTGATGAATCACCCCGAAACTTTCAAGACAGGAGCTGACCTGAGCGAACTATTAGTTTTAAAAATTTGGTGATTAGTAAAATCATGCCAAAGATTATCGTGACAGATAATTTAACCTTTCATCCTACTGAAGTACTCTAGAGGGGTAAATCAAGAAAAACAAAAACAAATTTGAAACAGAAAATAAAAAGTGAAGGTGATAGACTGGAGCAAGTAAAAAGAAATCAGGAGGAAAAAATCTCAATTGCATCAATTCATAAGACTATGAACAATTTAATCTTTCACAAACATATAATAAAATAAACTATTCCACTCATACAAAGAAATGAATAAACTGTGAGAAAAAGGAGAAAGGAAAGAGATAAAAGAAGGAGGAGTATGTAAGGACAAGTGTTTATCATGGAGGTAAATGAGCAATAGGCATGTTTTTGGGTATGCGAGTATACAAGAACTTTAAAAATAGCTCATGTCTACTGAGTAAAGAGCATATGCTTTTCAACTTGCTTTTTTAAATGATCCCTGGTCATCTGTGTGAATCAAGGTTCTATTTATAAAGTAAAAATGGAATATTTGATAATTTTGTTTAATAATAACCTTTATTTGCAGTTATGGCATAGTGTGCATGCAATTTATGCTTTAAAGTGCAAATGCTTATTCAGCTCATATCAAATTGAATAAAAGTGCAACTGTGCAGGACACATATGATATAAAGTAATATCCCTAAAGTGCAATTGCAATGTATACAGTACTGATGTTCTCATATACATTCTCCTAATTGTTCTTCTCACATGATACCAATTCTTTCTCCTTCTACATATTTTAGATCAGTTTATCATGCTGGCAGATCTATAAGTTCGCTTTCTAACATACTAGTCACACGTTGTGGATTACTTTACATTTCAACCCCCTTTTGCATTGTAATCTATACAGTTCATTCAGTTTTAAAGTGTCAGTGCAGAGATATGTAAGAAAAGTGTAGAGAATAAAGGTTCAATTGTAAGGTTATTTTATATAAAATTTCAATGTCATTGGAGATTGAGGGATGAGAAAAGGGACAGAGAGAGAAAAAAAATATTCCTATTCCGCACAGATATCTGTACAAATCCATCAGAGTACAAGTTTTAAAGTACAAATGCTATTCCCTATGAGTGCAGTTATAACTAGTTATAACTAGTGCATACAATGGGGATGTTAAAGTGCAAGTGCATTATAAGTCATTTTGGGATTTTATTTTCCTTTGTTTTTGATAGTCTTGATCCACAAGAAGAAAAGAGCAGCTGGGCATGGAGCGAAGCTTCCGTCGGTTCGCCCGCAACCAGGCAATGGCCCCCTGACTTCAGACGCCTCCGCTTTGTTCCCTGTGAGGTGGGGTTGGATCAGGAGCGAAGTCTCCAGAGGCCTTGTTCCCCAGAGGTGGTCTTCATGAAAAACAGCCTCAGATGCCACGCAGGCTCTCCTCCTTGTTGGGGAGCCCCGCCCAGAGTCAGGCAACAGTTGCCTGACTTCTTGCTCCATCTCCGTGTGGCTTGTGGCAGCTCCTCTCTCCAGCAGTGCAATGCGGGGTGAGCTCCTGCTTTCAGATAGGCTACAGAGTGCCCATCCCACACTCACATTGGCAATGTTGGAGCCCTCTTCCTCGGGCTCGCGAACAATGCTGGGCTCTCTCCAGCCACACGGGAGCCCTGTCTACAACCAGGCCCAGGTTGCCTGACTTCTTGTTTTGTGGGCCAATTCCTGCAGGCTCAGCGCTAGTGCGTGCAAATTCAAAGAGCCATCGGGGGGCTCTACATACTTCTTCTCCTCACCAGTATGGGATCTGCCCACAGTGCTCCCCATGCCAGTAAGGAGCCAGCAGCGCTTCCCCTCAAAAACAGCAGCTCATCCAGTACAGCAGCAGATCAGCCCTGCGATAGCCCTATCCTTGGGGCACAAATTTCAGCAGTGCCAAGTCAAGACCCCAAAGTCCTCAGGGGCAGAAGGCTGGGCCCAGGCAGGCCAGCTCACATGGCCCTCCAGCAGTAAGGCAGTCCCTCGTGGGGGTTCCTCCTGGGGCCCAGCAGCAGTAAGTCCCCCCTAGTCACAAAGAGGCACATTTTCTCGGGTCACATTCACGTTCGCGTTCTCAAATGCATGTTCACTAGATATTTCCCCCCGCGCAAACAGCGATTGCGAATAGTAAAAAAGAATCATGAGCAAGCAATTCAGCGTGTTCGCGGAATTTCTGCGTGTTCGCTGAGATTTTTTACCATTTCACGGAGATTTGCGTAACGCAATTATGCAAATTCCGCCCACCCCTACAATGTACACTGCCCATAGGGCTAGCTAGGGCCTACCTTAGGGGTGACTGTCATGCAGTAAAAGGGGGGGGTCACAGACTTGGCACATACTTTAGGTGCCATGTCACAGCAGCACTAACACTGCGTGCACTGGCCCTGCAATGGCAGAGGCTTGAGACAGGTTTGAAAGGCTACTTTGGTGGGTGGCGCAATCAGCGCTGCAAGCCCACCAGTAGCATTTAATTTACCGGCCATGGGTATCTAAGATACCACTTTACAAGGGACTGACAGGTAAGTTAAATATGCCAAACAGGTGTAGACCAATTTTACTGTGTTTACCACACATAGCACACACAGTTTACATTGGACTGCAATGCTAAAGTGCCCAGAGTCCTTGAACCACCAACACCATGTCAGAAAAAAGGCTAGGAGTAAGGCAAAAATTTCAGGGACGACCCTGCAAAAAGGGCCAAGTCCAACACAATCCCCTTTCAGCCAAAACGCAGGGCAGACCAATTACTACCTTGATGGACTTCGATGCTTTGGGCAATAGAACACGGACGCGGGCCCGCAACTGCAGGGGCACACTCCAGTTCTATGCCATTCTGAACCCATTTGGTTCTCTCTGTCAAAGCTTCCAGGACCAACTAAGCTAGCCCACTGGTACTCCCTAGTTATACACAGCCAGGACCAGGCCCTAGGCCATCGAGATATCTCCGCTCCTTGCCATCTCCCAAAGTGTGGGGAAGTAACCCCTGGCACATAGTAACAATTCTCCATTCTTCCTTTCAGCAGTGCAATCCTGAACTGCCACTGTTCCTCCCTCCAACCTAGGGTCCACACCCTCAAGCTGTCCAGAGGTCATGAGGGAGGCTCTCCTCCCACTACCTCTCCTTCTAGGGTTCCGCACTCTCCTCCTTGGAGAGGCATCCTCAGAACACAACTCTCCCACCAGTTCAGGACCTCTCGCCAGCAACTGGTCTCCCAACCTAGGATCTAAACCCTCAAGTTGCACTGGGGTCAGAGGCGAGGAATCCCTCCCTTTGAACCCCCTTCCAGAGCTCTGCACCCTCCCACCTGGAGTGGTACCCCTAGCAGACAAAATGGTAGGGACACTGATTACAGATGTCCTTCCCTGCAGGTCAGGCAGAACTTGAACCTGGCCTCCCAACCCAGGGACTAAACCCTGCGGTTCAACCGGGGTGAGAGGTGAGGACTCCCTCCTTCTGCACCCCCTTCCAGAGTTCGGGCACCCTTCCACTTGGAGTGGTACCCCTAGAAGACAAACCGGTCAGGACACCGCTTACAGATGTCCTTCCCTCCAGGTCAGGCAGGACTTGAACCAAGCCTCCCAACCCAGGGACTAAACCCTGCGGCTGAATAATTGCATGGCACAACAGGACTTCCCGGGGTGCACGCAGCCTCCCCTGAGGGTAACACATACCTCCTGTGTTGCATGACAGTCTGCCTAGTCAGATCTCCCGACCCCTGTACATCTGACAGTGCGCAAATATCCCCCAGGACAGAAGTGGTATCCCCATCGTCACTCCTAGGAGACTCAACCCTTCTGCTTGATCCCTGACCCACTGGTTCCCCCACTGGGGAACACATCCCCCTCTCACCCCTCAATCTGGAATTCAGCACCATCCACTTAGGAGTGGTACTGCCAGACACAAGAACCACTGGAGCCCCTTTTACAGATGCTCCAGGTTCTCCTGACACTAGGAGATCCACCTTAAATGGCCTACTAGTACAGCCTAGCCCCCCACCTGGTGTTCTCTCCAGGCCCTGAGACTGGGTTTTGGGCACATTGGGACCCAGCCCACATTCACTCCTTCTCCACTGAGAAAGGTTGTGAGCCCCTACACTCCTCCCACTACACCTGGACGTAGCTGGGCTACTTTGAACCACCACACAGGTCTGGAAGATACCTGAGCCACTCCTTTTAGGATCACTCCCAAATGCCTCTTCAAATGCTCTGAAGCTCACCCCGTGCAAGCTCCCTGGAATCAGAGAACTCACACTCCAACAGGTGTTGGCATAACCCCAGAAAACAATTACTGAAAATGTGCTCTCTGACAAACAGATTGAATAGCCCTTCAAAATCATGTGCCGTGCTACCCATCACCCAACCTTCCAGTGCGTCACAAAACTCATCCACAAACTCCCCCAATACTGGTGAGAAAGTTTTCTACTGCCCCATAACCTCAAACTTTACCCTTCAGGTGTGACACCCTCTTCCTGGGAACGAGGTACCACGCTCTGTCATATGGGAGTGGGACTTCCTACACAGGACCCACATTTGCTGCCACCACCATAATTTAAAAATGACACTTTCATGAGAAAAAATAATCAGGAAAAATAATCCCCAAACCTGTGATTATCTAATTGCAGAGTTTGTAGTGTAACCAGTTGTCACTTTGGTATTGCCCAAACACAAGTCCTATCTTCATGGCTGACAACCAATGTTAGAAATAGGATTTCTGGTTGGCTAGAGCATGCGCCTAAGCCAGGCAGAAGCCACCACTCTAGTCAGGGCAAGGGAGTTACACACTAAAGATAACCCTTTGCATCCCCTTGGTAGCTTGGCACGAGCGGTCAGGCTTATCACATATACAATGTGTAAAGCATTTGTACAACACACACACACAGCAGTAACACACTATGCCCATCACAAAAGAATTTACACACCAGGTTATATAAAAAATAGCCTTTGTATTATCCAAAACACATTAGAATGATGATCACACATATACACTGTGGCAACTGGCACTCAGCAATATTCACAGGGGATTATATACATGACAGGGCCAATTGGGCCACTGTCAGAACCATCACAAGCACAAGTAGTAGAAATAAAACACAACCAGTTACCACTGGTACAATGATGACCTCAGCATTAAATCAAAGGCTACCTGTTTCTCGTTTTTACTGATTTTTACAGATAAATACGGACAGAAAACCTTCATTTTCTTGTCTGTATTTACTTTTAAATGTGGATAAAAATGAAAATCTGAATGCTTTCTGAGTCATTCTAAATACTGTACCACTGCCCAATTGGAGCCCCACTCACTGGGGCTTCCTCTTTGGTGCAGGGGCCAGCCGTTGAAAGGCCAAAGAAGAAATGATCAGCAGGGCATGGAGCGAAACCTCAGTCGGCCCCTACCACAATCAGGCGATGGCCTACTGACTTCCGACGCCTCCGCTTTGCTCCCTGTGAGGCGGGGGCTGGATCGGGAGCGAAGTCTCTGGTGGCCTTGTTCCCCAGAGGCAGTCTTCACAGAAAACAGCCTCAGACGCCACACGGGGCTCTCCTCCTCATCAGGGAGCCCAGCCCACTGTCAGGCACCAGCTGCCTGACTGCCTGCTCTGTCTCTGTGTGGCTTTAGGCGGCTCCCCTCACCAGCAGGGCAATGTGGGGTGGGCTCCTGCTTTCAGATAGGTTATACAGTGCCTATCCCGCACTCACATTGGCAACGTCGTAGCCCTCTTCCTTGGTTTTGGGAACCCTGCGGGTGTCTCCCCAGCCACACGGGAGCCCCGCCTTCAACCAGGCACAGGGTTGCCTGAGTTCCTGTTTTGCCAGCCAATTTCCACAGGCTCAGCACTAATGAGCACAAATTCACAGAGCCATCAGTGTGGCTCTACATACTTCTTCTCCTCATCAGTAGGGGATCTGCCCACAGTGCTTCCCACGCCAATAAGGAGCCAGCCGTGCTTCCCCTCAAGAAGTAAAAAAACAGCAGCTCCTTCTGCCGGGCAGCAGATCAGCCCAGCACAAGCCCTCTCCTTGGGGCACGGATTTCAGCAGTGCCAAGTCAAGTACCTAAAGTCCTCAGGGGCAGAAGAATGGGCCCAGGCAGGTCCGCTCACAGGGCCCTCCAGGAGGGAGGCAGTCCCTAGTGGCGGTTTCTCATGGGGCCCAGCATGTTCGTGTGTTCAAGATAGCTAATCAATTTGACACATAAAAAGTGTTTCAGTGCAATAATTTCGTCTTTATGTCTGACTGATGTATACAGTGATGTTATGTCAATTGTGGCCATCAAATAGAAGTCTTTCCAAGAGATACCTTGGATTTTGTGTAGGAAATTCATGGCGTAATATAGATATGATGGTAAAGCTATGACATACAGTGCCGGAAAAGTATCTATAAATCTAGAAGTATTCTCGAGTAGGGAATTTATTGAACTTACAATTGGACGACCCATAGGTTCTGCAAATTCTTGTGGACCTTTGGGAGGAAATAAAGTGTTGGTGTTACTGAATGGTTGGTTTTAAGATATCTATAATCTTCATAGTCAAATAATTCCTGACTGTGCAAGCTTTGTAATTTTCATGATATTCCACCATGATAACATTTGTTGAATTTTCTTTTAGCTTTTCATAACGTTGTCTGTTTTTAGTTGTTTTTCTGCTTCCTTCAAGTATTTTCCACAGTTTTGGACCACAATATTGCCACCTTTATCAGATGTCTTTATTGTGATTTGCATATCTTCTCTAAGTTCTTTAATGGCAGCTCTTTCTCCAAGAGGGATATTTTGTCTTCATTTAGTCATATTTTTCCTGGATAGTCGGTTCAAATTCTCAATGACTAATTTGTTCATTTTCTCTATTCCTCTATTTCACCTTCCAAAAAAGCCAGATCCCTCAAAACATGGTAATTCACTTAATGCAATCTGAGATTATCTTGTCAATTTTCTTGCTCCCAATTGTAAAGGTCGATCGATTAAAAAGTGGTTTTTCAGCTTGAGTTTCCGGGATAATTTCTAAAGATCATGCTTATTTCGGATTATGCGCAGAAGGATAGCCCTCTGTTAAGAAGACGTTTCTGATTTTCATTGAGAGTTTTCAAGGAGAGATTGATAATCACATTTTCTTCAATTATTTTCTTTTTGAGTTTTGCTTATTCTTTTTTGCCATCTGTTCTTAGCTTTCCAGCTTCCCCAACTCCTTCTGGTTTTGTTCTCCCTTTGCCCCTGCCTCTTCCTAGGACTGGTCCTTACCCACTTCCTCTTTGTCTTGTTCTCATGCAGACTAGGCACAGCTACCCAGAGAAATCCATACTTGTTAGACTTGTATCCTCATCCGTTGAACTCTCTTCAAAGCTGTTTGCCGACATTTCTGATGTTCTTATGTTCCTTTTGGTTTTATCCATTGTCTGTCTCAGGCCATTGTATTTCCGAGCAAATGTGTATATACGCCCTCTGGCATAGTCAATCCTGTGTCTGTACATGTCCTCACCTTCCACTTTTCTACTTCAGCATGTTTGTTTATTTTATTTTTCATTTGTTACAATGATTTAGTTATCTCTTCCATAACAGTGTGTTTCTCTAATTCCTGTTCAAGGTTCTGATTATTTTAATGGTTTGTTACAATCTTTTCTCTGCATGCAAAATTAATGTTTGCATTAATGTAAATGATTATTCATTGGAATCCTCTTGCCAATTTTTTAAAAGTTCCTCATCGAGATATGATGCGGGTGGTCAATATTAATATCCCTGGATCACTGGTGATGCTTTTGTACTCAATATATTTTTTAGCGAAGTCATCTCCCACCATTATAGTTAGGACCATGTTTCCATAGGAAAAAAATTGCTTGACTTGCCTACATCTTTGGCACTGTTTGACGAATCTTCAAAAACATTTCCCCAAAAAAGGGCAATGTTAACTCTAGTTATGCATGGAGAGTTTTGGGGTGATCCATTAAGCGGGGGCCAAGAAAACAGGTGGGGGTTAAAAATTGTGTTTTCCATATTAATTCCTATAGGAAATTTGAACACGACTACGGCCTGAACTGCTGAATGGAATTACATCAAATTTAGCAGCAAGCTAGTTCTTGGTAGAAAAAGAGTGCATTTGTTATTTGGTGTAAAACCGGTAAATAGTTTTGGAGTTATTAAAAGAAATCCAAAGTTATATACCTAGGGACGATGATCCTCAGAGGAACTAACAGTTCTAGTGCTGATATGTGATTGCGTGCCAACACTTCAACCAGGTAGCGTGTTAGAATTTTGCTTCAGACGAGTCCAAAAAAAACCTTAAAAATCATAAAAGGGGGAGTATAGAAATACCTTGACCCTTTAACCCTGGGCCTGGGGCCATCTTGAAACCCTGCCTGGGCAAAGAAGCATTTTTTTCACCATTTTCACCATGACATATTTCCATGCTTGATTTTTATTTATTCTTTATGAGCCCCTCTGATAGGCCACATCCCAAGGGCACCTCCTCTGCAGGGGCATAACAAAGGCCCCCGCAGTGGGAGGGGGGCCCCCGAACTGCTGTGGGACACTTCCGCACTGTACACAGGCCTGAGAGCTCCGGAATAAACCCACAACGAGGGCCCCTCTGAGTACCTTGCAGGGGGGCCCTTAAACTTTTGTTACGCCATTGCTCCTCTGGGCTTTTGAAATAAATAAGAAGGGACCAGAGCCGACTCCCATTGAATTCCTAATTGCCCCGGGGACCGCAACCACCCCAGGGCCCACAAGAACTGAGAAAATGGGTGGGACGTCACACACACCCCTTCCATTTTTGGCCTGGGGAACACCACCTCCCTGGGGCATATTCAATTGAAAACTGGGAGGGGGCCGCACCGCCCCCCTCCAAGGTCATATATGGCCCTGGGGACCAACACCACCCCGGGCTGGCCCGTGGAAACAGATTGAGGGGGCCGCGTCGCCCCCCTCCTGAAGCCACTGATGGCCCTGGGGACCTCCACCACGCCCAGAGCCGGCTCCCTATGTCATTGGGTGCCCATCCCTGGGACATAGCTGTTTGCCCTTGCTTTGTGGAAGCTGTGACAGCTCAAGCAAGAGAAAACATAACTCTGCTTCCAACAAGCGAGAGCTGTCAAACTGCACCATCTTGCTGGAAACAAATGAAACAATTGCTCCGGCACACAGGTAGCTGCATATTTAGCAGCTCCATTCATGCAGGATCAAATCTGGCTCCTGCAGAAGACGGGGAGCCAACTGGGACCACAGGGCCTTGAGGTTCCCTGCTGTCTCCATCATAGCACATTGAGTGCCATGGGTGGGCTTAAGGGCACTCAGGGAAACGTTTTTGGGTCCGGGGCATGGGGTCGCCTGGGCCACAATCGGCCCAGGTAGGCAGGGCTGTGCGGCTTCTCTCCCCAATTGCAAAAGAGGGGAAACAGTGGACAGAAAAACAAGCAGAAATGGCAAAAATTAGAGCAAAAGAACCAAGTGACCAGTTGCCCACACTTAGGGGCCCATTAGCATGGCGGGCGGTGGGGGCAATCTGCTCGCCATCCTCACATAAATTATCCCCCACTTTATTAGTATGGCGGGGGGACCGCAGCGGACGGAAAGACTGTCCACTGTTTTTCCCGCCTCGGTCGCCTTGCGGAGGAAAAGGTTTAATATGGTGGAGGTGTCTATTAGACACCGCCAGCCGTATTACCATGGGCTTAGTTAGATGCCTTTCAGTGGCAGTGATGCCGCCACGGAAAGGCTTGCGGTCTTCACTCTGGGGGACACCTGCGGGTCCCCAGAGTGAAGGAGAGGTGGAGGGTGCACACGGGGGGTACCTGTGGTAGCCCCCTGCATTTGCATTAACAAAGCGGCAGGCACCGTGCGGTGTCTGCCGCTTTGTTAATGCTAATGCATTTGTTCATTTTTAGCATTTTAGCACAGTGCTAAAAATGCAGGATGCACCCGCCACAGTGGCGGGCGCATCCTAATATCCCCCACTGGACCCCCGCCCTTATGGCAGGCGGTCCCAAAACCCGATTGGATAGCGGGCGGACTAAGTCCGCCCGCCACCCTAATGACCCCCTTAGTGCTTTGCATTTTTTGGCAGTATTTTTATTTAAACTTTTTAAATTTCATATATCCGTTCCCCTTATTGGATTTTTGTCATTTAGTTCATTAAAATGTTCTCTAATTTTATAAATTTGAATAGGATTTATATTGTGCTGTGTTTTTTACTTTTTAACTGTTTTACGCAAATCCTGTCTGTTACGTTCTTTTTTAATGTCCGCCGGATTCATTGATCTCTTCAATGCAAAGAGGAATGTAATATACTTGTAAATCATAAACAGGGAACTCAAAGCGAGGTTTTAAGGGCTTTGTCAAATGTGAGGTAGTTGGATACAGCTCTGAGGTAGAGGGTAGATAGTGCCACGCTTTTGCTGCTTTATAGGAGAAAACATTGCTCTCAATCTGGTTCGTCTGATACGGAGAGTCCAATAAGTTAACTGAAGTGAAGACGAAAGCAATGGCACGAATACATCTAGTGAAACTCCATTCAAAACACGTCAGGGCCTATGCCTCAGAAGGTCTGATGCATAGAGCTGCTACGGGAAATGTGTCAGTTTGATGGTCCATGCTTTCACGCACCTTTGGAAGGTGGAATGTCAAATATGAGTACATATTGCACCAAGCTCAACCACAATTAAAATCGCAGACAACGATAAGGGGATTTTGCCATTGCTCGTGTTTAATTGAACAGAGACCAGGATGCTGTCTGCCGTGGCTGAACCCGCAGCATTTCCCGCTTCATTAAGTGAGACACCGACTAGAATGAAATTAGACTCTTCCTGCAGATAAAGAACAAGAACGCATCTTTTGTCACAGCATGGGTCGCCTGGAGGTCACCTCAGAACTGAGTGCTCCAAAAGGAATCTTTGTTAAAGGTACCTCTCAGCTTCGAAGGCAAAATGTTTCAATGCTTTTTTCAGTTTCTCAGCAATGGGTGCTAGAAGTTCTGCTGTGCGTGGAGCGCACATCCTTTAATTTCTCACTATTGATGTTTATTGGAAGGATTGGTAAATTAAACTTTTAACAACAACACAGGGATGTATTGTGGTGAATTAGCATTGGTGAGCGTACTTTAAAGGTATCCCACAGCTTCAGACACCCCCCTCGCTGTCTGGTCTCTTGTCTAATTGTTATTCTTGGAACTGATATTAGAAGAACAGCGGGAGATATTTGCCTTTGAATTTTTTTCCCAAGCTAAGTGCTTCAGATCTAACAAACCTACTGCTTAAAATGCTGGGCAATTGGAGAGCATTTCCAAGCAAGTAATATTATTTCTGCACAATGGTGGTCTCTCTCTGTCCCCTCCTGGCATACCGAATCATATATAGGTGAGATCATATTGGCAGTAAGACCCTCTAGATCATTGGAAGGTGTAATTTCCTCATATTTTACCTAAGGAAACAAGGAAACCAAGCTGAAAGTTTTTCTAAAGCAAATTGTGTTCTCCGATGCTTGCATTAAGCAAAGTTTCTATTGACTGCTCTTTAGCGATCCATAGGCTTTTTTGTAAACACAAAGCACCATCTTCTATAGTTTCTATAAAAAGTATAACAATCATCACAACAAAATTACTGTACCAAAAACTGTACACTTTACACACATTCTAATCAATAATTGTTATAATTCTTGTCTATGTGTTAATGTCTGACGGTGTTAAGTTTGAAAAGGTGGGTTCTCCTAACCCAGGTTTCACCCTTTTTCCATTTTTCACCCACATCCTAATATCACTACATCTAGTCTTACTCCAGCTCCTAACACCATTTGAGTTATTCTATCCATTCCCTCCACGACGTGCACTCCCTCTTTCACATCCACCCCTATTCCTTCTTGTTGGAAATTACCATTTTTAGGTTAGGGCTAGATGCTGTATACAGTATTGTGGGGGGAAGCTCCGCCCACTTTCCGTCTATGTTTTTCATTGGCTTCAATCTTCAAAGCTGCCTTTTGATTAGTTTTCATTGTGATAGTTCCTCCTCCTGATGGCCATGTTGTCATTTATATCCTTTCCTGGCAATGGCCCCTTTACTCAAAAACTATTTTTGCCCCTATGTCCCCCTCCCCCTCCTGCAGTCCATGACTTTTTACCCTCCCCATTCAACTCCCCCTACTCCCGTTCATGCCTTCCTGGACCCCCCCACCCCACCCTCCCATTTCCAATGCAATAGGTTTAGCGTAAAAACGTGTCTTATTGCATTAAGAAATGCTTGTTTGGCATGTGATTGGTGGGTCAATTTGCACTCTTTTGTCTCCCATGCGCGCAATTCCTTACATCGTACACATGCGTGACAAAACAGTGGCGTATTCACAATTCACATCGGGAGGCAGAGACAGCACAAGTTATGAAATGCTTATGGCCAGGGACTGCCGGAGGACCCCACCCTTCCGTTAACCAGCATTATTAACCAGGACATGAGAGGGATTTCTTTGGAGATGGGGGGTCATACAGCCCCCCGGCCGTATTTATTAAAACATACAAATAAATCAAAAATTGAAATAAACAATATTTACACAATTACGCAGAAAACGTTCCATGACATTCAATTACAATTGAATATATACAGATATCAGATGGCTAACCTTAATATACTTCAAGTACAAGGTAGTTCCTATACGAATCTAACGTAACAGTCACATAATACAATATTTGTTTTCTGCGTAACCTACGTCAAGGTCATTAACTGGTGTCAGATCCTTATCACTTAAACCACGCCCTCCTATCGGAGTGCGCATGCGCTGGGGGCCCGTTTACCGTGGGGGTACACCCCCTCCCCGGTTACCCCCGTATGCCATATTAACCACGCCCACCTGTCGGAGTGTGCATGTGCAGAGGGTCAGTTTACCGTGGGGGTACACCCCCTCCCCGGTTACCCCCATATGCCCTATTAACCACGCCCTTCCGTTGAAGTGCGCATGCGCAGAGGGCCCACTTACCGTGAGGGTACTTTCGCCCCCCGGTTACCCTGTACGCTCTATTAAATCCAATAAAGGAGGCCCTTGCATCTCGGAGCCGTTTACTTCCATCATTTTGCATGTGCGGGGTGGCCAACCAGCCTAGAGAAAGCGTGACTCTCCCCTCCCCCTCACCCATGTAGCCAACAGGCTGTAACTGCCCCATGAGTTCTAGAAGAGACCACTTGTCCCTCCCTTTGGGCGACCCCATTCGAGAATGGCGCCGCCCCCTAAGGACCTTAAATTAACTGCTCAACAATCATGACCGTACAGCCACAGGCCAGCGTAGTTGACCGACTATCTGCCCCCCCCCCTACCCTACTATACTGAAAGGTCATGCCCTGTCCTTAAAATGTACTAACCTAGGCCACTCCCTGCAAGGTCCTGCCCTGTTCCTATACACCACTAACAAGGCAAGAAGATTCTCTGAGACGATTCCATTACCTGATGTGGACAAATGGACGCTGTCTTTTAAGAAGTACGGCTCCCCCAGATGCACCCATGAGCTATATTTTGTAAGTGTCAAGCCCTAACTAGTCTCAGTAGTTTGTTACCAGGTAGATGTTCCCATTGGCCCCATGGTCTTACAGACTCGCTCCGTCCCCTTGGAAGCTCTGGATCAGTCATTCCCCAAGCCCCCAATTGCAGGATAGAGATGCTAGGGTTGTCAGATTTAGGAAGAGTGGACATACTGCCATGTGGTCACTAATACCTCCATGGGGCCACTAAATGGGCTCAATTGATGGCATCACACTGTGCCCGATAAGACACGTCACCTCAGCCACTGACACTCATTGTCGGTGTAATTGGCAGGCTACCCAAGGAACCAAAGGCCCCAGGAGCTCCTATAAGCATATCACGGAGTCCGTGAACCACCTACACCTGTCCCCTATGCTCAGGGAAATGTTCTGCATATGCCTACCTCCTTATCACGGCATATCCTATTGTGTCTGCTACAATGGAACCCGCGAGCCCAGGCGCCGTAGCGGCAGAATACTGAAGCACGTGAAGCAGCGTACTGCTACATTACTGTGGCTGACACCACCAATGGTTACCACACCTAATAAACAACCAATACAGTGCTGGCACCTCTTGAGACTGAGTGATCGCCCATCACCTTGATGCCGTCGCTTGCCGCTCACGTTCCGCATCTACCGGTCCCCTTGGTTGTCCACCTCTTGCAGTTGTTGCGGTGTGGAGCACTTCCCAGGTATCCGCCATGGATCTAATGATACATATGTGACATACAAACAAATGATTAGTGCCTTTTTGTATGTAGATGAACACCACACTTCACAATTCAGCGCTACTTCTGTGCCGGTACTGTATGATGCCACAAGGATGCCTTAATCCTGCGTGATACTGGACCCGAATCCAGTCTGTTTGACAACATAGGCACCCAAAGTGCCCCAGCCCCCAGGAGGAGTTGGTTCAATGCGACACAGCCCAGGAATGACATGCCTAGTTGTAGAGGCCCAAAGATGTAAATAAATTGCGTGACCCCACACGTGTTGGTGTACAGGCACCAGAGTGCATAGATGCAGCATGACCAAACCTTCTGCAACTAATCAAATGCCATCTGGCTTCTGAAGTGAGTCACATATGATGAATGTCAAGGTTCATACCCTAGTATAAATCCTATCAGGGTGCTAGGTTGCAAAGGAAACTTGCGAAAAATTCTTATTTGCTCAGCAATGCCATGACCCCTTCGCATTTTTTGTTGCCTTCCACCCATATTAGGCACACTTTGACAAATATACGTGACACAAGCACACGTAGGACTTCATCTCACATCCCTCAAGATATGCACTCATGCATCTAGGGCCTACGTCCACCTCTTGAAGCTGAACTGAGTTATTTAGCCCCAAATTCATCATGCAACTTGCAGCCCACTATGCCATCGCAGTCAAGGATGCCCCCCAGCCTGTCGCCGCTCAACTAATGTCCCCTTGTAATGGCTCCCACTTCCATACCAAGTGATTGAGCACTGTCCCAAACACTAGAAAAAATTACACCATGAAAGCACAACTTATTTGACTACTGTAACAATTTGCCTGCACTGGCATCTCGCGCCCTAACAGATTTGTACCTTGTATTTCTTCCAAAACAATGTAGTTTGACGTTGCATATGCAATGTTTATGACTATCTGGGCGTGCTCGCTCTTGAGCTACATGGTACAATATGCCTAAAATAAGGAAGACTGTTGATTGTATAGAACCACACAGTATACTATGCACATACCACATAACACATCACTCAGTGTTTTAGTCAAACAGAAGGCTCTCCGTGCCACTCACCAATGGCAAGATAGTTGTTGTCCATGCATGGCATTTAAGTATGAGACAGGAAGATACAATGCACAGATGAAATGCAAAAGGAATATCATTCATATGCAAAATTAGACTGAGTTCGCTTATTACAATATCATGTCATCATGCTTATTTGGGAATTGGACTGTAAGT
The DNA here is from genome assembly GCF_964261635.1 of Lissotriton helveticus. Lineage (NCBI taxonomy): Eukaryota > Metazoa > Chordata > Amphibia > Caudata > Salamandridae > Lissotriton > Lissotriton helveticus. The sequence goes on along the minus strand of NC_136068.1, from coordinate 1,402,038,974 downwards.
GCAGCCTTCCAACTTTGCATAATTAACTTATTCACTGTATACGCAAGTTGCCCAATGCTCACACCTGTCTCACTTGGCTCACTGTACCTCGCCGCGCAACAGCTCCTGTCCAGTTCCCGGGATAGATACCCTCGTGACCTCCCTGACACTGTAGTCCCAATATTCCAAACTCATTCTTAAAACATGAGCGCGGACCATATTACACAATGACACATTCATGCAGAAGCGCTCACATAAATTAAAGCTGCCTCACACCCGGCGGTCTTTCTTTCTCAGCATTTTATATAGCGCAAACTTGACCCGAATGTAACAGAGCGCTTTACCAGGGCCCCAGCTCCCTCACACACAGACTCATTCATTTTGTGGGCAGAGGGAGAAACGGTGATTTGTCCCAATTACAAGATGTTGAGCGATCTTCCCAAGAACCAAACCCGGTTCTCCAGCATTGAAGTCGACCGCTCGAGACCTAGGCCACACGGAGCTATCCCGTGATGGATATCCCGGTCAGGGGACCTGCAGCACTGTTCTTATGCGCTTCACAACTTTTGTCCGATACATGATAAAGCATGGCCATTTACAATTTAGGCAGCGTAATAGGCATCCTGCCGATCCACGGAATGCTATATGTTATTTCCCTGTGCTTATTACAACGTTTAAGCTGTGACTACCCTCCGTTTGCCACACTCACACTGCTCATTGAACTGTGTAGCCCCCCTCACGTCAGTACTATTTGCGTGAGACCTGTGCAATTTTTTAAATGCCTACAGTGCCTAGTCTTTCCAGGTGGTCTCCCATCCAAGTACTAACCAGGCCTGACCCTGCTTCGCTTCAGAAATCGAGCGTTTCAATCTGGAGGCTGCTTCCTCCCTTTACATTAGTTTCGGAAAGAATTCTGCAATAAATTGCCCCCGAATGCCCCCGCTCGGTCCGTGCCGTGCGCGTGGCAGCCTCACCGTGTAAAAGACGTTCCCTGTGCGGGTTTAAATTCCGGGTAGCGTTATCACCGTTCACATCTCTGTGAAATGGCCCCGAAACAACTGGCTGGGAACTCGGGCCGCGATGATGAGGCGGAGCTGCCCGTCGGGTCCCGTTCTCGTGCCACACTCCTCGCAGAGACCTCACTCCGATGACCTCCCGACTCTTTTTTGGATCTCTCTCTGACTCTTCCCGCTCTGCACGCCCGATCCAGCTGCGCAGCCCCTTCCATCAATGCAGCTTCTCGCTGCGACGATGATGATCCATTGTCAATCGCGAAGACCTGCAAGGGAGAAAACAAGAGAAAAAGAATTAGAGGCTGGAAGGGCAGGCCGTGGCGCGCAGGAGTCAAAGAGGCAGACTCTCGCGCTCCACGGCCTTTTAACCCCTCATCTGCCAGGCCGGATCTAACCGGCCTGGCCTTTGTTCCCTTGTGACCCGGAAGTGACTCAACCACTTCCGAGTCATCAAGAGACCTGGGGTACAATACAGGTTGAGGCCCGCCCGCCGCGTCATGGTGACGCGATGTGGGCGCACCCCAATAGCCAGTGCGAGTAGCGGGTGGGGGCCAGTGCGCCCCGCCATAACTGGGGCGGGCCCGATGTCGGCCCCGGTTTTCCCTTCTGAGTCTTGAGCTGCACGCACTCCTCGGGGAGTGGATGTATACTTATGGGTTGATGTTTTTTAGTGCAGAAACCCTGTGGTACACCACAGCTCACAAGTCTCACCCCTGCTTAAGGAGTACAGTGACAATGCATAAAAAAAAATGCTGCTTCCCTCAGGGGCTAGCATGTCTGAGAAACGGTAATAGAGTGTGGATGACAATAAACCGAGCTGTAATAGAGTGTGGATGACGTTAAACCGAGCTGTAATAGAGTGTGAATGATGTTAAACCAAGCTTTAATAGAGTGTGGATGACAATAAACCGAGCTGTAACAGAGTGTGGGTGACGCTAAACCGAGCTGTAATAGAGTGTGGATGACGTTAAACCGAGTTGTAATAGAGTGTGAATGATGGTAAACCATGCTGTAATAGAGTGTGGATGACAGTAAACCGAGCTGTAATAGAGTGTGGATGACGGTAAACCGAGCTGTAATAGAGTGTGGATGACGGTAAATCGAGCTGTAATAGAGTGTGGAGGATGGTAAACTGAACAGTAATAGAGTGTGGATGACGTTAAACCGAGCTGTAACAGAGTGTGAATGACGGTAAACCGAGCTGTAATAGAGTGTGGATGATGGTAAACCGAACTGTAATAGAGTGTGGATGACGGTAAACTGAGCTGTAATAGAGTGTGGATGACGGAAAACCTCTGTAGCTTGCTGGCCTCATTATACCCCTGAAGAAGCATTTCATCACGTGAAATGTGTAGGTGTGAGATCAAGATAATTTGGAAAATATGATACTACAATCTATATGTATGTGTCCACAATTTATTATACAGAAATACATTCTCATGTTGCAATCAGGATTGTGAATAATTGATCAGAAAATCCTGTCGATTTAATGGCAGTAATATTGCTTTTAAGTATGAATCCATTATTTTGTCTATGTATGCATTGAACAAGATTTGTTTGTTTATATAGGAACTTCTCTATGTGGGTAGTTTTTAACCATTGTACCAGTGCCACTCCCTAAGAAAATAATGTCCAATGTTAAATATCTAGATCATGCAGATTTCTGATTCTCTTAGGTTGTTGGAGTCACACTGGTTTCGGCAAACCAACTTAATTTAACCGAACCTAGGGGCACATTATGATGGAGGATTTTCCGCATCCTCCGGGCCGGCGAAAATCCTCTGCGGACCCACCAAAGACCCACCGCCACATTAGGATGGCTGGTGGGTCCTGGTTTCAGTCCGCCGCTTTTCCGCCGTGGTTGGCTTACAACCGCGGCGGAAAAGCTCTAACATGGCTGGCGGTGTCTATCAGACACCACCAGCCATATTAGGTTGGTGTAAAATGTATGCTTTTCCGTGGCGGCTTTTCCGCCGTGGAAAAGCATACGGACCTTCACTTCAGGGGCCCGTTGCGGGCCCCCTGGGTGAAGGGGGTTGGGGGTGCACATGGGGGGTACCTATGGTACCCCCTGCATTTGCGTGCACAAAGCAGCAGGCACCGCGCGGTGCCTGCCGCTTTGTGCACGCAAATACGGTGCATGCATTTTTAACATTGCGGCGGGTGCAGCTTGAAGCTGCACCCGACGCAATGTTAAAGATAGAGGATGTGACCGCCACCCTGGCGGTCACATCCTAATTGCACTGGAGGGGCCACCGCGGCCCCTGCGGACAGTCCCTCCTCCTCTAGGGTGGCGGACGGACGCCATCCTAATGAGCCCCTAATGTTAAGTTACTTATAAAGTGAGTTATTAGATGTAAGTAAGGAATATGCTATAATTACGATGGCATTTATGTGTTTTGACACAGATACGGAAGCATAAGGGACTTTCCAAATTTTCACTTTCTTTGTGATGTTTTCTGTTTGTACCATTTTATACCCTGATGCTTTTAACTCTTCATATTTCCTTCATTGGATCTTTCCTGCTCTTTTTACTGCGGTTCCGGTTTGACTTAGTTTCTTATCTATACTAAGCTTCTGGCTTACAAAAGGCTTTCGTTTTCTGGTGCCTATCAGCTTTCTTTTTAATGGCAGTCTTAATGCTATCTATGTAAAATATATGTTAAGGAGGAACAGATAAATATCATTTTCAAGATAATCATTTATTATGTAAAAGGAGGTATACTTAGAACAACTTCATTTTATATGTTTTGCCTAAAAGTCTGGCATGGATCTGTCTCTCCTTGAGATATGTTGAACATTCTCAGTTTTTACTCGTCTAGTTATGTGTTTTCAAGATAGACCTGCAAAAAAGGATTGCTTTTTAATGTTTTGCCTGCTTTATCCTCCTCTCTTATGAGTCTTGGGTCTGGCCAGGAGCAATGGAGCTGTTGGGGTCCACCTCACTATCACCCATATTCCCAGCCATGGTGAGATATTGGGTTTTCATCTCTGTGTCATTTGTGGTCACCTGGGATCTTATAGTTCTCCCCTGTCTCTCTTTCTGTCTTTTGGTTTGGTGGAATCATTTTACTTTACTACTTCCTGGCCTGGCAGTGGCAGTATACATTTCTCCCCATCCCTGCATGCTCCCCTTCTCTTTCCTGGTCTAAACTCTTCTTAAAATGCCATTGTGTGTGTTATTTAACCATTTTGCATTTGCAGCTGCACCTGACACTTTTTTGAAGGTTTCCTCTTTCAGTTACTGTCTTGGGCACAATCAGCTGTACCACTGTGTATCTTCCCCCGGCTGTAGTTGAGTTTTTGTACAAATGCTGCCTCTGGTGCATCTGTGAGCCATAACCCACAAATTGTGCCTTTGTCAAGCAAACTAACCACATTGTGAGGGTATCAGTTTGCAAACGCAGGCTGCACCTTTTGGAACTCTCTTCCCATTATCTGTTCTTAGAACAAGACTTAATGAGGTTTACTAAAGGGATCATCTGTTCCACTTGGCTTTTGACCTGCAAATAGGTTATGTACATCTGAGCCCAACCTTGACACATGCTGCAACCCTCAGGACTCCATCCTATAATCAGTATTCTTCAGTATCAACATGGAACCCCTGGGGTCCCCACCGGCAAACATGGACATCAGCATTTTTAAATATTCTGACGACACCCAGCTGTAACTAAACATTGCTTCAGGTCACAATATCACTTTGCTGAAGACTTACTATATGTCCAGTACCCACCTCAATCTTATCCCATCCAAAACCAATCTATTCCACCTTGTCGGTGCCAGCCAACAGGTCTGACAATGACTGGATGAAATGAACCTTGACGCTTTTTTGCCATATCTTTCCAGCAGTGTTCAGTCCCTTTGAATACAGACGAAGACGGCTGTAATGCCAGAAACCGGTCCCCGGAAGCTTGTTTCCTTTCCAGTGAAGAATTGGCTTGGTAGTTTGGTCTGCCCTGTTCCCATGATGCACTGGGCCAGGGACAGACTAATTTGCATATAGCCAGGTTCTGAACTGGGATGGTGCAGTGAGCTAAAAAACGGTGATGGATCAAGCCCTGATCTGTTGACTGGGTAGGAGTGTTCTGATTAACTCAGATACTCTGTCCATCACCACCCCCTTTTTGTAATTCCTTTGAATACAGCAACATGAAATAAAAAAAAAATACATAGTGTGTAAAAGTAAAGCCACTTAGTGCCAACTATCGCTGATCTGTAAATTGGAGCAATTCCTTCTGGAAGAAGGATCCTGAACAGGTTATCAAGCATTAGTTCTCTCTCACCTAGGAGAAGACAACATCCTACTTACTGGCCCACCATAGACACAGAGAGTTAGGCTACCACCCTATACATGGGGAATCTGATCTGTGGAGTCCCCCTGGGTTCATAGCTCAGTCCTACCCTGTTATTGACTCCACTCATCAACATCATCAGATCCCAAGGCATCACCATCATATCTTACGTAGATGGTACCCAACTTAGCCCATCCCTGACTGACAAGACAACAACCACCAGAAGTAACTTCACCTTCCCGCTTTTTGTAGCAAAAAATGTTTTTGTCTGTTTCCTGACTTAAATAGCCTGTCCTTCAATAGAAGTCAGTTGGGGAAATTAATTGTCCTGATTATTTTTTTTTTAAATCCCCCACTTTCCTCTTCTAAAATATTGGTATGTATGATGATACTCTAATTAGTCTCCCTGTGCTCAAGATTAGATGGATTTATCATTTGGGTTTATTGCTGGCTTCCCTCCATACTCTGTGTTTGTCCTACTCACAGGCCCTTTTCTGCATAGCTAAATACATAGAAGGTCCCAAAGGCGAGACCGATTGCATTGCAAATGCTTGTTTATCTGGTATGCCCCAGACTTTTGCCTACACTACCATTTCCTGCTGAACTCATTTTCTTTAGCATTCTGACTCTGTGCACTTTACCCCTTCCTTTTAAACATGGTCAAATTGGCATATACCTAATTGGCTAGTTTAATTTACTTTTAATTCCCTTGTATATGGTACTATGTGTACCCAGGCAATGTAAATTAAATACTACTAGTTGGCTGCAGCAATCCTTGTGCCACACGCTAAAGTTGCACTGTAAAACATGTCTCAGGTCTGCTCCTTTAGCCCATAGTGCAGATTTAATCTGCCAGTTCTACCTAGCAATTTAAACCGTTTGCCAGACCTAAACCTTCTTTTTAATACGTATACATTACAATGAAGGTAGGCCCAAAATGCTTATAGGAAGGGAAGCATGCTATTTAATAAGTAGGACTTGTGTATGTAAGTTTTACATACTCTCCAAAGTCATTGTTCACTGTTACAAGACTGGCTCTTCCATACAAAAGCACTAGACTACATTATAACATCTGAAAATGCACAACTAAGTTTTGGGACTCGCTATAAATAGATTTCAAAGACTAAGTGTAATATGGATTTAAAATCCAACCTAATGGTTAGAAAGTGCATAGGCAAAGAGGATGTATCGAATGCTAAACAAATCAAACATTCACCCCGAGTCACTAATCTGGGTTTAATCCATCTGGTCCATTGGGGGGTGGGGCATAGTGAGCAAAAGAATAATGGATTAAACCCAGATCTCTTGCCAGGGTAATGTGAGTGGTTGAAAAGTTTCAGCACTTTAAGGAAGTGGGGATTTTGTAGCTTAAGCCAAATGTTCCTTTCTGCCAGTGTCCAGGGTCCCCTGACTATTTATGGCTCTCCACTGGTTTGATATGTAGTTTTCCTAGAGAGTGAACAAAGGACCTGGATATGGTAAGTTGAGCATCCTTCTGACAGGATGGCTAGGGCTGAGCTCTGCCCTTTCCTGGATTGCACTTCAAATGGGAATCAAGGAAAGCCTGGGGTGTACTCAGCCCTGCTTTACTTCTGAAGAATCCTGCCCTGTCATATGCAACTCACACCTGAGCCTGCCTGCCTTTTGTTTTACTGGCCAGGCTGGAGCCAAATCTAGGGGATAGGGAAGATATGACCAGAGCCAGTTTCAGAGTAAGACAAAGAGGTGTTCTGCCACCCGCAGGCTGGCACTGGGCATTACAGTTGCATTCCCTGAACCTGAAATAAGAACACTCCTGGACCTGGAAAGATTCACAAAAACAAGAACTAGACTGCCTTGCTTTGAATCTTTTACCCCAGAAATAACTCCAACCGTGAGTTGGATGACCTCATATTTTAGCTACTGGGACACAACAATCTTGAGAGGATTTTTCTGCTTTCCAGTTGACCAGTAGCAACTGGACCTTTGGCCTCTGTGGTAATGAATCGCGATTCCTAGGTGGTTTCCTCGAGGTCCTGGACTCTGCAGAAGTCAGAGTGTACTTATCCCTGCATAACTGAAGGTTTACCGGATGAAAGACAGAACAACACACAGCCACACAGAGCTGTACAGCTCCTGACTGAAGGCATCACTGGATCTGATGCCGAGCAACACAGAGCCTAGCAGAGCCTTAACATGCAGTTCCACAAAGAAGGCTTCCCTAGATCTGGCAGTGTGCAATGCAGAGCCCGCTGGACAGCACAGCTCTAGACTGAATGTCTCACCGGAACAGGTCCAGGACAAACCTGGACCTGTATCTGGCCCACACACTATCACAGGCCAGATACCTGCAGTTGGCGCTTTGAGCCTTTTGGTGCTATTTTTACCTCAAGCATTTAAAAATCATAACTCTGGCTCTACTGATTGGATTTTTGTCATTTTGGTGTAATATTATTTATTAAAATTTTTCTCTATTTCTCTGAATATATTTGGGATTTTTATTGTGTTGTTTTTTCACTTTAATACTGTTAGAGTACTCCTTAAAGTCTTTACACATTACCTTTAAGTTAAGCCAGACTGCTTTTGTGCCAAACTACCAGACAGTTAAGCACAGGTTACTTTAGTGACTTTTATAGTTCACCCTGACAATAATTGTGATTATTATTTAAAGTGGGTTTTCATCCCCTTTAACCTATAATCTAATGTCTTACTTTAATCATGCCCCTACCTATACTCGTGCCACTATCATTATTGATACACATACCCCAGATCCATCTCTCTTACTTCTACGCCTACTTTTTCACCTACTCTTAATCCTACACACACGTTTAATTTTACTCCTCCTTCTCTTCCACTTTTAGTTCTTACTCCTAATTTTACACCTATATATTACTAGTATATACTATTATACTTCTTCTTGGCCGAAAGACAGCTTTATATTTTGACTAGATTATATGATAGAATGCATTATACCACAAGGGGTTTGGATTATTCTCCTGCATTCATTGCATAATAAAAGTGGCATTTTTGGATCATACAATAGGAGTAGTTTAAGTTTAGCATTATGCTACTGGCTCTGTCCTGTATTAGTCCCCTCAAAAGTTTTCCATTGCAATGCCTAGATGTTGTAGTGTCTATGCATCCCTTCACCTACTCTCATCCTTCACAGATGTCTCCTTTCTCCCCTTTAAACTCTCATTCAGCAATTCTTATTTATATCATTGCTACAATGTGTACCATGACTCCAAACAATACTACCACGTTAAACCCTTTCCTTACTATGTGTATACTTCCACCCTCACAACTATTCACACTCTCTTCGTACTACCACTCCTATCCCTTATCCATGCTATTTTTTCTACTGTTGTTCTCGTACTCATTTCTTCTCTTACTGCCAATTGCTTCCACTATTACTCCTAGTAACTCCAACAGTTATTCCTACTTACTCCTACTGATGCTTCCACTCTCATTTCTACATACTCCTGCTTACTTTTTTATTACACCTATTTTTCCTATTGCTCCTTCTCTCATAGCTTCTACTCTCTGTTTCCCTTATCTGAACTCATCTTCCTTTGCACACTTTCTGGTTTATCTAATATTTGTACCTAGTGTTTTTTTCTAATCTGCTCTATGACCACCTATACACCTATACACCTTCAACTCTATTTCTACTTTTTTATTCTGTACGTTTCTCTTCATCAATGGCACTGTGAACGAACACCCGACAGCTATGCAGCCCACAAGAACGCCACTCGCAGACAGCATCACCTCATCAGATCCACCAAAAGGGCCTCCTTTAAAGACTGCCTAGACAACAATGCACACAACAGCAAAGCGCTCTTCAACATCGTGCAAGAACTCTCTAACCCCAGCTCCAACACCAACGTTATCCCACCTTCGCAAAACCTGTGCGGCTCTCTGGCCACCCTCTTCCATCACAAGATCGCAGACATCCACGACAGCTTCAACATCATGACTGCCCCAACAACCACTGAGACCTCCGCCCCCCACGACCACCATCCACACCGACCGCCTGCTCTCCTGGACCAACATTAACAACGACGACACCATCAAAATCATGAACACCATCCACTCCGGATCTCCGTCAGACCCATGCCCACACCACATCTTCAACAAAGCCAGCACCACTATCGCACCCCATGTCCGGAAAGCCATCAACATCTCCTTCAAGACAGCAACCTTCCTGGAGAGCTGGTAGCACGCCGCAATCAACGCCTTACTCATAAAACCCACGGCGGACTCCAAGGACCTCAAGAACTTCGGGCATCATCTCCCTGCTCCTGTTCCCGGCGAAGGTCATCAAGAAGACGGTCAACAAACAACTAACCTGCTACCTCGAGGAGAACAGCATCTTGGACCCATCCAAGTCTGGGTTCCGCAGCAACCACACCACTGAAACTGCCCTCATCGCTGCCACCGATGACATTAGGGCCCTGCTAGACAATGGAGAAACTGCGGCCCTCATCCTCCTGGACCTGTCAGCCGCCTTCGACACGGTCTACCACCGTACCCTACGCACACGCCTCCACGACGCTGGGATCCAAGAGAATGCCCTGGACTGGACTACCTCATTACTCTCTGACAGAATCCAGAGTCTCCGCCTGCCCCCTTTCCACTGCGAAGCCACCGAGATCATCTGCGGCGTACCCCAGGGCTCATCCCTCAGCCCAATACTGTTTAACATCTACATGGCACCGCTCGCACACGTCGCCCGACTGCATGACCTCAACATCATTTCCTATGCTGATGACACCCAGCTGATCCTCTCCCTCACCACGGACCCCCACACAGCCAAAACCGACCTCCACGAAGGAATGAAAGCCTTCGCCGAGTGGATGATGAACAGCCTACTGAAGCTAAACTTGGACAAGATGAAAGTCCTCATCCTTGGATCCACTCCCTTGGCCTGTGACGACTCCTGGTGGCTGACCACACTGGGAACAGCTCCAACACCCACTGACCACGCACGCAACCTAGGGTTCATCCTCAACTCCACCCTCTCCATGACAAAGCAGGTCAACGCTGTCTCATCCTCCTGCTTCAACAAACTCTGCATGCTCTGCAAGATTTACAAGTGGATCCCCACAGAAACAATAAGAACGGTCACCCAGGCTCTCGTCAGCAGCAGGCTGGACTACGGAAACGCCCTCTACGCAGGAGCCTTGGCCAAACTCCTGAAACGACTTCAACGCATTCAGAACGCCTCTGCAAGCCTGATCATCAACATCCCTCACCACAGCCACATCACACTACACCTAAGAGACCTGCACTGGCTCCCCGGCAACAAGAGGATAACCTTCAAGCTCCTCACCCGTGCGCACAAGGCCCTCCACAATACCGGACCAGCGTACCTCAACAGACGACTCAGCTTCTACAACCCCACCCGCCAGATTCGCTCCGCCAACCTTACCCATGCCACAGTCCACCGCATCCAAAGAGCGACCTCTGGCGGCAGATCATTCTCCCACCTCCCCGCCAAGACCTCGAACAACCTCCCCTGTAGTGTAGTTCCTAGATCCCCAATAGGCTCTGCGCATTGGAATAATATATCCTATAGATGTGACATAGGACTTATGTCTACTAGGTGGCTATCGAATATATTAAACTTAATTGTGAGTACCAGCTATCTCAGAGGTCATTAGAAACTTCCTCAACTTCACAAGAAGGCATTTAGTTTCTGACAACCGCATAAACATGACAACTTTGTTTCCCCAAGAATAAATCTGATCTTCAGAGTCGTGGAAACAATAGATAGATATTTTACTCAGTCATTCATGCATGCTTCGTTTCACCAGAGGTGCAGAGAAATAGAGAGCAGGGCTGTTGGAAATGGCCCTTCTTGCAGGGTCATCCTCAAACGTTTTGCTTCTTCCTCCCTTATTTTTTCTGACCCGTGGCTGTTGGCAATAGGACTCTGCGCACTTTACTACTGCTGATCAGTGCTAAAGTGCATATGCTCTCTGTGTAAATTGTATTGTAATTGGATATACATGATTGGCATATTTGTATCACCATGAAGTCCCTAATAAAGTGCACTGGGTGTGCCAGGGCTGGTAATGACAAATGCTACTAGTGGGCCTGCAGCACTGATTATGCCACCCACATGAGTAGCCCTAAAATAGTGTCTCAGGCCTGCCACCGCAGTGCCTGTTTGCAGTCTGTGAACTGCCATGTCCTCCAGGTCAGTGTCCCCACTGACCAGGCCTAACCCTTCCCTTTTTGTGCACATTGGTCACGCTTATGGAAGGCCCAAGGTACCCCCCTGGGCATGGTGAGTGTATGTGAAAGGTAGAGCATGTACTGGTGCAGGTGACATGCTCTGGTAGTGAATTACAGCCATTTTCGTTTTTCACTGCAGCAAGGCTATCTTGCTCCATCCGCTATCATGGGGGATGCTGGCTACAGTGGCTACCAGCATTTCTTCCCATAGGAACAAGATAGGACATAAAATTCTGGTATCCCTGAACTCAGAATTTAATAACACATATTTTAGGGAAGGTGGTTTTTAACTCCTGTGTTTGAGAATAGCACTTTTAGAAAGTTGCTGTTCTCTTGTCTGACCTTTCTGTGTGCCTTGGCCTGTTTGTGGATTGACTGTCTGGTGTGAGAGTGACAGGGGCTGGGGATTCCCCAGGAGGCTGGCTGAGTCAGCCCAAAGCTGAATGACTACATTTGCAACTTGAGTGGTGGGAGGAGTTAGCACCTGGGCCTGAATAGGACTATGCCTGCCCGCGACAGTGCTGGCTGCACCCCCTGTGGTGCGTCTGATGTCTCTGCCCTGCACTGTGAAAGGAGAGAAGGAATCATGTCAACAAAGTGCTCCAGGGCTGTGCTTTCCCTCCACAATGCTGGCTCCACCTCCTGCTGGGCGGCTGATGACCCTGCCCCTCTCTCTGAAAGGAAGGGAGAGGCCAGGAAAACAAAGTGCTCAAGGAACACCCAGAACTGGTTCAGACCGGGCTCAGAGCCCTCCTGCACAAAGGGAACAAAGACTTTTAGGGATATAAGTACAGGTCCCCTGACTACAGAAAATGAAATCATCCTGGAATCAAGAAGGAACCTCTGCCAAGGAGAAAGCTGAAACTGAAGAAGGAAGATTGTCCAGCTGCTGCTCTGCTGGATTGCCCTTCTGTTGCTTTGCTGCCAAGGAGAGGGGAAGTACTTTGCTTTGTGCTGTGTCCCCTTGCTTGAAGGAATATCCAAGGGCCTGAGAAGAGCTTGCTCCCTGTTCTGAAGTCCCAGGAACAAAAGGACTTCGGCCCCAGCTTCCCCTGAGCTCTACTGAGAGAGTTCTGTCCTTCCTGGAGTGCTTGGCCCATGTGTGGGGCCTCTGGAAGTTGTACCTGCGTTGGGAAGCTGGAAACTAAGCTTGAGAAACTTTGCTACAGAAAAGTTATCGCATCGCTCGCTGAGGAGCGCATCCCCAACAGTGCGAGGAGATTCCCGCCACTACGAAGGTCGAGATCGTCACAGCGCATGTTAGAGCCGTCACATCCTTCGTTTGCGGGACGCACCCGATCGGTGCGGGAAGTCTAACATCGCTGCGAGTGTCGTTGCAGAGCCTGTCGTTGCTGGGTGAGATCGCCGCAGCGCCTGCTTGCGGACTGCATCACGTCGCTGCGAGAGTCATCGCCGAAGCCATCGCATCGAGGAGCTGCAAGAGAGAAGATCACCGCTAGTCCGCGCATCATCGCCCCGGAGATCATCGCAACTCCAAATATCGTCGCATCGTGCCTTTGCGAGAACAAACTTCCTACGGAACCTACGCACCGGAATCCAGACAAGTGGCCTTCCTCCATACAGACCGGATTCGTCGCAACACGCCCGCTGCTGCAGCAGGGCTGTCGCAAAAGACTCCACAGGGTCTCAGGAGCAACACATTGCTTGTTTTTCACCGCACCAGCTTCTGCTTTTGGAACTTTATCGCAACTAAAGGTACTGTGAGCTAAACGTGACACAACTGTGTACTTTTCACGCAACTGTGGATTATTTTATAGCAACCTAAAGAACTTTATCGCAATCGTAAGAACTCTTTTGAAACCATATTCTTGAACTGTGTATGTTGGATTTTTGTTGTTTTGGTCTTGTGTAGTTTAGATTAAATACCTTTATTTTTCGAAACTGTTGTGGAGTCAGTTTGTGGTCTTTTCACTGTGTTACTGTGAGTGTTGGCACAAATACTTTACACATTGCCTTCTGATTAGCTTTGACTGCTCGTGCCAAGCTACCTAGAGGGGGAGCAGGGGTAATCTCAGAGGGTTTCCTCCTTACCCTGACTAGAAGCAAGGGTCCCTATTTGGACAGTGGTACCTACCTCTGCCAAAAGGAGACCCCCATTTCTAACATTGTTGGTCAGCGGTGGGATATTGAACTTGTATTTGTACTAGACCCACAGTGATTGGTGTACATCACTAGTGAGTGCAGACCACTACGCCACTGCATACTACATTTTTTATTTTTGGTTCTATTTTTGATCATAACCCTGAAAGAATCCAAGCATCATGTCTCAGAATGGTAAACTAGCAAGTGATGTTGCAGAACTGGAGTTTGATATTGAAATATTAAATGATTACAAAGTAGGTCGACTCAGGCAGTTCTGCAGGAACTTTGGATGCCCCATGAAGCACTGCTCCAAGAAGGAGGAGCTACAGGAGGCCTTAAGGGCTTGGTGGGAGACCAAAGAGGCTGGGGAGACAGATGATGCAGAAGTGGATGAGGATGCACAAAAGAATGGTTTCAGGCCACAGGATCTGCCTGTGTCCAGAGCAGCCTCAAGGGCTGGCAGCAACCATTCAGCTGAAAGTTTTTCCCCAGAGGGTTGGAGGAAAACCAAAGGGCATAATAAGTTAGAAATGTTGCGGCTTGAAATGGAGCCGAAGCAAATGGAAAGGGCGGCGGAGGAGAGCAAAAATGCCCGTGCCCTGGAGGAATTGAAATTGACCTTGGCCCATGAAGTAAGAATGAGGAAGATTGAGTTGGAGCTCAAGAGGCATGAGGTCATGAGAGTCTCAGCTGAAGAAGAAACATGGGTAGCTCAAGAGGTGAGCTTTGCTGAATTGGAGGTGGTGTCCATCTCAGATGGGGGCAGCAAGATTATAGTTTCCAGTGCTGAGAGAAAGGTACAAACACCCAGAGATGTGGTGCCTGACTTGAGGGAGGGGGTCGACATACACCAGGGGGTTCAGGTTTATGATGTAGTTCCAGTGGAGTGCAGTGTCCCTGAAGTAGATTGGGGGACTGGCACAGGGGACCATATTCCTAGTGGTGGGAGGGACACTCTACTGACTCTAGATGAGAGGTACAGGGAGAGGGATTCCCCCATGGTAGAAACCTTGGTGTGTGTGTGAAGACCAGCCAGAAGAATGTGGGTTGTGTGACAGAGACAGTCAGATACTGTCTTGCCAGTCTCAGGAGAGTGGTGTGGGGTACTTGTGTGAGGCACTGGAGGGTGAGGCAAAGGGTAGCTTGGTTAACAACTGTGGGGGGCTGTGTGATTCATTTGTTGGAAAGCATATTTTAAGTCCCTGTTTTTCAGAGCTATGCCAACACCCGGTGGAGTGTGAGTTCTCTGACCCCAGAGAGCTTGCATTGGAGGCACACCTCTTGGTGGATTCCAAAGGGTCTGAAGAGGCATTGGGGAGTGATCCCAAGAGGAGTGGCTTAGATGTCTTCCAGGCCTGTGAGGTGGAAGAGGTTCAGTGTAGCCCAGTTAGGTCCCAGTGTAGTGGGAGGGGTGTAGGGGCTCATGTCCGGTCTTAGTGGAGAAGGAGTGAGTGTGGGACGGTGTGTCTCATGGTGCCCGAAACCCAGTCTCAGAGCCTGGAGGATTCCTTAAGGGAACACCTGGTTGGGGACCTAGACTGTACTAGTAGGCCATTTGAGGAGGATCTCCTTGTGTCTGGTGACCGGGGAATGCCTGTAACCAGGCCTCCATCGGTTCTGGTGTCTGGCAGTGCCACTCCAGTTGGGAGGGTGCAGAAGTCCAGACTGAGGGGTGAGAGGGGGAAGGAGTCCCCAGTGGGAGAACCAGTGGGTCAGGGACCAGTCAGAAGGGCTGAATCCCCAGTGAGTGACCATGGTGACCTCACTTCTGTTTGCGGGATCTTCCCGCGCTGTCAGGTGGACAGGGGTCGGGAGACCTGCGCCAGGCAGACTCTCACAGGACACATGAGTTGTGTGTCACCCTCAAAGGGCTACTGTGTGAGCCCCCAGAAGTCCTGTCGTGCCAGGCAAGTGCACAACCACAGGTATTGGTCCCTAGGTTGGGAGACCAGGTTCAGGATCTGCCTGACCTGGAAGGAAGGACATCTGTAACCAGTGTCCTGACCAGTTTGGCTTCCAAAGGTAGCCCTCCCGTAGGGAGGGTGCAGTGCTCTGGAAGGGGGTGCAGAGGGAGGGAGTCCTCGCCTCTGACCCCGGTGCAACCTGAGGGGTTAAACCGTAGGTTGGGAGACCAGTTGCTGGAGGGAGATCCTGAACTGGTGGGTGAATGCTGCGGGACACCTGCCACAGGTGCCCTGGATATTCTAGAAGGGGCCCCAAGGAAGAGGAGGACCTGGTGTGGGGAAGCCCACCCCAGCCTCCTGTCCAGCCGCTGGATACAGGTCTGGGACTGGTGGGTCAGTGCCAGGATGTTAGACCTGCACTGACAAGAGAGGGAGTGGACAAAGGGTGCCAAGTACCTAGGGCTACTGCCCCCCACCCTCTGACACCACAGAGGTTTGAGGGCCCTGAGAGGCATAAGGCCTGGGTCTCATACCTGATCACTGGCGGTAGTCACTGTGGCTTGCTGTCTGTCTGTTGGGACACACCTGTGAGCAAGTTAAGTTTAGGTGCTGCACAGGTGGTGTCCACAGGTGAGGAGAAGGGTTCCACATGGATTGGCTGGGTGGACCCTGAGAGTATGGATAGAGTGATTGAACTGGGCTTAGGACTGGTTTAGGCCCACACAGCAGGACTGCCCTGCTGTGTGGGCCAGTTTCCGTGTTCTATCGCCTTAAGCAGGGAATACCATCGAGGTATCGTTTGGTCTACCCTGGCTTTAGGCTGGAAGGGGGTTGTGTTGGAACTGGCCCTTCTTGAAGGGTCCTCCTCAAACTTTTTGCTTCTTCCTCCCTTATTTTTCCTGACCCGTGGCTGTTTGCAATAGGACTCTGCGCACTTTACCACTGATGATCAGTGCTAAAGTGCATATGCTCTCTGTGTAAATTGTATTGTAATTGGATATACATGATTGGCATATTTGTATCACCATGAAGTCCCTAGTAAAGTACACTGGGTGTGCCAGGGCTGGTGATGATAAATGCTACTAGTGGGCCTGCAGCACTGATTGTGCCACCCACATCATAGCCCTAAAATGGTGTCTCAAGCCTGCCACCGCAGTGCCTGTGTGCAGTCTGTGAACTGCCATGTCCTCCTGGTCAGTGTCCCCACTGACCAGGCCTAACACTTCCATTTTTGTGCACATTGGTCACCCCTATTGAAGGCCCAAGGTACCCCCCTGGGCAGGGTGCAGTGTATGTGAAAGGTAGAGCATGTACTGGTGCAGGTGACATGCTCTGGTAGTGAATTACAGCCATTTTCATTTTTCACTGCTGCAAGGTTATCTTGCTCCATAGGCTATCATGGGGGATGCTGGCTACAGTGGCTACCAGCATTTCTTCCCATAGGAACAAGATAGGACATAAAAGTCTGCTATCCCTGAACTCAGAATGTAATAACACATCTTTTAGGAAAGGTGGTTTTTAACTCCTGTGTTTGAGAATAGCACTTTTAGAAAGTTGCTGTTCTCTTGTCTGACCTTTCTGTGTGCCTTGGCCTGTTTGTGGATTGACTGTCTGGTGTGAGAGTGACAGGGGCTGGGGATTCCCCAGGAGGCTGGCTGAGTCAGCCCTAGGCTGAATGACTACATTTGCAACATGAGTGGTGGGAGGAGTTAGCACCTGGGCCTGAATAGGACTGTGCCTGCCCACCACAGTGCTGGTTCCACCCCCTGTGGTGCGTCTGATGTCTCTGCCCTGCACTGTGAAAGGAAAGAAGGAATCATGTCAACAAAGTGCTCCAGGGCTGTGCTTTCCCTCCACAATTCTGGCTCCACCTTGAAAACACTGGAGCTGGATTTCTCGGCCAGAGAAAAGTCAGCGTCTCTCCCAGTGTGTCTGCTGGAGGGTCGGCTTCCTTCAGCACTTGCTATAGCAGGATGCATCGGGCAAGTAGATGGTCGAACTGCTCAAAACCACCGTGTGTTGGCTAAGGCTAGTGTGGGCATATATATGCCTTGAAGGTGCCGAGATTGACATAAAGGTGGACATAAAAACGTCATCAAAGAGTCTCAGTTCTTTGAAAACTCCATGAGTTCTTGGATAAATCAATATTCAAGCAAGGAGAAGTCCCTAGCTGCTGAGGCCGAGTTTTCCAAGAAATCGTTGTGGATTTTCGGAACTAGTGGAAGTAGCCATGCCGTATTTGGACTGCATGAGCTATGTCTAAATATGGTTATGATTTCTATGCCTATATAAGGATATGGTGATTTATACCTATATAAGGGCATGAATCAGAAAAATTACACTAGTGTCCTAAAATGCTATACAACACCCTATTTTCCTATGGCAAATCCAAGACCTGCTGACCTTCAGAAGACTCCTCAAGACCTGGCTTTTCAAGCAGTAGTGGCATTCTCCCTCCCCCCCATCGCCTTGAGACACTCACGGGTAAGTAGTGCGCTTTACAAATGTTTTTATTGATTGATCAAAGTCTATCAACTCCACCACATAATCCTTACCACTGCAGATTGATCCTTGGTCACTCTGAATATAATCCATAGATCTGGAAGTGGAATTATCTTACTTCAAACATTCAGGGAACTTAAAAACTTGCAAGTTGATACCAAAAAGACTTGGGCCCGATTCACAGAACTAACTTAAGACAAAATCCTAAACTTACTACCATTTTTGTATTAACAGAAGGCACTTAATCATTTTGGTATTCACAGAAGGCACTTACTCATTTTGGTATTCACCGAAGGCATTTACTCATTGATGAGTAAGTGCCTTTTGTGACTACCAAAATGAGTAAGTGCACTTACTCATTTTGGTATTCTTAAGGTACATGGTATGAGTATTATTGAGATCCTGCATGGGAGGGACAGTTCAACATGATTAACTCTAATACATGACTTAGGCCCTCATTCTGAGTCCAGCAGAGTGGTAATTCATTGTGTTCTTGTCCCACCCTATTGGATTATATGTTTTATTGGGTCTGGGAATCACTTGTGGTAGAGGGACTGGCAATTTAAGGTCAGGCACCCTTACTTGGAAGAAAACTTGTGAGAACCCGTAACTGAGATAGTAAAATTGTCCAGAATCTGTACTACCAGGGCCAGCATTAGCACCCCTTGTACAGGCTCTCTCAGAATGAGGGCATTAGTGTTTCTGTATTAATTAATCTACGCAGCAATCTCAACAGTATCAAATTGTTTATTAATCAAGAGTTGCATATTTCAGTTTTTTATAATGTTTAATTATCTATGCAATAGGTGTATGCGTACTGTACAAACCTTTTTTGAAGTGTAGCCCACCTTGGGTCACCTGTTTCTGCAAGAAAAAAGCAATGTAAATATAACAAACTTTGAGACCTGCTTTAGTTTTAGTTGCCTGTTAAATTTCTTCAAACAGAAAAATATTTTAGACGTACAATGGTTGAATGTTGACAGCTGCTTGAATGCATATGGTAGTACACCCTGTGAATGTGAATGTATGAGTATATGTTTGAATACTCAAGGACATATATGACTGTGGGGAGTTCCCAAAACGTTTGTATTCACCTGCCTAAATACCAATTTCAAACAGAATGAAACTACATCACCTGTAATACATGTCACAGTCAAAAGGCATAAAAAGGGATAACATATTTTCCTCACATAAATATATTCATTGGAAGTGCTTGTGGATCACCTTGTGGAGAACATAGAAGCAGTCAAGGGGCTTGCAGCATTAGGGTCTGTTTCTTTCTGCTTTCCTCCAAGGTGCACTGTCCCTGTGGAAATAGAGAGGTGGTCAGCTTTCCTGAGTGAAGGTTTTATCAAAAAAGTATATTCTTTAGATCCTTATAAAATGCGTGGTTGTGTTGCTTAAATTCTGAATGCTGCATATCTATAGCTCCTCATATGTGACAAACATGTATGGCTACACTGAGCACCACTGTGTTTTGTCTGGGAAGCTGTTTAAAGCAATGCAACAACATGTGGCAGTGAAAACTGTTTTTGCCATTTAAGATAAAATTGAGTTTTTATATATTAAATAAGTCAGCCCTAAAGTGTGCTCTGTAAGCCCACCAGCAAGGTAGTTAAAATATAAAAATGTGCCATACTACACATTAGGATTTATATGGCCTCACAATTAACAAAATGTTAAGTGGCATGGCTAGATTTTCTATGGACATGCCTAGATGCAAATGATCCCAGTGTAATATCTTTGCCTGAAAGGTTACAAACCTTATTTTCCACTTCGTTTCAAAACTTAATTCACAGTTGAAACATATACTTTTGATCGCTTATTGAAAAATGAGCCAGTAAGAAGCCAGATTTGAGGAATCAGAATCAGTTGACGCCCTACCCTAATCTAGAGTCCCTGTGCACATTCCAGGCTGGGCTTGACTGCCCCTGCTCACAGAGGACAATGGCTTGACCTCTAGGTACAATAAGGCAGATGTGTTGTCAACAAAAGTCCACCTGGGAGAGGGACCATTGGGAGGTCAAATGACATTCATAACACATTTTCTTTTCAAGGTGACAAATGGGGCTCCCAGGAACTGATTCCATTCATTCTCTTGGTCATGCTAGAACGTCTGACTCCAGTCCAGCTGGAGGAAACGTAATTTGAACCCTGTTACATCATCAAAATAGGAAAGAAAAAGAACACCTCCAGGTGGTGGACGCAAACTGTCCTTTTAGACTTAGGGCTTCTGGGAATATTTGCTGTAAACAAAAGGGGAAGTGCTTAAAACGGAGGTGTGGATTGTGTACAAGTATAGCCAGTACTAGGTGGCAAAAATGCTGCTATCATTGGCTGTTGAAAGAATAAGCCTCTTAGCAAACTGCCACCTCCTCAGAACATTCCTGCACCTGGACATGAAAATAGAAGGCTCTGCTTTAATGCTGGAAAAAAAAAAAGGTTATTGGCTAAAACTGAGGAATTTGGACATCTCTCCAAAGGTTTCTTTTCCATTTGCTCTCTCTAGGGACACAGAAAACAGGACCCCTGACTCCAAAAACAACTGACTGACCACTGTGGATTGAACTCTTCAGGACCTCTGGTTGTAGACTGACAAGGTGCCTAGTAGCGGTCACTGAATAGATACAGGAGTAACATCCTCTAGGAGCATTGTGTTATAAACTTTTTTTTTATTCTGTCTCTGGTTCCTCTTATCCGATTATGATTTTGTTTTGTTGGATTTCTGTTCACTAAATTTATCTCAGTTTCTTTTCAAAAATTGGCTAGGCAATTTCATTCTGTTTTTTTGCTTTACAATATTTGGTACTTCTTTAATTTAACAAGCCTTTAGCAGAGAAATTGTATGCTGCTTCTGCCACAGATATCATCATTTCTTTTTTTTTTTTTTTGGTCCTCATTTTCTACCCTGGTCACGTTGTAAGAATAAGTCGAGAGTGACACACAACCTCAGAGATCTGGTTTGGAAGGCATGGAATGAACCTGCCGACCAAATGGTGAAATCAAACTCTCCTAGACCTACTCACAGAGAGCTTAGGGGTGATGTTTTGCTCCCCCGGAGTACCCACAACCTAGGCGCAGTCTAACCGGGCTTGGTTCCGCCAGCAGAGATGAAGGGGATAACCAAAAGCAGCGTAGTCATTGGACCAAACGGGGAAAAAACCACAAAAAAAAACGTAATTGGTCGTGGACTATGCCCAATTTAGAAGATGCCAAAATGCTCTTTTATTAAGATTGCCAGATCTTAGTAGGTCAAGTCTCGAAACCTGTAATATAGAAGCCTGCCAGTTGAAAAAGGAGGGAGGTGCAGAGTCTTTCCATTTAATACAAATTTCCCTCCTGGCCAGAATGATTGCATAAAAGAGCAGGCTTTTTGAGAGACCAACGACCCCTTCTGTAACTCCAAAAATTATTAAGGTCGGGTTCAACGTAACCGGGCAACCCAGACTGGCTGTAAGACATATACTAATGAAGTGCCAAAAAGGAGTTAAAAGTGGACATTCATAGAAAATGTGTAAGTCAGAGGCTGCAATTGCCCCACATCTTGCACAGGAAACTGGGCGGTCTGTTGAGAATTTAGAGAGCCTTTGGGGCGAATAGTAGGCCCTATGCAGTACAAAAAGATGGTTTCTTCGAAGCCATGCTGGTTTGACAACGTCCCATAACAATTTAAAAGAGGAAGTCCAAGGACTTGCCACCTTTAGATCTGGAAAAGATATCTCCCATTAAGTTTCGGGCAGTTGGAAATCGCCATCTATCTCCTCCAGAAATAAATGATACCAAAATGATACCTCCTTCTTTGCTGGAGTTTTGTCAACAAGTTGGGATTCCACCCGAGTACCTCTGTTTCTCTGTTTCTGAGCCAACTGACTCGCACTCGCACTCGCAGATCCTCCCATCCGACTGCCTCCCGGAAACACCCCTAACTTCCGGTTCCGGTTTGTCGCGGCCGCGACTGCCGGCCGATCCACGGCCGATCTATGACCCACGATTGCTTTTGCTGCCGCTGCTAGTACCGGAGGGGTATTAAGCTTATTCAGAATCCAGCGGGATTTTCCTGGGAGTATCGGCATTTTGACAAAAAGCGGCAAGCATTGGAGCTGCGAAAAGACATTTGGAGAGGGTCTGAGGGGGCGTGGCGTATGCACCCCCTGCGGCTGACCTAGAGCCGGACCCAGTGTAAGAACTGAGCTCCAGATCAGCGCGAGCTGAATAAATAGCCATGATAGACCCGGTGTACCCAGGATAGTGCCCAGAATAGCATCCAGGATATTGGAATTTGGCGGCCGGTGTTTCTATCAGAAGGGCCAACGTCTGGACCTGTAATGAGAGGTGAGGAGAGAGGAATACACGATACAAAGCTGCAGCAGTATTTTGGTTACAAGTGTTGGAGTAACCAACAGGAATTTAAGTGGGGAGGAGGAGGAAAGAGTGCAGGCTCACAGAAACAGAGGTAAGTGAAATTACAATTCTTCTTTCCCTCCTTTTATAAATAAATAAATAAATAACCAGGGGAAGCATACCTGGAGTGGGGATTGCTGTGCACCTAACAAGTGGTGAAGGCCTCAAGGTGAAGGAAAATCCTTTCGCAACCCGTGGAAGCTGGGAAGAAGAACACAAAGAAAGGATAAAGTAAAAGCAATGGCCCTAGGGAAAACTAAAACACGCAGAGTGCTAAGAAATAGTAAAAAAACAGGAAATAAATCGGGAACAGCGGATGTAACTGGCTCACCCAAAGGCCCGGATGACGTAAATAATGAGATGGTAACACCAACCGCTGGCAGAACAACATCCAATAGAGCAACCCCCCCCGAGCACAACCCCGCAGACAGCGCCGGCATCTGCCAGGTCAGCAGGCGCAAAAGGGGGGTCGTGGTATCAAAAACCATTAAGGATTTTATTGGCAAACATCTTAAAGGAAAAGAGATAGCAGAAAAGGAGACAAGTGTATTCAAGACCACGCAAAATATCGAGGATTCGGCGGCATCCAGCATCGAGGCCTTGAATCAGACTGACTTTAATATCGCTGAGATACCAACGGAACCTCGTTTATCATCTTCGCCAAGGATGTTCCAGACGATTTTCACTCAGGACATAGGAGCAGATGTGGTGAATGGAGAATGAGTAGACTGTAGTGACTCCATGAGAGAAGGGAACATTGCTGGGGAGGTACTCAGCCATGAGGGACATGAAAGACTAGAGACCCCAAACATTGCCGGATCAGATGTATCAGGCATATCTTTACGCAGCCTGGAGGTGACGGGTTCTACCAGCCTATCCATACTCGAGGTTATGCTAATGCTCCAGAAAACTCTGCAGGGCATTCTAGAGGTTACAGTCCTAAACAATGACATTCTAAAAAGACACAGTGACCAATTTAAGGGTATAATTGGGGAATTAGCACAGATTAAAAACTTGATGCCCTCAGTATTAAGACCAGTAGAAGCCCAGGAGGAAAATAAAGTGGCCAGGGGGGAAGTAGTGGGAGAGGCGACTGCCCCCCCCCCAGAGAATGCACCCACAGAATATGTATCCTACCGTCCCATGCTTATAAAGAGGTATGGGGATAAGAGGTATAGGAGGCAAAATATACTAAGGCGAAGGAAAGGGATTAAGGCTCGAACCAATTGCCACCCCATAAAGCACCAGGATCATAGGGGGGGTAACTCTGGTACATAAGACAATAGATAAGGTAGTAAGGCAAGGAACTAAAAAGTTAAATCTCGTAGAGAAAGGTGCAAGTAGCAGTAGACCTGAAGAACAATTCAGGGGGATAACAAGGAATAGCATGGGAGAGAACAAAAAGGCTACCAGGAGAAATACCCCAGGGGTAAAGAAGAGTGTAGGAGTAGAGTGGGAGAGGGAGATGTCCCCAGGTGCGGAGGGACCCCACCCAAGTTATGGGAAGGGGGTCAAAATAGGGGGAGGAGAAGAAGTTAGTAGGCACATAAGGGGAGAAATGTTAGAAGGGAATCGCCAACATCAGCAGACAGAACTACCTACTGACACTTGGATATTTGTAGAGCCAATAGGACAGGTGAAAGGGGGGAAAAGAATCAAGAAACTAAACCCCTTGAATCGCTCCCAGCTACTATCCACATTTGGAAAGTGCCCCAGCCTAAGATATGTTAGCACTGTTGATCTAAAAGAAGTGGGGTTCATGGTAAACAGTAAGGGGGAGGAAATAACCAAGGTTTTATTCCACTCAGCCCTAATAAAGGATGCTATAGAAAAGGCAGAGACCGAGATGCTATGGGAAGGCATTAGAATACTAAAAAGGAAGGAAGTATTATCGGATAAGTTAGGGAATTCATTCCTCAGGAACCACGCAGCATTAGGCGAGAGACAAATAAAAATGATCAACCTGGGGCGAGGCATTAAAGACGCCCTAGAAATCACGATAAGACCTAAAGACCAAAGGTGGGATATGGAAGATGTACTTGCTGGGAATAGATACAGAGAGCTGGCATACATGAGTGGTGAGGAAGATGGTTATATGAGTGAGATCGATTAGGAAGTAGGGTCGCCGCACAGCCTATCTATAACAACCTGGAATATAAATGGGTACAATAGAATAGCGGCACAGGAAGATTTTAAAAATATCTTGAGGAAAAACTATATCGTTTGTCTCCAGGAAACCTGGCTGTGCGGCGAAATCCCTGCTACCGTAGGTTTTACTCATCATGTAAAAGCAGCTAAAAGGAACATAGTGGGTAGACCTTCAGGGGGTCTGATGACGTTAGTTTCAACAAGGATAGCCAAAGACATTGAACCCCTGGAACTAAAGTGCAACTGGGCATTGGGCAATAGAGTTAGAACAACAAATAATATGTTGGGGGGTGAAAACCTATGCATTATAAATGTGTATATTCAGAAAGGGAAAGCAAACGAGTATAAGGCGGACTTGGAACGTTTAAAAACTGATCTGGAAGAGGTGTGTAACCGTTATCCAAGGGATGTGTTCATGATATTGGGAGACTTCAACCATAAATTGAACCCCAAAATAATGGACTCCTGGTTGAAGGACTTGTTGGATGCATATAAAATAGAGTGGGCGCAATTTCCCTGCTGCGATACTTCAACTAAAGATGATGAGCTTGGGCAACTGTTGGGGGTCATGGGATTTGTATGCTCCAACGGTAGAAAGAAAGCGGACAGGCCTGCGAAGCATACTTTTAAGGTAGGGCAACAATTGTGCCCCATAGATTATGTATTCACACAGGCCTGGCATTTCCATCTTATCAAACAGTTTGAAATTCTGGGGGTGGAGGGTAGTGACCACTATCCGCTTCAGGTAGAACTCCAGGTAAATATCCCCCCGCATAGACAAAAAGTGCTATTAGTAGATGTAGAATACCCCAAGCGACTAACAACACGAATCACCGATGAATATATACAGAAACTAAGTGCATATCAGTTAACTTTGAATTTGGGTAACCTAGTACCAGAAGAGAGCATAGTCTGGTACGAGGGTACAATAAGGCAACTGGTGGAATGCCTCCGGATTAAATTAAAGTATAGTAATCACAAATCAGTAAACAATGCGACATTACACCCTAACAATACCAAACATTGGTTTGATGCTGAATGCCGGAAACTAAAGGCCGGTATTAAGAAACAAGAAAGATGCCTCAGAGGTAACTATAGTGAGGAAGTGGTATTAGAACTTAGAAAATTGAAGTTAAAATATAAGACAGTTGTCAGAGATAAAAAAAGGAGTTTTAAGGACAAATGTTGGGAGAACTTGCTTGAGGTAATTGAAGATAAAAATGTGAAAGGCTTTTGGAGGTTAATACAGGATTGTACAGGAAAAGTACAAGGGACCA
The DNA here is from genome assembly GCF_964261635.1 of Lissotriton helveticus. NCBI lineage: Eukaryota > Metazoa > Chordata > Amphibia > Caudata > Salamandridae > Lissotriton > Lissotriton helveticus. Next base: position 1,402,013,136 of record NC_136068.1, on the reverse strand, counting down.
TGCAGTGCTCAGTGCCAGAGGCCAAGTGGCTGACCTACCTAGAGGAAATGTATGGTAAATGGCCAACGAGGGAGGGAATAATGGCAAATGTTTGGCCAGGAATAAGTGAAGAATTAAAAATCCACTTTTCCCCAGACCGAATTAGAGACATAATAACTAGGCTAAACCTAACACGGGCAGCTGGCCCTGATAACCTGCCAGCTGTCATAATAAAAACAAACATAGAATGGTGGGCAAAGTTCTTTTCAAATATGTTTCTAGGGATCCTAAATACTGGTGAATTCCCCGCAAATTGGAAAGGGGCTATTGTTAATCCAATACATAAAAAAGGAGATGCAAACTCCCCCAAAAATTACCGCTTAATAAACCTTCTGGATATAGGCGAAAAGGTCTTTTCCAAGGTAATTCTAGGGCTACTAAAGGAGTGGGTGGAAGACAAACAGATAATACCTCCAGACCAGGGGGGGTTCAAAGAAGGCCACTCAACGATTGACCATTGTTTTCCTCTTTGGTCCATTGCACGGAAGTCAATTGATCAGAGGGGTAATTTATTCTGCTGTTTCGTTGACTCTGTGCAGCCTTTGATCTTGTGGACAGGGAGCAGCTATGGTCAACACTAGAGGAGTATGAACTACAGGATGACCTGCTGGTCCTCATCCAAGCTCTGCATACAGAAAACTGGGCACAGGTAATATTGGACACGGACGGAGGACTGACTGGGAGAATCCCAATTGGGAATGGTTTAAGGCAGGGGTGCGTCCTAGCCCCCCTGCTGTTCGCCCTGTTTTTAGCTGACATACCCCAAGTATTAAGAGATGTCAGAGGGGCGAACCCGAAATTGGGAGGAAACCACATATCGTGCCTCCTTTACGCCGATGACCTAGTGATTATGGACCAGACGGAGATAGGCCTCCAGAGAAAACCAAATAGGTTTAAAGAATACTGTACAAGTAAAAAATTTGTGGTAAACATGGACAAGACTAAAATTGTATGTTTTGGGAGAAGGAAAACAAAGTTCTCGTGGTATCTTGGCACAGTCTTGCTTGAGAGGGTGACCGACTACAGATATTTGGGAATGTGGTTCTCAGGTAACTTGAAATGGCACACACACCTGCAAGCACTAAAAATAAGGGCATTGGCGTCGGTTAAAGGCCTAAAAAGATTTAATAATACCTATGGTGAAAGGTCAGATAGGCCGGTCTTAAAAGCCTATCAAGCAATGGTTCCCCCACAATTTTTGTATGGAGCCGAGGTTCTCTTCCTCAGTGGCAAGACCTCCTGGGATAGAGAGGAGGGAAATATAATAAAAAGCTTATTCGCGCTGCCTAAATCATCTATGGTGCAGGCAGCACGATTGGAGCTGGGAATTACCTCCTGGGCTATAACTGCTTGTATGAGCCTTGTACGCTTCTGGCAGCGGTTGGGAGCAGGGGCACTTACTAAAATCTCCCAATGGGCTAAGGAGGATATTGCCATTAGTGAGCTACCCTGGGCAAAAGAGGTGAGAGCTTTAATAGGCAAGGCTTATGGGGTGCTAGATTTGAAGGTATGCTTGCCGCAAGACCCCATAATATTTGGAAAAAAAGAATTAAAGATTCAAGGGGTCAACATGTCCCATAGCTATGATCGGGACTACCTTGCTCAAAAGTCCTCGATAGCACACATGAAAGTGGCTTGGGAGAGCAGCCAACACTTCCCCTATGTGGATCGGCTACCCAGCTATAGTCTGAGGCGGGAAGTCTTGAAAATGCGAATTGGTATAAACCCAGGTTATGCGAATAACGGGGTTCGAAACCTAATGACAGGATGTAATGGGAAATGCACTTGCACTTTAGGAACTACCTGTGATATTTTACATATTTTATTCGATTGTATGAGATTTTTAGACTTTCGAAATGAGTTTTTATGTCCGATTTAAAAAATATATAAGATTACGCACAGAATGCAAGCTGCTACTCTTTTGGTGGAAATGGAGAACTTAGATATAGCCTGTGTGTTGGGGAAGTATATGAATAAAGTCAAGGTGTTCCTCAAATGCGCAGAAGAGCACGTATAGTGTAGCCCTTACTACCGAATAAAGGTAGAGATACGAAGGTATAACAGTAGTATGAGCTGCATGCTGAAGGAGGTAAGATTTAAGCGATTTTAATAAAATAAATGTTAGAATACTCCGTTTTAAAAGGAACAAGAGAAGTTAAACTACACGTATCTTGAGGTGTAATTGTTGTTTAATACTGCCATATTATGCTGCTGTTCTTTCTCTTTGTTGTATACTGTCATGTTATGCTGCTGTTCTTTCTCTTTTTTACGGAATGTGAAATGTACTTTTAAGGTTTTAACAAACCAAATAAAGTTTTGTTTGACTGACTGACTGACCCTTCAGCCTGGGCAGAGATGGCAATGAACCCATGCTGAGGGCGGCAAAGTCTGCCAGGCAACCTCTAAACCAAACCACCCGAGTACCGCCACCTAGTTGACATTTAGTCCTATGGGTAACCTGTGTACGTGCCCAGCTAGCCATTTGGATGTATTTGAATCTAGAGAGATTAGGGCCAACTGTAGCACTCAAGGATTCCCAGGGAATTAGAACTCCATCAAGGAACAAATCGCCCCAGACTACCAAACCGGCCTCCCTCAAAGGCAAGGCAAGACTATCCATGAGTCAACCCGGGCTCCCCGGTGAATCCCATAAGGGCGCTCTGCTTGAAAAGTAACCTGTCTTTGTGATAGTATTGACCTTAGCCCAAGTTCTAGCCAGGCCATGCAAGACCTTCAGTTTGATTTTTTTTTTTAAATTGGGATTTCCAAACTTAAAAAGGAACCCTTCCTGTGTAAAACCTTCCCCGGTGAGCATGGCACTAAACATGCCCCCAATCCAACAACTAGTGGGTACTTTTAATAACATTCGAGAATGACTAAGCTGAAATGCCCAGGCGTATAATTGAAGGTCTGGGGCTGCCAACCCTCCCTTTTCTCTACGTCCTCTTAACTTTTTCCAACTTATTCTCGAAGCGTGCTGGGCCCAGATAAAAGAGTTGATATCACTCTGTAGTTTAACAAACAATGAAGGTTCAAAATAAAGAGGAATGGTTTTAAACAAAAAAGTGATCTTTGGCAGGACTGTCATCTTGATGAGGTTTACCCTTCCTATAACTGATAATGGCAGCGAAGCCCAGGACCTCATAAGTTGTTGACACCCCTTAGCAATATGAGAGAAATTGACGTCGACCATTATATTGATGTCCTGAATATTATCCAGCCCCAAGTATTGCATTTGTAGGCTTGGTTGAACCCCAGCTGGAAAGTGCTTATGGTTCCAAATCATAATCTCTGTTTTAGAGGCATTAACCTCATATCCAGAGATTTCGCCAAAATCCTGAGCTAACTTGATGACAACCGGCAGGGCAGAGCTAAGGTCTGAAGAAAAGATGAGGATATCGTCAGTGTACAGGGCCACTCTCTTATCCCAACCCCTGTAACTAAAAGATTTAATGTTAATATCGTCCCTCAACCGCTGCGCGAAGGGCTCGATATACAGGTCAAACAAAAGAGGGCAAAGAGGGCAGCCTGCCGTGTTCCACGCGAGATGTTAAAGGTATCGTCAGTGTACCATTGATCAACAGAGAGGCTGTAGGGTTCTGATAAAGTAGTCTCACTGCTTGGTGAAAACCCTCTCCAATGTTAAATTTATCCAAGACCCCCGACAGGTATGACCAATTCACCCTGTCGGAGGCCTTGCTAGCATCGAGGGTGAGAACAGCTCGTGGTAAACAGGCGTGAGAGGCAATATCAATGGCCCCTATAAGGTCGTATGTCAACTCAAAAAGTTGTCGACCCTTAACAAAGCCTCTCTGGTCCTGATGTAAAATATCCCCTGCCACCGAACCCAATCTATTAGCCAAGATGGAAGCAAATAGCTTATAGTCAGCAGTTAAGATCGAGATTGGTCGATATGACCCGCATGACGATAGTAATTTGCCTGGTTTTAAGATTAAGGTTATTGAGGCGTTATCCCAGGATTTTGGTGGTGCCATCCCTTCCTGAAAGATTTGATTAAATAATGTAGTTAAAAAAGGCGTAACCACCTGTTCAAGAACCCTATAAATCTCAGCATGGAGGCCGTCTGGACCAGCCGCCTTCCTGGACCTGCTACTCTGAATAGCTTTTTTAACTTCTTCCTGAGTGATCATCATTGTGCAGAGTTCCACTGAGAACGGTCTTGATACCTAACCATGGTTGTTTTATTAAGTTGTCAAGGATATCCCATTCCCAAATTAATAATCCACTGTTAAAACCCCTAGAAAGCTGAAGAAAGTATATCTACAACGGGGATCATTTATACATGCATATAGTGGAGTCTTTTTAGCTCACAGCCCTCAGATAGTGAGAGTGACAGACATGTTAAGGGCATGGCAGATAGTCTTAGCTGTTGGTCAGTAGGCAATGTGCTTTGATATGGTGTCCATGTATGACACTTGGAGTCACATACTAAACTTGAGTAAATACGTTATCTTCTCTAGTAATCATCTAGTCAGAAATCACATATTTCCTAGGCTGCTATAAAAATAGACCACTCTTCCCAAACTTAAGCATCCATCTATTGGGTTAAGGCAGCCCACCTAGATTTGGAAGCTGATTATCTAGCTTGTATTCTACTGGGAAGGTCCCAGAGTAGAAGACTTGCCAGTTTGGCCTGGTTCACAAACCACCAAAACTGCAAATTGAACCAGACCATGAATTAAGATTATAGGTCATAAATGTTTATGCACTGCAACCCAGTTAACCATAGTTAACAGTAAATGGTTATTGGCTGTTCTTTTGCTGCAATGCAGCATTGTTTACGTAGTATCCAGCATAGTTTGGAAATGCCTAGGCTTTCACAATAGCTCATGAAAGATTGTTACTGTCACTACAGTAACATCATAATTTGCTAGTACATTGCTGAAAGGTAGCATTGGATCACACCAGCATTATAATTATCATTAGTGGTATCCAGAGAAAGTCTACAGAGCACATTGGACCACAAACATACTAATACCTTTGTCATGGAATTAACATACATCTTCAGAAATCACACTGCCCTAAATGGATAATTATGATAGGCAAAGTATGGATTTTTCTATACTTAAATATATCATTGATAAACATAAAGAAAAACATCATTTAGAAGTAAGGTTACAAAGTGCTGTTTTATGAACCATCAATTCTGTAAGGTGATGTATCAAAATTCAGCTGTAGTTGGATCTACTGCCACTCAGATATTTACTCCACAACCCTTCTTTGTTTATCGGCCATTTTAATTGTACTGCTGCTGTTGCCGGGATTCTGCTCAGGAACAGAACTATGCTTGTGACCATAGAATGTCAGTAGGCAGGAACTGAGTCACCATACCACTTAAGTACCCATGAGATCGAGTCCGACTACCTATAGTGTCTCACTTGCCCACCAAACCATATCCAGAGAGACAAGTGAACCCCAGAACACAACACTCCTGACCCTCTCAGAGACCGTGGTAACAGGACATACCCTTTCGCAGTCGCACTCATCCACAATAAGACATAACAGAGACACAAAGGAAGTTTGAAACTTTTTTTGAACTAAGGTGCTCTAACATGCAGCATTCGTGCAACATTCAAGAAACAAATGCTTAACAAAAATACTGTCAGCATAGTCAGTAAACCATATATTATGAAAAGCTGTATCATATTATAAGACAGTTTAGCCTAACCCCCCTCCTCTTCATCAGAAATGGAATGATTGTACAACAAAGATCTCTGGGCTTAGTAGCAGACTCCATACCTTAGCATACACAGGTGGATGTTCTGCATCGCAGGTACAGCCATGATCGCCTTCTCAGAAAATCTCTCTCTCTTTGTATGTTCCATTGCTGTGCATACCTATATGACAAGGTGTCTATGCTCACAAACAACAGCTGCAGTCATGTGTTGTGTCTAGGTGCTAGTGCCTGACCAGAAAGAAATAACAAGGGACATTGTTGTTTGACTTTGTCTGCTGTGTTCAGACTAAATCCCTGGAAAAAACGGAATGTGAAAATAGTTAAAAGTTCTGTGTAAAAATACAATGGGCACAAAGATAAACATGTTTATATAGTAACGTGTGCAAAGCCAATGCGGCCTGTATTGTGCAAAGGTAGGCTAAAATAGGGAAAACTATAATGGGCATGCACTGATCACTTGACAGTGCTCATATAAATGGAAAAATGCAGGATCAGGATTTAGGCTATCATGGTGGTTGAGTTGAATGTATTTGTTGGCATTCAGTTTAACATGCATTGCTCATTGCGTGCCATACAATTGAACTAAGGCCTGTGTCATCACCATGGAAACAAAACCTGTTCACTGCAGGTGTTAGTATTACTGAAACAACAGCACACATAGCTGGGTTATGCATACAGTTAGAGAAAATACATAATCCACCACCATTTACTCTAAATATAAGCTACAAGCACATTGTCAACCACGGGGGTGTCAGTCTTGTTGGAATTTAATGTCAAGAGCTGGTGTTTGCAACATATGTAAAGTCAACTTAATGAAACCCCTAGCCAGCTACATCACTGAAACAACTGAGTCGAAAAAAACATGCGTTTGTACATGGAATTATGTGCTAGTTTAAATATTTTGAAATGTAGAGCATCTTCTTATGCTACATAATATTACTGCCCATAAAATGGAATTCTTTTATTAGAGCCATGAAGAACAAGCTTCTCAATATGGTCCTCAGGGCTCAGGTCCTACTGACTCTGTTGCCATTTGGCATACCCTAAGCCCTTCAGCTCATGCCCTTTTCAAGAATGCTCATTTCAGAGGAGCCTCTCCTGTGACTGTGTGTTCAAAATGTTGGGTCGCAGGGCAGTGGTGTGCTTCAAACCCAGATTTTGTATCTGGTAACTACTTCCTCTTTTTTCATACTGCATGGCATGATTTACATTGAGTTGCATACCAGGTATCCCTGGAGTTAGTGTGCATGCATTTGGTGTAACTGTATCTTAATTGTGACAAGACTGATTCTGCCACATGTTGATGACTACAATATATATTATTCAAGGATAGTCAAGTATGTGTGAAAGCAATATAATTTAACTATATCTCATAGTTCCTTTTTCAGTCACAGATATTGGATCTTACATCAAGTTTTATCCTTAGACTGAAGCTGCACACAACACAAAAAACTGGGGAGGTAAAAAGGTTCACTAGTCTTACAGTTGGGTATTGTCTCATAAAGGAACTTTGGGTTAGATTCTGATAGTAATATCAGTGTTCCCATTGCCTCATAGGTCCCATTGACCAGGTATGTTCTTTCCCGTCTTCTCCTTGATGTACCAATTACCAATACCCCTATTTCCTCCTTTCTTTACTTGCCCCCCGCATGAATGGAGTGATTTTCCTTATAACCATTGGTTTTTGTACGAGCCCACTGCTATAAGGAGTTGTGGCTTGTTCTGTTCCCTTGAGAAGTACCTTAAATTTGCCAGTGGTTGCCTGTTTCATTGTCCTGAGTGGGAGGACCTCACAGGGCTTGGCCAGCATGATACGGTCCCTGTCCTCAAGGCTGTGAAATCTTTACGCAGCAAAGCTTGTCTAAGGTTACCAGGCATTTATGCATTAGCACATGTAAAGTCCCTTGCTGATTGACCCTGACATGGTGGCTGTCTAGCAGACTGACTATCTCTCAACCTCACAGACAGTCATCATGCTTTGGAAGATGGAAAGGCCAGACCCCCCCCCTTAATGAAGGGCTACCCTAGTATTTCTCTTGACTTGTTTTGCATGTATATATTAACCAGTACCAGCTCCTATTACCCATCTTACAATAATACAGAAATCTTCTTAGATAGGATTTTCTAGAAAGAATTGCTGATATAGTCAAAGATAAATTACACACAATGTGGACTCCCTGTTTTTATTTTCTTACTGTGAGCTCTGCTTTGTTTGTAACAAATAAATTCGCAGAGCAAGGGTTTGTGAATTTATTGACTCTGTTATATAGAGAATTTTCTCCCCTTGTGTGGTGGCTATTGTTTGTTTACCCTGCCCAGGACTGCCATGCCTTGCATGGGTGACCTGGGCAGGAAACATATTCATCAATAGCCAAACCCAAATAGAGTGGAACGCCAGATGCATGAAAGGTGGCAATTCTAAGGCAAAAGTGTCACTACCGCTTCGGTTGACTACCTACTCCACAGCAACTAGCACTATTGTCAGTCACTCAGCAGTTCACCTGCTAAATAAGGTGGGTGAAACACAAACTCGGTGGGGCATAGCCACCAATGTACAGCAGATCTCTCATCCTGATCAAACGTAAATGATCTCTGTTTGTTTAACTTCTGGTAAAAATATGCTTTGGTGGCAAATTCTCAGCAGCTACCTGCAGGTTCATCGAATTCAGATAAAAAACATACACCCTCCAATATTAGTTAATATATATGTTAGACTTGGCATCATTAGCGTTGGTTTTCCCTGTATTTTTGCCTTTACCTCCTGTTATTTTGCTGTGTGCGTTGGACTTCGCATTTGCGGGTCTAGATTGCTGTTCAGTGTCAAATAGGCCTGGGTGGTAAATTCCGCTCCGCTCGCGGAATTTTGGCAATTGCCGAAAATTCTATGATTCGCTGCGTAGCAGAATTCTTTCCTTGTTCGCGCTTTCAAAATCCGTGTTCACGCCCGTGGGAACCACTTACCGGGATCCCTGGATTCGCAGATGAGTTTTCCTATCTGTGTGCGTCCGGACGCGTGATCCCGCGAGAGTGTGCAATCACAAAAACGTCATTCGGACGCGCCATCGGACATCCGCATTTGCGAACGGGAAGCACTAATTGCAAGCAGGCGGTACAAGTGAAACAAGATTGCTGCGACTGCATGGGCAAGTTTGCGATATATTTCCCCTCGAGCACGCAAACAGCATCCCCAAACAGGAAAATCGCATCGCGAACGGACTGAACAAGCAATTCCACGTGCTCACAGAATTCTGCGTAGTTCGCAGAGATTTTTTACTGTTTCGGGGAACTTTGCGTAAAGCGTCTACACAAATTCCACCCACCCCTAGTGCCAAAGTGCAAGTGCTGCCTGTAAATTGTTGTTATGGATTCATGGTTCCATGACTGGTATATTTGATTTACTAGTCAGTGCCTAGCACAGTGCAATGTGTGTGCCCCAGGCCTGTAAATCAAATGCTGCCAGTGTGCTTGCAGCACTGATTGCGCCTCCCACATAAGCAGCCTGTAAATGTAACTCAGACCTGACACTGCAGTTGCTTTGCGCAGTTTGGTACTGCCATCTCACCCTGACAAGTGCACCCACTTGCCAAGCCCTAACCTTCCCTTTCCTTACATGTTAGTCACCCCTAAATTAGGCCCAAGGTATCCCTGTTGGCAGGGCAGGGTGCAGTGTATGTGAGAGGGAAGACATGCAATGATGTGTGTGTTAAGTCCTGATGGTGAAATAGGGCCAATTTCGTTTTTCAATATTGTAAGACTATCTGTCCCATTGGAGAGAATGGGGAGTTTGCTCATAATATCTTATTACTGCTCATGGGAGCCAGATAGAACAATAAAGTGGGATATGCCTGAAATCAGAATGTTAAGATGCTCCTTTCAGTGGGTGGGATTTTTACATTCTGTGTTTGAAAATACCACTTTTAGAAAGTAGGTATTTTCTTGCCTAACCATAGTCAGCCTCTGCAAGGTTGTGTATTGACTGTCTGGCTTTGGAACGACAGGGGCTAGGGATGTACATTCTGTTCAGACAGCCACTTGGGGGGTTGAGGTGTGTCCTGCCTTTCCAGGGTGAGTCACTGCTGGGCTGAAAAGACCTGGGCTGCATTCGGAGTAGGGGGAGGAGATTTCTTTCACACCTGAATCGCCCTGGTCTGCCGAGGACAATGCTGTCTCCACCTCCTGCCAGGGAGCTGCACCAGAGAGGATAGAACTGGTTTTGGCTTGACACAGAGCTTCTCTGCCTCAGAGCACAAAGTATTTTGTATTATAAAAAGAGAGGCCCAGACCCCAGAAATCAAGAGGAACCTTAGCCAATGAGAAGAGCTGGAGAAACTGAGGAGGAATACTGTCCCTGTGCTCTTTGTTATCTGAGGTTGGCCAGCAGTGGCTACTTTCTGGCAAGGACTTTGATGTGTGCTGTGTCCCTTGGTTGAAGAAGACCTCCAAGGGCTTGAAGAAGAAAGTGCCTCTTGTTCTGAAGTCTCAGGGAGACAAAGACTTCAACCCCAGCTCCCCTGAACTTCCTTCCTGGCAGTTTGGACCTGCCAAGAGGGCATGTAGCTGTTCTGGGCCTCTGGAGGTTGTTCTGGCTGGTGGTAGCTGAAAAAGCAATGCAACGACGAGTAGCGCAACACATTCGTACCTGCTTCCGATGCATCACCAAAGAAACCAATGTAGCACCTGCTCGAAGCTAAAAAAATTGCCATAAGCCGCATCGGGCAAACCGATCTCCGAAGTCCAAGATCACAGAACGGATTCCGACGCAAGCCCTGCTGTGCGCCAGCATAAACCCATGCAACATCATGGATCGTAATGCATCGCATTGAGGTGCCAGGTCTGTCACATTATTGGGGGACGCAGTAAAAAACCGACGCATCACCTCCTCATGCAGTTAGAAACCGATGCAACACCTCCTGTCCGGTAAAGAACCGACACATTACCGCGCAGCAGTAAGGAACCGAGGCATCACCTCCCCCGAAGCAAGGAACCAATGCATCACCTTCCCTGCATGTAAGGAACCGACACGTCACCTTCCCTATGACCCTTTTTGTTTGTGTGCATGATGCACCCAAGGTACTTTGTGTGAAAAGTGTTGCATCTCAATTGGCTTTGCATAGAACTATTTCTACCCTTTAAAAGTCATATGTTTATTACTTTATTGTGGATATTTGTCATTTTGGACTTGTTTGGTTTAAATTAAGATTACTTATTTTTCTAAATTGGTGTGATGTTCATTTGTAGTGTTTTCACTGTATTGCTGTATGTGTCCACAAATGCTTTACACAGGGCCCCTGAGAGAAGCCTCTCTGCTCATGGCTAGCTACTAAGAAGGTAAGCAGGGGTTATTTTTAAAAGTGGACCCCCCTTACCCTGACCAGGAAGAAGGGTCCCTACTTGGACAAAGGTGCAAACCCCTGAAAACTAGAGACCCCCATCTCTAAAAATATATAGTTAACACTTGTCTGATTTTAAAATGTGCTTTCATGTTTTAGTTATTAAATGACACATTGCCATATAAGTGAAGTCTTATTGTGTAGAGAAGAAAAGTGCATAGGCATTCACAGAATATGCAGCAACTTTTCCACTGCTCTAAAGTTCTATATTTAAAGGCAGAACAGTATTTTGTAGGGACAAATGTTCACATTCACAGGGATCCATTTTACACCATATGTCTGTAGAAAATCTGCCTATTCTACATGGTCATCCAAGATCTTTTGCCATTTTATGGATTTTTTTAATGGTAGTTGAGCAGGGGTAAAGTGCTTTGCTCCCCCTTTAAATATGGTTACATTTGATTACCCCTGACATATTTAACTTGCCTATAACTTACTATATTATAGTGCAAATAATGCACCCAGGACATGGAGGTTCAATGCCATAGGCCTATTATGTATAGCATGCCTGCAGCAATCTAAAAATCTGCTGTGAATCCTTTCAGCATAACCCCGTTTGACAGGCTGAAAACCTTACTTTTAATTAAAAATAAGTGACCATAAATACACCTTGTCACCCACAAGCACAACATGTGCAAAATAACTTGAAATATTCTTCCAGTCATGAGACGCCAAATGTTATTTTCACTTGCAGGGCTGTAGCTGAACCCTAGTAAATGTTAAGTACGGAGTATGAATTTTAATCTGTAACTTTTTACAGGCAATGCCTAAAATTAACCTTCAGTTACAATTCTTTACATTTAATAAAAGTCCAGTTCATTGGCTGAGTTCATTTTTCATGAGCAATTGTAAAATATAATTTTAAGAAATGTACCTTTTACCTGCCTGCTGCAACTGGGTGCTAATATGCCTTAGCCTGCCAGCAGATGCCAAGCAAGTGCTGGAACTTAATGAGGGTTGAAAACTGCTCACAGAGCAGCAAAAAGGGCTTAGACCTTGTGACTGGATGGATTGGGTGTGGAGCATTTGATCCCTATTATTTGAGGAAGGACAGTTGGGTTAGACTAAGCAACATCATTAACTTGAAAGAGATATAGGTGAGACCTGCCTATTGATAGTGTAGTGTAAGGAGAAATCTGAAGAAGGGAAAGGCTTTGTCCTCAAGGTCAACACTAGGATTGCTAGAAACCTAGTGAGAGGGAAGCTATCTCCTGAACTGGTTTAAAGTGGACACTGGAGAGGGGACTGATCATGTAAGTAAACACTCCTTTGCATGCTGAATAAGAGCTCTTCACAGGGATAAGGAATGTTATGGGATTGTTGCAGTAGTGCAAACAGGAACTGCCAAATAATGGTTATGGTTGCTCCTTGGCACTTTTACCCCATTGGTTAGAGAAAAGCCTGGTGTCACTCTCAAACCCCAGCTTGTATCAACCATAAATGTGGCATCCCAAGGCACCCTCCTTAGAATATTCTCTGGAGCTGCAGAAGATCAGATGAGGACTGGACCTGCTGACTGTCATCTGAGAGGGCTCCTGAAGGAGTGGACTGGCTTCTTCATGTACCTTGGACAAAGACATAGGCTCCAAAGGTCAGTTGGCTAACGTCCTCTGTGGCTACAGGGACACAACTAGCAGCCTTTTTCCTGAAGAGATCAGCTGACCAGTACCAACTGGACCAGAACTGGACCTTGCTGGTGGTCTCTGATTGAGTAAGACCTGGATCCAAATTACAGTCCTGGAGGTCCTGGGAGCCTCGAATAAACCCAGAGGAGCTGCTCCAGAAACCTCCAAAGATGGGATTTAGAACATTTTTGGACTTCAAGACATCCATAGTCATTAGTGGTTCCTTTGGGCAAAAGTGTCTGATTTTGATGCAACTTCTTCAGATTGTTTCAGGATCACCCAATTTGAGAATTTTGAGCCAAATAAAAAAATTGAGGGCTAAATTTAACTCTTGGTTGACTGCCATTGTTCCACCAGGGCACCTGAGTGATTGCTCAGTTGCCCTGGTGGAGAAACTGATCGCCATATTTAGAAATGACCTCCAAGAGGGCAGTCATTTATAAAGCATTGGCAGAAACCACCATCACAGCTTTTCCTGTCAATACATTTTCCTGTTTGGTTCAGGGTTCGGTTAGCGGGATCGAGCCCTGTACCAAACAGGTTCCTTTTTTTATTTTTTAAAGATTTAAAAAAATATATATATATATAATTATCTCCTCGCCATGGGAACCTTCTCCCAAGAGGAGGGGAGCATTTTGCAATATTCCCTGCTCTTCTCGCTAGGCTTTTTCTGGCGATGATGAGCAGTTAAAAACTGACCTGTAATTCCAGCCATCTAAATTAGGTGGGCAGAATAATAGGTTGCAACAGTTTGTGACCTGCGATCTAGCGGGGTCTACCACTTCTGTAGATTATTATTGGTGCTTAGTGCTTTCTGGCACTATTTTAACTTAAAGCTCTAAAAATTAATATTTCCATTTCTCCTTAATGAATTTGTGTCATTTTGCTAAAGCAGTTTGGGGTTTTGTTTATTGGAGTTTTCACTTTATTAGTGTTTTGGGACTGCATAAACACTTTACATTTTAGCCATTACTGCTCAAGTTAATTTAGTGGTCTGGGGGTCACCCTAACAAGTTAGCGCTATTATTCCTTGATGTGGGCTGCAGCACATCCCAAATAATGTTCCACAATCTTTGATTCTGAAGCAATCGATATAACAGAGGAACAATTCTCAGAAAGTTATATGGGCTCTCTGGGCGTAACCTCAACCTACTGTGTGGAGTCATGTTTAAAAGGAAATTGAGAAAAGGACACCCACTGCTAACCCCTTTTTGTACATTTTATTTTACAAATTCCCAAGCATGTAAATCCATTAAAAAACATATTCGGAGAAGTGTACCTGTCTATCTAGCAAAAGAACCAATCGGGACCAGGTATGTCCTATTGTATTCCAATCTGTGAACCACTAAGGGCTACAGAGCCCTTTTGACAAAAATAGCTCCTTTAGTTTGCTAACGATGAAATGAGCTTTCACAGTGAATACACCTACTCCCTGAGTGCTCTCTCATTGATCACATTGGTCCTTGAGATCCTTCTGTCTACCTTTTGAAGTTTTGTGTATGATAATCAGGAGCCTTCCAACAGTGAGGCCTCCAGTCTCTTTAGTCATGAGTTAAACATGTCAGTGACATGATCTAGCTAAAAGCCTGGTAGTTGTCAAGCAAATTTTAATGTTTCTTTCACTGGTAACTATTATCCAGTCAAAACACAAGCAGCAAACCTTCTATAAAATCAGTTGTGAACAGCTTTCATCTGTAAGAACTTTGACTCAAAGAAGACCGTTCAGGAAAGACTGCTTGCTGAGGGACCTGATTTCTGCTTGGGTTTCTGGCAGTGTCTTCTCCCACTCAGAGATCTTTCAGTCCAAGATTCTGACAAAGTTTTAGGTAGTGATGGAAAATTCACAGACTGCATGAAGGCGAGTTAAGGACAGTGAAGAACCGACCAGTTGATAATTAAGTGATGTTAGAACGCGATCAAAATGATCGCGGTATGTAACATCGCAGTTTTTACAACGCAAGTTGTAACAACAACTTGCACTGGAGGGAGCTGGACTCAGGAATAGTAAGATTTACTATTCCAACATCAGTCTACGTACAGTAGGGAAGGTGTTGGAATAGTAAATCTTTCTATTCCTTAGGTTAAATGCGCCATCCAGCGCAAGTCGATGTAACAACTTGCGTTGTAACGGCTGCATACTAAATGCATTGTGGTGTAATCACTGTGATGTAAAGGATGTTTCCCCAAGTGGATTTGCCTCCACCATAAATGTAGCACTTCCTCTAGTAATTAAAGGATTTTTCTATTACTACTGAACTCTAACTTAGACCCTGGGACCCCTCCGTAGTAAGCACCCTCTAATTCATCCGATAAGCTATAGGACCCAGTCTGTACATCAAATTCCCATTGCTTCACTTTGCTGGAATCAAATGAGTTCCAGAATATGTTATAATTTCAGCGGTAGTGAGCATACACCATGTGGGTGCACTTGCAGTTTGGGCTGGCCCTTGACCCAGGTCCTGCAAAAAAAAAACACCCTACTAATAATTTGTTTACTACTATAGTCTTAATAAGGCTCCTATCATGAAAATGTATTCTATTGAGCCTATTGCCAATACTACTGAATAGCAAGCAAGACATTCTGCTATAAGATATGCTGCTATGTACAAAACTTAGTAGTAAATGAGATAGTAAACGAGAAGAAATTAGTATGAACTAGATACATATCTTCTGGTGCTGATAAATGAATAATTATAATCTTATCTATGTGCAATCCTTAGCAAAGTTAATCTTTTTTCACTCCTGAAACCTGCTGCATGCTAAGCAAAACAAGAAGAAATAGAAGAGCCCGATTGACTGTGAATGCCTGAAACTCTGCTTCTGTCTTCGCTGTACACATCACCGAGGAGCAGGTGCAGGATCCACACTGCCCGGCACAGCTTGAGATCTGGCCGACAGTACTGGCATATCCCTAAGAGATGTGCTTGATCACAGGGGCTATTGCCGTAGTCCTCTGTCCTCAGCTGTACCACAGTACATACAATGCTACTCGTTTTCTTATTTATTCTGCTGGGTGACTTTAAATCCAGACCCTCATGGCCTTACATGTCTGTGGGACAAGAGAGCACATAAAATGCATTCTCTGTGTGCAGTTAAAAAACACTTGCGTGGCGTGCAGCTAGCAGAGACATCCATATTCCTGGGGGGGACTTTCAGAACACCATTCAGACTGCTCACCTAAGTAAGCAACCAGAAAAACCAATATGCACCAGATATTTTCATTAAGGATACATGCAAATCAAGCAACACAAATGAATACACAATAATAATTCAGCTGGCATGTAAAATCTGAACAAGAGCATATGATGCCCACACAGATGGATCTGTGGCATAACAATCGGCTTCCAGTGCTAAAAACTCCGATATGACGTACTGTTTAAAATCAATGTATATATTGTGGTAAATATTTTAGTAATTTACCTTGATCAGAATTTCTAGGCAATATCAATAAGTTCAAAATATGAAGAGCAGAGTCCGTGGTGGTTCGAATTCAGGGTCTTTATTCAGTAACTCGAGTTAAGGGAGAGCTCCGTCACCTGAGGAGGATCGGAAGAATCTCTAACTTTATTATCTGAACACACAGTATTTATAGCAGGAAAAGAGGAAGGAGCTTCCCTTCAATGAATGCCCGGATCATACGTTAACATAAGACAGAAGTCATGTAGGCCCGGATCATATGTTGCAATAAAACAGAAGTCATGACCATAAAAGGAGGCAGCGTCATGAAAGAGTGAAGACATGGTAGAGGAGATAAGGCTGCGTCATGATTTAGAATGAGGAAGCACAAGAGAGGCGAAGGTGTGGAGAAATAACACTAGGCTGGTTCCTTAGATAGGGGAGAGGTGGTCGTGACAGGATGTCTGTTTGTCATGTTTGGGATGTTGGAAATTGATTTCGAATAACAATCATTGAGCTGTGGTTATTACCAATTAATAGGAATTGAAAATATGACTTGATAATATTTTCATGTGCCTTTTGTTCAACATTGATCACGAATGTTTACTGATATATGTGTATATATATTTTTGACGCTAATTGTTCATGAGTAAAGATGCTATTTATTGACCAATAAATGTGCACGTTGAATACTGTGTATATATATTAAAACTTCATTAAGTTTTCAAAGGCTTAATGCCCAACAGCAGTGCTTCTAGCAGTCCAGGGCTTCCCTGGGCTCTTATTTAACTGTTTGTCATGTTTCAGCATTCGGGGCTCTTCTTCTTGGAATTGATTATCGTGGTTTAACAGAGTGGGGCCCATTTCTCGGAATTGGCCCGATTATAGGGAAATGGTTACAGATGGGGGGGTCTTGTTCCCGGCATCGGCTTAACCACAGTAATGTACGGTTTGAGTGAGGCAGTTGGTTCTCGGAATCGCTTTGACCATAAGGATAAGCGTTTGACTTTTTGGGGAAGGAGAGCGCGTGTGTCACTACATGAGGCGCATGATCAGCGCGTGGTCGGTTCGTGCTCGTGTTCTCGTGTGCTCGTGTTTTGGCGTGATGGGCTCGGGGACATGACGGAAGAGGGTGTATGATGGGACATAACTGTACGATAAATAATCATTTTCCTCATTCCCTCCTTGTCCCATAATATACCCTTCTAAAATTCTTTGCTTTTTCTAGTCCACCTCTATACTCATTAGGTCGTTTACTTGTTCCTGTAACATGATTCTTTCTCTTTCTTTCTTTCTGGTCTGGGTTTTGGGAATGCAGGTAGTGATACAGAAACTACAGAGTGCTGGACCGTACTGAATACAGAGGCAGCAGGTGAAGAGAATAGCTAGAGCAAGACCTAGGACTGTAAGCACCTTCCATCCCCATGAGGACAGGAGGCTCCAGAGCCAACCCGTCAGGGACCAGGCACCAGTGTCTGCATCTAGTTTTCTGGAAAGTATATGAAGGCGGGAAATAGCGGCATACACCGAGGGTGCATTATCTGGGATAAATATACAGCAGCTGGACCCGATCAGTTCACATACACCACCACGGTCAGCCAATATGATGTCTAGGACCATACGGTTTTGTAACGTCATGAGTCTGTCGGCAGCCATCTCAGCGGTGATGTTACTTAATGCACCGGCTGTTTCGTTTATGGCTCCCTGAACTACACGAGTTAGTTGTCTTATGTGGCGGCTGTTGATCATAGGCCCCCAGAATGGGATGACTCCTTTAAAGAAATCGCCAGCCTCTTGGCCCGCTGTATCTTCAGCGTCTATGGCCCCCCTTCGCCGTCTATTAATTACGGTCGGGGGGTCACTGAGATGATAATCTGCTGGGGCGGTGTAGGTAGGGGGAAGGAGAAATGAAATGTAGCATTTTCCAGACCAGCCTTGAGGTAACCAAGTGCGCACGTGAGATCCACAGATGAAGTAGGTGTTGGGGGCAGTGGCCATCGTTGGGAAATTTGGATCAGGTAGGGTGTAGGTCTTGTTACATTCACTATCTCCCATTTTCTGACCCTTGCCCTTTCCTCTTACGCAGAATAGGCCCTGGTGGGGCACGGCCCATCCTACCTGGTCTGGCTGTCTTTTCTGGGCTGAAAATGTCTCCCTAAAGGAGGTGGTGTCATTAAAGAGGGAGTAACTGGTGTTTTCACTAATGTCTGCTAGTCCCCATGTTGCTGTGAAGGTTACCATCCTTGCGACGGCTCTTACTGTTTTTGTTTTTATCTCATTCCACGTATTAGCGTTTTTGATCGGGGTCTCAGGAATGTTCCTAACAGAGGCGGAAAATATCATAGAGAGTGCATAGGTAGATCCAGCATAGCCAAAAGGGAGAGGAATAAAAGGCATTCCTTCATGCACAGAATGTGTCATTAAACCACAGACCCAACAATTTGTTTTGTTAATCACCAATTGATGTTGGTGGAGTGTGGAGATGAATGTGTTATTGAAGAACTCTTTTCTTCTGTTCATGAGATGTGGAGGAAGATCTACGTGTGAATGCATAGCAGTATTGTTCAAGGGCGCGGGGGAAGACGGTGGGAAAGCTAGATGAAAGAACCAACCTAGACAAGCCATGATGCAGAAAATAAGAATCATGATAGAAAGGAAAAGGGGAACTTTGTCATGTAACAGTTTCGCACAATGAGTCTTTATCTTCATAATTTCGGCTGCTTAATCTTCGAGAGGAAAAAAAATGCACCAGTAACCGGACTCTTCCCAGCAACCGCTTCACCAAGCGTCCGTCTTGGGCTTAAATAGCCACTGGCAGGCCGGATTCAGATGCAAATGTCTCAAGTCTGTTTGGGGTAGGATCGCAGCCGCGATTTGTACTCTTCTTGGGGTAAAAGTTCTGGGAGGGGTGAAATAAAGTCTGTCGTTTCAGTGTCTTTAAAGTCTGTTTTTTCAGTGTCTCTGGTCTCAGGATCAGCAACAGTGTCCGGAGTTGGTCCGTAGAAGGGTTTGCAATGAGAGACGTGTAGCCAGCCTTTCCGTCCCTCGACTTTGATAGCGGTCCTCGTCGTCAGCAGCACCAGCTTGGGGGACGTCCACCTTTTCTCCAGAGGGCTGGTTCGATCAAAATTTCTGACGAGCACCCATTGACCAGGCCGGAGGGAGTGCTCGTCGGGCGTGGACTTGTCTGGAAAAGCTGCAGCCACCTGTGAACGGCAAGAACGTAGTGCAGACATCAAAGAAGCCAAGTAATCTGTCAGTACATTTGCATCAATGTCAATTAGCTTTTTAGGAGATGGGACGCCCCAGATATTCGGAGGCCTCCCAAATGTAATTTCATAGGGGGACAGACCCGTCCGGGAATGTGCCACCATTCTCATATAGAAGAGGGCAACCGGAAGAGCTGTAACCCAATCTATTTGTTTGTCAGCGCATATTTTTGCTAATTTTGTTTTTAATGTCTGGTTATGTTGTTCGACTAGGCCTGCTGCTTGGGGATGCCTAACACAGTTAAACTTCCAGGTGTATCCTAGCAGTAAGGAGACAGCTTCCATCAATTTAGAGGAGAATGGTTGTCCGTTGTCAGAGTAAATGACTCTTGGCAACCCGTAGCGAGGGAAGAATTCCCTCACCAATTGCTTGGCAGTCATCTGGGCACCATAGTCTGGGACGGGGTATGCTTCAGTCCATCGAGTTAAGGTACAGACTACTACGAGGACATACTTATATCCCCGACATCTCTCCATCTGTATGTAGTCCATTTGTAGGACTTCAAAGGGGTGATCAGGAGGATGGAACCCTCCTTGTTCAACTGAGATACTTTTCCCTGGATTGAACTGACAGCAAATCATACAGGTTCGCACTTTCTGTTTGGCTGCTGCACGCAGATGCTTGTTGTCCAATATCAAATTCAGACTGTCTAACATTCCTTTTTCTCCTAGATGGGCGGGACCATGGGCAGTTTCTATCATTACGGGAACCATTAGGTCAGGGAGAAACCATTTGGACCTATCCTTTGTAACCCAACCTTGATCTGTGTGTGAACCTCCCACCTCTTTCCATTTTTTCTTTTCGGTCTCTGTGGCTTGGTTTTGGATGTCCACTACATCTCTGGTGGGGTCGACAACTGGACAGATAGTTCTGGTGGTGGTTTCGGTGTTTAGTGTTTTTGTCTGAGCAGCATGTTTAGCTGTGGCATCTGCTAGAGCATTACCTCTGGTGATAGAATCTGTGATCTTGGTGTGTGCTTTACATTTCATTATGGCTATTTCTGTGGGTCTGTGTATTGATTCTAGTAACTGGAGAATAATATCTCCATGTTGGATTTTTGTTCCATGAGAGGTTAGGAAACCTCTCTCTCTCCAAAGGATGCCAAAATTATGGACTACCCCGAACGCATATTGCGAATTGGTGTAGATATTGACTCGTTTTCCTTTGGACCATTCACATGCTTGGCTGAGAGCTAATAGTTCTGCTGCTTGTGCTGATTGTACAGATATTCTGGCGGCTAAAAGGACTGAATTTTCAGTAGTGACAGCATAGGCTGCTGAAAGTTCGCCTGATTGGAGGCGCATACAAGAACCGTCTACAAACAGTGTGTGTTCTGGTGTACTTAGAGGGACGTCTGTAATATCAGACCGGGGTTTTGTGACTAGTTCGACTACCTCTAGGCAGTCATGGATCGGATTATCAACTGGGATAGCAGGCAGTAGCGTAGCTGGGTTGAGGATATTGCATCTTCTGATGACGATGTGGGGTTGGAACAGAGTGAATTCATAGCCTGTAAGGCGAGCTATGGTCAAGTGTTGTGTCTGTGTCCTATTCAAGAGTAATTCCACTGCATGTGGAACTTGTACTTCAAGAGAGTGTCCTAGTACTATGGAGTCACTTTGTCGTATTGCTAGAGCTGTAGCTGCAACAGATTTCAGACAGGCAGGCAAACCTTGTGCAACAGGGTCGAGGGTACTAGAAAAATAAGCACAGGGACGATGTTTGTTGGCTTGTGTTTGTGTGAGTACTGACAAGGCTGTACCTTCCCGTTCTGTGACAAAGAGGACAAAAGGTTTGGCATAATCGGGTGTAGCTAGGACAGGTGCAGAGCATAATGCTTGTTTGAGGGTGTCAAAAGCAAAAGTATGATCAGGTGTCCATGGCAGTGGGGAAGAGGTTGTGGTTGTTAGCTGTATCAGAGGTTTGGCCAAGTATGCAAACTGGGGAATCCATTGTCTACAGTAAGACGTGAGGCCAATAAAGGCACGGACTTCTTTCTGTGTCTTGGGGACAAGAATGTTAAAAATGAGTTGAATTCTTTCAGGTGTGAGTGCCCTACCCTCCTTTGACAGCAGGTGTCCTAGGTAGGCCACCTGCTGTAAACACAATTGTAATTTCGAGGGTGACACCTTGTGGCCATGTTGTGCAAGGAACATTAGGACAATTCGTGAATCTTGTTCACATTCTGGTTCGGAGCGTGCGGTGACCAGCAAGTCATCGACATATTGTAACAATGTCGTGTTGGCGGGCAGAACAATGTCATCTAGCTGTCTTTTAAGTTCCTGACTGTAGATACTGGGACTTTCTGTATATCCTTGGGGAGCTCTTGTGAAACAGAAGCTACGACCTCATAGGGAGAATCCGAATAGGTACTGACTGTCTTGGTGGATGGGTACACTGAAGAAAGCATTATTCAGGTCTATTACAGTGAAATGTGTAGCCTCAGGATCTATGGCTGTTAACAGAGTACTGATATCCGAGACCACAGGGTATTGTGGTACTACGCATTTATTGAGTTCACGTAAGTCAACCACGAGTCTGTAGACTGGTGGCGCACCATCATCAGTTTTCTTCCTGACTGGCAGGACTGGCGAGTTACATGTGTTGGAAGGTACTTCTCTGACTACTCCTTTTGTTATCAAATCATCGATAATATGAATAAGGGCTTGTTCTGCATCTGGAGGTAATTTGTATTGATGGATACGAGGTAGGACAACGCCTTCTTTCAGTGTCACTAAGTGTGGTGTAATATCCATGAATCCTACATCTGTTGGATCAGTAGCCCATAGTGTAACAGGAATGTCTCTTAGTCTGACATCTAGTTCTCGTGTGGTGAAATGACCTTTAAAATCTCGGAGGAATAGTCGGACTCCTTCTGGGGAACAACATATTATAGCACCTAGTTCTTTTAGTGTCTGGATGCCAAGGAGATTTTCGGGACAGGACTTTGTAAGTACTAAATCGGTGGAAGTTGTAAGAGGACCAACTTTAAGAGAAATTGGTTCAGAAAATTTGTTGATGACAGGTGTACCAGAAAAACCCAAGGAAATACTATTTGAGCTAGAGAGGGGTACCTTGGGAACTTCGTTGTGCTGCACTATCGTCCTACTAGCCCCGGTGTCGATCAGAAATTTTGCTTCCTTACCTAGGAGTTTAGCATGTACATAGGGACCCTCTTGGTCAACCGGGACCGGTATTAGTGGACTATTATCGTGTTCCTCCCAGCTGTTTCATGAGATCGTGGGGAATTCAGGATAGGATGACACTGGGTACTGATAGAGTTGGGTGGTAAGTTTAGCATCAGTTGGAGGAGCAGAAGGACGAGGGGGATAGTTACGAGGTTGTGTCTTCCCAGTCGCAATATTATGTTTTAATACTGGACAGTCACGCACGAAATGTCCTGGCTTTTTACAGTAATTACAAGTAACTTTTTCTTGTGATACTTGGGGTTGTTTAGGGGTCTGTTGGATCGTATTAGTTTGTGCTACTAATACCTTCATTTTAGTATCTTTTGTTCTCTTCTTTTCTTGTTCTTGTTCGTCCCTAATTCTATTTTGGTGATATTGGAGCATCTGAAGTGCTTGTGAGGGGGAGCTTGCTTGCCAAGTACTTTCTACCTTCAGTACTCTATTTTTGATCGTGGGCAAGGCATTTTCTACGAGTTTGGAAACAAATAATCGACTATAGGCATCTCCACCGGAGGAGAGGCCGCTGTTGATGAGGAAGCATTTCTCTAACCTGGAATAATAGTCCCCTATATCCTCATCTGGTTTCTGTTTACAAGCAGAGATAGCTTCCCAATCTTCTTTCTTAGTGGTCAGCAACTGGGACAGTATTTTAGGGAGACAGCGAGGGAGTTCCTGAACTAGAGGTCCCAAACCTTGTCCGGGATTACGAGTGGCATCTTCTTTTTCTAGGTCTGCCCATGTTACCTTTTTCCCTTCAATCTCCCAATCTTTTCCTTTTAGCCTGTCGTACGTTCCTTGAGGTAACAGGACTTTAAGGAGAATATTGAGGTCTTTATAAGTAAAGGAACTCATTTGAAGAATGTCCTTGAGTTCCCTATGGAAACCCGAAGGGTCTTTTTCGTGGGAAGGGACCATTTTCTTCATCTCGAGTATTTCTAGTTTTGTCAAAGGAGTGTACACGAATGTTTGTTGCAACTTTCCATCGGAATCTGCAACGGGGTGTACTTCTCGGAGGGGGAACTGTCCTTGGTCATAGGGATGGGGATTTGTATCATAACTGTCTGTAAAACATTGGATATATTGCTGTCGTAGTTCAAGGAAGATATTAAGGAATTCTTGTCCCCTAGCCACCCACCTCCCTTCTAAACAGTCTCGTAAGAGAGGATGTAATCTTTTTGGTGGGCAACCAGTATCTTCGTACATTGTAATGAGGTGTTGAACCATATAGATGCTAGCTAGCCTTTGAGAGGCTAGAGGGATCGATAAAAACATTTGAGCAACTATATCAGAGCCATATATGGAGTATTGAGATACCCAATGGGTGCTTGATCTCGCGAGTTCTTTTTCTTGTGTGGTGAGTGGAGGCTCGTCATCCATCCAATCATCTGGAGCTTCCTGTGTTCGTTGGAACAACTTATCTGTGGGGGCTGACAATTTCTTAGTTCTAAGTTTGAATTGTCCGTTATTCTGAGAACGAGGGATACGGGAACGTACTGCACCCTGAAAAGCAGTTCCTTCGTCTCTATCCTCGCTCGTACTCTCATTCACAGTTCCCTGGGTAGGGGCATCTTTTCGATGGGAATCGGAAACCTTGCTTATGAAGAGTGGAATAAAAAGATCTATTTCTTTTATTTTATTGTAATTTCCTGCGACTACTGCTTGGTCTAGTTGTAGTAAATCATCAGGAAGCCTCCTGTAGTGTTTCTAAATGTTCTCCTGTTCGAAGCGCTTCATAAATTTTGTTTAGGCAATTTGTGATATTCGGTACCTCTCGTATACCTTCTAGAGCTTCTCGTAAGCGAAGGGAAATATCTGCTTGTGAACCTTCCCCTGGGGTTGGATCATAATCACATTCTAACAGAGGTAGAACACCACCCGAAGTGTCAGGGATGGGTTCCGTCTGAGTAACTACTCGTCTGGCTGTTACCTGATTCGTATAAGCAGGAGGAGGCTCCATCAAGTAAGTAGTAATAAAATCGTCGGGTACAGAAGGAACCTTAGGGCGTGGAGGTGCCGTAGGGGTACTAGAATCCGAGTTAATCTCGGACCCTGTTTTTGGTGAGAGGACAGGATATATACCCGTTACTGAGGCTGAGACCTCCCTTTTCTTTTGTTCAGAACAAATATCATCATCCTGATCCTGTAACTTTTTCATCTTACTTCCTTCCGACATTCTTTTTGCTTTCTCAACTTTCCCTTGCTCTTTCTGTTCCCTTCGATGTGCTTCTTTTCGCCATATATGAACACTGTCTAACATCGAGGGTCTCGCTTTCGTTTCCCAACATCTTTTCTCAACCGCCATGATACAATTCAAATCCCATGTGCCACTCTTTGGCCATCTGATCACGATGTCTAAATCTTTAGTATAACCTTCCCAAAGATGCAAATACAAGATGGCACCAATCCCATACTTTGTACATAAAATAACCAGGAGTATCCTTCGGGGGGAGTGGTACAGACTGTTCCAGTAACCCCTTCCGGGTACCCAGTTTACACAGCTTAGAGAACAAAGGCATTGTATCAGATACAGATAAAACTTTACACTTTGAAAAAACTCGATATATTCTGAGTATCAGAATACAAACATACCGTTTTCTAGAAACCTAGAACCCATCTTTACCGTGCTCTGAATAACTCAGAACCCGTCTTTACCGTGCTCCGAATAATTCAGAACCCGTCTTTACGGTGCTCTGAAAAATCAGAACCCGTCTTTATACACCCCCAGCAGTACTCACCGAGGTGCAGAGAACTTGAAGACCTTGAAGATCTGGACACTTGATTTCGCAGCGCTCGTGGACAGGGACTGGTCGGGTTTCAGACGACCTCGGACTCTGCAATCTTCACAGGTTTCGGGCTCTGGGTTGGAACTTCCGCTGTCGTCCTCACCGCCTCGTATGGATGGCTAGGCCGTGGCTCGGCCCCTCTTCGACACGAAGGAGTTCATGCAGGAACACCCTGCTGTGTGCACGTAGAAGTCCGTCGATGTCTTGAAGAGACCGGTCTAGGTCCGCATCACCGGCGTGTGGGGAGAAAGGGAAGTTCCTGTTCGGGCGCCAATTTGCTGTGGTAAATATTTTAGTAATTTACCTTGATCAGAATTTCTAGGCAATATCAATAAGTTCAAAGTATGAAGAGCAGAGTCCGTGGTGGTTCGAATTCAGGGTCTTTATTCAGTAACTCGAGTTAAGGGAGAGCTCCGTCACCTGAGGAGGATGGGAAGAATCTCTAACTTTATTATCTGAACACACAGTATTTATAGCAGGAAAAGAGGAAGGAGCTTCCCTTCAATGAATGCCCGGATCATACGTTAACATAAGACAGAAGTCATGTAGGCCCGGATCATATGTTGCAATAAAACAGAAGTCATGACCATAAAAGGAGGTAGCGTCATGAAAGAGTGAAGACATGGTAGAGGAGATAAGGCTGCGTCATGATTTAGAATGAGGAAGCACAAGAGAGGCGAAGGTGTGGAGAAATAACACTAGGCTGGTTCCTTAGATAGGGGAGAGGTGGTCATGACAGGATGTCTGTTTGTCGTGTTTCAGCATTCGGGGGCTCTTCTTCTTGGAATTGGTTATCGTGGTTTAACAGAGTGGGGCCCATTTCTCGGAATTGGCCCGATTATAGGGAAATGGTTACAGATGGGGGGGTCTTGTTCTCGGCATCGGCTTAACCACAGTAATGTACGGTTTGAGTGAGGCAGTTGGTTCTCGGAATCGCTTTGACCATAAGGATAAGCGTTTGACTTTTTGGGGAAGGAGAGCGCGTGTGTGACTACATGAGGCGCATGATCAGCGCGTGGTCAGTTCGTGCTCGTGTTTTGGCGTGATGGGCTCGGGGACATGACGGAAGAGGGTGTATGATGGGACATAACTGTACGATAAATAATCATTTTCCTCAATATATTGCCCTCCAAGCAAATATGAAATTGCATGGGAAATAGCATCATGCAGTATTTAAACAAGAGTCAAATGAATAGTGAGTAGTTTAATGGGATGGCGTTTTCTCTAGAGGTAACCCAAAAAGCAGATTTCCTAATAGTTGAATTACGCTCCAACACTGTGGTTACTTTTCCTTTCACCTATCCACTAAAATAATTTTGTTCCGCTCATCACATTTTGACCAAGCTAATGAGCCACAGCGAGGTGCACGTCCTAAAAGCTTTTGAAGTTGCGCAGGATAGGTATACATACACCTTTGGATGATACAATGGGGGTATAGATGCCACCAGTTTAATAATACAATGTCTTACTAAGTCCAAACAGTTCATAGAGAAAATAAAACCTTGCTTTACTTCTTTTAGTAATGACACATAGAAAGTACCAGGGTTTTTAGCACAAGAAGTGTCCTCCAGATACTTAAGCAGTATAAAAAATTAAACAAATCAGGAAACAACATTATAACATTCACAAACAAATTTACAAAAGAGAAAAACAAGAATACACAAAAATGGAGAAAGGGAATCAGACATAATTTTTTTAAGTAAAACTATGTGTCAATGGATGCAGTTCAATGGGATTAAAGTGCGATTTGAGGCCAGCTGTAATGGAGTGGTGTTTAGGTAAGCCTAGAAGACATTGGTCATTGGAGACTGGGACCTCCACTTCTCTGATGGCGAACCACAGAGAATACTGTGAGGTCACAGACTGAATAGTAGTTTATTTCACTTAGGCAAATTTGTTTTTCTTTTCTTTAAAAAAAATCAAATTTTTAGTGGGAAAAAAAACCTGGACACCCTGAATTTTCCAATACCCAGGACCACCATGTCCAATAGCCCAGGCATGGAATTCTAATGATGAATAGCTTGCCCTAATTAGGGCAAGGTGATTGCCACTTTGACTTAGCGGCCCTCTGGCATACAAACATAAAAACTGCTGGGTCAAAATGTTCACAGGTGGAACCTGCTGAGGCTCCACCATTGGAATCTCTGTGGCTCCCCTACCTCTCTGTGGCCAACAATAAGTTTGGTGGGGTGAGCAAATTGGCAATTTATAATGATTCACCTTCTCTGCTAAATTTTAAATCACACTCGATAGTCTGTTTTCTGGTAGTCAAAAACCTCCAGCAGAGCAAGTCAGAACAGATACACTTAGAGTTTCCTCCAACTGCTTTTAACTGTGCTGCCTTGACCTAACCCCAAGTTTTATCTTCAGACTTTTCTAGAGTCTGGAGTTCTGCAGCAGGGTAAAGTTGAGTGGCTCCAGCAAAATGTCATTCTAAAGCCTTTTCTTCACCAGATCTCTGAAAAAATGTCCCTGGAAATCTTGCCCACCAAATTACACCTTTCATGGGTGGCCGCAGCACCTTGTCTTGGTCTTCCTGAGATGAAATCATTTTAAAGGTGCTGGAAATATTGCTACTGGTCACCCCTAACACACCTGGACATTTGGGTGAGAATCCTAGGAACCAACTTGGCATCTGTTTTTTCCATACAAGGGGCCCTTCTTCAAAGCTCTCCTACCGCAGACGACCAAAGGAGGATGGGCCACTACAATTGAGGAGCCTTTTCAATCTCTGGCTACAAGACAAGAATAGATCACAACTCAGTCATCTTTAAAAACAGATTTAAACAGAAATTTTTTCTGCTTATTTTTCACCTCTTCTAGCTATATCTCAATGGGCTAGTGGTGGTAAGCCATTCAAAAACAGAACACTTAGTAGATATTTTGGACAACCCTGAATTAAACCCTAAAGAATTCCACAGTTCACTCTGTCTAATCCATCTCATCTGACTCTTATTAGTAAATTGTTCATGAGCTTCTAAGCTCCACCCAGGGCATGCTATATCGGCACGAGGAACCACCACTTCCAAGTCCCCACTAACTGGTTTTAATGAAAGGATCCTCCTTCTACCCTGAAAAAAGACAGGAGGTCTGGTAGAGATCCCAGTCCGAAAATCGCCCTAACCCTGAGCCCTGTTTAGTGTAGTCATTTGAAAATGACCAGATCCAAGCCTTGTCGTTTGGTATGACATATGTGTCCATTTCCTTCTTTCATTCTCAGCTATAAGTGACCATTGTTTTCTTGTGTCTGACCTCCTTCTAGGAGAGTCTGTTGTATTGTCTCTTGGCAGAGAACAATTTCATACCTCTTCAAAGGGCTCTTCACTGTCAAGAAGCAAGAACTGAACCGAACCAAAAAATGCTAATGTACGCAGCACAGAGTAAGATTTAACAAAATCGCAATTGCAGTATATTTAGCAAAGACATCCACTTTCACCGCTGAGCTCGTTTTTGGATAAATATTGAAAATAAAGTTTGAAAGCACTTTCTATCATTTCTCCTGTCAGCATATAAAAAGTGACATTTAATTTAAAAAAAGGCCTCTCATAAAAAAACACAGTAGAATAGTGTGTGAAAATTGCAATATGTACCTCCTTACTATATGCCATGCTATCCCCAATAATAATCATGACCAACTTAGGGGAAACTCAGCTACTTGGCTTCATGTCAAAGCAGTTTTTTATCTGCTGCTTCAGTACTTTAAACATCAGCTAGTTAGACTACAATGCGTGCTAGAAGCCAATAATTTACAATCAAACATGGGTGGTGTAAATATACACAGTAGCCTTAAAGTTACATTTAACTTCTATGCCACTGGTGCATTCCTTGCACGGAATACTGTCTGTTGCCATACCTGAAAGAAACATTGGCCAATTTCAAGTAGTCAAAGATTTACCTTTTTGAAGATAGAAAATAAAATGTTCACTGGAAGGCCAACTGACAGTCTTGCAGTGCACAGAGTTAAATGTGAAATTTGCCAGCATAATCTTGTACAAAATGTGAAGACTTCTCAGAAACATATCAATATGTACTATTTTAGGGAGCTTTTTAAGCCCCATAAACCTTCACAGAATTTGCAAAGCCTCTTAGGTTTGTTGTAGCCAAAGTCCCCTTGACAAAAATTGACAGAAAGTGGGCTTACAGCCATCCCAATTCAGCCTTTCAATAATTTGGGTCAGCCCCTCTGCTACAGCTTGGAGACAGGGACAGTCACGTTGTGGGTCAATCCAGAGAACTGTATGTGTATCTGTTTCACCATTATGCTTTTGGCCAATGATTATTTTATTTTTCACCAAAGAGAGTGCTTCTACTCCAATGAAAGCAGTGTATTGTTTGAATGAAAAGCAGACGCTGGTGGGAAGTATTTTGTCAATACATAAACCATATTGTAAAAAAGGCATCCCATAAAATAGATGCATATGGATGTATAAAGAAACAATTGCTTTAAGTATTTATTTATTTATTTATTTTATATCATTTGTAAAGGGCGCTGTTACCAACTGGTGTTCTGGCGCTGAAATGGTACCTCCCTGAATTTCAAGCCTCCCGACTAGAGCGTAAAAAGCCATGTTTTCAGATTTTTCCGGAATGCCAGCAGGTTCGCACTTTGCTTTAGGGCCAGAGTCAAGGTGTTCCAAGCATTTGCCGCCCCTCTGATGAAGCTTCTGCCCCCTCAACGCACCTTCCTGATGCGGGCTGTCCTAATCAGCCCCAAACCGGCCGACCTTAATTGTCTGCCTGGCATGTACCATTGCAGGTGCTGTTGGAGAAACGCTGGGCCCAGTCCATGAAGCGCCTTGTAGACTATGCACAAGGATTTGAATATAATCCGTTTCCGTACCGGGAGCCAGTGCAACTTTTCCAGCTCCCGGGAAACCGATGAAAACGTAGGCAGTCCGGCAATGAGACGGGCGGCCGCGTTTTGCAAGACCTGTAGCTTATTAAGCAGCCCTTGTGGGGCCTCAAGGAGTAGACTGTTGCAGTAATCAAGGCGTGAGAGCACAAGTGCTGACACCACCGTCTTTCTGCTCCCTACCGGTAAGAAGGGGAGGATCTTCCTAATGATTTTCAATGTCCAATGGATGGAAAAGGTGAGCGCCTTAACTTGTGATTTAAAGGAAAGCTGATCGTCAATAAGAACTCCTAGGTTCTTCACCTTCGTTGCAGGGGAAGGAGGGGACTCCATGTCTTCCGGCCACCACTTAGGGCTCCAGAGATTAGTATTAGAGCCAAATAGGAGCACCTCAGTTTTGGAGGAGTTCAGTTTTAAGCAACTTTTTGCCATCCAAGTGCTGACTGCTGTCATACAGTCCTGAAACCTAGCCGCCACACCTAGGTCTTTCCCCCGGAGCAGCGATACAACAATCTGCGTGTCGTCTGCATAAGATGTTAACTCAAACCCATAGGATCGGATCACCGGGGCAAGAGAGGATACATAGATGTTGAATAAGGTGGGGCTTAGGGAGGATCCCTGGGGGAAGCCCCCTGGGAGTTCGAAAGGTCTAGACTCAAAATCTCCCATCGCCACTACCTGGACCCTGTTCATAAGGAAAGCTTTCAGGATACTCCGGGCTCTCCCCTGGATCCCGCAGTCCTCTAACCGGTCCACCAGAACACTATGGTGGACCGTATCGAAGGCCGCGGACAGGTCGAGAAGGAACAGCACCGCCTGGCCCCCTGCATCCAAAGCCTTCCTGACCTCCTCAGTAGATTTAATCAGGGCGGTCTTGGTACTGTGTCCTTCCTTGAACCCATGTTGAGCTGAATTCAGACCCTGCGAGGTACGCAGCAATGCACAGAGCTGGAAATACATGACCTTCTCAATAAGTTTGGCTGGAAGCGGCAGTCTAGCGATGGGCCTGTAACTATTGGGATCAGCGATATCAAAAGAGGGCTTCTTGAGCAGTGGAACAATAGAGGCCCGTTTCCAGCATGTGGGAAAATCACCCATCTCAAACATCTGGTTGAAAAGGTTGGCTAGGGTGTCAGCTATTGCGAAAGCTGCCAGTTTTGCCACTGCCGCCGGACACGGATCAAGGGGAGATCCGGTTTTCGTTGCATGCAGCAATCTTAAGATGTCCTCAGAGCGCACTGGTTCAAACGCAGAGAATTTTACCTTCTGTAAGTTGGTAACAGGAGTCCTGTGTGAGCCATCGAGTAAACTCTGAGCCACCCGAGGCTCAAGTGTGGTAAAAATAGTTTGCACCTTGCCCAGAAAGAACTTGGCTAGGGACTCACAGAGTTCAAGGCTTGGTGGAACGATCACTGGCTTGGGAATGGCCAGGCTGGACACAGTATCAAAGAGTTCCCTCGAAGAGTTCGTGGCCCTCTCAATGCGATCGGTAAAATATGCGCTCTTAGCTTTCCTTATAAAGTCTTTATCAGCCTTTTGGCTAGCTTTCAGAATAACTCTGTCCCTATCGTTGAAATTAGATCGCCAGTTCCGCTCAAGCTTCTTGCAAGCTGCTTTGGCTTCTCTAAGCTCATCAGAAAACCACGGAGCTGACGGGACCGACCGAGTGGGGCGGCATATTTTCGGCGGGACTAAAGTGCGACAGGCCTGATCGATCGAGTCCGTATACTTGGCAGCCGCTCTGTTCACATCAGCTGGCAAGGCTGTCCTAGAGTATGCGAGTCCATGGATTATAATGGAGCATTCTTTTGTGGAACAAACAACGTATCAAAATACAAACAATGATTTGACTGGCACGGGTTAACATCCGTAGTAATCTTGCAGTTCAATTAAGCATTTTTTAATCATGCAGATTCTTTTGATTACCTTGAAGAATGGAACCTTTAAAAGATGACTTTGGTGTTTTGTTCATGTGCCCCCAGATGTGCAAGCCAGGCAGATGACTTGGCAGACATCAATTTCTGAAAGCCTGTTACGTGGAACGTTAAAAAGAAATTGTTAGCAGTACTGCACCAGGACTAAAATCATCTTGAAAAAATAAATGCCTTGGGGTAGGTGCATAATATATATTTCTCAAAATGTGGGATGCAATAATGCCCGCCTGGCCTTAACAAGGTACCGCTGTTTATCATTGTCTTGTTTAAATGTCTAATCTCTCTTTCTATGACATGATTGTGCAGGGTGAGTAGGGCACAAGATACGCATTTTGTTTCAAACCAGAAAACGAAAGAGAAGTTATTACTCAGCCTGGATTAGGTAAGATGTACATGTTCAGTGTATGCTTAAAAGGGGCTGTCAATATGAATGAAGCACAGGCTGTTGGTTCACATCTAATAACCTTGAAAGTGAGGAGTAGGAGGTAATAGCCTGGAATTAAGGACAAGATAAAACTCCCCATTGATAATAATTGGAGCAAGAGGTAATTCTCAAGGCTGACCAAACAGAAATGTGAAGTACATTCAAAGAGGTCTTTCTTTTCTCTCCGAATGTCAGGACTGTGCCTACACCCTCCCATGATGTTCAGGGTGCTTTGATGCTCTCTGCATCATGTCTGAGCCCCGGGACCAGTTTGTTGCTAGGATTAGAGACTGTGCACTTCACATATGAAATTATCGCGGGGGGAGTGAGGAGGAAAGCAAACAGAGCTTGTTTGCATGCTAACCCTGCGTCCAGTGGTCTTTCCAACGCTCACGAGAGAATTTTTGATGCATTTAAAGCGTAACGGTGTTTTACAATGTTTTGCTTGAAGGTCACTAGATTCTGTTGTTTCTTTATTTTTGCAACATTTCTTTAATTATTTCCAAAGGTTGCGAAGGTAAAACATAAAACATAAAATACTCTATTCATACATACATAGGTAGATGTATAATCTTTATAAGAGAGGACATTAACAGTTACAGGGTCAGTAACTAAACATCTTTTCTTCATAAATTCACTGCTCTCTTTGCCTGAGCCCCTGAGAAGATTAAAGGGAAAGATAGACGGAATGGTTTAAGGAGCTTCTCCCATGAATGTAATGGAGTAGGAGAGAGATGTGGGTGGAAAGGAGCGCTTGGGGTGGCAACAAAGGAGAAGAGGATGGCCGGTGGACAGGGAGGTGGGGGAAGAGACAGCACTGAGATAGGCGACTTACAACATAGACAAAACAATCAGCTGAGTCTATTCCCACAGTTATCCTGAACGATGCAATAGGGGGGCTACCAATATAACAACGTCATGGCATTATAATGTGTAGTGGGCAGCTGAAGAATATTCGACACTCTAAATCTGTATGTCTTCCATAGATAGTAAGGGAGGAGTGCTTCATAGGGCGTGTAGGGGCCATAGTAACGAGGGATGATCAGTTCCCAGGGACATCCCTAGTTACTCAGGAACTCATCACTATATTCCCCTTCAGATTTACACATATATCATGAAGTTCCTTCTAAATTATTGAAGAGTGAGGATGATCATCCTGTCCCTATCAAACACATAGAGGCTTATTACAATGTTGGTTGTAAGGCCTCCGAGCTCAAGCCAGCGGGCTCACAACAGGCATTGTTTGTTTCAATTCCGATTTTGATTCAGCCAGTCGGAATTGAAACCAGACCGTCATTCCGGCTGCCGTCCGACATGCTCAAGGGCCCCGTTGAAATGTTAGAACCGGCCCATAATCCAAATGGACAGCGGATAACGATGAACGGTTTCCGGAAGGATTTCCATGCCGGCCTTTCCGACATGGAAACCCTGTCGGAAAGTGTGTGTGTGTGTGTGTGGGGGGGGGGGGGGTCATTAGCAGGGCCCCCTTTCCTTTGCGGCCTCCGTTTGGTGGCAGGAGGCACTCTTTTAATTTTTCTGCCCACCCTTACAAACTACTCTTTGACCTTCAGTTTAGGGGTAAAAAGTTATGTGATGGTGCTTGAGCAATTCTGTGCACCAACAAACTTCCAATAATGCGGCTCACTGCTCACTTCAGCAATGGTGATGATAATCAAGGAGCCTGGGTGCCTTTTCAACCCTTACCTAGCTTCAGAAAAGTTCCAAACGTCGTCAGGCTCCACATTGAGGCACAGACTCACATACACAGGAACCTGCTCCCTAGCAAGGAGGTCAATATCATTTGGATCCCTCCTTTAGTAAAAACAAAATCGAAACAGGACATGACTCTTCGCCAGTGTACAGAGAAATACATGCCTGTACACCACTGAGGAGTCCAAATTCCTCTCCAACTCCTTCTTACCCTCGGAAAAATGCCACACAGAACCTAGCTCACCTCTGAGGCACAAATATATATGTCTGGTCCTCAGTCCATACTACACAGAAAAAACAATATTAACCTCAGCCTTTTTTTTAACACTTTACACCTTGAGGAGACCTGGGTGGTGTGGCTATGCCACAATATCTCCTTACCCATGCTCCAAACACATTTCAAACATTGATTAAGAAATGGATTTACTCACATCTCTGGAACGGAAAGCCCCATCCCCCAAATGTCCACCAATATAATCAGTACCTCATATGCATGGGTACGACTATTGTATTTAAAAGGAACAGACCAAATAGGTGACACGGCGAAGTCAATATAGAGTGAATGTGGTTCTCCATATGTTCACAACTTTGGGCTAATCCCATCCCATACATTTGCCCGCCTCCAGCAGAACAACTGTGGAAATACTGAATGGTAGGACCACTCACATTTGGCAAAGGTTCTGGAGTCCCCCACCAGAGCGAAAGGATGAAATTATGATTTTTAACAATACTTTTACATTTACAGCAGGTTCTGAATAACAAATCATTTTGGGATTCATGAAAGCCACATCACTGTGAAGTCCTTTGTTCTAGATTGTTTTAAGCTTCTTTATTTATGCATGTTCCAAAAACAAAACAATTAACAATCACAATGCTCATGGTATTTAGGTGTCCATATGTAAGCTAGTCATGTAGGTCACTATACCTCTTCTCCACCCTCCTTTGAGACAAAACAACACCTAGATATATACATGCAATGCCAACAATAAGTATAGGGATACACACAGCAGCAAGAGGGCCTGTACACTGACAACTTACCTTAAGTGCATGCATTTTGCCACTGCTCCGTCACATGATAAGGCAGTTCCTAAGACTCTACATTTACATCACTGTCTATAGCCTCAGCAAATTGCTGCAGGATAGCCCCCCCAATTATCTGATCACCCCCCACTTTATCATCCTTTCTTAGACATTTTAAGATGCATTTCTCAGCTAATGTCCATCCTAATGTGTCCCACACCCATAATCTGACACTGG
Organism: Lissotriton helveticus; assembly: GCF_964261635.1. Taxonomy (NCBI): domain Eukaryota; kingdom Metazoa; phylum Chordata; class Amphibia; order Caudata; family Salamandridae; genus Lissotriton; species Lissotriton helveticus. The sequence continues at coordinate 1,401,977,570 of NC_136068.1, read as the reverse complement.
GGTGTCTGTTACCCACCTGGCCGATGGTAACAAGATGTTTGCCAACAATAAGGCCAAATGCTTGTACCTGTATTGCATTATCTTCTGTTACATAACATACAGAGTATGCTGTTCCCCTGAAAAAAATAATATGTGTGGACAACGTGTTAAAGAAGCAGGAGGAGGGGAATCCTCTTTTCTGAAACTAGAGTCCTCACACACCCAGCGAGCTAGGTGTCATGCTTCATCATATGTACTTGCTCCTCGTCGGGTCGGCGCTGCAATACCCGACGGGCACCCATAAAGGGGCTCTTTAGCTGAGATCTTTTGTTCCTTGCTGTATGGTGCTACAAGGGCTGGCTGGCCTAATAACCAGCCAGGAGGAATATTACGAATAAGCATATGTTGGATTTATATCGTGTCGTCTCATCTTATATTTTTTTATATAAATTTATACTTGTTTTATAAAACTCGTGTGGAGTCCATTTGTGGTGTCATAATTGGATTACTGAGAGCATGGTGGCAAATACTTTACACACTTGCCTTGAAGATAAGCCTGGGTGTATGTGCCAAGCTACCAAGGGAGTGAGCAGGGGCTATCTGAGAAGGTGTCTTTCCTTTCCCTGGCATGGAAGCAAGGGTCCCTATTTGACCTAAGGTACCTACTTCAACCAACTAGCGACCCCCAGTTCTAACATCGGTTCTAAGTGTGAGGGTGCCCCTGCATGAGCAGGACTCCCCTACAGCTTACGGAGTTCATTCTCCCAGGTTGTAAGTGAGACAGCCATATAACATATAGAGGGGCACCGCATCATTACACAATAACCATCTCGAAACTAGCTGTAACGAACTCTGTTGTATTTGGTATCAAACATGTTGGAACAATACCTCCCACACCATAAACGGTGGAGTATCCTCCCCATTGTCCGGCCCCTCATTAGGATGGGACCCCTGCATCGTCTCAACCCTTTCCTTGGGATGTCAGGATGGCCCCGGCCGTCCTACGTCATGGTGGGCGTGTGCTCAGGAAGGAATGCTGCCAACTCTCCAGCATGACACAAATTCCCCACCTGTATGGGAGAATTCATTTGTGGACAGAGTTCGGACGGCCCATGATTGTCCTTTGCACATGCCTACCGTGATGTAGGATGGCCGGGGGCCATCCTGAGCATGCAAGGGGTTACGCTCCCCAATTAAATTTCCGACCCGCGGCTGAATTCGCACTGCACGGAAGGGGTTAAGGGCTTATCTGAAGTGGGTCCCCAGATTCGTTGTGGGACATGATACAATTTTGACACCACTTCAACTTCGACCTTCTGGGCACTCTGGACGTTGCTGTACTTCTCTCTGGGCATTAAGGCTGCAACCTGGAAGACTCCTGTGGCTCCTGATATCTTTACCATTCTTGTCTGCTTCAACATCCGTGATTGTGCCCATACAGGAAACCTTCCAGGGCCTGTGAGCATCCAAGACACCTGAAGAAATCTCCCTTACAGTGAAGGAGTCACTTCCCTGCATCAGCAGGCACTGCAACTAAGCTGAATGATTTGCTGATCCAGAGCTCCCACTGACTCCGAAAGGCTCAGCAACACTGGTGGTAATTTTTCACATACCTCAAGGCCTGCGTCGACTTGCAATTGCAAAGACTTGTTGGCTTCCTTTCACCAAGTTCTTCAGGCTCCAAAAAGCCCTATCCTCAAGCATCTCCAGTGACCAAGATCATTTCCCTCACCGCATCACTTGCATCGTGGGCCTGCTTCTTTGGTGAGAACCTCGAGGTCCTCTTGCGAATCCCGTGCTTCCGGCCTGAGGATCCTATTGAGGGTTACCCTTGAACTCTTTGGGCTCCCCTGATTGCTCGGACCCTGCCCTCACTCCCCTACTTGTGGTAAGTCCTCTAGACCTTGCTGGTCCTGATATTGCACCTTCTTTGCTTTCCACATTGATTGCAGTTTCCAAGGCTTGTTGGCGCTCCTGACTGACACCGACGCCTCAACTCTCGACTTCCAAAGTGGGACAGCTTGTGAATGGCTTCTGGTCTTTCACAGTGTCGCCTGGTCCTTACAGCTGCAGCTCCAAGGTCACCGTAAACTCTTCTACAGCACCCAACATCGGTGAGCATTCGTCTTCTGTGCCTCCTGGTCACTTCAAAGTATCATAGATTCTGTCCCCTCTGCTTTCAGGTACTTCTTGACTTGAATACACTGTTGGGTTCCACCTGACACTTTCTCCTTTTCCAGCACGGCATCTTCCCGAAGTCCTCCACTGGGCTCGTCAGCGGTTTCCGAGGCCACTTCACACCTATGCACCCAGCTCCACTGTAGCAAGATGATGGTTCATAAGACATTCACAGTTGGGTAGCTCTCCAACATTCTGTCTTCCACTGGGTTTCTTCCGGGTCCACTCGGAAGGGTCCTTCTTCTTTAAAATTTCAACCGCGACTTACGGGCTGATTTGTACGGAGAATGCAGTCATGTTCCTACACTGCATACGACCTGCGTGGGGCTCCGAAATACTCACCATGGTTCGCCGTCACTTCAACCTCCTCTAAGTGTTGCCTTGACTCGAGTCGTGGTTCGCATACCACTATTTTAGTATATGGTTGGTCTCCCCCTGGGGACCTCTGTGCATGCTGTGCTACTTGCCTATTTCTATTGCAAAGCACTGTGTGCATTGTGTATGCCTCTGACTAGGAGATATCTGTAGGTATTTGTGAGTGTCTTATAATAAATACATATTTTTATAAATACACTGTTTGGTTCTTTTTCATTTTTTCATTTAAGCTATACCTAAAGGATTATGTTCTGGTAAAACAAGATGATTTACACTCCTTCTGGACTAAACCTGAAGGCTGCTCTCCACAGCTACCACTTAGAGGGATTTCTAAGGTTGTCAAAGACCACCTAAATCGGCATAAAGGTTGTCTGGATCAGTGCAAGAGTCCATTTACATAAGTGTACATCAAATATTGAGCCAGCGTCTCACAAGTATAATAAATGTTGCCCCGTGCCAAGGTGCAGGATGCTATCTAGTGTATGCATCTTGGGCAATGTGTTGGGAAAATCTTGTGCCATTTCAATGAGTTTGGCATATTTAAAAATTGTCCGGATCCAGGGGGCGCTAGTGTGCTGATGGCAAGATGGCTGCACTGTAGTGTCGCCCCGCTGGCCAGGTGCCATAAATCTGCACAAATTCCTTGCAACTGGACGCCATCCAGGCAGGAAACTTGCAGAAGCTGCATTCTTTGAGTACCTGGCACGAATGGCCCGGGACAATCCACGCCAGCTGATGGTTTAGATGGTAGAGAGAGCTGTGCACGGTGAGACACGAGGCAACATGGCGCCTGCCTGAGTGGTCCCGGCTCGTAAAGATCTGGACCGGGTGTCAGGGCAGACCTCACGGGTGCCGGGCACAGCAGAAGCAGCAGTGGTCACCCGACGGTGGGCTGCCCTACCTGAAAATACACCTGGCCGCGAGAAGCAGATGGCGGATGCGGCGGGCCCTGCCTTGTGTGAGAGGCGGTTGTCAGTGCAGCCGCAAAGTGATGCAGCTGCAGAGCAGTGGTAGCCCACAGCCCACGGCTGCGAGGGGCTGAGAACACTCCTATGCCTGGCCGGTGTGTCACATGAAAGAGGCAGCAGGCTATGCACAGTGTTGGCTCAGGGGCTGGTGGCTGAATGAGGAAAGGGCCATGAGCACAAAGAGAGGGCCTTTGGAACTGCGTGAGGCAACATGGCGGCCACCTGAGCAGTCCAGACAGAGAGATGGGCAGACCTTGTGGGGCTGGGCGCAATAGGTGAAGCAGCTGGCTGCATTGCCTGCAAGTATATTCAGCCATGAGGTGCAGGCTGCGACGGCCCCAACCTTTGGGGGATGGAGAGCAGCAGGGCAGCAGTGAAGAGGCGCGGCCGGAGCACAGTGGTCGCGCAATAGTCAGGAGCTGTGAGAATGCCCTGCCGGTGAGTCAGCATGAAGGAGGCTGTGGGCCCAGTGGGGCGTGGGCTCGGGGGCTGGTAGCTGCAAGAGAAGTGGGCCGTGAGCACATATTGTGAGAAGGGCCCGGGTGCCTGCAGCTCTGGGCCCAGACCCTGGTTTACAGCAGCATGCAGTGCAGGCCCTGGCATATTGTGTGGGGGAAAGTCGATGGGCAGCAACTGAGTGGGGCAGGCCTGCAGCCAAAATACATAGTGGGGAGGACTTAATACACATTGTGCAGGGCCCTGAAGATGAATTGCAGTGACTGCAGTGGGTGTAGAATGGACTCTGGCAAGCCGTGGAGGAGGGAGCTGTCTTTTGGGCATCAGGAGAGTCCGGCATAGTGGGAAAGACCAGCAGGGAAAGGTGACAGAATAAGCCCAGATCCAAGACTGGATGGATGTAATTGGCCTGTGACACGAGTGTGGTAAAAGTTACATGAACCACCTCTGGGAAAGAGTGACACAAAAGAGACATTTGCAGTGCTAGGCAACGTGAAGTGGCTAGTGTTGAAGTCAGGCACACTAAGCGCTGAGCTGATGGGATATAAGCCCCAGGAAACACAACCCCAGAAGCAATATGGGAAAGACTGATAAGCAGCAGGCACGGCTCACTTTTGAGTCGCAGACACCTTCCAGAGCACAAGATGCACACTCACATTCGGTGCTGGAGCCACAAGGGAAAGGCTCTAGCACACTGGAGGCAACGCTGGTGACAATGCAAGCTAGCCTACAATCAATTGATGGGAAAATCCATGCTTTACATATTTGCATGGACCATCTGGCAGAAAAATTAGATAAACAAGGGGCCAGATTGAGAGAAGCAGAACAGCGTATCTCCAATGCAGAGGACTGCCTGCAATCGGTTGCCTCTAAGTGCCTCAACATGGAAAAAGTGTTGGCGGTGATCCAGGCCAAGAACGAAGACTTGGAGGCACGCTCAAGGCTCAACAACCTGAGAATTACTGGATTGCTGAAAACAACAAACATGGGGAAGCTGGAACTCTACATCGAGACAATGCCCCAGGAGGTGTTTGGGCCTGAACACCTGTCCATGATCCTAATTGTCAAAAGAGCTCACAGGTAGCTTGCGGTAAGACCTGTCCCAGGAGCCCCACTGCAATCAATTATAGCCAGATTGCTTAATGACAGGGATTGTGATCTGGTGTTACATCTGGCAAGAGAAAAACAGACCATCAACTACAAAGGGAACAAGCTGGCGTTTTATCCGGGCTTCACCGCTTCGGTCCAGGCAGCGCAGTTGGAATTTTTGCCAGTGAAGAAAAAGCTGCAGAAAGCAAATCTGCAATATGCAATGCTGTATCCGGCCAGCCTGCGAATTGAAGATGGGGGCAAGATAAAGATCTTCTACTCCCCAAAGTCGGCAATGGAATATGTTAAGTATCAAAGAACCGACGAGAACAAGCTGACAGATTAGGAGAGGATGCCTCGGAGGCAGACTAGCTGAGTCACATGAACGCTGAGCGGGGAAGCTGGATGGTCTGGGTTGAGGGCGACCTACAGTTGAATGTGGTGAGTTTCTAAGGAGCTTAGCTACGAGGTCGGGTTAAGCGCAAGGTGCTGTGTCAAGAGGGTGAGGAACAGGTGTGGACACACATGACTTGTACTCAGCACCTGCAGTTGGTTCTGTTTCATTGTATGCACCTGGCCACCTCCCCTAACTACCGGAAGGGAAATTTAGGCACTGGTGGCCCCCATCGGGTGTACCTCTATGACAGATGTGGAAAGTTAATTTTCTTTTGTTTGTGGAACTGTTTTAAGGGATGGCTTTAGCAAGTTGGGGGTGCTGAAGTGGGTAGGGGGTTATTGTTTGGGGACTGATACAAATGTGGTACATGGCAGGCCATGCAATACATCTACATCACACATTTGGGACCGAGGGGGGCTCGCACAATTGGTAGACACATCTAAAGGCAATGTCGAAGCAACAGGGGGTGATTAGGCTATAAACATGGAATGTTCGAGGGCTTAATAACACCAAGAAAATAATGCAAGTGCTTGTATATTTGGATCACCATAAGGTGCATGTACCAACTTTTACAAGAAACACATCTTACTAAGCAGACTGATCAAAGCATTAGGAGTACATGGGCAGTTGCTAAAGTGACCTCGCTCTACTCCTCATATACCAGGGGGGTTCTGCTACTGGATAAGGAGGGTACTTCTTTTACTTTAACCCATACTGAAATGGACAATCAGGTTAGACTTCTCCTGGTCCAAGGCTACTTGGGTGTCACCAAGGTATTACTCATGAACACTTATGGCCCTAATGTGGATGACCCTATTTTTTATAAAGAGGTGTGGAGGTGGGTGGGAGAACTTCTCCCATCCATGATTATATGGGCAGGTGATCTGAGCTGATTACCAGCTAGATCGCCTCGCCACAGCAACTTGGCATGGTAAACAATCTGCTGGGGTGGTGAGGGACTTTATAGAAGCTGAGGGACTGGTGGATATTTGGAGGTTCAGAAATCCCAATGGGAGGGAGGGGACATACATATCCTCGGTACACTGCACGTGGCCCCAATTGGATTACTGGCTGGTCTCAAGATAGGTGTGCACATGGGCGGTGGGTGTAACAAACTTAGCCAGAACATTTTTGGGTCATTCCCCTGTGCTACTCAAATTGGAGATCTCCATGCACACCCCCCCCATTTTAGTGGAGAATAGAACTCACATTATTGCTAGACCTCATTTTTTGAAGCAGGATGGGCACTGCTATCACATATTTTTTTCAGGAGAATGAGGGATCGGTGCAGGGCGGTGGACTGCTTTGGAAGGTCTTTAAAGTTACAATTCAGGGGGAGTGTATGGGAAATCAAGCAGGAGTTTTGAAGTGATTACGAAATAAATTACAGGATATAGAGAGCAAGCTGTACACTCTAGAAAGATGTTATGCATAGATGCCCTCTGTGATATTTTAGCGAAGATATGAGATCTCACATCGGAGCATGTGGAAATTTCAAAGCAAGAAGAGCGGCCTCGACGATGGGAGCCGAGTAGGAATGGGGAGGGGGAAGGCATGGGCATGCCCTCACCTCTAATTGGCGGAGCCAAGGGCGCAGGTACACATAGTGGGAATTGTGGGTCCCACCTCTGTCTGGCGATATACGACACCTAAAATCTTAGTAACTTTTTCAGAGTATTAGCTATTTGGATGATATATCTCTAGGCTGGCTATTCCATGGCCAGAGAGGATACTTAACACCGCCCATGATCGTTAAGGAAGTAAAGGACGCAATTTTGGCACTACCAAGTGGGAAGGCGGCAGGAATAGATGGGCTAACGGGTGAGTTCTATCAAACTTATGTAGATAAGTTAGCTCCCCAGCTGCTCGAGCAGGTATGCGGCAGCTTATGAGGCGGGTATCTTAGCATCAACTCTTCAGGAGGCCCTCATAATTACACTCCTTATACCAGACAAATATCCTTAACCAATGTGAATCTTACAGACCGCTGTATATGATAAACATTGATACCAAGATCCTGGCAAAAATGATAGCCACCCGACTCCAGCCCTTAGAGCCTAACCTGGTACTCCCGGGTCAGTCGGGATTTGTGGCAGAGAGATCCACAACCCATAACCTACGAACATTGTTCACCGTATTACATCAATTAAATCCAGAGCTGAAGGCTGCAGCGGTAATGCTGGATGCCGCCAAAGCATTTGACTCCATACACTGGGGGTATATGATATCAGTCCTGCAGGGTATGGGGATGCTGAGTGCATTCTTAAAGGGGGTATTCTTGCGCTATACAGACACCACAGCAAGGATAAGGATAAATAATTTCATTTTGGGAGAGATAAAGATATGTAGGGGCACTAGACAGGCGTGCACCCCTCTCCACTACTGTTTTCTTTGAATCTTCAGCCATTGGTCTGTAAAATTCGACAGACATATGCACTTGCTGCGCTATGGTTTCATCAGCACCCCCTGGCCATCTCCTTGTATTCGGATGACATGCTTTTGTATATTAGAAAGCCAGGGACCAATTTAGAGCCTGTAATATGGGAATATGTACTGCTTGAGCGATACTCTGGGTTAATGATAAATTGGGATAAATCCACAGTATTTCCCCTCACACAGTGCACTGTTCTGTTTAAACTGGGGTTCCCACTACAGTGGACAGCTGATGCTGCAAAGTATCCAGGTATCTGGGTGCACCGTGACCACAAAGTTGTGATTCGTATGAATTATGGGAGGGCCATATAGAAGTTAACTTCGAAGTTGCTTGGTGGATTCATCTTCCACTGTTGCTGGCGGACCTCATTGTTATCCAGAAAATTATAGTACTTCTTAAGATGTTATACTTATTTGTGAATACTCCAATGTCACTGCCCATGGATGTTCTTATGCCCCTCAATGCGTGCATGCTGACATTAGTATGGGCGGGTAAACAGCCTTGATGTAGCTGGGATGTATTGCTTAACCATATGACAGGTGAGGGTTTGGTGCCCCAGACATGCAAGTATACTATCTATGTGCACAGGCAAAATTTACGCATTATTGGCACTACCTGTAGAACTATTTGCCGCATTTAGCAGTGGAAATAGAAGAGCCCGCCCGATCCCGCTTACCGCTATGGTACCTTACAGTAGGCATGAGATCCCGAGGGCAGGGATCAACACAGTGGCATGTACCTCCAGGAAGTGGAGCAAATTACGAGATAGGGCAGTTAGAAAGTCTATATATGCACCAGCCATGCCTCTAGCTGTGCACCCCCACATCTTAGTTACACCTGAAACCGAAGCATTAGCACTGTTGGGTGTAGCTGGAATAAACATGCTGCGGGGGCTATATAGGGATGGGGAATTTACCACACAAGAAGCACTCACAGCGACACAGCCTGAGATGGCGATGCTAAAGTTTGTTTGCATTAGGCTGCATGCAACAGTGCGTGATGTACCCTGAATTCATTAGTGAACCACAGACATTAAAAGCTCTACAAAGCTTCTTACCACTGTAGAGAAGAGAGGGTTAATAACCAGATTATATAATACAAAGCTACGGGAGAACCCGGAAGTCAGCTCGGGTTTGGGAGGCTCAAGCATGCCAATTCCTGGTCCAGAAATTGCATTTCCAATGCCCCTTCTGCCAACCATAGACACAAGAATGATGTTTTTCTGTTTCAAGGTGTCGGGTTCAAGAGGGCACAATGCATTTTGTAGATGGTACACAAAATGTAGCGACAGGACCAACTTAGCCACGCCACCCATAACATGATGGAGAGCAGAAGGGTGCTCCAGAATTATGCAAATGTGCTTAACCCATCGATCGCCTTCCCTATGTTAAATGTGTGGTGTCTGCTGGCAGGTAATGGAATGTTAATGCCCAAATATTTAAAGTTGCCCACCTCCAGCTTAAGGCCTAGGTCAGGGAGATGCTCCCTCACATGTCTCACCAGCACCCCCAAAGGGATAGAGCATGCTCTTATGTTGATTGACCCAGAGACCTGAGATCTACCCAAACACCCTCAATAGAGGCATCAGTTTTAGTAGTGAGATCCTGTGCTCTTTCTGACAGAAAAGGGCAGTGTCCGCTTACATTGACACCACATGTGTTATGTCCCCTACTCCATTCACCCAATTATGTAGGTCTTTCCTAAGCTTGATTGCCAATGGCTCCAGGTCAGCGCAAATCAGTTTAGGGATTATGTTGTCCACTAAAGATATCACAATTGCTATTCCCACAAACATCAAAGCTATTTAGGGGAATGTTTTAGAATGGGTTTTGGATACTAAAAGGGTAACACTCACCATCCTCACTCTAATGTAAGCCGTATAGGAGAATGTGTTTACCACTAAAGTGGTCATATATACTATAACCTCTCCAATATAAGCCATTTAGGGTAATGTTTTAAACACTACACTAAAATGGTAACATTTACAACCCTGACTCCAATCTAAGCCATTTAACAGAAGGAGTTTAGCACCAAAGTGGTCACATGTACTATTCCCACTCCAATCTAAGGACCTTACTATGAATTTGCAGTGCAGGAGTGGGACCACCTCGCTCCCGCACCGCCAAACCCATGTAGGAACCATACACCTGAATTTTTTCCTGGTCTGGAGGGTGGTTCTTTGGCATTCCCAGGGTGATGCCTATGAAATATGTACCACAATGCGAACATTATATGTAGTACCTGCACAGCAGGTACTGCATGTTCCTGCTTGGCATGGACTGCTGCAGTCCATGCCATGCAGGAACTGGTGTATATGCACACAGGGGGGAACAAGTTGCGCCCCCCTGTGTGCATGCATATAGTGTGAGGCACCAGGGGGCCCGTAGAGACCCCTTTGTTTCCTCACAACCATGAAAAGTGTGGTGGTTAGGAAACTTGAAATGTGCTTGGCGGGGCCGCAGCGGCCCACCAAGCATATTGTGGCCTCAAGACCGATGTGCCACCGCCAGGGATCTCTGAATGTTTTGGACACTATAGGGGTGACATTTACCATTCCCAATCCAATCTAAGCCATTTCAGTGATGGTTTTGGACACTAAAGGGGTGATATTTACTATTTACAATGTTGAAAAACCTTCGAACACTAATCTAATCTAATCTACATTTAAGTAAATATAGAATTTCTTCTAAAACATAATAAACATTGCAAAATAAACACCTTCTTATAAAAATATTATTTTAAATCGAACATTTTAATTTTTGTAAAAATAAAACAAAAACAATTTGCAACTTTTATTACTTAATGCTATATCAAATTTATGAAAGTATGAAATAAATTACAAATATCAGTATAAAAATGTAAAAACATATTTCCAGTAAATTAGAAAATATTAAATTTCAAGTTACATCTTAAAATTAAAAAATTTCAAATCATAATTGAGACATCAAATTTTACATAAACATTAATACAAACATTTAGATAATCTCCCCACGCTTTTCTGCAGAAACCCAACATCCTGCTCCTGTAACATTATAAAACTTATAAAAATACAAAAAGAATATTTAGTAAATTAATTATGATGTTTATTTATTACATGCAACACTAATTAAATTAACCCTGGGCGTAGTTCATTTAGTAGCGCGACGCGTAGCTACGCAAAGTGCACTTCGCACTACTAGAGCTACGCGAACTGCGTAGTGCACTGTGCAAAATGCTGTTCGCACTGATTGCACAGTGCCGGATGCTTGTCTGCACTGTGCAATCAGTGCAAACCGCATCTTGCACAGTGCAAGCGGTCGTTTTCTGCCGCTCGAGTAAGTTTCTACTCGACCGGTAGCTTTCTCAACGCGGACTGGTATTTTCTCATCGCGAGCGGTCGCGAGCATACGCGATCACTCGTAATGAGAAACCTGACATCCCCGCGTTGAGAATTTTGCTGGGAGGTTTATTTTCCACACTCGCAATTGGCAACTCGATGTTGTTGATAGCGAACGAGGAAAAAGTTCAGCTGGGATGTCATTTTGCTCGCTGGCAGTCGCCAGCTTGACGTTGAGGACCGCGAGCAAGCTAAAAAATGACCGCTATGCCACACTACGCATGTTTGCACTGTGCTACATGCAATTCGTGTAGTGTGAAGTAGCGCAAACTTCGTAAATTACACGTGCGTAGCATAGTACGTCGCCCAGGGTTAAATTAAATACTACAAAAACATAATAAAATATTCATAAAAACAATAATATAAACAATGATAATATAGGAAACAATATGTTTTACAAATATATTAACAACTATTTTCTTACCTTCCATACTTTATATTTTGTCTAAACACTGCATTAAGAAGTCCCTTTGAAAAACTGAGTGGGAGAGGTTGCAGACATTGCTTAATCTACCCAGATAAGAAATATGTTCTTGGGAAGGATTACATTTTTGTTTTTTGATGGATGTTGTTAGACACCATTACTGGTTGCTCCTTGCTATGGAGGGTAAGGCAGTAAATAGTTAATAAATATTACTGATACTGATGGAAAGATGGGTACTGCTCAGCCTGAACAAGCCATTAAAGGATTGGAGGGTTTTGCATAGTCATAGTCAGTTTTCTTACACTGGTTGCAGAGGGTGTACTGTATTGCAGTAGGTAAGGTAAGTAAGTAACCTACTTTGCAATACATCACAATGAAGCTCACGAAGTGAAAGACAAAAGACTAGAGTGAGCGAAGACGATGTACTCTCTAGGAAAATTGTTTTGCAATGAGACAGTTATGGAGGACAGCCTTTGTCATCACTATGTTGGTTGAGCTTCCTATTTAATTAACAATGATGCCTCAATAACTAGTTCTGCAAAGACAGATATTCATGGGAAAAAGACATTTATTTGTACACAAAAAAACCTCTCATCTTCTTCTCTCACAACAGGCCCACCCCTCACTGTAAAATCACCCTAAAAATCCAGAAAAATAAAATAATATCTGTTGTCAATTCTCCTTCCCATCCTCTTCTCCCAAAACAGGCCTATCCTCCCAACCTAAAAACCCTGAAAGTCCAATAATGAAACAACCCTTTTGCCAACTATTCCCACTCCACCTCAACAACAATCCCACTGCCCTATAAAACTGATTTCCACAACCTCCATCCTCCTCATTGGTTACTGCTGACTCTACTTAATTTCTAATATATCTCAAGTGATTTGGTGGAGAACAACAGAGTCTGTGGTTGTTAGGGGTAGTTTCAGTGGCTCGGATCCATGGCAGCTGTCCCATTCTCCTTTTCCTCAAGGACCACCAGCCGACGGAATTTAACTGCAATTGCCTCCATTTTCTGGAGACACAGACGAGCAACTGTCTCCCATCAGTAGTGGGCCTTCAGATCAGGTCCTCCGGAAGGAGTCCCTAGATGATTCAAGGAAGAAGAATAGAGCATTCATTGTAGCACTCCATGCAAACACTTGCTTTTCACGTATTAGAGTAGCACAACATTGCTGGTCCCATAGGGCCATTACAAATTTTGATGTGATTCTTTGTCACAGAGCCAAGTTTTTCACATGAACGCTTCTAATAATGCTTCTAATAATGCTGGTATTTTTGCCGTTGTCCGCAGGTCATAACATCTGTCTTTGTGGTACTGAGGTTTAGATGGTTATTCATCTTCCATGTGTTTACAATTGTAGAAATCTCCCCAGATCATCCATTTAAAAAATGTGTGTCAAATACATAATTGTAAAATGTGAGGTTGAATCATTTAATCAGGTTTAGTAAGCAGGTGAATTAGATGTTGAATAATAGAGGGGATATGAATGACCCCAGAGGAGCTGATATGAAAGGTGGTATCAAAACTAATTTGCTATCACAGCTAAGAGGCCAATAATTCAATGAGCATTATCTGAACTCCCTTTTCATCTCATACATATGTTATGGCAAAGAAAATTGTTGTATGTAGAGATTGCACAACTGTACAGCACATTGAGTCATGTTGTTCTTAAGCCGGTAACTTCCATGGCATTCTTTATTCCTGATACATAGGGGGTTGTCACTGCCTAATCCTACTTTTTACTCAAATGCAATGTCCAATCAGGAAACTCCAGATTCCAATTAGGCATGCTGCTTTGATTAACGTTTAGTGCTGAAAGTAGGTATTTTCTTGCTTAGCCATCCTGTGTGCCTCTGCTAGTTTTGCGTATTGACTGTCAGGCTTTGGAGTGACAGGGGATGGGGATGTGCATTCCGTTCAGACATCCACTGGGGGGGCTGTCCTGCCTTTCCAGGGTGAGTCAGGGCTAGGCTTAACAGACCTGGGCTGCATTCAGAGTAAGGGGAGGAGATTTCTTTCACACCTGAATGGGCCTGGTCTGCCTTTGACAATGTTGTCTCCACCTCCTGCCAGCAAGCTGCACCAGAGAGGACCTAACTGTTTTTGGCTGGGCAAAGAGCTTCTCTGCCACCAGATAACAAAGAGATTTGTGCTATACAATTTGGAGCCCAGACCCCTGATCTTTAGATTACTTCTGGAATTCAAGAGGAACCTTTGCCAAGGAGAAGACCTGGAGAAACTGAGGAGAAGTACTGCCCATTTGCTGTGTGCTGTCTGGGGTTGGCTGCAATGGCTGTTTCTGCCAAGAAAAGGACAGGGACTTTTCTGAGTGCTGTGTCCGCTTAGTGCAAAAAAACTCAGCCGCACTATGCGGAGCTCCACAAGCAGCGGAGTGCGATAGAAAAATGCTGTTCGCAGTGATTGCACAGTGCCGGATGCTTGTGCAATCATTGTGAACGGGACCATGCACAGCGCAAGCGGTCCCTGCTTTCCTTTTCTGCCGCTCGAGTAGATTTTTACTAAAGCAGCATTCCAATTATTATCGCCTTGATACTGTCAAAAATTGATTATGCTGAAGCAATTTATCTAGGCCTCCCGAGTGACCAAAACAGTTGATACAAAACCAAGCTGCCAGGATCATCTATCAACAACCTAGGCACTGCCATACAAGGCCACTGATGAAGGAGCTTCCCTGGCTTCCAGTGGATTAGTGTTCAATGTTCAAAATAGGTTGTATCATTTTTTCAACGCGAACGTCAAGTTCTCAATGGGAGCTGTTGGGAGCATACGCGACCACTCGCAGTGAGAAACCTCCCCCCCTATGTTGAGAAATCTTGCTGGGATGTTGATTTTCCATGCTCGCACATGCCAACTTGATGTTAACGATCGCGAATGAGGAAAAATCTTGACGGGAGGTTGATTGTCCTCGCTCGCGGTCGCCAACTAGACGTTGACAACCGCGAGCGAGGAAAAAAACTCCGCCCCGCGTTTCGGAACTCCGCGAGCTCCGCGTAACACGAAGTGCAGAAAACTTTGCATACTCCGCGAGCGGAGTTCACCATCCAGGCTTATTCTGGCGGTTTCTCCTGCTGTTGGGAGCTGGAAAAGCAATGCAACTAAGCAAAGTGCAACACATCTGCACTTGTTTCTGACGCATCGCTGAAGAAGCAGATGTAGCACCTGCCCACGGATCGAGAAATCGCCGCACGCCGCATCGAGTGCACCGATCTATGAAGGCTAAGATCACCGCACCGATTCTGACACAGGTCCTGCTGTACAGCTGTAGGAACTATTGCATCATCCTGAAATCGTCACGCATCGCATTGAGACACCAGGTCTGTCACATCGCTGGGGGACGCAGTAAGAAATCGACACATCAACTCCCCCCATAGTAAGAAACCAACATATCACCTCCTCTCCGGTATGGAATCGATGCATCACCTCCCCTGTGCAACAGTAAGAAACCGACGCATCACACCTTCCGGAGCAAGGAACGATGCACCACCTTCCCTGTGTGTAAGGAACTACCGCATCACCTTCCCTTTTTGTTTGTGTATGTGATGAATCCAAGGTACTTTGTGTGAAAAGTGTTGCATCCACAAATTCCAGTGCTTTGTCCATTTCCTGGTCATTCTGCCTTTGAATTTTGAGCTGGAAAGATCACTCTTTTTGTCTGCTGCATCATTGCAATTGGATTTGAGGATTTTTTATTTGGATATTTTACAAGTAAGTGGTTGTTGTGTCTGTTTGATTGGGGGCATTGCAGTTTTTGCAACTGCAATTTAATTTTGGTAACTATCATTCCTTTTTTTTTAAATGTTGTAGGTAGTAGTAGTCATAGTAGGCCAGAGCTAGTCATGGCCTCATGGGTGTGTGCATGAGGAAGCAACTGTTCCTTTGGTGTTATTTTAATCTATTTAATTTTCAAGCATGATTTAGGGACTGGATGGCATTGGATTGAGTTGGGGAATGTGTTTTTGGGGTGGACTTTCTGTTGTTGGGCCTGGCCTTGTGGCTGGTGGCCATTTAGAAGCCTAGGCCTGCAAGCTTGTCTGGCCGTGCCTGCCAACAGGCCTGCTTTCATCCAGTAGGCTCAGAGCAGGTAGCCACAGCTTTATTAATCAAGAGTTTCTGTGTGTGGTCTGTTGAATTTAGACATCATTTAGGGCATGGATGGCACTGGATTGAGTTGGTAAGTGTGTTTTCTTTGGGTGGGCTTTCTGATGTTGGGCCTGGCCATGTGGCTGGTGGCCATTTTGAAGCCTAGGCCTGCAAGCTTGTCTGGCTTTGTCTGCCAACAGGCCTGCTTTCATCCAGTAGGCTCAGAGCAGGTAGCCTCAGATTTATTAATCAAGTGTTTCTGTGTGTGGTCTGTTGAATTTAGACATAATTTAGGGCATGAATGGCACTGGATTGAGGTGGGAAGTGTGTTTTTTGGGGTGGGCTTTCTGATGTTGTTGGGCCTGGCCATGTGGCTGGTGGTCATTTTGAAGCCTAAGCCTTCAAGCTTGTCTGGCCTTGTCTGCCAACAGCCCTGCTTTCATACAGTAGGCTCAGAGCAGGTAGCCACAGCTTTATTAATCAAGTGTTTCTGTGTGTGGTCTGTTGAATTTAGACATCATTTAGGGCATCGATGGCACTGGATTGAGGTGGGAAGTGTGTTTTTTGGGGGTGGGCTTTCTGATGTTGTTAGGCCTGGCCATGTGGCTGGTGGCCATTCTGAAGCCTAGGCCTGCAAGCTTGTCTGGCCTTGTCTGCTAACAGGCCTGCGTGCATCCAGTAGGTTCAGAGCAGGTAGCCACAGCTTTATTAATCAAGTGTTTCTGTGTGTGGTCTGTTGAATTTAGACATCATTTAGGGCATGGATGGCCCTGGATTGAGGTGTGAAGTGTGTTTTCTTAGGGTGGGATTTCTGATGTTGTTGGGCCTGGTCATTTGGCTGGTGGCCATATTGAAGCCTAGGCCTGCAAGCTTGTCTGGCCTTGTCTGCCAACAGCCCTGCTTTCATCCAGTAGGCTCAGAGCAGGTAGCCACAGCTTTATTAATCAAGTGTTTCTGTGTGTGGTCTGTTGAATTTAGACATCATTTAGGGCATGAATGGCACTGGATTGAGTAGGGAAGTGTGTTTATTTTGGGTGGGCTTTCTGATGTTGTTGGGCCTGGCCATGTGGCTGGTGGCCATTTTGAAGCTTAGGCCTGCAAGCTTGTCTGTCCTTGTCTCCCAACAGGCCTGCTTTCATCCAGTAGGCTCAGAGCAGGTAGCAACAGATTTATTAATCAAGTGTTTCTGTGTGTGGTCTGTTGCATTTAGACATCATTTAGGGCATGGATGGCACTGGATTGAGTTGGGAAGCGTGTTTTTTGGGGTGGGCTTTCTGATGTTGTTGGGCCTGGCCATGTGACTGGTGGCCATTTTGAAGCCTAGGCCTGCAAGCTTGTCTGGCCTTGTCTGCCAACAGGCCTACTTTGATCCAGTAGGCTCAGAGTCGGTAGCCACAGCTTTATTAATCAAGTGTTTCTGTGTGTAGTCTGTTGAATTTAGACATCATTTAGGGCATGGATGGCACTGGATTGAGGTGGGAAGTGTGTTTTCTGGGGGTGGACTTTCTGATGTTGTTGGGCGTGGCCATGTGGCTGGTGGCCATTTTGAAGCCTAGACCTGCAAGCTTGTCTGGCCTTGTCTGCCAACAGGCCTGCGTTCATCCAGTAGGCACAGAGCAGGTAGCCACAGCTTTATTAATCAAGTGTTTCTCTGTGTGGTCTGTTGAATTTAGACATCATTTAGGGTATGGATGGCACAGGATTGAGTTGGGTAGTGTGTATATTTTGTGGTGGCCTTTCTTTGTGTAGGGAGTAAGTAGTGTCCTGCTTTTGGCATATAGGCCTGCATGGTTTTCCTATTGGCTTAGTGCTTGCATCCATCTATCCCCTTTACCAGCAGCAGCTCCATGAATGATGTGACGCTCTAATAATGTAATGGCAAATAGGGTCCACCCCACTTCCATTACATTTTTCATTTAGTGGTTCCTTTTCTCTTTCCTATCCTTCCTGAGAGTGTAGTGTGTGTATACACAGTAGCATAACATAACCCTTGTTGACAAAGTCTCAGAAATGGCTAGACTATATCTTTTGTACAGTAGTAAGTAACTTAACCACACAACAACAAATGCAACATTTCACTGATGTTCTTCTCCTGGCTTATTTGCTTTTAGGTGCACAAAAAGCCAGAGGAGGAGGTGTCATCATCATCACCCGTTGTTCTGCTAGCCAGACAGAAGTCCTGCTGCGCATCACGTCCATGTGTGAACACAACTTGTTGTGCATCTGCGTCCTGCCTGACATCTGAAGAACATGTCCCCAAAGAAAGGTCCCAGGTCCAGTACCAAGAAAGTTGCTGGTGAGAAGAAGGGACAGAAAAAGGAAGTACCATTAAGCACGACTGGTGTGCCAGCCAATGTTTTTTTTGGGAGCAAAAAAGTTACGCCTACAGCAGCGTTGTCTGGGACCAAGCTGGGAGCAGCACCTCTGCACCAGAGGTAAAACCCCACCAACCTAGGCCCAAGCCCTTGAGTGTCTCAGAGGTAGCCAGTCTACTAACGAGCAGCGATGCTGAAATGTCATCATCGCAAAGTAGTACACAATCAATGCAGGCAACTCAGAAGATAAGTGTGCAGCAGCAACAACAACAGCAGCAGCAGCAGCTGCAGCAGTAGCAGCAGCTGCAGCAGCAGCAGTCACAACAACAGCAGCAGCCGCAAGAACAACAGCAGCAGCCGCAAGAACAACAGCAGCAGCAGCCGCATGAACAACTACAGGAGCAGCCACAAGAACAACAGCAGCAGCAGCCGCAAGAAAAACAACCGCAGCAGCCGCAAGAACAACAACACCAGCAGCCGTAAGAACAACAATAGCAGCCGCTGCAAGAACAACAGCAGCAGCCGCCAGAACAGACCACAATAGCAGTTGTTGCTCCTGAAATAGGGGCATTTCAGGAAATCGAGCTTCCTGCAGACAAAGTGGAGCAAACCATTGTTCTGGAAGATCTATTGTCTTCCAGACTACCAGCAAGGAAAAGGAGGCTTAGTCCATCATCTTCTTCTTCAAGCCCCGCTTCTGATGACCGTGATGCCACTTGGCAGCCAGCAGCTCAGTCTGAGAGTGATGCACGCCACAAGACAATGCTTCTGAAAAGGAAGGTTCCTAAAAACTTACAGTTATGGAGGTAGATGTAGAAGAGGGGGATGATGTTGATGAAGAGGATGAGCTAGTCATCACGCACATCACTCCCACCCCAAAGGGGATGGAGACCAACATTCTCACCCTATCCAGAAAGGCTGCTACTGAGCGGGATGTACCACGGATACCACCAATGCAGATTACACCACCACGACCTCCAGCTGCCATATTTTCCAAGGCCCGGCAGGGACCTACATCCCGCTCAACCATCTCAGAAGGTAGTAGTAGTGAAAGTCACAGTGTAGCTGCACAGAGCCACATTCCAAGCACACCCTCCAGTTTATTTGGAATTGAAAGTGGCACATCCAGAAGTGCCAAAAAGTTCTCCTCCCCAGTTAGGGACTTCTTTTCTGTTAGCACCAAGGAGGAGAACATTGCATTATTCTCAATTTGTCGCTCCGTTGTTCGGTGCGGTAAGATTGGTGTAAACTATGGTGCGAGTGTCCAAGCAAGTCATCTCAGAATACACCACACTATTGTGTGGGAGAATCACCTATTTAAGTTAAAAGAAAGTAGAAAAACTCAAGCCATTGAAGTTGGTCAGGAAGAATCAGGGGACGATAACATGGCTGTGGAAGGTGGAGCGGAAGGCATTTCTAGCCCTGTCCCCAGTAGTGTAGTGGTACCGCCCACATCCTCCTCAGTAACATCTGAGTGGCACCGCAGTAAGAGCCATACTCAGAGTCAGGCTGAGACACCAAGGCATCCGAGTACCGCAATGAGGCAAACTGCATCATTGAGCCTAAGTGGGTTAATGAAAACAAGAGCACCACAAAGGAAAGTAATCCAGCCTACCATTGATAGAGTGCATGCTTAGATTGGAGGGGCAGTTCCAACGCAACCACCCAACGGCACTGTTGTACAATGCAAAGCTCGCTAAAATGTTAGCACTGGACCCTCTCCCTTTTTCATTTGTGGAAGGGGTAGGTTTCCTTGAATTTGTGTCAGCCATCTGCCCTAAATGGAAGGTTCCCAGCCGTTCCTATTTCGCAAGAATTGCTGTTCCGGCACTACATCATGATGTGCTGGAATTGGTTGGACAAGCTTTGCAGCAGAGTGCTGTTCACAATATCCACCTGACTACAGACATGTGGAGCAGTTGTCAAGCCACAGATTACATGTGCATCACTGCACACTGGGTCTCTTTTGTGGGGGTTAGAGATAAGCTATCTGAACGAGGTGCTGTTGACAAAGCTGAAATTTTTAAAGCTACCCGGAAACATGCAACTGTAGCCATGTTCGCCATGGAGAAATCTCATACTGCTGTAAACATTTTGCAAGAGTTTCGCAGCAAGGTTTCTGAATGGCTGCGCCCAAGAGGGCTTTCTATTGGTTTTGTTGCCACAGATAATGGCAGTAATATACTTAAGGCCATGGATCTTGGTTCCTATTTCAGGGTTCCGTGTCTGGCGCACTGCATAAACATTAAGACTTTCTGAAAAAAGAACCCCAAGTCAGCAACTTACTGAGCATCTGCTGAAGAATATGCACTCATTTCAGCCATTCTCTTAACCGCATGCGTGCGGCATGATTTCCGCCCGTACGCTGGATTTTGCGGATTCACACTTTACATGACGAGCTGGGCTCATCATGAGCGTGCGAGGAGGCTACCTCATGACAAGCCCAGCTCGTCATGAGCGTCGAAGGGGTTAAAGCTCAGAAGCAGCTGAGGATCATTCAACGTGAATATAGGATGCCAGTCAAAGCACTCATCCAGGAGGTGGCAACACGTTGGAAATCAAAGTATTATCATCTGTTTGAGCAGTACATGCCACTCAAAGAATATGTCATGCAAAGAGGGGATGCTACTGTGAAAGGCATGACCCTTCAGATGGAGCAATGGGGCCTAGTTAAATGCCTGACTAAGATACCTTGTCCTTTTGAGGTCTTCACACGTGAAGTCAGCAAGGACGACTGTACAATGAGCCAAGCTATCCCATTATTGCAAATGCTAGAGCATCAGCTGAAGAAGGTGTCTGAAACATACAAAGGTGTATAGGACAAAAAGGAAGCTTTTGACTTGGTGGAGAGCTTAGCCCGTCGCTTAGCTGAAAATACAAGGATACAAAATAACATTTTGTCACAAGAACATTACATTTCTGCCACAATTCTGGATCCACGGACAAAATTGGGACTGAAGACATTCTTTCCTTTTCAGAGATTCATGTTGCCCACTACAAAACTTGGATAGCTGAGGCAGCGAGTATGTTGAAAAATTAATGGCTGTTAATTGAAAGCCCGCAAGATCAACCCACAAGAAGTGCTGCAGAAGGGCATGCAGCATCATGTGCAACTATGGAGGCTGAGGGCAGTGCGTTTGGATAACAACACTCACCATCACTATCGACAACAGCAACAATAACTGGATCATCATTAGGCCCAGTAGAATCGTTAGACGATTGGTATTTACAGTTAGGCATTAATAAGCGCAGTGCTGATGCACAGAGAAAAGAGCCTGAAAGGTTAGCAGCAGCACCCCTGAACTTTGAGCGGATGGTCCAGGCCTATCTGGACGACCCAACAGAGGTGTACATTGATCAAAACCCATTGCAGTATTCGTATAGGAAAAGGTCTGAATGGCCACTGCTCAGCAGGCTGGCGATATGCTATCTGGCTTGCCCAGTCGCAAGTGTCTCTTCCAAACGGGTTTTCAGTGCTGCTGGTTCCATTGTAACAGTGAGAAGGACCAGTCTCTCGCCAAAAAACGTAGAGAGGTTAACAATGATCAAAATGAATCAGCACTTCATACCACCGAATTACATAATACATGAAGCAAGAGAGGAAGATGAGGAGGACAGCGGAAGTAGTGTGTCCATGATGATTACCTACTACTGGCTGAACCACCAGAGTTTGAGGACGAGCTATACTTCCCTGACAATTTAGCTTGCATTTACTGTCTTCCTCCCTTTTTTCCTTTGTTTTGTGTATCTGTTGCTCCGGTTACAAACTTGTGAATCACAACAAATCCATTCAATTACCACTGTCTTCTACTCTTCTTATTTCAATATACAACTTTCAGGTGTCTGTATTTGACAGTACAGTCCTCCGAATCCAGCTCCTCCGCTCCATCATACTGAATCTCCCGCCTATAACCATTGCCCTCATGATGATTGGATGAGTGATTTTGCTGTTGTTTGTTGTGCATGAAGTTATGTCATTGTGCACTAATCATCTTTCTACAGTACACACTAAACGTAACTCAAGGTGAATTTACCGCATCTTGCAAATAAGAAATTTGTACTTCTACTGCAGCTTGATACAATCTTTTGATTGAATACAGGAAGGGGACTCAATCTGCGCACTGAGTATGACAACAGCACCGTCCATGATGATGATGGCGAAAAAGACGGCCCGTTAACTTGATGAGAAGGAACAAGTAATGAAAATGAATTGCATGCATTGGACACCTGACTCGAAGCGATTGTTGTTTTTTTTGTTTGTTTGTTGTGCACGAAGTGAAGTCAAAGTGTACTAGTAGTCTTACTGTACACACTAAAGAGTGACTCAAGTCAATAATAGTTCTACTCTTGTTGTGTATTAACATAATGTTACTTCTACTGCAGGCCGACATTCACAGTCAGTCAGTACAAGTAATGGAGATGATTGATGGAATAATAAGAAGCCAGGAGGACGTTTCACGAGTGGCATAAAAGCCTAAAGGTAAACACGTCAATAACAACCACAGCAGACCCAAATGTCTGTGTAGAAGTGGAGTCGAGTGTAGTGGTGGTATGACTGCGGTGCTTTTCATTCATTCATTTGATCTTTATTTCGGCACATTTTGGCCATAAAAGATGCATGCAAGAAACAATACATATTACACAGGGAAAAAATTTATACATGATAACCAATTGGGATAGCAGAAATACAATACAATTCATCCAGTTAAAAAGGCACATAAAATATTAAATTAAATTATAATTAAATTTAAAAAGTAACTTTTGTGTGGTTCCAAAAGAGAATGATCCAGTAAAGCAACTCATCAGTGTACCACAAGTAATCAGAACAAGCCTAACATCTACATGATAATACACCCAGACTGAACATTTATAGGTCCAAGCCCAAGTTCTTACGAGAAAAGCTTACTAGCAGTAAAAATCTGCTGACACAAAACACAGTAAGTCGACTAGTGTCCGTTTTAACGATCCTATATGCTTCCACATACGATCGTATACCTAAAGTATTACACAAAGGCTTGATCCATCGTCTCCTTGCTAAATCATATGTGGTACAGAAAACCAGTATATGGTTGTCATCCTCTCAAGAATTTAATCTGGCAACACATTCATTTTACACTTTTCGGTTGTCCTGTAGACCTTTCCCATCTTGCTAATGATACATTCATTTTAAGTATTCCATATCTAAATTTTAGATATAGACTTTTTGCAAGTGGGGGTCGTATCTCATCTAGGAATTCCTCAAAGTGTGGAGAAACTTTAAAAGCAAGAAAACTACTTGTGATGTAACCACATGAATGGTCATTGGGGGAATTATGAGATATGTAACCCCAAAATCTTGCCTTTACATGTTTTTTACAGCTTTGTGTCAAACACGACGGGTCTTCCCATAAGTGAGTGAGCCCTATTCTATAGAGCCAAGTTTGAACATGTTTCAACCAAGGATTAGAATTATAAACGTCAAGGTTCTTCACTTCTAAAAGACCATCTTTGTAATCTGCAAGTTCGGGAGTACCCCAAAGTCTCACCCAATATAGGAGTGGACGTAGTATTGCAAGGTGGTCTGTGCGTTTCATGCTTAAGTCTAAAAATAGCGATAAAAGTGGGGTGTGTTTGGGCAATCTCAAAATACTCCTATAAAAATTATTTTTGTTTTTCACAAAAAGATTCCCAGCATTCATACCCCGGATTTCTGCACCATATAGAGCACCAGACTGAGCCTTGAATTTAAACACCTCAAGTGCTGGTGAAATAGATTTATTTAGGCTCTCACCATGTCGCTTTATAATAGGTAGGTTGTTCTGAGTAAAAATGTTTTACTTTTTTCAATTTGTGTTCTCCATGAGTGAAAAAAGCGTGGGAGCCAACACGCACCCTTGGCGGACTCTCCGCTTTATAGGGACAGGTTTGGTTAGTTTCCCATTTGGACCCCAGCGCACTCTAGCAAAGTTGTTATTATGCAATCTTTTAATCTACTGGAGTAAACAAGCTGGTAATCCCAACGCAAACAAACAATCCCATAAACGATCACGCAAAACTAAATCAAAAGCTGCCCTTAGGTCAACAAAAGCTACGTAGATATGCCCCTTTAATAAAAAAACATATTTCCAACAAAGACAACAAAATCTAAAAACTTGGTCAATTGTACTAGTATTGCTTCTAAAACCTGCTTGGAACTTTGTAAAGATCTCATTCTCATCAATCCACAAATTCATACGAGTTAAAAGGTGCCTCGAAAATATTTTTTGTAAGATATCTAAAAGACAAATGGGACGATAGTTAGATGGATCATTTCTATCTCCCTTTTTAACAATTAAAATGATTTCTGCACCCCTCCAGCTATCAGGTAAATTTACACCAGTAACTAATATATTAAAAAGCTGGCTAATATATGGTGCCCAGACTCTTATCTCGTGCTTGTACAAATCCCCAGGTATTTTGTCTAGCCCTGGTGCTTTACCATTTTTTAATGAGCTAATAACTTGCTCAGTTTCTTCTAGGCTAAAAACTATGGTATTTGTACCTGATACAAGCCATGGGCAATCTTGAGTTGCTAACTCCATATTTTCTGGGTCTTCATATAGGTGGGTAAAGTGGTTAACCCAAGTTTGTTCGTCAATGAACACATCATCTGGTGTTTTACCTCCAAGTTTCTCATTTGCAACTAATTTCCAAAAACCCACATTATCCTTGGACTTTGCAGCTAGTAACATGTTCTCCCAACAATCCTCGTCCCAGTTAATTCTAGCGGTTTCCTGAATCCTCCTATATTCACGCCTTAACGTCCTTATCACATCCGGTGTTTTATTTTTAATTGCCGCTAAAAGTGAGGCCTTACATAATCAACAATCTTTGTTATACCAGGGTTTGGTCCCAACAGAATTAATTTTTTTTAACCGCTTTTTTTAGGCATTTTTGACACTTAGGGTACAAGAGATGTAAAAAACCCAGTATGCAAATCAATAAAGTCATTGCCCTCTACCGGTTGGTATAGGTGACTTGCAAATGTATCAGCAAAGAGTAAGTAAATACTTGATAATGCATCCCCATTTCCCAATAGGCTAGCCCATTGAAGTTAGCGCCTATTGTTACTCATTAATGGGGCATCGTGATTATTATTATCCAAGGTATAATGCTTCTTCACTGAACTAATGCTTGGAAACAGTCGATAGGCTATTGACAAAACTGGAGAATTGGATGGGAAACGGCCATTACAGGCCCTCAGTCCATGTACTGTTATTAATCTCATTATTTGGACTGCTAAAGTCGTGCATCGCACTCTGTCCATATAAGAAAGGGATGGAATATTATTAGCCCTATCCTCATCTCCAAAAGCATCACCAAACCCTATAATGGGCTCGAAATTACAGTTAAAATCTCCACCAATTATAATACTTGGTGTGTCTACACAATTGGTTAGGAAGTTATCTAATTTTTTCCAAAATTGCAGACTCTTTTGACAACCCACAAGGTCGGCTGTATACATTAAATAAAGAAAAACACCTACCATCCTTTAGTTTAACTACTAGCCCCAACATGTCAGCTGAATCAATATTTAATAGCGTAATGCTTACATCCAAAGACACTTTGACCCATACTGTAAGCCCCCCTGATGGCCTACCTCTGGCTGATGATACTGTCTCTATATTAAAAGTCCTTAATCCTACTCTGTATGGTATATCAAGGGCCCAAGTTTCCTGTAAAAGGCAGATATCACTGGAATCTATATAGTTGGACCAATCGGGATCACAAAGATTTTTGGTCAGACCCGCGATATTCCAGGATATCAATGTTAAATTGGGATGTATGTTTGGTGGTTTTACTACTATTGACATCCCCTCATTTAGAACTTCACAGCTACATGATCTTACAGTAGGAGATATTACTGAAGAGTGATAAACGGCATCCTCCAGGCTTAAGGTCAGAGCACTTCTTACATAGGTGTCTGCTCTCACATGGTTGGACCCAACTAAAGTCAGTTCTTGGGTGAATGGCTTCAAAACAGATATAAGTGCTGGTGATTCTCCCAAAAACCCAATGGTAATAGCAGATTCCAGATTTAATTTTAGACCTACTCCTGATGTCTCCATCAGCAACTGTTGTGAGTTTACAGTAGATTTATAGCCACTAACAGAGTTCACCTTGCATAAATTGACCTTATCCTTAGAATCTAAGACCAGGGACAAAGGTTTAGGTAGTCAATCAACCATCTCTAGGGATTACAAATCCTGAAATCTATTCGAGGTAATGATGGGCACTGAGGAATCCGCCCTGGAGCCCGACCCTTGAATTGGCGGGCGATAAAAGTAGCCCAAGGAGAGGGCGTGTATGTTAGTATGGGCCTTCTGAGTTTCATCTCGTACACTCAAGAGGTTCTTTTAATTAACTAACTTAAATTGTAAAATGCTATGTTTGGAATGGATATGTGCTTTGCCTTTGTCCAACTCTTTAAAAAAAAATACTCTAAACGGAGGATGTGCTAAGCAATGTGCCGTTAGGCCTGTCGCTGTGGGCCTGCTCTGTCCTGTTGTTGTTGAAGGTCAATGCTGGAAACAGACTAGAGTAGAAATGATGCATACATGCCGCTTTGGAAAGTGTTCTTGTGTTGCACTATGACTACACCATAACTTGTGCTGTCATTTCAACTTTGTTTCTCAATATCTCCTTTGTGTTTCCATCTACAAAACAGGCCGGGCCTTGCCCTGTACTTGGGAAAACATTACAATGCACACTTACCTTACCAATAAATCTAATTTTTTTCCAGGCGGGCAGTGGACGAGAGGACCAAGAGGAATGCCGAGATGCAAATCCAGTCCACATTTTTGACCAGGATAACACAGTAACAGTATCAACTTTCACCTTTTTTAAAATAATTTGATTCATTTTTTTGTCTCCGATCTTTACAACAGTGTGTTCTTCTTGTTTTTGTTATTATAATTAGGTTTGCTGTCTGTTTATTATTCATCCCTACCAATATTTAAAAATTCAATTTGCTATCTGTACAAGTATTAAGCCCAGAACAACAGAACAAGAAGTGTATGTAATCCAGGTCTCCTTATCAATCATCATCATGCATGCATTTCCTTTTTCTCCCTTAACATATTGATATGGTAGACTTCAAAGATTGTTGTTTGTTTGTCCATGCGTCCAGTTTTTCACTGTCAAATGTTCCCCAAACCCCCTTCCCATCCATTCAACAAACCATAACCCTCTTCCTCCGGGCTGTGTGACTAATTGAGGTGTGACTAAATTAAGTGTACACCAATAATTAATCACACGCTTGCTGGGGCGGATGTGGCGAAAGCAACAGTACTTCAATTTCAAGGCAGAGCGACGATCTTCTTCTGCTTGCCCACCCATGAGCAGTATATTTTAGAGGTGATTTTTATTTACCAATGGAACATATACCTCAGCATTGATTGGATTTGTTGGCATTCCTCATACACAGCACTAACTGTTCCGCTGTAGTCCTAGTCAAGTGACTCGACACCACTATAGTTTTTGTAACTCTGTCTAGTAGGCTATGCCCACCACCATTAGGTTTTGTTGTAAAATACTTAGCATATTATTGTTGCTCGGTAAGTTCTGTACCGTACTTCATTCTACTACTCCTTGAACAGTCTCTCAAAGGCGACTGACTGTCTCGTTTCCTTTTTTTGCAAATGCTGCTGCCCTGCCAGTGTCTACTACTACTACTACTACTACCACCACCATCCTAATCATGGCATGTTAGAATAGAAAAAGGAAACCATCTTCACCATGCACCCATCGCTGTGCCTAAGTTAAACATCAAGCAAAGGTAAGAGAAGTTTGGGGGAGGCATAATTAATAATGGACATGTTTTCAATGAATTCACACACCCCTTTGAGTGCAGATAAAGAAGGCATATACTAGAAGAGAGAGACAAAGTACTGGTAGGACAACTCAATCAGTGAGGGGTGTCGCATCTATCTGTTTGTGTCTTACACAGTCAGCCAATTATTTAAACCAAACATTGGCTATGGGCGGACCTGCACCAGCAAGGAAACAGTGTGATGAAAAACAGTAACCCCACCTACAAAACATTAACAACATTACATGTATAGTATAAATATTATATTTAATTTACCCTAACAAAAATAAACTATGGAAATGCACAAAAGCTGACCCACCCCCCTCCCTAACCCCAACCAATGTCCGTAAGAAACTGAAATCCAAATGTCCAAAAATCCCCAACGCCCAATTCCCACCCACCCAACCAAGAATTAAAAAAAGTGGCAGAACTAAGACAGGGACTGGCGGCGGGATTGGAGGACGACACGCATTTGCTCCTCTAAACAGCGGACACGGCGCTTGAGAGTGCGGCAGCAGGAGCAACAGTGGTCGGGGGCACCAGAGATGGTATTGCGGCTAGGGTGGAGGTTCTTCCTTCCAGCTACCCATGGTGCAAGGCTCCAGCACCAGTCTTCCTCAGCAGACCACACCCCAGAGAGAGCTCCTCTTCCTGTGCAAGTTTTTTTTAAAGAATTGGGGATGGAGCTGGAAGGAAGTCTCTGGTTGCCCTATCATAGAGCGACACATCATTTCTCTGCCCCTGCTCTATCCTTCCTGCCCAGGCCTCTGGGTTTATTCAAAATGGCTGCGTCCGGGGGTCTCATGCCACATACTCTCTGAGAGCCCCTTCCCCCCTCGCTGCCTTCTCCAGAGTGACTTGGTGCCTGGCACCAGATGTCAGCTGCTGACGGATGAGCCTGTAGCTCCACCCATCTTCTCTTCTTGGAGTGGAGGCCCTCACCCCTGGAACACTTGCCGTACAGGGCTGGACCTCTGAGGCTACAGCATGGAAAGGAAGGTCATTAATTCAGCCTGGCAGGATCAGCCCCCAGCCAGGCCCTGGTTGTGAGCTGACTCAAGAGAAACATGACATTTTTGGATGACCCAAAAGCAGTACATATATGACTTTGGACTCTGCAGAGTACTTCTTCTCATGTAAGTTACAGTGGACTTTAGTGAGGGTCTGGAATTTGTAGGCCTAGGAAAGTGTGCACATGCATGTACACATGTGTACCAAGACTGGTGCCCCGTACTCCAGCTGCAATGTAGAGGCCTAGTCAAGCCAGGTGGACACCAGTAAAATGCACATGCAGTCCCTTTCATCATGAGTTCACTGTGGTTTTAGTACGAACTTATGAGGTTCTCCACACAGTAAAAGCTCAACAAATAGGTGTTCAAAAGTGAAAAATCCAGGCGGTTCTGATGGTCAGACCTTCTAACACTATGTATGCCAGATTTTACACAAAGTACCTGTAGATTGCTTCAAAATTCACAAGGTCAAACAGCTGCAGGGATTGGAAGCATAAAGAAACAAAGAGATACATCAGTTCCTGAGATCTTGGGGAGGCGATGTGACAGTTCTGCTGCATGCAGGTGAAGTGATGCTTGGAGTCCGGTTTGTAGGGGGAAGTGATGTGTTGACTCCAAGACGGTTCTGGTCTACAGATGATGCATCTGTAAAACTTGCAGCACAGGTGTGATAGGTGGAAATCCGGGATGTGTTGGCAATTGATGCTGCACCGACAAGCGCTGCTGCGGTGTCTTCAGCCGCGATTCCACATTGCTTCGGTTCTTGCAGCAGAAACAGGCACTGCGTCTGCTCCGTAGCGGTGAGGTGCGACGATGCTTGGAGATCCTTCTGCACAGTGGTGCTGCATCGGGAAAAACAGTTGCAAGAAGAGTGATGCATTGGTTTCTTTAGTTCTTTGTGTTTCGTCCAGCGCCCAAAAGCAGGAACAACCTCCAGAGGCCCACAACTGGAATAGGCAATAAGACCTCCTGACAGGTCAAAACTCTCAGCAGCAAAGTTCAAGGAACTGTGGGTGAAGTCTTTGTGTCCCTGAGTCTTTAGGACATGAGGCCAGCACTCAAAGGCCCTTGGACATCTTCTTCAATCAGGTTGAAATAGAAGTTCCAGTCTTTATCCTCTCCTTGGCAGAAACAGCAACTTCAGGCCAACCCCACACAATACATAGCATAAGGGCAGTACTCCTCCTCACAGCTTTTCAGCTCTTCTCCTTGGCAAAAGTTCCTCTTGAGCCCATTCAGCTCAGCTCTGGGTCATCCAGGAAGGGCCAGCCAAACATCAACCGCCCTAGTGGCTGTCTACATTGAATGCACATCCCCAGGCCCTGTCACTACAAAACCAGACAGGCAATAAACAAACAGGCAGAGGCACACAGAATATTTAGACAAGAAAATGCCTACTTTCTAAAAGTGACATTTTCAAACACACAATTTTAAAACCATACTTACTAAAATATGTGTTATTAAATTCTGAGTTCAGAGAGCCTAAATTTTATTTGTCTAACTTGTCCCAATGGGAAGTTATAAAAGTAATATGCTACAAAGTATGTCCCATATATGGGATAGATAGCCTTTCAATAGTGAAAAATAAAATTGGCAGTCTTTCACTATCAGGACTTGACACACATACCAGTAGATGTCCTAACTTTCACATGCACTGCACCCTGCCCATGGGGTACCTTGGGCCTACCATAGCGGTGTCCTACATGTAAGAAAAGAGAAGGGTAGGGCCTGGCAAGTGGGTGCACTTCCCAAATCGACATGGCAGTTAACAAACTGCGCACATACACTGCAGTAGTAGGTCTGAGATACCTTTTCAGGGCTAATCGTGTGGGCTGTGCAATCAGTGCTGCAGGCCCACTAGTAGCATTTGGTTTACAGACCATGGCACACTCAGTGCACTTTACTGGGGACTTACTAATAAATCAAGTATGCCAATTAGGGAGAACCATTTGTAATACAATTTACCCAGGGAGCACTTGCACTTTAACACTGATCAGCATTGGTAATGTGGCTAAAGCATCCAAGCCAGCAAAAATATAATCCAGTACAGTATCAAAAAAACAGGAGGTAGAGACAAAAAGTCAAGGGAAACCACGCCTATGATGCCAAGTCTAACACCACCTTTTGCACAACCTGCCTGTAACCATGAGTCGTGTATGCCAATGTCGAAGCATGCTTGAAGACCATGCAATTTTGACTGTTGCTTTTGATTACATATAATTGAAGTATCAATCATTTGTCATAACCTTATAGTAAAATTTATTGTGGAACCTTCCCAACATCCCCTGTAAAATGACATTTAAATTCTATTTAGTTTTCACCAATATTACATCCCTAAACTGTTTAAAACACATTGTTCACCACTAATTTCTCACAATGTTCTATATGCTCCAAGATTTCTGTAATGTTCTTTTAAATTAGTGGTGAGTTAAATTAAAACATAATTTATGAAGTTAGTCAGAATTAGGAAACTCTACACTTTATGAAGATGAAGTTTCCTAAATGTACATAAGGTAAGGCATATCCTTTTGATCCTTTGAGGTGTGATAATTTCCTGATTCAGAATATCCATGGTCGGACCTCTGCAGCAAAAACATTTTCGGTGTGGAGGATGGGCATCCACCACTTCAAGTAAGAGGTGTGGAAGGGAGAGCTCTGAGCTGAGGCCGGCTTTTTTCTTGTTTTAAGAACTTGATACGTTTAAACAGTTTAAAAAAAATACACAAAGTTGAGAGTCAGCCTAATTTACACCCATCTAATTTAATTGCCCTCTAACTGATAGGGGTTAAAGTTACTTTGTGGAAAGTTAACTCAGTGTGCTTTAATGTGTACCTTTGAAAAATCCCCATATTCCTTCATATAGACTCACACGGTGTGCACCTGAATACTGAAACCAGAATATCGATGGCACAGAAATATACAGCATGTCAGCATTTCAAATCCAAAATATCAACAGGTAACTTGTAGTCTTTCTATATCTTCCTCCACATATATGTACCAATGTAATGTACATATCTTCAAGGTATGTGGATGTTGAGTTAGGAATAGTAAATCTACACTTACCTATGTGCACTACCATTTCGGTATTCTTGTAGCACGGTATTCAGGCGGCCAATATTTAGTAGTACAACAGTATTTGGAAAAGAATGCACCTTTAAAGTCCATCTTTAATGTTTGGTAAAAGCTGAGGGCCATGTCCCCAAAAATATTCTTCTAGCTATGGCTCTGCTTTGCACTCCAAAGTTAATCCCATCGTCCAGCGCGTACCTTCCCTTAAACACCTCTGTAAACATGTGCGCCTTCTGGCTTCGTGATGTGTAATTGGCTCCCTGGGAGTGTAGAAAGGAGCAGCTGGATGGCAGCTGGCCTCAAGCGCCTTATTTGTCTGAACATCCTTCCTGTAATCTCTCTTCATCTGCGATGCCGGCCGGCATTGCCTCGATTCACACCTGCATTTAATACAGGGATCAAACAGTGCTGTCAAAATGTACAAACCTCGCCCTTGTTAAGGCTTGCACAAATCCAGGGGTCATGTTAAGTTTTGAAACTCTGTCGTCACGCCTGCGACTTCACCAGGGCATCATCTTTCTATTTTGAAATGCTATTTGCAGGTGCCTGAAATACATGCCACACTGTAGCGTTGGGCATTACCAGCAATTTCACTTTCACGGAAAAGCAAAAAAAATACAGATAATTTCAAAACTGGCGGATTCGCTTTTTGAGTTACCTATAACCTCTTATTTTCCGTCGAAATTAGCTCTGCGAAAACTATATTGATTGGTTCCTCTCGCAGCTATTGCCATTCCACATATTTTCAGACATAAAAGGCAGTGGCTACAGTAGAGCCATTTGTTGAGTTGTGCTATAAATTTTGCACCTAGACTGTGTGCATGTCAGGTTTTTTAATGTGTGAGGAGCCCTTTTTCTGTGTGGAATGTTCCAGGAGTGTCTACCTCTGACATTTTGCTATAGAAAGTGCACACATCTAGCTATATTGCACATATCTTGGCAGTTTTTGTGAAGCGATGAGGTTTCCCAGAAGGGCCTTAATGCAGAGCTGCGTAATCAAGTAGTGGCCGAATGGCTGGTCTGACAGGTCAGTGCATGGGCGGCTTCTGTGGCTGTTTGTCATCCTGTTTTATGGGCTGCTGGGCTGGTTTTTACTCTTGATATTACTGATAATGCTACAAACAGGCATGCAGCGCCCATTGGGCTGAAAGGGCTTTAGGCCCCACGACCCAAACCCCGTCCCCCTCAGCCTCCCATCTCCACCGTCGTGCTCTGTAGCCTGGGCTGCTGCAGCCTCCAGAACACAGGATCCCTTCAGCATATGTGTACGCTGGACTATTGTACATTGGAGGTAATCCAAACACTTTTTTTCTAATTTCATCATTACCCCCTCCCGACCCCCCCGACCCCACCCCAAGGTGTTCGCCATGTCTCAGCCAATTTGCAAGGGGTCAAATACATGGTGGGGACAGAAGAAAGGCCTCCATTAATATATTTCTCACCTCTCCCCATCAACAAATACACTGCAGCTTTACTTTTTGAGAGGAGAAACAACATACATACCTTTGCTTTGAAAGGTAATTGAGCAAGACAGTTATATTGTTATATTGTCATTTCTGAAGTGCTTTCACAATGCTTGTGAGGCCAAAGGAGCTACTACATCAGAAACAATTTAAGAATAATTTTACATTTCAATTAAAATTAAAATATTAATGATATTAGAATATAAATGTTAATGAACGTTTTTTGTTAGTGCCTTGAAACCACTTCTAAAATAAGGCACTATTAACACAGAATCTTAAAGAAAACGTTGCATTCTGTCATGAGGTTCTAGGAATGATTGTAATAAATGGCCCAGCCCTCCACGTCCATCCGCTCTTCTCATTTCTTTTCATTGTTGCTTTCAGCACAGTTTATTGTGGGTGCAGTAGGTTTGGTTATACTGCGAAGTACATCTGGCATTTTCCTTCCACAGAGGCTGCTTTATCGGTAAAATGTGTATGCCCTTTAACAGCTTGAATCACTATCTTTGCGCCTGTGAAGGACAGAACCCTTCATCTCATACCAAAATATTCCAAACATAGGCCACAGTGCGCAACACCCTTCTATTCATCCATGCATTAGAATTAGACGGGAGCACCTATCTCTTCAAATTCATGCATAACAGCAGCACAACTAGAGGTGGGCAAGTCAATGAGAGCTGGAGCCAGACTAGAGTCTGAACACTGGCTCTGGCTCACCTAATTGTTCTGTTGGAACCTCAAGCCCATAACGAGCCAAGCTTTCATGCGGCTTCTGCCTGTCTTTCGCAGTAGCCAGGATGTGGTGTTACGGCCAGTGCTTCTGACTTTGAAACTGTGGAACCGGGTTTGAGTCTAGGCGTGTGAATGTGATCTTGTGCAATGTAACTGAAGGTCACCTAAAGCGCTCCAATGTAGTCTTTGGGTGGAGGTTACGAAGAGGTAAAAACCAAAGAAAAGACAAAGAGATACCAATTTACCTGCTGATTGTACAAAGTGAAACCAGAAAACCTGGATAAATCATGGCTTCACTGCTTAAATTGTGTGATATTAAGAAAATATTTTGGTTCACCAAAACACTTTTTTTCATTGTATCTTATAATAAATAGTTGTCTGTGCAGTGCTAAAATGTGATATAGCAATGTCAAACCTTCACTTTTTCATATTTTAGGATATTTGTTATGTGACATTGCAAACATTTTCATGGCTCAGTTCATGCATGGACTCTAAGATCTGAGCCAGGCTTTGGTTTAGCTCTGCTCAGCTCTCCCTGTAAATTTATTGGCCACTTCTAGCGACCACCCGTGGCATAGGCATAACTCTAAACATCAAGCACAGCATGTACACAACCCTTATAGGTCGCATGCCAAGCATACTCCATCCATAGCACTCTCACAGAGCAGCGAGCTTCAGTGTCTCATAAGGAGTATTAGGCCTTAAAGAAATACAATTAAAATTCAGTCCAATATAGTTGAACCCTACATCACTACTGGGCTGTAATAATGGCAACACAGACAGGAACAATTCTCTAAGATAACCTATTCCTATCTGCTATACCTTTATGGACTCAAGCCCTGATTTCAAGTTGTGTTTTAATTTCCATCAGAGTGCAAACAGACCTTTGAGCACCGATTGGATTCTTATTTGTATATCTATAACTATACTGTACCATTTTCCCTTGACAGACTTTGATGCGAAAAATCAGGCGAAATATGTCAGGAGATAATGCTCATAGATAAATAAATGCTAAACATTAATTTCTTGGTGCAATAAATGTTGATTCCACATGTTGGGCCTCATTCTGAAGTGAACTCAGAAAAGAAGGTAATATAATCACGCAGATAATAAGCTACACCAGGATAACATTGATTACGGGAAGCTTTAATTGTCACCCAAATTCTGCACAACTCAGAATCAGGGTTTATATCTCCAACTCTGTCTTTATGTTTGTATTATGGTGACATATTTAAGGTACACATCACTACAGATTTATATTTTATATGAGGGTTTACGGGCCACAGGGGCTGTTCTGAGAATGACCACAAACCCTGCCTCATGGTCTGGCAAAATTGTAATTAAAAAATAAATAAATAAAATGGGGGTTCCCTTTGGGGCCCTCCACCTGAACCAGCAGGTCAGGGGATGCAGTCCCATTCCGTTACCCTCCTTCATTCTTTCATGATGCCAGGATTGAGTCCCATGTCCTGTTATGACAGTTGCAATATTTTTGTTCAAGTTGCACCCATCAAGTCAGATAGTGTTGGGTTGGCAAACCCAGCTTTAGGATTGCAGACCCAAAATGGACAATGGGAGAAAAGACTACTTGTCAAATTGAATTTGGTTTACATTTTTTAATATGGATCTTTCAGATGTTTTGCGAACCCAGATTCATTGACTATCCATGAACAAACAGTCCAGATTAGTCTTTGTTCCAAATATTGAATGATAGGCTGGCTC
The DNA here is from genome assembly GCF_964261635.1 of Lissotriton helveticus. Taxonomy (NCBI): domain Eukaryota; kingdom Metazoa; phylum Chordata; class Amphibia; order Caudata; family Salamandridae; genus Lissotriton; species Lissotriton helveticus. The sequence continues at coordinate 1,401,941,649 of NC_136068.1, read as the reverse complement.
AATGTGAGGCCTTCAAAATGAGTTTCCTAAGAATAATTTCTCAAAAAATACTGAATGGATTTGCACCATTAACAAATGTAATTCCTTAAGTAAACTTCTACTTTCATACCAAGTTTGGTGTAATTCCGTTCAACTGTTTTTGATATCCGTCAACATCTTCCTGTAAGAATTAAAATAAGAAACATTAATATTTGTACTTTTTTGGACCCCCTTCCATTTGATTTGTCCTCAATTGATGCACCAGCATGAAACTACAATGCCAAACCCCAATGGATATAGTTTTTTCTTTTTAAAATGGAAAGCTCATGAGAGATGCAGCAGATTTCAAATTACAAATGCTTTAAACTTGGAAACAAGTCTTGAATGGTCTCTTCACTGTGATTTCACCGTACAGCACGAACAACCCCTTGCATCCTGGTTTTGTTTATTTTTTTTAACACAAATAAATATGTAAACATTAGGTACTAGCTTCATAAACTATGCCAAATTTTGTTTTAGAGAAAATTACACACACTTTGGCATAGACGAATAGGTAATTTTGTAAGATTTAGAATCCTTTGGTTCTATACCTTTTTAAGATGGACACCATCACAGAATGTTGCATTCGTTTGTTTGAAGAAAGGGCATGGGCTATTACTGCAGTGAACACAGTTTGCTGGAGAGGAACAGACTATTACTTCAAATATGACTTAAATGGACCATACTATTAGTGTGCACGTGGGTTGAACTAAATGAAAGTAGGGGTGTTAATCAATACCTGTATTAGATCAGACTCTGCATTACAACTTTTTGCAAACATATTAGTTCACAAAAAGTGTGGCTGGGTTATTTAATGCATCAGCTGATGTAAAACTCATAATTAATCTCTATAAAATGTTGATGTAGAAAAAAGCAGCAAGTGTCTTCTTGGTCTCTTGAAAAAGAGAGTCAGTGGAGGTGGTTGATTTTTTTTATACATCTCCTAAGTGCGGCATTATTTGGCATTTATTGTTTTTCACTGGTTTTATGGTGCCCACCAACCCCCGGTGGATACAGCACAGGTGGATGATTTCAGAAGAAATTTGAGGAAAAGTGCAGTGTGCAGTTCATGTCTCTTCCTGACAATATCTAGCGCTAGTATACTGGATACACTGGACTCTGTTACCAAGCCATAAATGTCTATATTAGGCATACTGTAAGAAGTTTGTACAGTAACAGATGCCCATAGCCATGATTTATTGCCTTGTTGACTTTGCAGAAATGGACAGAATTGTTAAAATGGTGACACCACCCCATAGTCCCCCCAACACTGGAGTATACTTGTAGTAAAGGACAACAAATATCTGTGTCCCCTGTTATGTGGATTTGAAGGGCACATTATAAACTGGGTAAGAATATAGCCCCATCTAGTTCTGGTGGGGTTATTCGAAGAACCAGGCCTTCACCCTATTGCAAAACTCAAGAAAGGGCAGAGGCTCTAGGAGAATGCCCGGTCTCTGCATCTGTTTCTGTTTATGCATGGGATGTGTGCCAGTAGGAGGCTGGTTGACCAAACCTGTATGGGGGGGTTGTGGAAGGCGATGCAACTGTGTAAGTAGATGGGGCCAATGTTATGTAGTATCTTGAAAGAATGAGTAAGGACGAAGGATGAAGTGTAGTGTGGTGTAGGTACCATGTGGGAGCTTTAGGAGAGTCTGGCTGCCATTTTCTAGATACTTTGAAGTCCTATGGTGAGTTGCTTACTGATTGCTGCATAGATGGTGTTCTTGTTGTCTAGTTTGAAGGTGATTATGGCGTATATGACAGTCTTCTGGGTTTTGTTTGAGAGCCATTTAAAGATTGTGTCAGTATCAGTATGTTGTGGGCATGAAAGCAGGATTCAATGATGATGTTGACTAACACAATCATGTCCAGTTTGATGTCAAAGATGATCCCGAGGTACCTGGCATGGACGTGGTTCTAAACTTGAACACCCACTAGGTGATGTGTTCTTGCTGAAAATCACAACTTCTGTCTTGTCGGTGTTTAGCATGAAAAAGTTGATTTCATCCAGCTAGTGACTTTGGTAATGCAGGTTGTGAACGTTTTCCCTCTGTTGTGGGTAATGTGCGAGAGGGACGTTTTGAGTTGCATGTCATCCACGTAAGATAGGATGTTGCTGTTGTGGACATGGAGGACCCTAGGTAGAGGGATCATATAAGCACTGAAGAGGGTAGGGCTGAGGTACAAGCCTTGTGGACCTCTACACAGACATATTTGTGTGTCTCCAATGAGTATGTGGCTAGGCTGACAGCCTATGTTTTGCCTGTCAAGAAAGAGCAAATGTAGCGGAGAACAGGTCCTTGGATGCCAATCTCCTACAGGTGTCAGATAAGGATAGGATGGTAAACTGTGCCAAATGCTGTAGAGAGAGGTCCAGCAGGATGAAAGCCTGCCATGTCTCCTCTGTCCAGGAGCATCTGTATGTCTTCTATGGCGGTAATGAGCACTGTTTCTATGCTGAGGTCCTCTCTGGTAATAAGTAGCATGCATAGGTTCTCATTGTGTTCAGTGCAGAGCAGGTGGCAAATTGTGTAATAAATCAAGCAGTAATAGTGGGTTGTGGCTGTTGTCATTTGGTGAAGAAGCATTGTTCTGTGAGGAATTTCTCAGGTCTTTGGAGCAGGACCTCTGGGTAGACTGAGAGACAGCTTGGCTATGTGAATGCTGTATATACAATGTATATGTAACCAGGCGCAAGCCTCCGTTGCCTAAAGTAAGAACCACTTCATAGGGCAAACAAATGTTTCAATTGCTGGAATAGTTTCTTTGGAGAGGCAGTGCAGCATACCAGCAGCACTTCCCTTCTATAGGAATTGCATCACTGTGTCGTGCCTTTCTAACTCTTGTGCTGTCAAAATAAACCATGGGCTGTCAAATTCAGTATAACTCTGAGCATGATAGGTTACCAATACAAAAGCATTACACAAAGAAAATACACCTCTTTGTGCACAACACGTTCCAATGATTCAATGTTTACATCACATTTTTTCTGTAATTACTACAGACGTTTAAGAAACACCTTTACAAAGAATATAGTTACTCTCCCAGAAGGCGGTGTGAAGAAATGAGAAAAAATGACGCATTTTATCAAGCAAATTTCCCATCCAAGATTTAACACTAATATATTTTAGTGTTTTTCACACTGCATGTTCTGTGGGTCTTAGAAGAGAATTGAAAGTTGGTTGTTATAATGTACACTATTTCTGTTCTTTTCAGAGTGACGTAGACACAGAACAAAGCACCACCTTATTTATGGCTTACTGCAATGATGGAGTTCGATCATGCATTACATATAAAGACTGCTCAATGCGATGTGCTAACAACATCTATGTTTTTTTTTCAAAAGTTTTATATACCGCGAACTTGACCTGAAATCAGGTATCAGAGCGCTTTACATGAGCACCAGTTGCGTTACATGAGGACACATTCATTATTGTAAGGCACAGGAAGATTAAGTGATTTGCCCAGAATCACAGGATGTTGAGCGTCGTTTCCGAGACTCGAACACGGTTGCCCAGATTTGGGGTCGACCGCCCTAGCTCTTAGGCTACATCCTCTTACCATGTTCTGTTTTTGATACTACAGATTCAGGGCACGGCAAATAACATATTATAATATTGGCAATTGAGTGTTATTCAGTCTATTTCATGAGTAATGAACGATGAATCAGGAATCAAGCCTGTCACTTGACAGTCAGACTCCCCAACCAGGTGTGTTAACCCACTAAGCACAGTTTTTTTTAAACCTGCTCATGAGTGCAGCATCCTGATGAGAAGAATGGAAACATACCTTTGGCCAACAATCAGGCAAGAGTGCCTTTCTGGAAATGCAGAAATAAATATTTAATGAGCACATTATCTTGCTAGCAAGTAATTGCTGCGGTTTTGCTAAAAAGGCCCACCATTTTGAAATTACTTTACGAAAACTTGTTTACTGTGTTTGGTACTGAAATCTGTTCAAAATTCTTCTTACTTCATTTCGCTCAACCCCTCATTTAAAGTTCTGAATAAGTAGTCTATGAACGTTGTCAAATACACAAAATGATATTTGTTCTAACAGTATTGGCTTTGTCCAATATGTTTAAAATAAACAGGTTGTCACTATTTTGTTGTATTGGCTCTGAGCATAAGTCTGCTCCCAATTGTTTGAAGTAGTAGCTCCACCTCCATTGCTTGGTGTGTCAACCCCCCCAAAGTTCTGCTCTAGTTGTGCCTCTGACTACAATCATAGTCTGCAACAACCACAAATGTATCCTTTCTCCCACACCTTGTAAAACACTTATGAAGTGTGTCTTACACGTTCAAAATTGCAGCAAATTTGCAAACATGAGGTACTTTCTTAGCCATCTAAATCACGAATTGGGGCCACTTTCATTTTGGTTCCTGGTTCTATTTTCTGTCCCCGACCGACCCTGCCTTGATGTTGTTCACATGTAAAATATTTACTGTGAATGCCCATTACCATTGTCATCTTTTGAGCCTAAAAAGGTCACTGAAACTTCTTTGCAGCTGCTACCACTGGACAACACAGTCTTCAACTGGTCCTCAACCTGTCGCTTCTTCCTTCTTGTATGTGGTGCTCTGGAAATTGGCTTTTTGGCTTGTTTCAGCTGATTAATCATAGTGACATTATAACTTATGAGCTGGTGGCTTTTCTGTCAGATAAACTTTGCTGCACTTGATTGTGATTGATGGCTACAAAACTATCTGTTGTGCACAGCACAATCATTTTATTACATTGGTTAGGATTAGAAGAAGGTGGGAAATTTTCAGAAATTTAGCAATACTGCCTGTGAGACAGACTGAATTAAATGCTTTTGGTGAACTAACAGCAAATTTGATCATCTGCACACATCACCAACTTTTATCTTATTTTAAATGAAATGTATGTTTTTTACTCGAAAAGCAGATTGTTTAGAAGTTGTCACTTTTCAAATTGCCCCCTCCAATGTGAGATCACTCATCACTCCTTGCCTATCATATCTCTTCTGTTAATTGGTGTAAATCAATTAATCCATTGTGTTCACATCAAAATGATATAGTCAAAAAATATTCAAAGGACTTAAATTTTTCTTAGGCATGTGTATACAGCACCATACTGGGAAGGGTGGATAAGGAAAACCGTAAAAGGACATACTACACAGATTTATATTTACCTAGAATGGTGCGAGGATCAACCGCTGGCCAAGGGTTGGAAAGAAAAGGAGCTCCTGGGTGATCAGGAGCCAAAGGATCAGGACAGGTGCATGACAGGTCAGGTAACCTCTTCTAAGTGCAACACCAGCGGCACACCCCTCTCTGCAGCTGCTCTCATTCCCCTTGTAGATAGACAGAGTCTTCTCCCTCAGAAAATCTCCTGATTCTTCTTTCAGAGTGCTCGACCAGCCCTCTAAGCTCCGTGGCATTAGCGATCTCCTACAGCAGACGTTGGGTCAGTGACAGGTCTGTGACAAGTCCGACAATCTAACTAACTGAGCCTACCTTAGTTACACCATTTCCAAAGTATGTACCACCCCTCAATGTTGCAAATTTCGTGTTTTCCCTTCATTCGATTGGTCAGTGGGATGGGGAGAGGTCATCGCACCATACTAATGTGAAGTCATCTTCATTTAGATAATTTGTTCTATGTTCCCGCCCCTAAATTTACTTTCCCATGCTTTTATTCCACTCAGCAACATTCACATTATTTTCTTGTAAAATGTATATACTTTAAGCAAATCTTCTTCCCCTCTCCGGGTCAAGAGGTAAAGTTCCCAAGCGTTTTGGTGGTCAGAAAGTCCTTTGCAGCAGTTCAATGTCGCGGCTCAGAGTTTTTCATGAATCAAGTGCGCATATGTAGGGTTCAGACAAGATGGAGAATCCAATCACCCTCCAGGCCCAAATATGTGCTAATAGTAAAGTCAAAGAAAAACAGATTAGAATACGAAAATAAATGAATGCACTGTATACCACTTACTTCTACTCTAGTCCCATAACTTTATTTTAACTATGGCATTAATAGTTTATTAGAACATGCGAGGTTTAGTTTAAGCAAAAGCATATGCATTAGCATGTGAGGTTGAAAGCAGCCATTTTACGCTTTACTGCGCAGCTGCAAAGAATTCCCACCAAAAGCGAAAGACGTCATACTACGTAGATAAAGTAGACGCATGCGCAGAAGCGTTCCTACGTTTTCAGCAGTCCTTTTTAGACACTCTAATTACTGGTTACTAAAGCACATAAATAAACTTCCTCTATAAAAAGAAAATGTCGTGTGGTACAATTATTAGTCTTCACAAAACATGTTGGTTAATTTGTTACATGTTATTTCAAGAGGATTGAGTCCAAGCAAGTTTCTTTACGAATGAAACCTTGCTCCATCAATCCCCTCTTTGATGGAACTCTATGCCACCACTAATTACTGAACCAGATGCCAACTTTAGCAATTTCCCAATTTTATTTCCTCTATTACTTTGGAATTTCCTTTCTTTTCTCTTTTGAATTCTTTTCATTCTTTTGTAAATATCTCCTTTAATTTCTTCAAGCTGAATTTCATCATATTTTCGTTTCTTTCCTTTTTCATTTACTCCATACCATTTTCTATTTCTGCAGCATTTACACCAAATCATTATCATTAAGACTAATAATGTTATTGCCATTATAGGCATCAGAACTCGACCTACAATGTATCTCCCAACATTAGAAAACCAACTACCTACAGGAGAAAGACTATCATTTAGTCTCTTCCATGCACTATCAACTTTTAGCGGTTTCCATTCTTCTTTCAAATTCGTGATATTCCTGACATATCTCTCAATTTGAACACTTTTTTCAGGAATATAGGTGCAACAGTGTTGTGCCTTCAACATTTTACAGACTCCGCCCTCTTTTGCCAATAATATGTCAAGAGCAAGTCGATTTTGCAAAACCATAGATCTTATTGCAACTGATTCGGTGTTGATCATTAAGAATCCTCCAGCAGTGTCAGTCGATAAACGATCCACTACTGTAGACAATTTACAAATTCTTTGCATATTCAGAATTACTCCCACTGAAGGTATCAATGCACTAAATATATCTCCTACAATGTCTGAAAAACTATCTCTTTTCTTTCGTTGTAGTCCATTATTTTCTTCATTGCTTCCAGTGATTCCTTTTATATGATATACCATTGGGAATGCTATTCCGAAATAGCAACTCCCATAACAGTGATCAGGCAGCTTAAAATATGCCTTAATTCCACGAATATAATAGGCTCCAGGAAATACTGGATCAGTTTCCCCTTTAAGTCCCCAACCCCCAATTATCAGGAAATTGTGCTCACATTCACTGGAACCAATGAATACATTGTTATACTCTGTTTTCAACCTATGGAGACAGATTTGACCCTTCATTTCAAGGTCCAAGGACATAGCAGCATGAGTCTTGCCAGGTGCAATAAAATATTCCCTCTCAGTCCATTTAGGTATCTGAGGTTTCGGTTCAGTGGTCCTTCTATGGAAATCCTGTCTCCTTTTCTCTACTAAATTCTAAAATATATTTTCTTCTTCATACAACCTACATGTTAGATTATCCTTATGTGCTTCAGCTATATCTATTGTTTTCATTGTTGGAAAATATTCACCCATGAATTGTGAATCTCTACTGCTAAGGACAGGGTTCATATTCTTACGCAAAGGAATTGCTGAAAAAATCACATCCATGTTAGAATAATAATATTGTAACTTTCCAGTTCTATAAAATAAACTAGCTAAAACACTACATGAAATACCATAGGTCAATGATGATATGTCACTCCTTCTGCTACTGATGTCGGTAATTTCATAAATGCCTAACAATCACTAACTTCCATGATTTCTACATAATGTACTAACAAGTTAGCGAAAACATTCAAATCTGTCTCATTTCTATTTATACTGTGGTGTAATTCTGTCTCATATGGTGCTTTTAATTCTACTCTATCCAGCTTAATGTTAGCTACCTTTCCATGCTTACTAGTGTCATTCTGTTTATTTGCAGTCATTAGATAGGGAATGGCTATTGTCGGTCCTAACCATACTATGCACACTAAAAATGGACTACATATGCATATTCTACAGTTTCGTTTTGGTTTTCCAGCAGTTCTATTATCAGCCATTTTCTGACTAAGAAGAATGTATTCCCCTCTTTGTAACTTTTGTACAGAATACAAACTATGGGGGTCATTAGGATCTAGGGCGGATCGCCACCGCCCGCATGGTAGTGGCGATCCGCCCGAGATCAGTCCCCGCCCGCCACCCATTTCCCCCGCCATATTGCTATGCCGGGGACGACCACCGCGTTTCTGCCCGGTCAACAAGTTGACCGTGCGGAAAAGAGTTTAATATGGTGGCGGTGCCTAACCGCCAGCCATTTTACTATGCGGGCGGAAACATGCCTTTCCGTGGCGGCATTGCCGCCATGGAAAGGCATGCGGGAATTGCGTGCGGGGGCCCCTTGCGGGCCCCCAGGGACTCTGAGGGGTGGGGGTGCACATGGGGAATCCTATAGTACCCCCATGCATTTCAAAAGACAACATGGCAGGCACCGTGCGGTGCCTGTCACGTAGTGTATTGGAATGCACAACATGCATTTTTAGCATTGCGGTGGCCGCAATGTTAAATATGCGGGATGGGCCCGCCACTGTGGCGGGCACATCCTAATTGCCCCCACGGGACCCCTGCCCTTATGGAGGGCGGTCCCTCTTCACATTGTCCCCCCGCCATCCTAATGAGCCCCTATAACTTTAAATTTCTCAAGTTGGTCTCACTTCTTCATCAATTCGATCAGCACTCAATTCTTCATCACTGTCTCCACTTACTTCCAGATTCTTGAAGTCCTCAAGAATTACATATCTCCATTCAGGACCCCTGAATTCATTATTTAGTCATTGTAATCGCAAGCTTCTCCTTCTTGGCTTTTCAGTAGACTGTCCAGATTGGCTTGTTACCTCATTTACTTGGTCAGGTTCTTCATTTATTTTCTTAAGGCGATATTTCAGTCTTTTGATAATACAAGGCCAAGTATCACCTTTTCTGTGTCTTTTAGCTGGCATTGTGCTTTCAGTTTCTTTAATTGCTCTTTCATTTTCGCTGATTTATGGCACAATTTGATTAATTTCGTCTCTGAATTCCTCTCTATCTGACCTTGTCCAGGGCTTAGTATCTTTGCAGTTTCTGCCTGGATGCGTTCTTCTACACTATTCTGGCCCTGTTCAGGTATTTATTTGCTTTGAATTTGTTTACCTTCTTCTTCCTGAACTTGTTTTTCTTTACCTAACTGGTCCTGCTCAGGTCTTATAATTTCTTTATTGTCTTCTACCTGAACGTTTTCTCTAATACCTATCTTTCCCTCCTCAGACGCACAGGTATTGCTTCTATTTTCTTCAGTCTGAGTACATCTTTCTTTTCTTATTTGGTCCTCCTCAGATTTGATTTTAGTTTTAGTTTCTGTAATTTGAGTGTGTTCTTCTATACCTGTCTCGTCCTCACTATCACTCTGTCTGTCTAAGTAGGTGTTACTTCTTGTTCTTATGATGCTTTCAGGTGCTAGGTTGTTCTTGGTCAACTACTTCAGAATCTATTGCTTGTGATTCTTCAGCTGTGCAACCATCAGCCCTCTCAACCACTTGAGCTTCTTGTGATTCTGTTTCGTCAGGTGTTGGTATATGTTTTGTGTGACTGACATGTATCCAATTAGGCAATCATGTACATTTTATAGCTGTTGGTCTAGCCAATATAACCTGCTGTGGCTTTCCCAACCTTGGTGCTCGGCGCGATTCTCGAGTGTGCTCTTTCACTACTACCCAGTCACCAGGATTCAGCTCATGTGCATGGTTTGGCTGCTTGGCAACAGCGTCTTCCCCAACCTGGGGAGAGATAGAACGGACTTGGTCAGCCAACTCTTTGCAATATTCCAGTACCAAATCATCAGATATATTCAACAGCTTGTATCCTGGTATACGCGCTTGCCTCATTGCCCTTCCCATGAGGTTCTCATGGGGACTCACGCCTGTATTCTTGTCTGGGATTCTTCTGAGTCCCATCAGAACAAGACGTAAAGCATCAGGCCACTCCAGTGGGTTGGATGCACACACCTTTCCCAGTCTTGACTTAATTGTGCCATTTAGTTGTTCTACCACTCCAGAAGCCTCTGGACGGTATGCACAGTGCAATTTATGTTTGAATGCTTCACAAATTAATCAACTTATTTCATTATTAAAATGAGACCCTCGTTCTGACTCAATAGTTACTGGAAAACCAAACCTAGGAATCAGTTCTCTTAATAGGAGTTTGGCCACAGTTAAACTGTTATTTCTTCTGGTTGGGTATGCCTCCACCCACTTGGAAAATAAACAAACAATGACAAGGACACATTTTAATCCTCAACAAACAGGTAACTAAATGAAATCAATCTGATGTCTTATAAATGGCCCCTCTGCTTTCCCAATCCTCCCTGGACAGACTACAGTTTTCTAGCCTGGGTACATTTGTTGACAAATTAATCATCTCTGGCAAAGACTCTCTGCGACATTTCTGAACCTTGCATTAAACCAGTCTTGTCGGAAAAGTCTAATCATTGCATCTCTGCCTGTGTGTGTCTCCATGGTACATTCTAGCCATTGGTACACGCATAGAGTCAGGTAACACAGGTCTCCCATCTAAGTACATTATTACTCCACCATCAGTTCTTCTCTGACAACCTATTTTCTCCCATTCCTCCTTTCCTTTTGTTTCTGCTTCATTTGTAATTCTCTCACTTCTCCCCATGTTCCTATGCCCTCAAGTACCATAAGTTGGCAGCTGATTCCACATGTATCAATTTCCTTGTTTACTGCTATTTTGTATTTAACACATTGTTGAGCAACTTGGTCAGCATAATGATTACCAACTGTCACTTTATCATTTCCAGATTGGTGAGTTGCACACTTGACCATGGCCACTTCTTTTGGTAATTGAATTGCTCCAATTAATTCTTTTACAAAATGTCCATTTGAATAGGGGTTCCTGAAGAAGTCATGAAATCCCTTTGCATCCAGAGCTGGCCAAAGTCATGCACAACCCCGTAACCATACTGACTGTCATTATAAAATGGTTACTCTCCAATTTTTCGCAATTTTGCAAGCTTTGATTAAAGCTACCAATTCGGCTACTTGTGCAGACTTGACTCCTGGTAAACAGGATGCTTTGACTATTCCAGCCAATGTACACACAGTGTAAGCAGCACTCAATCAACCTTCCTCATGAAACATACACAAGCCATCTACAAACAGCTCATGTTCTGCATTCTTTCAAAGTTCTTCCTGTATGTTGGAACTTGGTTTGGTACTTAGTTCAGTAACATCAAGGCATTCATGTTCAACCTCATCTTTTACTTTCTCAAAAGGTGAATCAGGCAACCAGAGTTGCTGGGTTCAAGGCAGTACATCTGAATATCGTTACATTTTCTGCACCGAGTATAACTCGCTCATATTTAGTCAGCCGACTAGGAGTAAGATATTGAGTGCAAGTGTGCGTCATGAAAATCACAACTGTGTGTGGGACATACACTGTCACAGGGTGGCCCATTACAATGGATTCACTTTATTCCAGACTCAGGAATTTATCAGCTACCAGATTTTAAGCACCCTGGCAACGCAGATGCCACTGGGTCCAAAGTGGCAGAGAAATATGCCACAGGTCGTCTCACTACGCCATGGGTCTGTGTAAGTACTGAGAGAGCACAATTGTCTCTTGCATCACAGAATAATGCGAACTCTGTGAAATAATCAGGCATACCTAATGCAGGTGCTTCACACAAACAGTTTTGCAATTTTACCAAGGCTGTCATGCTCTCATCATCCCATGCGACTGGATCTCTTACTCTTTTCTTTGTCAATTGTATCAATGGTTTAGCTAGCACTGCAAATTTCACAATCCACTGCCTGCAATATCCTACAACTCCGAGAAACATCCTGATTTCTTTCTGAGTCTTAGGTAATTTCATATTTCTGATCATTTTGATTCTTTCCGAAGTCACTCTTCTGACCCCTCAACGAATTGCACCAAGACGGACTGTCTGGGCAACAACATAGATTCAAGACATTTTTTCAAAATGTGATTAAAGATTGATGGACTTTCGGTGTACTCTTGTGGAACACGATTCCAAACGTAAACATGCTGATCAAATTTGAACGAAAATAAAAACTGGCTGTCTGGATGCAATGGAATAGAGAAAATAGATCATAAACCATCCCGCACTCCATGGTATCTGATATAGGATCACTGCTGGTATCGGTACTATTGGCCAACATGGCACAACAATTTTATAAATTTTGCGTAAATTTTGGACCACCCTATATATTCCATTTGGTTTCTTTATGCCAATTATAGGTGATTTACAGGGACTTTTAATATGCCTTGCTCAACTAAAAGTTTGATTTCTGCTGCAACACCTGCTTTTATTTCTGGACTCATTTTGTATTGTCGGGTATTTGGATAGACTGCAACTTCTTTAACAGTTACTTTTACTGGGTCGACATTAGCCATCAATCCCACTTCTTCTCCAGTGAAATCCCACACATCAGGGTTTACTGTATTTTGGACCTCCTCTGGTAGCTCATCTGGTGTCATCTTTTAAACCGCAGTTCCTTGTCTAGCTAACGTGATCTTGTACACTCAGTCTTCATCAGGGGTCTGAATTGCAACACCATCCAGTGTGCAATATATTGTGCAATTCATTTTGCACAATAAATCCCTTCATAACAAGTTCACAGGACTGGAGTCGCAAAAAACAAACTCATGCATTTCTTTGAATTTGCCAAAACATACCTCCATTGGTTTGGTAATTGGGGTCCTAATCTGTTTATTAGAAACACCCACTACTTGGATCGCTTCTCCTGAGAGGGGTAGGTTTGGAACGTCTGCTATTTTCACAGTAGAATGGGTAACACCAGTGTCTAACAAGAAGGTGACATAATTTCCCTCAACCTTACCTTCAATGTATGGACCTGACTGATCTACCTGCAAGGATGGGCCAAGTACGCATTCCTCTTCCCCCCTCCCAGGCACCATCATAAAGTCTCTTTGTCAAAAAATGTGTCCTGCAAAAGAAACTATGGTGTTACCAACTTTTTCTTACCACTTTCCTCCCGGAATCCAGTGTCTACACTGTACTTGGCTTGACTCACAAAATCTGGCATTGGGGCAGGTGGCAATTGACTCTGTCTTACCTGTTGCGGTTGCCTCATTAACACCTCATTCTGCGTCTTCTGTGGATTTAAATTTTGAGTTTGGACATTTTTATTCTGTACAAGTTTACACTCCTTTTTCAAATACCCCAATTTTCCACACCCATGACTGGGAAACTTTTTCTTTGCCTCTTCTTTACTCATTCGCTCTCTGGGTTTGCCCGCACTACCTTCACCGTGTCCCTCACCTTTCCCTTGATAATTTGCCTGATTACTTAGCTGAAGATCTTGTTGCTTGTTATATGGCCCCCATTACTTTTTTTTCTAATTTCTTTTGTCTATTATTAATTTCATCTCCACAGTATTTTGCATACTTGAGGATCTCGTCGATAGGTTTTGCCTGCCAACACAGCTTATGCTCTTTAATCATTTGGGATATATCTGTCCTTAATCCAGTCACAAAACGACATACAAAATGTGTCATGTCTTTATGATCAATATTTTCTAACCCAATGTACTGTTTGAATACCTGTAAAAGGCGCTCATAATATGCATGTACAGATTCATCTTTTCTTGGGTTGTTCTGTCTAATTTTATCCAATCTGCCCGGTTTTCCCTTCTGTTCCCCTTGCTGCCCCATGCGGCTCTGCCTGTTCTGCCTTCTGTTCTTAGCTGCCCCTGTATTTATGTATTCTGTATTTTGCCTATGTGCCAGTCGTTTTTCCAGTATTTCTGTGCCCTTTTTTGCCTTCCGTGCCACTCATTTTTTGCCCCTTTTTGCCTTCTGTTCAACTCGTTTTTTGATCCTGTCTGCTTTCTGTGCCACTCGTTTTTCCCTCGTTTTTTGTGCCCTTCTGCCTTCTGTTCAACTCTTTTTTTGTGCCCTTCTGCCCTCTGTGCCACTTGTTTTTCCCTCGTTTTTTGTGCCCTTCTGCTTTCTGTTCCACTCATTTTTTGTGCCCTTCTGCCCTCTGTTCCACTCGTTTTTCCCTCATTTTTTGTGCCCTCCTGCCTTCTGTTTCACTCATTTTTTGTGCCCTCCCGCCCTCTGTTCCACTCGTTTTTTTGTGCCCCTCTGCCCTCTGTGCCACTCGTTTTTCTCTTGTTTCTGTGTCCCTTTTTCCTTCTCTTACCTTTGGTGTCCCTCACCGCCATCACTGCTGCGTCCCCTGCTGCCCTGCCCCCCTGACTGCCCACTGCCCATTCGCTGCCCCCGCCTCCCGCCTTCCAGATGCACCTCCCTCCCACTTCCCATATATGCCAGCCGCTGCGTGGCCACACCGCTGGTGCACCTAAGGCGCGCCTAAGGCAAACCCGTCTGCGCCTATCTGTGACCTTCTTCACCTGGACCATGCCCAGCGCCAGAACCCCTGGCCCCCGCACCTGCCACGATGAACACCACCACTATGGCACCAGCACTCTGCACGCTCTCAACTCCGGATGGAGCGACACCTGCTTCAAGGCCACCTCGAAACGCACACAAAGCCCCTTCACCTGCCGGAACTGCAGCTACACCAGCCTCAGACTCGATGAACCACCCACCAAGAAAGACCCTAACCACCTCCGATGCATACTACTGAACACCTGCTCTGCACGCAATTATGCCGTCAAGCTCTGGGACCTGCTCGACACAACATCTCCGGACGTCCCCTGCCTGAGAGAGACTTGGTTTAAAGACTCCTCCGCACCCGAAATTGCCGTAGCCATCCCAGATGGCTACAAGATCACCCACAGAGACCGCACCAACGGAGTTGGAGGAGGAATCACCATCATCCACAAGAACAGCATCAGGGTATCGACTAGCACCGGCAACACGCTCAGCACCGTCGTACAAATGCATTTCCAGGTCCACACAACCACTAACTCCACCTTCAGAGGCACCCTCGTCTACCGACCCCCCGGAACCCGCCCCCAGTTCAGCGACTCCATCGCCGACTGGATCAGCACGCACGCCCTGACCTCCACCGACTACATCCTCCTTGGAGAACTGAACTTCCACCTTGAGAACAACAATGACAACAAATCTACAACCCTTATCGACAACCTCGCCAACTTGGTCTGAAGCAACTTGTCACAACACCTGCGCGTCTCCATCAGCCACACCTCCGAACTCCTCTGGACCAACCACCGCTGCATCCACTTTGCCTTCCAGAAACCCATCACACACTACCGCACCCAACAGATCCCCCGCTGCTGCTGGAGCAAAATCACAGAAGACCAACTACACGCAAACATCGCTCTCAGCCCACCCACCGAACCCTCCAACACCGATGACGCTGCCCACAGCCTCAGGCGCTGGATCGAGGACTGCACCAACAACCTCACCCCACTGAAGAATCCCCCCCACAGAGACACCAGCAAGAGGGCCAGCTGGTTCACCCCAGAACTCTTAGCCTCTAAGCAAACCTGCCGGAAACTAGAGAAGAAATAGCACAGTGAACAAACTCCGGACAGCCACGCAGCACATAAGGACGCCATCCGCAACCACCACAACCTCATCAGGGTGGCCAAGAGGACCTCCTTCAAAGAGCTCCTCGACAACAACACACAAAATAGCAAGGAGATCTTCAACATCGTGAAGGAACTCTCCAACCCCAACTCCAACATCAACGACATCCCGCTGTCACAAGCCCTGTGTGACTCCCTCGCCACCTTCTTCCAATGCAAAATAGTAGACATCCACGACATCTTCAACACCCAGACAGGAGCCCCAACAGACAGCAACACAACAAACCCTCCGCACACCATGGACCACAACACCCTGCTAGCCTGGGCCAGCATGAGCATCAATGACACCATCAAGACCATGTGCACAATCCACTCCAGCTCTCCGTCAGATGCATTCCTGGACCACGTCTTCAACAGAGCAAGCAGCTCCATCACACCACACCTGCGCAACGTCATCAATCTCTCCCTTGAGACCGCTACCTTCCCAGAGATCTGGAAACACGCCGAGATCAACGACCTACTTAAAAAACCTAAGGCAGACCCAAGAGACCTCAAGAACTACTGGCCCATCTCTCTGCTCCCCTTCCCGGCCAAGATCATTGAGAAAACCATCAACAGACAGCTAACCCGATACCTTGAAGAAAACAGAATCCTGTACACTTCCTAGTCAGGGTTCTGCAGCAACCACAACACTGAGACTGCCCTCTTTGCCACCACTGAAGACATCAGGACCCTGCTGGACAATGGTGAGGCCGCAGCACTCATCCTCCTAGACCTCTCTGCTCCTTCGACACCGTCTGCCACCGCACACTATGCAGACGCCTCCAGGCCACAGGGATCCGAGACAAGGCTCTGGATTGGACCACCTCCTTCCTTTGCGGCAGAACCCAGAGCATCCACCTCCCCCCTTTCCATTCCAAAGCCTCCGAGATCATCTGTGTCATACCCCAGGGATACTCCCTCAGCCCGACGCTGTTCAACATTTACATGGCCCCGCTTGCATACGTAGCCCGACAGCACGACCTCAACATAATCTCCTACGCCAACGACACTCAGCTGATCCTCTCCGTCACCAAGGACCCCATCACCGCCAAAGCCAACCTCCACGAAGGAATGAAGGCCGTCGCCGACTGGATGAAGACCAGCCGTCTGAAGCTGAACTCGGACAAGACGGAGGTCCTCAACCTCGGCTTCAAGCCCTAGGCCTGGGACGACTCCTGGTGGCCCATGGCACTAGGGGCAGCCGCGACACCCACCGACCACGCACGCAACCTGGAAATCATCCTCGACTCAATGCTCTCAATGACCAAGCAAGTCAACTCTGTCTCCTCCTCCTGTTTCAACATCTTCTGCATGCTCCGCAAGATCTACAGATGGATCCCGACAGATACAAGAAAGACAGTCACTCAGGTCCTCGTCTGCAGCAGACTCGACTACGGAAACACCCTCTACGCAGGAGCCCCAACCAAGCTCATCAAACGACTACAACGCATCCAAAATGCCTCAGCACGACTGATCCTCGACGTACCATGCCACGGCCACATCACCCCCCACCAGAGAAACCTGCATTGGCTCCCCGTCAACAAAAGGATATCCTTCAAGGTCCTCACCCACGCACTCAAGGCACTCCACAAGACCGGCACAGCCTACCTCAACAGACGGCTCTCCTTCTACATCCAAAATTCTCTATTTCTCCTGTCCATCTTTCTATTACTTCATCACTATCCAACTTGTACCCTACTGTTACACCCCCAGGAGTAAGAATAGTAATTGTTACCCCCAGCACTATCCAACACTTACCCTACTGATACACCTCCCAGGAGTAAGAATAGTAATTTATACCCCTACACTATCCAACGCTTACCTTACTGTTACACCCCCCTGGAGTAAGAATAGTAATTCATACCCCCTGCACTATCCAACTCTTACCCTACTGTTACACCCCCCTGGAGTAAGAATAGTAATGTATACCACTTACACTATCCAACTCTTACCCTACTGTTACACCCACCTGAAGTATAAATAGTAATTTCTATCCCCTACACTATCCAACTCTTACCCTACTGTTACACCCCTCAGGAGTAAGAATATTAATTTGTATCCCCTACACTATCCAACACTTACCCTATGGTTATACCCCCCAGGAGTAAGAATAGTAATTTTTACCCCCTACACTATCCAACACTTCCCCTACTGTTACACCCCCCAGGAGTAAGAATAGTAATTTACTCCCCCTACACTGCCCAACTCTTACCTTACTGTTACACCCCCCAGTAGTAAGAATAGTAATTTATATCCCCTGCACTATACAACTCTTACCCTACTGTTACACCCCCCTGGAGTAAGAATAGTAATTTATACCCCCTACACTATACAACTCTTACCCTACTGTTACACCCCCCTGGAGTAAGAATAGTAATTTATACCCAGTACACTATCCAACACTTACTCTACTGTTACACCCCCCTGGAGTAAGAATAGTAATTTATACCCCCTACACTATCCAACACTTACTCTACTGTTACACCCCCCTGGAGTAAGAATAGTAATTTATACCGCCTACACTATCCAACTCTTACCCTACTGTTACACCCACCTGGAGTATGAATAGTATGTTTTACCCCCTACGCTATCCAACTCTTACTCTACTGTTACACCCCCCAGGAGTAAGAACATACATTTGTATCCCCTACACTATCCAACATTTACCCTACAGTTACACCCCCCCAGGAGTAAGAATAGTAATTTATACCCCCTACACTATACAACACTTACCCTACTGTTACAACCCCCTGGAGTAAGAATAGTAATTTATACCCCCTACACTATACAACACTTACCCTACTTTTACACCCCCAGGAGTAAGAAAAGTAATTTATACCTGCTACACTATCAAACTCTTACACGACTGTTACACCCCCCTTGAATAAGATTAGTAATTTACACCCCTACACTATCCAACTCTTACCCTACTGTTACACCCCCCTGGAGTATGAATAGTCATTTTTACCTCCTACACTATCCAACTCTTACCCTACTGTTACACCCCCCAGGAGTAAGAATAGTAATTTTACCCCCTACACTATCCAACTCTTACCCTACTTTTACACCCCCAGGAGTAAGAATAGTAATTTTTACCCCCAGCACTATCCAACACTTACCCTACTGTTACACCCCCCTGGAGTATGAATAGTAATTTTTACCTCCATCACTATCCAACTTGTACCATACTGTTACACCCCCAGGAGTAAGAATAGTAATTGTTACCCCCAGCACTATCCAACTCTTACCCTACTGTTACACCCCCCTGGAGTAAGAATAGTAATGTATACCCCCTACACTATCGAACTCTTACCTTACTGTTACACCCCCCTGGAGTAAGAATAGTAATTCATACCCCCTACACTATCCAACTCTTTCCCTACTGTTACACCCCCCTGGAGTAAGAATAGTAATGTATACCCCCTACACTATCCAACTCTTACCCTACTGTTACACCCACCTGGAGTATAAATAGTAATTTCTATCCCCTACACTATCCAACTCTTACCCTACTGTTACACCCCTCAGGAGTAAGAATATTAATTTTTATCCCCTACACTATCCAACACTTACCCTATGGTTATACCCCCCAGGAGTAAGAATAGTAATTTTTAGCCCCTACACTATCCAACACTTCCCCTACTGTTATACCCCCCAGGAGTAAGAATAGTAATTTACTCCCCCTACACTGTCCAACTCTTACCTTACTGTTACACCCCCAGTAGTAAGAATAGTAATTTATATCCCCTGCACTATACAACACTTACCCTACTGTTACACCCCCCTGGAGTAAGAATAGTAATTTATACCCCCTACACTATACAACTCTTACCCTACTGTTACACCCCCCTGGAGTAAGAATAGTAATTTATACCCAGTACACTATCCAACACTTACTCTACTGTTACACCCCCCTGGAGTTAGAATAGTAATTTATACCCCCTACACTATCCAACACTTACTCTACTGTTACACCCCCCTGGAGTAAGAATAGTGATTTATACCCCCTACACTATCCAACTCTTACCCTACTGTTACACCCACCTGGAGTATGAATAGTATGTTTTACCCCCTACGCTATCCAACTCTTACTCTACTGTTACACCCCCCAGGAGTAAGAACATACATTTGTATCCCCTACACTACCCAACACTTACCCTACAGTTACACCCCCCCGGATTAAGAATAGTAATTTATACCCCTACACTATACAACACTTACCCTACTGTTACAACCCCCTGGAGTAAGAATAGTAATTTATACCCCCTACACTATACAACACTTACCCTACTATTACAACCCCCAGGAGTAAGAATAGTAATTTGTACCCCCTACACTATCCAACTCTTACCCTACTGTTATACTCCCCAGGAATAAGAATAGTAATTTGTACCCCCTACACTATCCAACTCTTACCCTACTGTTACACCCCCCTGGAGTATGAATAGTCATTTTTACCTCCTACACTATCCAACTCTTACCCTACTGTTACACCCCCCAGGAGTAAGAATAGTAATTTGTACCCTCTACACTATCCAACTCTTACCCTACTGTTACACCCCCCTGAAGTAAGAATAGTAATTTATACCCCCTACACTATCCAACTCTTACCCTACTGTTACACCCCCCTGGAGTGAGAATATTAATTTGTATCCCCTACACTATCCAACACTTTCCCTATGGTTACACCCCCCAGGAGTAAGAATAGTAAGTTATACCCCCCTACACTATCCAACTTATACCCTGCTGTTACACCCCCAGAAGTATGAATAGTAATATTTACCCCCTACACTATCCAACACTTCCCCTACTGTTACACCCCCTAGGAGTAAGAATAGTAATTTACTCCCCCTATACTGTCCAACTCTTACCTTACTGTTACACCCCCAGTAGTAAGAATAGTAATTTATACCCCCTACACTATACAACTCTTACCATACTGTTACACCCCCCTGGAGTAAGAATAGTAATATATACCCCCTACACTATCCAACTCTTACTCTACTGTTACACCCCCCTGGAGTAAGAATAGTAATTTATACCCCCTACACTATCGAACTCTTACCCTACTGTTAAACCCACCTGGAGTATGAATAGTAAGTTTTACCCCCTACACTATCCAACTCTTACTCTACTGTTACACCCCCCAGGAGTAAGAACATAAATTTGTATCCCCTACACTATCCAACACTTACTCTACTGTTACACCCCCCCGGAGTAAGAATAGTAATTTATACCCCCTATACTATACAACACTTACCCTACTGTTACATCCCCCAGGAGTAAGAATAGTAATTTTTACCCCTACACTATCCAACGCTTACTCTACTTTTACACCCCCAGGAGTAAGAAAAATAATGTATACCCGCTACACTATCCAACTCTTACACAACTGTTACACCCCCCTTGAATAAGAATAGTAATTTTTACCCCTACACTATCCAACTCTTACTCTACTTTTACACCCCCAGGAGTAAGAAAAGTAATTTATACCCGCTACACTATCCAACACTTACACAACTGTTACACCCCCCTTGAATAAGAAAAGTAATTTATACCCCTACACTATCCAAATCTAACCCTACTGTTACCCCCTGGAGTATGAATAGTAAGTTTTACCTCTTACACTATCCAACTTTAACCCTACTTTTACACCCCCCAGGAGTAAGAATAGTAATTTTTACCCCCGACACTATCCAACACTTTCCCTACTGTTACACCGCCCTGGAGTAAGAATAGTAATTTATACCCCCTACACTATCCAAATCTTACCCTACTGTTACATCCCCCTGGAATAAGAATAGTAATTTATATCCCTACACTATCCAATTCTTACCCTACTGTTACATCCCCCTGGAGTAAGAATAGTAATTTATACCCCCTACACTATCCAACTCTTACCCTACTGTTACACCCCCCTGGAGTATGAATAGTAATTTTTACCCCCTACACTATCCAACTCTTACCCTACTGTTACACCCCCCAGGAGTAAGCATATTAATTTGTATGCCCTACACTATCCAACACTTACCCTACGGTTACAAACCCCAGGAGTAAGAATAGTAATTTATACCCCCTACACTATCCAACTAGCACCCTACTGTTACACCCCCCAGGAGTAAGAATAGTAATTTTTACCCCTACACTATCCAACACTTCCCCTACTGTTACACCCACCTGGAGTATGAATAGTATGTTTTACCCCCTACGCTATCCAACTCTTACTCTACTGTTACACCCCCCAGGAGTAAGAACATACATTTGTATCCCCTACACTACCCAACACTTACCCTACAGTTACACCCCCCGGAGTAAGAATTGTAATTTATACCCCTACACTCTACAACACTTACCCTACTGTTACAGCCCCCTGGAGTAAGAATAGTAATTTATACCCCCTACACTATACAACACTTACCCTACTATTACAACCCCCAGGAGTAAGAATAGTAATTTGTACCCCCTACACTATCCAACTCTTACCCTACTGTTATACTCCCCAGGAATAAGAATAGTAATTTGTACCCCCTACACTATCCAACTCTTACCCTACTTTTACACCCCCAGGAGTAAGAAAAGTAATTTATACCTGCTACACTATCCAACTCTTACACGACTGTTACACCCCCCTTGAATAAGATTAGTAATTTAAACCCCTACACTATCCAACTCTTACCCTACTGTTACACCCCCCTGGAGTATGAATAGTCATTTTTACCTCCTACACTATCCAACTCTTACCCTACTGTTACACCCCCCAGGAGTAAGAATAGTAATATTACCCCCTACACTATCCAACTCTTACCCTACTTTTACACCCCCAGGAGTAAGAATAGTAATTTTTACCCCCAGCACTATCCAACACTTACCCTACTGTTACACCCCCCTGGAGTATGAATAGTAATTTTTACCTCCATCACTATCCAACTTGTACCATACTGTTACACCCCCAGGAGTAAGAATAGTAATTGTTACCCCCAGCACTATCCAACACTTACCCTACTGATACACCTCCCAGGAGTAAGAATAGTAATTTATACCCCTACACTATCCAACTCTTAACTTACTGTTACACCCCCTGGAGTAAGAATAGTAATTCATACCCCCTACACTATCCAACTCTAACCCTACTGTTACACCCCCCTGGAGTAAGAATAGTAATGTATACCCCCTACACTATCCAACTCTTACCCTACTGTTACACCCACCTGGAGTATAAATAGTAATTTCTATCCCCTACACTATCCAACTCTTACCCTACTGTTACACCCCTCAGGAGTAAGAATATTAATTTTTATCCCCTACACTATCCAACACTTACCCTATGGTTATACCCACCAGGAGTAAGAATAGTAATTTTTACCCCCTACACTATCCAACACTTCCCCTACTGTTACACCCCCCAGGAGTAAGAATAGTAATTTACTCCCCCTACACTGTCCAACTCTTACCTTACTGTTACACCCCCCAGTAGTAAGAATAGTAATTTATATCCCCTGCACTATACAACACTTACCCTACTGTTACACCCCCCTGGAGTAAGAATAGTAATTTATACCCCCTACACTATACAACTCTTACCCTACTGTTACACCCCCCTGGAGTAAGAATAGTAATTTATACCCAGTACACTATCCAACACTTACTCTACTGTTACACCCCCCTGGAGTAAGAATAGTAATTTATACCCCCTACACTATCCAACACTTACTCTACTGTTACACCCCCCTGGAGTAAGAATAGTAATTTATACCCCCTACACTATCCAACTCTTACCCTACTGTTACACCCACCTGGAGTATGAATAGTATGTTTTACCCCCTACGCTATCCAACTCTTACTCTACTGTTACACCCCCCAGGAGTAAGAACATACATTTGTATCCCCTACACTACCCAACACTTACCCTACAGTTACACCCCCCCGGAGTAAGATTAGTAATTTATACCCCTACACTATACAACACTTACCCTACTGTTACAACCCCCTGGAGTAAGAATAGTAATTTATACCCCCTACACTATACAACACTTACCCTACTATTACAACCCCCAGGAGTAAGAATAGTAATTTGTACCCCCTACACTATCCAACTCTTACCCTACTGTTATACTCACCAGGAATAAGAATAGTAATTTGTACCCCCTACACTATCCAACTCTTACCCTACTGTTACACCCCCCTGGAGTATGAATAGTCATTTTTACCTCCTACACTATCCAACTCTTACCCTACTGTTACATCCCCCAGGAGTAAGAATAGTAATTTACTGCCCCTACACTATCCAACTCTTACCTTACTGTTACACCCCCCAGTAGTAAGAATAATAAGAATCTGGCTTTGCTGGCGGTGCCAAACTCTCATGGAAGATTTGGATGGTAAAATAGGAAGATACAGAAATGTCAAGATTGGGCCATACCTCTGTGAAACCTGCAGAGCTGGGGAAGAGCCAGTAACCTGAAAGGTGAGACAATCTGAACACTTTTAAGGGACCCTGGGATAACCAAGGGAGTTTGCAAAGTCCAACAGGGCAAGGCAAGTCAGTGTGTTTGAAGGTGCATATGCAAGCAGTAGACATAACTTTCTAACAACGAAATAAACATTCTGGACAATATAAAACATAAATAAACATATAAAAGTGCATACAAATACAAAAAAAAATTAGACCATTCATGCACACACGGGTAAAACCTCAGAAAAAGCTGTGTTAGAACCTTACCACGAATACAACTGCAGGCATCTTATGAGCCAATACAGACAAGGCTCTGGATTGGACCACCTCCTTCCTTTGCGGCAGAACCCAGAGCATCCACCTCCCCCCTTTCCATTCCAAAGCGTCCGAGATCATCTGTGTCATACCCTTGGGATCCTCCCTCAGCCCGACGCTGTTTAACATTTACATGGCCCCGCTTGCATACGTAGCCCGACAGCACGACCTCAACATAATCTCCTACGCCAACGACACTCAGCTGATCTTCTCCGTCACCAAGGACCCCATCACCGCCAAAGCCAACCTCCACGAAGGAATGAAGGCCGTCGCCGACTGGATGAAGACCAGCCGTCTGAAGCTGAACTCGGACAAGACGGAGGTCCTCAACTTCGGCTTCAACCCCTAGGCCTGGGACGACTCCTGGTGGCCCATGGCACTAGGGGCAGCCGCGACACCCACCGACCACGCACGCAACCTGGAAATCATCCTCGACTCAAAGCTCTCAATGACCAAGCAAGTCAACTCTGTTTCCTCCTCCTGTTTCTACATCTTCTGCATGCTCCGCAAGATCTACAGATGGAACCCGACAGATACAAGAAAGACCGTCACTCAGGCCCTCGTCTGCAGCAGACTCGACTACGGAAACACCCTCTACGCAGGAGCCCCAAACAAGCTTATCAAACGACTACAAAGCATCCAAAATGCCTCAGCACGACTGATCCTCGACATACCATGCCACGGCCACATCACCCCCCACCTGAGAAACCTGCATTGGCTCCCCGTCAACAAAAGGATATCCTTCAAGCTCCTCACCCACGCACTCAAGGCACTCCACAAGACCGGCACAGCCTACCTCAACAGACGGCTCTCCTTCTACATCCAAAATTCTCTATTTCTCCTGTCCATCTTTCTATTACTTCTGAGGTTACTAAAGTAGCACTTTTCGTTCCGGTGGAAGTTTCAATCTGTACTTCTCTAGAGCATCGGGGGGTAACTTTCCTGAATGAATCATTGACTCTCTTATGGGCAGATCTATTAAAGAAATTATGGACTCACACTCACTTGCTTGGTCATCAACTATTATATTTTCCTTTATGGGTAACGTGATAGTAGTAATTAGAATAGGAAACAACCATTACAACGCAACTTTTACAATGCACCACCATTACAACGCAACTTTTACAATGCAAGAGGTATTACAACGCATGCTATTACAACACATGCCATTACAACGCAGATGTTGTTACAACGCATGCCTTTCCAACGTAAGTATTGGTAAGTATTTTTTTTTAAATTAAATTAATTTAATACCCCACCTGTATTTATACCTCTACACTATCCAACTCTTACCCTACTGTTACACCCCCCCAGGAGTAAGAATAGTAATTTGTACCCCCTACACTATCCAACTCTTACCCTACTGTTACACCTAACAGGAGTAAGAATAGTAATTTTACCCCCTACACTATCCAACTCTTACCCTACTTTTACACCCCCAGGAGTAAGAATAGTAATTTTTACCCCCAGCACTATCCAACACTTACCCTACTGATACACCTCCCAGGAGTAAGAATAGTAATTTATACCCCTACATTATCCAACTCTTACCTTACTGTTACACCCCCCTGGAGTAAGAATAGTAATTCATACCCCCTACACCATCCAAATCTTACCCTACTGTTACACCCCCCTGGAGTAAGAATAGTAATGTATACCCCCTACACTATCGAACTCTTACCCTACTGTTACACCCACCTGGAGTATAAATAGTAATTTCTACCCCCTACACTATCCAACTCTTACCCTACTGTTACACCCCTCAGGAGTAAGAATATTAATTTTTATCCCCTACACTATCCAACACTTACCCTATGGTTATACCCCCAGGAGTAAGAATAGTAATTTTTACCCGTACACTATCCAACACTTCCCCTACTGTTACACCCCCCAGGAGTAAGAATAGTAATTTACTCCCCCTACACTGTCCAACTCTTACCTTACTGTTACACCCCCCAGTTGTAAGAATAGTAATTTATATCCCATGCACTATACAACTCTTACCCTACTGTTACACCCCCCTGGAGTAAGAATAGTAATTTATACCCCCTACACTATACAACTCTTACCCTACTGTTACACCCCCTGGAGTAAGAATAGTAATTTATACCCAGTACACTATCCAACACTTACTCTACTGTTACACCCCCCTGGAGTAAGAATAGTAATTTATACCCCCTACACTATCCAACACTTACTCTACTGTTACACCCCCCTGGAGTAAGAATAGTAATTTATACCCCCTACACTATCCAACTCTTACCCTACTGTTACACCCACCTGGAGTATGACTAGTATGTTTTACCCGCTACGCTATCCAACTCTTACTCTACTGTTACACCCCCCAGGAGTAAGAACATACATTTGTATCCCCTACACTATCCAACACTTACCCTACAGTTACACCCCCCAGGAGTAAGAATAGTAATTTATACCCCCTACACTATACAACACTTACCCTACTGTTACAACCACCTGGAGTAAGAATAGTAATTTATACCCCCTACACTATACAACACTTACCCTACTATTACAACCCCCAGGAGTAAGAATAGTAATTTATACCCCCTACACTATCAAACTCTTACCCTACGGTTACACCCCCAGGAGTAAGAATAGTAATTTGTACCCCCTACACTATCCAACTCTTACCCTACTGTTATACTCCCCAGGAATAAGAATAGTAATTTGTACCCCCTACACTATCCAACTCTTACCCTACTTTTACACCCCCAAGAGTAAGAAAAGTAATTTATACCTGCTACACTATCCAACTCTTACACGACTGTTACACCCCCCTTGAATAAGATTAGTAATTTATACCCCTACACTATCCAACTCTTACCCTCCTGTTACACCCCCCTGGAGTATGAATAGTCATTTTTACCTCCTACACTATCCAACTCTTACCCTACTGTTACACCCCCCAGGAGTAAGAATAGTAATTTGTACCCTCTACACTATCCAACTCTTACCCTACTGTTACACCCCCCTGGAGTAAGAATAGTAATTTATACCCCCTACACTATCCAACTCTTACCCCACTGTTACACCCCCCTGGAGTGAGAATATTAATTTGTATCCCCTACACTATCCAACACTTTCCCTATGGTTACACCCCCCAGGATTAAGAATAGTAACTTATACCCCCCTACACTATCCAACTTATACCCTGCTGTTACACCCCCTAGAAGTATGAATAGTAATATTTACCCCCTACACTATCCAACACTTCCCCTACTGTTACACCCCCTAGGAGTAAGAATATTAATTTACTCCCCCTACACTGTCCAACTCTTACCTTACTGTTCCACTCCCAGTAGTAAGAATAGTAATTTATACCCCCTACACTATACAACTCTTACACTACTGTTACACCCCCCTGGAGTAAGAATAGTAATGTATACCCCCTACACTATCCAACTCTTACTCTACTGTTACACCCCCCTGGAGTAAGAATAGTAATTTATACCCCCTACACTATCCAACTCTTACCCTACTGTTAAACCCACCTGGAGTATGAATAGTAAGTTTTACCCCCTACACTCTCCAACTCTTACTCTACTGTTACACCCCCCAGGAGTAAGAACATAAATTTGTATCCCCTACACTATCCAACACTTACCCTACGGTTACACCCCCCGGAGTAAGAATAGTAATTTATACCCCCTACACTATGCAACACTTACCCTACTGTTACAACCCCCTGGACTAAGAATAGTAATTTATACCCCCTATACTATACAACACTTACCCTACTGTTACACGCCCCAGGAGTAAGAATAGTAATTTTTACCCCTACACTATCCAACACTTTCCCTATGGTTACACCCCCCAGGATTAAGAATAGTAACTTATACCCCCCTACACTATCCAACTTATACCCTGCTGTTACACCCCCTAGAAGTATGAATAGTAATATTTACCCCCTACACTATCCAACACTTCCCCTACTGTTACACCCCCTAGGAGTAAGAATATTAATTTACTCCCCCTACACTGTCCAACTCTTACCTTACTGTTCCACTCCCAGTAGTAAGAATAGTAATGTATACCCCCTACACTATACAACTCTTACACTACTGTTACACCCCCCTGGAGTAAGAATAGTAATGTATACCCCCTACACTATCCAACTCTTACTCTACTGTTACACCTCCCTGGAGTAAGAATAGTAATTTATACCCCCTACACTATCCAACTCTTACCCTACTGTTAAACCCACCTGGAGTATGAATAGTAAGTTTTACCCCCTACACTCTCCAACTCTTACTCTACTGTTACACCCCCCAGGAGTAAGAACATAAATTTGTATCCCCTACACTATCCAACACTTACCCTACGGTTACACCCCCCCGGAGTAAGAATAGTAATTTATACCCCCTACACTATACAACACTTACCCTACTGTTACAACCCCCTGGACTAAGAATAGTAATTTATACCCCCTATACTATACAACACTTACCCTACTGTTACACGCCCCAGGAGTAAGAATAGTAATTTTTACCCCTACACTATCCAACTCTTACTCTACTTTTACACCCCCAGGAGTAAGAAAAATAATTTATACCCGCTACACTATCCAACTCTTACACAACTGTTACACCCCCCCTTGAATAAGAATAGTAATTTTTACCCCTACACTATCCAACTCTTACTCTACTTTTACACCCCCAGGAGTAAGAATAGTAATTTTTACCCCTACACTATCCAACTCTAACCCTACTGTTACCCCCTGGAGTATGAATAGTCATTTTTACCTCTTACACTATCCAACTCTAACCCTACTTTTACACCCCCCAGGAGTAAGAATAGTAATTTTTACCCCTGACACTATCCAACACTTTCCCTACTGTTATACTCCCCTGGAGTAAGAATAGTAATTTATACCCCTACACTATCCAAATCTTACCCTACTGTTACATCCCCCTGGAATAAGAATAGTAATTTATATCCCTACACTATCCAACTCTTAACCTACTGTTACACCCCCCTGGAGTAAGAATAGTAATTTATACCCCCTACACTATCCAACTCTTACCCTACTGTTACACCTCCCTGGAGTATGAATAGTAATTTTTACCCCCTACACTATCCAACTCTTACCCTACTGTTACACCCCCCAGGAGTAAACATATTAATTTGTATGCCCTACACTATCCAACACTTACCCTACGGTTCCAACCCCCAGGAGTAAGAATAGTAATTTATACCCCCTACACTATCCAACTAGCACCCTACTGTTACACCCCCCAGGAGTAAGAATAGTAATTTTTACCCCTACACTATCCAACACTTCCCATACTGTTACATCCCTCAGGAGTAAGAATAGTAATTTACTGCCCCTACACTATCCAACTCTTACCTTACTGTTACACCCCCCAGTAGTAAGAATAATAAGAATCTGGCTTTGCTGGCGGTGCCAAACTCTCATGGAAGATTTGGACGGTAAAATAGGAAGATACAGAAATGTCAAGATTGGGCCATACCTCTGTGAAACCTGCAGATCTGGGGAGAGCCAGTAAACTGAAAGGCGAGACAATCTGAACACTTTTAAGGGACCCTGGGATAACCAAGGGAGCTTGCAAAGTCCAACAGGGCAAGGCAAGTCAGTGTGTTTGAAGGTGCATATGCAAGCAGTAAACATAACTTTCTAACAACGAAATAAACATTCTGGACAATATAAAACATAAATAAACATATAAAAGTGCATACAAATACAAAAAAAATGAGACCATTCATGCACACACGGGTAAAACCCCAGAAAAAGCCACGTTAGAACCTTACCACGAATACAACTGCAGGCATCTTATGAGCCAATACAGAAAACTCAGCTATCCCTTAATGATTCACCTTCACTCTAATTTTAAAGTATGAGAGTAAAGGGATGTCACAAAGGCCTTTCCAAGGAGTGTTTCACATTCTGACCCCCTAACTTTAGTTTACCTGCCATCCAGTTTCCTCTGGGTTGTACCTAGTCACAAGTAACTTAGCATCACTGCTAGAGCAAAGCCTTATGGGAGTTTGGACATAACCCTCTTTAATAAGCTTCCATATATAGCAAATGCAATTACAATATACCTGGATCTCAAATGAATGTTGGTCATTGATTGCCAGTCAGCCTCATTGGTTGACATTTTTAGGGTTGGGGTTACACAAGACCTTTTGATTTGACTAAAAAAAATTATATAATACACTTACCAACACTGGGTTTCAGCCAACCCTCTTCATCTATAGTCTATAGCTGTGTCATTCACATTTTTCTTCCGATCACCACAACATAAAGCACAGGGCAATTGGGCAGGCCCTCCTCTGCCATATGCTAAATTCACTGCGAATGATGGCATTCTGCTCTTTTACAATAGTACATTGACCGAAAGTGCTTCCCCTCTATAACAGGGACTAATACGACAACATGTGCTATTTGAGACTAAAAAATGTTACTTTTAGCCAACGTTTATTTTTTACATTGACGAGGACAAGTAGCTCCTCAAAAATAACACTATACAAAAACCAGGCCAAAAATAGTAATTAACAAAGCCAAAATCTGGCAGCCTAGTCCATACAGTCAGGCCAGGTAAAACGGTGTGTTGTGGTCCCACCGCCACCTACTAGCAGGACCACTCTTCTGTTTCCATGTAGGGAAAACCAAATGCCCCATATCCATCTCTCCACTATGCCCAAAGTCCAGCACCCTAACTGAGGGAACGTGCAGGTCAAAATTCTCCAATATGCGGATGACCTTGTTATCATTGATCACACTAGGACAGGCCTACAGAAAGCCTTAGAAGCGCTGCATAGATTTAATCAAAAGAATAACCTGCTGCTAAATCAGGAGAAGACCAGTATAATAATATTTGGGAAGTACCATTGAAACAAGACATCTCAATGGCGCCTAAGTGACCTGCAAATCAAAACTTGCAAAAGCTATAATTATTTGGGTCTCAGGCTTTCGGAAGGGGCTAAACCGTCAGCACATTTGAAACATTTAAGAAGCAAAGGGGCTGGTATCATCTGCAGCCTGAGAAGTCTCAATCAAAGACTACACAGCGTGTCTGCTGTGCCTATCTTGAAAGTCTTAAAAGCAAAAGTAGTGCCCTCCAACAACTACGGCCACCTAATCTTCCCTGGTGCCCTTACTAACTTCCTCATGAGCCACCAAATCTCAGTATACAAGAAAGTATTAGGTATCCCATGACAGGCTAGGAGAGCAAGAGTAAGGCTGGAGCAGGGTCTTACTTGTCCGGACATTACCTGCTTAGGGGACACTTTAAAATACTGTATTAGCATCCTGCGAGATCCAGCAACATCTTTGAAAGCGCAAATTGAAACAATCTTCGAAGAAAGTGGATCCCCATGGCAGGTGCAGTTGACAGCAGCCACAAACTTTTTAGAATTTGATGAGCAAAACTTGGACAAATCAAACAGTCCAGTAGCTGCATGGAAAAGAGCAGTGAACAGACAGGCTAATCAATCAATCAATCAATCAATCATTTGTAAAGCGCACTGCCTACCCGTGAGGGTCTCAAGGTGCTGGGGAGGGGGCGCTACTGATCGAACAGCCAGGTCTTGAGTATCCTCCTGAAGGTCAGCAGGTCTTGGGTCTGTTCTAGACTCAGTGGGAGGGTGTTCCATGTTTTGGCGGCAAGGTGGGAGAAGGATCTCCCACCGGTGGTTGTTCTTCTAATGCACGGGACGGTGGCGAGTGAGAGGTCAGCGGAGAGTAGCTGGTGGTTGGGGATGTAGAAGGAAAGCCGTCTGTTGAGGTAGGCTGGGTCGGGCTTGTGGAGTACCTTGTGTGTGTGATTTAGGAGCTTGAAGGATATCCTCTTGTTGATTGGGAGCCTGTGCAGGTTTCTCAGGTGGGGGTGATGTGGCCGTGGCGTGGTACATCGAGGATCAGTGGTGCCGTGGCGTTTTGGATGCGTTGTTGTCGTTTGATGAGCTTAGTCGGGGCTCCCACGTAGAGGGCATTTCCGTAGTCGAGTCTGCTGCTGACTAGGGCCTGGGTGACTGTCTTTCTTGTATCTGTTGGGATCCATCTGTAGATCTTGCGGAGCATGCGGAGGGTGTTGAAGCAGGAGGAGGAGACGGCGTTGACTTGCTTGGTCATTGAGAGCATTAAGTCGAGGATGATTCCCAGGTTGCGTGCATGGTCGGTGG
The DNA here is from genome assembly GCF_964261635.1 of Lissotriton helveticus. Taxonomy (NCBI): domain Eukaryota; kingdom Metazoa; phylum Chordata; class Amphibia; order Caudata; family Salamandridae; genus Lissotriton; species Lissotriton helveticus. The sequence continues at coordinate 1,401,909,041 of NC_136068.1, read as the reverse complement.
GTGTCGGGGCTGCCCCCAGTGCTGTCGGCCACTAGGAAACGTCCCAGGTTAAAGGGTTGGAGCCGAGGATGAGGTCCTCTGTCTTGTCCGAGTTCAGCTTCAGACGGCTGGTCTTCAACCAGTCGGCGACTGCCTTCATTCCTTCATGAAGGTTGGATTTGCGGTGATGGGGTCCTTGGTGACGGAGAGGATCAGCTGAGAGTTGTTGGCGTAGGAGATTATGTTGAGGTCGTGCTGTGGGGCTACGTGTGCGAGCGGAGCCATGTAAATGTTGAACAGGGTCGGGCTGAGGGAGGATCCCTGGGGTATGCCTCTAAGGAAATATCACATGAAAGAGATCTGGAAAGCTTACACCATCAATCCATTTTCTCATCACTGGACAACTCCTACAAAGTGGGAAAACCACAGCCTTATTTCGAGCAAGCACTGACAGTCCCAGCCGAAACAATATCACCTACATAAGACTTCTTGCATTGTCCATTGTGGATTTTAATCAAGGTTGGGCCTGGCAGCACAATCTAGCCACATGTCGACTCTGTAATTAGCATCAGGAATCCTGGCTCCATCTGCTGTGCTGTTGTCCTAAGTTAGCCAGCGAGAGGCACCGGCTAGTTCTTCCTATCTGCAGAGCCCAGGGCCCTGTATGATGCAGAGAAGTCTCAGACTTGTGTTTCTCTTCTAGTTCAGCTCAAATAGTTGTGTGGCTGGGGAAATTTATAGAATCAATTCGAGCCACACTGTCGCTGAAAATAGAGCCCAAAAAGAAACCAGTCCGCTAGCAAGCAAGAGAGTCTCAAACAAACCTCCCTTTTAAGTCTAATGCACTTGTACTTTATAACCAGATTGTGATATTAGTTTTAAAGTTGTATGCCGTACCAGGTTGTAGTAACATGAGTGGGATTTTAACTCTCTTTCTTTTAATATTGATAGTACATTGTAATGATTTTAAGTAATTGAACAATAAAAGCTTAATCTACATACCTTTGCCTAGTCCTTTGAAGGTCAAGCAGGATTTGGGAGTGGACACCAAATGCCAGACCCCTCGATCAGATAGGAAGGGGCAACAAGTAACAACTGAATTCCTGTGGCAACCTAAATACCACAGGGTAGGGAGAAAAATACATTTGTGTACTTTTTGGGTGACGAGTGAAAGAAATTATCATTAGACTTTCTTGGCCTTCAACCAACTCTTTGTCAATACTTTAGATGGACCAGCCAGCAGATTTTCTGGTTTCCTTGTAAGCCATTCCTGCCTCTGTTGTGATGTCAATACGGGAATACCAATGAGTTAGGAGAAATTTGGTGTTCACAGCCGCTCAAAACCGCAAATCTGTGGCTATAAATATCAAGTTATTATTTAAACTCGTCTGTCATGTGGTTCTATCCTGAAAGAGAAAAGGGCAGGAACGTGGTTTGGTGAGTTAAACCCTTGCTGCTGACAGCTGCTGTGCTCTGTACATCATATGATTACTTTCCTGATAGTGTAGGTGACTGAGGTTCGCGCTTTGTAACTTGTTCTCCTAACCAGTTGCTCGTCCTCTTTTTTTCCGATTGCTGACCCCTAGATTCCGGGGTGCTGGAGCTCCAAATTTCCGGGATGCTCCTGTGTAGCACGGCCCACTAAATTTACCATCAAATTACTGTTAGGAAATCTTCTTTTCTGATTTCTACTCTCTCAGCAGGCTGGTACTCCCTATAGCAGAGCTCCTCAAATCGCCAGTGTGTTGTGTAGATGGGAATTGTGCTCTCTATATTGCAGCAGAGTTACATTATTCTATGCAACACTCAATATATCTACCAGATTCATTGTGACTGAAGCATCAAGGGTTGTCAGTCACAGGCAGATTGTACTTTAACATAATCAAAATCTAATTTGCTCAGTTCTAGGGCACTCAGTTTCAGCTATGCCCCAAAGATCTATACATTTTTACAGATGCGTATACGGAGCATTCTAGTCACATTAGCATGGCAGTGCTTCATGTATAAAAACATACACAGCAGATTAAAGTAACAACAGAATACAAGAGAAGAGCCTCAATAGACCCCAGTGAAACGAATACAGTTGCATTAACAAAATCAAGCTTCAGGGATCTACATATTTTTCTGTTTGATATGCCATTGAAGATCTAGTTCGGATAGGTATAGTTTGGAGACAAGGCTCGACATTACAGGCATGCCATTATCCAATCTCATTTGCGAGCTGCCTGTTTCTAAAGATGCTGAAGTCTCTCTTCCTCCACACAGGTACAATCTCCAGATGACAGGAGGTCAAGGAAAAAAGTGGAGAGAAGATTGCGCTTTTTCAGAGTGAGACTACCTGTCTCATATTCTGAGAGCTAAGGACACACCCTTACTCGAATTGAGCCTCTCAGAGCTTCAATGCTGCTTGAAGCAATCAGTGCTCCGCATATGCCCTCGCTGCTTGCTTCCAGAGATGTTGCAGTCTCTTCTCTTTATTCCTTGAAGTGCACCAACAAGATGCCAGGGAGCCAAAAGGCTGTGAGGAGACAAGTCTACTGTTTCTCAGGCAAACCAGCCCCAGATGTTTCTAGTGTTAAAGACATACCCACATACAACATTAATTGTATTTTTAAGGCAGCTAAGCCACGTGCAACAGTAAATGGGCTGTACTTGCCCTCACCATTGGTTCCTGGAGTATCTAATGTGGTTGACTATCCCTTCCATTTTCCCCATCAAGCCCTATCACGTGATGCTGGGAAGCAGATGAGAGACTGAGAGGGAGGAGAGGAACATGGACCAACACTTTTCAGAATATTCAAGGGATATGGACACACCCTGACTGACTGACTCTCTCACTGACTGTCTTACTCTCTCACTCTCTCTCTCACTGACTGTCTTACTCTCTCACTCTCTCTCTCACTCACTGACTGACTCTCTCTCTCTCTCAGAGACTGACTGACTGACTCTCTCACTCTCTCTCAGAGACTGACTGACTGAGTCTCTCACTGACTGACTGACTGACTGACTCTCACTTACTGACTCTCTCACTGACTGACCAACTGACTCTCTCACTGACTGACTGGCTGACTTTCTCATGCTTTCTCACTGACTGACTCTCTCACTCTCTGACTGATTGACTGACTCTCTCACTCCTTACTAACTGACTGACTGACTAACTGACTAACTGACTGACTCTTTCACACTGATTGACTCTCTCACTGACTGACTCTCTCAATGACTGACTGACTCTCTGACTCTCTCTCTCTAATTTAATGATTCTCTCACTCTCTCTTCCACTGACTGACTCTCTCTCTCTCTCACTGACTGACTCTCTCTCTCTCTGACTCTCTGACTCTCTCTCTCACTGACTGACTCTAAGACTCTCTCACTGACTGACTCTCTCTCACTGACTGACTCTTACTCTCTCTCACTGACTGACTCTCTCACTGACTGACTCACTCTTTCTCACTGACTGACTGACTCTCTCACTGACTGACTCTCACTCTCTCGCTCACTGACTAACTCACTGACTGACTGGCTCACTGACTCTCTCGTTAACTAACGGACTCTCTCACTGACTGTTATACAGATACTATTTCCCAACCTTCACCGTTCTGCAACCAATGCCCCCCATAACAAAAAAAAACATAACAAGCAACCATTGGGACAGGCAGATAGAAGTTGCCAACATTGAACTCAAGACATTATTTATTGTTAATACTTTTTTAATATGGTCATTCAGTTGTACATAATGCTTACTTGGTCATGTATAAGGCAACATAAATGCTTCTGACACTTCTTTAGTATAACTTTTCAGCATGCTACAGAAGTCTTTACAGCACAGCTTAAAGACATAAGCAATGTTCAATATTTCTGGCTAAACACTTATAAGGTCCCAAAGGCTTTACATATTGGCTATGCCAATGCTTGCTTTAGAAGCAGCTGAACTAAAGAAACGGAAATTCCGGCCAAGGAAATACCACGCATTCACAATGCAATATGTCTTGTATTTGCGAGAGTTTGAGCTATTGGCATTGTAAATGAAAACGCCTTTTATTTTTCTGTTTTGAAACACAACACATAAATAAAAGGCATTGCCATTTACAATCCCAATAGCTTAAACTCTCGTGAATGCAAGACTTATTGCATTGCAAATGCTTGAGTATCTTGGGGCCAGAGGCGTAACGATAATTGAGAGGGCCCCCCTGCCAGGTATGTGGAGGGGCCCCCTCCAGACTCATAAGAGGAGCTCTCAGGCCGAAGTGCAGTGCTGAGGGGGTCCCCTTGAGCTTGAGGGCCCCCCGCACTGCGGGGGATGCGTGGGCCTGTGTTACGCCCCTGCTTGGGGCTAGTAGTCAGAGCTTACCTCAAGATGGACAAATTGACTCTCTTCAGTGCCTTCCAGGGACCCTGGCTCAGTGTCCCTATAGGGACGGTGCTCGGGACTCAGCTGCTTCTGTGTGTTCATCTCCCGGTAGGGCCAAGGTGCATTTCTTGAGTTGGGTAGAGTTCCACAGTTAACGCAGACCAGAGGAATAAAATCTTTTTTGGTAGGATACCTACCAATTATTACTAAACACCTGCGTTTGAGCCTCACGAGCATATTGGCAGGGGCAACTGAGGGGTACCTTTTCCCACATCATTGGTGGGTGTCTGTCATCCGCCGAGTAGTCTGCTCGAGTAGCAGAGGAGCCCCCGCCATCAGCCGGAGCCAAGGAGCGCTCTACCAGTGTTGGGTAAGCGGCGCCGTGTTTATCAACTGCATATTACTTACTCACAAATTGCCTTTGTCCAGAGCTCTCCGCTTTCTCACATCAATGCGTGCGCCACAGACAGTCCATGTTTTTCTTTGCATTCGGTGCCCTGTAATCCTGTTCATTTTCCTATAAAATCAGGTCTGTCAGGCACAGAATTCAGAAAAAAAACATGGGCTTATTGAGCTGCTCTTGCGTGGACTTTGGACTCTTGCGGGCTCAAAGTTTTCCTGGCAGAAGTTGCAGGTGTGTTCAGTGAGATATACTGTGTTAGTTACTCTCTGATAACATGTTTTTACACCGATGTTGATACCGCACTTATGCCTTGTGTGCTACGTACACAATGAAACTACATTTACCTAGAGGTGGGTGACCCACTGAAAGGTCGAGCCAGATGTCTCAGCTCGAGGATGTCTGGGAACCTCGAGCCCAAAACATGCATTTTTTGGAGGATGTGATGCAGCTTAGTGGCTGCACCCAGGTGTGTTTCTAGGATTGTTGGGGCCGTGTCAAAAAGGGAATGTGCGATGCCCCTTTAATTACATGTACTGTGACACGTTCTGGGCTGTCTACATCTCAGTAGATGACCAAAAGGGAGTAATCCGAAGTATGAGGAGAACACTTTTAATAACAGTAACAAAATGATGCACGGAAAACACAGTATGCAACAGTGCAAATAATATTGAGAAAATAAAGTTAAACAGTAACAAAAGAACATGACTAGACTTCATAGCTCAACTGTACATAACTTTGTCACTTAGCCCATATCAAAATCTTTAAAACGTTCTGGAACAGAAACCTACCTCATAGATAGTTCTTGCCTTTGCTAGAGTTTGAACTATTGCAGGAGCACTTTGGTACGCCGTGAGGGGAACGGCTTAACATACCTGCATTTTTCCCTTTCCCTGCCGTGAGGGCAACGGCATCTTCACTCCATCTCGTGCCGTGAGGGAAACGGCTGCAGGGTGACCACGCCGGACCCACTGCCAGCGGGCGGACTACAAATCCCAGAAGCCCCGGGGTCCGGCGCAACGCTAGTGATGCCATCAACGCGCCCGGAGGCGCATTGATAGCCGGGAACGCCTCCCGGCCCGCGGGACGCGCGTGGGCGGTGCCGGGCTAAGCCCGGGCAAAGGGCAGGCAGTCTGTGCACTCCGGGCAGACCGAGGCAGGGCAGGGCCACCCCCCCTGGTTGTGTCTACTGAGAAGTAAGCATTTGGAGATATAATCATGACTGTACTTTGTAGTTTTAATATTATGATTGTATCATATTAAGACAGGAAGTACTTTTAAAGTTTTTGCTTAGTATCTTTATATCGATCTTACACTAACCCCAACAAACTGTGGTTCTACTGGTCAAATCTCTTCGAGGTTTTGTTCATTTATCAATAATGGCCAAGAACAAATCAACCATGGATAACTACCTAGTAAAAATGGTGAGCAAAATCAATAATGACAGAAGGAAATCACTGGGTCTGGAAGATCCTCCCTTGATACTTACTACATCCCTTGGTGTTGGAAGTGATCTAACTGTGGCCTCTTCTCCTAATTTTGATGTTCCTACTGATATTCCTCCAATGGAGATTCCGAGAGTATTAGTTGTAGATCAGGATATATTGGCCAGGATTTACAAGATGACTCCATGGATGTATCAACACGGTGCTCTCCAGTAAAGAGAGCGGTAAGACAATGTAGGAAAACACAGTCTAAGCGGGGAGGAACATATCATAAGAAAAAACCTGATATAGTACAGAGGAGTACCACTGGTCACAAGGGAACAATAACTATTACCAGTGATACAACCATGAACTCTGACCTTCTGGAGCAAATAGCCAAGATGCTTGAGGCTAAATTAGAAATTGTTGTTAAGCCTTTAATGACAAAAATAGATCTTTTGACAGCCGAAGTTTCTAGATTGGGTGGTATTTTAACTAAAACAACTAGAGATGAGAGTCTGAAACCAAGAGAAAGGGACACTTTACCTAATAATGCTGTGCAAAAACCACTGTCGGGAAGGGTAAGTACGGCTAAAACTAGTGAGATGGGCCGTTCGGATGGTCAGACTATACAGACTAATGTGGTACCAACAAAGATAGTGGGGTCACCAGTCCAACCGAGGAATGTACGCCCAATCAACCTCCCACCAGATTGTGAACCATACATTGTCGTACTTTCTAATGTCCTACCCTTAGATACCACACAGCCCAATACTAGTCAGGAATCCCATGAGTCGCTCAAGTACAAAACCGTTTCGTGGCTGAATAAGAATTGTGGGTTTCCGATAAATTATTCAGACCAGATACTAACAACGAGACGGGTACCCCTGATTGGTAATGCCAGGAAAACTTGTAGGGGTGAATGTATTGTTATCAACTTTAGACATCCCCAACACGTTGCGAATGTGCTACTTAGAGCAGCATCATTGAAAATGTGTGAGAACAGTGTGGGTATGCATCCTCTGGGATACTTCTATAGTCATTTATCCAAGGGTTCTTTGCGTAACACAAGAAACGGGCATTCTAATATAGGCCCAATCTTTGAGATCCCAACACAAAACAGATACCATGCATTAAGTAGTTTGGACCAGAATGATTGACTGTCGTCGGTTGGTAGTAAAGGTTTGGGGGAGTCCTCCAATATTCATGTGGGGAAGTTATATATAAATAATCTAGAGTTTGAACTATCACAGATAGCGTCGTCTATTCCTATTAATAATGATAGCCCTAGATTAGTTCCTGTTTTAATGGCTGCGGCTGTGGCGAGCGATCAGATTCCTAAATGTGCTGGGGATAATAATGGCAGCACAGCAGATGTAGGGTTATGCTGAACCAGTAGTACTGTGTTTGAGGGTAATACCAATGGAAACATTCCAATGCAAGGAATAAGTATTGTAACTTTTCCTTCAGATAGTGTATCTACACAAGATACATTGTTGAAAGCAGCCCCACTCAGTCCCAAATGAAATATACCTGTAAGATTAATATCATGGAATGTAGCAGGGTTAGCGAGAAATCTACGGAACTTGGTCTGGTGTACCTACACAGAGGATTATGATGTTATTCTCCTCCAGGAGACTTGGGCCTTAGATATTCCGCACAGGCTTGGGTACCAAACATTTTACTGTGTCGCAATTTCGTCAGTAAGACGGAAAGCGTCGGGGGGGCTGGTGATCTGGGTAAGAGTTAATTTAGAAATAGAAGTTACTCAACTGTCTATTCCTTCCCCGGATTTATTGGGAATAAAGATGGTGACAAGAAAAAAGGAATCTGTATATTTAATAAATATATATAATAGACCACATCCACATAACAAGGAATCAAAGGTAGTAGAGCTACTGGATTCCTTTCTAGATACATTAGGATCAAATGCATTAGTGGTAGTAGGGGGGGACTTCAACTGTAAATCTGAACCAATGTTGGGCCTCGATAACCTACTTGACGATCAGGATATAGCAAATGAAATCCCGATTTTGGATTCCACTGGGTTAGTTAAATGCACTGTAGCAGCAACTCAAATTTTACAGTTGACTGTGGGGCATGACTTAAGGACATGTAATGGCCGCTTTCAGTCTGATAGACCAGCTGCCCCAACCTTTTCAAAAGGTAATTGTAAGCCACACATAGATTTTATATTGGTCTCTCTGATTCTATGGTACCTAGCTATTGATTTTAAAATAGATACCAGGACAGAGAGTGACCATCTTCCACTTCAACTATGGTTAAACCCCCAACCCTTTAAATCTAAATCTGCTGAAGAGATCGTATTGAATGACTCTTCCGGGGAACTGCAAGTATCAAATAATAGACGCGCCCTGAGATGGCCTTACATCCTGGCTAAAGACTCTACGATGCTAAATATTTATAATACTTTTTCTGATACCATTGCATCTTACCAGAAGCCCTTATTAGGCACTCAGGGTGTGTTAGATTTACATTATCAACTGGTAGATGCTTTACCTCCCTTTTTGAGTAAAATTTGTAAAAGGGATAAGAATCCAAATGATAATCATTTAGAGCTAGTTAATCCTTGGTACAATAAAGAATGTCGTCTAGCGAAGTCCCACTTGATTCAGGCTGTTAAGACTAAAAAATCCCAGTGCATAAGAGAAAGTAGGTATGCATATAACAAAACCCTAACTCAGGCAAAAAAAGCGTGGGATGATGCATTATGGGATGATCTCCTAACTGCAGCTAAATTGAGAGATCAGAGTACCTTTTGGAGCATAATATCGAAGGGGAATAGAAAGGGTAGATCACCAAAGGACATTTACTTAGACGAAAAAACTTGGTGTGACCACTTTACCAAGCTCTATTCATATGGTGAAGAAGTGTTGCCCATACAAGTTCAAGAGAGCAACCTAGCATCGAGTATTGTCCCTCTACATTTTAGTTTAGAGGAGACAATGCAGGCATTACAGGCAATTAAAGCAGGTAAAGCCCCAGGACCTGATAAGATCCCCGGCGATCTATTAAAGCATGATGTGGAAGTATGGGGGCCTTATATTAATTTTTTATGTAACTCCATAGTGGCTGGTACACTGATTCCCGATAGTTGGAAAGGGGCAGAAATTGTAAGCATTTTTAAAAAAGGGGATCGTTATGACCCGGGCAATTATCGCCCAATTAGTTTAATTGATCTTTTACAGAAGGTTTTTGCCAGACATATTTTAAACAGACTTTTAAAATGGATAGAGGAGACCCAGACATTGACCAAATACCAAGCAGGGTTTAGGTCAAAAATCAGCACGGTGGATCAAGTATTTAGATTCACGTGCCTTTGTTGGAAATATGTTACCATAAGAAAGGAGAGCCTGTATGTGGCGTTTATAGACTTGAGGTCCGCTTTCGACCTCGTCCCACGTAATCTTCTGTGGTGCACATTAAAAAATATGGGGGTCCCTGGCGAGTTACTTCAAGAACTTATTAAACTACACACAGGGAACTATGCCAAAGTCAGATGGGGAATGGGAGGTGAAGTATCAAAGCCCATCCCTGTGAGTCGTGGCGTACGCGAAGGCTGTGTGCTGGCGCCTACACTCTTCTCATTATATGTTAATGACATACCTGCATATTTGAGAGACTGTGTTCATGACTCCCCGCAACTGGGGGATGAGGCAATTACGGCACTTCTTTTTGCCGATGATACAATCCTCATCTCTCAGAGTCCAAAGGGTCTCCAAAATCTTGTGAATAAATTCTATGGATACTGTGTCTAGAAGGGGTTAGAAATAAATTTGTCTAAAACGAAATATATGTCCATAAACCCACAAAAGTCTTCCAGGAAGAATTTGGCCTTAAATACTCAA